>NC_059079.1:66396100-67646100 GCF_020497125.1 Mauremys mutica
TATCATATCATTAGTAACAAGTCAACCCTCCCAGAGTCAGTTAGCCAGGCTTGCTCGGTTAGTGACCAGTTTCCATCCAGGGCAGGTGGCAGGGTGAAGGCCAGAGCTCAGAAGGCATGCTGGGGTAGGACTCTCACACTCTGCTGTTCCCCACCTCCAAAGGCGCCCAGGGTCTCCAGCCTGCGCAAATGCTCCATGCTTCTGCCAAGAGCCTCTTCCAGTCGTCCACGGAGCGCCTGGGCCCCCTCCAGCTCCACCTGCAGAGTCTGGCCTCTCTCAGGGCTAGTTAGACACGTCATACAGAAAGGGAAGAGGGTTAGACAGGCTTCACAGAATGTCCACACACGGTGCCAGCTCACGTCTAACCACTACTTACTCAGAGCACTGCTCATCAGTACTCCAAAGGTAGATCCAGCATCGGCCCCTTCCACTTCTCTTCTAACTTTGACCAGAACCAGCTGCAGGCACCGAGCCCCAGCACCCACCCCCCACATGGGTCAGGCACAGACTCGTACACCCACAGAGCAGTTCCTCCAGACTCACCCCCAATCCCCTGGGAAGTCAAGTCAGGGACAGTGGCTTCCTGGCTGTCGCTAGTTATCACCACTGAACCAAGTACCAAGAGAAACTCCATGTGCGCATGGCTCCTTCAGCCCCACAGACTGCTCAGCTCCCCGCCACCACCAGGGTTTGCACGGCAGAGGGTAGCAACATCAGTCATGCTGTCGTGGAGGGGAATGACCTGGACAAACCACTAGAAGCCCCAAGCAATTTTCAGATCAATGATGTAACAAAGGGACATGCAGCCTCTCTGAGATGTCAGGAGGCAAGGGAGGGGAAGCCAAGGGGGCAGGGAGAAATCAAGGGGAGAGGAGAGAGAATTTGAAAGGAGCATTAGAGCTCTGGGGTGCGATTAACTCCTGCTGTCTTGCCTGACTCATGTGATCTCCTCTGCCATGGGAAGGATGCTGCCTTTAATCAGCCACTCTCCAGCAGCAGCCCACTGAACAATTCCCTGCTCATCACAGGCTCACAGACACGCTAGTGCTTCAGCTTTTCCCTTTTAACAAGTCCCCCGAGGGAGTGCAGCTCCTCCACCTCGCAGGACCACACGGCAGCGACAGCACGAGGGCCACCTACCTGTCTGGGTGAGCGTGGAACTTCACCAGACTGCTGTACAGCTGCCTTTCTGCTTGCAGAGCTTCGTTCAGGCGACTCTTCTCCACCACCAGCCCTTCCAGCATCAGCAACAGCTGGGGAGAACGGAGGCAAAAAGCAACAGGCAGAGGTAGGAGCTGAGCAAGGCCTTCACCCCCACCTAGATACACATGAGAGGCAGAGTCCAGCCAAGAGACTGGAGTTGGTCATGTCAGAGACATGGAGACGAGGGGCTGACCTCCGCGTGTGCGGGGGATCCAAACCACCTCTCTGTGCCATAAAGAGGGTCTGAGCCCCTCTTACACCTGCACGTACACTGGCACACTCCCTCCCAGGCAATAGCATTACAGTGCAGAACTGGCAATAGAGAACTAACTAACTGCAGGAACTGGAAACGGGCCTGAGCCTGCAGCCCATGAGATATCTCCTCTGCAGGAGATTTCATCAGAGCATGCGCTACCTGTTGCTGTCTGTTCCCTGTAGCCTCCTGTCCTCGTGACTCTGCTGTGGCTACTTTCTCCCGAAGCACCAGGACTTCTTGGGTCAGTCGTTCCACAGCTGGGATTTCTTCGGGGTCAACCAGCTGCATCTGCAGGTCCTGAAAGCCAAGGAGAGCAGAGTTGGCTGGAGATCAGCAACAGGAGACACCCCTTGAACTTCATACAAATCAATGCGAGCTGGAATTACAACGGTCCCTAGAGACATCGTAGATTACGGTCACTAACAAGGGGAACTACTATCCCTTCCAAGGGCGAGCCAGACAATACAGAAGAAAACCACACTCGGGGATGTGCAGCACCAACATCCCAGAACAAGCCCTACTGTTGCTTTGTGCTAACAGGAGCCTGGCTCAAGACTCCAGACAGGATGCAAGGCACCCTGCACGCTCCAGAACTCCCAAACAAGGTCCAGGATGCACAGCAAGGGCACTCCAGGAATAACAAGATCCCCAAATGAGCATCTGAGCAGGATGATGGGAGACTCCTACATAATGAGATGTCAGATGGAGCCCTGGGTTTTACAGGAACCATGGAGTGAGGACCAGGATGCCAAGCCTGAGATGTTACAAGATCCATGCATGAGACCTCGAACACAGCTCAGGAGTCTCCTCATGCATCCACCTCGTTGCTGATCTCCATGGAAACCTGGCTTCCTGGTTCTGACATTTTACAGGACGCTGGAAGCCAGCTAGAGGCTGCGAGGTGGGGGGAACTGGAGGTTCTTCACTAGCATCCCTGGGCAGAGATGATCAGACAGTATGTCAGGAGAACTGTAGAGATCCCACCTTTATAAGGTCCTCCTTGCTCTGGATTTTCCTGGTCAGGGACTCAATATCTGAGGCCTGCACCTGCAGCTCCTCCTCCTGTGCCGTCACCACAGACTGAAGAGAAGAGAGCTCCAACTACAGAGCAGAGACCACGGGGTCAGTGAAAGCTCCGCAACCCAGACACATGCCATAAACCCTCCATGCCATTGCCTCAATCATCCCACCCCCATGCCCCTAAGCTGTGGTGCTGGCCAAAGTCGTGAGTGGCCTCCTTCACTCAGTGGAACACTACTACACACTGTACGATGCCTATCTGAAGCTAAAGACAACATTTCTGAGAAAGGGGGAGGAGAGCCAAACTGGGCCCAGGAAGGAAACTTTCCTTCATTCTCATCAAGTCAGCACTGCAACCCGATAACCAAACCCTTTGTTCACCCCTCCATCAAGAGAGGTGCCTGTGGAGTTGATGGTCCTATTGCCATGGAGCTGAAGGACCCACATCAATCTGTCAGCTTCATGACTATGACACCACGTAGGGACAATCCCTAGTCCAGTGGTCCTCAACCTATTTATCATTGTGGGCTGTGCTGGGCTGCAGGTTGAGATCCACATCATGCCTCCCCATCAAACCTCCCCCCCACAGATCTCTATGCCCAGCGCCTCCTGCCCAGAGACCCCTTCACAGAGTGGGGCCAGGAGTGGAGCCCTGGGCAGGATGACAGTGACCCCGGACCCCACTGTGCAGGATCGGGGAGCCGTCCGACTCCGGACTCAGCCGTGCAGGGCCAGGTTGTAGGGCGGCAGCCCGGACCCCAACACTGTGGGGCTGGTCGGCAGCTCCAACACCAACCCCAGCCCTCCCCGGGCCAACCGGCAGCCCCGGGCCCCACCAGGCCGGCTGGACCATCCGGACCCCACAGTGCTGGGTGGCCAGGCAGCCAGGAACCTGGACCCCATGTGGCCCAGCGGCCTGCGGGTTGAGAATCGCTGCCTTAGTCAGTAGCGAGCACAAAGGTCGCTATACCGGAAACCAGAGTGTCCCCGGGATAAAGTATAGGCCAGCTACTCACAAATGTAATGATCTAGATGGTTTCCATTTAGGAAATAAGCTACCTCTGGGGTGGAACACAGCAGCAATTTAACAGTGCACTGCTCGTGACAGGATGTGAAAAAGAAACTATTCCTCTTGCATTTTTTGTTGGATACAGAGAGGCTGAATGTAATCGCCAGAGCTGAAAATCTGACCAGGACACCAGGGCTAGCACCTTCCATTCCCATGCAGGATCCTTACCAGAAACCAAATAATAATTAACACTCAGTGCTTCCAAGCTCCATCGTGCTGGGCACTATACAAACACCGAGCAAGAGACAGCCCATTCCCCACAGGGTGGGAGTATGAACACAGCATGGCTGTTTGAAGGCAGGCCAGGCAGGATTTGGTCTCGAGTGAAACAAGCCTCAGACTGCCGACACTCAGGGTCTCTCCACAAACTCACCCTGCTTTCTCTTTCCTTTCTTGCCATTAGCTCCAGTTCCTCTCTGGCATTAATAAGCTCCTTCTTCAGCTCAGCAGCCGTCTCCAACAGGCCTGGCGAGGAAACCACAGCCCAAAGAGTTACACTAACACAGGACTTGAATCATCTACCACACACACCCTGGTTTTTTAACTGCAAGCATCAGAAACAGAATCTTTTCCAAATTAGAGCTCAAATCCTCAACAAGTTGATGGCATTTGTACCCCTACCATGGAGATGAATTTTCAAGGCCTTTTCTAATGCTCCTGCTCCCATAGTGATCCTCAACTACCAGCCGCCCCAGCTAGAGTCCATTCCCAATGCCCTCCCCTCCAGAGTCCAGCGGCCCCAGCCCTGAGAAGAATTCCAAGTATCCCCGCCTGCCCTCTCAGATTAACCACACTCCTCCCAGTCAATGAGGGAAGGACATTCTGATTAGCCCAGTCACAGTGATCAGCAAACACCAGCTCCCCCTCCCATACCAACTTCCTCCACTCAGCACTGGAGTCCAGAACCTGTCAGTGATTCCCAAGCACCAGTCTCCCAACCCAAATCCAAGCCACAGTCATTGAGTGCCCCAAGTTTTATCCCCAGCCTCACAACCCTGGGGAAGGATGACTCCAGTCAATACTCCTGGTTAAAGTTCTTTGGTGTCTTTGCAGGCTGTTTGTCACATGAGACAGTTCTCCCCAGGGCAAAAGCCTTGGGTCACCTTCGTACCAACTGGAGAGAAGCTGCCGCTGTACTGACCTTTCTCCATCCTGTATTTGCTGTCCTCTACCTTGGAGATTCCGGTGGCAGTAGCGTTCCCACAACCTCCTGGCAGTAATTCCTGAAAACACAAAGTTATCCCTGGTTTTTCCCCCCTTAGAGATCATCCTGTGCACCCTGCACAGTTTAGATCCCTCTGCACACCTCCAGGCCTCACTGCCCAGCACTGAGACCAAACATGACACATGCTCCTGTACTGGTGGCACACAGACCATTGGCCAAATGGGGTTTTCAGTTATGGGGGAGCTGACCAGAGGACTGCACGTTTTTGGGGATCTCCGAACCCAAAGGAATGGAGGGAGACAAGCGCAAATGGGCTGAGAGCTTAAATCTGGTGTGAAAAACAAGCTTGGGAAGTCAGGAAAGAGAGAGGCGTCCAGAGCAGGAAAAAGAAAAGAGGTTCTTGGACACTGTGTTTGGGTTGCACCAAGTGGGACTAAGTAGCAGGGACACCAGAGAAGAGGCTGCAGCAACAGTGCAAGAGATGATCAGAGAATGGTCTAGGGCTTTAATAGCTAGAATGAAGAGGAAAGGATGAACCGAAGCTATCATGAAAAAGCAGCAGGATTTAGCAATGGTCTGGATGCAGGAGGCACACAGAAGAATCAAATATGCTGTGATACAGCATGGCCAGAGGGCAGCAGGAGAGGGTTAGAAGGGAGCCTTATTCCCTGTAGAGGGAAGAAAGTTTGCTATAGATTAACTAGAGCACCTGAAGCAAATTAGAGCACCTGCAGTCAGTCACATGATAAAAAAACCTCTGCTTCAATCAGACAGTGTGGGAGTTGGAGCAGAAAGGATTGGTATTGGAGCAGAGAACAGTTTGAAGGGAAGCAGAGGACAGTTTGGAGAAGTGCTGCAGTGGGCTAAGAAGTCCAAGACCCTAGGTAAGGGGCACCTGGATTGTGCAGAGGGAGGGCAGGAAGCCCCCCCACAAGCTAAAGGGCAGGAGAGGGAAGTAGCCCAGGGGAAGGAACCATCAGTTCAAGTGGTTCACCACTATCCTCAGGGCCCCTGGGCTGGGACCTGGAGTGTCCTCTAGGACACTAGTGGGGCAATTAATATTCCAATTCAGGGGCAAGAAATGGCGCCCTGAACCCCCCCCAAAAGAAGAGAAAGCGCGAGACCCATCATAATTGTGCCGGCAATTTGCCACAATGCCCCCACAGGCTGTATGCATGGACGACAGCGCCAGGCCAGGGGATTTTCCATGATCGGTACCAATCTTCCATCAGAGCTTTGCCTTCTTCCAGACACCTGCTAAATCGGACACCCTGGGGGTGCTGGCAGCGAGCACAACAGTAAAGGTTACAAAGCCACTCCCAAGTCAGCCCTGTTTACACTCCCTCAGAGCTCTCTGAAGAACTTTTCTGGGCTGAGCCATACCAGCTAGCTACGTAGCAGAGATATTTCTCTGTGCAACTCAGCATCGAGAATTCAGAGGTTAACAGTGGAGCTCAGCCCAAATGCACGATTTTGGAAAGGTTAAGGAAAGTCTCTCCAGCTCATTGTGAGATACTGGGGAGTGGAGACACACCACCGATGGCCTATTAGCTCCTTCCAGCCTAAACTCCATGATTCTAAACCCTATGACATGTTTTACAACTTTAAACAGAAATTAGACATTTGTTCACCAACACACCATTGAAATGGTTCCAACAAAAGCAGCCTGGCTTATGCTCAGTGACAAAGGGCGTGATGTTGCACTCCATAATGTTTTATGGAAATATGCTTATAAGTGTAAATATGATGTAATTGGAATATGCTTTATGTAAAAAGTTTCTTGTAAGGTATCATTACAAAGGTTATAATCTACTGAGTATGTTCATCCTATTTGTTTGCATATATTATTTCTATGTCTGGAGTTAGGAGAATACGATATAAACTTGTACTACTAATGTAAACACATTTAGTGGAAGCCTTTAAGGGTGCTTTAGAATCAATGACCTGTGAATGGGTTTGTTTACTTGCAAGCGTTGGTTCGTATAAATCAGCCCAAGAAGAATGGTAGAATCCATCTTAAACCTGATGCTTTTCCATTTAGAAGGAGGGATGGGGATCCAGAGAGACAAGAGATTCCCGCCTTGTGCCAAAGCTATAAAAGGGGGTGGAAGAGAACAAAGGAGGCGGCCAGTCATGAAAAGCCTCTAGTTACCCCTGAGCTGGAACTAATAAGGACTGTACCAGGGGAAAGGATTGGGCCCAGACTAGGAACGCATCTAGTATGTGAAAGAAGCTTATCTGAGGGCGAGATTTTACCTGTAAACAGTTTCTTAATGTATTAGTCTTAGACTTGCATGTTTTTGCTTTATTTTGTTTGGTGACTTACTTTGTTCTGTCTGTTATCACTTGAAACCACTTAAATCCTACTTTTAATACTTAATTAATAAAACAAAGGTGATTTTATTAACCGAGAGTAAGTGATTAATATCTGGGGGAGCAAACAGCTGTGCATCTCTCTCTATCAGTGTTATAGAGGGTGAACAATTTAGGCATTTACCCTGTATAAGCTTTATACAGAGTAAAACTGATTTATTTGGGGTTTGGATCCCATTAGGAGCTGGGTGTCTAGGTGCTGGAGGCAGGTGACCTGCTGAGCAGTTTTTGGTTAAACCCTGCAGCTCTGGGGGCGTGGACCAGACCTGGGTCTGTGTTGCAGCAGGCTAGCATGTCTGGCTCAACAAGGCAGGAGTCCCAAGCTGGCAGGGAAAACAGGCTCAGAGGTAACTTCAGCACATCAGGTGACAGTCCCAAAGGGGTGTCTGCGAGAGAACCCATCACAAAGGGGTTCCTAGTAAAGCTGATTTAAAAACACTTGACAATTGAGGATGAATACTCCAATACTGCCCACACAAGCAGCTTCTGCTCTCAGCTGATCTGTGGGGAAGAAGCTTCTGAGTGACTGAGAAAAAGCTGTGGGGTTCAGATCAGGATGTTCTGATCTCACCTGGACTCCCATTAGCAGGGAGGGTCTTTTTGGTTTGTGCCTAGCACAACAGTGTCCAGATCTATGAGTGGGCTCCTAGGCACCATAGCAATACAAATAGTAAATATTAACAGCTGCCAAGGGCCTCCATGTGAGCACTCAGTGCTCAATCACTCCTCCCCCGCAGTACGTCTCATCATCCCCCTTCTGTTATATCTCTGCATTTCCTTTCTTCCCACAGGCCTCTCTCCCATCTGCTGCTACAGCAATCACTTCTCTTCTCGGTCCTGAGGCAGCATGCAAAGGACAGAACAATCCAGTGCACAATTCCTACTTGAAAGGGCTGCTTGTCTTTCTGGAGGAGAAGCCTGCCATCAGCCGCTGGGTTCTTCCCGGGCTCATTCCTCACCAGCCGCTGGCGCAGGAATTGTACTTCACCACTCTTTTCTGCCAGAGCCTGCACCATCTTCTTGGCAGCCACCTGACACAGCGGGAAAGCACAGCGAGAGGAGAGAAGCAGAGGTGACAGAGTTGGGTCTCAGTTGGCTACTGGCACAAACCCTGGCCCCAACTCCTTGCTCTGGCAACATAAGGACAGATTTACCGATCACTTGCTGCTGGAGCAGAGATCAGGAGCTTTCCTTTCCAACCCTAACCAGGGACTTAACTATGGGCTTTGTGGCAGCATACACAACAGTCAATGCTACAGCACTGCCATCACAGCCCCCTGCTTTCACTTACCCAGCCTTTACTGAGTAACTCTTCAGCAATGCTACCAAACCTTTGACTGGGATGGTGAAAACTCACCCATGGCATGGGGGCTGCAGAGTGCAGCCATATGGGAGGAGGCCTGGAAGGACAGAGGGGATGAGGATAGAGGAGAGGAGCTGGAGGAGAGAAGGGAGGCAGATGCTGTGAGGAGATAGCTGGGAGCTTGGCTTTTTAATCTTGTTGTTAAAAAGGAAAATTCAATGCAAAACTCCAGTGATATTTAAAACTGACTAATTTCAATGCACAGAACGCAGGCAATTCTGAGGGCAAGACTCTTGTGGAAATATTAATATATGGAGATATACCTATCTCATAGAACTGGAAGGGATGCTGAAAGGTTGTTGAGTCCAGCCCCCTGCCTTCACTAGCAGGACCAAGTACTGATTTTTGCCCCAGATCCCTAAGTGGCCCTATCAAGGGCTGAACTCACAACTCTGGGTTTAGCAGGCCAATGCTCAAACCACTGAGCTATCCCTCCTCCTGGTAGTGCACACAATAGTCCCGAGTACTAGTTTGACTGTTAAATACAGCTAACATACAATGGACAGAGCTCCCCCCATGCTGTCCCTCCACCCTTCTGATTCTATGCAGGGGAGATGACTCCACCAGGCTATGGGGCTTCCCTCTGGTCACCTGATGTCACCGCTGTGGGGAAGGGCTCCAGGGTTCACCGTTCCCATGACTGCTGGCCAGGCAGTGGTGGTACATGTGCACAGAATGCCCTGTGAATGTGCACAAGCCAAGAGCTGCACACCTTCCTCTCCCCAACCCCACAATACGCACATGCAAACCCCGATCTGGGTGCACAAGCAGTGCTCCCAGGTTTCACAACGTAGGCCCGTGGACAAGCGAACGGCAGGCTCAGAATTGTTACCGTAGAATTTCCCACAGATGACAAGTTGATATTTGTAACCTTACTCTGCATTAACATGGGCGAGGGGGGTATTCTCACTGTTATGTGGTTCTGAAACATGAGACACTTCCTGCAGTTCCCCCCATAGCATCAGAGACTGGAGACCAGTTTCCACACAGCAGACCCATCGGACCAGTTTCCACACAGCTGGTCAGCGGCTGCTCTGAGCGCAACTCACTCGGCTTCGCTGCTCCCGGACGCTCACAGCTTGAAGCAGCTCCCGAAGTTCGGTCTCATGTTCTCCAGCCTGTCTGTTCCTGTCACTCAGGAGATCCTGCAGCATCCTCTCCTTCTGCTGGAGACGCAAGCACAGCTCCTCCGCAATCTCACTCTGCCCTGGGCCCAGCTTGCAGAGCAAGGTTGCTGTGAGCTCCTAGGGGAAAAGGAGGAAGAAAGGGGTTAAGACATTCCATCTGTATGCTGAGAGAAGCCTGGCACTTTGGGATGAACGGATGTGCAGCCTGGGAGCACCTCTCTGATCACATGCAGTAACCAGCAGAGAATCAACGCACAGCGAGCATTTATGCCAACACAGCATTCGAGGGCCTGCCAGGATTCCAGGGAGCAGCTTTCCTGGCAGCACATATGGAAGGGGCTGGACCATGCATGTCACTCAGAGGCGGACGTGCCTCTGTGCTTCCATTCTGTAGGGAGAGCCTTTGCTTCCACAGAGCCGGCAATTGTTGGTGCTCTCGAATTGAGGACTATGCTAGTTTAGATATTTTTACATTGCCTCTGATGTGCTCCCTCCTCTGCACTGCGACCAAGAGCACAGAGATTTTAAAAGGTGACACACTGGGGGATCACCAAGAGGAGCAGGGTTATGAGTTTGCCCCCCGCCCTTCCCCCCATACGCTCCACCAAATCAGGGTAATGCATCTGACACCCCCTCCAAGGGGAGCAGGATGTCACAGTGGCACTGAGTGAGTGGCCCAGAGGCCTGGCAGTAGCGCTCAGGGATTCCATCCAAGAGAGAATAGCTGGAGGCATTGCAGCAAGGAGCATGGGCCTTACTTCCACTTCCTTGTTCCTATCGTGCAGAGAGGTCTGCAGTTGCTGTATTATCCCCTCCTGCTCCTTCTGCCAACAGCTGGATTTCGCCTCGACTTCCTCTTTCAGCCACTGGAGGTTCTGGCAGGTTGCTGTCACCTGCTCTAGTTCCAGCGTCTTGGCTTTCAGTAGGCTCTCCATGCTCTAGGAACCACAGAGAAAACCAGGAACACACTGAGGCCCAAGTAGTTTCTTGTGCACTTAAGTAAACAGGATTGAAACTATTCAGTCTCTTCTACCCTTTTGTGCAGCCTCAAACAGTCATTACATTCACTCCCTAAGGAAAGCTTCCATCTCAGCATCCAGCTGAGAAATGGCACATGGAACTATTAGTTTAACCTCTTCCTTCCCCAGGTGCAGGATGCCATCAGAAAACTGCCTGGTGAGGAGGGATGAGGATGTATGCAGGTAGTATGCTAAGCAAGCACTCACCAGAGAAGAGCCACAAGAATGAATAAAGGATTAGCAAACATGCCTTATAGTGACAGACCCAAGGAGATCTATTTAGTTTAACAAAGAGAAGGTTAAGGGGTGACTTGACCACAGTCTATAAGTATCTACATGGGGAACAAATATTTAATAATGGGCCCTTCAACCTAGCCGAGAAAGGTCTAACACTATCCAATGGCTGAAAACTGAAGCTAAACAAATTCAGCCTGGAAATAAGGTGGACATCTTTAAGTGAAGCTAATTAACCATTGGAACGATTTCCCAAAGATCATGGTAGATTCTCCATCATTGACCATTTTATATCAAGATCTTTTCTAATATTATTGTGGGGCAGGTCTCTGGCCTGTTTTATGCAGATCAGACTAGATGATCACAGAGGTCTCGTCTGGCCATGGAATCGATGAGGCAGCCAAAGCACCAACATAAGGGCTGGCCACACCAATGAATGAATGCTGTGCCAAGCTGAGCCGGGAGCTCTGGTGATCACCTACACATAGGTACACTGCACAGGGGACAATATGCCAGGGAGGGGCTCACACTTACATGAATGGTGGCCTCATTGCTGGACAGGACGCTGCGCAGTCTCTCCAGGTCGTGCTCCCGCTCTCTCACAGAGAGATGGAGCTGTCGCAGCTCTTGCTCCTTCTCTTCCACGGCACAAAATTTCTCATCTATTGCTCGCTACAGGGAGAGAAAAGGTGACGTAGAGATCATAGAGAAAGAATCCCTCGTGCGGAGACAGCATCCTGAATTCTCTTGCCATGCAGCCTACTTCACACTACGTGGGAGAACTCAGCTCACTCCATGGGGATGGGAAAGTGGGGACAGCCCCAGGGAAAGGGAGAGCAGGGGATACCAGACCCGGGCAAGGGAGAGCAAAGCACAAGGGATGCTGTGCCTATCCACCCCGCCAGGAGTCCAGGGACTGAGCTCAGGGAAAGGATGGGGGAGACTGTGCTGGAATGTCCTGTGCTTACCTCCAGAGCAGCATCTCGGTCTTTGATTCGCTGCTGCAACTTCTCCAGCATAGCATCAGTCACCGCAGGGTTCTTCTCCAAGCTCTGCCGACGTTGCAGAAGTTCCTGGGATTCCTGAAGGTGCCCCATAAGCACACATCAGCACAGACACCGATGTTACTGAGCCAGTGCAGGGAGTTCTGAGGTCAGAGCACCTCTCTCTGAGCTTGCTCTCCTCTCCCCACACTCAAAGGATGGCAGAGTCCACAGGTCAGGTCAATATTATTCTGTCTGATTCCCTCCCCAGTCAAGGATCACCTCGGGCTGAGTCGTACTGGCATCAGCCACAGCTACAGATCCCTCCCTGTGGCTGTAGCCAGAGGGTTGTCCTCAGACTCCAATCTCTGTGAGGGCAGGCCCTGGAAAGCTGCACATGGTCATGTGGTTGCTGGCACCCAAATATCAAGATGAGGCTAATCCTTAATTCACATCATTTCACCTCACCTGCAGAAGCTGTTCTTTGTGAGCCAGCCTGTTGCTCAAACGCTGAACACGCTGCTCCTGGGCCCGGATCTCACAGCATCTCTCCCCCTCCAGGGCCCGCAGCTCCTGAACCTTGCCCTGCAGCTCTGCTTGTACCTGCTGCACAACACTACGCAGCTCCTGAAAGGAAACACACTTCTCACTTCTTTGCTATAAGATGCCCACTTAACAGGAAGCCCTGTTAGTCAGTCACACCAGAGACAGAGACTCCTTCAGGAGCCGCTCTTATCCTGTTAAAAACAATGAGGAGTCCGGTGGCAACTTAGAGACTAACAAATTTATTTGGGCATAAGCTTTTGTGAGTAAAAAACCTACTTCTTCAGATGCATGTTATCCTGTTGAATCTCACAAGGTAAAGGGCAGGCTGGGCTGCAGGAGAGGACAACAGGGATTCAGATGCTATAGGCTGCTGTCTTTCAGATCAGAAAACTGAGAGCCTGACCTCCTTCCGCAGGAGAAGGGGATGCTAACCCTTCAGCAAGCATATGGATGGAGCACAGATGAAGAATATCTCCACGTGGTTCAGCTTATGGAAGCTAGGTTCAGTACATGTGTAGCACACATGTAGATGGAGGTAGGGTTTTCACAGCTGCACGGACAGATGTCAGTGCAGACCATGGCTGAGTATGTCTCAAGTGGGAGGTTCCTATTCCCTATCTCCATTGCTATGGAGTTTAATACATCTCCACATAACTGATTACTTACCTACATGGTGAGTAGGAGTTTTGTACAGCACAGCCACCAAAGCAAACTTTCAAACATTTATTACTTCTTCTTTGAAATTACACAGAGACATTTAGTGATTTTTAAACTCTAAATCCACCCATCTCACCAAAGTGACCACTTGACATGGAATACCAGCCACGTGCCTCTTTCTTTAGTTCTATGTATTATTTTGTGCCCAGCGCAAGAACAGCGCAACTAACTCTTAACTTCTTCAGAAAGTCACTGTCAGAGTAGGTCCAATCACATAAAGTTTGGTAGTGAAACTGACAAGCAACTGGAATTAGGGTTAGAAAAAAAAAATCATAAAATATCAGGGTTGGACAGGACCTCAGGAGGTCATCTAGTCCAACCCCCTGCTCAAACCAGGACCAATCCCCAGACAGATTTTTGCCCCAGATCCCTAAATGGCCCCCGCAAGGATTGAACTCACAACGCTGGGTTTAGCAATGCTCAAACCACTGAGCTATCCCTCCCCCTGTTCTGCACTCAATTCCCTAACTGCACTTCCGCAAAGTGAAAATTTGTTGGTGACTGTACAACTTTAAAACTGATACAATTTTTCCTGTGTATGTAGGAACCTTTTTTTAAATCCCCTCTTCTAGCCAGAGGTGAAGTTTAAAGTTTTCAAGTCCACCCCGGCTAATCCACTGGGGAAATAGGAGTATAGCATCACAAAAAGAAACAGGACATTTGCACCAGTTAAAGCATACCAGTAAGTGACACTACTGATCCACTGTATTCAGTCTCTGCACTGACGGTGTGCACGTACTGCTGAATGTAAGCTAACAGGAAAGAGACAAAGAAAATGCACAGCACAGTACCCACTTAAGGCATTCAGCTAATATACGCATTATGAAGGCCAGTGGTTTGATTTCTTCATACGCAAAAACACTTTACTGTCATCTGCATGTGGCATCAGGCCATGCCCAACTGCTGAAGCATGCCGTACCTGATTGTGTTTCCACGACACCTCTTTCAGCTGCTGTTCCTCCTGCACAACAGCTTCTAGAAGCTGGGTAGTTCTCCTGGCTTCAGCCAGTTGGTGTTCTTTCTGCCACTGAGCCCTCTTCAGCTTCTGCATCTCCAGCTGGGTGCAGAAGAGCGTGTTCTGCAGATCTAGCAGTGCCATGTGCTGCTGCTGCTGGGAAGGGGATGGACCCTCTGAGGTCTGACAAGAGAGGAGAACAGAAATGTGAGAGTGTTTAAGCATGAGCTCACAAGAGCTGTTCAGAACAATGAAGGAGCCCGTGACAGTGAAATACCCAAGGCCTTTCAATTTTCTTTTAAAGGCAAAGGCCCCTCACTTCTGGGGGATGGAGGGGCCCACAGGGACATACCTGCAAGTGTCCAAGTTGGCTTCTATGTAACATGTCTCGTAGTTTGGCCATTGTCTCACTCTGCCCTTCAATCACATGGTACAGCTCCTCTGTCTGCAAGATAGGAGATAGGACACCCAACCATTAGCAAGCCCCACACCCCCAGGAGTCTTGGACACAGATTGCCTCTGCCTGTTGTAAGTGCTTTGACAGAAACAAGTCACAGGAGAAATGAGGAAGGTTCAAGGATGGCTGAAGGGTTCCCTCTGAATTGCTGCTAGAAGAGCATGCTTCCCTGCATCCACATTTCCTATACAAGGGCATAGCACCGGCCCTCCTCAACAGTGCTAGTTACCTCACTTTCTTTGCTCTTCAGGGCCTCGTTCAGACTCTGGATTGTACGATCTTGTCTCCGGGATGCTTCCTGGACAGATTTTAATTCAAAATTCATCTCATTTAGCTTTTCCTGCAGCAACTGAACACAGGGAACACAACAGTTTAGTTACCAAGCCCAAAACTTCATCGAATTGCCCCTAAGAATCCCTCCACACCATACTGGGTCCACAGTGCCCAGAGGTTCCTCTTTATTTCCCCAGATCAAGACCAATGTTGCTCCCTCTGAAGTCTGGCTCTGCAGCTCTTGAGCTGGGTGGAGAGAGTAGCATTGTCTTGTCGCAAGGCCTTTCCTTCTTTCACAGGGGCTGAGGCCAACTTCCAGCCATAGGCACCGACTCTGTGGGTGCTCTGGGGCTGGAGCACCCATAGGGAAAAAATGGTGGGTCCTGAGCTCCCACTAGCAGCCTCCCCATCAGCTCATTCCCACCACCCCAGCGTCTCCCGACCACTGGTGGGTCCTGTGGATCAGTGTCTCCCCCTCTCTCCATGCACCTCCCGCCTGCCGCAATCAGCTGTTTTAGAGCATGCAGGAGGCTGGGAGAGAGGGGGGAGAAGCGAGGACGTGGCGTGCTTGGGGGAGGGGACGGAACTGAACAGGAAGAGGCAGGGCAGGGTGGAGCAGGGGTGGGAAGAGGCAGGGTGGGGGTGGAGCCTTTGGGGAAGGGTGGAGTGGGGGCGGGGCCTGGGGCAGAGCTGGGGGTCGAGCACCCCCCCGGCACTTTGGAAAGTCGGCACCTGTGCTTCCAGCCCCCAGTGATCCAGTCTGAGGGAGGGGCTGGAATCCTGGCCTCCGACCCCATGCATCACAACACCTTGCGCATTCACCAGGAGAGCCCTGCTTACTCTGTCCGACACTGTCTCCGACACTCAGCTGCCTAATGCCATTCCCAGTTTCTATTACTCATTTCCCCAACCCCTTCAAAAGAGGAGGAGAGGCTCCAGCCCATGGTATTCCTGGAGACCTGGAACCTCCAAACAGAACCCACATATCTCAGAGACCACTTCCTTTCCCTCCAACTCACCCACTACAGCTAGAGCATTACAGTTACATATTTACACTCTTCCTCCAGGTAGCACTATCCAGCCAGCCACTCACTCTTGCAGTAACTGCCTGGATTTAGTTAACACCATACTCGAGCAAATGCATGGTCCATCCAGCCCAGTGTCCTGGCTTCAACACAGTGAAAACCACATAACAGAATGTAACGGGGTGTTCACCGCACCCCGCTGTGTTCAGCCTCCTGGGCCCGCTCCCCAATGAGTCGGGACCACTTCAAGCTGGTACAACAACCATGCCCTTATTCTTGTGTCCGGACCCACCGCCTCAGTGGCAACAGGGTAGCAGGCTCCTGGCTCCTTCTGAGCCTACTCTCCCCTCCTGGTCTCTGCCCCACCCTCCGGACTCACTGCCTCCCAAGTGTTTAGCCCCTGTTAACAAGGCTGGGGCCAGTCCTAGCTAGTTGTCCAGTCCCAACCCATTTCCCTGATAGGGGCTGGAGTGGCACGCACTGATTAGGGCTTCCCCTGCCACACAGAAGTTTTGCAACATCATGGCTGGAGGGGAAGGCTGGTTTATGGCCTGAAACATGAGTGCCAAAACACCTCCTACGTTTTCAACTTCACTAGTGTAATAGAAGATAAATCTTTTCTCAATCCTGCTGAGCAATTGCTTCCATAATGGCATGTGGAAGTGACTTCCACAGATTAAGTTGCTTAATAAAAGTGTTTATTTTAATCAGTTTTAAATGTCGCCTTTTAAATATCTTCTTTTATTATGAGAAGGTAAATATCTATAATGACCTTGATACCACAGTGGTCCTCAAATACTCCCAAATGACCTTCTCTATACTGCTCATTAATTTATATATCGGGCACGTTACCTCTGATTTGGCTTCTTTTGAAAATAAATTGCCCTTGTCATTTTAATCCCCCACCCCTAATCATTTTCATTGCTGCTCTCTGGACCTTTTCTATTTCGGAGTTATCCTTCCGGAGCGTGGCTTGCCAAACTGAACTCAAGTGTTCCAGCTGATGTATATGAGGGCACTGTAACAGACTAGGTTTTACCATCCCTTTCTTAATACTGCTAAATTCTCTTTGCAATTTTGCCTACTGCTGCACGCTGAGCAGAAGTTTGCATGGAGCTGTTCACAATGATCTCTGTGGAGTTTTCCTGATCGGTTACAGTTAATTTACAGCACCACAATGGGCATATATAAAACCAGCTATGCCTTCCCATGTGTATTCATTTAACTTGCCACTAGGCTGGCCATCTTCTTGTTCAGCTAATTTTTAATTCATGCCCTTTAAAAGCATGCCAGGGTGGGCCCCTGTGCAGGCTGACCTCCTTCACCACACACCAAAAGGAGGCCGGCTGCCTCCATGGCAGCTTCCCTCTCTGCCTGCAGAAGGCTCACCATAGAGCAGGGGTGGCCAACCTGTGGCTCCGGAACCACATGTGGCTCTTCAGAGGTTAATATGCGGCTCCTTGCATAGGCGCCAACTCCGGTGCTGGAGCTACAGGTGCCAACTTTCCAGTGTGCTACAGGGTGCTCACTGCTCAACCCCTGGCTCTGCTCCAGGCCCCGGCCCCACTCCACTTCTTCCCCCAAGGCCTTTCCACTCCTTCCCCTGAGTCTGCCATGCCCTTGCTCTCCCCCCCCACACCTCCTGCACACTACAAAACAGCTGATCGCGGCAAGCAGGAGGCGCAGTGATGAGGGTTAGGTGCTGATCAGTGGTGCTGCTGGCAGATGGGAGACACTGGCGGCAGGGGAACTGAGGGGGGGGCTGCTGACATGTTACTGCGGCTCTTTGGCAATGCACATTGGTAAATTCTGGCTCCTTCTCAGGCTCAGGTTGGCCACCCCTGCCATAGAGAAGCAGCAGCCAAGAAGCCAGAGTGGGAGGGGCAGGCAGCAGGTGGAGCTAGGGGATGTAGGCATCTTTCCTCCAATGGTTCTCTGGAGGCCCCCTGGCACAGGGGAAGGTCTTTCAAACACTGCTTTAGAACTGGCATAAAGAAGGAAGCTGCATAGTGTAGCTATAGGAAAGGAAGCAATTCCTAGCATGGTTGAAGGCCAATAGCACCATCTCAGTTTGGGCAACTTCCAGTGCCTGCAATGATACTTCATGGCTATTGCTAATTAAGGTAAACGAGAATCCTCAAGGAGCTGAACGTGCAGACAGTGAACAAATACCTTGTTGGTGGCATCATACTGCTGGATTTTGTCCTGCAGCTCAGCAGCATGCGATTCAGACACACAACCACTCGCCACAGCGTCACACTGAGTCAGCTGCTGATGGTCCTCAGGCAGATTCTGGAGAGAGAAAAGAGAAGTGGGTGGCCTGAGTCCTTGCTTGGTTTCTATTCAGAGTGGTGGTGGCCCTCCTAACATGGATTTCAAAACATCTGCTCCTTATAGCTGCCTTCTCAACATCCTGCCACGTGCACCTCCACCCTCTCTTGCTACATGTCTGGCTGATCCTTCAGGGACCTCCCCTCCCAAAGGTCTGTTCTTGGTCCACTGTTCTCCTTTTACACCCTCTCACTGGGTGATCTCATCTGTTCATACAGCTTCAACTACCATCTCCAGCCAGCGACTCACCAATCTACTTCCCCCACTCCAATCCTGTCCCTCCCGCGTGCCTTGCGGTCAGCTTAACATGGCCAGAGCTGAACTTAGCTTCCTTCTGAAACTCCATTCACTTTAGACCAGCATCAGTTCCTCTGTCCATAACGCAGGATAATCACTGCCTCCTCCCTTGCCGTCACACCCAGCCAGTCCTGACACTTCATCATCAGGATCTGACCTTTTCTGTCCAACCTGACAGCAAACACTCTTGTTCAGGTCCTTACCTCCTGTCCCTATTATTGTAACCTCCTTCTGAGGGGCCTCCCTGGCACCCACATCACCCCCTTCAGTCCATCCAAAATGCTTCTGCTGCTAAGATCACCTTCCTCACCACAGGACTGGAACCTACTTCTCACCCTCTTTGAATCACTCAACTGGCTCCCATCTACACAATGTCCAGCCCAAGATCAGGACCGGCTCCAGGGTTATTGCCGCCACAAGCGGCAGGGAGGGAAAAAAAAAAAAGCCACGATTGCGATTGGTGGCAGCTCCACCGCACCACTTTCTTCTTCGGTGGCATATCCTTCCCGCCAAGAGGGACTGAGGGATCCACCGCTGAATTGCCGCCAAAGAGCCCGATGTGCCGCCCCTTCCCCTTGGCTGCCCCAAGCACCTGCTTACTGAGCTGGTGCCTGGAGCCAGCCCTGCCCAAGAGTCTTGTAATCACCCTTCACAGTTCTCCATAACTTAGCTGACCTCCTTCTGCACTGCCCCTTCCACTCCCAGTGATGCCAACCTCAATGCCCTACTTTATCCACAAATATCGTTGTCTGCTCCCGCAACATGCATGGAATGCCCTTTCTCAGATGATTTGTGAGGCCAACACTTCTCGTTCAGGTCCCCCCCACTTGCTCCTGCTACTAGGCCTGAAAAAGTTAGCCAAGACAGACATCGATTTACTTGGAAAGCAAAGAAAAAGAATCACACCTTCCTTAGCGCAGCATGCTGTGTGCCAGCAATCGCTGGGTAATCACATAATAATTTGATTGACGCGTCTGTCATCAGCCCTCCTTACTGTCTCACTCCTTCACATCTAATTAGGCCTGTAAGCTCTTTGGGGCTGAGTTCAGACCCACTCTGTCTGGAAGGTGAGAAGCACTTTTTCAGGTAGCAGCAGCAGTAGTAGACAACGGTTATCGGGGAAAATGCAGCCGCCGCCCAAATTCACTATTGCTTTCCTGCTGAGGACACACTAAAGAAGATTTGAGAATGCCTCGGCCAGACTTTCTTGATACAACAAAGCCAGCTCCAGGCATCCCTACGCACAGCTCACATGGCAGCTCACTTTGACTAGCTCTATCTCACTGAGTTTTCCTCTCCGATGATCATAGGAAATGGGTCCCTCAAAGGAGCAGGTGCTTCCCCAGCAACAGCAAGCAGAGAGAAACCCTGAATGCCTGAGGGCAGCACACTGCTCTTCAGCCTTTGAATGCTGGGTATTGTTCTCTCTCTGCTGACTGATTTTTGGTTCCAACCTGCTCCTGCTCCTCCCCACCCCCATTCGTTCTCACCGTCCTGGTCCCGTCTGATATTCTTCTTCATCTTCCTCCTTTATTCCCCACTCCCCGCCTCATCTTCTCGCCCTCCCCCTCAATGACCCTCTTCCCCTTCTTTCATCCCCCCTTCCACTTTTCTGCTCCTGTTTCCTCATCCCCTCCTCTCATTTGCTCTCCCTCCGTTCCTCTATAAGCTAAAGGGGACAAAAACTGAACCAACAAGCCTATGACCAGCACCACCGACCACTTTGCTTGGATGCGATATTCCTTCCCCTCCCAAGCCTTTAATTTTTTCAGTTTCAGATGTAAGCTCTTCAGGGCTTGGAGGCCAGACCATGTTTGTACAGCAAACAGCACAGTGGGACAACGATCCTGATACACGGCAATATAAATAAACCAATCGCAAGAGCTGCAGAGGCAGTGCTGCATTCTGTCTCTGGGTTACAGTGAGATACTAACCACCAACATCTCTGGTAGGTTGATGAGAGTGCACATGGCCTCTGAAAGATGGAACAGCAAGGGCTGTGGGCTGAAGAGGAGAAAAAGGGGGAAGGAACCTTAAGGCAGCTCGGACAGCCAGAAACGACCCATATTCTACAAGGAGGCTGTTAACAAGAGTCAGGCTGCTGGGAAAGCAATACAAGGAGCCCTCTGCATCTGAACAATAAAAACCTAAAAGTGGCCCAAAGCACTGACTGCAGTCATAGCTAGATGAGATCAGCTAGCAGCTGTGTCACAGCTACAGTTAGTGGTTAGAAAATCAAGAACTACTGGCCACTTGTTCTTCAGTCCTTCTGCCTTTGTAATTTTTAAGAGCCTAACATGCTGCCCCAAATAAAAGAGCCGAAACATTTAAAACAGACCATTTTGGCTGAGCTTTGAAATTTTGTCTAGATCTAGTTCTCAGCAGGGACAAGAGCCTTTGCTTGGTTGACAGCATATTTAATGCTGTAAGTGACGGGGCGAGCAATCACTTCTGAACAAGTGCCGTGGACAGCGAGTAAGGTTTTAATAAAGCTCTGCACACTGACATCCCTGCACATTGTTCTACCTGGCCTGACTAGGGGCCCTTGAGCATAGAGGCTGCTGCTAGCACATCTTACAGGAGGCAGACTGTAACTCTTTAGTTAGGCAGCTGAAAAGGCACAAGGAAAAGCATAAGTTCTCCCTCTTCCCCAATTACATTGTTTTAAAAAATGGAAATATTTGAATAATTGACACACACTAGAAAATTAAAAAAAAAAAAAAAGAGAGCCATGACCAACTTAGAAGAGCCAAGTCCTAGCACTCAGGATCTATCATCCTTAATTCTTCATTACTGGAACACTACTGTACCAAAAATAGAATCTTTGCACCCCAGAATTTTTTCTACATTGGCATTTTCTAAGTTCTCCCCACCAGTGCCCTTGCAGCAGCAATAGCAGCATTAGCATAGACTGCCCATCTGTCTTTCATAACCACCATGTTGTCTAACCCTGCCGAGAGCAGATTTGCACAGAATAGTGGTGAAAACACTGGCAGCCAGTTTACACTAGCATTCTTGCTACTGCCTCTGGAGCTGCAAGGCTGAAAGCAGTTTTGATGTTTTGCAGAAAATGCCAGTGCCAACCAGGCCTAAGAAGTCATCTGCCTATCAGATCATAATGCTCTGAGACATCGTAATTGTGATGAATGAACCTAAAATTCCAAGCAAGGAACAAAGACAAGAAGCATATCAGCTTCTTAGAGAAACGCAGCGCCTATGATTGGCGGATTTTCACGTTAATGGAATGAGCGCAATATTTGGCTCTTGAAGAATTGTTTTCCTACTGGGGAAAAGAAGGAAAAACACATTTATACAAAAACTATTTGCTGGCAACTGCCGGACTTTCCATTTCTAGCATTAAAGCCATCTAGAGTGTGAGTAAGAGCTTTCTCCTTCTGCCAGATCCAGCATTGGAATCTGTGGAGTGCTGGTGATAACATTTTGTTGCCATGGTAAGAAATGGGAAGTTGCAAATTCAACATGATGAATCACTGCAGAAACAGACATGTGACAAAGGCTGGAGTTTAGAAAACCCTTTGTAAGTAACTCTGAGATATAACAAAGATAGTAAGACATGAAAGAAAGCCAAGCCATTTAAATCCATATACAAATTAATGTTTGTTCCACTCTTGAAAGATGTTCATTAAGAAAAAAAATCTTATTCTTAATACTGTACATATGTCCCCAGTAATGAAAAATGAGCAGCCAGGGATATAGAGACTGTAGGACAGGGCAGAAGCTGCAGCATTGTCCCTTACGAGAAGGTTTTTCAGGTGGTGTCAGCAGATCTTCAATTTGTTGCTTTTGTCAGTTTGTGTTCCTCCATAGCACAATTTCTAGCCTGTCAATAAAGCCACGTCATAGCTGATGTGGAAGAGTACAGGTCTCTGGAAAATGCCAGACTAGGAAAAGAATCAGCCACTGTATAGGAAATGTATCCACTGGCTACAGTTGCCATAGTAATAAACAAGCATCTTTCTAGTCCCTAAGGCGAGCAGGCACATTAGACAGCAAGACTGCTAATGTGAATGCAATTAGACTGACATGGATATTCCTTAATTGAAGCTGACTGGGGCTTTCTATTCATTAACAAAAGAGGTAAAGTAGTTACAGGTGTAGTTTTCTGGCCACATGCTAATCAGGATTTTAAAGCCTAGCAAAACAGAAAATCCAGAGCTATAAGTGGACTGGAATCTACACAGCGGGCAAGACACCTGGAATTCCTCTCAGAGCAGAGTCTTCAACACACAGACACTTTGGTGGCATCTGCCACCAATCACTTGAACTTTTTAAAGGATCAGGAGACAAAGCAAGTATCTAGAAGCTAGCCCTAAAATAATGCACTGAAGCAAATCCATCTCAAAGATGATGGTCTCTGAAGGTAACATACCAGTGTACCCCTGTGTGCTGTGTACGTTTAAGGACAGATCCTTAGAAGGAGGATTATAGTTTAGGACTCTGTCTGAGAGGAGGAAAATTCCTGTCAGAACAAAGCAGTTATAAAGGCCAAAAGAAATCAGCACTTAGAAGAGGTCTCTGGCAGATTACAATATTTCCTTTAGGGGAACTTATAAATTTAAACCAAGTTATAGAGAGTAGCAAGGAAAAATAAAATAGCAGTATTTGCTTGGTAGGAAACTGGAGGCAAACTAAAACGCAAACCCACACTAGTATACCGTCTTAGGAAGGAGCAGCAGAGAGAGAGACAGCGGTGAAGGAACCAAGCCCCAGAGGGCTCACTTCTTCAAAACACAGCAGGAAGACAATACCTGGTAATGGAAAAGGAACTGATTGCATAGAAGGGGTACAGTTAAAATAGTTAAAAAGGCAGCTACCTATTCCTAGCCTGAGTTTGGCTACATTTAGCTATCCATTTGATCTCAGCACATCTGAATCCACAGTGGTCTTAGGGTCAGTATTTTTTTAAAGTAATGTTGCACATTGACCTCTACCTGTACCCGAAGTGGCATATAATCTTCACCAAGATCGTCCCACAGCTCCTGCAGGTCAGAAAGCTCCAAAGGAAAGGGTTTTGTGGCTGCATTGAGGAAACCAGAACCAGCATTCACTGAGCCAAGAAGAGCACTTCCATCCACCAGGTCACGGCTAGGCTTGGAACATGGCAGGATGGATTTCACTGGAATAGGTAATCTGCTCCCTCTGGGACTCTGAACGGGCTTGTAGTCAAAAGCTTTGATCAGGCTAAGGGCTAGCTCCAACCTATTCCCACAGGATGACGAGTTTGGAGTAGTATGGGCATCCAAGCAATCATCACACTTCTCACTCCCTTTCGCACCTTTGTCTGCTTCCTCATCCTTCTGTCGTGGAGGGCTGACCTTAACCGTTGTGTCCAAAGATTCAACAGAGGACCCAGGAGTCCCCTCCTCCATGCTTTCTTCTTCCACAGGTACCTTGGCACTTGCCGAGTCAGCAGTTATAGGTTCACATACAGAGGATTCCTCATTGCATACACTAGCTGGCCACCTGGTGGAAGGACCACAAGAGATACTCCTGGCCACCTTTCGTGGGACTCTGCAAATTGCTTCGTAGTCAGCATCTGCAACACGTAATGTAGCACAGCCATGGCATCGCCTTGGGCGGTTACCCATGCTTTCCGAAGCGTGGCAGCTGTGCAGTTCTGGGATATGTTCCTCATGCTCTGTCCAGCATTCAAATCCAGAATAGGCAAAGTCCTCCTGAAGAAGGGCCGTGTATCTGACATCGGGCAGGCCAGAAATGTCAACAGTCCCATCCCCAACAACTTTGTCATCAATACCAGAGTCTTCATTATTCCTCCTATACATACTGGCAATGCAAAACTTGAGGCGATCCTTCTCCAGCAGCAGCTTCTGCAAACGCTCGATGGAGAGGGCTTCGATGCGAGCGATGACCGTGTCAAACCTGTAGATGCGGTCCAGCATGAACGCACATTTGCTACAAGCAAATTCAGCTTTGCCATCTCGGCAGAGCTCCTTGCCCAGGACGTGGGAGAGAAGCACCTGCAAGTTGAGCTTGGCAGCTGTGTGGAATATCCAGCGTCTCTGGTTGCCACAGAGCTCCCGGGCGCAAATCCGGCAGATCTCCCTCATTTTCCTCTCTAGCACCCAGACCCACACCCAGGTGTGCTGGGGGACTCCTCCCTGCTCACTCAGTATATCTCCTGGGGTCGTTCACTGGGACCTCCTCACCTCACAGGCTCCCCCCACCTTGAGGATCCCCCTTACCCCACAGGCTGCCCCCCATCCTGGGGACCCCCAATCTCACAAACTGCCACCAGGGATCCCTGACCCCACCTTAGGATCCCCCTGACCGCACAGGCTGACCCCCTTGGGGAACACCCCTGACCCTCAGTCTGTCCCAGGGACCCCTCAAGCTTCCCCCAGAGTCCCCCTGACCCCACAGCTCCTCCCTTGGTGACCCCTGACCCACCCCCCGGCACCCCGCTTGGGGCGCGGCCCGAGGCCGGGGAAGGGAAGGGCAGAGCGCGACCGGCCGTGAGGCGGCAGCAACCCGCCACGACACGTCCCGCCGCCCGCGAGCCGCCTCCTGCCACTGGGGTTCTTTGATTACGGCTCAGATTTCAAGATGGCTCCGCCGCTCATGCGCGCCCGGCCGGGATTTCTGGGAGTTGTAGTTTCCATCTTCCGCCCACAGCCTACTAGCGCGTGCGCAGAGGGAGCCGCGCTGCAAAGCGGGCCAAAGGACGGTACAGTCTCCCCCTCTCCTCCAGTCCCAGTTCTCATGGGAGATTCAGCACAAAACCCAGGAGCCAAAGAGGATCCTCAGTGCCACACAAAGCCCACCCTCCCCGTGCTCCCCCTGCCCAGGCAATGCCCTCTGCAAACAGTGACCCTACTGCACCCCCTGCCCTACCTCCCTGCAGCCAGTATAGACAGCGCTTTATCGCCGGGAGCAAAGCTACCACTGCTCGCTCAGGGTGGGTTTTTTTTAATCGCTGGGAGAGCCCTAAGTGTGCTGGTTTGACACTAGTGGAAACAGGAGCGATCCTCTGTGGTGCAAGCTTTCCTCAGTCCAACTCCCAACACTGTGCCCCAGTTCCAAACTGGAGAGACCACACCCAGCTAGGCGTGAAAGGAGTTGCTCAATAGTCCATTCAGCCTTCCAAATGAGCTTACTGCCAACAAGACAGCCAATTAACACCAGTTGTATTATCATTATTTGCATTATGGATGCACCTAGAGGTCAGGGCCCCATTGTGCTAGGTGCTGCACAAATGTACAACAAAGAGACAGTCCTGCCCCAAGACTCTTACAATCTAAGGCCCTGTTTACACTGGCATGTTTCTGTGCAGTAAAGCAGTTTTCTGAGCTGTAACTCCCGAGGTGTACACACTGCCAAGCCGCTTAGTGTGCAGAAACTGCACAGTTGTAGTGCTTTAAAAAAAAAAAACACCCTAATGAGAGGCGTAGAGCTTTCTGCACTGCGGCCAATTACAGTGCTACGATTAGCCTCCGGGAAGTGTTCCACAATGCCTGTTGTCACCTCTCTGGCCATCGGTTTGAACTCTACTGCCCTGCCTTCAGGTGACCAACCATCATCCCCACTCCGTAAATTCCTTTGGAATTTTGAAAGTCCCCTTTCTGTTTGCTCCATGATGCGTGCAGTGGTCTCAGCACATCTTTCCAGGTGGCCATGCCTGCTCCACGCACCAGGCAATCCCCTGCTTGGAGCAATACCGAGCTGCTGGACCTCATCAGCATTTGTGGAGAGGAGGCTGTCCAGTCCCAGCTGCGCTCCAGCCGTAGGAATTATGATACCTACGGACCGATTTCATGATGCATCACAGAAAGGGGCCATGACCGAGACACATTGCAGTGCACAGTCAAAGTGAAGGAGCTGCGGAACGCCTACCACAAGGTGTGGGAGGCAAACTGCTGCTCCAGTGCTGCGCCCACGAGCTGCCGGTTCTACGAAGAGCTGGATGCGATACTCAGAGGCCACCCCACATCCACTGCAAAGAGCAATGTGGATACTTTGGTGGCTTGTGTGCCAGTCGAGAGTGGACTGAGCCAGGAGGAAGAAATCTTGGATGAGGATGTGGACAGGGAGGAGGACCCAGAGGCAGAGAATGACTTGGAGAACAGAGAGGCATGCAGCCAGGAGCTCTTTTCTACCCCGGAAGAGGCTAGCCAGTTACAGCTGTCAGATCTTGGCGAAGCGCAAACAGGAGAGGAGGCCCCTGGTAAGTGGATTTGATTTTGAATCACTGAAGCAAGTTGTTGGGGGAAGGAGGGTTGCAGAAAGCAAGCTTGTCTCCCACCGCATGCCTAGTCTGAGCGGCGGAACAGGCTGTTGATTGACTCCCCCACTTAATGGGAATCTCCCTCAGAGGATTGCCCAGGAAACTCTTATGGAGATACTGAGCAATCCACTGCCACAGGTCCTTCAGCAGAGCTGCTTTGTTTCTTGCTCCATTAACGGTAACTTTCCTGCACCACTGTGCCGTCACGGGGGCGGGGAAGGAGCTTGCGGGGGGGACCACTGCTGCACACAGGCAAGCCGCATAGGGGCCAGGGCGGAAGCCGCAGTCTTGGAGAAGACCCTCCCTTGATTCCCTGCTGAACCTCAGCAGCGAGACATCTTCCATAATGATCACATCCTGTGGAAAGTGTGGGGATAGGAATGATTATCAGGCCCCCACTACAGTGCTGGCTCTCCCCAAGAGCCACATGCCCAGTGTACAGCAGGGTCCGGGAAGACTGATTTACTCTGCCCCTGTGGCTACTCACCATTTTGGGGGTCTTGTGGACCATATGTGCTTGCCTGGGGTCAGCCAGTTAGTGACATTGGTGAATCCTGTGAGGGGCCAGTGGATCAGAGGTTGGACATTCCAGGGAGATGCTCGGGAGCTGGAGTGTGCCCACCGCTAACCCGGAGAGAGAGAGCAGGGCCTGTGTAGGCCTAGAGGGCATTACTTGTGTTGCTGTGGCAGGTGGAGTTGGGGAGCTGGACTATGGCCTCCTCACGCTAATGGTAGGTGGTGGCCAGGTATCTCAAAGCCCTGGATACTCCTGGGGAAGCATGACAGGGAGCACAAGGAAACAGGGAGACAATACTGGTCAGCATGTGATACAAAGATCTCAGCACACTGGCTTCCTAACCCGTGTTGAGTTTCTCGGAGGCCATGGCAGAGTGGAGTTTGATGGAGGGGTTTGGAGGACGATAAGTGGGATGCTCCTTCCAAGCGGAAGGGTCACAGAGGAGCCTGTTGAAAATGTTTGAAATGGGCAATGGAGATGGGCCCTGCTCCTGGCACAAAGGCTGGGAATTGGTCTCTCAGTTCTGTGTAAGATGGGGGTGTTGCGATGTGGACCCTGGATTTGCACTTCCAGACTCACACTGAGAAGGCCACCGCAGAGCACACACTGGCTGATGCAGGCAGGGTTCGGGTTGAACAAATTCATGAAAATTAGAAAAAAAGTTTGATAAAAAACAATTAACGGCAGAGTAACAAATCAGCAACCCCACAAACCCTAGTACACAGCCATGGAGGAGACAGGAATCCAAATGGGGGCCCAGTGCCTCCAGCCCTTTGTGTACAGAGAGGAGGAGGAGGAGAGGTAATGGATTGCCTCATCTGCTGAAGGAAGAGGCAAGCACAGGGACCCTGATTGGTTGCCCTTCCACAGGAGGTGGGGTAATGGACCACTTAGGTGGAGAGTCCCCTTGAGGCAGGCAGGATTTCCCCTGGGGACCCATGAACGGGTTAGAGAAGCTATCCCACAGTTCCCGCACTCCCCGCTGCCCATTGGAATCCTGGGATTTCCCCCCAATGCATGCTGGGGGAAAAAATGTGTCGAGGGTGGTTTTGGGTAACTGTCATCATTGAACCGTCACTCCCGCCCTCTCTCCGTGAAAGCGCCGGCGGGAAATCTGTTCGCGCCCTTCTCTGGTCGGTTACAGCTCGGACGCCACAGCACTGCGAGCATGGAGCCCGCTGCGATCATCGCTGCACTTATGGCCGTTGTCAACTCCTCGCACCTTATCGTCCACCTCTTCCACAGTCAGCTGCTGAGAAATCGGGCGAGGAGGCTCCGGCAGCGCGGTGAGGACAGGAAGTCACAGAGTGGCGCAGACCTCTCACAAAGCAGGGTACGCCGCGCAGTGGAGATCATGGTGGCAATGGGTCAAGTTCATGGTGTGGAACGGCGATTCTGGGCCCGGGAAACAAGCACGGACTGGTGGGACCGCATAGTGCTGCAGGTCTGGGATGAATCACAGTGGCTGCGAAACTTCAGGATGCGTAAGGGCACTTTCCTTGAACTCTGTGACTTGCTGTCCCCTGCCCTGAAGCGCCAGGACACCCGGATGCGAGCAGCCCTGACTGTGCAGAAGCGAGTGGCCATAGCCCTCTGGAAACTTGCAACGCCAGACAGCTACCGGTCAGTAGCGAACCACTTTGGCGTGGGCAAATCTACCGTAGGGCTTGCTGTGATTCAAGTAGCCCACGCAATCGTTGAGCAACTGTTCTCAAAGGTAGTGACCCTGGGAAACGTCCAGGTCGTCATAGATGGCTTCGGCGCGATGGGATTCCCAAACTGCGGTGGGGCTATAGATGGGACTCACATCCCTATCCTGGGACCGGCCCACCAGGCCAGCGAGTACATTAACCGAAAGGGCTACTTTTCTATGGTGCTGCAAGCACTGGTGGACCATAGGGGACGTTTTACCAACATCTACGTCGGGTGGCCGGGCAAGGTTCATGACGCGCGTGTGTTCAGGAACTCTGGTCTGTTTAAACGCCTCCAGGCAGGTAGTTTCTTCCCGGACCACAAAATAACGGTTGGGGATGTGCAGATGCCTACAGTGATCCTCGGGGACCCAGCCTACCCGCTAATGCCCTGGCTCATGAAGCCCTATACAGGCGCCTTGGACAGTGAGAAGGAACTCTTCAACTACCGGCTGAGCAAGTGCAGAATGGTGGTGGAGTGTGCTTTCGGACGTCTCAAGGGGAGATGGCGGAGCTTACTGACTCGCTCGGACCTCAGCGAAAAAAATACCCCCGTTGTTATTGCTGCTTGCTGTGTGCTCCACAATCTCTGTGAGAGCAAGGGCGAGACCTTTATGGCTGGATGGGAGGTTGAGGCCAATCGCCTGGCTGCTGATTACGCTCAGCCAGACAGCCGTGCCGATAGAAGATCCCAGCGGGAAGCGCTGTGCATCCGGGAGGCTTTGAAAGATAGGTTCCTCGGAGAGCAGGGTAACCTATGACTCTCCAGTTGATTTACAGAGAAGCTGAACCTGAGCCTGTTTCAGTGACTGTTGACTTCGATCTGCGGTTACATACCCCGTTCTCCAGGTTTCCCCCCTTCCAACACACGTTTTAAAATAACTTTAATGGAACACTGATTATTAATAAAGTTTTCTTTAATTATGAATTCCTGTTCAAGGGTTGAAACATGGACGCGGACTGTGGTGGGTACGGTGTGCACTGATGTCCAGACCGCTTCTACACTAGAGGAATGACAGGCTCCTGCTCCTACAGCGGTCTCTGGGGGGGAGGACGGTTGCAGGTGGGTGTGCTGGAAGGGGTGGGTTTGCAGGAAGGGGTGAAGGGTGCCGTCTTTGGGACGGAGTTTGGATGCAGGCTCTGGACTGGGGGTTGGGGCGTAGGAAGGGGTGAGGGGTGTGTGGGAAGGGTGAGTATGTGTCCGTGGATGAGGGCTCTTGCTGGGGCTCAGGGCATCGGAGAGGCTCGTGGCTAGGGGGGAAGGGCATGGTAAGGGCAGCCTGCCTTGCCATTTGTGGATGCCAGGCGCTAGGACCCTGGGGCAGCATACACCACACAGACTGACCCGAGGCAGCATTCACCTCCCAGAATGACCCTAGTGCCTAGTGACTGCAGTCTGTGTGTGTCCTGCTGTTGATCCTGCCCCCAAGTCTGTACCCTGGTAATGGAGGCTGTCCTATGCAATTAAAAAACCCCTCCCCCCCCTTCACACAAAGTCTTCTGACAAGGAAAACGTGACGGAAACAGTGAATAACAACAAACTACTTTTAATACTCAACTACACAGTGGGGGGATGAAACTTGGATTTGGGACTGGGTGATCCAGGAAGGGAAGCACTTCTCACACTTTAGGGAATGAGAGCTGTTTGGTACATGAGCGCTCTGCTGGGGTGGAGTGACAGTTTTCACGGCCCCTAGCGCCCCTCCTTCTTGTGATTTTGGGTGAGGGGGGGACAGGACTTTGTGGCGGGGGAAGGCGGTTGCAGATACAGTTCAGGGGGGCTCTCTGCTCCTGCCTGTGGTCCTGCAGAACATCTACAAGGCGCCGGAGCGTGTCCGTTTGTTCCCTCATTAGCCCAAGCAGCGTTTGAGTTGCCTGCTGGTCTTCCTGCCGCCACCTGTCCTCCCGTTCGCTGTGTGAGCGCTGCTGCTGACATAGGGTCTCCCTCCACTGTCTCTGCTCGGCCGCCTCGGCTCTGGAGCAAGCCATCAGTTCCGAGAACATGTCGTCCCTAGTCTTTTTCTTTCGCCGCCTAATCTGCGCCAGCCTCTGTGAGGGGGATGCCGGGGCAGTTCGTGAAAGAGCCGCAGCTGTGTGATGGGAAAAAGGAAGTGATTTCCTTGAAAAGATACATGTTGCGAACACAGTCTAGTCAGTTTCTGTGAACAAGACCATACAGGGCACCTAGTCTCACGAGCTCTCAGGACAAGTTCGAGATTTCGGAATACGCTTTCATTGGCTGCGGTCTTGCACAGGAGATCGGACAAGCGGGGCGGTACAGCTGAATCCGTGTAGCAGCCAGGCCTGGTAAGCACTACACTATAGGCTGCTTAACAGTTAATGGATAGCTGTGCCCTCCTGCTGAAGGCAAACTGTAAAGCATAAAGTCTGACCCTGTTCCAGCCCCTCGCGGCTGTGCACGGGAAAGATCACTGTATGCTTTTCCTCTGTGGCCTCCAACATGTGTCTGTTAAGCGAAGGTCATTGCTATGCAAAGTAAAAGTCAAGCATTCACAATAGTAACAGTACACTAATTGCCCTAATTAGATGCAGCAGTCGCTGAACAAGATTAGCCTGAGGCGGGTCACTCGGAGAGAGAGAGAGCGGATGCCGCTCGAATACCTGCACAGACCAGGACTGTACGCTGCAATGCTGGTGGAGGCAATGATTCCGCTGTACATTAGGATGGCCTGGCGCGGAAGAGTGTGCTTCCACGGAGCACCAAATAAGGCACCTCTCCCCAGGAACCTCCTGCGGAGACTTTTCGAGCTGCTCTCCGAGAGCTTCGTGGAACTGTCCCAGGAGGATTTCTGTTCCATCCCTATCTGTGTGGACCTTCTCTTTATATAGTTTTTTAAGCAAAAGGTTTTATATAGTTTTTACATATTTTTTATTCCTGTTTTTTAAAAAATAAATGTTTCCATGTTTATAGCACTTACCGACTGATCCTTCCCCTGATTCTGAGTCCGGGTTAACGGCCGGGGAGGGTTGGTAGGGGATCTCTGTGAGGGTGATGAAGAGATCCTGGCTGTCGGGGAAAGCGGTATTGTAAGCGCTGTCGCCTGCGTCGTCCTCCACAAACCCTTCCTCATCTTCCCCATTGGCGAACATCGCCGAGGAACTGCCCCTCGACACTATCCCATACTCAGAGTCCACGGTCACTGGTGGGGCAGTGGTGGCAGACCCACCTAGAATGGCATGCAGTGCCTCATAGAAGCGGCAGGTCTGGGGCTGTGCTCCGGAGCGTCCGTTTGCCGCTCTGACTTTTTGGTAGCCTTGTCTCAGGTCCTTGATTTTCACGCGGCACTGCGTTGTATCCCGGCTGTATCCTCTGAGTGCCATGGCTTTGGAGACCTTCTCGTAGGTCTTTGCATTCCGTTTGTTGGAGCGCAGCTCCGAAAGCACAGACTCATCGCCCCACACAGCGATCAGATCCAGGACTTCCCGGTCTGTCCATGCTGGGGACCTCTTTCTATTCTGGGATTGCATGGACTCCTCTGCTGGAGAGCTCTGCATCGTTGCAGGTGCTGCTGAGCTCGCCCCGATGTCCAACCAGGACATGAGATTCAAAGTGCCCAGACAGGAAAAGGAATTCAAATTTTCCCGGGTCGTTTCCTGTGTGGCTGGTCAGAGAATCCAAGCTTGGACTGCTGTCCAGAGCGTCAACAGAGTTGTGCACTGTGGGATAGCTCCCGGAGCTAGTAAGTTCGATTTGCATCCACACCTAGCCTAATTCGACATAGCCATGTCGAATTTAGCGCTACTCCCCTCGTCGGGGTGGAGTACCGAATTCGAACTAAAGAGCCCTCTAGGTCGAACTAAATGGCTTCCTGGTGTGGACGGGTGCACGGTTAATTCGAATTAACGCTGCTAAATTCGAATTAAAGTCCTAGTGTAGACCAGGCCTAAAGAATATGTCCCTTTCTTTAAAAGCAGCATTTCAGCTGCCATTATTAAAGGGCTGCGCCCCCTGGTATTTTGACATCAGCAGGAATACCTCAAATTGAAGAACCACAGGTGAGTTAATTCCTAATATCAGAGTCTTGCATTTGTGCATTTGCCAAAAGATTTCTGAGTACCACTGTCAAACCCTTTCCAGGAACACAGGCCAATCAGGATGGAGAATGTGCAGCCCTCCCAGGTGTTTCAAATGTCCAAGGTTGTTAAATCTAAGTTCAGCTCCAAGACTGATATAAAATATAAACACATCCCTTTCCCCCAGGCACCACCAACAGAAATCAACATCACTGATCAGTAACACTTCAGTGCATATGCCACATCCACAAACCCAGGTTCATCTTCCCTCTCCATCCTTGCTGCTTTGGTGTCTGTATCCTTGAGAGAGCCTGGGCCCTCTACATTGCTGTTGGGGCTCATTCTCTATTGCCCTTCCCACAGCCTCTGTACCTGAGGATGCAGGCAGTGAAGCTTGTCTAGGCATAACTGCCCAGCATAAGCCTCCAAGAACGTGGCTTTGAGGAGGCAATATATTCAGAGAACTCCACCAGCTGCTGGTTAGTAATCTAGTTTGATCCCTTCATGGCACTGAAAGCCTTACTGATGCTTGGAGCTAGCTTTTCAGAGGGTATTTTAAGACCTCAGTTTAAAACTGCACATGCAGGCAATAATTAGGAAGAGCAAGAAACGTTACATGATTAGACCATAATTCCCTATATATTATGGCCTAATTCTATAATTTTTCTCTTTTTTCTTTTGCTTTTCATAATTGTAAACAAGCCACTTGGCAGCAAGACAAGCTCAGATGTACCAGGGATTGGAAAATACAAAGTTATTATAGGCTCATTAGCAGTTTCCTGGCTAAAGTTATTATCAAGGTCTTCTGATTGAAGCTCAGCAGTTTAAAGACTGAATTCTGCCCTCAGTGACACCTGAGCAATGTTAGACTGAGGGTATCCAAGGACAGAAGGCACAGCTGGCCTCAGACCAAATTCCCATCTTTTAGGGAAAGGCACCATTCGCTGCCAAGCAGGGGAATCTAAAGATTTCCTTTGAGGGGGTCAGGAGGCAGCTTCCAAACCAGACTATTACATGCATTTCACTTCAGCACTGGAGAGATGAGGGTTGGTTGGGTGTGACATATTTATCAAATTGTCTTGTTTTTCCTTCCACTTGTCAGTTTCGACAGGGTTGTTTTTTGGGTGGGTGAGTCATTTGTTGCCTAAATATGCCAGAGAAGGATTAAACCCCACCCCCAGAAAGCAGGTGTCCTTAGAAACTGGGTCCAGCCTTCCCACCAGGAAGTCTCAGAGTGTTGCTACCCTAGAACTTGCACCAGGTCTGCCTAAGGTGCAGCTATAGGAGAGTCACCGGTGTGGCCTTTGCTACCGCTGGCTCCAGGCAGCAAGAATTACAGCTTGGAGTGTTTGGTCATCAAAATGCAAGGCAGGAACTGCCAGCCCCAGGTTCCATCTAGTTCAGCCCCTGATAGTAGCCAGGAGCAGATGCTTCAGCAGAAGGTGCAGAGAACCCTGGGGAGGAGAATTATGGACTCACTCACCAAAGGGGAAGTTCCTAGCTGTGTCAATTAGAGGCTGGTTTATGTTCCAAAGCAGGAGGGTTTGTATCCTTCGTACAGTGCATTTCAAGAGAGGCCTGGATGCTGAGATGAGCTGCAAGAACCTCCCCAGTGGGATGTTGTTTAATCCCACTCAGCTCTTGGCCTCAGTGAGATCTTGTGGCAGTGAGTTGCACAGGTTAACTGTGCAGTCTGTAAAACAGTGTGTCCTCAGGTAAGTTTAATTTGCTGCTTTTGTTTCCCTGAATGCCCTTCAGCCTTGTATTGCAAGAGGTAAATAGGCGTGCCACTTACCTTCCCTGAGAGCCTGGGTTTCTCTCCTTCCCCTGCACTCATCACTTCCAGCGATACACCCTCCCCCTTTCCAGTATGCACTGCTGCAGAGGCCCACAATTTCCCTTGTGATTCCCAGCATTCCCCCAGCAATGAGGAAAGCAGGGAGCTTCACTCCCAAGTTCCCATCGCAGGCCCTGAACAAAGGCAGCCGGTTGGGTTGGCTTCCAGCTGCCATCCCATGACCTCATCCTCCACACGCTAATCTGGGAGGGGCTAGTGCTAGCTCCAAAGGTTTCCCACACCAGTTTTAAAGGGCCAGTACACCCTATTATAATGCCTGACTCCAATCTGAGCCCCTACCCTAGGAGGCAAGGCAAGGCAAGTCCCTCCAGCAAAATCCCATTGTCCTATCTGCACAGGACACAAGGCCTTGCCTAACGTACTTGGAGACGTATAAAGAAATGGATGAGTGCTAGGCATTAAATCACCACAGAATCCTGCCCCAGGCAAATCCATTGTAAGAGAGTTAGAAAACAATTCTACCCCGCTGCCTGGTCCACACTTACCAGACAAACCGTGCCAGTTCACTTCTGGTGCCATTCCACTGAGGTGAGAGAGGGACACCTGGCCCAGTGCCTTCACCCAGCTCAGCAGGAACTGGTTTTAAAGCTTGTGGACTGGGAGAAAAGGTCCCCAAATCATGACTGCTCTCCCCCCGCTTACTCCCCCCCACACAGATGCACACACAGAGCCTTATGAGTTAAACCCAACCGTGATTTGCTAATTGGTGCATGAAGTGTGACCAGGGGCCCCAGTGCCAGGTTTCCACTCACAGAAGATAGATTTGGCTCAGATGGGCTGAGAATAACAATAAAGAATACAGTGCCACTCGGCTCTTATCAACCCAAGATTGCAAAGCCCTTTACAAAGGAGGTCAACACCATTACTGCCATTTTATCGATGGGGAACCTAAGGTACAGGGCAGGGAAATGACTTGCCTCAGGTAACCCAGCAGGCCAGTGGCAGAGCTGGGACTAGATCCCAGGAAATGGCCCAGCTACATGTGAAGGAGGGACACGTTGGGATGCCTCAGACTATCCCCTGCACAGCTCCCATCTCACCTGCACCTCCATTTCTCTGGGCTCCTCCAGACGCTGCAGCAGGTTCTGCTTCTCTGTGGCCAGCAGCTCAATGAGCTCCTCTCTGGCACTTAGCTCCTGGATCAGCTCTTCAATGCGTCTGCCAAGGAGAAAATGGCTTAGTTACCTTGGGAAGAAGAGGAGGATCTCCGCTAAAGGGCTCTGTGTTCAGCGCAGGACACAAGGCAGCTTCACATCACATTTGCAGAACTGATTTTGGAGCCAGCCAAGGTGTGGGTCAGTCCCCAGAGTAAATTAGAGCAGCCTTAGGGTTTACAACTGACAGCTCCTAGCCCAAGAGGCTGTTTCTGGAACAGTCCAGAGGGTAGCAACCTGCTGGCCACACACCTCCCGCCACCCATGCCCCTGTGCTGGAGGTGCTGCGAGGAGCCGGGGAGTGCACAATCACTATGTTCTCTGTACAGCACCCAGGGAGTCCTCTTATGTGGCTTAACCCATCCCAGCCAGCCAGTACCACCTGGATCAGCCAGACACTGCCCCCTAGCAGGATCCCCCACAAGGGCTCACTGAGCCCTGGCTCTGCTGGATGCCAACCTCCACCCCATCCTGCAACCCTGCTCACCCAGGCAGTGACTGGTCCTGCTGTCATGAGGCCCAGTGTGGCGCAGCAAGCTCCACTCTGGGGTCTCCAAGACAAGGATCCCTCTTCTGAACATCCCAGCTGGGCTACCTGCTCTGTGGGCAAGGGGCCACCAGCCAGGAAGCAGCAGAGGCAAGTCACTGGAGTGACCATGGCTACCTACTTGTCCTTCTGGGCCAGTGCAGCGCAGTGATCATCACGCGGAACCTGGGCTCCTCTCTTCTCCTCCTCCTGGGTGAGCTCCTTCAGCTTTTTGGTTAGCTCCAGGCATCGTCCCTTCTCAGCCTCCGCCAGGGCTGCCGTCCTCTCCGCCTCGCTCTTTGCTAATCTGGCCTCCTGGGGATGGAATGTGACATGAGCCAGACTACTCACGCCACCCAGGCAGAGAGCCACAACCCCGCTGGCTTGTGAGTGGAAGGAGAAGCAGCAATACCAGTGGGCAACTGCTGCATCCAGCAAAACCAGACGTGCTCCCTCCTGTAGGCTGCAGGGTTTGGGCAGAGGATGAAGGGCTGGGCCTACTGACCTGAACTGCTGCAAGTGATGACTGAATTAGGGCCACGCTACAGTCACTAGCAAGTGATGCATCAGTGCTAACATTTGTGGGACCTGCCACTGACATTCGAGTTCAAGTCCCACCAGGAGCTGCACTACAGCCCGTCCTCTTCAAACTCGCTTCAGCCTGTCTCTGCTGAATTGGGATTAAAACCCAACAGCTGCGTGCCCTGGAAAGCTCACTTGGAGCAAGCTCACTGAGCATCTGCTAGGGCTCCGGGACTCTGCAACTCGCTCCCCACCTCGCCTCTGAGCAGCCTGAATTAGATGACATGCTGCAAATGACACCTCTTAGAGAGGACATGAGCTCAGGGCTGGGGTACGAGTGCTTCCCACAACGATGGAGGGCTTTCTGGAGGTGGCTGTAATGCTGCTGGGATACAACTGTGTTGCTAATAACGTGTTAGGGTGCCCAGAGCTGGGACTGGGCAGCTTCTTACTGTTATTTCATTCTAAAGGAATAATGAAGCCCTGCTTACAATGTACCATCCCTATGGGGCCACATGGGGAAGAGCAAGGGATACTGAGTGCAGGCAGCTGGTGAGACAAGTGCAAATTCCTCCCTGCAAAACACTGTCAAGTCCTCCCAGGACACTCACTGCCTTAAATCCAAGAGAGGAGAAATATCACAAGAATACAAAAAATGTCTAAAATCCCTCCCCTGTGATTTCAGGTGCCTCTATCCTTTTCACTGAAGCCATGATCCCCTGCCTTCATTTACAAAACCTCTTCTCTCCAGTTCTTTATTTTAAAACCCAAGGAAATTAAGCGAAAAATAAAAAGCCCTATGACTGCGATGGGAAGGTTAAATACAAACAGTGCCATAACCGCAACAAGGAAGGTTCTCCTAGAGCCAGTTGTGCTCCCACAGTATGGATTACATCCTGGCCAAGATGTTCAAATATAGGGTGGCTCCTAAATCTAGATCTAGGCTCCTAAAGAGGTGGCCTAATTTGCAGAAGTGCCAAGTGCTCAGCAGCTCCCACGGACTTCAGCTGCATCTGTATAATTAGTATATGAAGGAGGAAGCTGCATATCTTCACTGGAACAGATTGGGTCATCACAAATCTGTGTCCATGACCCAAGGGAGTCTCTCAGAGATGCCAATCTCTGCACCTGTCGAAGGAGACGAGAGCAAGGACAACACCAGGCTGGGAGGGGGCGGCTATGCTGACGGGCTCTCTCGTACCAGGACGGCAGAGCTGCCCTTCCAATGGAAAGAACAGGAGGTGGGAGTCAGGGGCCATGGAGTCCTGCAACTGGTTCCTAATACCCTGCAAGTAGCCACCCTGCAGGCCTGGCTCCCTCACCCATGTGCTGTGGGTAAAGAGAGAGGGCTGGAGGGCTCAGAGCTCTGTCTGATGTAGATACAGAGGGAATAACCAGTGGTTCCCTAGCCCATTGAGGTGGAGGAGAGCAGCTGGGGCCTCAGATTTTTTTCCCCAATTCCCCATGGGCTAAGGGGAGTCCTGAGGGACCTCGAACTCCATTCCCCATAAGCAAAGAAAAGTCACAGAGACCAAGAGTCCCGCTCCTTGTGTCCCATGGGGGCCTTGCCGTGGGGCCCAAAGCTCATCCCACATGGCAAGCCCAGAAGAACTGAGCCCCCTGGGATTTGGGGAAGAAACTGGGACTCCAGAATGGGCAGAGGGGGCTGGCAAAGAGAGAGAGCCAGGCCCCACTTGGTCTCAGGTGGCTCTGTGCTTCTCTTCCATGGCTGACGCCACACGGCGGGGGCACGTGCCCCACCCCACTCACCTCCTGCAGGAGCTGGATCTTGTTCTCCAGGAGCTCCGACACGTGCTCCGTCTCCTGCTGCCGCTCCTCGTAACAGCGCCGGAGCTCTGCTTCATTGCGACTGGTCAGGTTCTCCGCAGCTGCCCTGTAAGACGTGGCACCTGCCTGTCAGAGAAAGGGGCAGCCCGGTACCGCCCGGCAGGGGCTGGGCTGCAAGTCAGGCTGTCCCCCAACAGCCGCCTCGGCTCGCTCCACTCTGTCAGTGTCACAAACGGGGCCCAGACCTGGTTCCAACCCCAGCACTGCTCTGGGAGGCCCCACCTGGTGCTAGCAGCACAGGGAGAGCTAGCGCAGACCAGCATGTACAGCCACACACCCACTGCTGCGCTCAGTGGGGTGAGCATGGGAGGAATAGCAGCGGCTGCTCTACTCCATCGCTGCACCAGGCCCATAGCAACAGCTGCAAACTGCAGAGACCTGAGCGTGGCCTCCTGGTCCCCAGCACCCAGAGAGGGACTGCAGGGGAGGATGGGGCACTAAGCCAGCTCCCAAAGGATCTGGGCCTGATTCCCCACTGCACCAGTTTGATGGCACAGAATCAGGCCCCATCTGTTCACCTCTCCCCAGGTGGAGAGCCAGATCCAGATCTGAGCCTGGTCTCCAGCTTCAGGCAGTCAGGGCCGGGGCATGCTACACAGACACCAGGCGATGTACCAACCCCTCTGACCCATTCCACTCTGCCCCCCTCCACCCAAGCGCAGGCAGTTGGAACAAGGAAGGTGTGACGTTATGAGTGTAATATAATATCTCATTGAAAGGTGACAGGGCCAGAAAAAGTTAATTAACTCACAGACTGACCTGACCCATGGCCGAACTTTAGAGACTAGTTAGGAAGATATGTAAATGAATAGAGGTTTGAAATGCAACCTGCATTGTTAGAGGTAGAAGGGTAGGTTTTTGCTCAGGTCTTGTGATGTAAGCAAACAAGTCTTGTCTATTGCTATAGCTTTAATTCAAAGATCAAAAAAGGAATATTAACATTTATGATGATACTTGAAATAGTATTATTGTCTGTGTCTCTTTGAAGGTTGTGGTAACCTGTATCTGAACTGTTTAATGGATAAATTACCCTCTGCTAATTGCCAGGATGTTTGGGAGAAGGAGAGTTAAGCCTATTGTTTTCTCAGGCCAAAAGGCTGCTGGAAACATATAAGAACCCTGGGACACGATCCTTCTTCATCTCAGATCTGCTCTGGGTTTCAAGAGGGGGAAACCTTAAGCCATAAGGACTGAGATCCCCAGTCATCAACTGGAGCCACCCTGAATATGAACATTGGACTATAACCTATGGACTATTTCTAAAAGGACTTTTGGCAACTACAAACTCACCTCTGCTATGTATCTGAACCTCAGGAATTGAATTCAAGTCTGTATGTATATTGATCTTTTAACCAACATTCACTCTCTTTTCTTTTTTTAATAAATTTTAGTTTAGTTAATAAGAATTGGCTATAAGGCTGTATTTTGGGTAAGATCTAAGTTATAATTGGACCTGGATATGTGGCTGATCCTTTGGGATTGGAAGAACTTTTTCTTTTATATGATGAGATAAGATTTTCAGTAATCATCATCATATCTGATGTGTGTGTCTGGATGGAGGCCTAAGGCTGGGTACTTTAAGAGAACTGTGTTGTCTGGACTTCTAAGTAACCAGTGAGGTACTATAGAAGCTGTTTTGTGCTGGCTTGGTAACCTAAGTTGATCGCAGGATGACTATGAGTCGGCCGTTAAAAAAGCTAATGCGGTCTTGGGATGCATTAGGCGAGGTATTTCTAGTAGAGATAAGGAGGTGCTAGTCCCGTTATACAAGGCGTTGGTGAGACCTCATTTGGAGTACTGTGTGCAGTTTTGGTCTCCCATGTTTAAGAAGGATGAATTCAAACTGGAACGGGTACAAAGAAGGGCCACTAGAATGATCCGAGGAATGGAAAGCCTGTCGTATGAAAGGAGACTTGAGGAGCTCGGTTTGTTTTCCTTAACCAAAAGAAGGTTGAGAGGAGATATGATTGCTCTCTTTAAATATATCAGAGGGATAAATACCAGGGAGGGAGAGGAATTATTTCAGCTCAGTACTAATGTGGACACGAGAACAAATGGATATAAATTGTCAGTCGGGAAGTTTAGGCTTGAAATTAGACGAAGGTTTCTAACCATCAGGGGAGTGAAATTCTGGAACAGCCTACCGAGGGAAACAGTAGGGGCGAAGGACCTCTCTGGCTTTAAGATTAAGCTTGATAAGTTTATGGAGGGAATGGTTTGATAGGATAACATGATTTAGTCAATAGGTCAATAACGTGCCACCACTGGTAATTAGTACCGAGGGTCAATGTTGGGATATTGAAAGTCTTTTTCCTGAGTGTCTGGCTCGAGAGTCTTGCCCACATGCTCGGGGTTCAGCTGATCGCCATATTTGGGGTCAGGAAGGAATTTTCCTCCAGGGTAGATTGGCAGTGGCCCTGGAGGTTTTTCGCCTTCCTCCGCAGCATGGGGCAGGGGTCGCTTGCTGGAGGATTATCTGCTACTTGAAGTCTTTAAATCAGGATTTGGGGACTTCAACATCTGAGTCAAGGGAGAGAATTATTTCAGGAGTGGGTGGGTCAGCTTTTGTGGCCTGCATCTTGCGGGAGGTCAGACTAGATGATCATAATGGTCCCTTCTGATCTTAAGTTCTATGATTCTATGATAAGTATTGGAATATCCGCCAGCGTTTGGGGTTTGTCTGCCCCGTTTTGTTTGCAGTTCACCCTAATTGAGTGACCTCAGCTGGCTTCCACGGGCAGCACCGTCACAGAAGATGTGAGGAAGTAGGAACACTGTGGCCCCAAGCGGAGCAGATGGGCCTCCTGAACATCACACCAGCTAGCCCTGGCCGGGGAGGGGCGAAGAAGAAGAGGCACAGGGGAAGGACCCTAGCATTTTGGAAAGGCACCTGTGAACCAGAGGGGACACACTTTCCCTGGCTGTGCTGCTGCTGCCGATCATAGGGGGGAGCCTCCCCTCACTGTGCAATGCTCCTGGCGTCCCAGGTACTGCATGCTGCCAGGCTGTCGCTCCATACCTCTTCCCTGCCGTTCCAGTGAGGTTCCCCCATGGCTGCAGCATCCTTCCTCCAGGAGCAGCAGTACAGCCTGTGCTCTCCCCTCCCAAGTGCATGGCCAGCTGCAAGCTTACAAGGAAATCCAGTGTAAGCAGGGGCTGTCTTTCCATTCTGTGATTGCCCAGCACCATGGGGCCTTGGTCCCTGACTACAGCTCTGGGATGCTATTAGGTTTCCATTCAGTTGCCTGCCAGGCTGAGATAGAATGGGCGCAGACATTGGATCTATCTGATTGCCTCCCTTTTCCCATACTCTGCCTAGATCAGTTGTCTTTCCAGACTGTTCAGAGCTGTGTCTTCATATGTGCAGCACCTAGCACGACAGGGCCTCGCATCCAGATTGGACTCCACTGTAATATGAATATTCAATGGGAATAAAACGGTTCCTTCTCTTTACCTGCCTAGATCTGAATTCAGAATTTCTTCTTGTCCCCTGTCACCTCCATCACCAGACTGAGCCACTCCTCCCCATCCTGCTCACAGCAACTGGGACATCAGCCGTTCTCTCAAGGGACACAGCGCTCAGGACATGGCAGGTCACAAAGGGAAAGGGCATATTTTAAACTGGGAAGGTTACTGTCATGTGAGCAGCTCTTCATCCGTGGGTTCTATTCCTGCTTTGGGGACTTCTGTGACACAGACTTTTATTTTTAAATACAAACGCTTTGCAAAGTAGCAAGGGTGGGAGAGAGATTCACGTGCTGAAAAGCCCATGGGATTCCATCCTGTTTGCAAACAGACTGTGTTCCTGTCCTATGCGCAGTCAGTGATGCGCCCCCAGCCAGCACAGGAATCGCCCTGCCCTCTGGGAAACAGGTGGTGCCTGATTATTTTTAGTTTACAAACAGCTGTGCCTGCTCATGCTGCATCTAAAATGTTAAACAATATCAGCCTCTAAGCCCGCATCTCCCTGCCTCCATTGAGATGTACAGCACATGTTCAAACCCTCTCCAGTGCTGACAACTCTTGGGATTTTGGAATGAGAATGGGGAAGGGATCTTCAAGTCCTAGCTCCTGGAGTCAGATGATTACGAGACCCTCAGCTTTCATGCAGAAAACTAAGTAAGTTGTGTGTCCTCCTGGTTGCAGAGAAAAAACCACAAAAATGTGGCCTGACTCAACCCTGAAGGCTCAGAAACTAGAAGACAAAGAAACCCAACCCAATATTTGTTATTGTGAAAATATGATTTCTGAGCCAACTGTGTGATTTTTTCAGTGCTTGGAGCTGGCACTACTGCTTCACTCTGCCTGTTCTCCTAGTCCTTCCTGGCTGGGGATAGGCTGAGAAAGGGGCCTGCAGGGAGCCTGGGAAACACACTCTTCCAGGGACAAAGGCCCTGCTTACACAAGGCAGGGAGATTAGCAGGATGTCTGATGCACTGAAAAGCAAATCTCTGTTAAACAAACCACTTGGAACACAAGCCCACAGAGCTGCTCATACAGGATCTAAACCTGGACATATTCCTGGGTGCCTAAGGGTCCTTTGCTGGCATTATTCAAAGAGTACATCCAGTCATGGAGGGAAAACTAGACCTCAATGTAAAAGGCCTCTTTGCACAGCATCATGTAGAAAAACCTCTAACAGGGGCACAAGAGCAGCTCTCCTGCAGCCTCTCACCCCTGGGACAGCTTCCCAGATCAACAGGCCTCTGCCTGCCCTGCCCCCAAGCTGCTCAGGGAAGGGGCTGGAACTGGGGGAGCAGGGGCTCCGGGGTGTTGTGTTGCTGTTGCTTCAGGCACCGCCCCCAGCAGCTCCCATTGGCCAGGAATGGGGAACTGCAGCCAATGGGAGCTGCTGGGGGCGGTGCCTGAATCAACATCAACACACACACCCCTGTGCCTCTCCTCCCGCAGGCCTGCCACTTCCCAGAGTAGCGCAGGGGAGGCAGGCAGGGAGGGAGCCTGCACTGCCCTGCCCTGCCCCCGGTGCACATCGGGCTGGAGCTGCTCTAGGTAAACACTGGGGGGGCGCAGAAAATAACCTTGCGGGCTGCGTGTTTGAGACTCCTGCCCTAGACGGATTGAGCAGGGCTCTCAAACAGCAGCACGTCTCCCTCTGCAGGAGCCAGAGACATTCCCCCTTCACTCCTAGAGGCTGAGGAAAAGCCCCCAACCCTCCCAGCAACGGGTGGGAAAAGCCAGGAGTGTGCACCCTGGGCTTCCCACCAGGTAGCTGCCCTTGGACCTCTTGGCTACCTGTCTTCTCTAGTGGGTGTAGTCCTTTGGCTAGCAGGCATCTGGTCGAACCAGTAAAGGTTACAGACTGAGAACTGGCCCCCACACGTAGTGAACAAGGGGTTAAGACGAAGAGCGATGGCTCAAGTGAGGGGGAGGGGGGTCTATGAAGGTGCCCCAGCCCCAGGGATCAGTCCTGCACAATTTGACACTGTAGACCCACCCATATGTCACTGAATGGAGTTGTGCCGGGGCAGGGCTAATGCAGAGAGGCTAGAAACATGAGCTGACAATCAAAGCACAGATTTGGCTGGCACAAGGCAGCTAATGCACATAAGGGAAATGATCGGAACTGGAGAGAGATACTCAAAGAAAAGAGATGGGCTGAGCACAGAGAGCAGGGGAGAAGGCCGCAAGGGAGACTGAGGTGTCAATGCAATATGGCTCCAAAAAGCCAGTGCTGTAGACAGCCTGTCCATCAGGACTCTGGCACCACCACACCCAGAAGAGCACACCCACCTCTGGGCCCCTCAGCACCTGACAGAGAGGGACACATTGTGGGAATTTGAGGGGATCAGGGAGCTGGAGGGACTGGCTGAGCAGCCACTCAGGGTATGTCTACACAGTGGCCAGGAGGTGGGATTCCCGCCCCGGGATGTCTCTCAGGTCTCCCCTCACAGCCACACCACTTTCCAGACACTACTTCAAGCAGAGCTGTGGGTGGGGGCATCACACCTCCAGCCGCTGTGCAGACCTACCCTATGGGGGGGTCAATCTCCAGCAGCGAGGGGCTCCTAAGGCTGGGCACAAAGGGCATTACCTGATGATGATCTGAATGTTAGTGCTAACAGCTGGCAGGAGCCCCATTACCAGCTGGACTGGAAAGAGCAGAGTGGGGAACCTCTCTGAACCGGCAGCTGGCCGGCCTAGCTGGCTTGCTTACTGAAATGGCTGAGATCTGCTGCTCAGCACCTTCTGCCATCCAGTCAGAGTTTTTCCATTTCAAAACAAAGTAATCGCTGCTAATCAGATACTGTGAAAAATCTCCTTGATATTCCTGCCTGGACAGTGATTCTACAGCCCCCTTTTCCCCCCTCCCCCACTTCTCTGTTTTGCCCACTGTGCACACTTAGCTCTATCCACCCCCTTTCACGTATCTGATGCACCAGTCTCACACGTACCACTCCAGCTGCCAATGTGAGTTGCCATTAACTCTCCCCTTGAGTGCCACACTCTCACTGCTTAGAGCTTTATGCCCCAGGAGAATGGAAAGGGCTTTTGTCAGCTGGGAGGCAGAGCCAGGTCAGAAAGGCATTGGGGCTGTCCCCCAGGATCCTTTTCCCTTCCCCAGCAGTGGTGGGCTGGTGGCCCAGTGCAGAGCCCAGAGGAGTGCTCTGCTGAGAGTTTGCTGAGCAGGTGGCTCAGTGCAGTCCACAGGGAGCGTGAGGCTCTGTCCCCACAGGTGGGGACCATGCTGGGGGGGTGCTGTTGCTTCATGCAAAGAACGAGCATTCAGGCTGCACAACAGCTTTATTTATGTTCTCCCATCACACAGCTGGAACCACAGCAGCCAGAGCCCATAGTACAGTGTAGCCTGCCCTGCCCTGGCACTGCCGTACCTCCCAAGACGTAGGGTGACCACTGGGCCCCGCAGCCTTACACAGCTCCAGCGGCCGCTCTGGGCACAGGATGGCGAAGTGGTCTGGCTGCTGCAGAGAAGGAGGGCAGAGAGCGGGCTGGAACTGGGGGTGACGTTGCACTCCATATGATTTTATGAAAATATGCTAATAAGTGTGAATATAACATAACTGGAATATGCTTCATGCAAAAGGTCTCTTGTAAGATATTATTACAAAGCTTATAATCTACTGAGTGTGGTCATCCTATTTGTATTCTTCTATCTGAAACTAGAAATATGAAATGTAACTCTAAGGCCCTATTGTAATTATGCAAAGTGTGGGCCTTAAATGGTGGTTTGGAATCTTGATGGCTCTCATTAACCAGGACAATTGACTGTAGATGGCTCAGTTTACTTGCAAGCCTTCCTGTGGGTCAGGCTGCGAAGAATGAAGGCTTGGGGTCTCACAGGACATGTGACCATGTCACCTGGTACTGGAATCCATCTTAAACCTGGTGCTTTTCCATTTAGAAGGAGGAGTGGGGACCCAGATACAAAAGATTCCCGCTTTGTGCCAAAGCTATAAAAGCGGGTGGATCAGAACAGAAGCTGGCTGCAGTGATGAGAAATCACCTGAGCTGGAACAAGGACTGTACCAGGGGAAAGGATTGGGCCCAGACTAGAAAGGAGTCCGGTCTGTGAAATAAACTTATTGGAACATCTCTGAGGGTGAGACTTATCTGTAATCAGTTTCTTAATGTATTAGGCTTAGACTTGCATGTTTTTGTTTTATTTTTCTTGGTAACTTGCTTTGTTCTGTCCATTACTTAGAACCACTTAAATCCTACTTTTTATATTTTAAAAAAAACCTAACCCCTTTTGCTTATAAATTAACCCAGAGTAAGTAATTAATTCCTGGGAGAGCTGTGCCTATCTCTCTATCAGTGTTATAGAGAGTGGACAATTTATGAGTTTACCCTGTATAAGCTTTATACAGAGTAAAATGGATTTATTTGGTGTTTGGATCTCATTGAGACCTGAGTGTCTGGGTGCTAGAGACAGGAGCACGTCTTAAGCTTTTTCAGTAAAGTCTACAGCTTTTGGGGGATGTGGTTCAGACCTGAGTCTGTGTTTGCAGCAGGCTAGCGTGTCTGGCTCAACAAGGCAGGGTTCTGAAGTCCCAAGCTGACAGAGAAAACGGGCTCAGAGGTAGTCTCAGCACATCAGGTGTCAGTCCCAAGGGGATCTCTGTGACTGACGCCGTCACACTGGGTTTTCTCGGTTCCCCCTCTCAGTATCACGCCCTGAGGATGGGCACCTTTGCAGGGCTACAAGGCCTTGCTGGCTGCCTATGGACAGTGTCACTTACCAAGCCTTATTTAGGGTCTGCTGCTTCTCCTGGAGCTCTCGCTTCAGACTCTCCACTTCCACCTTCAGCTCGATGTTCTGGGAGGAGGAACAGACAGGTAGTTACCCTCACACCCCCAGTGCCCCGTGGCCCTGCCACTTAACCGCCAACCCTGCCCAGGGCCTAGGGACCCCTAGCTCTCATGCCTTCCTGCACATCTGCTGAGCCGTTCACTTGGTCCCCCCTGTAAGTAGTTCCTGTCAGAGATGCTCCATCACCCTGGTCCTGGACAGCCAGGTCACCCACAGAGCAAAGGGCCTGGGTTAAGCATCTCCTCTCAGCCCTTTGTCTCCCAGCTCACAGAAGCTGGTTGCCTGGAGGGGAGATTCTCCCCTGCAAGTCTCCTGGCTGCCAGACACAGCCGCTGGGAGCCTGTAACAAATCTCCCACCTTTTTCTCTAGCTGGTCCCACAGAGGCTGCTTTGGGGTTTAGAGAGCATGGCCTCTTTAAATCTTTTTCCCAGGGGGGAGGAGGAGAGTAAGAAAAAAGGAGGGAAACTCCAGGGGGCAGCCCTGGAGCTCCAGGGAGAGAGGGAGGCAGGAGAGGCCCTGGAAAAGTGAAGCAGAGAGAACCTGCCTGAGAAGGACAGGAGTCAGGAGGAGCCCTGTGCCAGGGAGGAATCGCCCAAGAAGGACAGGCTGGAGCTGGACCCAGTATCACGGCTGCCCAGAGCTGCATGGGGCTGTGAGTACTGGGGCTTGTGACTGCATTGGGAACAAGGAGGGAGGTTGTAGCTAGTTAGTTAGGTGAGGAGGTGGTCGCTCTGTGTGGCTTTGCAGAGTGCGGCAGAAGAGGGCACCGGAGGGGTTTGCTGGGGAGAGTTCGCTGGCGCCGAAGACGACCAGGAGCACCCAAGACTCACCACCAGACTGGAACTTTGCTCAGGACTCCTGAACTCTGTGTGCAGACACACTGCTCAGTGTCTGCCATTTCAGACTGTGCTCCTACTGGGCCTGTGGGGCCTTGGTTTGGATGCAGCCCTGTTTTACTGCTCTCCTTATATTCCCCCTTGTTGTATTACTCCTCTCATCCCTCTGTAAATAAATATCTCCTTTTGTTATCTCCTGTGGGTGTTGGGTGTTCACTCTGGGGGGTTTGGAACAGGTGCCCCTGGGGTGGAAGGGATTTCTCCTGCTGCATTCCTGCACGCGCCTTCTCTTGGCCAGAGCTGCCTGCAGAACAGACTCCATCTTGGCCACAAGGGTGCTAAAGTTACACCAGCAATCCCCAAACACTGACTTTCCCAGCGCCCCAGTTGGCTCTTCAAGACCGAAACCCCTCTGCAAGCATTTATACCAGGCTCCTTATTACCTCTGCTGAGCAGCTAACCCCACCACCGCATGGACCTGATCCAAACAACTATGTCCACTGACTTCGAGAGGCCTGGATCAGGCCCCACCTAGGTAAAATAGGGCCTAGTGTCTCCCCATCCCCAGCAGCTGAGCTGTTGTCCCTACCCAGCACAACTTTCTCCAGAAATGGAAGCTGAAGGAGTAAGTTTCACATTTACTACAAAGCAGCAAAACCTGTGGTCTAAACATCAAGTGAGCAGTTTCTGCTGCACCTAGCTACACTGACTGCACCTGGATCCCCTGCAAGGAGGGTGGACAGCTGCTGTCGCTCTCCTGCCCAGCCCTGGAAGGAGCTCTGTCCACACCCCCTCTCCTTGTGAGTGAGTCAGACCTCTTCGGGGGTTGGACAGGAGACCTGCACAGCGGCTGTAGGCGACTCAGTAGGCAGCACTCTTCCCCCGAGTCAGAGCGTCCTGTAGCATGGCACTAGGGGGTTCTGTGCAGCCGGAGAGGCTGGCTTTAACGAGAGACAACACAAAACCCTTTCCATTTATGGTCATCAAAGCTCCTGGTGGGGGGGTTGGTTGTTTTTCTTTTAGCCAGGAGAAGGGGTGAACCCCGGCATCCTGGCTAGTCTCCATTAGGGACCATTATGTCCTGCTTCCCTCAATCCACCCAGCAATTCTCACAAGCTCAGGGGTCCTCAGAACAAATTTTTTTGGTGGCCTCAGAGGGCAGCCACCAACTCTTGCTGCTGGCAGCTCTCACTTTTTCCTAAAATACTTAATTAGCTCTAGGAAAAACAAATAAATATGTACATGTCCAAATCATTGTAATTTATTTATTGCTAGCTAGTAAGTTGGCTCTGAAAAGTGATAGTTGTATGTTTGTTAATATCACTTTTCACAGCAGACTCACTCAGCCCCAGTAAGCCCGGGGACAAATTAAGCCCTGGATGGGGAGACGGAGTAGGCAGCAGGGGCCAAGGGTGATGGAATTGGGGGGGGGGAGATTGGGGGGCCAGAGCCCGAAGCCCCACAGCCAGAGCGTGAAGCTCTGTGGCTGGGGGATGGGGACAAAGCCGCTGCCATGCAGCCGGAGCCAGCCCTATGGCCAGAGCCTGCTGCCCTGCCACTCCAGGGGTGAAGCCCAGAGCCTGAGCCTCACCACCTCCAACGTTGTGCCCACCTGTCTCCAGAGAGGGGGCAGGGCTCAACCCCTGCTTGCAGCCCCAGCAGCTGACACCAAGGTGGTTCATTCAACAGAGAAGGGGAGTGGCCACTGCTTTCCCCCCACCGCCAATCACAACCCAGGAGACTGTGGCCACAAGAAAAGCCTCTGGTGGCTGCATTTGAGAAATGCCACACTAGACACCCCAGTGCCTCACTTTCTAAGACGGAGATTTTGTCTTGGACACCAGGGCCAGCTCTAGGTTTTTTGCCACCCCAAGCAGGGGCAGCTCTAGACATTTTGCTGCCCCAAGCACGGAGGGTCCGTTGTTCCCGTGGCTTTGGCGGACCTCCCGCAGGCAAGCCGCCGAAGGCACCCTGTCTGCCGCCCTAGCGGCAACCGGCAGAGCACCCCCCGCGGCTTGCCGCCCCAGGCACGCGCTTGGAGCGCTGGTGCCTGGAGCCGCCCCTGCCCCCAAGCAAAACAAAACAAAAAACAAACAACCTCTGGGAGCGCAACTGCCGAAGCAAAAATTGTGCTGTCCCAAGCACATGCTCGGTTTTCTGGTGCCTAGAGCTGGCCCTGGACACCTCCCCTCTGCCAGTCCCAGATGAGCTGGACAGGTTGGTTACAAGAGACAGAAGTGCAGTACAGAAAAAGGCCCCTGCAGTGTGCTGGGAGCAGCCTGCCCCATTGGGTGTCTGTGCTGTTTAGTTAATTTCCTCCCGCAGGGGCAGGTCTCTACATTTCCTGGGAGTGAAGCTCCCCTTGTTACCTGCAATTCCCGCTGCTGTTCTCTCCAGTCCCTGCACAGTTTAGTTCTGCTCTCATAGTGTTCACTAACCCTCCTCGTCCCACCCTGCTCCCACCTGTTCCCTGCAGCTGCCCCCTGGGCCCTGCGCCATTGAGCTGGTGTGGTGTATACAGCAAAATGCTTTATGTTCTCAGGGTTTCTAGGCATAGCTGGGGGAGAACATGGGGGTGCAGTTAGGGTGACCAGACAGCAAGTCTAAAAAATCGGGATGCGGGTGGGGGGTAATAGGTGTCTATATAAGAAAAAGCCCCCAAAATAGGGACTGTCCCTATAAAAATCGGGACATCTGGTCGCCCTAGGTGCAGTGCACTAGCTGGCATGAAGCCATGCTACTTAGTCTTGAACCAGGGAGGGAAGAGGGAGTCAGGAGAGGTTTTGATAAGTATTTTGCACGGATGAATGCATGCAACGCATCCACACCCCTCCGGTGACTGGGGGAGTCCGGAGCAGAGGGCCCAGACTGCGCTGTCAGCCTGACTTTTCACCCATTCACACCACAAGTTTTTTCAAGGTGCTATGTGACCCAATTGTTTTTGAGCCGCTGGTCTGGGGGAGGGGAGTAGCACAGATGGGGGCAGCTGGGCCTGGGTTTGGCCCACCGGTGGGTGATGACAGGCCTTGCCCTTCACAGAGAGCATGAGTGAGTATTCATGGTGCCAGTAGAAAACACTCGGCCTATCCCCAAGTTCGGAGTAAGGCAGGTTTGGATGTAGGCTAGCATTTACAGCAACACAAAGGGCCTCAGCCCTGGCAGCTGGGTGCAGGGATCTTCTAGCCCAGCCGCTCTGGTTCCCATCATCTCCACAGCACTATCCTTGCTGCCTGCACCACGGCCCACCCTCCTGCACCACGTTGGAAACACACGTTGAGCCAGAGTGATCAGCTGCCATAGGGCTCCAGTGCTCTCACACTACGCCCTCACTTGCTCTGTACGGCCGGGTCACGGAGAGTGACTCAGCCCTCCTATATGGGGCTCTGTCTTCCCACAGGGGGTGCCTGTGTTAGGGCCAGAGCTCCCCCACTTCTCCCAGCCCCCACAAACACTGCAACAGCCCCCAGGGGGCCAGGGCACTGGATTAGTGGTTGCTGGGGGTCTGCTACCTGCTTCCCTTGCCAAGAAGCCCTCAGGCTACAGCGTGCAGCTAGCTAACAAAAGGCAGGAGAGGAAATGTTTGTCTCTGTCCCTTGTTTACACCCTACCTTGCTTCCTGGGAATTCCAGTCAAGACGCTTTTCTTTCCTCACCTAACAACTCCAAAAGCAGCAGCCAGGCACAAAAACTTTTGTCCACCCAGTGGTATCTGAACCCTACATCACATCGATGAATGATGCCACTATAATACTAGCTGACCCCACTCCTCCAGTGTGTGGCACCCTCTGCCCAGTCCTAGACTCGCAGCATCCCCACTTATCCAGCAGGCACCAACTGGGCCCAGGAACCAGACAAGTGATCAAAGAGATACAGGCTCTCAAGTGGTTTAGTAATGCAATGACCAGGCAATGCAGGGAACCAGCACGGGGACAAAGATACTTCCACTGCCAGATCACTGTCTCAGAGCCAACCCAAGTCAGTGCTAATGAAAATTATCCCCCTTTGACAGCCAACATCCAGAGTGGGCTAGTACCGCCCATGATGGAGTGCCAAGGCAGGGCATACACTCTCTAGTCCTGACCGTTAGCTAAATAGCCAATCACAAAGAGAAAAACACATGGTTTAGCTCCAAGTCACCCCTTCTGGGCAGGGCTTAGCGTCTATGAGGCTGCTTTAACCCACCTGGGCAATAACATCTAGCTACACGCTCTGGCCCGGCAGCTTTGCAGGCAGCAGCCTTATAGCCATAGGAACAAAGGCTACAAGTCCCAGAGGATTTTGTGAGAGCTCCTCCGAGCAGCACCAGGCTCTTGTAGCTCTCCATAGGTGGCGCTCAGCTGCAGCGGGTCAGTGCTCAGAACTCTAGAGCAGCCTTTGAGCCCAGGCTGTTGTCTGGTGCAGCAGGGCCTCCTCCCGGCACACTGCTGGAGAAGGAGGCGGTCTGGGGGGCTCCCCTCCTGGAGGGGCCAAAGGATTTGTACACCCAGATTCTCCTCTCCCTTTTTACACCGGTGTAAATTGGGAGCAGCTCCATTAAAGACAGTGCAGCTACCCAGTGTAAACCTGGGAGAAGAGGGTCAGGTCCCTAATTGATCCCACTATAACTGGGAAATCCCTGCAGTTCCAGTCAGTGAGGCTCTGCCCGCTGCGTGGCAGTGCTGCAAGGTGTGAGGCTATCCACACAGTGCACAGCAGCCCCTTGCCCAGAGACACCTGGCCTAACCTGGTGCCTAGGAACTGCTTCCTCCCCCTGTCCACCTTTCCTCCCACCTCATCTGGTACAGGAGCTGCTATGATTTGGTGGCCCTGGGGCAATATCAGGGGACAGTGTCAGCAACCACGTGCAATCTCAGTAGGCTCCCCTGAGGTGCAGTGACCTTGTAGGAAGGAATCACCTTCCTCTCTGTTTTCCTAGGCCAAGGTAATATGCTGCAGCATGCTGTCACTCGGTACTTCCATTGCCCAGGCCTCACTCAGTCTCTCCAGCTGTAATAAATGAGGTGTGGGGGAGGAAAGGGAGCTCCCTTTTATGGACACCCAGCCAGCCAGTAGCTATCAAATCCCTCTTAGTAGCTGTTTCTAATTGCTCTACCTGTAAAGGGTTAAAAAGTCTCACTCCTATGCATAGGTAAAAGGAAGTGAATGGGCACCTGGCCAAAAGAGCCAATGGGAAGGCTAGAACTTTTAAAAATTGAAACAAGACTCCCCTTTTGTCTGTCTGTCTGTCTGTTGTTGTTCTCAGGGAGAGGCAGACAGGGAGCAGTTATGCTGTGAGAAACTTGGGCCAGGTATGAAAAATCATCAGTATCATACCTAGAAACTATTCATCTAAAACCCCAGATATGTACATAGATCAGGAAATGTCTAGGAAGATGTGATTAGGTTTATCCCTTTTATTTCTTTATGGCTTGTGGATTCCTCTATGCTAACCCCAGGTGCTTTTGTTTTGCTTGTAACCTTTAAGCTGGACCTCAAGAAAGCTATTCTTGATGCTTAATCCATGTAGTTGTGGCTTTTTTTTTTTAAATCTAGCAAAAGCCTAAATTCCTAGATGTATTTTCTTCTCTTTTTTATTAATAACATTTCTTTTTTAAGAAGATAATTGAATTTTTGTGTCTTAAGAGGTTTGTGCACATGTTGTTTAATTAGCTGGTAGCAACAGCTGATTTTTTTTTTCTTCCTTCTCAGCTCTTCCCCGGAGGTGGAGAGTGAAAGGGCTTGAAGGTACCCCACAGGAAGGAATTCCCAAGTTCACCTTCCTGGGTTCTCAAAGGGGTTTTGCACTTGGGTGGTGGCAGCATCTACCTATCCAAGGTCAGAGAAAAGTTGTAACCTTGTGAGTTTAATACAAGCCTGGAGAGGCCAGTATTAATTTTCAAAGTCCTTGCGGGCCCCAACCTTCTGCACTTTGTCGTATGCCATCCCTGGTAAGAATAATTTAGAGTGGCTAGTCTGTCCGAGGGAAACCCTGCACACTGACATGGTGGTGCCACACTGCATCAGGCAAGAGCGAGAGCAATCCAGAGCTGCCATCCCTCAGAGGAGATGAGCTGGTTCTGCCTAGGGAGAGGGGGGGGGGGCTGTTGGGCAATGCAGACCCACTGCAGTGCCCTGCAGGGGTGAGTCCCCGCTGAGCTGAATGCTCTGGGGCAGGCTGGCAGGAAAAGGGCTGAATACAAGCAGATGCCAAGGCATGTTATTAAGCCACCAGTCTGCTGCCCAGCCAGGATGCCTACAGCTCTGGAAAAGATACATTTCTCACTTTGCCTCCATGCACAGCACATGGCCATGGCAAGCCTCTGCGATGCACAGCTGTCTAGTTCTCCCTCAGCCACCATAAGCCAAGCTCTGCAGACCCCAGCAGCCTTTTGGTAGCTCTTCTCCAAGCCCCTTAGATTTTTGCATGTACCTCTCTGGCATTAGAGTGGAATGTACCACTCAGAGTGCACTACTGCCAGCGTGAGCTGGCCTTTTATAGGGAGGAGGGGTGTGGCTCTGGTTTTGCTCACCTCCCCAGGTGAAGGGGATGAGAGTACAGGGGTCACATGATGGCGGAGCATGTGGCTGAGACCAGGGCTGCCATGGGAGATAGAAGGACAGCCTGTGGGGGCAGGGGAGACAGCAGATTTAGGAGAGCTACCAAAAAGCAGGGGGAACTGCTTCAAATGGGCCAGAGAGAGGCCCAGGCTGGCCAGGAAGGTAGAAGCCCTAAGAAAGGGGAACAGCATGGTTTGGGCTCTAGGGTGGACAGCCCAATGGTTTAGGATGCCATTGCAGGCACCACAGCAGAGGGAGGAGTCTCCTGATGCTGCCACCCCATAAAGTAGTGCAGACACCTCTACCAATGAGGAGCAGGAGGGGCTGATGGGAGTCCAAAGCTTACCCCAGTAGAAGGGCCCCAGGCCAGGGCCGGCTCTAGGCACCAGCTGACCAAGCACGTGCTTGGGGCGGCACCTTATAAGGGGCAGCCAATCTTGGTTCGGTGGGGCAGCGCTTGGGTTTTTGGTTGGTTTTTTTTTTGGTTCGGTGGGGCAGCGCTTGGGTTTTTGGTTGTTTTTTTTTTTGGTTCGGTGGGGTGGCGCTGGGTTTTTTTGTTGTTGTTTGGTTTTGATTCGCGGGGGTGCTGATTTTCTTTCTGGTTTGGTGGGGCAGCGCTGGGGGGGGTTGTTTTTGGTTTGGTGGGGCGGTGCTCGGGGGGGTTGTTTTTGGTTCGGTGGGGTGGCGCTGGGTTTTTTTGTTGTTGTTGTTTGGTTTTGGTTCGGGGGGGTGTTGATTTTCTTTCTGGTTTGGCGGGGCAGCGCTCGGGGGGGGTTGTTTTTGGTTTGGCGGTGCGGCGCTCAGGTTTTGTTGTTGTTTTGTTTTTGGTTCCGCGGGGCAGCGCTCGGGTTTTGTTGTTATTGTTGTTTTTGGTTCTAGGGGGTGTGTGATTTTCTTTCTGGTTCGGCGGGGCAGCACTCGGGGTGGGGGGGTTGTTTTTGGTTTGGCGGGGCAATGCTGGGTCTTTTTTGTTGTTGTTGTTGGCTTTGGTTTGGCAGGGGGGCGCTCAGGTTTTGTTGTTGTTGTTGGTTCAGCAGGGCGGCGCTCCGGGGGGGGTGTTAATTCACTTTTTGGTTCAGCAGGGCGGCGCTCCGGGGGGGGGGGTGTTGATTCTCTTTCTGGTTCGGCAGGGCGGCGCTCGGAGGGGGATTATTTTTGGTTTGGCGGGGCAGCGCTTGGGTTTGGTTTTTTTTTGTTGTTGTTGTTGTTTTTGGTTCGGCAGGGTGGTGCTCCGGGGGAGGGGGTATTGATTTTCTTTTTGGTTTGGCAGGGCAGTGCTCGGGGTGGGGGGGTTTGGTTCAGCGGGGCGGCACTTTTTTTTTTCTTTTTTCCTTTTTTTTTTTTTTTTTTTTTTTTGCTTCGGGCGGCAAAAAAGTTAGAGCCGGCCCTGCTCCAGGCTGTCATGGAAGAGGGCAGACCCAGGAAAATGGGCTGTTCCTGAAGAGCATGTTTGTGCGAGGACTGGATTCCCTTTGTTCACTCCTAAGGGGTGAGCTCTGCCTTGGCTGGGACACCATGGTGCTGCTAGTTAGAGCTATGCACCTCCCCATCAGATCTCCACAGCAGCTACAAGCCTCTGGGTGACTGACAGGGGATGCCAGACCTGACACCATGCTTCAAGGAGCATCAATAGCTATATTAGGAGTCCAGTTTTGTACCAGGCAGCTCTCTGCCACGGTTAGCAACATCTAGATAGGCCAATGCTGTGCAATAACCACCTTGGGCAACAGTATTACAGCCTTGGTCTCGTCTAGCCACAGCCATCGGCCATGTGCATTTGAATGTTCAGCGGGAACCTATTACGTGAGTTCATTCACTGTTCCCTTATGTGTTTCCCCCCGAATCTGTTTGTCACATCAACCAGGGAGCTCTCTGGGGTGGCCCTGTCTCTTCGTACAATGCCAGCACATGAGGAGCCCGGCCCCTAGACACCACTGCCATTCTGCTAAGAAGAGACTGGCTGCCCTTGGTTCCTTTCTGCCATCTGGTGTCTGACAAAGCAGTGAAACACTCATATCAGCAGACTATGCGGAAAGTCTGGATCTGAGACACTCTCAGGGGAGCATAGTAACACACAAAGCTGGCTCATGCGCCACTGAAGCCGAGCAGGATCGGGCCCCATGTGCCCCAAAACAGATCGGGGCAGATGCATTTCACCACATCCCACCATGCTCTAAAGCAGCTGGTGCTGGCCACTGGCAGAGAGAGGGCTAGCTGGGCCTTGGGTCTGAGCCAGTCTGGCACCTCCTTGTTATCCAGCTTGGGACAAATGCAGGGAACCATTCATGTTTGCCAATGCCATGAGTTATTGCTTATCAGCATGGTATCGAGCCACCTCAGGCTTAGTGAGCTAATCTTCCAGAGGCTAGGAAAGAGTTATTATTCTCACTCCAAAGATGGGAGGCAGAGAGATGGGTGACTTGCCCATGATCACAGCCCTGTAGCAAGGCTGGGAATAAATCCCAGACTCTGTTGTAGGGCAGGGCCCTTTCTCAAGCTCACCCTCCCTAGGTATCTTAGCCACGCTACTGGCAAGAGGGGGTGAGTCACCAGGGGCCATTGGGTTAAACTTAAAAAAAGGTAAATTTTATTAAGAAAGAAAGAAAAAGAAAATACATCTGGAAACTCAGGCTATTGCTACATTAAAAAAAAAAAAAAAAAGAACCTACAAGGATTAAGCACCAAGAATAACTTTATTGGGGTCCAGCTTAAAGGTTACAAACAAAACAAAAGCAGCTGGGGTTAGCACAGAGGAGTCCACAAGCCAAAAAGAAATAAAAAGGGAGAAACCTAATCACGTTTTCCTAGACATTTCCTGATCTACTTAAATATCTGGGGTTTTAAATGAGTAGTTTCTAGGTATGATACCGATGATTTTTCATACCTGGCCCCAAGCTTCTTACAGCATAGTTGCTGTCCTGTTCCCTCTCTCTGGGGAACAACCACACACAGACAAAAGGGGAGTCTTGTTTCGATTTTAAAAAGTTCTAGCCTTCCCAATGGCTCTTTTGGCCAGGTGCCCACTCCCTTCCTTTTCCCTATGCATAGCGGTGAGACTTTTAACCCTTTACAGGTAAACCAAGTAGAGAACAGCTACCAAGAGGGATTTGATAGCTAACTGGCTGGCTGGGTGTCCATAAAAGGGAGCTACCCCCCACCTTCATTTATCACAACTAAGAATTGTACGACTCAAGAAAAGACAAGTAATGGCCCATTAAAGCTGATGGGAAAACGCTGACAAACCCTGACACTGAAAGTCTTGGAAAGCTAAGACAGGAGGGAATTGCCCCCATCATGAATCACCACACAGTGTGTGAGAAAGGCAGGGGGCTCGAAGGCAGGAGCTGTCTGTGAACAGTGGGTTCCCCGCTTAGGACTCAGGGGCATGCTGGGAAGCTCAGCAAAGGTAACTTGTATTAGAAAAGAGAGATTTATCTACTGTGAAAGGGTAACACCTGAGGTTGCAGCTTCAGTTGTTTCCTGTGGAGCCTGTCTGTGTTCTTGTCCCCTGTCTATTTCAGCTCTGAATCCAGGGCTGTTCTATTAAATACCCCTGGTGTTTATTTTTACCCAAGCAGGTCTCTGCTGTGCAAACTGTGTGGTGTGTGCCAAAGTGAGCTGATAACTGGGGGTCAGTTTCACTCCTGCCGGGGTGACGATCCGATCCAGAGGAGAAAAGGCCGTGTGTCTGCTAGTTAAGAACTCAGGGTGGATGGATTTGAGGGGACTGGGGAACTAGGCTGCTGGAAGATCCGGTGGTGAGACCCTCATGCCTGGCAGCCAGTTACTGGTATCAGGCTCTGAGCCAGAGCAGCACAGCATTAAGGCACCCAGGGTTACAGGGCAGGCGGGCACAGACCCCAGCAGCTCTGGGTGCTCCCCAAACTGTCCCAGCATGAACAGGACTCATGCCAGCATTATCAAAGCTGGATGCCTAAATTTAGGCATCTAAGTGGCTGACTTAACAGAGGAGGCCAGCCACCCCCACATTCAGTCAGGTCACTGATATAAGTGTCTAAATTTAGTCACCGCTGTTCAGACCAATGACGTAAGGGCCCACTTTACGCTGTGAGGCCCCGGTTGTGTCCCAAGGCACCGAGACAGGAAACACAAAAGACCTCCGGGGCAGTGGGAGGGAGACACCAGGCTCTGTCCTCAATCTGCTTCCTGCCTGCTGCCCACCCAGTCCACCCCCGAAGAGCTCTCCAGTGGGGCTGTGAGGGGAGGGAGATGGGGTGACACCCCAACTCCACCTGGGCCAGGGGCGATCACACCCACAGCCTCCCTCTGGCTACAGCTCTCAGGGGCACAGTCTCAGCCACACTTGTGCATTTATCAGTTACAGTGAAGAAGTGAAGCCTGCTGCCCACAGATTAGAGATCACTGTCACAGATGCCTGGGGCCACATGCGGGGTGACGGGGAACGGGGTGTAAACTACACCCAGCAGGCCCCTGAGTCTAAATGAGTGTCACGTCTTCACCTGCCCCCCCTCACCAGTGTAAGGCCCCTAAACACTCACTTGGACTTTAACTCATAAACGTCGTAGGGTGTAACCTACACTCTGCCCTGACGCATCACTACTGGATTTAGCCCGCTGGGTGTAAAGCAGCAGCCTGGAGCCTCTGTTAGTGACTCACATGCCAAGGCACCAGCAGAGAGGAATGTAGCAAGAAAAGCAACTAACGGGAGGGGACAAGAATGTGTGAGCTCACCCAGTGCAGCCTCTCTGTACACTTCCTCCTGGCTCCGTGGAGGGCAAGCGACTGGTTCCCTTGCACACTCAGCACTCGGGGGGACGTATATAGTTTGAGCATGAGGATGTCCAACTCACATCCCCACCTCTCCCAATGGGAGACACTTTTAGAGAGTTCCGTGGTTAACCTTGCCAACAACATTACAATTTGGATTCCCTCCTGCCCTCTACTGCTCTGACTGAGCCACGTTATGTGAAGAATATATGAATGGCCCTACTGAGTCAGAGCAAAGGTCCATCTAGCCCAGTATCCTGTCTTCTGACAGTGGCCAGTGCCAGGTGCCCCAGAGGGAATGAACAGAACAGGTAATCATCAAGTGATCCATCTTGTCGCCCATGCTCAGCTTCTGGCAAACAGAGGCTAGGGACACCATTCCTGTCCATCCTGGCTAATAGCCATTGATGGACCGATCCTCCATGAATTTATCTAGTTCTTTTTGGCAGATAGGTAAATCACCATGGGGGAGAATGGGGGTTGGGGTTGCCCCAGTCCTGGCTCCTACCCTGCGTTGGGCTCAGCTGGTAGTTCCGGGTGGGCTGAGGAGGATGAGGAAAAGCAGCTGGGTCCAGGTCAGACCCACCCACAGAAACCTCCGTTGGGTGCAGGAAGTTCTGCAGGCCATCCTCTCCCCCCTGCTGCTGCTTCCTGCTCCTATCACTCCTGAGCTGTGGAGAAGGGGTCACTGTATAGGGAGCTGCTTCCTGATCCGCCAAACGCCCATGCATCTGAACCCGCCCTATATCCAGACTCCCCCCACCGAGCCGAGCCTCCACATACCCAGAACCCCTGTACTGAGCCCCAAACACCCAAACCCTTACCCCACCAAGCCTCAACCCCCGCACACAGACCCTCCTGCTGAGCCCCACCGCCCCCTGCATCCAGACCCCCACCAAGCTCCACCCCCTCATCTGAATCCCCCACCCCTGCAGACAGACCATCACCCCTGATACCCCCACTCAAACTCCCACCCCAGTGAGCCCAACCCTCACCTGGACCATCCCAATGAGCCCCCCGCACCCAGACCCGCACCTCACTAAGCCCCAACCAGCTGCATCTGAATCTCCATGCCACCAAGTTTCATTCCCCCAGCATCCAAATCCCCCTGCTGAGCCCTCCACACCCAGATTCCCACTGCCAAGCCCCATCTCCTCCCAAACCTCCCCACTGAGCCCCTACTACCTTCACCTAGATCCCCCTGCAGAGTCCTTCTGCCCCTGCACCTAGAAGCCCCCAACAAGCTCCTGTGCATCCAGATCCCCCACATACCAGGAACCCCCACTGAGCTGCCCACACCCAGATTGCCCCACAGAGAACCCTCTCACCTCACACCTGGATTCCCCCCACACTAAGCCACTCCACACTTGGATCCTGCCAGGCTGAGCATGCCTGTCCCACACCTGGTTCAGGGGCCAGGGCTGGGCATGCATGCAAGACTGTCCTTCTCGCTTACTATCCTGGTGCTCCTGGCACAGAGGGGCAGGGCCCAGGGGTGTGGCTGCAGCAGGTTTGGCCCTTGCACTGTATCAGGGTTGGATGCTGCCTCACCACTGAGTCTGTGTCCCGGGGGGTGGGGGCTTCAGAGGGATCTCCCACCTCCCTGTGCTCCCCACTGCCATGCTAGAGCCTCCATATTTATTTAATGACAAATAAAATATGCAGAATTTTAAAATACTGTGCACAGAATTTTTTTTTTTTTTTGGTGCAGAATTCTCTCAGGAGTAGACGCTTCACACTAACTGCAGCTAGGCTCAAGATCGCATGCTTCCCTGCAGAGCATCCAAGCCTGCAAGCAGGACTGGAAACTTGCCCCAATCCCCATCTACGCGCACACAGGCACGCACACACACACAGCGATAGCTTGCAATGCCAACACACCATAAGCCAGTCATAGGCTATGCAGATCCTGTGGTTACTACAAACCAGCTCTCTTGGCACTGAGTTCCTGACGGTTGCTGTAGTAGGGACAGGAGCAGTGTGTTCTTCCCTGCCATAGCCACTGCCTAGCTCTCTACATTAAATGTGAAGCCCAGGAGCGGCAGTTAGCATACTCTGGGCTGCCTGGCTGAGCACCCCAGCAACACTTACTGCCTTGGGAACAGAATGTACAACTCCAGCTGCCTGCCTGCCACAGCAGAGATCAGCTGTTCCCTGCACAAAGCCGGTGTCTCCTACCCAGCCTTGGCCTCCTCCTGGTTTTTGGCCACATAGGCCAATTTTCTACCTGCTGAGTGGGGTCTGTTGGGAGGGGGCCTAGGTGGGCTGACCAGAGCTCGGTGGGAAATGGCTTTCCTGTCCCACAACAGTTTGAGATTTCAAAAGTGTTCCTGTCCTGTAACAGGACAAACGTGGGACCTTTTGAAGTTTTTTGATGAAAAAAACAGAACAGCCTAGGTTCAAGTCCCTGTTCCAAGTTAGGCAGAACAGGGATTTGAATTTAGGTCTCCCATGTTCGTGCTTTAACCCCTGGGCTACTGTCTATTCTAGGGTGGGTGATTATTCCTCGCCCCTCCAAAGAAAAAAAAGAAAAACCCACCCCATCTCTCCTGGCCGTGGGAAACCTTTCCACATGAACGTTTTCTCAAAACTGGTACATTCCTGTGGACAGTTTAGGTTTTGACAAACTGCCATTTTCCAACACATCATTAATAAATTCTTGACCCACTCTAGCTGAGCTGGGCTAACACCAAACCTATTTAGCGCAGGTTTGGGGCACTGCTGCTGGAGGTGTCCCAGGCAGCGTTAAATGTCCCACATTTGCTACATCACAATAAAGGTCAGAAAATTTAATTGCATGGGAGGCAGGATCCCACCTGAACAAGGGCGCAGCCTGCTTCTGGAGAGTGCTTATCCAGGTGCCTGGCTTTGCAGTGAGGTTCTGCACACTCCAAACACCAGATGAGCTACTGTGCACTGAACTTGGCCCCATCTTCCTGGGCGCTGGCACTCAAAGCCCAGATCACACCGAGTTCTACCAGCTGCCATGCTGCAGGCTGTGGGTAATGCTCCAGCCAGTTAATTCCACACAACCTCCCAGTAACCGATCTATTTATAACTCGAGCTACCTGGGAACAGCAGGCGGCTCCCTCGCCATTGGCTGGCAGCGCCTGGCTCATTTTGCCTTCACTGTGCTTTTCACACACTGGAGGCAGAGGAGAGCTGTCAGCACTTTGCCTAGGTCTCCCACAGTGCAGTGCATATCCACTCATGTGCAGGGATGTATGTGCATGCACATGAAAATAAGTGTGCAAGGTTGTGAGAATGATGGCATTGACACACCTCAGTGCAAGTATGCAAAGACTTACGGCAGTGTTTGTGTGCACAGGATGTGGCTGCATACACACAGGCAGGAGTATGTAGATGCATGTGTGAAGGTAGCCCTGTGTGTGTTTGAAAGTACGTATGCATCTGCGCATACTTGAATGCACATGCACAACAGGTAAGCGTGTTAGCAGATGTGTGTGTGTGTGTGAAATCAGAATAACTACAGCTGGCCGCAGTGCAGAATGCACTAGCTAAGCGTGAGCCTGTTGGCGTTCTCAACCCCTTTTCCAGTGGCTCACAGCTTTCTCAGCCAAACTGAATTTTGAGTTGAATGTTGCCACACATCCCCCTTCCCCATCTCAGACCTCCTGATCACTGTACCTGGCTTTGAGCTTGTGCATACAGCGCCCAATCATGACTTCTTTATCTGGGGCAAAGTGGGGGTTGTGGGGATGACCAGCACTGGCCTCCTGAAATGAAAGCACATTCTAACCTTCACCATGGAGAAACTAGCATCTTTCCCTAATGCCAGGAAATACCCAATATAACAACATGGCCAAGTTCATGCTGCTGCAGAAACCTTCCTTTCCTAAATGTCTTAGCTTCAGGGAGCTTGATTTTTCAACTGTAGTGATTAAGCAAGAGTGGGACTTTACCAGGCACGCTTCATTTTCTTCTTTCCTTCTGCTCTTGTCACTTAAATGTGATGGGGGGGTAGAAGGGGGCAGATTACAGCAAGGGGATTAGACTAAGTATGAAACAGCGGGATGGCTTGGTAGGGCTGCACAAGGGTTAACAAGGTGGGGGGTCACCCATACTGTAACGCCCAGGTCTGGGTTCTCTTCCCATTCGAGTCAGGGATTTGTCTCTGTGCCACAAGGGGCCACCAGGGGAGGGGAAGGGAGCCCAGAGTTGGGAAAGTCCCTGTGTCATACTGGGGGATGGGTGTGTACCTGCCTCACACACCCGTGTTGTCCCAGGACTTAGCCAAGGATGCAGTGAAAGAAGTTGAGGAATGTTTACCCCAGATAAAAGGAGGGGTCACTGCGGGGATGAGAGAAACCATCTGCTGGCTTTTACTGCACTTCTCCCCATGGCATCGGGAGCAGCCGGAGAGAGTCTCCCGACTGGCGAGGACCCTATCTCCGATCACCCGACCACTCTGATCCCTGGGGCCAGAGCAGAGTCAAAAGACTTCTCTTCCCTGCACCAACAGCTCCTGTTACACTGACCCTCCCCTGCTTAATTACACAAACAGCTGCTCCTTATTTTTGCTTGTTAGAGAGCAGGGAGGGGACATCCTGGGCGAGGACAGGATCAGTGACAAAGGTAGGGCTGGCCAGCACCGGGGCTGGTGCCCAGCACAGAGACACCGACTCTCGTGATATGTGGTGTTCTTAAAACCCCAGCTCCTGGAGTTGTGGGAATACTTTCTCAACTTTCTCTCTTAGAAATAAGTCTCTAGCCCTGGTGCTTGTGGAGAAACATGGGCCCCAAAGAGTTGGCAAATTTTTTAAAAATCCCAATTCCTAATTTTTTAAAAATATCAGGATTAAGCCAGTGGTGGTTTTTTGGGGGGCCTGGCTCATGACTTGGAAACCCTTGGGATGGGCAATACTGGCAGCATGAACTGCATGGGGGGAGCAGTGGAGGATGGCTCAGGATGGGGGGCAGCATGGGCTGGTGATAGACATGGAGCAGAGAATCTGTGGGGTGGGGCTGGGGGCTAAATGGGGACAGACCATGGTGAGAGGAACAAGGGGGCTCTGGATAGAGGTTGGGGGAGCGTGTGTCTGTGCCTGCTTTCCTCCCATCAGGCTCCCACCAGAGACAGCTGTGGATTGAGCTAAGGAGAGGGGTTGTTGGGGGGAGAGAGAAGGCCCTTGTGTGTGTGTGTGGGGGGGGGGGGTCCTCCACTGGCTCACAGAAGCACCTGACTCCCTGAACCCTCAGCCGTGTGCCCTGTATTTGGTGGCTCCCCCATCGCTAGTTTACGGGGATTTCTGCAGAAGCTGAGAAAGGGCCAATGGGGGTGTCAATGCTGAGTCCCTGACATCTCTGATTCTCACCCCAGTGCCCAGGCCAAGACACAGCCTGACACCACCCTCCTACCCCCCCAGCGCGCACACACACCATACCCTGGCACTGATCTGAGGGACTGGCAGAATAAACCCCTCAACCAGCGCCACCCCCACCTCTCTGCTTAGCACCAGAAGCCCCCCAAGATGCAGGTGCTGAATCCCCCTAAACTACACCCCCAGCCTCTGATCCCCTTAAAGACATGGCCCCTGCACTCCTACCCCTGTAAGTGACACACTGCCCCAACAGGTGACTGAACCCTTCTGACTGATTCACCCGAGCCCAGCCCAAAATCTGTTTACCGGAGAAGTCCTCTCTCCACCTCCACTGGGTCCCAGTCCCTTGGAGACACCAATTTACCCGCTGGGCCTGGATCCTGTTAACCAAGAACCCTGTAACTCCTCCCTTCCTTCCATGGCACACTGCTGACACACCCTCGCCCCAGCTCCTACGACACCTCCCCTCCACCCTCACCCCAAATCCCTTCCAGTGAGACCCCATCCAACCCACAATGCTCTGGAGCCTCAGTCCCTCCCTGGAACTCCTGACCAGCACCCAGATCCTGCTGACCACCCCCAACCAGGCCTCCCCCAGGGCACCCAAGCCCCTGCGGAGCCCAAACGCCGGCCCCAACCCCTGTGGGGCCGAAGACGCCGTGGCTGCACCATCCATCCCAGCCTGCTGCACTCACCCGCTTGTAGACATCCTCCCGGCTGGCCTCATACTTCTGCTGCATGCGCTCCTCCAGGAAATAGATGCGCAGCTTGAGGCTGAAGTTCTCCTTCTTCAGGTCATTGAGGTGCTGGGACAGAGTACGGTAGCCGTTAGACATGGTGGGTGACCCATGGAGGGGGGCATCTCTGCACCCCCCCCTCACTCAGGGGACATTGCCAAGGGAAGGGAGTGAGCCAAGCCCATGGGAAGCTGCCCCAGCCCACGGCGGCCTACAGAGACATGGTGGAGAGGCTAGAGCGCTCCTGGTTGGAGCCTCTGCGCAGCTCAGCAGCTCCCACTGGGTGCAGGAGTGCAGCTCGCTTTCCTTTTTTACCTCCAGGAGATATCTGTGGAATCCCTGGCAGGGGAACATCCTGCATGGACAGACACAAGTGGTGTAACCCGATCCAGACAGCAGCCCTAGCGACTCCACGTCCACCTCCCAGCCAACTGCAAGCCATTAATGGGAGCCTGGGGCCTGGCCAGCAGAGACCCGCACGGGAGGGGAGAGGGCAGCTAGGAAACGTGATGAGGACGCAGCAGGGAAGGGAGAAGGGAGAGGATTCCCCACCGATCCCTCAACATCCCAGTGTCCAGCAGTTAAATCTCCCAAGGGTCTTTCCCCTCCCAGAGCCTGGCCTCAGCTGATCCCATGGGAGACACAGGTAAAGGCCCAGGGCAGGTTCTAATTGGTGTCCTGCTGACCTCTCTTGTGCAAGGTGCATAATGCAAGGAAGGGACTGGAGAGGAAAGAGAAAAGAGCCATTTACCCCAACTGCAGGACCCGGGCCAGTGAGAGGCAGGATGACAGCCACCCAGAGGGCCCCACGATGTGTGGCACACGATAGCCTGGCCCAGAGAGAGCTCTCGGAGCTGCTGGATAGCAGCAAGGCCAATTCCCACTTGGTGAGAGCCCCTAGGGAACTGCCTTCCCCCGCGCTCTGTGTGTGCAGACACAGATCTCACAGCGCAGCACTGAAAGGGCACCAAGGGCTCCCACAGAGCTGCAGCCAAGCTAGGCAAAACCACTGCCCAATGGTGTCCCTAAACACCGAGCCTGTGTGTCTCTCTGTTATTTTCCAGGAAGGAAGGCAAAAAGAAAAGGCCTTTCTCCAGTGTGGAAATACTGAAACATCCTACTCCTTAGCACCCCCCACCCACCTGCCCCGTAGCTGAAAGGCAGAAGATCAAGGCTCCTATTTTGAGCCTCCAGTGAGGAATGTGGGAGTTTAAAGTTCGAAGCTTTGATATTACAGTCTGTAATTGGCCCCTAAACACTGATATGAAGTAACTATGCGTAGTCACACTGCAGCGAAAACCCTGTGCAGGGCTGCAGAGAAGTGTAAGGGCACACTGGGGCGCCGAACAGAATCAGAATCCGCTCCCTGACAGGGCTGCGCTTTGCCCCTCCCTCTGCCGGAGACATCGCTGTGCACATACAATGGTATTTCATTCAGAGAAGAGCGAAAGCTGGCCCAAGAGGGCAGATGATTTGGGGGTTATTTCTCCAATGCAGGTGGCAAAGAGAGTGATTTGTTTTATTGCTGCCTTGGGGTCAAATTGGGCATTTCCCCTAAACACAACGGAAGTGTGATAGCACCCTCAGAAAGACACAGTTGATGCAATCCATCTCGTGGGTTAACAGCAGCCTTCCTTTGAAGATTCTATGACTGTTTTCACACACACACAGTGTTGCCAACTTTTGTTATTGTACCACGAGTCTCACAATATTTGGGGTTTCCCTTCAAGCCCCAGCTCCCAGAGCCCAAGTGACTTAGTGAGACGCTCAGCTGTCTTTTTTTTTAAAATGTAAGTTTCCAGTGCTCCTTGTTGCAGAGAAAACATGAGCTGAGTACTCCCTGAAGGCACAGAAGCCAGAAGGCAAATAAAGAGAACTCCATTTTCTTTTTAATTTCATAAATTTTTAAAAACAGTCTCAGTCCAGGAATGGGGACAGACTCCATTTTTCAGCAGTTGGGGTTGGCACTAATATGACATGTGCCTGCTCCACTATCTCCAAGTTACTCACGCACTGGAATCTGGCTTTTCTTTCACCAAGAAGCGCTCTGTGCCCATGTTTGCTCAAATCTAACTCAGTTCCAGGAGGAAAGTGACCAGTTTCCTAAACCAGATTCCGATCTCCAGGTCTGGAAAGCCTGTGGCTGGGGACTCTGCTTTGCATAAGAACATAAGAACGGCCATACTGGGTCAGACCAAAGGTCCACTGAACCCAGTATCCTGTCTACCGACAGTGGCCAATGCCAGGTGCCCCAGAGGGAGTGAATCTAACAGGTAATGATCAAGTGATCTCTCTCCTGCCATCCATCTCCACCCTCTGACAAACAGAGGCTAGGGACGCCATTCCTTACCCATCCTGGCTAATAGTCATTTATGGACTTAACCACCATGAATTTATCCAGTTCTCTTTTAAACCCTGTTATAGTCCTAGCCTTCACAACTTCCTCAGGCAAGGAGTTCCACAGGTTGACTGTGCAATGTGTGAAGAAGAACTTCCTTTTATTTGTTTTAAACCTGATGCCCATTAATTTCATTTGGTGGCCCCTAGTTCTTATATTATGGGAACAAGTAAATAACTTTTCCTTATTCACTTTCTCCACACCACTCATGACACATACTCACTCTATCATATCCCCCCTTCGTCTCCTCTTTTCCAAGCTGAAAAGTCCTAGCTTTAATCTCTCCTCATATGGGACCCATTCCAAACCCCTAATCATTTTAGTTGCCCTTCTCTGAACCTTTTCTAATGCCTGTATATCTTTTTTGAGATGAGGAGACCACATCTGTACACACTATTCAAGATGGGGGTGTACCATGGATTTATATAAGGGCAATAAGATATTCTCTGTCTTATTCTGTATCCCTTTTTTTAATGATTCCTAACATCCTGTCTGCTTTTTTGACTGCTGCTGCACACTACATGGAGGTCTTCAGAAAACTGTCCATGATGACTATTTTCATGTGCTCCCTCAGCCCTTTTTCATAGACTATCAGGGTTGGAAGGGACCTCAGGAGGTCATCTAGTCCAACCCCCTGCTCAAAGCAGGACCAATCCCCAATTAAATCCCCAAATGGCCCCCTCAAGGGTTAAACTCACAACCCTGGGTTTAGCAGGCCAATGCTCAAACCACTGAGCTATCCCTCCCTCCCGTTCCTGATTAGTTGTAGCTAAATTAGCCCCCATCATATTGTATGTGTAGTTGGGGTTATTTTTTCCAATGTGCATTACTGTACATTTATCCACGTTATATTTCATTTGCCATTTTGTTGCCAAATCACTTAGTTTTGTGAGATCTTTCTGAAGTTCTTCACAATCTCATAGACTCATAGACTTTAATGTCAGAAGGGACCATTATGATCATCTAGTCTGACCTCCTGCACAATGCAGGCCACAGAATCTCACCCACCCACTCCTGTAACAAACCCCTAACCTATGTCTGAGTTACTGAAGTCCTCAAATTGTGGTTTGAAGACCTCAAGCTGCAGAGAATCCTCCAGCAAGTGACCCGTGCCCCATGCTGCAGAGGAAGGCGAAAAACCTCCAGGGCCTCTGCCAATCTGCCCTGGAGGAAAATTCCTTTCTGACCCCAAATATGGCGATCAGTTAAACCCTGAGCATATGGGCAAGACTCACCAGCCAGCACCCAGGAAAGAATTCTCTATAGTAACTCAGATCCCAACCCATCTAACATCCCATCACAGACCACTGGGCATACTTACCTGCTGATAGTCAAAGATCAGTTGCTAAATTAATTGCCAAAATTAGGCTATCCCATCATATCATCCCCTCCATAAACTCAGGGCCGGCTCCAGACCCCAGCGCGCCAAGCAGGCGCGTGGGGCGGCATTGTCCTGGCAGGGCAGCATTTGGCTCCAGCGGACCTTCCGCAGTCATGCCTGCGGGAGGTCCACCGGAGGCCCGGGACGAGCGGACCTGCCACAGGCATGACTGCGGAGGGTCCCCTCTTCCCGTGGCTCCGCTTGAGCTCCCGCAGGCATGACTGCGGCGGGTGCGCTGGTCCTGCGGCTCGGACGGAGCTCCCACAGGCATGCCTGCGGATGCTCCACCGGAGCCGCGGGACCACGGGACGGTCCGCAGGCACTTCTGCCCCGGCCGCGGGACCGGGGAAGGGCGGCGCGAGCGGTGCTGCGCGCCGCCCTGCTTGGGGCGGCGGAATTTCTAGAGCCGCCCCTGCATAAACTTATCAAGCTTAGTCTTAAAGCCAGATATGTCTTTTGCCCCCACTACTCCCCTTGGAAGGCTGTTCCAGAACTTCACTGCTCTAATGGTTAGAAACCTTCGTCTAATTTCAAGTCTAAACTTCCTAGTGTCCAGTTTATATCCATTTGTTCTTGTGTCCACATTGGTACCAAGCTTAAATAATTCCTCTCCCTCCCTGATATTAATCCCTCTGATATATTTATAAAGAGCAATCATATCCCCCTCAATCTTCTTTTGGTTAGGCTAAACAAGCCAAGCTCTTTGAGTCTCCTTTCATAAGACAGGTTTTCCATTCCTCAGATCATCCTAGTAGCCCGTTTCTGAATCTGTTCCAGTTTGAATTCATCCTTCTTAAACATGGGAGACCAGAACTGCACACAGTATTCCAGATGAGGTCTCACCAGTGCCTTATATAACGGTACTAACACCTCCTTATCTTTGCTGGAAATACTTCGCCTGATGCATCCTAAAACTGCATTAGCTTTTTTAATGGCCATATCACATTGGCGGCTCATAGACATCCTGTGATCAACCAATACTCCGAGGTCCTTCTCCTCCTCTGTTACTTCCAACTGATGTGTCCCCAATTTATAACTAAAATTCTTGTTATTAATCCCTAAATGCATGACTTTGCACTTTTCACTATTAAATTTCATCCTATTACTATTACTCCAGCTTACAAGGTCATCCAGATCTTCCTGTATGATATCCCAGTCCTTCTCTGTGTTAGCAATACCTCCCAGCTTTGTGTCATCCGCAAACTTTATTAGCACATTCCCGCTTTTTGTGCCAAGGTCAGTAATAAAAGGGTTAAATAAGATTGGTCCCAAAACTGATCCCTGAGGAACTCCACTAGTAACCTCCTTTGGTCCTAACTATCTTGAGCAGTTTAATATCATCTGCAAACTTTGCCACCTCACTTTTTACCCCTTTCTCCAGATCATTTATGAATAAGTTGAATAGGATTGGTCCTAGGACTGATCCTTGGGGAACACCACTAGTTACCCCTCTCCATTCTGAGAATTTACCATTTATTCCTACCCTTTGTTCCTTGTCTTTTAACCAGTTCTCAATCCATAAAAGGATCTTCCCTCTTATCCCATGACAACTTAATGTACGTAAGAGCCTTTGGTGAGTGACCTTGTCAAAGGCTTTCTGGAAATCTAAGTACACTATGTCCACTGGATCCCCCTTGTCCACGTTTGTTCACCCCTTCAAAGAACTCTAATAGATTAGTAAGACACGATTTCCCTTTACAGAAATCATGTTGATTTTTGCCCAACAATTTATGTTCTTCTGTGTGTCTGACAATTTTATTCTTTACTATTGTTTCAACTCATTTGCCCGGTACTGACGTTACCGGTCTGTAATTACCAGGATCACCTCTAGGGCCCTTTTTATATATTGGTGTTACATTAGCTTACATTAATTTGCCTTCTCTCACTGAATGAAAATAACATGCACGGAGCCAAGTCATCCTGCTGGTGCACCACTCTGTGCCATAGCTAGAAACTGTAGTGCACACGGCTAGATTGTTGACTGGTCCCCCCATCCCCCCGCCCCCGAAATAGTCCAGCATTGCACTGAATAAAAGTAATCTGGATTAGTTAACCTTATATTCCAGCAAATGGAACTAGAGGGTAATGGAGTTGGTGAGGCAGCTCTGCATTAGATCTAACCTATTTTCATGTGCTCCCTCAGCCCTTGGAGCCTCAGCCTGGCAGGGCCCGAGCGAGGGTACTGCCCCTCCCCTCCCCGCAATCAAAGAAGATCCAAGGCAAAGATCAACAAGTAGCAAAACTCTTTAGAGTGTAAACCCTGCACACTGAGGCCCTGGTCTCTTTGAACACACATTTATAATGATGTCAAAGACAGAGTAGTTTAAATGACACTAGAGACATTGACTGTGTGCGCGGGTGATTGGGCCCCATCACTCGGCTGCAACACACCCCACATCCACACACATACGTCAACCACTTGCCAATGATGCTGAGTAATGGTCCAGAAAATATGGACTTTGGAGGCTAAAGACAGACTCCCAGTAGTTCATACCTCCATCGCATCATGTTGGGGGGCCTCACTCATGAGTTTTGATCATGAGGAGTTGGTAATACTGCTCTCAGTAAGCAAACAGGCTAATCGCTCCCTCTCAAGTCCCCCAACCCCCAGTGTAGCTAACTGCCCCCTCGAATCTGTGGTAATAAGGTAATAATTGGAGATATACCAATCTCCTAGAACTGGAAGGGACCTCGGAAGGTCATTGAGTCCAGCCCCCTGCCTTCACTAGCAGGACCAATTTTTGCCCCAGATCTCTAAGCGGCCTCCTCAAGGATTGAATTCACAACCCTGGCTTTAGTAGGCCAATGCTCAAACCACTGAGCTATCCCTCCCCCAGATAACCATCCACCTAAATAAGCCTGCAATATCCCACAGCCTTGGCCCTAGCTCCCTGGAACCATCCCTGCCTCTCCTGGGTTAGGATCCTTGGCAATGCTATAGCAAGTAGGGGTACGACTGCCTGCGAAAGCCACCTGAGGTGCGTTGCTTTGCTCAGGCCCCATGATGTGGCCAACTCTTGCCAGCACCCCGCGAGCCTGTGTTCTTGTCTCCTTGCAATGCCCACTGCGAGGAGCCGCGGCATCTGCCCTTATGCCCTCGCTCCAGCCATGAGATCGTGTTTATGCCACAGGGCCTGCTCTGCACAGGGGGCTGGCGGACACAGAGACTTAGTGCACAGCAGGCCGGGGTGGGAATCCTCTCCACAACAGCCTGCCATGCAGTAACGCCCCCTGTTGATCTACGGCTGTGTCGAACGCTGGGCAGCTACCCTCAGGCTGCACTGCTTTTATGTCACACGCCAGCAGTTAAACCCCTGGGTGACTCCCGAGCCCAGCCCTTAGGGGTGGGATTCGACAGATCCATCCATCAAAGCCCTTTACTTTCCCTGGCTCCAGCACAGGCGCCCCATGAAGGTGACACAACAAATTCCACAGCTTTGAACCCACGTGCGGGGGTCTCCCCCAGGCAAAGCAGAGTGGGAGGCAGGGAGTGGAGGGGCCAGGGTCATTGCTGCTATAACAGGAGGGGAGAAAAGGTGGAAGTGAGGGAGCAGAGGCTCTCCAGGGGGGAAGAGCGAGGAGCATAGCCATCAGGGGCAGGGGAGTCAGGAGGGCACCAGAAAGAGACACCAACAGCAGAAACACAATTGTCATGCCAGCCCAGGTATGTCTGTCTGTCTGGGTTCTCATATGGTGCCCATGCCACCTGATGTTAAAGGATGTAACCATGTTTGGGTGTGCCTGGAGCCGGGGGAGGGCGGTGGTTCCCAGCTCAAGGAGAAGTACCTGAGCTAGCTCTCACTGAGCTGGTGCGCTCAAGACAGACCGTAGCCATTGCAACGAGACCAGCAGGAGGAGCTAGCCATGCCAAGGGCACATCTGTCAGAGACCCTAGGCACATACTCAGGGCACCTAGACCCTCCTGCAGAGCCTGCTGCTGCGGCTACACTCTACTTTAGTGCACTGAATGTAGATAAACCCTTTGTGGTGGGGCAGAAGCCGGCATAGGGCAGAGGACACCACGTCTTGGCAGCAGAAGCTATCTCAATAGATAGTGGACCACTGTGATCACCTAGTCTGACCCCCTGTATAATACATGCCAGAGAACTGCTTCCAAATAATTCCTAGAGCAGATCTGTTAGAAAAACATCCAGTCTTGATTTTACAATTGTCAGCAATGGAGAATCCACCACAACCCTTGGTAAGTTGTTCCATTGGTTAATTACACTCACTGTTCAAAATTTACCCCTTATTTCCAGTCTGAATTTAAATGTTCTCTGCTAGACTGAAGAGCCCATTATCAAATATTTGTTCCCCACGTAGGTACTTACAGACTGTGATCAAGTCACCCCTTAACCTTCTCTTTGTTAAGATAAGCAGACTGAGCTCCTGGAGTCTATCACTATAGGGTTTCTAATCCTTTAGTCATTCTCATGGCTCTTCTCTGATCCCTCTCCAGTTTATCCACTTCCTTCCTGAATTGTGGAGACCAGAACTGGATACAATATTCTAGCAGTGGTCACAACAATGCCAAATATAGAGGTAAAATAACCTCTCTGTTCTTATTCGAGATTCCCAATTATGCATCCAAGAATCACATTACCTCTTTTGGCCACAACATGGCACTGGGAGCTCATGTTCAGCTGATCATCCAACACCAACCCCAAATCTTTTTCAGAGTTGCTGCTTTGCAGGATAGAGTCCCCCATCCTGTAAGTATGGCCTACATGCTTTGTTCCCAGATGTACACATTTCCTTTTAGCTGTATTAAAATGCACATTGTTTGCACCCAGCTTACCAACTGATCCACATCACCTTGTATCAGTGACCTGTCCTATTCACTGCTTACCACTCCCCCACTTTTTGTGTCATCTGCAAACTTTATCAGTGATGATTTGACGTTTTCTTACAAGTCATTGATAAAAATGTTAAATAGCATAGGGCCAAGAACCAAGCCCTGTGGGACCCCACTAGAACCAGATCTGCTCAGTGATGATTCCCCATTTACAATTACATTTTGAGACCTATCAATTAGCCAGTGTTTAATGCTTTTAATGAGTGCTGTGTTAATTCTATATTGTTCTAGTTGTTTTAATCTAAATGTCGTGCAGTACCAAGTCAAATGCCTTACAGAAAGGCTTTTATTACACCAACACTATTACCTTCATCAACCAGCCTTGTCATCTCATAAAAAAATCAAGTTAGTTTGACGGGGTCTGTTTTCCATGAACCCATGTTGATTGGCATTAATTATATTACCCTCCTTTAATTCTTTATTAAATGTGTCCCATATCAGTTGTTCCATTATCTTTCTCAGAATCAATGTGAGACTGACAGGCCTATAATTTACCCTTTTTAAATGCTGGCACAACATCAGCTTTTTTCTATGCTTCTAGAATTTCACCAGTGTTTCATGGCTTATTGAAATCAACAGTAACAGTCCAACAAGCTCCTCAGCCAGCTCTTTTAAAACTCTTGGATGCAAGTTATCTGCTGATTTTAAAATGTCTAACTTTAGTAACAGCCAGGGGCGGCTCTAGTAATTTCGCCACCCCAAGCACGGCGGCACGCCGCAGGGGGTGCTCTGGCGGTCGCCGGTCCTGCGGCTCCAGTGGACCTCCTGCAGACGTGCCTGCGGAGGGTCCGCTGGTCCCGCGGCTCCAGTAGACCTCCCGCAGGCATGCCTGCGGCTGCTCCACCGGACCCGCAGGACCAGCGCACCCTCTGCAGTCATGCCTGCGGAAGGTCCGCCAGAGCTGCCTGCCGCCCTGCCGGCAAAATGCCGCTCCATGCGTGCGCTTGGCACGCTGGGGTCTGGAGCCGGCCCTGGTAACAGCTGTATCTCAGGAGGATGTTAAACCAGTGGACTGGAAAGTATGTTACCACCATATGATAGGACTACATCTTCTTCCCACTCCAAAAAAAAAAAAGAACAGAAATATTTATTGAACACTTCAGCCTTTTCTGCATTATTGATAATTCTACCATTTCCATCTAGTAATAGACCAATACCATTGTCAGGATTCTTTTTGTTCCCAATATGCTTGCAAAACTCCTTAACTCTGCTGGCCATAAAGGTCTCCTTGTGTCCCTTTGTTTCCCTTATCAGTTTTCTACTATTCCTAGTTTATTATTTATATCTGTCTCTATCAAATTCCCCTTTAGTCCGGGTGGGATTGGAGCTCAGAGCAGTTTTGTAGGAGTTCTGAAAGGGATACTATTTCTGCAAGCTAGAGAGTGTCCTCTGGCCCTCTGTCCAAGAGGAGTATGTCCATCTCAACTCACTTCTCCCCTAGTAAGGAAATAACCCACTCCTGTAACCCAGTCTCTTCTGATTACTTGGAAACCACAACACTGCTCATTGAACTGGCATAGGCCAAAGGCAAAAAAGGCTACAGACTCTAGAGAAGATCAAAGAGCGCTGAGAGTTGAAGCCTCAGTCCCAACCAGCCCATCAAATCACTCTCTGCCCCAGGACTACCTGGCAAGCTTTATGTGGGCCCAGGAGGCACTTCAGTGCAAACACAAGCTGCACAGGGCTGTGAAGATGAGGCTCAACCAGGGCCGGCTCCAGGGTGTTTGCCGCCCCAAGTGGCGAGGAAAAAAAAAAACGCCGTGATCGCGATCGGCGACACTTCGGCAGCAGCTCCACCGTGCCACTTTCTTCTTTGGCGGCACTTCGGCAGCAGGTCCTTCCCTTCGAGAGGGACCCACCGCCGAATTGCCACCAAAGAGCTGGATGTGCCGCCCCTTCCCCTTGGCCACCCCAAGCACCTGCTGATGCCTGGAGCCGGCCCTGGCTCAGCATAGTTGGGACTCCTCAGAACCACTATTATATGCTTCCAGCAATGGATGATGCCAGAAAGCAACAGGAGCTCACAGAGACGCAAGGGGAATTGGGACAGTCCTTGACAAGAGAAATAACACAAGGCCCTAAACAAATAACCTGAGCCAGCAGACAAAAGAGCAAGGTAGAACATCACGTGAACTGTTCTATTTGCATTAGGAATAACAGGCTGGGTCTGCAGGCCCCCATGTTATCCAGCCCTCGCGCCAGCAAAGTTCCCATTGACATCAGGACAAGTTTGGCCCCAAGGTGGGACTTACCTTCTCAAAATCTCGCAGGGTTTGGGTCTGCACTACAGGGCCCATCTCCAGGTCACTGAGGACATGAGTCTGCATTAGAGGGCTCTGCTCAAGGCCTGGCAGAGTCTGAGCTGGCACTGGGTGATGGGCTGTCTCAAAGAGTCCTGACGTGGGTGTCTGCCTCAGGGGGTCTTCATCGGAGATGCCTAGGTTCCCCTGCTCTAGGGCATCGCAGAGAACAGCTGGAAAGGGAGCACAGAGGAAATGCAGTTCAAGTGTGTGAAGTGTCTGTTTCATATACATGCTTGACAAGCAAAACTGGATCATACCTACAGATAAAATCTGCATCAAGCTGGAGTTAAAGCACCTATCAGTAATTTAAGACTAAATAGTCATCATCTGAGGGTAACATTGCCTTACAGTAATGCTGAAATTTTCCCACTTAACAATCATTGGAAACTCAGGAAATTCAGAGTCAAGGTTAAATTATAAAGTGAGGCTATTATATGAAATTATGGAAATGCACCAGTAAGGTACCCAAACAACCTTAACTCTTCCCTGGAGCGAGCCACAGCTTTTAAGGTTAGAAGGGACCATTGCGCTCATCCACTCTGACCTCCTCTATCACCCAGGCCAGAGAACCTCACCCTGGGATTCCTGTATCAGGAATGCTAGCCTCCAAACCTGCCTTGCTACGTCCCTCACACATCTAGGCTTAGAGCTGGATTTCACACCCCATCGTTCACGCCAGCAGGTATTTGCAGCATCACATCAGTACAATGTAAACTGGGTTATTTTGGGATCCAAGGACTTTTCCTGTTGTCTTGAAGTTCCTAGATTACGCTCATGGCCATTTTAATTCTGTGAGGTCTGTGTACTGGTACAGTGGTCATGCCATGCCCATCTCCCAGCTACCCCATCAGTTTTTTATAAGGGCTTTACAAAGCCAACAGTCTGTTGCTGCAAAAACACCTAAAATGTAGAGGTTTCAGAGTAGCCCCTGTCCTGGCACCTCCAATCTTTGTCACACAACTAATCCCTTTATTCTCATCACGCCAAGTGCTATAATGTCATGATTGGGGTCTGGGAGTACATTCCTTGTAGATACAGTATTTACCGAGTATAACTGGTGCCTTAGTGAGGAACAGGGAATTACAGCCTGCAGGACTAATCAGGAATTTAAGCCTGGTCTACACTACGCATTTAAACCGGTTTTAGGAGCGTAAAACCGATTTAACGCCACACCCGTCCACACTAAGAGGCCCTTTATATCGGTATAAAGGGCTCTTTAAACCGGTTTCTGTACTCCTCCCTAACGAGAGGAGTAGCGCTAATATCGGTATTACCATATCGGATTGGGGTTAGTGTGGCCGCAGATCGACGGTATTGGCCTCCGGGCGGTATCCCACAGTGCACCACTGACCGCTCTGGACAGCAATCTGAACTCGGATGCAGTGGCCAGGTAGACAGGAAAAGCCCCGCGAACTTTTGAATATTTCCTGTTTGCCCAGCGTGGAGCTCCGATCAGCACGGGTGGTGATGCAGTTAAAAATCAAAATAAAGAAAGAGCTCCCGCATGGACGATGCGGACGTGATCGCTGTAAGGGCAGGCAAATCTGTTCTATCAGCGCTCAAAATCATTTTTTAAATATCTCCAGACAGATGCCATAGCAGGGACTCAGCGCACTGCTGCGTGACAAGCGTAACGGAAAGCCAAAGAATCAAATGGACGCTCATGAACTGGAGGACTCAAGCTATCCCACAGTTCCTGCAGTCTCTGAAAAGCATTTGCATTCTTGGCTGAGCTCCAAATGCTTCTAGGGTCAAAAACAGTGTCCGCGGTGGGTCAGGGCATAGCTAGGCAATTTACGCACACCCCCACCCACCCCCAGAAGTGAAAGGGAAAACAATCCTCTCTTGACTCTTTTACATGTCACCCTATCTTTACTGAATGCTGCAGATAGACGTGATGGTGCAGCACTCAACACCAACATCCTTGCTCCCCCCACGCTATGGATGGCTGATGGTACAAAACGACTGGTATCCGTCCTCATTATCAGGCTATTGGCACATGGGGCAGTGCAAAAGGACTGGTAACCATGCTGACTAGCATCAGTAAGGTCAATCAAGGGCGCCTGGCCCTAATTTTTCCTGGTAGATGGTACAGTATGGCTGATAACCATCGTCATCATAGCAACAGGGGGCTGAGCTCCATCAGCCCCCACCCTTCATGTGTAAAGAAAAGATTCAATTGCCCCTGGACTAGCAGAGGGATGCTGGGCTCCTCTCCTACACACTCCTTACTGTCCTGTCTGGACTATCATAGCAGCTGGAGGCTGCCTTCCACTCATATCTCACTAACAAGTCACTGTGTCTTATTCCTGCATTCTTTATTACTTCATCACACAAGTGGGGGGACAATGCTATGGTAGCCCAGGAAGGCTGAGGGAAGAACGGAATCAACAGGTGGGGTTGTTGCAGGAGCACCCCCTGTGAATAGCATACAGCTCATAATTTCTGCAGGATCTGACACAGAGCAGCTGTGCTCTCTGGTTCTATGATACAGTGGTTCTCTAGTACACTTGCCCATATTCTAGGCAGGACTGATTCTATTTTTAGATACCAAAAAGGAGGGATTGACTCAGGGAGTCATTCCCAATTTTGGCTTTTGCGCCCCTGGCTAAGAGCAGCCAGGGGCACTTATGACAGCAACAGATGGAGCAGTGCAAAAGGACTGGTAGCCACGATCATCTTATTACCAATTTATGGTATGGTAGATGGTACAATATGGCTGGTAACCATCTCTGCTATCATGCAAAAGCATGCTGCTGTGTAGCGCTGCTGAATCGCCTCTGTGAGCGGCATCTAGTACACATACGGTGACAGTCACAAAAGGCTAAACAGGCTCCATGATTGCCATGCTATGGCATCTGCCAGGGCAATCCAGGGAAAAAAGGCACGAAATGCTTGTCTGCCGTTGCTTTCCCAGCGGAAGGAGTGACTGACGACATTTACCCAGAACCACCCATGACAATGATTTTGCCGCATCAGGCACTGGGATCTCAACCCGGAAATTCCAAGGGGCGGGGGAGGCTGCGGGAACTATGGGATAGCTACGGAATAGCTACCCACAGTGCAATGCTCCAGAAATCGATGCTAGCCTCGGACCGTGGACGCACACCACCGATTTAATGTGTTTAGTGTGGCCGCGCACACTCGATTTTATACAATCTGTTTTGTTAAACCGGTTTATGTAAATTCGGAATAATCCCGTAGTGTAGACGTACCCCTAGAAAGTCCAGTTTTTTCTGCACCCAGATTTTGCAAGCTGTACAATTAAGAGTAATTTATTGTTATGCTGGAGGATGTTGGTAGCTGCCAAAAAGCAGGTCTTTGATCTATGGACAGTCACAGACCTCACTGAAGTTGATGGAGATGCTAGTTGTCCTCCATTCTGCCTAAATGGAACAAGCAATTAAGCTTCTTTATGGAGAAAGATAGCTGAACTAATAGACACCACCATGCAAAGCACTGGCCACATGGAAGACCTGAGCAAGAACTAACTCAGGGAATATAGGAGGAGTTTCCCTGGGAACTGATGGCAAATGCCAAGGGCTGGGGCAGTGGCGGATTAGAGTTAGTGGGGCCCTGTGCGCAGCTTCCTTTTCGCCTGCCCCTGGCCCATGCCCCCAGGACCCAGCCAAGAAAAAGAACATTCTCTCTTATCTTCACACCCCCCCCATTTTTCATTCTCTTTTTTCTTCATTCTCCTCCTATATTATAAGTAATGGAAAGTAAATGAAAATAAAGTGAGGTACCTTGATTGGGGCAGAGGGTTGGGGTGCAGGAGGGGGTGAGGGCTCTGGAAGGAAGTTTGGGTGTGGGGTGCGGGCTCTGGGCAGGGGTGTGGGAGGGGGTGCGGACTCTGGAAGGAAGTTTGGGTGTGGGGTGCAGGATCCAGGCTGGGGCTGGGGTGTGGGAGGTGGGCAGGGGGGCAGTGCTTACCTTGGGCAGCACAGCTCCCAAAACGACCAGCAGCGGCTCCTAGGCAGGGGGGGGCCAAGGGGTCTCCATGTGCTGCTGCCCGCAGGCAGTGCCCACGCAGCTCCCATTGGCCGCAGTTCTCGGCCAATGGGAGCTGTGGAGTCAGCACTTGGGGCGGAGGCAGTGCGTAGAGACACCCTCCCCCCAGGGGCCGCAGGGACATGCCAGCTGTGTCAGGGAGCAAAACAGCATGAAGGGAGGGAGGCAGAGTGGGCAGGGAGCTGCCTTAGCCCTGCTGTGCTGCTGCTGGCATGTCTCTGTGTGCCCCTTGGGTGGGAGGTGGGCAGCAGGTCTCCATGTGCTGCCCGGGGGGAGGGGGAGCAGCGCATGGAGCCACCCCCCACCAGGGGAACACAGAGACGTGCCAGCTGCTTCCGGGAGTGGCATGGGACCACCGGCCACCTGCCTGCCTGCACCCTGCTGCCACCAGCCGGGACTCGGGGGCAGGTTGTCAGATATTTGTCCTGCATTTTGGGGGGGCCCCCTATCATTGGGGGCCCCATGCCAATGCACGGTCTGTTTCATGGTAAATCTGCTCCTGAGCTAGGACATTAATTGAATGGCAGAGGTGGGTGTGAGAAGCAGAAAGAAGCCAGAAAAGCCAGGAGAAAGTCAGAGAAGCAGGGGTCGTGTGGCCCTGAAAGGAAGCCAGAAGAGCTTCTTTGGCACAAAGTGCTGGCTGGCAGCAGGCTTAGTATTGTCAGCCAGTAAGTCCCAGCTGTTGGTTGTTCCTACCATACATTCTTTGTAAATAAATAGGATTGCACCAAAGAAACATTTGATTTGTATCATCAGTTTCTCCTCCTAAGGGAAACAACCCGACAAGACCCCATATATTGGCTAACTACTCAAGCTAAACGGGACAATATTTTCTAGCCTTTGTGCTCACCCAGGAGTTGAAATGCTTTGTGATGGATGGATAAGGTTGTCTCAGAGTTCCTGGGTGGTTTCTCAGGGTATCACTATCGGGGTCAGTTAAGGCTATTTGCTTGACCCTCTCTGGATGTCAGGGGCTTGTTTTGTTTATAACTACAGTAAAGAACAGAAATATCAGACACATAGATAAACACAATATGTTGGGGAACAGACAGCATGGCTTTTATAAAGGGAAATCATGCCTCACCAATCTGTTAGAATTCTTTGAGATAGTCAAACAGGAACATGGACAAAGGTGATCAGGAGGATATAGTGTACTTGGACTTTCAGAAAGCCTTTGACAAGGTCCTTCACCAAAGCCTCTTAAACAAAGTAAGCAATCATGGAATAAGAGGGAAGCTCCATTCATGGATCAATAACTGGTCAACAGATAGGAAACAAAGGGTAGAAATAAATGGAGAGAAGTAAATAGTCGGGTCCCCCAAGGATCTGTACTGAGACCAGTGCTGTTCAAATTTGGAAAAGGGGGTGAGCAGTGAGGTGGTAAAATTGCAGATGATACAAAATTATTCAGAACAGTTAAGTTCAAACCTGACCGCAAAGAGTTATTAAGGGATCTTACAAAACTGGGTGACAAAATGGCAGATGCAATTCAATGTTAAAAAGTACAAAGTAATGTACTTTGGAAAAAATAATCCCAATTACACATGCAAAATGATGGGGTCTAAGTTAGCTGTTACCACTCAAGAAAAAGATCTTGGAGTTATAGTGAATAATTATCAGAAAACATCCACTCAATGTGCAGCGGCAGTCAAAAAAGTGAACAGAATGTTGGAAATCATTAAGAAAGGGATAGATAATAAAACAGAAAATTCATAATGCCAAAACTGAAATCCCTGGTACACCCACACCTTGCATACTGCCCGCAGTTCTGGTCGCCCCATCTCAAAAAAGATATATTAGAACTGGAAACGGTACAGAGAAGAGCAAGAAATTTGATTAGGCGTATGGAACAGCTTCCATCTAAGAAGAGATTAAAGAGACTGGAACTGTTCATTTTAGAAAAAAAGAGATGCCTAAAGGGGAGATACGATAGAGATCTACAAAATCACAAACGTTATGGAGAAAATGAAGAGGGAAGTGTTATTTAGCACATCACACAACACAGGAACTAGGGGTCACCCGATGAAATTAATAGTCAGCAAATTAAAAACATACATAAGTAAGTATTTCTTCACAGAACACACAGTTAACCTGTGTAACTTGTCATGGATGTTGTGAAGGCCAAAACTATAACTTGTTCAAAAGAGAACTGGATAAGTTCATGGAGCATGGGTCCATCAATGGCTATTAGCCGGGATGGGCAGGGATGCGACCCCATGCTCTGGGTGTTCCTAAACCTCTGACTGCCAGAAGGTGGGACTGGACAATGGGATGGATCACTCCATAAATTGCCCTGTTCGGTTAATTCCCTCAGAAGCATCTGGCACCGATCATTGTCAGAAGGCAGGATACTGGGCTAGTTGGACCATTGGTCAGACCCAGTATGGCCATTCTGATGTGATTACATTACAGCATTCTTTTAGGGTTTTTTATCCTCAGCTCACTGACAGGAACCCTCAGCCTTACCCCAAGCGTCAAGTGTTTTGTCTAAAGTCGTCCTTATGTCCTTGGCAGTTTGAATTGTCTGACATGTACTGGAAAGAGGTCAGCTTGGGGAGCCCCTGAGCTCTGCCATCCAATGGGACCAGCTGAGCCAGGCTGCTCTGCAAGTCACTAGTATCAGACAGCCAGGAAGGACGGACACCTATGAAGCGTCAGGGGTTGGCATGGTGCTCAGCCAGCTTCTTATTACCCGTCCCTGCTTCCTCAGGCACCCAGTTTCTTATTACCCGTCCCTGCTTCCTCAGGCACCATACCTTGACTCTGGCCCCTGCCTCTGTGGCATCCCTGAAGCCCACAGGCCCTGCTGAAGGCCTCAGTGGGCCAGCAGGAACCATACGCACAACACAGACAGTACTAGGGTCCCTGGCAGCTCCTGAGGACTTTCAGGTGGCCATAGGGAAGGAAATCTGGGCCTGGGCCTGGAATCAGGTTCTGGACCAGGGAGCTAGGAAGCAGGGGAAATGGTTGTGAGACTGGTCTAGAAGTGCACTCGTTCCCAAGCCAAAGAAAGAGAACACGGGCAAGAACTCTCTTATGTACTGGAGCACCTCACACTCGAATGTATTTCCCTGGGGGGCAGGGTGAAAATCCCCATTATGCAGATGGGAACCGAGGCACAGAGACACTAAATGACTTGCCAAGTCACTCAGGAAGTCTTTGGTGGAGCAGGGTGGATCCAGGTCTCTCAAGCCCCCTGCTAGCACCCTAAACCACTGAGCCACCCTTGCTCTCCCGTCTCATAAGGGTTATAATGGAAGACTGGTCACTATGCATGATCACGTGACACCACATTAAGAGGAAAAGAGATCTAAAAACAGCTGGAGGGTAATGGAAGCATGAGTAATGTGCTGGGGTCTATAAATAACTAGCTATCCCAGACCAACTGGATTGCTTTGCTGAGGGAATTACAAAGTTAGTGGATCAAGGCTACAGTGCACATGAAAAAATAACATGAATTAGCTGGAATTCATGTGCTGTCAGATGGGGTGGCTGCTGCCCAACGACCACAGAGGAAGGGTCATTATAACTGGCCATGAATTGTGCTGGAGAGAGGTGACCAATAGGGTACACCAGAGTTTGCTGCTAGACCTCCAGTGCTAACTGGGATGGGGGACACACAGCACGCTCCTGACATTTACAAGGGTCCCGAGAGTGGGAGGAGCGAAGAACACAAATCAGAGGCACCCACACAGACAGCAGGGCCATGCCTGACCTGGGAGCAGACCAGCTCTTCAATACAGGGCAGTGCTCTTTACCTGTCACGTGACTGGCTCCGGGCACCATCTCCTTTCCGTCACCATCGCAGTAATCCCTGCAGAGAAAGGACACATGGGGAATGTCAATAGACAGCACTGCACACCAGGGCTGGGTTTCCAAGGCAGAAAGCTTCCCTTCTTTTACTGACAAAGACCCCAGTACTGACCCCTGGCACTGTATCCATAGAAACCACTCCACCTGCCACAGATCCAGAGAGATCCCGACAGAAAACCCCAGCATCACCATTCAGAGTGTCCCCAACACCATCCTCCCCACATATCTCAATACGGGGAGTTCCAAGCACTCAATGCATTCCCCATCCCACAGCACTATTAGAGCAGTTCTGTGCCCACAGCTCACTCTAGAGTTGCTCATGTCACGTTCAAATAGTCCAGCTAGAAACACCCCCCCATTATTTATTTCTGACTTTGGTTTTGTGTCTCACTGACGCTGGGAGCTCTGGCTGGGTTCACTGACAACAGACTTATCAGCCACCTTCTCTAGGCCTGTCCCCATGTGGGGCTTTGGGAAGCTCCAGCATGTGGTATAAATAGGATGGCTCCCCTGGGAGAGAAGCCTGACATCTCCTAAGGGTTTTGGTGCTGTGACAAAAATGGAGTGATACACAATGTTGTGGACACAGTAGGAGCTGCAATGTACAAATCTCAGAATATTTATACTTGGAGACTGCATCACCTGACCTGGGGTTCTAAGACTTTCTGCGCATCTATTGATTGAAGGCAATAAAGGCAGTGGGAAAAGCAACACAAGGGCTTCCGAGATAAGGACACCTAAGTACATGCTAGAATTGGCCAAGCCGTTTGCTTCCAAGATTCCTTTTCTTGCTGTAAACCCTGTTTCGTAATGCTGGGACCCGCCAGCCCACAGGGCTACCAACAGTTTAGAAGTGCCCTGATTCCTGCAGAGAGGAGGCATTGTCAGCAGCTGTCTAGGGGTTCAAGCTGGCATAGAGGGATGCAGAGGTTATGTCAGCACAGCAGTCAGAGGGGTGACTGCAGCCTAGGCACACTTGTGCTAACTTTGCTCTAGCTAGCATGGCTAAAAATGGCAGTGAAAACATGACAGCCTGGATCCCAGCGGAGGCTGCACAAGCCTCCCTGGAACTCCGGGTACGTACTCACGTTGCCCCATGTGGTGGTGGGCTGGACCCCCATCTTCACTGCTGCTTTTAGCCATGCTAGCTAGATTCCAGCTAGTGGGGCTATGCCTACCTGAGCTGGAGTCACCCTGCTCCGGCTGCAGTGTGGACGTTCCCAGTCCCCATGGAATGGTGCTTTTCCAGTCCAGGAATGGCAAGCATCAGGGGAAAACACCCATTGCATTGAGCCTGCTCCATTATCTTAAGATCTGTTCTCTCTCAAGTGCTTTTGTTCTAAACAAATGCCAATTAAAGGAAGCTGTTGGGTCACTAATTCTCACTGTCATGCCCTGGAGGGACAGAATTGCAGGATCTGGGCATACACCAGGCCTGCTGAGGTACTCACAGAGGGCTGAACCAGCTCCTGTTCTGAGAGTGGCAGGATCGCCTGATCCCACCCTGAGAGATGATGGCCAGAGCCCCCACGGGGTGCTCTCAGAGACACCAGGAGGGCTCAGAGGTGCAGTCCACCCGATAACCGGGACAGGCACTACAGTTAAGGTACGAGCTGTACAGACCTGCAGTTGAGGCTGTCATGCAGGAGAAAGAAATTCAGGTCCTGATCCCACACTGAGTGCTGTGCAGGCAGACCCCTGAGCCCATGCAGTGTTCACTGCAAAATGAGGGCTTTGGCACATGGGGCTGGGTCACACATTATAGACTGGCTGCAATTCACGGAGACTCCTCCTCCACGAGCCAGTTGAACACCCAGCACTGTGAGTTCGGAGCCTGCCTAGCCCTGTGCACTACAAGAACCATCTGTCTTCAGTTGCTTATAACTTTGCTAAACCGTAACCTTGGGGGCTGAAATGTGCCATGTTTCGGCTGCACTGCAGCTTTCCATTTATTGCCGATACATCTGATTTTGCAGTGGCTCTGCCAGTTTTGAGAACTGAGATACAGGAGCAGGCGGGAAGCAGCACTGTCAGTGTTTACAAAGGTTAGCTGCAGCCTTTCCTCAGACACCTCTTGCAGCTCAGGGATTTGGAGCAGGAAGCTAGAAACCTGACAGGTCTGGGATCAGAGCCACCTGGCCTTTTGCTGCTCCAGGAAAATCTGTCCAGACCTGGCCAAATTACAAGCCACAGAAAAGTGTGTTTGTGTGTGTGGTCCCTAATCCCAGAGGGGGCCTGTTTGGTGCCAGACGATAAGTGTAAGGACAGCGAAGCCATTGCGGGTTGATGGCAGGGTTGGGATGGAAATGGAGGTGCCCTCAGGTCAGAGTCACTCTAGACCCATTAGCAGCTCAGATTCCCTCCACTCAAACTTGAGTGGGTCTGTCTGAGCTGCTGGCAAAGAGAAGAGAAATCCAAGCCCCCCTTGGGAGGGGAGGGAGGAAGGCACAGAGAGCTCCTGAGGAGAAACTGCTGCTACCCATGGGACTCAGCCTTCTGCCTTTTCTGCACCACTGCATTAACCCCTTCTGGCAGCACGCCCCACGGCAGACCTGCATGGTGAGCTCTGCTCCTTCCTCATTTGAGAGGCCCTGCTCAGATGCTATGCGAGCACTAACACAGTGCTGGCCCAACCCCACAGCGGGGCGCGTGCCCAAGGCAGTAGAGCCTAGTGGAGATCTATGTGCCCCGGTGAGCAGAGCCCATGCACCTGGCAGCGTGAGGCTGGGCTTGTGGCCCGGCTTTGGTACAGAACCAAACACTGCACCAGAAAAACCTTTCTGCAGGAGGAATCCTCTAAGGAAAACATGGCAGGTTCCAGGCGCTACCAGTGACCTGATGTCCCTCCCTGGACAGAGAGACACACAGGATTCACTAACTTCCTGTCTGTCTGTGTATTCCTTTAACAAGCCCTGTGCCCCCGGGGCTGGATGGGGTCACTGAGTGGGCAGTGGAAGGCGATGAGGTCTATTACGGCTGGAAGGGCAGCAGCTCCTGCTGGCGCTCAGGTTTCCTGCCTCGGACAGGCCAGTCACTGCACCAATAAGTGGTGAGTTACGGGATGGGAAGAACGAATACACTTGGGGGATGGATTACTTGGGGGCAGTGAGGATTGGACAGTTGGGGACACAGGGGAACCCCCCATCCCCAATTTAGGGGCGGCGGGGACACACACAGAGCTGCTGCCTCCTCCATGGAAAGAGCTGAGGAGATCCCCCAGCCATGCCCTACTCCCCAATGGAGAGAGAGGTCAATAGATGCTGGGGGAGTGGGGCTGCTGCTCCCCCTGGAGACTGCAAGGTGCAGGACAGATAAATCTCAAGCCACTGGCCTCCGCACAGGAACAGGGCACACCCCTTCATGCAGCCTCACTCTGCATCTTCACTGCAGAAAGACAGACTGTTACCCAGAGCAATAGCTGAGACCCAGCGCTAGAGACAGCAGCAACCTGCATGGAACTGGGAGAGCGGAGCCCAAGTTGCAGGAGGGAAGGGTTAGGAGGAAGCAGTCTGCAGTCCATGTGCACATGGTTGGCCAGCCGGCTGCAGTTGCAGCACCTCTGTAAATAGGTCTCTTGATAAAGAGCCAGTTTCATTTCAGAAACAAGGAGTCCTTTCATGCTATTGCCCAGTTGGCAGGATGTCAAAGAGTGCCCATGCCTGCATGCAGCCACAGACACACCCCACTCCTGGCTCGTCCCTACCTTCGACTGGTTTAACTTTGCAGCCCTCACAGTCTCCTAACACAGCGTCGCCACATCTCTTAGGCTAGGTTGGTTTTGGAGAGAAGAAAGGAAATTCCATGATGTGGACTCATTGGCCCAGCCACTCCCAGAGCCCCCTTCCCTACACAGGCTCTCCCATCGGGTCACCATCCATGAGTATGCAAAGCCAACAAGGGACATGGCTCTGACCTGGTAGTGTCTTAACTTCCCTTTGCACAGGTGTAAGTGACTCTGCAAGATGCAGGGCAATGAGGCCCAATAGGAGCTGCCCTGTGTACTTCCAGAAGTCACAGGAGAGCTCTTCTGCAGAAGTTAGGAGCTATGAGGCAGGAGCTCACTCAGGGCACTGCTTCACCTGTCAGACACACACACATATGCAGTGTGACCTTCCCCAGTTCATGTACAATTCATGAGCTGAGGAAGAAAGCTCCATGCCAGAGGTACTGCACATGCACAACTCTTATAAATCCCACAGTGAGGGTATACACAGGAAATCAATGTAATCAATTATTTACAAATTCACACACACACCCCAACAGAGAGACAGGAATGGTCATCACTTTACATAGCACTAGACAAGTACATAGGAAATGAGCCCCCAAAAGGAGGAACAGCATTACAATTTACTAAGCTAAAGCACATTAGTAGGTGAATAAAAGAGCAAAACTTGTTGCCTGGCAGCTGCAGAAGGAAGAAATTCAAAATGAAACTAGGATGAAATTCACCCTCATGTCCAAGCAGCTGATCCATGCACCTCCACTGAAGTCAGGGCTGACGCAGTGGGGCCCCTGCATTGGGGTGAACTGACTTTCATTCACTGCACATGAAAAGAAGTTAGCATATTTTATATTTTTATCTTTCAGGAAGGTTTCCATGACTTCACTGCTTAGCATCCAGAAACTTAACATGCAAGAACCAAAAACAGAGAGAGACAAAGCAGGCTGCTCCCTAAAGCAGAGTGGCACAACTCACCAACTTTGCTTTTTGCAGACTGCCTGCTGAAGGCCCAGATCACATGCTTCTCTACAAAGCCCCTTAGCCTGCAAGCAGGCGTGGGAAACCCCTTACTCTTAAAGTGATAGCTAGTCATTTTAACCCCACTCTCAATATACCACAAACTGCACCCTTAATGAACTTTTAGACTAGGGTGACCAGACAGCAAGTGTGAAAACTTGGGATGGGAGTAGGAGGTAACAGGAGCCTACATAAGAAGAAGACCCCAAAATCAGGACTGTCCCTATAAAATCGGGACATCTGGTCAGCCTATATTAGATGAACCAAGAAATTAATACCACATCCCCCCACATGGTTTGAAATGTTTTATCACACTCTCCAAACTGTAACACAAGAACCTACACAGACGTAGAGAGCATACGTAGCTGAGACCAGTTCTCTTCCATTGTAAGGGAGGATAACTGGAACTAGGCAAAATGCTGACGTTTGCATGTTTCCAAAGCTATATTCCTCTTCACTCAGGGAAGCTCCTGGGGAGCTAACCCAAACGTTAGGAGCCTCCTAGACCTAGATCACTCCTGCATTCACCAAAGCATCAAGCTATGTCATTAAAACACCGGGAAGAAATGAAGCACACAAGTCAAGGGATTGCAAGAGTTAAGCTGTGATAGCAATATTCCATTTTGGGTACCTTTTATTCCTATTAGCCCTGCAGAGCCAATGCAGCTAAGACCGAGGGTCTGTCTTTGTTGCAAAAAAAGGTGCAACATGTAGAGCTGGGGAGAGCTCAGTTGCTGTGAAATCCTACTGGAGACAATGCACTAGTAGTTCTTATCTCAGTGTAGCTAGCTGAGCTCAGCCTAACTCCTTCCTCCATCTGGCATTTATCTCAACTAGCTATGTCAAAGTAAGCAATACCAGTGCCATAAAAAAACAGTTAGGTTTTTTAGTGCAGAGAAGACACAGGGTACATGAACACTGCAAGTTCAGTGTCCTATTTCCAGCTCAAGGAGACATACTCAGCTAGCCCTCATCAAGCTAGTGTGCTAAAGATACAGAGCAGCCACTGCAGCGCAAGCGGTGGAAGCGGATAGCTACCCTGAGGATGTACCTAGTGTCTCCGATGGGCACACACTTGCCATCCCACCACTCGTGCTCCACACCTACAGTCTATTTTTAGCACCTGATCTCCAGGAGAACTAGCGTGATTCTGTCTCCTTGCTGGGCATCGCCCACCCAGCTCCAAGGGTAGATACAGTGTATATCCATAGGTGCCAACTCCATGGGTGCTCCGAGACTCAAGCACCCTTTGAAAAAAATAGGGGGTGCTCAGCACCCGCAGAGACGGATTACATGCATCACTACATTCATCTGATGAAGTGGGTATTCACTCACGAAAGCTCATGCTCCAATACGTCTGTTAGTCTATAAGGTGCCACAGGACTCTTTGCTGCTTTTACAGATCCAGACTAACACGGCTACCTCTCTTATAAGAGATGGATTAATCTTTTGTGGGCCTCGCCCCTCGCGCTCTACCCCAAGGCCCTGCCCCCACTCATCCTCTTTCCCCCAAAGCCCCACCCACCACTCTGCCCTGAGACCCCACCCCTGCTTGGCCTCTCCCCCTGAGGCTACGCCCACCCTCTGCGGGTGAGGTGGTGGAGAGAAGCGAGCACCCATCGGCAAAAACAAAAGTCAGTGTCTGTGGACATATCCATAGCCTGGGCAGGCTGGATTCCAGCTCGCTTAGCGCCCCAGCCAAACTGTTCACCACGTCTCCATCAGACAAACCCACTGAAGGCACTGGGGCTCTGCAGGGAACTGACGGCCTCATCTGAAGACAGCAGAGTTGCACAGACGTCCCCGAGGGGCTGGCGTGGCCCTGCCAAGCTACACTTCACCTGGGACTATGCTGAAGGAAGGAAGGATCCCATTCAGCTCAAAGCCTTTGCTACATGGGGCCTTATGGTCAAACATTTCCCACCATTGCTGCCTTGGGCTCAGCTCCCTCCAATGGTCGCAATAGCGAGAGCTCCAGCGGTGACAAGGCAACAGAGGCTGGAGGGTGGAGACCTGCTCTGAGCAGGGTCAGACAAGGTAGGGAGAGATTCCCGACCGGGGTAGGGGAGAATTCCCCCAGTGCAAGAACAGCACATGGCACGGGAGCCAGGAGGGCAGAGGCTAGTCAGCACAACTGATGTGGCTGGAGTGTCTCCACCCGTCTTCCACTCTAGGTGCAATACAGAGCATTGGACACACAGAGGATGCAGCTGAGAGACACACAAAAACAGCTTCCTCCCACTCCATCCCCAGTGCCCCAGCAATGCAAGCCTCCAGCCCAACTCCTCCCCGGTTCTCCATCCCATGCAAAGGCTAGCAGATGAGGGGGCTGGGACAAGCATGGTCTCAAGGTTACAATTGAGGATCCAGCCAGGCCCATTTCACAGCCACGCACCCCTCCCTAAGAACGCCCTGCACCAGGGGATTAAATGGGCTTACTGGCAGTGCAATTGTCTATGGCACTCAAACTGAGACACAAATATGACATGTCTCGTCTCATTTCCTCATGTCGCCTTCACTCCTGCAAATCCACCTTCTTAAAAGCCCTCTCCCCTACAGCCACCTTCACGCCTGCTCTCATGCTCCCACTCCTCCTGGGAGCACATAACGGATCCATGCCAACCTCGGACACTACGTCAGCGCAATGCTACAGCTCTCACTGAAACAGAGAGTTAATGCTTTCCTGGGAACTTTCATGTGCCCACCTTGTCTGCCTTGGAAAGGTCCCAAAATAGCTATGTTGGAATAAGAGTAAACCCACACAGGGTTTACAATGAAATAACGATTCCAGTCAATGCTCAAGTGTATGCCAGCGCTTAGAAACTGATCCACAAACTTTATATAAGGATGGCTACACCCGTCAGCCAAGGCTCTGAAATGGAACCTGCCAGATGTCGGCCAGCCCAGCACTTCCCAAAGCATCTAGGTGTTCCTTCGGTCACCCATCCACCATCTGAGCAGCGCCCCCTTCCAGCTACTGATCCCAACCAACCCAGGTAGCCAGTGAGATCTGGCAACCTCACAGCTTGAAGTATGGCTTCAGGACACCAAGCACCACCTTATCTGACTTGTCTATGGATTGGCCTGGGGGAGAAATGCTGCGTTATGGGGAGAAGAGCTTTGCTGGTGACACGAATGGTTCTAACTGACCTGCCGTGCTAGCCTCTGTCCAGTGCACATGGACTGGAGCTAAGGTGCATGTGAGCTGCCACGGGGACTGTGTGCCCAGCCTTCCCGCAGCCAGCCATGGGGCTCCCTCCCACACGGCATGCTGCAGGAGGACAGCACAGCCCGGGATGGCAGGGTGAGACAGAGAGGGATCAATCACTGGAAGGTCCTGGGTCCCACAGGCCCAGCACTTACCTTTTCCTTGTGGCAGCCCCTTCCATCTTGTGGCCCCTCTGCTTGCTCCTGGGGACAGCACCTCACTGATGCTCAGAAGCTGCGTAGGGAGAAGGTAGAAGGGCCCGGGTGTTTCTAGCTAAAAGCACAGTGTCTCCCTGCAGAGGAGCCAGCCTCCTTCCTGCCTTGTTTGGCGCAGAGAGTCTCTATCCAAATCACAGAGCACAGGCTGTCCCAACGCAGCACACCTTGGAGCAGGCAGGCCGGGAGAGCAGCTGAGCACAGAGGACTCACACAGAATCCCAGATGACTGGCTGGCACGAGTTTCTCAGCACAAGCTGAGCTGTCAGCCCTGCTGGAGGTGGAGCCCGGGACAGTCATCAAACAACCGCACTAGCATGCTGTGTGCTGTACACAGCCGCCCCGCAACCAGCGCAGAGCAACAAGGATTCCATTGAAGGGGAGCAGGACCCGTTATGCAAGCTCCTGGGGTGGAAAGCACAGCCTCCAGCCCTGCAAGTGCAGAGCTGCGAATGTTGCCACACTGACGGGCGAGAGAGCCAGCCTGCTTTCTAAGCCCCCTGCCCACACACATCAGATGCCCAGAAAGGAGAATTCTGGGTCCCACAGTGGGTTCCTGCTTGATCTGCCACCCTCCCAGCCTTTGTTCCCCCCTTGCTGTGCAGGATCCTGTCTGAAGATGCCATGCACCTGTGACATGCGCACACTGGGTTCCGGGGTTAAATGGACAGCATTACCCGGAGAAGCCCAGCTGATTATTATACCTGTGTCACAGCTCCATGGAAACAGTCTCCGGGGGGGGGGGGGTCACGTCTCAGCAGCACAGCGTCTCAAAGTGGGCTCCACCCCACCCCCCGTGTTGCACATTCCAGCACTCCAGGCAGGCTATTCTTGATCTGGTCTCAGCCTGTGGTCTGGACAGAAACTGGGCCTGCAGCAGAGTCTGGAATTATCCGAAGAACAGCCACAAATTCTGCCGCCCACAGAGGAGGGACAGTGCAAACGCACTCCAAACAGTGGAGACGCAGAGAGCAAGACAGCCAGACGTCGGCTTTGTTACACAGCTGCTTTCTCTGCACCCCCAGCCTCTCTGCTGGTGCGTCGCTAGGTGCAAACAACAGAGGCGTCCGTCTGATGCCATCACCCCTGAACGAATGCACCTCATACTTCAAGTCAGCCGGACTGATTAGCAGGCTGTGGCAGCTGCACATTCCCATCCCAGGGCTACCAAATCCAGCTCCACAAGCAATACACATGGGAGAGATGCAGGCCTACGCCTGCACACTTGGGTTTCCAGAGTTCGGCACCTCAGCGTCAGGGGCCCATGGGCAGAGATGCAGGCAGCTGCATTCCTCTGGCTCAGACGGAAGCTGTGGTCCCAGCACCTCGGAGATCAGGCTGCTTCTGTTCTGGTGCCTAAATAAAGGGCAAAGGGCCTAGGCTTAGCCCCCACATTTAAAAGGTCTGGGGGAAGTGACTTGTCCTAGGTCACTATCAGAGGGCAGAGGAACCCCCCCCTCCAGGTTCCTGGCCTCCAGCCCCAAGAGCACCGAGCTGTCTCCAGGGGGCAGGGGCAGGCCACACAGCGCTGTACCCCTGCACTAGTGATCCCACCAGCCTGTCACTGGGTGCAAACCCCGAGGGCCTGGACTTGGGTCACCTAAGCGTAGGAAGCCACGGGGCTGACTGAGCCCAGATAGAGGACTGGGGAGCAGGCACCCTGGGACCCTTTGAACATGGTCTGGCCCAAGAGAGTTGCACTCACCTGGAGCATCATGGCCAGAGACAGGGCCAGCTCCAGGCACCAGCGAAGGAAGCAGGTGCTTAGGGCAGCCAATGGAAAGGGGCGGCATGTCCAGGTCTTCGGCGGCAATTCAGCAGCGGGTCCCTCAGTCCCTCTCTTCCTCTTAGAGCTGCTGCCGAAGTGCTGCTGAAGAGGAAGAGAGGGAGCAAAGGACCCATTGCTGAATTGAATGAAGCAGCATGGTTGAGCCGAAGTGCCGCCGATCGGCTTTATCTTTTTTTTTCGCTTCTCCAGTTGGGGCTGCAAAAAAGTTGGAGCCGGCCCTGACCGGAGAGAAACTAACCTCCCTTCCCCCAGCACAGCTGGGCCTGAGGAGGTGGCAAGAGAGGCCAAACGTCAACAGGGAGCCAAGCAGAGAGGCGTAACAACGCTGCTGCAGGGAGGCAGAGTGGCTGGGCTTGGGGAGCCCAGCCAGCAGCTGTGTGGGGCAGACGCGGGTCCAGGCGGGAGGTGGGAATGCAGGGCAGCCTGGCAATGGAAGCAGTGGGAGGGGTGGATGAGTCACAGCTGCAGAGAACCCAGGGAGGGGCTACCGGGGAACTGTGCCATTCTGTGACAGGCCAAGGGCAGCACCCAGGCTCTGAGGGGCAGCTCCAGACATGGGTCACAGCAGGCAGCTGGGCAGCCATGGGATGGTAGCTCAGGGAATCAGGAGAAATCACCAGGAGGGGCAAGACTTGAGGGAGGCAGCAGCCCAGCTGCTGCAGCAGGAGAAGTCTGGTTCCCCAGACCCCTCTGGGAGAATCAGGGGAGGAATCAGGTCAGTGGTAGGGTAGCAGTGGCCTCTGCCATCAGCAGCTGCAGGGGGACCCTTGGGGGAAGCAGAAGAAGGAGTCGAGCAGCTACTGAGGGGCCGAGTTTCAATCAAAATCCCAGTGCAGCTGGTCTGAGTTTTTCACAGGGGGAGGGCAGCAGTGGGGGCCAGAAGAAGAGTTGGGTTCATGTCCTCAAGGTGGGAAGGGATAAGAGGAGCTGGTCATGGAGTCAGTGCAGCTTGGAAGAACCCATCTCGCAGGCCAGGGTAGTCAGAGTCCCATCTGGACAAGCCAGACATCATCACGTACGGCTGCCAGACAGGCTACTGAGCTCCACCTGTCCAGGATACCAGACAACCCTACTAGCCCCACAAGCCAAAAGATTTCTGCCCTCAGAGAGAGGCCCATGCTGTCTGTATAGGGGCAGCACAGTGCCAGCCTGTAGGGAAAGCTCAGCCTTATACCCACCATTGAACCTCTACTCAATAACCGGACTGGCATGTGTGTGACTCTGGTTCAGAGCCAGTTATAGTTGTCAGAGAATCATAGAACTGGAAGGGACCTGGAAGAGGTCATCTAGCCCAGTCCCTTGCACTCAAGGTAGGACTAAGGATTAGCACATTCTAGACCATCTCTGACAGGTGTTTGTCCTACCTGTTCTTAAAAATCTCCAATGATGGAGATTCCACAGCCTCTCTAGGCAATTTGTTCCAATGATTAACCACCCTGACTGTTAGGAAGTTTTTCCTAATCTCCAACCTAAACTGCCCTTGCTGCAAGGTAAGCCCATTGTTTCTTGTCCTGTCCTCAGAGGTTAAGGAGAACAATTTTTCTCCCTCCTCCTTGTAACAACCTCTTGTGTACTTGAAAACTTTTATTGTGCCCCCTCTCAGTCTTCTCTTTTCCAGACTAAACAAACCCATTTTTTTCAATCTTCCTTCACAGGTCATGTTTTCTAGACCTTTAATAATTTTTGTTGCTCTTCTCTGGACTTTCTCCAGTTTGTCCACATCTTTCCCAAAATGTGGCACCCAGAACTGGACACAATACTCCAGCTGAGGCCTAATCAGCGTGGAGTAGAGCAAAAGAATTACTTCTCATGTCTTCCTTACAACGCTCCCACTGATACATTCCAGAATGATGTTTGCTTTTTTTGCAGTAGTGTTACACTGTTGACTCATATTTAGCTTGTGATCCACTATAACCCCTAGATCACTTTCCACAGTATTCCTTCCTAGGCAGTAATTTCCCATTTTGTATGTGTGCAACTGATTGTTCCTTCCTGAGTGAAGTATTTTGCATTTGTCCTTACTGAAATTCATCCTACTTACATCAGTCCATTTCTCCAGTTTATCCTGATCACTTTGAATTTTAACCCTATCGTCCAAGGCACTTGCAAGCCGTCCTAGCTTTATAAGTAGGGCCTGACCAAATTCATGATCCATTTTGGTATCTTTCATGGTCATAGCATTTTTAAAATCTTGAATTTCATGGCTTCAGATATTTAAATCTTAAATTTCATGGTGTTGTCACAAAGCATGAATATGTTTAAACATATAAACATGTGAAGCCCTTAAGTCAGTGTTTCTCAATCTGGGGGGTCCCGACCCAAAAGGGGATAGCAAGACTATTGTGTGTGTGCGGGGGAGAGCGGCATTGACATCCTTACTTCTGCATTGCCTTCAGAGCTGGGCAGCCGGAGAGCAGCAGATGCTGGCCAGGCATTCGGCCCTGAAAGCAGCGCCACTGCCGGCAGAAGTAAGGGTGGCAATATTTCGACCTCCCTACAATAGCCAGATTTCATCAGGGAGACCAGATTTCACAATCCATGATGCATTTTTCACAGCTATGAATGTGGTAGGGCCCTATTGTAAGTGTCCTCTCTATGCCATTATCTAAATCATTTATGAAAATATTGAACAGAACCGCACCCAGGAATGATCCCTGCGGGACCCCACTCATTATGCCATTCCAGTTTGACTTAATTCCTGATAACTACTCTTTGGGAATGGTTTTCAGACCTGCTATGCATCCACATCATAGTAGCTCCATCTAGGTTGTATTCCCTAGTTTGTTTATGAGAAGGTCATGCAAGAGTTGTCATGGAATAAGAATGAAGATCCTTTCATGGACTGAGAACTGGTTAAAAGACAGGGAACAAAGAGTAGGAATAAATGGTAAATTTTCAGAATGGAGAGGGGTAACTAGTGGTGTTCCCCAAGGGTCAGTCCTAGGACCAATCCTATTCAACTTATTCATAAATGATCTGGAGAAAGGGGTAAAAAGTGAGGGGGAAAAGTTTGCAGATGATACTAAACTGATCAAGATAGTTAAGACCAAAGCAGATTGTGAAGACCTTCAGAAAGATCTCACAAAACTAAGTGATTGGGCAACAAAATGGCAAATGAAATTTAATGTGGATAAATGTAAAGTAATGCACATTGAGAAAAATAACCCCCAACTATACATATAATATGATGGGGGTTAATTTAGCTACACCCAATCAGGAAAAAGATCTTGGAGTCATCGTGGATAGTTCTCTGAAGATGTCCACGCAGTGTGCAGTGGCGGGCAAAAAAGCAAACAGGATGTTAGGAATTATTAAAAAGGAGATAGAGAATAAGACGGAAAATATCTTATTGCCCTTATATAAATCCATGGAATGCCCACATCTTGAATACTGCGTACAGATGTGGTCTCCTCATCTCAAAAAAGATATACTGGCATTAGAAAAGGTTCGGAGAAGAGCAACTAAAATGATTAGGGGTTTGGAACTGGTCCCATATGAGGAGAGATTAAAGAGGCTAGGACTTTTCAGCTTGGAAAAGAGGAGACTAAGGCGGGATATGATAGAGGTACATAAAATCATAAGTGATGTGGAGTAAGGAATAAGGAAAAGTTATTTACTTGTTCCCCTAATATAAGAACTAGGGGCCACCAAATTAAATTAATGGGCATCAGGTTTAAAACAAATAAAAGGAAGTTCTTCTTCACACAGCGCACAGGCAACCCATGGAACTCCTTGCCTGAGGAGGTTGTGAAGGCTAGGACTATAACAGGGTTTAAAAGAGAACTAGATAAATTCATGGAGGTTAAGTCCATTCATGGCTATTAGCTAGGATGGGTAAGGAATGGTGTCCCTAGCCTCTGTTTGTCAGAGGGTGGAGATGGATGGCAGGAGAGAGATCATTTGATCATTACCTGTTAGGTTCACTCCCTCTGGGGCACCTGGCATTGGCCACTGTCAGTAGACAGGATACTGGGCTGGATGGACCTTTGGTCTGACCCAGTACGGCCATTCTTATGTTCTTATGAGACAGTATCAAAAGTCAAGATATACCATATCTACAACTTTCCCCACCATCCACAAGGCTTGTTACCATGTCAAAGAAAGCTATTAGGTTGGTTTGACATGATTTGTTCTTGATAAATCCATGCTGACTGTTACATATCTTATTATCTTCTAGGTGTTTGCAAATTGATTGCTTGATTATTTGCTCCATTAGCTTTCCGAGTACTGCAGTTAAGCTGACTGGTCTGTAATTCCCCAGGTTGTCCTTATTTCCGTTTTTATATTTGGACACTATATTTGCCCTCTGCCAGTCCTCTGGAATCTCTCCCGTTTTCTGTGATTTTTCAAAGATAATCACTAATGGCTCAGATATCTCCTCAGTCAGATCCTTGAGTATTCTAGGATGCATTTAATCAGGCCCTGCTGACTTGAAAACATCTAATTGATCTAAGTAATTTTTAACATGTTCTTTCCCTATTTTAGCCTCAGATCATATCTAATTTTCACTGATGTTCACTATGTTAATCACTTCTAACCTTTTTGGTGAAAACTGAAACAAAAAAAAGTCATTTAGCACTTCTGCCATTTCCACATTTTCTGTTAATGTCTTCCCCCCTCATTGAATAATGGGCCTACCCTGATCTTTGTCTTCCTCTTGCTCCTAATGTATTTGTAGACTTACTCTTTATGTCTCTAGCTAGTTTAATCTCGTGTTGTGTTTAGGCGTTCTAATTTTGTTCCTACATGATTGTGTTGTTTGTTTATTGTCATCCTTTAAAATTTGCTCTAGTTCCCACTTTTTATAAAAGAATCTCTTTTGAGTTTCAGATCACTGGAGATCTGCCAGGGTGGTCTCTTGCCATACTTCCTATCTTTCCTACGCAGTGGGCTAGTTTGCTCTTGTGCCCTTAAAGTCTCTTTGAAAAACTGCCAACTCTCTTGAGCTCTTTTTCTCCTTTGATTTGCTTCCCATGGGATCTTACCTACCAACCCCCTGAGTTTGCTGAAGTCTGCCTTCTTGAAATCCATTATCTTTATTGTGCTATTCTCCCTCCTACCATTCCTTAGAATCATGAACTCAATCACTGCATGATCACTTTCACCCAAGCTGCCTTCCACTTCCAAATTCTCAGCCAGTTCTTCCCTGTTTGTCAAAATCAAATCTAGAACAGCCTCTCCCCTAGTTGCTTTCTACATCTTCTGAACTAAAAAATTGACTCCAACACATTCCAAGAACTTGTTGGATAATCTGTGCCTTGCTGTATTATTTTCCCCAAGAGATGGCTGGGTAGCTGAAGTCCCCCATCTCCACCAAGTCTGGTGCTTTGGATGATTTTTAGTTGTTTAAAAAGAGCCTCATCCACCTTCTCTTCCTGGTTAGGTGGTCTGTAGTAGACACCTGACCATGACATCACCCTTGATTTTACCCCTTTTATCCTTACCCAGAGACTTTCAGAGACTGTCCTAGCAGCCTGCCCTAAGAAAGGCACCTGCATTGTAAGAGCATGGGTACTGGTACAAGGGCTTGTCTAGTTATCATGCCAGCTGTGGCAGGAACCATGTACCCAGAGGTGGTTCCCAGAGGGGTGTGTACACCACAGCACTGAGAGCAGCTTATGCCATGAGGCCAGGAGTGTCACCGTCACCGAGCCTGTAAGGAACACTGGCACTCACCACTGTCCTGCTCCCATTGCCTTCCACGCCAAAGGATCAAGCCACATGCGCAGCTATGGGAGCAGAGAAAGAAAAGGCTGGCTGTGAGAGGGACCCCACCTGCCTGCACAACTCTGACCAAGGAGACCAACCCCTGCAGAGATGGGTTCTCAAGGACAGAAAGAGGAAACCTTGCCAGTCCCAGCCTGAGCTCACTCACCCTTCACTCACGCCAGGAGAGCACCTTGGCCCAGGAGGCATATAATCAGGCAGGCAGTTTAGTCAGGTGTCAGAAAGAACACCGGGCTCGCAGCACCAGCTCCGGCTATTGGCCCAGCTTACCTGGTATCCTGCCTGCAGTGCTGTACATGGGTGCTGGGGGAGGGGACTCCCACTCTGACCCCCGCAAGGGGCAGCTAATGCATCGATCTGTGCATAGGAAACAGTCCACCACAGAACGAGGACCTAGTGCCAGCACTCTCCCTGCTTCCCAGGCGGGGAGAGTGATCTGCCAACGGCCTTAGAGCCGCAGCAGCTGCTTCAGCCTTTCTAGGTGCGAGTAACAGCCAGCGACATGGAACTGGGTGCATGTCAGAGATCAAATCCACTAGCAAACCATAGAGCAATGCAACCAGACGGATATTCTACACAGACAGGCTTTCAGAAGCTCAGCCCACCACCCTCAGAGATAGATCTCTCCTCTCTAGGCTCAGCTCCGTCATGTGTCAACAGCAGAGAGTCACAGAAAGAAGCTATACTGCTAACACTGAGTGAGGTACTCTGCTTGTTTCCCTTATTCCAGTGATGTTTCAACACGTTGATTTTAAACACCCGTGAATCTCCTGAAACTATTTTCCTCAGTCTGGGCTTGACTCTGCTGTCAGGGAGACAGTCACAAAACACGCAAAGCCTGAAGGAAATGGTCTCAGGAGTTTTGAAGCCAGGAGTGGTTGAAGTTGACATGCCAGTTGCCATGCTGACCACGAATGCACCGCAGACCTCTCTGTAGGCACGCACCTACTGACAGTGAAAAATGTACACCTCATGCTCAGTAACTTTCAGATTGTAACCAGGCCAGCTATCTCCCATGTGCCTCCTTGTGGCCCTGGGTCACGCTACAGTTTCCCCTCTTGGACTGTTCAAATAAACTTCAATTGAGGCTTTTTCCTGGTAAAAAAATACCTTTCCTTGGGGACTGGGCTTATGAAACTCAAAACACCAAAACCAAGTCCACACATAGATCCACACAACTTAAGATTTCTCTTCCTCTTCCCAGGACTTTGTGCAGCCACCGCTCTGCTTGGTCAGGGTCTCTCCCAGGCCGCTGTGCCTACAGAGATTTCTTCCCTCTGCACAGGCTCTGCCACAGCTGCCAGGAGCATTTTCCCCTTCAGTGCAAGTTCCAGCTGCTTTTGCATTGGAATCCCTGATTCCCCCCCACATTAGGGCTCATCCTCATTGTCAAGGCTGGCTCAGCCTCAGGTCTCTCCAGCCCCTGGGGAGGCCACCCTGTTACGCAGACCTTCAGTCAATGTTTTTTAAACCAAGCTAGTCTTCAGCAAAGTGTCACATGTCAGCTGTTTTCAGCATGCCCCTCCCTAAAGTGTGGCTAGACTATTTTGAAAGAGAGAAGTGTTTTATTCTCCCCCTCATTCAACTTAAAAACAGCTGAAGGGGAATTTTGCTCAAACTGTCCAGGAAGAAAAAAAGAAGCATGTCTGGTGAGAAATTGAGCACGATAATTTTCAGCCCAAAAGGTGAATGTCACCAAAAATGAAGCGTGTAACAGCAGGAAGAATGGAACAGAGCAAAAACTCTTCTGCAGCCTTAACTATAGCGAAGGCCACTGAGCACTCTCTGAAATCAGAACCATCTGTTTGCCACCTCCTGACTCTGAGTGCAGTGGAAATGCTCATTCTTCCTCTTACATTACCGTAGTCCCTTGCGGGGTTATAGCTAGACAAGCAAGTATGGGAGCTGTGCTGGGCGGACAGGAGGCAATCAGCTAGGTCATGGGGAGCTGCGGTGTTCTCCCCTGCAACATTTTGAGAGGCCAGGTGCAATCTGCTGGCTTTTAGAGGATAAAGGCATTTAAAATACTACTGATACACAAATCAAAAGGCATCCGAAGAAGTGGGTATTCACCCACGAAAGCTCATGCTGCAAAACGTCTGTTAGTCTATAAGGTGCCACAGGATTCTTTGCTGCTTCAAATCAAAAGGCAGGATCTGATGCTCTGGGCTAGCATAACTTGCCGGTGGCACATTACGTCCTGCTAAACCCAACAGCAAGCTTTGCACACCACATCACAGGCCTTCAGATGCCTTCATGCTTTCCTCAATATACCTGCACACATTCAACTAGCCAACACACCGGGGACTGGAGCTGATGCCCATGGCCCATTCACAAGCAGAGTGGTCTGAGGAACTTGAAGACACACTCTTCAAAATTGCTTCCTTGGCAAAACCTTAGTGTCTGAGCCAAAGCCCATCCAGAGGGTGAAGGAGGGACTCAACAGGAGGGACAGCACTGACAAGGAGGGAGGCAGGAGGAGGGTCCCTGTGAGTGGCAGTGGGCCAATGGGATCAGGAAGATGCAGCTGGCACTTCCTGGAGGGGAGGTGGAGGAGTCCTGGGAGCTGGGTGAGGTGGAGCAGGGCTCTGAGGTGGTGCAGCAATGAGGGAGGGAGGCGGGGTGCTGTGAACCACATGCTGCCCTAGCTGGCCGAGAGGAGAATCAACCAGTGGGTCCCAGCAGCAAAGGGCCTGCTTCTCTGCCTGCACACCATGCATCCATGAGCTCGGCTCCTGAGCTCCAGGGGCCAGCTGTGGGGAGGTCTGAGACGGGTCACAGTGGCACTATGTTGGGGCACTTGGTTACAGCCCAGCAGTCCCCTCCTGCTCAGCCGCATGGCTCAGTCTGGCCCATGCCGCTGAGACCAAGCCCTGTCCCCATGCCTTTGCAGGCTGCAGCCCAGTGGAGTGACATGGTGATCCCCTGGCATGGGCTAGCACCGAGAGGGGAGCAGAGAGGTTGTGCTAGAGCCAGCATGGCGCCAGCCCTGCCGAGGACAGAGTGGGGATCCAAGGAGAAAAGGGTCAGCAGCTGCGGCAGGAACTAGCCCCCTGCAGGGCAGGAAGCCTCAGCCGTGGAAAAAGGGACTTTGCCCTCATCCCAGCTTGCAGGGCAGCAGCAGAGGACCCAGTTTGTGCAGCCCCAGCACAGAGCATGTCCCTGACAGTAAGAGCTGAGACAGGGACTCCGGCCTCCCAGCATAGCTGCCTAGGAAAGGGCCGACGTGCAGAAAGGCTGGCTGGCTCTGCCTGCAGGGGCTGTCCCAGGAGGAGCTACAGCAGCATGGGATTCCAACAACACCTCCACCCCCCAGATCACACCCACACTGGGAGCCAAGAGTCCTGCTGCAGTTTCCTCCAGCACATCAGCACTCTCCCATCTGCTGCAACGCCTGTCTGCCCCAGTCACCCCCGGCCTTGGCCCCAATTACTGCTCGCCAGGCCCTCCCTTGGTTCCCTCTGGCCCTCCTTAAACTATGGCCCATCGCAGCCCCATCCTCATTTCTGGACCCTGGGCCTCACTGCCCTGCTGCCCCACCAGTGATGCCAGCTTCTTGGTCACCATCCCATCTTGGGCCACCCTTCCTGCTCCTAGCTGGTGTGGGGCAGCCTTCCTGCCCCTGCTGAACTACCACCCCCCCGGCTCCTGCAGGGCAGTGCCCCACCCCCATTAATAGGGAGAGTAGGGGGGAGCAGACACCTGCAAACTAGACATCATCCTGACAGTGCACTCCCATATTGCCCCTCTGCCCCCATCCAGATCACCCTACCTCCCATCACACTGACTGCCCCCCAGTCCAGATCACCCTGCCCCCATCACACTGCCCCCCAGTCCAGATCACCCTGCCCCCATCACACTAACTGCACCCCATCACACTGACTGCTGCCCTAATCTGGATCACCTGCCCCCCATCATACTGACTGCCCCCATCTGGATCACCCTGCCCCCCATCACACTGACTGCCCCCCAATCCGGATCACCCTGCCCCCCATCACACTGACTGCCCCCCAATCCGAATCACCCTGCCCCATCACACTGACTGCTCCACTAATCCGGATCACCTGCCCCCCATCATATTGACTTCCCCCCAATCTGGATCACCCTGCCTCCGTCACACTGGCTGCACCCCAATCCAGATTACTTTGCCCCCCATCACACTGACTGCCCCCTAATCCGGATCACCTGCCCCCCATCATACTGACTGCCCCCCAAATTGGATCACCCTGCCCCCATCACACTGACTGATCCCCAATCCGGATCACCCTCCTGCCCAGCTCCTTCCCCGAGCCCATCGCTCACCCCCGGGCCGGAGTGCACATCTCCGCTGGATCCAGCCCAGGCGCTTCCCGGGAGCAGCAGCAGCAGCCGGGGCCATGCGAGGCAGGAGCCCGGGCTGTGCCGGCCCCGACTGGGCTCCTCATGGGCTGCTCCGGGAGCCGGGTCTGCTTGTGCGTCGGCGGGGAAGGCGGCTCCGGAGCCAGCGACCTCGGCTCGGCCCAGCATCCTCCAGCCCGGCATCCTCCAGCCGGCATCCCCTCCCCACCCCTCCCCCAGCCCTTCCCCCGCCCCCACAGCATCCCGCATCCCCCGGCCCGGCCCAACATCCCTCCTACTCTCCAGCATCCCGCATCCCCCCTCCCAACCCCTCCCCCAGCAGCCCTCAGCCCTTCCCCCATCCCCACAGCATCCCACATCCCCTCGCCCCAGCCCAACATCCCCCCCCCGCATCCCTCCTACTCCTCAGCATCCCTCCTCCCAGCTTCCTGCATCCCCCACCCCTCCCCCAGCATCCCTCCTACTCTCCAACACCCCCCCAGCCCCTCCCCCAGCATCCCGCATCCCCCTGCCCTGGCTCAGCATCCCCTCCCAACCACATCCCTCCTCCCACCTAGCATCCCTCCTCCCCTCACCCCAGCCCCACATCCCCCCTCCCACGGTCCCCAGCATCTTCTCCAACCCCTCTCCTTGCCCCAGTCCAGCATCTCCCCTTCACCCACCCCTCTCCTCTGCACCCAGGCATCTCACATCCTCACTTCCCCTGGCATCCCCAGAATCCCGCATCCCCCTGGCATCACCCACCCCTCCTCTGCCCAGCAGTCTGCGCACATGCCCCTTCCCCCCTCGGCATCCTACAACCCCTCACTCCCTTCCCCCACTCTGTCCCAGCATCCTCCCACCCCCTTTCCCTCCCCCAGCATCCTGCCCCACCTGGCTTCCCCTACCATCCCCCACCACATCCTCATTTCTCTTACCATCCCCACCCATCATCCCACTCTACCAGTCCCCCAGAACATCCTGCCCCTGCACTGTGGCACACAGAGGACACCACTCCCCTGGTCTTATGGCTTGGAAGGGATGAGAAGGGACAGCTCAGGGGAACACCCAGCTTTCTGGCACCAGATGCCCTAGGGGCGTGGGAAGCTGCCCAGGGTTCTGCAGTGTCTGCACTGTGATGAGTCCCAGGCAGCCCAGCCAAGGGCAGTGCTGAGCCTGCAGGAGCCACAGTGCTGCTAGTGACCCAGCCATCCCTGCCAGCTCCTGGCTATAGAGCGGGGGTCCTTGCTCAGGGATGCTGAGGATGCCCTGGATGAGGAGGCCTCATCCTCTCACATCACTTTCCCCTAGACAAGATGCTCCCAGAAGGCTGTGCAACAGGAAGGGCAGAAGCTTGCGGACTCACCATCCCCATCCTCTCCTGTGAAACCTAGGGAAGCCAAATTCTGTGATCTTCATGCTTTTCCACCCCAGGCCAGAAAGGGGAGAGGCTCTGCAGCAGTGCGAATCGGGATGACATCCAGAGTGGCCTGCTATTCCCTCAGCCCGCAGAGGGTGGTGTGGAGTCAGGGCCTTTGCTTGCAGGCCATCCCAGCAGAGATTTCCACCCCCAGCAGCAGGACAAGCAGCAGTGATGGCATTCCCACCCTGCATGTTAGTGATCTCTCTCTCTCTCTCTCTCTCTGATATTTCCGGGGCCTCTGGGATCTACCATCTACTGGACTGAAATCCAAGCCCCTAGCCTCCAAAGCCTGGCAAAGCAGACAATTAAACAACATTTTCAGATGTGGTGTCTGGTTTTGGAGTGCCCAGTGCAAGATCCCTGAGGGCCGCTTTCCAGCAGTGCTGACTGCCCCTCTTCTCTCCCGCACAGAATCACACACACCCAGAGGCCTCTGTTGCGAGCATTGGCCTTCCAGCCGAATTGCACGGAGGTGACTGAGGGTCTGGCCATGCTCCCTGCCGTCCAGCCAAGAGCTGCCCTGGGGGACAGCGCCGCCGCGTGGAGAGAGCACCCGTCTCTTCGCTATGAGAGGGGAGGCTAGCTGAAGCACAAGGGATGCGATTGTGTTTTGTTAGTGTTGGGTTAAGTGCAGCAGCCTAACACGGCGTGAACGTGGCCAAATGCCAAGGGAATTGTACATTGTTATAGGGGCCAAACACATTTCAGACCACCCCAGCATTTAAACAACAGGGACACAGCATAGCGAGCTATAAATCTCTGACCACGTGCTAGTACCTACTCAGTGCCATGCGGCCACAATTTCAGCATGGGGTTCCCCAGCACGAGGTCTGCCCCACGGTGACATGACAATCCCCACTCAGAACACACATCCATCAATCCAGTACTCTCCGCTACCCGCAAAGGCCCATCTGTCCTTCCAGCAGGAGGTGGGTGGGGATGCGGCATCCCCCCTGGTAGCGACAGGCAGATGATCGTGCAGCGACAGACGCAGCTGGGGACTGAGCCCTGTGCCTGTAATGGGTCTGCAAAGCAGCCTGCAGGGTTATGGTGCTGTAGCCACATTGACATTAACTGCTGTGAAAGTGAGCTGATCTTTTGCTCTAGGAGCATGACCCCAGCATCCAAGGCTGGTTAGAATCTAGCCCTGGTCAAGAAATGCCAAACCTTTTCCATGGGAAATTCATGTTCATCTACATTTCCCACGAAAAAGGAAAAATGGGGGGGGGTGAAAATGATTTTCTTACAATTTGAAAAAATTCAATAAAAACGGAATATAATAAAAATGAAATTATATTGCAAAAAAAGATAAATTTTCAGAGAAATGCCAATGTACACTGCAGTTACATTTTGACAGTAAAACTTCAGCTAACTCCCACAGAGTCTGAGGGAGACCCTTGTAATAATAACAGCCCCTCGCTCGTTTCAGCCGTAGATCTCCAAGCACTTCCCAGAGCAGGGGAGTACCATTAACTCCATTTTACAGATAGTGGCTGGCCCAGGGTCATGCAGCAGGCCAGTGACAGAGCAGGGACTAGCGCTCAGGTTGCTGAGTCCCTGGTCAGTAACACCTAAGGCTAGATTGCAGCATGTCTGACATCCCTGGCCAGAGAGAATTCTCCAGATAACCCAGGGGCCAGGAAAACCCAGCTCCACCCACTCCCAGCTGCATCCCCCCCTCTTCCACCTTTTCCCTTGCACCCAATGCAGATGCAGCTGGGGAGGGAACAGAACTGAGTAGCGCCCATGTCCCCCAGAGTGAGGGAAGTGCTCCCACCAGTGCTCCCTGCGCAGGGAATGAAGAGTGAGGAAGAAAGTGCCTGGTCTATAATGTGCCCCACTATTGAGGGCACCTGCCCTCAACTCAGCCCCTCCATCTCCCTTCTGAGCTCTTCAGTGCCACTGCCCACATAGCTATGGCAACAAGGGCCCCATGTCCCTCTGCTACCAGCTAGAAGGTGGTGCCCAGTTAGCAGACACAGACCCGGCCTCAGTGACCCATGAATGCGTACCTGAGTTCTGGGCACCCATTATGGCAACTCAGCTGCCCTAGGAATGAAGCCACATGCCCCCAGCAAATCTGCCTAGCTACACAGTGCTGCACTGCTCTCCCTTAGGGTGACCAGATAGCAAGTGTGAAAAATCGGGACAGGGGGTGGGGGGTGATAGGAGCCTATATATAAAAAAAGCCCCAAATAACAGGACTGTCCCTATAAAATCAGGACATCTGGTCATCCTACTCTCCCTGCATGAGCATGACCTCCCCCAAATACAACCTTCCACCAGAACAATGCCACTAATGGCCAGTGGGAGAGTCTGGCGCATGCGGGACATAGAGCAGTCACAGGAGCTGGCCATGGACTGTGGAACTCACGGCCACAAGAGAGAAGAGACCACAGGCCTCAGTGCATACAGAACTAAATGCAACAGTCAGCTCTGAGACTTAGCTCTCCACACACTGCACCACAAATCCACACACACACACAAGCCCATGAAACGAATCTAGCTATTTCTGCTAGAGGTGGGGAAGGCAGAGAAAGAGATTGCTATTGTTATTTCTGGTTTACAAGGCTTGAGCAGTGTCCAGTACTATGGGGGGCGGGCAGGGCCGGCTCCAGGCACCAGCTTGCCACCCCAAGCACCTGCTTGATGTGGCAACTTGGGAGTGGGGCAGCACTTTCAGGGATTCTGCGGCAATTCGGCGGAGGGTCCCTCACTCCCGCTCGGAGCGAAGGACCTCCCGCTGAATTGCCGCAGATCGCAATCACGGCTTTTTTTTTTTTTTGGCTGCTTGGGGCGGCAAAACCCCTGGAGCCAGCCCTGGGGGCGGGGGTGTCGTGGCAGACAGACAGAGGGATAGACAGACATTTAATCCACAAGCACTAGACTGTGAATGCAGCCAGGGGCCTGGGCAGCCATACAGGGCCAAAGCAGGAACTGCCCAGGAGATACCTGTAACAATAATGTGGTTTTACAGCTGTAACGTTAAACCAGTTATTTACCCCGCTAACTTCCACTCATGGGACTGACGGTCTCAAAGTCCTGCACTAAACACATTCCCCTGTGGGCTGAGCAGCAGGGTCAACAAAAGCAGGTTAATATTAACCACTGCAGCCAGCTCCTGCAGGAGCGTCCAAGGAGCTGTGTAGTTAGGCTGGGGTATTCGTTCAAAGGTCAGGCAAGAGGGAGCTGCTAGCTTGAGAAGCACGGCCCAGTGGTTAGGACATGAGCCTGGGACACTGGAGTGCTGGGTTCAAGTCTCTACTCTGGCATAGACTCTCCGGGTGACCTTGGGCAAGTCAATTAGCCTGTCTGTGCCTCAGTTTCCCCTCTGTACAATGGGGCTAATACCACTGCCCTGCCTCACAGAGGGGTTGTGTTGAGGATAAATACAGATACTATTCAGCCAGATAAATACCTAAGACAGAGCAGTGGTCTCAGGTTCAATCTGCAGACAGGCTCCCCTGTCCCTGGGCCGCGATGTGAAGGCACATCCTGGTACTCAGGCTGAGATGCCCTAGCCTGGGGAGCTGTAACCCATGTTAACCTGGTCTGTGCCCCCCTCTAGTGGCTAGACAACATAAAGCAGTGAGGTCACTACAGCCTCAGTGCTACCAGATTGAATGACCTGCAGCAACAACAGCTTCTATTTGGAGACCCACAGCTGCTGGCATTCCAGCAAGGGAGGGGAGCAGAGCCCCCCTTGCTCCATTGATCTGGCCAGAGGGCAGCACCCAAACCCTGTGTGGATCGCCAGGGCCATTTGCACAGTGGCTCCCTGGAGTCCCCCCTTGCCGCTGCTGCCCCCAGGGATGGCCCTGTTAAAGGGGCATTCATTTCCCCATCCTGGGGCTGGTGGCAGAGCAGGGTAACATGCATACTGGCCCCCTCACCCCACCCTCAGCTCACAGCCCTGCAGGGTGCCCTCTGCAGGTAGGGAGATGCATAGCCCGCAGGGCTATTACCTGTGGGATGGGGAGAGTGGTGCCATGGAGGTAGGTGACAAGTAGGGGGGAGGATCCCATGTGGAAGGCCCCTTCCCATGAAGGAGGCAAGAGTCACACCCTCTATGCACTGCCCACCCTTTGCACAGCTGGGCCGGCTCTCCTCACTGGTGCACCAGTGTGAATTCAGTGCAAGGCTGTCTCCTGCTGCAGGTTTGCTCTGAATTCACAAGCCTGGAGCACTGCAAACAGCATCGAACCCAGCAGGAAGCATAGAACTGCAGCCCCTGCTTTTTCACTACAGACCCTTGGGCCACTCACTGAGCACTGTCCTGCCTGCACCCTGCATGAGGCAGGCACCTGTGGGAGCAACAGCATGAGATCCTCCAACTGGGCACTAGATCCTAATGCCCATAAGAAAGGGGCAGAGTGAAGGCTGCAAGTGCCACCTTAACTGCAGCATTTCCTGGCTTGGCAGGTTTCCCCCACCCCACCCCCAACCTGGATGCTCCTAACAGAGTCTTTTTAAAACATACTTTGCTTGCTTTTGCTTAAAAAACATTGACAGAGAAAGGAACAACATGTGCCATGACCTGCACTGGAGCAAAATTCACCCAATACAGAAAGGCAACACCACATTAGGCATGTGCACCTCTGGCATCCTGCTTCAGCCCATAGGACACCCATGGCCTTCAACAGGAGATGGATCAGGTCTATAGTCCTTAGTGAGGACTGTGCCCAGGCAAGGATTCCAGACACAGTTTCACTTTTTGCAGGAGTCCTGTTGAAAACGGGCTGGTTAGAATTGTTTTTACCATTGTAAAAGTAGATTCCCTTCCCCTGCCACCCCCCACACTCTCCCTTAAGTAAAAAGTTGATCAAACTCTAAAAACCAGCCTCTAGGGGCAGAGTCCTAGCATGGGAAATTGCACCTCAAACGGTGAATTTCTTGGAAAGCACAAATGTGGGGAAACAGGCATTTATCACTGGAACTGCTCTGCAGTTCTAACTGTGGCTGGCATGGTCTTTTTATACCTAGTCACTTCCAGTGGTTGATTAAAACTCCTGGAGCCTTTCTTCACTGAGTGACTGAACTTTGGAGTCAACAGACAAGGGCCAAACTCTCCTTTCAGTTACTCCTTTGATTTCTACCATCAGGAGAGCACAATTTCCACATCTCCTCCCCCCCTTCCCTCCCCCCCCCCCGCCCCCGGCCACCCCTCAGCCAATAGATTGGAGCAGGAACTGTGGTGATTTCAGGCAAATCTGGGATGGGTCTCCTCAGCAAGATATCTGCATTTGGGCTTTAAAGTGAAACCTTCCCTGGATAAAGGAGTACATCCTTGTTGTGTCTTCAGCGTTCCCAGGGAAAGGGCTAGGACAGAAGACACTTGAAAGCAGCAATGTTAGGAGTTAAAATGCGCCTGCAGGGTGATAAGGAAAAATAACATATTGGTCACACTTGATAACCAATGTCTCAATGGAGCTTTCACATAAAGCATTGGTGGATGGTTTTAATAAATGATTGAATCCCTGCTTATGGACCGTTAAGGAGCCCAGGAGTTCACTAGGCTGCATCAGACCCCCTGTGTCAGGGCTTAGGCAGATCTCTAACTACTGTGGGGGCAGATTATCCCATCTAACCCTTTCCACTGATGTGCACAGCACCAGCTGTAATATACCCTGCTCGTGTCTGGGGCAGGCTTAGCACCTCTACTAGGCATCATTTATTAATCCTTTATAAACAATCTATAATTGGATCCTGTACATAAAGCAGGACCTAAGGTTTGGTGACTTCATTTGGAATCTGTACACGGTAGGGCCCGGAAGTCCAGCCAAGGCTCAGAGCTCCCCTGGGCTAGGCACCACACAGACTCTCCTTGCCCACCGGAGCTCACCACGTGCTTATCCGACAGGGCCCTACAGGTAGCTGAAGCAGATGAGTGGGATGGGGGTAGGACAAGGGACCGTCCACTTTCACAACAAACATGTCAATGACCAAGTGGCTGGCACTGCCGAGTGAGCCACTCCGGGAGTTTTGCCACACCGAGAAACCACCACCCAGCCAGGCCAGCAGAGAGGGAGCTGCGCTCCTGACTTGTCCAGGTGACAAGCCCCTTCCCCGAGCACTACACTCACCCCCCACAGCTCACCATTCCTCCCTCAGTCCCCATTCAGCCCCCTCGCTAGAGCCCAGCATCAGCCAGCTAGCAGCAATAACACCAAGGACCCCTGGCAGAGTCTGAGAGTCCCCTCTGCACATGCCAGTACAAACTCACCAGGAGTCTGAGTTCCTGGCCTCAGGGGTCACCTGCTGTGTGCTAGCTGTGGGGTCACTCGGGCTCAGACCTGTGTGCGGAACATGTCTGGAATTCTGCAGGCCAGGGTGTGCATCTAAGCCATGCTCATTGCACCAAGGGAAAGGCTCCTTCTCCCCTTTGCACTCTCCCCTCCCGTGGCTGGAGGGCAAGGGGAATTCAACAAGACAGAGCAGGGGCAATTTCAGTCATGCAAGGCCCAGCCCAGCTGCTTCCCAGAGTTTCTGGGCTGGCCCACATGGATCTCCTGCCCCAGTGGAGCAGCACAGTGGGCAGTCAGGGCCCTTCCTCTGACCGCACAGTTGTGGGGCCAGGCCACTGGGTTTATGGCTGAGAGGATCTAGAGTCCAGAGAGCCCTCCCCTAGGGGGAGATGTGCTGCCAGATGGAACCCGTTGAAAAGGGTTGCTCAAGATAGAGTCCTTGACCTGGTTTCTTGTTCGGTTCCAGCTGTCCTGGACTTTCTCCCATCTCTGACGTCAGCGCAGCTAGCCCTGACAATGGCAAATCTTTCCTTAGCGATCACTCTGCCTGCATGTCTCTGGGGAAGGGACCCTGCAGTTTGCCCATCCCTTGGGGAAACCATGTTTTAGCAGGTCTTACAAACGTGGAGCCTCCCATCCAGGAGACTAGTGATCTAGGGACTGGAACTCAGAGTTAGCCAGATCCATGGCAGGGCCTTTGGGAGCCAATAGGATCAACCTGCACCACCTAGTGCAAAAGATCTAATTCCTGGTGCCCGTTGCCCTGGCATGGCAGGTTTTGGGGTTAGAGGCCCTGCTTTCCACATAGATCAGGTGAGGCTTGGGCCTCAACACCCTTCCCCCATCTCTGACCATTGCCGGACACAAGTAGTTTAGTTTGGTTTCCCCCTCCCTCAGCAGGGACGGCTCTAGACCCCAGCGCGCCAAGTGCGCGCTTGGGGCGGCATGCTGCGGGGGGCGCTCTGCCTGTCGCCGGGAGGGCGGCAGGCGGCTCCGGTGGACCTCCCGCAGGAATGCCTGCGGATGCTCCACCGGAGCCGCGGGACCAGCGGACCCTCCGCAGGCACGTCTGCAGGAGGTCCACCAGTGCCGCGGGACCGGCGACTGCCAGAGCGCCCCCCGCGGCGTGCCGCCCTGCTTGGGGCGGCGGAATTGCTAGAGCCGCCCCTGTCCCTCAGGAGCAGTTTCCTCCCTCACGTAGGATCAGCCCAGGGGTCCAGCCTCCTCTAGCTGAGGGTGGCCAGCCCCAGCTGCTTCCGAGGTCAGGAAGGGAATAACCTGCCCAAAGGGTCAGTTTCCTCCTGACCCCTATCACCTAGTGGTTGGTTTATAGCCTGCATGGGAGGGTCTATGGCCCTGATGGTTTTGTCCCCTGGTCAGCGTAGCGGTGGATGTTCTCATTAGCCCTATAAAAGTCTAAATCTATTTTGAATACTCCTAAGCGCTTGGGCTCAATGAGATCTAGTGGCAATGAGTTCCACAGACAATGTAAAATGTATTTCCTTGTATCAGTTGCCTTTCAATTTCTTTGACTTTCCTCTTGTTCCCGGATTGTGAGAGTGGGTGATCAGGAGCATGTCGTTTACCTCCTCTGAGTTGCTCAGCACACCTCTAGCATGGCCCCCTCATCCATCTCCTCTGGAAACTGCACAGGGCTAGACTTTTCAGAGGCCCCCTCATCCATCTCCTCTGGAAACTACACAGGGCTAGCCTTTTCCGACTCTCCACACGGAAGTCATTCCAGGCCTCTGACCATTTTGCCAGTTGCCTATGAAGCCCTCTATTTCTGCTCTCTTCTTTTGGACAACAGGAGTTGAGTACTGTATTGTACTTGTGTCCAGGAGAGCGTGTCCCGTTGGTTTATATAATGGCATTGTTCTAGTCTCAGTATTATTCTTCATCCCATTCATTCTGCGTTCAGCCTGTTCTCCCTCCCAGCTGGGAGACAGTCCAGCCCCAAATTGTACCACTGCACCATATCCAAGAGAAGGCTGCGGAGGGACCTGATAACAGTCTGCAGACATGTTATAAAAGACAGTGATCAGCTGCTCTCCATGCCCACTGAAGGGAGGACAAGAAATGATGGGCTTAATCTGCAGGCAGAGAGATTCAGGCTAGATATCAGGAAAAACTTCCTGACTTAAAGGATGTGTCATGGGGTGCTCCACTCACCGCTGGTCTGGTGCCTCCTCCTGGTTGCTCTGGGGATTAGCTCTCGAGGCAGACGCCCCTGTCTGTGGTTTGCACATTGTCACTCTGACTTGGGTCTGTGGCTCCTCTCACTCTAGAACCCTCAGCATCCTCTTCGTGATTTAGCCCTCTCGCTAGGTCAGTCAGGGTTCCCCCTTCCAGGTTTCAGTCCAGCAGCAGTCCTAGGCAGTCAGCCCATTCACTGCCCCAGTGCCACTCCCTCCGTGGCTGGCCTGCCCCTTCCAGGTTCTGGTCCTGGGACCCTCAGCTCAGCAGTTCTGGGCTCTGCCCTCTCTGCTCCTTCCCTGGACTGCTTCCTACCACACTGGTTCCCCTTCTCTCTGGGTGTACCAGCTCCAAGAAGCCTCCTCCCAGGGAGCGACTGCCCTTTCTCTGCAGCCCACTGCCTGGCTTTATACGCCCTGCCTGTCCCTGCACACCTGAGCCTGTTCTCTAAGGAGCTGCCTCCAGCCAAAAGCTCCCCTGTTTACAGCCTAGTTAGCTGCTGGGCCCATCTGGCCCAATTCCATTCTTGGAGGGCCAGTGTGGGGATCTCACCCCATCACAGGATGGTTAAACTCTGGACTAGGCTCCCAAAGGAGATTGTGGAATCCCCATCATGGGAGGGGGGGGGTTAAGAACAAACAGCTGCCAGAGATGGTCTACGACTAGGTGTACTCGGCCATGCCTCAGCGCAGAGGGCTGGACCTGTTGATCTCTCGAGGTCCTTTCCAGCCCGACATTTCTATGATTCTAATGTAACCCCTCTGCCAGGCTGAAACGATAGCAGCAAGGGCCAGGTTCAATACCTAGGGGTCCCTTCCCCACAACGTAATGCAAACCAGCTCGAGCCCCCACCCAGTGACCTGGGAAAATCTTACACACACCCCTGGGCGCCTCAAGGAGGCAATACTTCCCCTCTCGCAAGCACAGACTCTTGGTGTAGCAGAAAAGGTTTAATTACATAAGATAAACAACAACAAGCATGAAATTTGGAAAATACCTCAACTGGAGTTCATAGGTCAAACCGTGAGCAAAGACCCACCCCAGCAACTTGGGCCGTGTCCTTCTCTCTGGGCCCTTGAGTCCAGCAACCCCCCAAATCACCCACAGTCCCCAAAGTCCCACAATTCAAAAGTCTCTGTCCCGGGTCAGGCAGCCCAGAGTTCAAGAGTCTCTTTGCAGAGGTCCCCCTCCCCAGCCTAGGTAGAAAGGGGCACCTTACGTGGTTCGGGGCCAACTGCACTGCCTCTTCGTAGGGTTCTGCTTCCACTGGTCGTCCCCGCAAACAGCTCAGCTCCGCTTGTTCCACTCTGCCAGCTGCTCTGGTCCACCAGCTGTCCTGTGATCCGCTCCAGCCGTCCTCACGAGCTGCTCAGCTCCACTCACCCAGTGGCTGCACAAACTGCTCCACTCTGCTCTGCCAGTATTGCTTCAGGCTCCCCCACTCATCAGCACAGTGCTCTCAGCTCAGCAAGTCCAGCTCTTCAGTGATTTCAGCTCCACTCATTAGCACAGTGCTCTCAGCTCAGCAAGTCCAGCTCTTCAGTGATTTCAGCTCATAGTAGGGGAGCCCCAGTACCAGTGAATTCAGCTCAGTAACCTGCATCTAGATTCTTAAGGGAATCAAAAATTAACTCTGACATTCCACAGTGGAGAGAAGCAGAGGTGGAACTGGTGCTTCTGGCTCACACAAGGAGCCTGCACCACCAAGTACAGATACCTATCCCCAGCCTCTCTCCAATGGGTTTTGGAACCCATGTCCCCCGTCTAGCAAGCGCTATCCTGCTGACAATGAAACCCCCCATCACAAGACAATTTTGTAGTTCCCCATTTACCCAATCAGGGTGACAACATTTCATTGCTCCTGCCCCAATAACAACGAAATTGGGGGTCCCACAGCTGTGAAAATAATCATCCCATGCTGCTTTGCGGTATGCTAAGTGGGGTGGGAGTGCCAATGCAAATAACCGAAACTTCTTTCCGCACTCCCCATAATTTACCACCAGATGTCAGGGTGGGGCTCATCCTGACTCTGCTTACATCCTCCCCCCAGCCGAGAATTTGTCGTCCCGATAAATCACATTCCCTACTGTACCAACTTACTGGCCCCCGTCAAACGGCCTCAGATAGCCCACTTTAGCTTCCACAAGCCTGTGTGCTAAATGTATTGGCTCCTCACTAGTCACCCCAGGTGCATCATAAGTTAACCGTTTCACTGGTCTTATTACCCTGTCTCGCCTATTGAGAATCTCTGTTGCTGTGGTAGGGGGGACATCCTCTGGAGTGACAGATGGGGAAGTTTCCTGTGAGTTCCCCTCGGATACTGGCATAGGCCCCTGCATTTCTAGTTCTAGCAGTGGAGGGTCGAAGGTGATTGGGACATCTTCCATCTGTATGTCGCCACTGTCCAATAATCTGTGTAAGTCATCACACGGGGGTTCCACTAGTGGCTCAGGAGTGTCAGGAATGGGCCTAAATACTTCTGCCATAGGGTTTAGGGTGGAAGAGGAGGTGCTCTCTTTTGATTCAACTGATCGAGACTGAAGTCTTGTCTTCATCCCAGGATACACCATGATTGTGTCTTCCTCCTCAGACTCACTCTCAGATGTGCTGAGTAGGGGTAAGTTAGCTGCAGGAGGCCGGCTGTCCACGTTGGAAGGTGGCTTTGGTACAGCACCTTCATTCTGCCCACTTGCCCTGTTGTGGCCCATCTCATAAGGGCTGCCCACCAATTCCCCCACAGGGAGCAAAAGGTTTCTATGCACAGTCTTTGCCTGCCCTGGACCCTCTTCAGGTTTGATCTTGTAGTCCGGCAGGTCTCCTAGCTTTTCCATCACCAAGTAAGGTATTGCCTTCCATCTGTCAGCTATCTTGTGTTTGCCAGCAATACCCAAATTTCGCAGCAAGACTCTGTCCCCTGGATGGAGCTCTTGCAGACGTACCCTAGCATCATATCGATGTTTGTTGCGGTCTGCGTTCTTCCGAGCTGCAGATGCCGCTAAGTGATAAGCATCCCACAGCTTTTCTCGTAGTCGGGATACATATTGCTGATGAGTTTCATAGCCATCTCCATCCTCGGATACACCAAAGCACAGGTCTATGGGTAATCTTGGTTCTCGCCCAAACATCAAGAGATACGGGGTGAATCCCGTAGCGTCGTTCTTTGTGGCGTTGTAGGCGTGCACCAGAAATGCAACATGTTGGCTCCAGGTTGCTTTCTGTTCTGGCCGCAAAGTCCCCAACATATCTAATAGGGTTCGGTTGAACCTCTCTGGCTGAGGATCACCTTGCGGGTGATAAGGCGTTGTCCTCGACTTTTTAATTCCTGCTATCCTTAGCACCTCCTTTAGAAGGTGACTTTCAAAGTCCCGCCCCTGATCTGAGTGTATCCGGGCTGGGAATCCATAAACTGAGAAATATTTTTCCCACAGTACTCGAGCGACAGTAGTGGCCTTCTGATCATGTGTGGGATATGCCTGCGCATATCGCGTATAATGGTCGGTCACGACTAGAATGTTCCCAATATTCCTCTTGTCTACTTCTAAGGACAAGAAATCAATGCAAACCAGCTCCAGAGGTTTGTTGCTGGTGATGTTTTTCAGATATGCAGCCCTTGTGGGCAGAGTTTTCCTTTGAACACATCGAGAGCAGGTTTCACATTTTCTGCGAACATCTTCAGCCATCCGGGGCCAATAGAACCTACTGCGAATAAGTTCCAGGGTCCTCTCCATTCCTAAATGTCCAAAGTCATCATGCAGGGCCCTCATAGCCACGGCTCTGTACTCTTTCGGCAGCACTAGTTGGGTCCGTTGTTTTTGTAAAGGATCTGTGGTCACATGGTGTAGCACTCCCTGAATCAGTTTTAGTTTGGTCCATTCTCTCAATAGCAGCTTACCTTCTGGGTTGGGCGGGACAACCGCAGCTGGGCTTCGCCCCTCCCTTTTGGCAAGTAGTGTATCACGGATGTCAGTATCTTGCAGCTGGGCTTCCTGCCAGTCAGCCGCATTGAGCACGGGCAAGGGAGATTGACCAAAGCAATATAGTTCACTGAAGCAGAGGGCACACATTCAGGGGGAAGGCCCAAAGCTTCAGCAACACATCCATGAAGGCTCTCATGGGCCTCCGGCTCTCTGCGACTCACGCTGCAAATAGCTCTCACTCCATCTGTGGGTATCACAGCAACTTCAGGTGTCTGCGGACGTCTGGACAATGCATCTGCATCTACATTGCTTCTCCCAGATCGGTTGAATGCTGAACTCATAGCTAGCCAAGGCGGCCACCCATCTCTGCCCTGTAGCATCCAACTTAGCACTTGTTAGCACATAAGTCAGGGGGTTGTTGTCTGTCCACACCTGGAACTGAGCACCATACAAGTAGTCTCAAAATTTCTCAGTGATGGCCCATTTCAAAGCCAAGAACTCCAGCTTGTGGATGGGATTTCGAGTTTCACTGTCAGACAGTCCTCGGCTGGCAAAGGCTACAGGTTTGTGGTGGCCTTCCTCTTCCTGATACAGTACTGCTCCCAGACCCTCCAAACTGGCATCAGTATGCAGGATAAATGGTTTGCTTGGATCAGCAAAGACTAGGATGGGAGCATGAGTTAGGCGAGTAATGATTTCCCGAAAAGCCCTCTCACATCTCTCATCCCACCGTGGCCCAAATGGTTCGAAGGGGCCATAGTGTCTCTGCACAGGAGGCTTTGGAGGCCTCCTCTTATTCCGGGTCTTAGATTTGTACTTGTTGCACTGGTATCCCCTGGTAAGATCATTCAGAGGTTTTACAATTGTGGCATAGTTCTTCACAAATCTGCGGTAGTAGCCACTAAATCCAAGAAAGGTCTTGAGTTCCCTGTAGTTAGTGGGACGTGGCCAGGTAGTGAGTGCTTCTATTTTATCGGGATCAGTACTCACGCCCTCTTGGGACATGATGTGACCGACATACTTTACTGAGGTTTGGCAGAACTGGCATTTGTCAATTGAAAGCTTCAAACCATATGCCTCCAACCTATCGAGCACTTTAAGAAGTCTTTCTTCATGTTCCTCCAAGGTTCTTCCAAACACAATCAGGTCGTCCAAGTAAACTAACACTTGCAGTAAATTCATGTCTCCCACAACTTTCTCCATAAGTCGTTGAAATGTGGCAGGGGCCCCAGAAATCCCTTGGGGCATGCGTTCAAACTGGTAGAACCCTAACGGGCAGATGAAGGCTGTCTTCTCCTTATCCTCTTCTCCCAGAGGGATCTGGTAGTATCCACTCCGAAGATCCAACACAGAGAACCACTGGCTACCTAGCAAACAGTCCAAGGCATCTTGTACTCGAGGCATGGTGTATTGATCAACTGTAGTGCGCCTGTTTAGGGTGCGATAGTCAATACACATCCGGATTTTTCCACTCTTTTTACGAACGACCACAATGGGTGAAGCATAGGGGCTTCGGGACTCTGTAATGATACCAGCTGCGATCAGCTCTTGAAGATGATGGCGCACGTTTTCCATCTCAGAGAGGGCAATCCTCCTAGACCTCTCCCTGAAGGGTCGGGGATCTTGTAGCCTGATGTGGTGTTCCACTCCTTTGGCACATCTCACGTCCCACTCATGTAGTGAGAACATCTTGGATCTCTCACAAAGCTTTTTCCTCAGGCGATCTTTCCACTCCTCAGACAGTGGGGAGTCCCCGAAGTCAAACTTTGCAGGATCTATCATTGGAACTTCAGCTTCACACTGCAGTCTCACAATGCTTTCAGGCTCAAAGATGTCTGCAATCTTCTGCCCTGGTTTTACAAACACATCACGGCGTGTTTCATTAGCAACCAGGATAGTCACCTCCTCCTGGGCTTCAGCAGGTAGGGTTATGACTCCACTGAGAACCAGCACTCCCTCTGGGAGCCCTCCCTCGGTTGGCTGCTCTGCCACAGCTAATGTTCCCTTACTACCTTTTAGGCAGGTACTCCTGACAATCACCTCCTTTTCTGACATTGCAGGCACCACCAAAGGGACCAGGCCCGCATACCTCAGTGCTCCTACTGGGAAATCAGGCATCCCTTTTCTTGTGTCCTCAATTTTCCTGTAGGCCGCGGCACAGTGTGTGTGTATCACCAAGGTGTTCAGATATTGGTCTCCTGCTTGCTGTCTGCAGTAATCGGCAAGTATCCTAAAGAGGCTGGAGTTGGTCCCTATTAGCACGGACACATCAGAGGCTCCTTTGGGGTCAGGGCATATTAAAGCAGCAGTGTCCACCTCCTGTCTTACCCCAGCAATCTCTTCTGGGAATTCCAGGTGTACTATGACATAGCCCTGATAGGGGTATTCATCCATGCTAAGGCCACACAGGCCAAGTCCTGTCAGGGGCTGTATAGGCAGATGCCCAAGCATCTGCTGGTAGAAAGACTGGAATATGATGGTCACTTGGGATCCCATGTCAAGTACTGCTCTACATTCTGTTCCTTCAACCTTTACAGTGACCTCCGCTCGGGGTCCTATCAATCCTGGGGGGATTCGGGCCGCATGGTTCCTTCCAGGGGAGCCTCCACATCCTGCAGGCCTAGGCGGCTCCCTTCCCAGGCCCTGGGGCCGTTTCCCGACTTTCCCCAGGTGGTCCTCAGCTTTTGATATACCAACATGGGATTCTCTGCATTCTGACACCTTGCAGCAATGTGCCCACCCTGGCCACACCGGTAGCAGAAGAAGGATTGTCCTTTCCCTTGCTGACGGGTGATGCAGAGGTTCTAAACGTAGTCCTCTGGACCATGGTACCAGAGGGTTCCTTGCACCTCAAAGTCTTTGCTGAATCAAAGGTATTCTCTAGTTCAGTCACTTTCTGTGTCAGGGCCTGCACTTGCTGGATAAGTTCCTCTTGAGGATTCACTATTAGTGCCTTGGGCGTCCGCATGGATGTTGTGCCAGTTGCCTGGTGTTGCTGCACTTCCCAAACCTCGCCAGCTGCCTGCCTCTCTTCTTCCCCTCGGACCTCTTTTATCAGGCGAGAGTAACTTGGTGGATTATCTTGCCGTTCCCTTAATCGAAGGTGGAGAAGGATTGGGTTCTGATACTGAATTCCTCTCACAACCTGAGCCAATCTAGTCCGGTCCATTTGCTCAACTGCTACTGCTCCCCTCATGATGGCTCTCTGTAATAACTTCTCCAACCTCTGGATATAGGCAGAACCCTTCTCTCCCTTTTGTTGCCTTGCATTGAAGAACTTGCAATAAGCATCCTCTGAACCCTCAGTTCTCCCAAAGGCGTGATCCAGGGCCTCCAGGCAGTCCTTCACCTTGACCCCTGGGTTACCGAGCTTTAGGGTGCGAATCACATCTAGGGCTGCCCCCCTGAGACACTCTACTAGTCGCCTTCTCTTTTCAGTATCAGGCACCGCCCACTCCTGCAGCATCTCAGTGGTGTGCTCCAGCCAGGGCTCAAATGCTTCCTCCCCAGGTATTGGGGTGGGACCCCCAGAAAACAACCTCAGCTTACGATAGGGGCTTGACTCAGGGTGGGGTGGCATAACTTTCTCTAATGCTCGCCCCAAAGCCTTCACCCACTCATCAGGTGAAGGAGCAGGCTCCTGTTGTGGGGCTTCCGGCTTAAGGCCCAACAGACCTGCCATATCAGCCAAAGTTTTTCCCTCTTTCCCCAAAAAGGCCGACATTTTCTTTAAAAACTCTACATCAGGGGTAGGGGCTGGTGAGGGCTGGCTCCCAGTGGTTATTACCTTCCACTCACCATCTTCCACTGCTATCGAGCCTGGAACCTGTAGAGGGTCCACAGCCGAGGGCAGCTCACACAGTACAGCAAAAGCCCCCTCCTCCCTCACAAACATGCGCCCACGCATTTTGCGCTTACGCAGGTACTCAGTGGATGACCTTAAGGTAGGTTCTATTGAGCCCTCATCAACTGCCTCCAGCACCCCCGTTACCAGAAGACAGTTCCTGGGGTCAATATTCATCCCCTTGCACCAGTCCTCTAACAAGAGTAGGGCCATTATACAAACTCTAATCTGTTCCAAATACAACAGGTCAAAACAACAAGGTAATTTGCAGTTTTCCCAATTCAATGGATCACTCAAGATGTGCTTGCGAGGGGTACTGACCCAGGATCCCGGACGAGCCCCCAAAAATGTAACCCCTCTGCCAGGCTGAAACGATAGCAGCAAGGGCCAGGGTCAATACCTAGGGGTCCCTTCCCCACAACGTAATGCAAACCAGCTTGAGCCCCCACCCAGTGACCTGGGAAAATCTTACACACACCCCTGGGCGCCTCAAGGAGGCAATACTTCCCCTCTCGCAAGCACAGACTCTTGGTGTAGCAGAAAAGGTTTAATTACATAAGATAAACAACAACAAGCATGAAATTTGGAAAATACCTCAACTGGAGTTCATAGGTCAAACCGTGAGCAAAGACCCACCCCAGCAACTTGGGCCGTGTCCTTCTCTCTGGGCCCTTGAGTCCAGCAACCCCCCAAATCACCCACAGTCCCCAAAGTCCCACAATTCAAAAGTCTCTGTCCCGGGTCAGGCAGCCCAGAGTTCAAGAGTCTCTTTGCAGAGGTCCCCCTCCCCAGCCTAGGTAGAAAGGGGCACCTTACGTGGTTCGGGGCCAACTGCCCTGCCTCTTCGTGGGGTTCTGCTTCCACTGGTCGTCCCTGCAAACAGCTCAGCTCCGCTTACTCTGTGGGCTGCTCCACTCTGCCAGCTGCTCTGGTCCACCAGCTGTCCTGTGATCCGCTCCAGCCGTCCTCACGAGCTGCTCAGCTCCACTCACCCAGTGGCTGCACAAACTGCTGCAATCCGCTCTGCCAGTATTGCTTCAGGCTCCCCCACTCATCAGCACAGTGCTCTCAGCTCAGCAAGTCCAGCTCTTCAGTGATTTCAGCTCCACTCATTAGCACAGTGCTCTCAGCTCAGCAAGTCCAGCTCTTCAGTGATTTCAGCTCATAGTAGGGGAGCCCCAGTACCAGTGAATTCAGCTCAGTAACCTGCATCTAGATTCTTAAGGGAATCAAAAATTAACTCTGACGTTCCACAGTGGAGAGAAACAGAGGTGGAACTGGTGCTTCTGGCTCACACAAGGAGCCTGCACCACCAAGTACAGATACCTATCCCCAGCCTCTCTCCAATGGGTTTTGGAACCCATGTCCCCCGTCTAGCAAGCGCTATTCTGCTGACAATGAAACCCCCCCATCACAAGACAATTTTGTAGTTCCCCATTTACCCAATCAGGGTGACAACATTTCATTGCTCCTGCCCCAATAACAACGAAATTGGGGGTCCCACAGCTGTGAAAATAATCATCCCATGCTGCTTTGCGGTATGCTAAGTGGGGTGGGAGTGCCAATGCAAATAACCGAAACTTCTTTCCGCACTCCCCATAATTTACCAAAAGATGTCAGGGTGGGGCTCATCCTGACTCTGCTTACACTAAGGCCTGGTCTACACTAAGAAGGGGGTTCGAATTAGGGTACGCAAATTCAGCTACGTGAATAGCGTAGCTGAATTCGAAGTACCCTAATTCGAACAACTCACCCGTCCACACGCGGCGGGGTCGAACTCCGCGGCTCCCCCGTCGACTCCGCCAACTCCTTCTGCCGAGGTGGAGTACCGGAGTCGACCGCGGCGCTTCCGGAGTTCGAACTATCGCGTCTAGATCAGACGCGATAGTTCGAACTCCAAAAAGTCGAACTCTCCGCGTCGAACTGGCAGGTAAGTGTAGACGTACCCTAAGATACAGCCAGATAATCCCAGGTCCAATCCTGCTTCTGTTGGTGTCACAAGAGAAACCTGCAGTGAGTTCTCAGGGAGCCGGGGTAGGTCTCATGTATTTAGACACTGGGAGTGGCTGCTACATTGACAATCTGACAGGGGGACCTGTTTGGCCTCTGCCATCATGGCCCAAGTGTATAAACTACCAGGCATTGCTCAACAACACATGTAGCCCACCAGCCCCACTCCATAGTTGGGTGAAGAATGCCACTGCAAGAGTCTTTATCCAAAGCTGACCTAACAGCCGCGGAGACTCAGCAATTACCCCCCGCTGCGGAAGCAAGTCAGTCTGCACCCAGGGATTACCCCCTTAGGACTAGCCCTGCTGTGGACCTGCCTTTACATACTTTCTAGCAGGCACTAACAGCTAGCTCACACCAGGCTTGCAGGTAGTTACACAGCATGGGAAGGGAGGGGGGCGCAGGGCAAGTACAGCAGTAGGATCCCACGGGGTCTTTGGTCAGCAACACACGGACCGGGCCGATTCTGCAATTGTAGTTGTAAAGGCACATTTTCTGGGAAGGGAAGGCAGAACTGAAAGGGTAGCAAGACATTTACTGGGCTTGCCCTGGGAAGCCGTCTCCTCCTGTGCGCAGCAACCCTGCTCAGTGGGCAGGTTAGTTCCCGGGGATCAGTGGAGGATGGCTGGCCCGTTCTACCCTGCCCTTTGCTCGGCAGCTCTGCTCCTCGCAGCATTCCAGGGCAGCGCTGTTACACCAGTGTCCGAGACAGGCCAGCATTTCTAAACTCAATGGTCCAAAGTCCAGCTCGTTAGTCCATGTGCAGACACCTGGCTTAGTGGCCTAACTCCCATGGGGCTGCCAGTGATAGAAGCAGAAAGTGCGGCACTCAGCATTTCTGGAATCCCATCCACGTGCCCAAATACCCATGAGCTGATCTTTAGGCGCCTGCATCTGGCAACGCTGGCTTTGTTTTGCACTCCTGTCAGCCCTGCAGCCCTATACAGCTCGGGGAGAGCAAATAGGACCCCTCACAGGGCCTGTATCAGCGACAGAATTGTTAACTCAGGCCACTTACGTGACCCCATTGTCGTCAAATTCTGCCCCCAGTTACACAGCTACACCCCCACTGGAGGCAAGGGGTTGCCCCTGTGTACCTGGCAGCAGCATGCAAACTTAGATTGCAAATTCTTTGCACAGATGCACAAGCTGCTGATGGCAAGAAAACAGGATGGGAACGGGGTTGTAGCTGGGCCACAGTTTGCTCTAAACAAATGGTGACAACAGAGGTATAGGAACCCCTCACCCCCCCCTACGACCAGGAAATGGGGCAGCAGAGTTGCCAACCCCAAACATTCAATAAATCGTGAGCCAGGCTCAAAAGAATCATGAGATTGGCTTAGAAAATCATGAGATTTGAAAGTAAAGCCATTTGGAGTTCTTTCTATATTGGCCTCTGACGTTTGAGCCTCGGGCATCACATTTTCAAGCTTCTCTCTGCAACCAGCAGGGCCAGCAACTTTTTTGAAACACAAAAGCCAAGATTCACTCGCATGGCTGTGGGCTTTAAGACAAACACCAATTATTGTGTGAAACTTGCAATCAGATTCACAAGTCGGTAACACAGAGCACCCTATCTAAATATGTTTCAATTAATATACATTAAAAAAAAGACACACAGTGAGGGTTTTACAATTTGGGTCCAGATCTGATTGTTAGAAGTTGTATGGGGTAAAAAAGACACATTGCAGCCATTCAGTGGACAGATTTGAGCTCACTTTAAAAGCCATCAATAACCTACAGATGCTCCCCCGGCCCCACTCCCAAAGTGTCACTTCCCAGTGAACACAGGCTCTGATCCTGCAAATGCCTTATGCATGTGAGTAACTTTACACGTCAGCAATCCCAGGGAACAGGACTGGGCCCACTGGCTTCAAATGGGACCCACTCACTGCTTGCAGGATCAGGGCTTGGGGAAGCCAGATCTGCTCCCACTGAGGTCAGTGGGGCCCAGACCCTCCTGGGAATTACACACTTCAATGCTTTTGAGGATCTGAGCCTGGGTGTTTTACCACTGGTTTCCATTGGAGCATGACTGGACCCGACATGTAAATATACCATGTAACTGGCTGCAGTCCAGTTAAAGAAACAGAAATTTGAATCCTAATGAATAATGTTTTTGTCTGTCTGTTCATAGATTCCAAGACCAGAAGGGACCATTGTGATCAACTAATCTGAGCTCCTGTGTAACAGCCTGTTGAAAACCCTCTTTCCTCCTGGCCAGCCCTGCATGGGCCATAGGGAAGCTCACGACCTGTAGATATCAAAGAGGGCTTTGTTTGTTCCAGAGGGGTTGCTGGATGTGACTGGTAGGTCACGTCGACTTCTAACTGGGGAAGTTGGACCAAGCATGCCCTGCCCAATTGGAAGCTCATGATGGGAGATATCAGAACTGGCCTTGATTTTACAAATGGGTCAGTGGTGGTCAATGGTGGGAGGGACAAATAGAGTGACCAGATGTCTCGATTATATAGGGACAGTCCCGATTTTTGGGTCTTTTTCTTATATAGGATCCTATTACCCACCACCCCCGTCCCGATTTTTCACATTTGCTGTCTGATCACCCTAGGGACAAATCATGTGGATTCTTATCTGGAAGGCAGCGTGTTTTTCTGTGTGTAACTCACCCGTCCCAGACAAGAGTTTCCTTTGCAATGGCAGAGATGGACAAAACGCCTTTACTGCGGATTCCTTCTTGCCGTTCCTACTGCTCACAGCATTTGACCTTGTCACAAGCACCAGGAGCCAAGAACGATGACTCTTCCATGGCATGGAGGAGAAAATGGAGCTTTGGACAATCTGCTCTGCCCCTTCCATTTTTAAGGCAAGAGGCAGAGAAGGATGTCCAGCCACAAAACAGAAATTCTTAACAGCGTGCTTTGCCTCATATCACGGCAAAAGTGATTGAGAGGCACACTGGTTCCTAATCCAGAGGGACCCTGATCTCAGTTACACCCACGCACCGCTGGAGGGACACTGGTGACCTCAGTGGAGTGACTCCAGATTTACCCCAGAGTCACCAAGGACAGAATCTGGCCCCGGTTGCCAACTGTCAGATGCTTTCCCATCCCTTGAGCAGTTTTCCAACTCACTTTGCAAGAACGGGCAAGCAATGCGTGTGCGGCACTTGGAAGGGGGAGGAGTTGGCTAGTGTGAAGCTACACACCCACCCCAATGAGCTTTGCCTAAGCCCAAATCCTGCCAGGACCTGAACCCCGGCAGCTTCCAGGGGCTGGTTTTCAGCCAGAGGAACCAAGTCTCAGAAGCCTTCAGTGAGACTGAGAGTAATAACACTCCTACCATAGTGTTAGTCTCGCAGCCCTTCCATGGGAGGCTCTCTCTACAGACACAGGATGTGTAGGCCCCTGCATGGGAAGGAGACCTTATTAAACCCACTTTGCAGACAGACCAACTGAGGCCTGGGGTAGCTGAGCTGCTGGCCAGGTCCCCTAGCCTGCAGAGGCAGGCTGTCCCCACAGGGCAGCCCATCTCCAGGGGAAGGGCCCCTCCTGCGCCATGCCCCTCCCCATTTAAGGAGACAGCGTGTGGGTCCTGCTGTGCAGGGAAGCCCCAGCCCAGGTGCAGGGCACGCGGCAGGCTCCTGAGCGCTCTTATAGGTCCCCTACCGCCCGCTCCCCGGCCCGCGCCTGGATGATGCGACCGCTGCTTGCAGCGCAGCGCAGCGCCGCCTGCTGAGCTGGGGGAGGCCGGGGCGGGGGTACTGCGGAGCGGGGAGAGTGACAGCCCGGGGCGGGGGGAGGGAAGGGGAGGGGCTAGGCGGGATTAGGGAGATCTGCTGAGCTGAACACGCAGCCCCCGAATTGCTAAACGTGCAGCCGCCAGTGTCTGGCTGGCCGCAGTTCTCCGCAGCCGCTGCGCTCGCCATGGCCTTCGCCACGCTGAGCAAGGTGCTGCTCAGCGACAACCTGGACCCCTGCTGCAAGCAGCTGCTGCAGGCCGGCGGCATCCAGGTGCTGGACAAGCCCAATCTGAGCCGGGAGCAGCTGCTGGCGGAGATCCAGGTGCGGGGAGCAGGGATGGGGGCTGCCGGGGAGCTGCCTTGCTCGGTGGGGTGCAGGCTGGGCAGAGGGCGCGGGCTGCTCCCGGGTGCCAGCCGGCCCGTGCCCGGCACAGGGCCCCCCGAGTCCTGGCTGGCTCGGGCTCCGTGCAGCGCTCCCCGCCCCGCGCCTGATGCAACAGTCGCGTGTGTTTGCGCGGGGACTCGAGGGCTGGGCCGGGGTTGCCGGGCAAGAGCTGGGGCAATCGTCCAGCCAAGGGCTGCACGGACGGGGTCGGGTCCAGCCTCTGCTGGGGAGCCCTGCCTCCCCCGCACTGCCCCAGCCAGAGTCCCCCAGAGCCAGTGGGCCCCTCAGCTCCCGTGCCCAGGGTTGGGGCGAGGCATGCTCGGCTGGCAGGGGTGGGGAGAGGGGCTCCAGGAGAGAGGCAGGGCCCCAGCTTGGGGCAGAGCAGAGGCTTTGGTGTGACCAGGGGCAGGAGGAACAGGGGCTCCTACAGTCAGGACAGCCAAGGCTCCCCCCTGTTGGGACGGGTGTGTCTCTGCCCCTGGGGCAGCAAAGCCCCAGGGTGAGGGGGGCAGAGTCAGACTAGACCCATTGCTGGAACCTTGCCCAGGGACAGGATAGAGTCTCTGTCACTTTGCGTCCGGCTTGGGGCGTCTATGTCTAAACCCCCGGCTCTGGGCTGGAACACCTGGGGTGGCTCCCACGCCTGCTATACTGGGGTCAGGCTGGCTAGGGGCCCTTCTGGCCTTAAGACCCACAGCAGAGGGTGGGGGGAGCAGTGGTTTATGGAAGCTGGGGAAGGGCTCTGGCCTCCTCATCCCATCCGCTCCGGCACTCACCCCTTCAGGACTGTGATGGGCTCATCGTCCGCTCAGCGACCAAAGTGACCGCGGACGTCATCCAGGCTGCCGAGAAGCTGCAGGTGATCGGGCGGGCGGGCACCGGCGTCGACAATGTGGACGTGGAGGCAGCTACAAGAAAGGGCATCCTGGTGATGAAGTAAGAGCAGTCTGACTCCAGGACAAAGCTGCCTCTTCCCACGCAATGGCTGTGCTGGCCCTGGCAGCATGTGTCCAGTTTCTGCAGGGTCAGGGCACTTGCATGTCTGAGGTCAGCATGGCGGGGGGCATCTGAGCAGATCCAGGGTGCTCACCTGCAGATGTGTGGGCATGTGGTATCCCTCCTGCCACTCCATTACTTAGAAAAGGCTCCGGGCAATAGACAGGATTTGAAATGGGCACGGTTCCATTCCCATTCTCTCTGAGCTGGTCTTGCGGGATTCTTACAGTGGGGGGACTCGTGGTGGGCACAGGGCTCTGGGTTGGGTCCCAGAAGTTTAGCAGCGCATCTGGAGCTGATGGCGCTCCTGGATGTTTCTCCTAGAGCTGCATAACATTTTTTTGTACTTAGTTTTCTGCTGAAAAATGACCACCACTGACCACCACTGACCCAGTTTTGGGTCAAATTCAGCAAATCAATTCAGACAGAAATTGAGTGAAACTTTGAAAATGTTTCGCTTTGACTTTTGCAGTGAAGCCTTTTGACTTTCTGTTTTGAAACAACTTCTGAAATCCAGCTGAACTTGGTTAAAAAGCAAAAGTTAAAAAACCCTTGAAAATTAAATGACTAATTCATTTTTGAGTCAAACAAAATGTTTTGTTCTTCTGGGTTTTTCATGTTGTCCATCAAACCAACAGATTGGTTATTCACTCAGCTCATGCTCCAGGCCCCTCTTGCTCTGATGGGCCACTTGGGGGCGCGGGCAGTGTCCCCCAGGGCAGATCCCCTGATGTGAACAGATTGTGCAGGCCCCCAAGAACCGATCCCAGCTGCAGAGCATATGCAATGGGGCACGGGAACAGAATGAGATGCTGTTGGGGATACACAGCTACCATGGGAGTGGCAGGGGTTAGAATCGACCCAACCCAGCTGTTCAGCAGGAGGGAGAAAGTGGGGGGCAGCACGGGTGGAAGAGACTGGTGCAGCAGCTAGATGTTGCAGGCTGATGTGACAGCAGCAGACAGAGCCAGCGAAGCGTTGAGTTCTGTGCCCGGAGGCCCCTGCCATGGAGTGACAGTATAGTCAGTGCAGCCAGTTCAGAACCATCATGGCTAGGAATGTTGGCAAGTCGCATGCAGGCTGAGTATCCACAAGCAGCATCACTGGTGGCCAGAGGCCATGCTCCCATGGGGAGAGGAGCCCGGCTTTCCCAAGCCCTGGGAAAGTGACTGCAAGGAGCACTCCCAGGCCTGCCCCATGGGGCCACCAGGGCTTCCCTGTCCCCGATGTCTGTGCTAACCCCAGTGTGCTCTGCTCTGCCCTCAGCACGCCCACCGGGAACAGCCTGAGCGCAGCGGAGCTCACCTGCGGGATGATCCTGAGCCTGGCCAGGTGAGCACATCTGCCCCCCGGGGAGGGCGTTTGGGCAGCTGGTACACCCCAGCCACTGTCACTGCTTGGGAATCTCAGGAATAGCCCACAGCCCAAGTGCCCCGCACTGTGCTCCGCCACATGCTGCGCCGGCTCATCTGCACTCTGCCCCACCTACCCAGCATGTGCCTCCTCCCAATGGCCCCATCCCCCATGCCTTCAGCATCCAGCTCGCACCCCACCACTGCCCCAGAGCCTTGGACGTCCAGCTCTGACCTGCTCCAGGCACAAAGCCCGGGGCACCGGCTCCCCATCTCTTCCACTGATACATAAACCCTGTCTCCCCATCACCCCTGCCAGCACTGAGTTTCCGAACCCACTGCCCCCAGCACAGGGCCTCGGGTACCCGACTCCCACCCACTCCCTGGCACTGCCAGCCACCCTGCACAGAGCACCAAACATCCAGCAGCCACTGGCTCCCCATCCCTAGCCATGTGGCTCTGAGCTCCTCACCCAGCAAAGAGCCACAAGACTCTACCATTGATCCAGCCCCTACCTAGAGCCCTGGCACCTGACTGTCCCCTGCTCACCATCACTGCCACTGGCCCCTGACCCCAAGATGCCCAGTCATGTGCCCAGTTCCTTCCACGGCCCGCGACTCCCACACACCAGCTGGGGCTGGGTGGGAAGGAACAAAGCCACAGCCCTGTGCCCTGCGGAGCATGGACACTGGGGCATGTCGACGCCCACAAAGCACTCCTGCCCCGCCGCCTGCCCCCAATGCTCATACGCTCTGCAGAGCACTGACCCCGCTGTGGGCATGGCCTGTGCCAGGGGCACCGACACAAGGAGCCCCCCTACCAGGCCCCGCAGCCCCCTGGAAGCCCATGTGGGTTGGGGATGGCCCTGGGTGGCTCAGCCAGGGGCTGCAGGCTCTGCTGACCACTAGGCTGTTGGTGTTTCAGGCAAATCCCCCAAGCGGCTGCCTCGATGAAGGAGGGGAAGTGGGACCGCAAGAAGGTAAGAGTCCGGTGCCATCTCCGTGGCAGTGCTGGGGGTGGGGGGAATGGGCTTCCCTGGAGCCAATGGTCACAGCCGTGTCTACGTTCTGCTCTAGTTCATGGGAATGGAGCTTCACGGGAAAACCCTGGGCATCCTGGGCCTGGGCCGCATCGGGAGAGAAGTGGCCATCAGGATGCAGGCCTTCGGGATGAAGGTAAGGGGGGGAGCAGGGAAGGGAAAGGGTTAAACTGCCCAGGGGCTTGGTGAGGCCCAGGGCAGGTCATGCCCGGGGGGGTGAGCAAGGGTTAACGTGCCCCATGCTCCTCCAGTACACACAAGGAGTGGGGAGGAGGGAATTAATTCTCCCTCCAGCCAGGGGAATGGAAGAGAAAGGGTTCATCTGCTTCTCCATGCAACTGCAGCCCTTGGAGGTGCGAAGGAGGGGCCTGCCCTGTCTGTACCTGCCCGGAGCCTCTCCGGGGACCTGGGTGTTTCTTGTGCCTCAGACTGGTGTGACTACGGAGCCGTGCCCAGCCAGGAAAGGCAATGGGGGAAGCTCCCCTTAACTCTGCCCCTCGCACTCCTACGCCACAGCACAGCCAAGGGGGCATGGACAGCTGGGAAGACAGAGACTTACCCTGTTAGCCAGCAGTGTACAGTGGGAAGGCCGGGAGCACAGTGCTGAGACTGTGGGGGAAGCTCCCTGTGTCTGGCTGCCATGCGGATTCCCTGGCGAGAGCGAAGGGGCGTTTGTTACTGCGCGGAGAGGGCGCCGCTTCGGGCAGCAAAGGCAGCCTCCAGCAAGGATACAGCCATGGCTCAAGCAGGACTAGAGCCCAGCCAGCCGAGACAGGGCTCTGGGTCTGCTCAGTAAGGAGTGCCGAGTCATGGCTGCCCCTTGCCCCCCGTTCTTCCCCCTTCCGCCCCCAGGGGGGCCCTACTGTGGCCCCTCCCCCAGCCCTTTTGCCCACTGGGCTTTTTCCCTGCTGCACTTTGGGAAGAACATGGGGGCCCATCGTGAGGGCTCTTCTACTGCCCAAGGTCCCCTCCCCCAGGGGCCTGTCACCCAAAGCTGAGGAGGCCAGCTCAGGCTGTGAGAGTGACTATGGCTGTGCTTAGACCATAGGGTACGATCCCATCATCACACCTGAGGACTCTGCTGCCTTCGGTGTGCAGCAGCTGCCCTTGGAGCAGATCTGGCCCCTGTGTGACTTCATCACGGTGCACACGCCGCTCCTGCCCTCCACCACAGGTAGGGGAGCGGGGCCCAGAGCAGCCACGCCAGCCCCTGCCTCTCCCCTCTGGAGGCCATGGGATTAACAGGGGCGGGGGCCGGATGTGAAAACAGGCCTAAGGGGAGAGTCAGATACAGCCCCATGCAGAACAAGCTGGGGGGCCCAAAGCAGGAGATCTGGATAACTGTGGTCAGGGGGTGGCATGCTGGCAGAGCTGTGCCGGGGGAGGGGGCAGCAGTCAGGGGGATGGTGCATTGGCAGAGCCATGCTGGGGAGGCAGGGCTAGAATGGCAGGGGCAGCAGTCAGGAGGGTGGCATGTTGGCAGAGCCATGCCAGCCCAGTGCACAAGCTCCCATCCTCCTTCTGCCAATACGGAGCCCAGCCAGGGTGAAGGGGGGGTCCTGTCATGCTGACTGTGGGCTCGCAGCTAGGCCCTCCAAAGAGAACGCCCCAGCAGTGAGGGGAGACAGAGGCAGGGGGATGGGGATGGGATCACAGATCACTGGGAGGAGAGCCAGGCTGGCTAGCTCATTGGCAGGCTCTACCCCCCTCCACCCCCACCCCCACCGCTATCTCTCCCCAGGGTTACTGAACGACAGCACCTTTGCCAAGTGCCGGCGGGGTGTGCAGGTGGTGAACTGTGCCCGAGGGGGCATTGTGGATGAGGGGGCGCTGCTCCGGGCACTGCAGTCTGGCCAGTGTGGGGGTGCCGGCCTCGACGTCTTCACTGAGGTAGGTAAATGGGGCCCTGGGCGAAGGCGGGACCCAGAGCACGTTCCCCCATGGAACTGCCACAGCAGATGGCAGCCAAGGCCTGCTGCCCTGGGACGGGGGTGGGCGCAGAAACAGAGGGCCCATCCCAGCAGCAGGACCTCGGGCCTTGCCTGGGAGGCGCAGAGGAGCCTGCTCCTTGTTCTCCCCACGTTGCTGCCCAGGGTGGGTCACTCCATGTAATGCTCTTGTAGCTCCTTGGGGGTAGCGGGTGCAGGGCCCTGGTTCGTTCACTGGCCGTGGGCTCCACTCCACCAGGGCTTGGGGCCCTGGGCCAGCTGCTGGGTTTGATATCAGGGTTTAGCTGCTTGGAGAACATTATGTCCCAGCCCAGAGTGAGCAGCCACCCTCACTGTCACCCTGAGCCCGAGGCCTGTCGGCCTGGTCTGACTCTGCTTCCCCCTACCCAGCTGTGATGCTCACTTCCCTGCCCCCTGGCAGTCATCCCCACCATGCAGAGCCAGCCCCCCCACTCACCTGCACCCAGCTCTGGGGAGGAGCTGGGACCCAGCTTTGCCAGGCCCTCAGAAATGACCTGTCGGAAACTCTGTAACATTCCCAAACCAGCTTTAATTCTGCCCTCTGCATGGGAGTGAAGACTCCCCCACCCCGTGCAGGCCATAGGCACAGGACACCCCCCCCCCCAGTGCCAGGTGCTATGTCCCTGCTGTGTGCCAGCTGCACCATCCCCACCTGCATCAGCTGTTGGGACTGAAACACCACCCCGGCTGCTCAGCCAGCCCACATGCCAGGAGCTGTGCCCACGTCTCCACCATACTTGGCTGCAATGCCCCTTCAGGCAGGGCCACTCACCCAGAGGGCAGCTTGGGCTAACGGGACAGGCTGTGTTTGCAGGAGCCACCCCGGGACCGAACCCTGGTGAACCATCCCAATGTGATCAGCTGCCCCCACCTGGGCGCCAGCACCCGGGAAGCACAGAGTCGCTGTGGCAAAGAAATCGCCCTTCAGTTTGTGGACCTGGCCCAGGGGAAGGCACTGGCTGGCGTGGTGAGTGAGGGGGCATGGGGAGGGACGCAGGCTGTGGGTGAGGATGGGCGCTGCCTCAGCAGAGCTGCCAGCGAGCAGACAGCCCAGCCAACTGAACATCTCATGCTACCTCAGGTTCTGCCTCTGCTCCAGGACTCAGAATGTGTGTGGCCTAGGTGCTAGAGCACTGGACTGGGACTCAGGAGACCTGGGTTCAATTTCTGGCTCTGCCAGCTGGCTGACCTTGGGCAAGTCACACTGCTGTGTGCCTCACTTTCCCCATCTGTACATGAGGGTAATGCTATTGCCCTCCTCTGTAAAGTGCTGGCAGATCTCTGGATAAAAAGCACTTTACGGGAACTTGCAAGTGGTGTTCTCCCCACCCATCAGCCCACTGTGTATTCAGCCCCTTTTCCTCTTCCTCCTTCTGCCCCCAGGTAAACGGCCAGGCTCTCAGCAGCGCCTTGGAACCTCAGACCAAGCCCTGGATCGCCCTGGCTAAAGCCCTGGGTGTGCTACTGCAGACACTGGCCAGCCCAGTGAAGGGAAGCGTGCAGGTCTCCACACTGGGTGAGCTCGCAAGGCTGGGCGGCAAGGAACCCAGCTCCTCGCACAGGGTGGGACTCAGCTGGTGCTCTCGAGGAGCTGGGCAGGCAGAATGCTGGCCCTGTGTCTCTGCCCCTGTGCTGACATAGCAGTGCTGCAGAGTGGGGTGCTGTGCAGTGCCAGGGCTGCCCTGGGGGAGGCAGGACAAGGCATGTGGTAATTGAAGGTACGTCTACACTGCATTGTGGTCCCAGGCTTGGCGTTTCCAAGCCCATGCTTGAGCGTCCACCCTGCACTGTAAACCTGCATTAACAATTGCTGGAGCCAGGTCTCACCTGGCCATACTGCACTACACAGACCTCCTGGCTTGACCTGCGTCCGCACTGCAAAATGTTGGTTTTCCAATGCAATGTGTACATCCCCCTAAGGGCCCAGGCCAGGGACAAACCAGCAATATTCTGGCTGCTCACCCCCCTGTCTCCTCTTTGAGGGGGAAGAGGAGAGCTGGCTGGAAATTTTCATCAACTCGTTTTGATGGGGAAAATGCCATTTTTTGTCTAAATTAAACATTTTAAAAAAATCACTTTCAAGAAGTTCTCACATGGGGAAAATTTTTTGTTTTGTAACATTTCCAAATTTTGTTTGCTAACTTCAAACCTCTGAATGTTATTGGAGGGGGGTTTTGATTGTTATATTTGTACATCATGCACTACTGCTATGGCCCCATTGTGAAATGATGTACAAACGTAACAGTCAAAAACCCCATCCAGTAAAACTGGAAGAGGTTCGGAAGTCATGTCGTGAAACAATGCACAAACAAAACACTTCACATTCCCCAAACACTCTTCCCAAACCTGTCTGAAATTCACATTTCACGGGAAATGTTGTAAACATTTGTTTTCAGTCAGATTTGGAACAAAAATAAATTTAGAAAATGTCAAAACTTCCCGCAAAATGGAAATTGCAAATGTCCACCAGCTCTAGGGAGGAGCAGAGTGGGGCTTGGTGGGGGGCAGCTGGACCTGCCCTGGCTTCACACAGTGTGGTGAGGGAACTGCAGCAGGAAAGGGGAAGCCGGGTTGGGGAATAGTCTCCAGGAGAAATGGCAGACACCCACTTGCTTTGGGGTTATAAAACCAGGTTAGCCGAAGCTCTGAAACAGAGGCTCCCAAGCTGGGAGGCAGTGGGAGCGGGTGGACCGAGGGTGCTGGCTGCTCATTTACATTCGTTACTCTGCTCCTGTCACTTCTCCAGGGGAGCAGCTGCTGGAGCTGATGGGATGGGAGGCATAGGCACCAACTTTCCCCAGCGCCGGTGGGTGCTCGCCCCCCCCCACCCTGCCCCCATTCCAACCCCTTCCCCAAAGTCCCCGCCCCAACTCTGCCTCCTCCCTGCCCCACTTGACCCCTTCCCTAAATCCCTATCCAGGCCCTGCCTCTTCCCTTGCCTCTTACCCCGCTCCCTCCCAGCTGCATGAAACAGCTGTTCCGCGGCACAAGCCCTGGGAGCTAGGGAGAAAAGCAAGCACGTGGCGCACTCAGGGGAGGAGGCAGAGCTGAGCTGAGCGGGGAGCTACTGCACCCACCAATTTTTCCCCATGGGTGCTCCAGCCCCAGAGCACCCACAGAGTGGGCGCCTATAATGTGAGGTGATGGCGACGGGCAGGGTTGGGCTATGCAAGTGGGAGGAGAACGGCAGACTTCTTGTATTAAAACGTGGCCTCTGGCAGGAAGCAGTGGGAGGAGACTGGCATGGGATGGGGACCTACAGCGGCTGGGGCTCTGCTAGCGTGTCTCTGTGTAACCCTCGTGGCTCCCTGCGCCCCCAGGAGCGCCTTTGGAGAAGGCCGGGAGTTACCTGAGCCCTGCCGTGGCTACCGGCCTGCTAGAAGGAGCAGCACAGAAGGATGTGACCCTGGTGAACGGGCTGCTGCTGGCCCAGGAGGCTGGGCTGAAGGTACGCGGCTCGCTTGGGACCCCAGTCACACACCCAGGAGTCAGTGCACATGGAGTCCCCTCCCTGGGTCACTTCACTGGGCCCCCCCGGCATGGGGCAAACTCTCCACTGGCCTGTCTGCCAGCACCAGAGCCCAGCTCTGTTTCATCACATCCCCCAGCAGACACTCCCTGTCCCTGCACTAGCAGGGCACCCCCCTACCCCTTACACGTAGGCAGGGACACCTGGCATCTGCTGGATGGTCTCCTCCTGTAGGACCCCTAGAGGGGGCCCTGACAAGCCCCAGCCCATGGCTAGCACCAGCTGGGTGTTCTCTGGCCTGCAGCCCCCGCAGAGGGTGAGAGGGGAAGGATGGCCCAGTAGTTAGGGCTCCAGAGACCCAGGTTCAAATCCCTGCACTGCCACAGACTCCCTGGGAGACCATGGGCAAGTCACTTTGCCTCCTTGTGTGTTGATTCCCAGCTGGGGTAGCTGTACCTCCCGGGGGGGTAGAAGTACCATTGTTATGGCATGGGGCTGCTGAGCTGTCATCTCCCCTCTCTCCTTCAGGTCACGGCCACTCATAGCAACGTGGTGCCCGAGCTGTACAGCAGTGACAGCCTCCTGCAGGTCACCTTGCAGGGGACCCCCTCCAGGCTAGTGGGCTCGGTCCAAGGCAGCACCCCCATCCTGCAGGAGCTCAACGGAGCCAACTTCAAGCAGCCAGTTCCTCTCACCGGCCACCTGCTGCTCTACAGAGCCAAAGCTGCCACCGCCAGCACACTGCCCATAGTGATTGGTGAGGAAAGAGTCCCCCAGCCTGCCTGTGCCACCCCCAGTCCACAAGTTACAGCTAGGCCCTGAATATCCCACCTCACCAAGGGGAGGGCTGAGGTCCCACCCTCGCTGCTGCTGCTTCTCTGGGGCCAGCGGTGTGCAGGGCTGAGTTAAGAGGCTGCAGGGCTCCAAGCAGCAGTCGGAGTTACCGGGGGCAGCGGGGTGCCCTAGTAGGGAGTCCTGGCTCAGACAGAGCCTCAGTCCTGAGAAGCAGGAAGGTAGGGGCTGCAGGTCCGTGATCTGCCTGCACCAGTGATGGGCTCCCGGTCTCTTGGACCCCACGGTGCCCTCCTCATCCAGGGCACTCGGTTGGCAAGATACAGGGAAGAGGGTGCAGTGGGGGGATTGCAGGGGAGTTCCTGGCAGTTGTTTGGGAATGGCAGGGGGAGGGTCAGGGGTTGTGAGCAGACATCCTACGGATGTAACGAGGCCACGTGCCTCTGGCAGGCAATGGTTGCAGCAGGGGGTGGGGGAGCGACAGGGAAGGCAGAGGCTGGGTGTTGCTTTGCCATTAAATATTCCCTGCCCCTGAAACAGGTTTGACAGACGATGAGCCTGGTGGCCCAGAGGACCTGTCTGCACCAGCCTGGGCTGCTTGGTCATGCTGGCTACAGGGCGGGCTGAGTTTTCCATTGAGGGAAGGCCCAAGGGCTGTCAGCCTCACAGCCACAAGGGACTGCTGCTCTCAGCCTCGTCCTGTCCCCGCAGGGATGTTCAGTGGGGCGCTAAGTCGCGGCAGGGCAGAGCCAAGGGGTGTGTTGCAGCTGGGTGCACTCGCCCCAGCAGGCGCACAGCGTGAGTGCTCTGTGCTGTTCCCATCTGCAGGGCTGCTGGGGAAGGCTCAGGTACAGCTCCAGTCCTACCACAGCTCCTGTGCTGTGGCGGGAGAACAGTGGAGCATCTTGGGAATCTCTTCGGCGGTCGGGGCCCTCGGTGACGTGAAGCAGCATGTGACAGAGGTCTTCCAGCTCACGCTCTAGTCCTTTACAGCGAGCTCGCAGCTGCTTGCCAGGGGAGCTGTTCTCCCAGCAAAGCCAGGCCAGGTTCAAGACCAGCATGCAACCTCTCCCCTGGCAGCACTGCCAGCCAGCAAGCTCAGCAGGGGCTGGGCACACCGTTGGTTGTCGTTAGGAAATCCAAGCACAGTCAATACAGCGTTTGGGAGGAGAGCGTGTGCATGTGTCTTGTGTTCGGTGTCCCGCGGCGGCCCAGGGCGGGGTGGGGAGAAGAGGGCACAGGGTATGCTTGGGATGAAGCAGGAGTTTGCCCACAGCGGGGAGAAGGTTTTTGCTCGCTCCTATTCCCCTGGCAAGATCACTGTTGCCCATGGCGCAGGCCAGCACTTTACAGCCCTGCCTTGGCAGCACAGACTCCAACCCCTCTCCAGCTGCTCAGATACACCCAAAGGAGAGGGGCCAAGGACACCTCCAGCCTTGGCCCCCAGCCCCTGGATGGGGGACTGTAAAAGGGACAGCTGCCTCCCAAGTGACCCCTTCTTGCCTGGGGTCCCTATAGAGCAGCCCTGCCTCAGTTTACCCTCTGCAGGGCTCCTTAAATAAACCCCAGGCCTCAGCTACATTCCCCTCTGGGTCTAATTGGTTTATATAGAATTCGTACCACTACTCAGTGCTGGGGCTTCCCAAGCTTCCAGCTGCACCCTAGTTCTTCCTTGCATTTGGCAAACCCCTACGTGGCTGGAGTCTGATGTCACACACATTCCTGCAGCCTTCTGCTCTCTGCTGCTGGCTGGCTGCTGTATAGGCCAGGTGCCTTGTCTTAAGCCCAGTTGGACAGCATGTACTCAGCCACAGGTTCACTGGACACCACTCCCGTGCCCTCTTAAAGGGACCAGTCAGCCGGTGACAAGAATTCAGCTACCAGTCCAAAACAGGAACAGATGCTTTGCTGGAGTGACCTGCCATCCTTTGCAACACCTCTGCCCATGCCGTTGCTGAGCTGTAGTTTGGTTCAGACACTCCGTAAGTCAGACTCCTGTGCCAGTTTTCTTCAAAAGTGGTTTGGCTAGAGATCTGGTTGAGGTTTAAAAACCAAGCCCTGTTTGAAGTCCAGGTGAGGCTGGCTAGAAGTGCTTGTTCATATTACAACCTGAGCTGGAGCTAGGGTGACCAGACAGTAAGTGTGAAAAATCGGGACAGGGGGTGGGGGGTAATAGGAGCCTATATAAGAAAAAGACCCAAAAATCGGGACTGTCCCTATAAAATCGGGACATCTGGTCACCCTAGCTGGAGCAAGAGCCCCAGTTAAAGTTACAGAAACTGTTTCTGTTAGAATCCTATTTGCATGTCTTTGTGCTTTTTGCAGTGCTCATGTTTTGGGGCTGAAATATTCTAGACTTGATCTCAGGGCCAGGCTTGACTGTAGAAGACTAACCTACATCTCTCCAGCCATATTCAGGTTAAGAAGCGGGGAGCTGGCAGAGGTGAAAGTAAGCCGGTACAGTAGGGCGTGCCAGTACGCCCTGCCAGACCAGACTGGGGCTCCCTGCAGTGGCCAGAGCCCAGGGCCCTTTAAATCACCCCTGAGGCCCCAGCCGCCTCTGCAGCTGGTAGCTCTGGGGGTGATTTAAAGGGCCTGGGTATTTAAAGGCCACGCCTCTTCTGGTTGAAGCCACACTTCTTCCGGTTGAGGCCACATCCCCTGCTCAGGACTCCAGCGTTCCAGTCCGTCCTTTACTTTCACCCCTGGGAGTGGGGAAAAAAGTTTTGCCCATTTTTAACATGGTGAGAGGGCCATGGCACCTCCTCTCTCTCCCCCCAAGAGAGATGGCGCAGAAACAGGTGGCCCTTTCCATAGCAAATTTGTCACACAGCTCTTTCATGTCAAGCCCACTCTTTGCTGGACTTCAGCATATTCTACTGTAAAATGAGAGTTTGGCCCATTAGGAAACCTAGCGAGTGCATCTACTGCAGAACACATGCATAAGGTGATCTGCAAGAGGGGCTGAGCCCTCTTCTTCTCTCTCTATAGAGAAGGCCTGACAGTGTTTCTGCCTCTCCCATCCCTAAAAAGGGGGAGGGGGCATTCTGCAGAGGTGCACTTTTTTGTGTATTAGACTGCAAGGAGGAGCAAGCCTGCACAAGCCCTAGAGTTTAAGCTGTCTAACATTTTCCATTATACCTCTTGTTTTCATTTGTTTATAACATCATCAAACTAACCCCTCAGGCTGAAATTTCCCCAGCTGGTCACTGCCATTGGTGGTTTGTTTTTTTCTCAAAAAAAAATGTCATCCTTTCAGAATTAGGTTTAAAAATCTTCCCATTTCCTCTTAATATCTGTAGAAGTTTTAAACCCCCTTAAGCATCACCATCCCTTGGTGGAGGAGCATGACAGTTGGGCCAGGGGCTAATCATGCACTCAGGAGCTGCTTCATATCCTCAAGAACAGCTGTGATCAAGTTAGAGGCTGCAGAAATTTACCATTTGCACATGCTCAGTAGAACTTGCTAGACACTTGCTCTTAGTTTCCTGGGCATTCTAAGTGCACTGAGCTGGCTCCCAAGCCCTACTGAGCTTCCTGCATCATTACCAAGCAGCTGCACAGATAAGTGCAGCATTATTTTTCCACCATCAACATATCCTTTGGCTGAGGGAAAGGGGGGCAGGGTTGTGAGCCTGGAGAAGACTGAGTTCTAATCGCAGCTCTTCCCAGGACTGGAATTAGCTGTGTGCACTGCACCGCCCAGCCCTGATTACAGAGCAAGATCTCCTAGTGCTAGCTGAAGTGACAGGGCAGGAACATTCTGCTCCATACCCATTTTGCAAGCCTGGGAGATCCTGATCTCAAATATGGCAGATCCCAGAATCCTTCATGTAACCATATTGCCTCTCAGAATGAATGTGCCAAATCTATGTGCTGGACTGTGAGGACTACAAGGGGACTGACTCCTGCATAGCCAACATCACAAAATGCTGGAGGATGCAATAAAGAATGGACACCATATAAATGCAAAGAATAGTTAAACACAGCACTTAGACACTTTAACCACGAGGCCACCCTCCCCTCCCCTCCCCGAGCCAGGAATAGAAGTCAGGAGTTCCGCTTCTCAGCATTCTACTGTCTAGCACAGAGCTGTGCAGCCCACTGGTCCAGCATGTTTCCTCCCCTTTAGGGGCTCACACACACAACCTGAGACTCCACAGTGCTGTCTGAAGAACAGACTTACCAGCGTGACCAGAGGACCATTGCATCACTTGGTGGCAGCAAAGTTGTCATGCCCTCCACACAGACAAGGGCCTCTCATTTAACTGCAGCCTATAGGTTTCCCTTCATAGTGTGATGTGGCTGTATTTGCCCCCGCTTTTCATAATGGCTTTATTTCTGTATACAGTATAAAAGCATATGGAATAGAAAGTAGTACAGCACTCTGCACAGTGACATCGTCTGAGCCATTCTTCATAGGTCAGTTCAGCCAAAGGACAGCTAGCACCACCTATGAAGGGAGGAGCTAAGGGCCTGTGGGGGAAAGCGCTGAAGAAAGAAAGAGAACAAAAAAATCTATTGAATTTTAAACCATCCTAGAGGAGAATTTCAAACAACCTACTGACAGGCTGTGGCTCTGTTCAACCTATATCAGCGTTGCTCTGAAGGCTTATGGAATTTATTTCTATTTAATAGCACCCTGTGGTTTGATCCCCATTGAGTTCTATTGGAGCTGGCCAAAGGAGAGAGGAGTGATCCTCACACACCCAGGTTATCACCCTGCCGCTGCAGAAATGTACTCCTCCAGCAAAGGGGTGCCAAAAGGGAGGGATGGAATGAGCGCCTGGCATCACAGAATGTCCTAACCCAGGCACCGACATGGCGAATGGTGTGAGGCTCTCAACCAGGCACGCAGGGCTGCATTATCTCTACGGGGCCCTTCAGCCGAGCGTGCAGTCCCTGGGAAGAACAACAAGTCTTTCCGTTTGCGATAATGGAGCCAGGGTGTTTGCAGCTGGTGCAGTGGGAGCCTGCAAGCTCTGCATTGGTGGTTCGGCCATTGCCTGGGGATCTGCTCTGACGAGGCTGGGCAGGTCTACAGGGACAGAGCAATAAGAGTGGATTAATTTGCTGTCTCTCTCCCACCCCTGATGGTAGCTCGCAGTCTTGGTACAGACCCCAGCTCCTCACCTGGGACACCAGCCCAATAACTGCAGTCGGGGGGGGCAATCTTTCCTCCTCCAGAACCCGCCCAACCGCAGCCACTTCAACAGATGGGAGCCGGCCCCCATTCTGGAAACTTGCCAGTTTGCTCCCCCCTCTGGGGAAGGAGCTAGCCCCTCCCATGGCTCGCAGTGCACGGCTACTGTCTGTTTGTAGCACACTTGCTCCAGGAGAGCTAGCGCAGGTATGTCTCCTCCAGCTGGGAATCGCCCCCCAGCTCCAAGTGCAGCATGTGCGGGTAGAGGATAGGCATGCAGCATGTGCGGGTAGAGGGACCAGAGTCCTGCTGCCCCAAAGTGCCAGCAAAGCCCTATCCCAGGGTCTGCCAGCCCCACCTAGCCCCTCCCTCTGAGCAGTTCTGTTGAGTCCTGGCACTGGGTCCTACCATCCTCTTAGCACTGGTTGGGAATTTGTATGCATGACTTTCCAATGGAAAATACAGTTTTTGAAACTTTTCAGTTTTCCCTTGTGAAAATCTAAGCGAAATATTTCATTTCAGGTCAGTTCGAATCAAATCAGAATATTTCAGTTTTGAACTGACCCAAAATGTTTAGTTCTGTAGCAGTTCAATAAAACATAAAACTGTATTTACATATCATGGCACATTGCCTTATGGGAGTGGTAGTTCTGGCCCCTTTCTCTCCCATGGGCTGGGCTGCCGGAGCACTACATCTCCCATAAGGCATGAATTTCACACTGACCAAGCTGCGTGGTGGCTCATGGGAGTCACATGACTGGGTGCATTGTGGGAGATGTAATCTGACTAGGGAGCCTAGCCCCCAGTGAGGACAGGTGACCCCCCCACAAGGCAATGCGCCACTGTAAGGAAATATAGTTTAATGTTGAAATGACTCAGAATGAAGCATTTTGCTGTGGGGAATGTTGAAAAGTTTTGTTTTGTTCAATAACACTAAAACGCAATGTTTAGACCTTGCTGTTCCATGGGAAATTCCAACCTTTTGTCCCATTTCAGGACCAAATCAAAGGTAGAGATGTCAAGATGGAAATTCCCAAATTCGCTCAGCTCCCCAGTGTGAGCCCCTCTCTCCAAGGGCATTTTCCCCCTGCTAAGTCCTCCCCAGATTTAGGACAGTGTTGCACGTTGCTAAGTGAGAAACTCAGGCTCTATGCTAGCAGCAGCTGCTGGGTCACTAGCACTGAGTAAGGCAGCAGGTGGAGCTGCCCTCAAAGAGCAGGTGAAGACAGAGAGGTGTTAACACACATGCAAGGAACATGTGAAATGAGCAAGAAGAACTAGAAGAGCCCAGACTGACCAACGGCCAGTCCCTTTCTGCGTCTTGCCAAGGATTTCACAGGACTCTAAGAGGGACTAGACCTTTATCTGGCTACCAGGGTGTGACGATGTGGTTCTGGAGGGACCCAACTGAGAGTGCCAATTCAGGACCAATTGCTTAAACAGGGCAGTTACAGTCCAAGGCTGGGGTTTTTCCACCTCTAAGGCAAACCAAACCAGCCAGACAGAGAGGACTTTGGTTTCACCCCACTAGCTAACCACAAGTCACACAAGCAATTTCCTTAGACACTCCAGTCTCCCAGTATCATCACCAGTGCCACTCGTCCTGGGGATGAATGATTATGAAAACCAACACTCCAATAAAAGAAAACGGTTCTCTCGATCCCAAAGAATCAAGTCCCAGACCCAGGTCAATATACACATCAGATCTTACCCACAAATCACGCTGTTGCCTTTCCTTTAGAATCTAAAATCTAAAGGTTTATTCATAAAAGGAAAAAGATAGAGATGAGAGCTAGAATTGGTTAAATGGAATCAATTACATGCAGTAATGGCAAAGTTCTTAGTTCAAGCTTGTAGCAGTGATGGAGTAAACTGCAGGTTCAAATCAAGTCTCTGGAGTACATCCCCCACTGGGATGGGTCAGTCAGTCCTTTGTTCAGAGTTTCAGTTTGTAGCAAAGTTCCTCCAGAGGTAAGAAGCAGGATTGAAGACAAGATGGAGATGAGGCATCAGCCTTTTATAGGCTTTTCCAGGTGTAAGAACACTTCTTTGTTCTTACTGTGGAAAATTACAGCAAAATGGAGTCTGGAGTCACATGGGCAAGTCCCTGCATACTTTGCTGAGTTACAAGGCATATCTGCCTTCTCTCAATGGGTCAATTGTGTAGCTGATGGTCCTTAATGGGCCATCAAGCAGGCTAGGCAGAGCTAACACCAACTTGTCTGGGATGTCTCCCAGAAGCATAGCATAAGTTTGAAGTACAGACAGTACAGAGCTAATACTCATAACTTCAACTACAAAATGACACATGCATACAGACAGCATAATCATAACCAGCAACCCATAACCTGGTCTTAGACACCTTATATGACTCCCTTTACATAAGATTTGGTGCCACTACAGGATCTTGGTTGCAACCATGTTCTATATGGTCCCAGATTATATCAATAACATCACACAGGGATATCCAGATGTATCATCAGCAATGACAAACATTTGGGAAGGGAGACCAAACCTCCTGTCTCAGGGCGTAAGCCAGTCTCCAACTGCTGGAGACCAAGATGAGACCCAGTATGGTGGGGAGATTACATCACCTCTGCCTGTTGTGAGCTTCTTACACCTTTCTCTGAAGCAACTGGCTCTGGCCACTAATGTTCTGATGAGCACCCAGCTGCTGGGTGGTCCCAGACCTTCCCAGTTCCCACTGAAACCATCCTTGTGGAAATCTCCAGAGTTCCTGTTCTTCCCATGTCCCAGGAGAAATGGACTCAGAAAGGAAGTCCCTCCAAGTACTGGCTTGATCCCTTGTTCCTCCACTCCACTCACCCATCTCCCCATCTGCTTTTGCTTGCCTTGTGATCACCAGGCCCCCAAGGAGGATTTAGACTCACCTGGCAGCCTGTCCCCCCTAGAGTGGCCTCCTGGCATACTGCCGGCGATGTTTGTCATCAACTCGCTCCAGGTACCAGGTGCCAGGGAACAGGTCGTCCTTAGAGCCCTGGGGAGTGTGGTTCACTGCAGAGAGAGGAACGGGATTGAAGCATGGGTGCTGCAGCTGTGGGGCAGGATCCCCCTTGTGCTGGCGCTGTAAGCAACCTGGCAGCATTGCCACAGGGAGAGGGAAGTGTCACCCTGAGGTCTGGACTCCCTGCAGGCTCCCAGCGCAGCCCTGGCTGGGATGAGGTGATCTGAAAGCTACAACTGGGAACAGCCGCCAGGTCTCCTGACTTCCAGGCCTGGGCTCCAGCTGCTGGCCCCCGTTGCCTGAAAATACACTACTGGGGAGCTGGAAGGCGCTCTTGCCTGGCCAGACTGGCTCCAGAAATCTCCAGCCAGCCAGGTCTCCAGCACAGACAGTAGGTGATGGACGCAGCACATCTAAGCTCAGTGGGGCTCCCAGCATGTGAGGGCCTCAAATGATCCTCCAGAGCTTTGGCCAGCACCTGCACTCAGTGGCTGTGGGAGAGGTGAGAGTCCCATGCTCCCCCAGCAGGGAAGAAGGGTACCCAGGGCAGAAGAGACCTTGTTTCCCTGGATTCAGTTTGTACATAATCAAAAGAAGAAGGAGGGCCAGTGGTAAGGGAGCATTGTCCGGTGATTAACGAGGGGATGTGTGTGTCCAGCTGTTCACGGTGGTTTAACAAGGGGGCCAATGTCTATTGCAGAATTAGGATGTCAGTAGGAATTTCTCAAGCGTGCCGGGGACACTGAATCGGAGACCAGGTTGGGTGAAGAGACACCTGCCTTTTTCCTGGTACTCCAAGGGTTTTCAGGCATGTCTCTAGAGGGGATCATGTGTGGTTCCATGTGTATTGTCTGCCAGTGACTTCCAGCTGCCCCAGCTCACTGACGTGCAGTGTTGTTTCCTGGCTGGCCACCATGCAGACTCCACTTGGATTCACTCCCCCAAAGCAGCAGCAAGGGCTTCCCAGTAATAGTTGCCATGGACAGGGGTCGTGGGCCCAATCCGCACCCTCCTCCACTCCCACCCACTCTTTGAGACGAGCTGGAGGTGCTCAGCATGATTGAAAATCAGGCCCCTTTCTGAGGTGCCTACACATGGATTTAGGGACCCAACATTAGGAAGTCCAGCCCCACTGAGATGTCAGCACTAGAGTGCTGGCTGCAGCTGGCCGCTGGGCCCTCTGACTGTGCTCCCTCACCCAGGTGATGGCTTTTCTCTCTCTGCTTCATGATCTCTGCAAACTCCTCCGGGGGGACACACTTCCGGGCATCCAGGCGAGTCTGCAGGTCAGAGAGGCTGGAGACCAGCTTATCCAGGGGGGAACCTAGCAAAGAGAAAGCCTGGTGAGAGAGAGGGCCAGTCAGGGCCAGGGAAGCCGAGGGTGCCCAAGGGATCCTTAACCAATGAACACTGCCCCATCAGATCGCAGCTCCTCTGCGGGGGACGGGTGTCCAGGTAATTCCCCCTGCAGGCCAAGGCTGTCCCCACAGGCCCTGTACACCATCTGCCTCCTTCCCCAGGTGGGCAAAGCCATTCAGAAGCCGACAAAGAATCCCTAATGAATCTCACCTCACCCCCTTGTGTGGTGGCCTGAAATCCAATCCCAGCACCCAGCTCGGGATGGGGGTGGGAGTCCAGCGGGGACAGTGTCCCTAGGGCTTTCTGCAGTCACACTGTGAGTCGGGTCACATTCCAATCTCAGCCAGCCGTTGAGGAGCTCAGAATAAACTCAAAGACACACACCCCAGGGGCAAGCAACCCCCTAACTGCCCCCCTTCGCCCTGGGTTCGTGCACCTGCCTCTGGAGCAGCGGGTGTTGGCCGCTGTCACAGTCAAGACTGGCTGGATCCTTGGTCAGGTTTGCTGTGGCAGTTCCAGGGTCCCCCTTTACTACCACCCACTGGAAGGCAACCCCCCAAAACCTGTTCAACATGGAACCTCCAAGCAATGACCCTCAGACTCCCTCTGCTAACCCCAGCAGCAGCAGAGTCTGGTCTTTGCAGCCAGAACACAGCTCCATGGGGGGTTGTCCAGGCCCACTCTCCACCCCGCACTCTGCACTGTCTGCTCCTGCACTCAGGATATTTACAACCATGCCCGGGCTGAGGGCTCAGGCGCTCCCCAGGATGAGGGCTGGGGTGAGAACTGAAGTCTCATCCCCAGGCCAGAGCAGGCAGGATGAGCCTCCACAGCCATCACTGCCACCTAAGGCGTCCAATGGCCGACAAGCGAGGGGAGCGAATAGGAAGGGACTCACCCGGGGCAGCATCCTGCGAGACGCGCATGGAAAACAAGCTTGCAGCCAATCCCGAGCCATAGGAGAAGGCCCCAATCCTGGAGCCAGCCAGCTGCTGAGCAGAGTATCTGTGGCAATTCAAACCAAGCTGTCAGTGGAGAATGTCTGTGCTAAAGGCCAGATGCCCCAAATCCTGGGAGCTACCCACACGGCCAGGCAAGCTGATGCCCCAGGGGGCATTGTGTGGGCTGTAGGTGAGCTACTCTGACCTGGGACATGCTGGAAATCAGAGATTTTATTTTAAATCAGTGGAGGGCAACCAGAAATGGCCCCGGGGCTGAACCTAGGCTGTACCTCCCTAAAATAGAAACAATCCCCCTGCGTGACAGCAGGCAACCCCAGGAAACGGGCAGGAGAGTTTTGCCTCCTGCTCCTGTCGCTGGCGTTAAGGTCTGTAGGATCCAGGCAAGGAACAGAAGCAGGGTTTGGAGTTGCGAGTGGGCACCACTGCGGGCTGATTTGGTGATGACTAGTGAGGTAAGGGAGAACCACCTGCATCTGAGCAGCCAGAACATCAGATCTCCAGCTACTGTGGGGAGAAACTGTCTCCAGGCTTTCCATACCAGCAGGCTCCCTGAAGTGGGGCCTAGAAGGATCAAGTTCAGACATGCCTCGAGACAGCAGCTGAGAGAGCATGCACCGGGAGCCAAGATACCCTGGTGATGGGCGTGACAGGAAAACCAGCAGCTAGATGAGCAGCACACAGGGAGCATTAGTGTGCATGGCAGTCCCTGCTGAGAGCAGGGAGACCAGGGGACACTGCTGTGTCTTGGGCAGAACTAGGAGTTGTGGGAGAGAGTGTGCACTAAGGGCCTGGCACAGGCAGGCTCTGCAAGGCACAGTTAGCACCGTCATCCTTGGAGTGCACGATGGCCCACCTGCAGGAGCAGGGTCTACCCCACCCCGAGAGCAGCTGAGTCTTTTCTTTCCCCTCTGCCTCTGACACACACTGGGTTTGGTTAAACGACAACTCTATGCACGGAACAAAATAAAAAGACACAAAGTTGCAAAGTGAAGCACTGAAAGGGAAAAACCCACAGACAGGTCATGGCAGAGAAAGGGCCACTGTGCAACCTGGAATGTGCCCCCTTCTCATGCCGAGCCCTCCTGCTGGGGAGTAACTGCGGGTCAGGAGAAGGTTGTAAGAACAAATATTTTATAATGGCAAAGGCTACATCCCCCTCCTACACACATATACCCACTCAGACACACACAAGCATGTGCCCATGCACACACATGCACGACTGAGCATACACACCCCTGCTGCTCTCAAACACGCCCACATGCTTGCACACACATGCCTGCCTGCTTGCATGCTTGCACACACATGCAGCCACCCGCTTAGATGCACATGCACACATGCTCATGCACACACACACACACCACACAAACGTCCACTCACATACACAAATACACCCACATGTGCACACACAAGCCCAACCACTCCGCCATGCACACGCACACACATGCACAGAGCTTTGGTACCCAAGTGGCTGAGTCATTTTTGTGTCAGTTTTTTTAAAAAATGGAACCTCAGGCAGAGACTAGTCCTGAAAAAAATCACAGCTGTTCTGTCAGACTCCCCGCATCATGACTCAGTAACTGAGAAAGGCCCTCTAGACGAGGAGTAACGGCTGCTCAGCACAAAGGCTGCAGGCTCAGATCCCAACTGGAAGTCAGCTTTGTGCCCAACCCCCTGACTTGTTCTCTGCCGGGCTGTGGAAGTCCCAAGGCCTGGGCACACAGGGGTGGGGCAGGGCTTGGCGGAAAGGGGTGCTTGGAGCTGGCACTCACTGTGCGAGGAGGGAGGCGAGGCAGCCATACATGGATGGGCTGTACATGTTGCCGTTGCGAGAGGAGAGGAGCAGCGAGGGCTTGGTTTTCTGGCTGAACATTTCCAGGCTAGCTTTCTGAAAGGCCTTCTCCACATCCTTGTCAGAGTAGGTGTCTTCTAGCTTCACACCCCTGGGAAGAGGAAGGAGGAGGTTCACTGGTGGGTTAACCAGCCAGGAGGACCAACTGCGCTGGGAAAATGCACCAGCTGCCCAGCACGAATCCCCTCTGGCAATCCGTCTCCCCACAGCGGGCCATATGGATAGCAGCAAGGGTCAACGGCTGGCAGCTCTGCAAATATCTGCTAGGGAAGTGCCGCCGGCCTGAAGTCCTGCAGCCCTGTCTACTCACATTGCACCCTGCTTGAATTTGCACAGTCCCTACTGGGGAATTGCTCCCCTTCCTGGACAGTCACAGCCCCTGGAAGAGAATCTCACCTGCCTGATGGACCACGGCTCCAGCTAGGGAAATTGCACACTCCTCAGAGCCCGGCTAGAAAGTCTTGAGCCCCTCGAACAGCTGCTGCTCCCACACCTGCTTTGTGTTTTCATTTTTTACAATCGAGCTGGGCGACATGACACTCATCATGTCTTTGCCAGACAGGGACCTGGACAGCCTCATGCCAGTCACTCAGTAGGGATGCAGAGCAGCAAGGAGCACTCGGTGTTATCTCGGGAGACGCCTGCAACTGGCATTAGAGAAACCTCAATACCCCCAACACAGAACTGTCATTCACCAAACAGCTACCATCCCCCCATGGAAATCTGAGCCCCTGCAAATGCCCACAGGCTCTCTAGGGACACCTCTGTGCCCCACATGGTCATGGCCCCCATGGGAAATCTCACCTGCCATAGCACTACTACAGCTCCCAGACAGCAAACAATTCCATCAAGGCTGGGAGTGCAGACCCATCACTTGGGGTGAAATGCAGTTGGGATGGTGGCGTTCTCCGAAACCCAGGAAATTCAGAGGGAAGGGTAAAGTCAAACAAATCCAAACACATTATGGTCTGGAAATGCAGCTAGGCACCCAAACAGCCTGAACTCTGCCCCGTCTTGGCCTCTCTCCAGACAGTGATCTCTTGGACACAGGCTGCACTTGAATGTGTTTTTTTAACAACGGAACTAAATCTCTCTGCGTCAGCAAAAACCTTAACTCTGCCCTGTGCTGGCAATACAAGAACCGTAGGTGACACATGTGGCAATTACCTACATATCCTAGCCAAGCTTGACTGAGTTGCGTTGAAGCATTTTAGGAGTTCACTGTATTAAAAATGCAAATGTTCATGTGTTCCTGAGGGATTGTCTGGAACATCTCTAGGAGGGAGCCAGGACTAATGCAAACCCTGGCCGTGTTCTGATCTTCAAGGGACTCTTTGAAACAATGGGCCAGACAAGGCTGAACTTTTAGTTGAGTAGGTTTCCCAGGAAATGCTTGTGGAAAGAGGCAACTTCTCATCTCTGGCCCCTCTCTTAACTGTGCCCTCAGAAGTAACCCACTGTCTGCAGATCACCTGTTATAGAAGGACAAGATGAGAGGCCCCAGTTGGATAAAAGAGGCACTCACTGGTGGGCTTGTTCTCAGCCAAGGTGGTTATGGACTTATAACCATAGAAAAGCCACTTGGAGGGGCTTGAATGACTTTTCACCTGCTAGAGCCCTTGGTAGAGACAGGGGGTGATCTCTGGTGAGCTTATTAGCTTGAGTGTAGGTTCCTTTATTGTTTGCAATGTTTTCTCTGTAACACTTTTATCTTAAGAATAAATGTGCTTGCTTAGAAAAAGCTAGGCGATAACTCAGCTGTGAACAATTACACTGTTCAGAACCTCTGAGAAGACAAACAAAGCAGGTGTGCTTAGGCCGTCTGGCTTGCTGGGGGAATGGTGCAGTCAGAAAAGACTCCGGTCAGGAGGGAGAGAAACACGTCTCCGCCCCAGAGAGGTGACAGCTGGGAAGCAAGAAGCCTGAGAGTGGGTGCCCTGGCTGGAGCACGGAAGGGGAATACAGGTGTAATTGCCCTGAACTGTGAGATCACACAAGTATGATTGAGGCTTTTTCATGTTTATTGACTCAGATATCTAAGATTAAACTGATTTTAAAAGGCATGTAGCATCCTTGTAGCTGTGTCGGTCCCGGGCTATTAGAGAGACAAGGTGGTGAAGTCATATCTTTTATTGGACCAGCTTCCAAAAGATATCACATCCCCCACCTTGTCTCTTTAAAAGCCCTATTGTTGTTTTTTTCCACTTTTGGCATCCCTTATGTGGGATTGGGGTGTCGCAGCTGCACATACACATACCCTGCACAAACACACAAACACCCTAGTTCCCACCCCCAAAATCTGACCTCTCTGTTGAGCAGAGCTGGTGCAATGGGCAGTTTTTGAAAAGCTATTTAGATTGATGGCCATGTTTTGCCCCTATTTTTCATAACTGAAAGATTGTCACAAAGAATTTGCCGCATTTCAAAATGGCTCCCACCTCCCATTGTTCTCAATAGGACTGAAACTATAGCGGAACTCAGGGAAGATGGCGCTCCCCCAGGATGTGAGGTGTTCGAGGCACTTCAGTTCTACTGAGGACAGTAGGAGATAGCAGACATTTTGAAAAACGGCAGTTCATGGACTTCTCTAGTAGACCTCTAACCTTCAACTAGGGTGACCAGATATCCCAATTTTATAGGGACAGTTCTGATATCTGGGGCTTTGTCTTATATAGTTGCCTATTTCCCACCCCCCCATCCTGATTTTTCACACTTGCTACCTGGTCACCCTACCTTCAGCCTCTGCAGAAGGAGAAACCTTCAGTTATGAAGAATGATGGGGGGAAATTATCATGAATCCAATTATTTGCCTTCCTCTGCAGCGTGGGTCACGGGTCTCTTGCAGGTTTAAACTAGTGTAAATGGTGGATTCCCTATAATCTGAAGTCTTTAAACCATGATTTGAGAACTTCAGTAACTGAGCCAGAGGTTAGGGGTCTGTTACATAAGCTCTAGGATTTGCGCCGCCCCAAGCAGGGCGGCACGCCACGGGGAGCGCTCTGACGGTCGCCAGTCCCGCGGCTCCCGTGGACCTCCTGCAGACGTGCCTGTGGAGGGTCCGCTGGTCCCGCGGCTCCGGTGGATATCCCGCAGGCACACCTGCAGATGCTCCACTGGAGCCGCGGGACCAGCGGACCCTCCGCAGGCATGTCTGCGGGAGGTCCAGCGGAGCCGCGGGACCATCAGACCCTCCGCAGGCATGCCTGCGGGAGGTCCGCCAGAGCCGCTTGCCGCCCTCCCACGGGACGCCGCCCCAAGCGCGCGCTTGGCGCGCTGGGGTCTGGAGCTGGCCCTGGGGTGGGTGAGGTTCTGTGGCCTGCCATGTGCAGGAGATCAGACTAAATGATCACCATGGTCCCTCCTGGCCTTATTGTCTATACGCTGGAGCCTGTGCACAAGATTCCAGGGCGTTTTAACTCCACGGGAAATTTGAAGAGTCGGTGTTCTTCTGTTACTAAGATTATTAGGCGCAAAAAAGTCTGGTATAAAATTAAAAATACCTCCTTTAAGAAATGTGATTCTTAAACTAATAGATTGCCTTGTAAATTCTCTGAAAGTTCATTCTGCTCCCAGAGAGCAGCTGCTCCAGGGATGGGAGGAACTACTGTATTTTCAGACATAACTAAAAGGTTGAATCCATGCTTTCAGTGCACAGCTCCGCTCAGGCTTCATTACTGAGTTGCTACCGTTGCTTCCCCGGCAAACAACAATCCTTAGCTCTTCAATAACAATCCTCATCTCTCAGTAGAAAAGCACCTCCCAAAGAATCATTAGCCCTGTTCGCGATCCAGCCAATTTGCCATGATGCCTGCAAAACACCCGGCGTGGCTAGGCAGTTGGAGTGCTGAGCAGGGGCGGCTCTAGGATTTCCGCTGCCCCAAGCACAGCAGCACGCTGCGGGGAGCGCTCTGGCGGTTGCGGGTCCCGCGGCTGCGGTGGACCTCCCGCAGACGTGCCTGCAGGAGGTCCACCAGAGCCGCGGGACCAGTGGACCCTCCGCAGGCACATCTGCGGGAGGTCCACCGGAGCTGCGGGACCAGCGGAAAGTCCGCAGGCATGCCTGCGGGAGGTCCACCGGAGCCGCCTGCCACCCTCCCACGGGACACCGCCCCAAGCGCGCGCTTGGCGCGCTGGGGTCTGGAGCTGGTCCTGGTGCTGAGACCCCTACCCGCCACACTGACCAGCACTGTTTCCTTCCGCTCCCCTGACTGTATCTGCCTCTTGTCCTTTGTCTCATACTTAGACTGGAAACTCTTTGGAACAGCTCTTTGTTCCATGTCTATGCGGCACCTAGCACAGTGGGGTCCTGGTCCATGAATGGGGATCTCTCAGTGCTGCTGCTACATTCCTGTCCACTGACTCTGGCTCTGCGGTCACACCCATAGTGGCCAAAATGCACTCAGTCCTCCCCAAAACCTTGACACAGCAGAGAGCCATGTCCCGCCTGACCACAGGCATCCCCTGCTAGAAGGCTCACACCCCTCTGAATGCCTGCAGCTCCCATGCAAGCCTTGCCCAAGCCTCACCCTCCACATACCAGCCTCCACAGCTTACAGAGCCAAGTGCCCGCAGACCCTCACACCAAAATGCTGCCTGCCATAATGCATCAGCCCCTGCCAGAGGGGTAACACGAACCCTGACGCCCACCACCCTGCCAGGACACTCTTCGCCTCCCCATCACCTAGCACCCTCGCTAAGGAAATCACACACTCACCCCAAACATCTTCCCACAATAACCTCTCCCCTGAGCATCCACAGCACCCCAAGGAAAAAACAGTCCCACCAAGACACGCCTAGTGGCTGGAGCATGAGACTGGAACTCAGGGGACCGGGTTCTATTTCTGGCCCTGCCACTGGCCTGCTGGTTAAGTCACTTTTCCTTTTGGAGCCTCAGTTTTCCCATCTGTAAAATTGGGATAATGCTGCTGAACTGCTCTGCAGATGACAAGTGCTAACTAAAAGCTGGGTATTGTTATCAACAGACATTGAAAAAGCATCTGTCCCTGCACAGTCCCTATGGGGATATGCCACAGATGTGTGGACCCTGCTCCAATTTCCTGCAGCCCCACTAGCAGAATTGTCCCTCCATGGATGTTGGCAGCCCAGGGACTCTCACACCCCTGGCAGAGGCCACTCCTGCTCCGTAGTGCTCACCCACCTGAAGGCCTGCAGCCCTTTGTAGAGGCCGCTCTGCGTGTCGGGGTTGGGAGCTGCTAGGAAGTCGTTGAGCATCATTCGCCCCACAGACTTCTGCACCAGTTTGCAGAAGGGCGTGTGGAAGATCATGAACTGGAAGTCTTCCAGGGTAAAAGGTTTGTCCACCCCCACTGCAGCAGAACAGGACATGGAAGCCACCCATTAGAGACCCATCAACCCCACTCCACACAGAAAGCCACAGCACTTGCAGCAGGCACTGAAGGCAAAGACCCATAGACCTACCCCACACAGGGAAATGGGATGGGTGAGTGGGGAAGAGACCCACAGCCTTCCCATGCTGCATAAGGAGACACCGACAACCCCAGATGCCAGAAATGGGGACAATATGGGGAGATATATTCACCCTCATACTAAACTAGGGCAGGAGAGTCCCTCACAGCTCTCTGGTGCAGAGTCTCACCCTTCCTGCACAGGAGCTACCTTGAAAAGGGACTGGCCCCTGAAGCTGGAAGGGCTCTCTCGATCCAGCAAACCACGAGTGCTGCAGACCCAGCTGCCACTGCCTGGGCTCAGCCTGGCAGTTCTGGGGCAGCGGGTTGGTTACATGACTATTCATCACATGCCCACACAGCCAGGCGCTCACGCCTTCCTCCAATCGGGAACGCCCTCATGGCTCTGGCATGCTGCCGCCTGCGAGCCCCCCAGGCACAGAGCCCTGGATGGGTCACAGCAGGGAAACACAGGTTTTAAAAGGATTTAAACTCTCCTCAGATGGAGGAAACAGCACCCACCATTTCAACATGTGCTGCCTGTCTTATCACCCAGCCAGGCCTGGCCCCTGACACCGCATTAACCAGCCTCTTTCCAACGGCTCTCCCACCACTTTGTCTACCAGCCAGGTCAGAGGCCAATAAATTACAGGTTCATGGACTTCTGGTGTCTCCACCTCCTATCCCCACCCCTGCATTCCCACCACTCTTGGCCCCTCCAGTCTATGGCCCTTCTGTCCTCTTACCCAGAAATCCACAGGCCCTACAACCTGGGTTGGGGTTGGGTAGGCAGACACAACAAGGGGGGCAGAGAGACAGACTGTGAGCCCCACAGAGGCAGAGGAGCAGGTACCCCTGCTGACATAGAATAATAGAAATGTCCAGCTGGAAGTGACCATCTAGTCCAACCCCCTGTACTGAGACAGGACCAAGGAAACCTAGACCATCACTGACAGGTGTTTGTCTAACCTATGGCACACACAAGATTTCCCACTTCACTCGTAGGCTCTGTACCTTTCTGCCACTGGCTCTGGATTTTCTTGCGGTAGACAGAATAGCATTGATCCAGGGCCCGTAAATAGCACTGGATAGAGAGTTTCCCATCCACCATGGGATACTCTGAAGCCAGGTCTGGTTTGTAGAAATCATATACATGTTCCATGTGGGTTCCCCGAACACCTTGGAGGAGAGAAAACAGACTCACCATTGTGTATTGGAGACAGCAGGGGAACAGAACCTCAAATCCTCTCCATACCAGCCCCCGACCTGCAACGAACCTCTTAGCCAAAACCCACCACAGCTCTTTACAAAAAAAATTTCACCTCATAAAATTCACAAAATTCATTCATTTCATGAGCCACTTTTCCACCTCCTCTTCCTGCTCTGACCTCATCCTATAGCCTTCATATTTGAGATCTTTTCTATGAAGAGAACCTTCTCTGGATACACTGGGAAGGTAGGTAGATTCCTGTACCACCCCGTCTGTGTAGTATCTGAGCACCTTCCAGTTGTGCATAACGCAACATGACTAACATCTGGTGTGTGTGGTCCACTTTCTCTTAGCCTCCCTCTAGAGGGGAAATTCTGTGTGGCGGAGTGCTTGGAGTGCTTTTATATAAATATGTACATGCTGCTCTGTGCTTATAACAGAGACGGCAGATCAAAGAAATGTGCTGGGCACTGGGAAGGGAAGGTGGTGAAGGTTGGGATGGTCCTGCATTCCTAGGGGAGTTCATTCCAGCCCAGACCTCAAGAAAGCTCAGTCTCCCACACACACACACGAGCTTTTCCCTTATAGTAGAGAGGTCCATTGTGCCAGAGGTGCAAAGTTGTCAAGTCCTCATCCTGGAGCTTTAGTCCCTCTTAGATGACCTGGGCCGAGGCAGGGATTGAGCACCTGGAAGTTAAGGACTGAGGCAGTGAACTCAATATTCTATGGGAAGCTGGCATAGGGGGCAGAGGATGGTTTCGTTGGGCCCATGGCATCCCATGTTGCTGAGGAGATGTGCTGCCCCATTCTATATTAGGAAACTTGAGCTAAGTGCTGCCAGTTTCATGGCCAGGTATACCACACTGCTGCAGCCCAGCCGAGAGGTGACGAAGTTGTGTTCAACTGAGGCCAGGTTGTTGTCTGCCAGGGTGGAGCAGAGTCCCCCAGCCAGCTGGAGGTAGCAGAAAGTGTTACTCATGGACACTGCCACATGAGAGCTCAGCGTCAGCGAGGAATTCAGGAGGCTCCTAAGCTATGGACTGAACTGACCATGGCTGCAAACTCCTCAAAGTGCTTCTTCTGGCTGCCAGCACTGGCCATCCTGATGATAATGGTGTGATTGAACGTGGTGAAGGAGAGGTAGAGAGGTGTGTCATGTGCATATCGCTGCACTTGAGTCTATGTCCTCTGACCAGTTCCCCTAGGGGCTGTATGTAGATGCTGACTAGGGCCAGGGACTCCACCAGCGATGAGTTCAGAGGCAGCAGTGCACTTTTCTATCACTGCCCCTTGAGTGTGTCCCTACCAGATGGATTTAAACCATTTTAGTGCACTCCCTGGACCCATCACCTCTCATAGGCAGGACAGCTGCATCTCATGGCTGGCCATGGGCAATGCTGCAGCGAGACCCAGAAGGCTGAGATTGGATGTCTGCCCTCTATCGACTGACAGCAGGAGTTCATCCAGCAGTGCCACTGAAGCAGTTTCAGGTCCATATCCTGCACCAAATCCAGATTGTGCCAGGTCTGGAATATTAGCTTCAGTTAGATGAGCATGTAGTTGGCCTTTGGCTAGCGACTCCGAGCTTGCTCAGGAGTGGGAGATTGATACTAGACAGTGCCCAGCTAGAACCGATGTGTCCAGGGAAGGTTTCTTCAGTGCTGGTTGGACAGTTGTGTGTTTGAAGGGGGGCAGGGAAGATTCCTTCCCTGAATGAGGCTGTTTGCTCAGGACTCTCCTGCACTAACCAGGAAGGGCCTGGGTGGATTCAAGTTGCTGTAGGGTTTCCAGTCTTCCCTAAGGAGTGAATGTGCTGAGCTCCAGGAATGGGCTGCTGGTGGCTGGGTACAGGCAGAGAGGGCCCTGTTTTGAAGCCTTCCTGAACAGGCATTAACCTTTCAGCACAGCAGGATGATGGTTCCTTGCAGCCCTTGGTGCTGGGCTCTGGTGCGGGCTGTAGGCCCTCAGGATTGGGAAAGCTGTTTACCACCCTGGACAGCTCCTTAGGGCAGCTACTATGGAGGCAGATAGGACAGTTCAGGGCATGTAATACAGCCTCAGTTTAGGCCTGGAGCAGTTGTGTGTGTCAATCTGCTTCAGCCTCCATTTTCTGCCATCCAAACTTGAGTTTCCGACCCCACATCCAGCTCAGAGTGGAGAACAGCTGGGTGACGGAGATGAAGGGGACACAGGGATGGGGGGAACAGCATAGACGCCAACTTTCCCCAGCACTGGTGGGAACTCATGCCCCCCCTGCCCCAACTCCACCCTTTCCCTTTCCCTGCCATGCCCCCATTCCAACCCCTTCCCCAAAGTCCCCGCCCCAACTCTGCCCCCTCCTTGCCCCATTGGACCCCTTCCCCAAATCCCCGCCCCGGCCCCGCTTCTTCCCTGAGCGCGCTGCATTCCCCCTCCTCCCCTCTCCCTCCCAGCCACACGAAACAGCTGTTTCTCAGTGCAAGCGCTGGGAGCTAGAGGGAAAAAGCTGGCACGCAGAGCGCTCAGGGGAGGAGGCAGAGGTGAGCTGGGTTGAGGAGTGGGGAGCTGCTGGTGGGTGCAGAGCACCCACCAATTTTTCCCCGTGGGTGCTCCAGCCGAGGAGCACCCACGGAGTCAGCGCCTATGGGGGACAGTGTGTCAGAAGTCAAGGCAGAAGTACCAGGATGACAATTCACTGGTTCGTTGACTCCCCGTTCTGTGCTGGGCAGGCAGCTGTGCTGGAATTCGATAGCGTCTAAGAGGCTGTGTGATCAGGTCAGGCTCACGTTCCTTGTCAGAGCTCTCACAGCTCCCAGGTCGCTGCCTGACGGAGGTGAAGGCCCAGCCCAGCCAGCAACTGGGCTGTGATGTGATCAGCAGCGAATCGACTCCAGAGACCCGGATGTGACCCACTGTGTGGGTTGGACCAGAGACGGCCTGTGAGATCCTAGGGCGGCAAGTGAGGACTTTAGGCTTTAACATGCGTGCTGAAAAGGCCTCCGATGCTAATGTCCCCCGGGACACCAAGTCTGGGGCATGCACCATCATTGCCGACAAGGGTCAGCGTAGTGAACCCGTAGTCTGTCTGTGAGCGTGAGCTCTAGGTTAGCGTTGGCTCCTGGTTCTAGCGTCAGGTAAGACAAGGTCATCTGATGCCTTTCATCAGAGGCACCTCGTTCTTGACCTTTGCAGAGAAGACAAAAGGCCTGGTTCCTGGGCCTGAGACGGGCTGGGAAAAACAGTGAGCCAGCTGTGATGAAGTGGGAGATTTTCTTGGTTTTTTCTAGGGTTTTCAATGGTTTGCATGCAGCGGGGGTGGGACTCAGTTTCCCTGGGTGTTACTGGTTTAACGAGGTGATGGGAGAGGGAGTTTGTTGTTACAGAGGACAAGCTACGGAACTTGGGACCCAAGCCAATGGCCTGGAGAATGGATACCCCAGCGACTGGTGACCAGGAGGCCCAGCTCGGGAATCACAACCAGTTCTGGCCAGTGGAAGGACAATGGGCTGTGGAGAGAAGACCCTGGTGACCTGACCAGCCAGTTCCAGCCAGTGGGGAACAAAGGATGGCTGAGAGGAGAGGAGGCCCAGGCAACCCTGTTTACCACAACAGAAGACAAAGGACAGAGGCAGGGCTTGGGAGCTGGTGATATTGGATGCCCAGCTGGAAAGCACGGGGGCTTGGGACTGGAGGGAGAGAGCAGGCAGAGCCCACCTGGATGCAGGGGAGACTTAGATGTGCTGTGCTGAGGGAGGCCAGGCCTGCAGGACCTGAGAGTTTCCTATGTTGTGTTCACATGCTCAATAAACCCTCCTGTTTTACGTTGGCTGAGAGTCTCTCCAGTCTAGAGAACAGGGTTGCATTATTCCCTCTGGGAGTGGAGGCCTGGCCGGGGGTGGGGTGTGTGTGCTCAGGAGCGAGTGGACTCCCTGAGGGGGCCCACAGTGAGAGACAGGCATGCTAAGGCTCAGAGAGGTGCGGTTCCAGGAGGTGGAGGGGCTTAACCCCCAAGAGAGAGTGGACCCCTGAGAAGGGCTGTCACACTGAAGGGGCTTCCCCCCAGGAACCGTACAGGGCCAAGAGTGGACACGACCTGTGAGTCTGTGACACCAGCGCTCCCACCCGACCTGGTATCTGTGACACAGGTGGTCTCTGGGGCTACATCACTGACAAGGACATGTATTGTTTGCTGGCAGTGGGTCTCGCACAGATCAACATCAGTCTGAGTTCATATCAGGGCTGCCCAGAGGGTGGGGGGCAAGTGGGGCAATTTGCCCCAGGCCCCACAGAGGCCCCACGAGCCGCTCCGGGTTTTTGGCGGCACTTCGGCGATGGGCACCGCCTGGTGAGTGCAAGCACGGCAAGCGACGGGAAAAAAAAAAAAGCCGCGATCGGCAGCACTTAGGCTGCTCTACTGCCGCTGCTTCATTCTTCGGCGGCAATTCGGCGGCGGGTCCTTCCCGCCGAGAGGGACCTGCCGCCGAAGACCCAGCGCTGCCCCAGGTCCCCTGAATCCTCTGGGTGGCCCTGGTTCATATAGCATTGCGCTGCCTGCTTCGGGACAGCGGCTAGGAACCTTCCTGAGCTGTGCACAGTCAGCAGGAGTGTGATATCCATACTCGTAGATTGCTCTGTTTTCTTGTATGATTCATCCCGGTTTGAACAGTAACAGGTACGACAGAGGGCTTTGTAGTGCCTGCTCCATTTGCTAAATGTCAGGGAAAAGGTGTGTTTGTTCCATAACACAGTTGAATCCTGGGAATGGGCACAACTAAAGTAGCCTGTTCCTGGATCAGTCATTTGGCCAGATTATGGAAAGATCTCAGCTTCTCTGGATCTTTTTATTTATGTATTTATTTATTTATTTTATATCTCTTGTATACTTCCAGTCCTTTGTTGTTAATTAGGTCAAGCCACATGCGTACTGGGCCGGGGACAGTTGTATCCACAGTCTGTAATTTGTCAAGATCTTCCAAAAAAAACTTTATCTGTTTTTGCAAATTTAGTGCCTCTTAGTAAAGTTCTTTGTTGTCTAAACCATGTGCTCTGTTTCCATCAAAGTCCTTGTGCTTATCACAAGTTTCACCACACTTATGCTAGCTGGATGGAAATGCACAGACACAGGGCCAGAGTCTCAGCTGGTGAAAGGCGACATAGCTACACTGTCCTCAGTGCAGCCAGGCCGATTCATATTTGACGCATAGTTTGGCTGAGTGCCACCACATATTACTGAAGCGGGGCCATCAATCATTCTCTCTTTATTTAGCCAACCACGAGGCTGATGGCAGCTGTGGAAATTCAGCAATTCTTCTCAATGAGTTTTAAGACCATTTTAGATGTTGCAACATGTCATGGAGCGTGTAGACCCCATGTGGACTTGGCAGCCAAGGAGTTACTGGAGGAACTGCTGATCATCCTTGATCGGCAGCCTCACAGCAGCTGGGAGAGTAACAGAGCTGAGAAGCAGAGGGGTTGGTGGCTGCCAGAGGAGCAAGCAGGCCAGGGGCAGAGGGTCCTGCCAGGAAGCTAGTGAGAGGCTGCCCCGGAATGACAATGACCCAGAGAAAAAATGGCCAGAGCCACAAGCTGCAGAAACCGACAGACCCAAGGAAGAAGAGATAGGAAGAAGCTTAGGGCATAGCAGGAGAATTGTGGAGGACTAATTCTGCCTGCCTGGGTTCAGGGCCCTGAGCTGGACCCAGCAGAGTGGGTGGGCCTGGGTTCCCCCACCTACCCCTTATCAGCCAAAGGGGGTTCTCGACCCCTTGAGGACAAGGCCCAGCTAACCCCCACCAAGCATAAGGGGAAGTCTGTAAACCCCACTGGGATGGAAATTAATGCCCTTGATCCCAGAACAGGACTACAGAAAGTCAGAGAAGAAGAGTGGACTGACCGCCCCGCTGATCCAAGCAGACTTTGTGCAATGCCCTGTCTGGCCAAAGGGAGGCACTGACACACTGGGGCATCACACCAAATATCTCTTTCCATGAGGTTTAAATAGTGCTGAGCAGCCACACATCAGGCATGTAAGATGACTGCACCTGAGAAGTTCTTTCCTCTTTTACATTTTATTTTCATGAATGCCTCCTTTGCACACTTCGCCTCTGCATGGAGAAGACTGCAGCAGCTTGGACTCGGTACTCCACAGTTTTCTTTTCATACACAGACTTAGTGGCCAAGATTTTGAAAAACAGGAGCCTAGAATTAGGCTCTTAGGTGCCTACTTATGAATTAACCCAAGTGAGTGGGGTGCTGGGCACACAGCAGCTCCCACTGACTTCAGACCAAAAACACAGCCCTGACTCACTACTGATCTTCTCATTAAGAGCCATGAAGTGCCCCATGTCCGTCTCCCATCCTGAAACATGAATTCCACAGGAGACCAATTGCTGCAAGGCTCAGGAAGGATTGATGTCCAGAGACACACAACCTGGAACCATGTGTCTCCAGGGCTAAGCTGCCCCCGGACACTGGCCTATTCCTAGAACCTGGCCAGCTCTGGCCAAGCACCAAACATTCCTAGGAAAGAAAAAGTCATCGTATTAATGGTACCAACCTCTCTCTAGCACCAGAGGGGCCTCTGGTCCAACCAGCATCGCTACAGCTCCTGCCCCTCCCGTGGGACGGGCATTGCCAGTGGCATAGACCGCAATGTCACCACAGACCACCATTGCATAGCGCCCTAGGACGGGACGAGAACGTAGAATTGGTTAGACATAAACATGAAAAAAATCACATAAAAGTCTAAATCTCTGTTTATCCCTGTGCCAAAAGGTGGAAAAATCCCTTGTGACCTGCAAGGGAAACAAAATTGAGCATGTGCCCTTTTCACCACCACCACCTTGCTTTGAGGGGTAGACGCTTTGATGGATAAAGGGGGTCTGACGCATTTACGTTTTTTATTTAAAAAGGTTTCTTCCTCCTTGTTAGAAATTCAGAGTGGTCTAGCCAGGAAGCCTGGGATGCTGGCAGACAACTCCTGCAGTCAGGACATTACAAGAGTCAAGAAAGTGGCACCAAGGTGAGATGAAGCGTTTAGTCCGTGTTTGCGTTTGTTAGCATCTACTTCACTTCAGTGAGTCACATGTTGGGGGAAGGAAGCCTTTGCTAAATATGCAACATCCCTGTGAGAAAGAACAATAGGCATCCTCTGAAATAGCCAAGAGGTCCTACAGCCAAACCAGGGAAGCCCGGAGCTGGCTCTTTCCAGCCCTCTTTACATCCTAAAAATCAAGAAAAGGGCACAAGTGCAATTTTGGCGGGGAAGAAAGCTTTGAAAGTCACCTTTAAAGTCCCAGACAATCTGCCAAGCAGACGTTTACAGGGCCCCCGGTGCAGAAAGGGGCATGGCCAAACTGCCATGGTGACACGGTTTCAGATGTCGCCTGCTGCCATACTTTCACAGATGTGCATCGACCTCACACAGAGGGGGCAGTGGGTAGGATATGGAGACAGGACTGTGGAGTTCTGGGACTGCAGAGGCCGGGCCGCTTGCCTAGGGCTTGGCCACATTCCTCATTATGGGAGACAACAAGGCTCAACTGTTTCAGCCTGAGGGCTGAACATACTTGAAAAACATCAAGTGGCCCCAACCAGCACAGAGCGACCCATCCCCTGCTATTGCACTGCTCGGGATGTGTGCTCTGCATTAAAGCAACCAGAACGTGTACTGAACAACCCTGCTTCCAACTGACCCCGATTTAACGGCAACAGAAGCCAGAGCCTGCTGTTCCCTACCGCACAATCCTATTCAACTTATAAATGATCTGGAGAAAGGGGTAAAAAGTGAGGTGGCAAAGTTTGCAGATGATACTAAACTGCTCAAGATAGTTAAGACCAAAGCAGACTGTGAAGAATTTTAAAAAGATCTCACAAAACTAAGTGATTGGGCAACAAAATGGCAAATGAAATTTAATGTGGATAAATGTAAAGTAATGCACATTGGAAAAAATAACCCCAACTATACATACAATATGATGGGGGCTAATTTAGCTACAACTAATCAGGAAAGAGATCTTGGAGTCATGGTTGATAGTTTTATGAAGACGTCCATGCAGTGTGCAGCGGCAGTCAAAAAAGCAAACAGGATGTTAGGAATCATTAAAAAGGGGATAGAGAATAAGACGGAGAATATCTTATTGCCCTTATATAAATCCATGGTAAACCCTGATCTTGAATACTGCGTACAGATGTGGTCTCCTCATCTCAAAAAAGATATACTGGCACTAGAAAAAGTTCAGAAAAGGGCAACTAAAATGATTAGGGGTTTGGAACAGGTCCCATATGAGGAGAGATTAAAGAGGCTAGGACTTTTCAGCTTGGAAAAGAGGAGACTAAGGGGGGATATGATAGAGGTATATAAAATCATGAGTGGTGTGGAGAAAATGAATAAGGAAAAGTTATTTACTTGTTCCCAAAATAAAAGAACTAGAGGCCACCAAATGAAATTAATGGGCATCAGGTTTAAAACAAATAAAAGGAAGTTCTTCTTCACACAGCGCACAGTCAACCCATGGAACTCCTTGCCTGAGGAAGTTGTGAAGGCTAGGACTATAACAGGGTTTAAAAGAGAACTGGATAAATTCATGGAAGTTAAGTCAATTAATGACTATTAGCCAGGATGGGTAAGGAATGGTGTCCCTAGCCTCTGTTTGTCAGAGGGTGGAGATGGATGGCAGGAGAGAGATCACTTGATCATTACCTGTTAGGTTCACTCCCTCTGGAACACCTGGCATTGGCCACTATTGGTAGACAGGCTACTGGGCTGGATGGACCTTTGGTCTGACCGAGTATGGCCATTCTTATGTTCTTATGCTATATTCACCCTCTGAGGCTGCAGGCCCAGCCGGCATCCCCTCTGCAAGACGGTGTTGGACCTTTGATCTCTGCAGACAGTCCCCAAGTCCTTACATAATGGTAGCTGCTCTGTACCCAGGGAGTAGAAACCCCTGGCAAGCACCCTGCTGGGGATTCCCCGACCATGAGGATGATTCCCCAGTGAGTGTAGCTAGCTCCTGTGCCTCCCTCCTCAGAGCTCCTGGTGCCGCCAAGCTCCCAGCCTGCTCTCCCTGTGGCTCCAATGCAGCAATGGAGTAGTCAGATCAGCTTTCCTCCTTCCTGTGATACTGCACATAGCCAGCGGGGGAGCTGTTGAGGCAGCTGCACCAGATAAGGCCCAGTAGAAGCAGCAAAGAATCCTGTGGCACCTTATAGACTAACAGACGTTTTGCAGCATGAGCTTTCGTGGGTGAATACCCACTTCTTCGGATGCAAGATAAGGCCCAGCAGCCGCTCAGGGGGCTCCCAGCAAGGCTGCTGTAGCAGAAGCCATGGGGAGGCAGACAGGGAGGCCAGGCACAGCACCGAGCCTGATTTAGACACTTCAGTTCCAGCACAGAGGGCCCGGCCCAGAGAGCACACTGCCAATTTGTAACCAAACTAGGGTTGCCAACTTTCTGATGGCAGAAAACAGAACACCCTTGCCCCACCCCTTCCCTGAGGGCCTGCCCTGCCCCTTCTCTAAGGCCCTGCCCCCACTCACTCCATCACCCCTCCCTCCATTGCTCGCTCTCCTCCACCCTTGTTCACGTGCTCATTTTCACTGGGCTGGAGCAGGGCACTGGGGTGTGGGAGGGGGTGAGGGCTCTGGCTGGGAGTGTGGGCTCTGGGTGGGGCCAGGGACAAGGGATTTGGGGTTCAGGAGGGGGCTCAGGGCTGGGGAGGAGGTTGGGGTGTGGGAGGGGGTGAGGATCTGGTTGGGGATACGGGCTTTGGGGTGGAGCCAGAAATGAGGGGTTCAGGGTCCGGGAGGAGGTTTCAGGCTGAGGTGGGGGTTGGGGTGTGGGGGGGGTGAGTGCTCTGGCTCAGGGTATGAGTTTTGCAGTGGGGCCAGGGATGAGGGGTTTGGGGTGCAGGAGGGGGTATTGGCTATGGGCTACAGCCGGGCAGCACTTATCTCAGGCAGCTCCCAGAAGCAGCGGCATGTCCAGCAGCTGTGTAGCCGGTGGTTGGGATGGGAGCAGCGCGCAGAGCCTCCCTCACCACCCCTGTGCCTAAGGGCCAGACATGCCACCACTTCCGGGAGCCGCAAGGAGCCTGCCTTAGCCCCGCTGCACCGCCGACCGGACTTTTAACATTCCAGTAAAAAATCGGACGCCTGGCAACCCTAAACCAAATCCCCACTATCTTCTTAACACTGCTGCCCTCGAGGCCTCAGTTCAGAGCCTGGAAGGCCACCAGTTTGGGGTATCAACCACTGTGAAGCCGGGACAGCCATTACCCCGCCCTACTGCCACTGGCCATCTCTCACTGGCAGCCCTGGCTGGGCCCTGGTGGCAGAGCAGTGGCACCTACACCCATACTAGCTGGATGTCACTTACCATCCCAGGAGCTGGACTCCACCCAGTCAACAGAGTTGAAGAGGGAGGCTGTGCCTCCATAGCAGGCATTGGTGGTGTCGATGCCTTCAACGTCCGTGTTCCCCGAGTCCTGGAAGAGCTGCATTAGAACTGTCTTGACGGCCTTGGACTTGTCAATGATGGTCTCCGTGCCAACCTCCAGCCGGCCAATGGAGTCCCAGGAGAGACGGCTGCGTTCCACAAGGCGCTGCACCACGGTCAGGCATAGGGAGTTAATGTCCTCGTGGGCTGAGCAGAAGCCCATCTGCTTCTGGCCCAGGCCCAGGGTGTACTTCCCGGCTTCCACGCCATCATACTTCTCCAGCTCCACTTGTTCTACGTACTGCGAAGGGAAGTAAACCTCAAGTGCAAGAATGCCCACGTCCTTCGGCCATGAGTCCGACCGAGACAAGTGCTCCACAGAGACGGTGGAGAAACTGAAAGACAAGGAGAACGCTGAGTGTCCTCTGACATGTGGTGGGACGAGACTGCAGATCCCTCAGGGGCACAGTCAGCTGCATGCGTGCAAGCACAGACCTAGTGTGGGCCGCGGAGGCCATACCAGACACCTGAGACTGTGACAGCATATAACACACGCTACCCCAACACAGACCCCAAAGGAGACAGCAGAACCCTCGCGAGCGGGGATATCTGGCTGCACATCCTCATCCAGCACAGGCTGGAGAGCCAAGAGAGGGCACAGCAGCCTCCTCATGGGCAGCAATCTGTTAACCACACAGCCCGTCTCAGAGATGACCCCATTTGCAGATGTCTGCAAAGCAGCAGCAGCCAGCAGGGGCCCCTCTCCACACATGCACAGAGCTGCTTTGATTCATGCTCCAGAAGGGACTCTGCATGCTATAGAACCTGTCCCCCCGGCCCCCAAGGCAGTGTTTGTTTTATTCTAAACCACCCCTTGTTTTCAGTCACAGCTAACTAGGGTTGCCAACCCTCCCGGATCGGCCTGGAGTTTCCAGGAATTAAAGATTATGCCATGTGATGAAATCTCTGGGAATACAGCCCACCAAAATTGGCAACCCTATTACTAACAGTTCTGTTTGTTACCCTACTTCAGAGGTGGCCAACCTGAGCCTGAGAAGGAGCCAGAATTTACCAATGTACATTGCCAAAGAGCCACAGTAACATTTCAGCAGCCCCCCATCAGCTCCTGCACCCCGCTCCCAGCACCTCCCACCCACCAGCTGCCGATCAGCGTCTCCCCCTCCCTCCCCGCACCTCCCAATCAGCTGTTTTGTGGCATGCAGGAGGCTCGGGGAGGGGGGAGGAGGAGTGATGGCCTGGCAGGCTCAGGGGAGGGGGCGGAGAGGGGTAGAGTGGGGGCAGAGCCTTTGACAGAGCCAGGGGTTTAGCAGTGAGCAACCCCCGGCACATTGGAAAGTTGGCACCTGTAGCTCCAGCCCCAGAGTTGGTGCCTATACAAAGAGCCGCATATTAACTTCTGAAGAGCCGCATGTGGCTCCGGAGCTACAGGCTGGCCACCCCAGCTCTACTTGGAGAAGAACGAGCCTCTCTGCAGCTCTGAGTAGTCCGTTCCCCCACTGCTGAGGGATTGTTCCCTCCAGTTTCCTTGCCAGTCGTGTGTTAAATGGCCAAACTCAGGGGACTCGCTTCTACTCCTTGGGGTGTTATTCCACGGCCTAACGGCTCTCCTGATACCCCATTACATTGCCTTTGCCTACATTCCTTACCACTACTCCTAGCTCTCTAGTCCTCTCCTGCTCTGTTGTTTACACCCTAATTAGTTCATGTATAAAAGGGATCAATTCATAGGCCATGGTCAATGGAGAAGCTCCCATTGTCTTCACTGGCTTGGCATCAGGCCCAAAGTGCTCTGTACAGTGAGTGCTCCATATTACTATTCAAATCACATCACCCTGGAGCCAAGCTGTACACAATCTGTTCTTGGCAGCTTTTCCTCAGCTCCAGCCTGTTGCTGCCCTTCTCTGAAATACTTCCAAAAATTGTCATCCTTCTCTTTCTGGTGCAGAGGGGCATCCAGCTGTAGCTGCACCACAGCTGCAGAGAGAGGCACTCTCCCCTCTCTGATGTGGGACAGGGTGGCTTTGCATGTGCAGCCTAATCAGATTGCAAACTTGGGTCTAGTTAGCTGCCACCCTCCCGCCCAGGTCTTCCACCCTTACTGGGTCCCAGCGCTCTCCCTCCCCCTGCATACCTGCCTTTGGGATTATGTTCCTCCACTCCGTTATTGTCAAACCCCGGGCCCTTTGTATTACTGCTCTGCCCTCACCCTGCTCACATCCCCTCCTAATGCAGTACCAGCTGTGCAGTGCACCCCCTTCTCCCAGATCACAGAGCCACCTCAGTGTGGCTCCCAATGGCCGTTGTGTCAGATCCCTATTCCCGGGCAATGCCAAAGCCTTCTTCACGCTGGAGTGCAGAGCACAGCAGGTCAGGTCACTCCCCAGCAGAGAGCTATTCACACACATTCCCAACTGACCTGCCAGGATTCCCAGAGCATGATCCCAGCAGGGGCAAAGGAGAGTGCCCCATGTCCCGACCCTTAGGCCTAGCTCCCCAATCTGCCCCTCACCTGGCCTGCTGTGTGGCAGCTGTGAGGTGTGCTGGCCGAAGGGGCCACTCCTGTCTCTGCAGCGCTCGCTTCACTTGCAAACAACGCCTGGTTTGACTGAAGAGGCGGAACATTTTCCCCAGGCTGATGGGCAAGTAGCAGCAGCGAGGTCTCTTCCCCAGCCCCACCAGCACTTATATCGATTCCCTGCAGCAGGGACAGGCAAAGTCCCTCCCTACACTTATCAGGGGAGCGAACTGTGTGTGCTTCACTCATTGCTCAACCAAAGGTCACGGCACACTGGCCAACACGACAAAACAGGAGCACCCTTTCCCCACAGCCCCCGGGGCCTCCCTCTCCACTGCCTCCTGCAGGGCCCTGGTCCCCTACTCACCTCCATCCCTTGTGCTGCATCTCCCTGCAGGGCTCGCCTCAAGCCCCATGGGGCCTGCCCTCGCCATAACTCCCTCCTCACCACCCCTGCCCACCCCACACTCGGTTGAAGGTTCCAGTCTGCACCTGTTACCCTCCCCCTCCCCCCAAAAAAGCTCCCCCAGCACCTGGCAGAGGGTCAGGTACCTCAGGGGGTGGGACACACCAGTGAAAGATGCATGCTCCATGGTGCCCAGCTCGAACTCGTCCAGCTGAATGTTTGCCAGAAGGGCTCTTTCCCCAGCGTGTTCTCTGGCATGTGGAGAGATCCAGGGGCAGCAGCTGGGGAATTGTCATTGGAGAAAGACAAAGACAGACACTTTTCCAGAAGGAAAAAAACTGTCCAATTTGTCCATCCCGGCTCTGAGAACCAGCTTGTCGAGTCTCCCCAGCCTGCAGCTAAGCAGGGGCCTGCTACGCAAGAAGGCAGCGCCTGTGTCTATTGGTTGTGTCTGAAACACTGTGGGTCTTAGCATGGATACAGCCTTAGGTCTCCAGACCCCCTGACAGCTCAGTCACAGTCTCAGCTTGGCTCCCCTTTATACTGTACATGGCACCCTATCTATGGCCCAGCCCCACAGAAGGATTCAGGCTCCTAATTGCCACTGATTCCAATGGGTGTTAGGAACCTGGATCTGGGCCTGTGTCCCCAACCCAACTGAACCTGTCCCATCCAGGACCCTGCATGGAGTGTAACTGTGCAGCCACCAAGATGGCCGCATCATTCCCGCCTCTTTGGAATTGCTGGTTATGAGCCTCCTGGTCCACCACACCAGGCTGGTGCTCTGTGCCCTCCCACTCCGGCACTCTCATGCCCTCCAGCTGCCCAGGGTCTGCCTGCCCAGGGACTGGCTAAGGTGGGTGGGAGGCAAGGAGGTGTAAGAGATGAGGAGTTGCTTGCTCCAGGGTTTTCCCCCAGACCCCTCGGGTGGGTGGCCAGCCAGGGGGGCGGGTGGCCAGCCAGAGAGGTTGGACAACCCAAGGAGCTAAGTGCAAAGTGGTAGCTGGGGTGATGTGCAGGTGGGGGCAGCTGGCCCTGTGGAGACCTGGGCCTGTGGAGGCATGAGGGCTGGCCTGGGGTTTAGCCACATTCCTCATTTATTGTCTGTTATGGCAGTGCCCTCCAGCCTCCCCCAGCCCCGAGATCAGGGCCCCACTTAGGACATCTGTTTTATGATCCAGCAAGGGAGCACTACCTGCAGGGAGAGAAGCAGCCAGAGGGAGAGGGCAACAGATGGGCCAGCAGAGAGACCCGTCTGAGCACTAGCAATCACAGTAAACATGGAGTGACCGCTGCTTATGTCAGGCTGGGTGTGATATTGTTAAACCACCCCTGTCTATGCTGGGATGAGGGGAGGGGAGTTGCTTTTAGAATCTCAGCCTGTTTCAATTATCCTGGTTAACATGCTTCCTCCCTTCCCTCCCCCGCACCCTTCCAGATCTCTGCCTGGGGCATTTCCAAGACTTTGGCCCAGATATGGCCTGATCTAGAGCCCACTGAAGTCCAGGAGAGCCTTTCCATTGCCTAACAGGTGCTGGGGCCTCAGGGCACAGGACTAAGCTCCCCTCTTCACTGCAGTGGGAGCCAGGGCGTAGCTGCACTCTCCCATCATGGTTGTAATTCTAGCTCACACTGTCATGGCTGTAATTCTAGCTCACACCGTGCATTAATCCACAGCCAAACTAGCTGCTCTTCCAGCTCTTGTGGCCAGGTGATGACCCTTCCCATCACAGCAGCTTGTCTTCCTGCTACTTCTACGCTTGGGAGCTCCTGAGACATTGGCCACTCAACTTCGCTCCCTGGTTGGGGGGCTGGCAAGGAGGGGGCTGGGGGCACATGCAGCACAGGGCAATGGTGCCCCACAGGCCAGTCTGTGAGGGAAACCTGCACACCTCCGCGGCAGTGCTGACCGGCTCTGGGAGGGAAGGGGTTGTTTTGCTGCCAGGGGTTCTGTTGAAAGCAGAATTCAGGCCAAAGGTCTCCTTTCGTTGTCTCACCGTCCCCGGGATGGATGTTTACAACAAGCAGCCTCAGCGCTGGCCTTTCCGAACTTCTGAGGGCACGGCTTTGCCACCAGCATGTTTCCTACCTCGGGTTGGTGTCTATAATGCATTCACATACACCTATTACAGCTGAAGAACTACGTTGTTATATTTGCAAAGCCAAGCATGCAAAAGTTAGGAAATGCCACAGTTATGGATACTTGTGCAACCTTAATTCAGCCCCTCTGTGCACATACATTATGACACAGACTTTAATGACATGACCGCATACTGTCTTCCCCACAGTCAGTGGATGGGCAATTATTCAGTATTTCTTTATTCTCTCCTCAGGCTTTCTTTGCCAAATACCATCCAAACCTTGCTCAGACACAGAATTATTCATTTCCTTCATGGTGCTATCCCCCCAGCATCTGAGTGCTGCAGAGACAGCACTGGAACTATCCTCACCACAGCCCTGTGAAGGGTGGGGGTGATATTACCCCACTGTACAACATTTTGGTTTAAGTGACTTGCCCAGCATCACACAGAAACTCTGTGGCAGAGGCAGGGATAGAATCCAATTCTCCAGGGCAGAATTCGAATACTTTACCCATGAGACAACCTGCAACCCCCTGCCTTGTGCATGACACCCCTGCCAATTTCTGCAACAAATGAGGCAGGAGTGCTGCAGACAATAGCCCCCTTCACGACACAGCCCTGATTCATCCACAGAGCAGGTCCATCTTCTGCACTGAATAAGGCAGGGGTCTCTGGAAAAAGAAAGTATGTGATCCTGTAATTACAGACTATCAATATGCATATGTACAAGAGGTCAAATTAAGGTCACACAAGCAACCCTAATACCAGCATTCCCTGACTTTTGAGTTCTTGTGCTTTGCAACCCTTAATAGTTTTTAATGTAGTCTCCTAATTTTAAAAGCCTGAAAATTCCAATATGTCAAACTAGACTGACCCCCAGCTTAGGTCATCAGAGGAGTTCGGCCCTTTGGATCCATAGCACAGATTTCTATCACTTGATCTAATGGAGTAATCAGCAGCAGTGGTAGACTGTTATCCTCTCTAGGCATCAGGCAGTATAGGGGGATGACACACACTTTGCCAGGGGTTCACAGACGTTTGCAAAGTAATGTAGAGACTCGGGGTTCCCAGGTTCTAGAGGGGAGTGTGCTCTAGCAGTTAGACTCCCCTGCCCCTATCCTTCCCCAGACCTCGCCCTCTGCCCTGCTATCCTCCCCCAATGTTCTTCTTCTCCATCCCTCTGCTCCTGTACTCCCCCTATCTGCCTATGTAGTCCCCAGACACTGACTCCTCTCTTGACTCCTATCCAATCCCCTGTCTCCTGCCCCTCTCCCACCCCACCAGCTCCTGCTTCCCGCTGTTCTCCCCCAGGCTTCCAGCCAGTGCCCCCCAGCCCCCTCTGGCTTCTGCAACCCCCTCTCCCCAGGTCATTCCCCTCATTCCTCATCCCGCTGCATTCTACGTGAGGCTGCACCTTCCCCTTCCTCGCTGCTTGAGTAGCAGAAGGGGGGAGCACTGCTCCCAGGAGAAAGTCTCCCTGCTCTCAGTTCTGGTGCCCCGCACCACAGCGGCTCACAGCAGCAATAGCAGAGAAAGTCCTGCTCAGCCCATGCAAGCCTGGGCTGGAGCGTACTCAGTCGCTCTGTGAGGATAGCACCTGCGCAGACTGGTCATATGTAGGAGCTATGAGGGGCTGGAGCACGCTCAGTGCAGATGGAACCTTCAGAGACTTCAGCTCCCAAACTCTAACCAATCTCTGCTGAGCATGTGACTGAGATCTTGCTGATGTTCGCAACTTGGCCACATTTGGATGGCTTTTCATGGGAACTCCAGATGGCACCTTCCAGACACACAGGCCACACTCTGCCAAGAAAAATCTCACTACCTGTTTCCAGCCTCTTCAGGCAGATCATAGTAGGCCTTCTGGGCCTCCCCACACAGGAATGGGGCAAGGATGCCATACCACTGATCTCGAGGCCAGGCCTCTCGTAGGGCTGTCCTCTCAAAGGCCAGAAGGTATGCCTCTACATCATCCTCCCATGTCATTTTCTGCAGCCAATGGCTGGCCCGTATGATCTGCGCCCCATCATGGCCGCGGTTCAGCTCTGTAAGGGTCTTTACCTGGTTTACCAGTTCCCGCAACATAGCTCGGTCTTGAGAAGCCTGTGTTGAGATGAGTTCCTGTCTGCATCCTGTAAAACTTGCCCATACCGGTATTGCCCTGGCCTCTTCTTTTGTCATTCAGTGTTGAATGCATTCTAAAACAATATGCATTTCCTCACCTTTTGGAGGCAAAGCCAGACTTTAAGGCACCTGCTCCCCTACTTGGTGTAAACTTTGCTTGTGCCAATCAGAAACGAACACAAACAGGTTTTGGGCCCCGTCCCCTATGACACTTCTATGATGTCATAGTTGGTACTTTAGGCCTGCCTGCCATGTGCAGGCAGGGACAGGAGAAAGAAAAACAAATCCTGTGTATCCTGTGTACACCCGTAACCGAGCCTGATCACCTCGAAGCCTCTCTCTCAGCTCACGTGTATCAAACAGAGTTTCTACGTTTACCGGTCGTTATGCGTTGTTTTGTATTTGTAAGTATCGGTTATTACTAAATGCTGCATCTTTGTTTATAAACATTGTTAATAGATATTTTAGTCATTGTGTGTTTTAAGTTTCATTAACTCTATTAGCTAATCATACGCTGCTCCCTTACCCCTTGTAATTATCCCCAATAAAACTTTAAATTGATTAATTTTAGTTGTGTGTGTGTGTCTGCAGTTTGCATCGTGACCCATACTCTCCTTGCATCCCTCACCAATATAGTCTATCGCCACGTGCAGCCTGGTAAATAACAGGCCTGCATTTTTCTTTCGCCCCTGCGTGCTCGTGGCAATTTACAGCCTGGTCCATCAGCAGGCGATTAGTCTCTTGCTTCAGCCGCACTGTCTCCTGTTGGGCGGCTGCCTGGACACAAGTAGCCTCCTGCTGGGCCGCCGTAGCTTGTATCAATGCCCGTACTAAGTCATCCATTGTGATGAAAAAAAAAAACAACCCTCTCTTTTTTTTTTTAAATCACCCTCCTTCTTCAGCCGCGCTGTGCACACCACATCCCACTCCTGACACCAGTTGTGACAAAGTTCCTCCTCTACCTTGGTGGGCCCTGCACTTATTGGCAGATTTGCTCACCTCAGTGATCTTCCCCTCTGGTGGAACCCACAGTCTGGGTCAACACCTCCTGTATCTGATCAGGAGTTGGGAGGTTTGGGGGGAACCCAGGCCCGCCCTCTACTCCGGGTTCCAGCCCAGGGCCCTGTGGATTGCAGCTGTCTAGAGTGCCTCCTGGTACAGCTGCGCAACAGCTACAACTCCCTGGGCTACTTCCCCATGGCCTCCTCCAAACACCTTCTTTATTCTCACCACAGGACCTTCCTCCTGGTGTCTGATAACGCTTGTACTCCTTAGTCCTCCAGCAGCACTCCCACTCCCACTCCCACTCCCACTCCCACTCCCTCTCCCTCTCCCTCTCAGCTCCTTGCGCCTCTTGCTCCCAGCTCCTCACACGCCCACCACAAACTGAAGTGAGCTCCTTTTTAAACCCAGGTGCCCTGATTAGCCTGCCTTGATTGGCTGCAGGTGTTCTAATTAGCCTGTCTGCCTTAATTGTGTTGTGTATTTGGTTGTCATGGTTTTTGTTCCTATGGCAACTGAGTTAGATTATTAGGGGATAGCCCAGCCAGCTTCGGCCGGTTGAGTGAGCTCTGTGTCTGTAAATAAAATGGTAGTTTTGTTAGCTGTCTGCTGTCTGGCCTCAAGTGATTTCTTCCTAAACCGGCTGCCCCCAAGGATATAACAAATTGGTTCTAGCAGCTTCCTGATTACTCTAGTGCAGCCCCTGCTCTGGTCACTCAGGGAACAGAAAACTACTCATCCAGTGACCTGTATATTTGCCCTCTACCAGACTCCTGTACCCCACTGGCCTGGGTCTGTCACACGAGGGTTATAATGGGAAGCGTTGGGCAAACGTAAATCCAGGCACTGCCGCCTGCAGCACCTAGAATATGGGACCCACTCTTACATTAACACTTCCTTAGGCCTAACAAATGGGCTGCAGAGCCTTGAACATGTAGGTGATCAGTTTGGATCCAGTCTGGCGGGTTGGTGGCTCTCAGCTCCAGCTCCCACATCACCAATTCACTGCCATGCTTGGCACTCATTGGCAGACCCAGCAAAGTAGCCAAGAACTGCACGGCCCATGAAGACTGAACTACCCCATTCCCAGAACAATTGCTCAGACCAGGGACCAGGCCTGCTGGCAGGGCAGTGTGTGGGGGATGGATGCTTGCTCCGTAGCTAAATCTCAGCTAGCTCCATCAGTACAAACCTCTCTGCATGTCCTTGTTTATGCTCAGGAGTCAGCACCAGTACAGCTGCACAGATCGCTGACTTTGGGCTAATCTCTTGCATAGGCAAAGCCGCAGCCGCAGACAGGAATATCAGCATTCCATTCCACAGACTGCTCATCAGCAAGTGCTAGCAGAGCTGCTGAGAAATAAACTGGCTTCACAGCACACACCACTGCACTCCGGTTTCCTGACACAAATCCAAAACTCTAGGCTCACATTGTTATTGGCAGCACAAGAAACCCATTTTCAAAAGACGTGCCCTGCTAGAAGGTGGGAGTATTTGGGATTCCTGAATACCACAGCTATCCAGAGAGCAGATTTTACTGGAACTGAACAAAAGCAAATCAATTCTAGATATATTTTACAGTTTGCTCCATTAAATGTGTGGTTCAAGAAAGCAATGGATCATGGTGCCATTCCTTTTTGCAAAACATTTGTGATATTAAAGATGTCCACAGCTATTGTATATTGTGGTGTATTGAAAAGTGTGTTAAAATTACAAGCTGTCACTTTGGGGTTTCCTGGTCATGCTTTCTGGTGAGGGGGCTTTGTAGGGAAGCGAGCCACCTGGGTCTTCAGCAGATACTCTGCAAAGATTTCCAGGAAGGGCATGTTCATAACCCCATTCAGCAAAAGGACAGCTGCCTGTGAAAGGGTACTGTGACAGGGTACTGGAAACCACTCCCACCATCCTACTCTCCAGTCCCAGCTGCTAACGTTTCACTTCTCAGCGAACCTGAAGAAATGTTACTTTCACAGGGAGCTGTTTTCCCGAGGTCACAGATGCAGGCCAGCCCATGAATGTACAAGGGGAAAACACAAGGGCTCTCTCTCACCAGTGAGCCAACGAGTCACCATAGAAACCCAGGCAGGGCTCTGACGAAAGGCCACGCTGGCATGGCCCTGGAACCTTAGAAAGGTTCTTGTCTGGTTTGAAGCACTGCCAAGTTCCCTGAAAGGGAGTGCCCACTTTGCTGCTCACCCTCATGCACGGCCCCTGAGCCTTAGAACCACACTTATGCTCAAATGGATATATTTTGCACACGCCTACACCCACACACCTCTCACTAAGGTGCACCAATCATTTCACCCATCGCTTCCTATGCTCAGAAATGCAGAACCCTGGAGCCAAGGTTAGCGAGCTAGTTACAATCCCCAGCCTGGTCAGTTTCCTGATGAACAGGTAGCATGCCTCTGTTTGGCTCCTTGTACAATCTTCACCTCACCTTTAGCCTTTTGCAGGTTGAACGCCATGAATGCCCGAGATCAGCCTGGGATCTAACACTGGTAAAGCCAGACTGAGTCACCCCAAACTCCATAGCCTAGCTGCTCACAAGGGACTCTGTGCCCATTACAAATTTCAATGACCAAACTTTCTTCATAACTCCGTTTGGTGGAAGGACTGTGTGGATTTAACAAAACCAAAACCAAGGAAAAGGGCTTTCACTTCCTAAGGCAGCCGACCCATTTCATTTTGAGAGTGCCCTTCAGCCCATGACCCAGCAATTCCAGCCCAGGAGAGGCCTTGCTTGGAAAGCTCTGTGGTGTTAATTGTGAACCTGGCTGCTCATCATGGCTTGGTGCATACTAGGGACGAAGGGTCTCAGGCATCTGACCTGGTGGGAGGAACCAATTCCAAGCTCCATGGCTGTGCTGGGACAATGCTGGAGAACGTGGTAGCAAACGCTTTGAGTAGCTTTTCCTGGGCAAAGGCTTGCAGGAACATGTGCCCCATTTCCAAAGTGCCAGGCACAGCAACACGCATCAGCTGACATCTGCATATGCCTGGCTTCGCACCAGGGGAGGACCAAGGCCAGCACTGTTCCAGGTGTGGTGCAGTAGTCACGCTCCTGTTCACTGGCTGCACTCAGCGATTATGGGCCTGGCTTCTCCGTGGCTGTTGAGCTCTTTCAAGTTAAGCCAAGTGGCGAAATGCAATTCTGGGAGCCCTCCAGCCCCATTTCAATCCAGGCAAGAGACACACTGGGGGAAAGGATATGATGGGAGACACATACACACCTGCATCTGCTCTGAAAGCCCCAGCATTCCTGGCGCTGACATTTTCCCCCTTACAACGACAGCACCAACACAACCATTGCAAAGGAATCTAATGAGGCTGCAAAATAGAGAGAAATAGAAGTAGAAAGAGCAGGTGCAGTCACCACAAGAGTCCCGTGGCCCATACCTCACAGGCTTAGATGGAAGCTCTACGTGTCTGCGTGTTGGTGGTGGTGCAGCCCAGAGGGTTGATCTGCGGGGCAAGGAGGAGCCAGTCTGCGCAGCTCTGAGCCCTGTTTCAATGTAGGTGACAGGCCACAGAGAAATGTGGGCCAAAGGGCAAGGCCTGAGGGAAAGACTAATTGAAAGCCTTGGAATGATACTAAGCAGGGGCCTGGAGGGTTCAGGGGACTTGGAAGTCGGGCAGGCTGCTGTGGCATGGCATTATGGAATTGCACCCCAGCTCCAGCATGCAGACCCTGGCTTGACCGAAAGCAGAGAGAAAAGGCTGGAGTTAAGGTTTTCCTAGGAACATTGACTGAGTCATGTTGCACCTCTGGAGGATTTTCCAGCCCTCTCTGGAACGTGCAGTTTAATATATTTCTGTGTCTGTTACATAGGCACCACATCTGACGTACACCTGCCAGGCAGGCATGCTAACATTGCTACAAAACCCTGCACTTTTGCATCCTTTCCAGTGAATGCACTGTTGCCATTGCACAGTTAAAATGCAACAGGGCCGGCCTGGAAATCCATATCTGAACCCCATACACACCATTTGGCTGAGTTCATCTTCACAGCCCAGCCCCATCTCCAGCACAATCACAGATTGGTGGGAGGGGGAAGGGGTTGCTTACATGTAAAGCATTATACCATGGTTCCAGTTACACTTCAGTGAATGGGGTTAGGGACACAGGGTTTCCCACCTTGCCCTCATGCCAACCAATAGCAGCAGCAGTTTACTGCAAAGCAGGATTAGCAGCACATTGGTTTCTGCTGTGAGGTTGTGAACGATCTGTTTACAAGCCATGTGGTATTCAGCCACTAGAGCCCTATGCACTGTAGAGTTTCAAGCAGGACATGGTTCTTGATAAACAAAAGGGAACAAAGCAGGAACTCAAGCTGTGTGGAAGCCTGTTTGCAGCTGTAGTAATTTTCCTCTAACTTCATCCCGTATAAGGTGAGGCCCTGTCCACACATAAAAGTTGTACTACTTTAGCTATAGTGTGGACTCAGGCTATGTCTACACTATAGATCCTTTGCCACCTTACCTCTGTCAGTTTAGCTATGTTGGCATAGCCCCCAGCACTGGCATAGCCTTCACCGCCAGGAGCTTTTCTGATGACGTAGGAACCCTACTGCCCCGAACAATATTAGCTATGTTTATAGAAGCACTCTTCTGCTGACATAGCTGCATCTACACTGGGGCTTTTGCCAGCATAGCTGTGTCACTAAGAGATGTGTTTTTTCACCCCCTGACTAACAGAGCTATGCCAGTATCAGTTTTACAGTGTAGACCAAGCCTCAGTTATATCAGTATACGGGTGCTTTATAGCAGTATAGCTATTCCTGCACAGAAAAGCAAATGAACCAGCATGGCATAATTGTGTCCACATTAGGGCTGTTACTAGCATATTTCAGGGGAGAGGCGAGGAATCACCCTCCGAACGCCCTTCAACAGACTGATCCCAGCTGTCACAATGAGGGCTATATCTTTGCAACCCTTTTTTGTTTTTTTAAATGAGACCTCAGAATTTGCAGAGCGCCATTAAAACTGCAGACGTAATGATTTTTTTTGTAATTCCTCCAATTCTCTCTCCTCCTGCTGCTATTTTGTTGCAGAGGAGTTCGCTGCGTATGTTTCAATGTGCCATTGACAATCTCCTCTGTCAGCAGCAACTCACACAGGGAATATGTAGGGACAGGGGGAATATGTGGGAGTGTGACTGAAAGATCCAGAGCAAAAGCCTGGCTAGTCAGTAAAGAGAACTGACCTCTGGGAAAAAAGCCAGGGTGTACAGAAAACCAGTCACTGGCTTGGCCGTGGCCAATCCAGCTTACACCTCGGTGGGGGAGGAGGGTAGATTGAAATTGTTGGAGCTGATGAAAACATTTCCAGTGGACTATTGTTCCAGTGGAAATGCTGTTCTGTGTATTTGTCTTGGGAACGCATCAGTTTCATTTAGCTAAAATGAAAAGAGCATTCTGATCGGGGCAAAACTTCCCGTTTCGAAGGTTTTGAAACAGAATGGTTTGACCTTTTATTTCAAAAACACTGCTCATTTTGCAATTTATTTTATACTATAAAATATTTCTTTGATGTGGAAATCAAATCCAAATATGAAATGAATCTTAAACACCATTTTGGGGAAATTTTATTTCACAAGAAATTTTGAAATTCTTTGGTTTTGTTCCAGATTTGGAACTAAAAATATTTTGAAATCCTTGAATTGCCCATGAAACGGAAATTCCAGTTCCTGCCCTGCTCTATTTCTATATTTACCCAGAAAAGAAAGTTGCAGGTGCAGCAATGGTTTACTGCTTAAAATCCATTGTTCCCAGGGCTGCAGGGGAAGAACAGCCCTGTGGTCTGGCAGTCAGGAGGAACATAGGAGCTTGTATTCCGGAGGCAGACGCATGGGACGCTGGTCACCCAAGTCAACTCTGAAGTGATGACACAGTCTTAGAACATTTCCTCAAAGAGCCCCACCTGCAGCAATGACGGGCTCATGCTTATGTTTCCAAGCTACTCTACGTACCACCCAGCAGGAGTCGCTGGGCCCTATCCGTCTGCTCCAGGGACACAGGGGGTACTGCTGCAATGGCCAGGCTCTTTGGTCTGAGCTACACAGTGCCTCCCACAGCCCACCCCAGATAAATCTGATCCTAACAGTTATCAAGCCCGCCATGCACTTCCAACCATTGGTGAAAGCCAACGTTTCCCCTCTGCTACCTGACCACCGCACCCCCACACCAGACCCAAAGCAGTCTGCCTCCTGGCTAGTCCTGACACTGGCTGACCCACAACTCCCCTCTGACTCTGATCCGCCTCAGCTGCCAGAGGGACTCCCCCCCAAGCTTCAGAAACCCTCTGCAGCAGGGACTGGCACACTCGCCAGACCAGCTGCCAGCTAACCCTGATTTCAGACCTAGCACCCCAAGAGCTGCAGAAAGTGTCCCCACCTTCCGGAGCCCAGGGGCCCAACACTCATAGCTGCAGTCACATCCGAGCGGCTCAGGACTGGCTCTCATGCTGCCGGCAGCCTGGGGCTCTCAAACTCTTCAGGGCTCTGCGTGGAGCTCTGCCTCCTGCAAGCCTGAGCCGCCCAGCACCTGCATCTCAGCAGCTGCTGGGCCCAGGTGCCTGCCCATGTGTGAAAGGGAGTCTCCTGCCACTTCATGGGCACCCTCAAGATTTCATGGGATGTTATTTCTAGGACAAGCCAGCCTGGGGGCCAGGGGAGGTCAATGGGAGGGAGGTGCAGACACCCAGCACTTCTGCAGCATCCTGCCCATGGTGCGTCACGTTCGGGGAACATCTCTGGCCACAGTGTCACGCAGGAGGTCAGCCGAGATAGCCCAGTGGTCCCTTCTGGCCTTGGAGTCTAGGAATCTGTAAAGTTAGGCAGCCAAAACTCGAGGCTGCTGAAAATCAGTGGCCACTTTTGGAAACCTGGTTTTTATTTTTGAAAGATCTTGTGAGTGACTATTCTCCATCCTTCCTCGCAGAACCAGGAGCGCAAACGCTGCTCCCTCCCAGTTCTTCTGGCTGTGGACTGGCTAGGCCACAAGTGATAGCCAGGAAAACTCTAGGGACAATTCTAGGAAAAGTCAGGATCTAGGTAAGAGCCTGCAGTGAAGCCAAACCCACAGGCTCCATCCTTCAGAGCCCGAGCAACATGTGCAATATCCAGTGTCTACACAGCTCTGTTCAGAGCACTAACCCGAGTCTGTGGAGCCAGCAGGGGTGGCTCCAAGCCCCAGCATGCCAAGCATGTGCTTGGGGCGGCATGCCACGGGGGGCGCTCTGCAGGTCGCCGGGAGGGCGGCAGGCAGGCTGCCTTCGGCAGCGTGCCTGCAGAGGGTCCGCTGGTCCTGCGGCTCCAGTGGACCTCCAGCAGGCGTGCCTGCAGAGGGTCCACTGGTCGCACGGCTCCGGTGGACCTCCTGCAGGCGTGCCTGCGGAGGGTCCGCTGTTGGAGCCGCAGGACCAGCGGACCCTCCGCAGGCATGCCTGTGGGAGGTCCACCGGAGCTGCGGGACTGGCGACCAGCAGAACACCCCCCATGGCATGCCGCCGTTCTTGGGGCGGTGAAATGTCTAGAGCCGCCCCTGGGAGCCAGGCTGGGTGGCTTGCTCCCGCAGGCTCTAAAACTTTCAAAAAATGTTCAGCCTAAGGCAAAGGTCATAAGTAACTGAAAAAAACAGGGACTTTTAATGGGAAGTGCCAGGCCACATCAATATTAGACCTTTCCACCAGCACTGCCTATCATTAGCCAGAATAATTCCCTCCCCATGTGTATTTGAAGCCAGGGAAGTCTGTGCAAATCTAATCCACATCCTTAGTTCCCCCAAGGTGCTCTGATATGAGGGCCATGGACACAGCACATAGTCCTGGATTTGGGGAAGGGGCTGTTCTGGGGCACCGGATGGAATCCCTCCTCAGGCACATGTGTGGGATGTGACTGAATTGGGATGCTCTTGAGAGTGGGATGGCCAGTGGGATCTTGCCAGAGTAGCTTCCCTTGGATGGAGAGAGTACTTAGCTCAGTGACAGCCCAGCTCCGGGGCACCCGGATGTACATGTAGCAGCTGGACTTTTGGGAGACCCATCCGGCAGGACAGTCGGTTACATGTACAGTTTCTGTGTATGAAAACAGCAATAGAGGGTTATCCATGGCAGCTGTATCCACCCTACCTCGTGCATGCCGTGTGTGGTGGAGTTAATCACTAAGTGTCAATTTGAGCAAAGCGGAACTGGATGCTGGGCCCCCGCCACTGGATGACACCTATGCTCTGCTCTACAGTTACAGACTGAAATAAGCACTGCAGAACTTGCTTCCTCCAACAAGCCCCAATGACTGACACTATATTACCCTCCCCTCAAATTCAAGCAATTCCTGACCCCGATGTACCATTGCAACATTAACTGATGCCCACCCTGCAGCAGTGGCCACAAATACTTCCTAGCTCAGCTGGCCAGAAACCCAAGCCCATTCCTCTTGGATGCAGACTTAGCCACGGAGACCCATGCTTGTGTCACCTCTGGATACCCCTGAAGGCTGTCCAGACAAGGCAGCCTGTTTACTGTCCATTACTCCAGACCCAGGAAGAGTTCATGATTCTGGGCCTTTATATTCAAAACTGACAAGGGCTGAGCTCTGTGAAAACTCAGCTCTCCCCACCCTTCTCTACAGCAGCTGTGCCCCGCAGGGAGACAATGGCTGAGGGAGCCCAGCCACCATGTGAGGGATGGCAAAGGGCATTGTTTGTGGCTTGCACCACGCATAGTAAGTCCGTACTGTGGGGCAGGATTAGACTCTATTGGGCGACATTCCTTTAACAGGAAGTGGGAAAGACTCTGCAACCTGCCTCCTGGGCAGTAGGGTTTATGTGGTGTACAGGGCCGGCTCCAGACCCCAGCGCGCCAAGCAGGCGCGTGGGGCGGCATTGTCGGGGCAGGGCGGCATTTGGCTCCGGCGGACCTTCCGCAGTCATGCCTGCGGGAGGTCCACCGGAGCCCGGGACGAGCGGACCTGCCGCAGGCATGACTGCGGAGGGTCCCCTCTTCCCGCGGCTCCGCTTCAGCTCCCGCAGGCATGACTGTGGCGGGCGCGCTGGTCCCGCGGCTCGGACGGAGCTCCCGCAGGCATGCCTGCGGATGTTCCACCGGAGCCGCGAACCAGCGCACCTGCCGCAGACACTTCTGCCCCGGCCGCGGGACTGGGGAAGGGCGGCGCACCGCGCCGCCCTGCTTGGGGCGCTGTAATTTATAGAGCCGCCCCTGGTGGTGTATTCCAGGACACTCTGCTTAGAAGCATGGGGAAGGGAGCAGGAGTTTGAACACGAGCTCTCCACTGCAGGACTGTTGTGGTTTCTTTGTCACACCTTGCTCTAGTCAAGGCCCCCCCGGAAATGTGCAATAACCCAATTCAATGATTTGATCTCTTGTTGCCTGTAATGACCAGGAATGTTCTCCCGAGTACCCCATTAAGGAGGCACTCCATGAATTTTGCATAGTTCCTTTTCCAGGAAATACCGAGCTGTGTGATAACTCAATCACTCATTAACTGTAAGGCTTGGAGCAGATCTCCAAATATTTTAATATTAACTCTGTGTCTTGTTACTCTGGTTTGGAGTAATTCCCACTTCCCCTCCAGATGTACTAGCCCATTTTCCTAGACGAACCCTGACCAGTGCATGGTTATTGACAAGATCTGGTTCCATGGGGTTCCACTGAGTACCTCAGATAAAGCTTCCTCCCCTAATTCAGAGCTTTGCCATGAGGGGGAACTTGCTGACAAGGCCAACTCCTGCCCCCAAGTGGAACGTGTCAAAGTGCTGGAGTGTTCTGCATGAGGCTAAGGGAAGGACTCTTCTGCCCTGAGCCATGGTTCCATCTGTGACTGTTGCAGTCTGAGCCAGCAGTATTCCCTACAACTGCCGCACTCTGCAGGGCAATGAGCTACTAGCCAGACTAGGGGTCGCCAAGTATGTATTTACCCTTGACCTAACAAAAGGTTACTGGCAGATTCCCCTAACTGCCAAGACACAAGAAAAGACTCTTCTCCACGGCATTTGGGTTATACCAATTTAAGACCTTGCCCTTCAGCCTACACGGGACTATGGCCACGGTTCAGTGCTTAATGGACGAAGTGTTCCACCTGCATGGGCAGTACACTACCGCATACACTGACAATATCGTCATTCACAGGCAGGACTGGAATGAACATCTGAGGCACATGATGGTGATATTGCAGGCCCTCCAGGAGGCAGGGCTAATGCCTAACCTGGCCAAATGCACGCTGGCCAGCTGGGAGGTGAGGCACATAGGCTACCGAGGGGGGGGGGGGGCATCAAAGACTGCTAGTCAGCGAAGTACAGGCCTTAAAGCAATGTGCCATATGAGCCGCAAAAATGCAGGTGCATCACTTGTAGGCCTTGCCAGGTACTACAGATGCATTGTGCCCAATTTTGCCACCATTGCATCACTCCTGACTGATGTAATAAAGGGCACCAGCCCAAAGCAGATCAGGTGGTCCACAGTCTGTGGTAAGGCATTCTGGGAGCTAAAAGAGCATCCTGACCTCATCAAGAGCTTCACCCTACAAATGGAAGCCTCTGATATAGGGCTGGGAGTGGTGCTTTCCCAGGACATCGACGGAGAGGAGCACCCTGTACTGTACATCAGTCAGAAGCTGTTCCCATGAGAAACATCCTTCTCAGTGACTGAATAGGAGGCCCTGCCAGTAAAATGGGCTGTGGATGCCTTAAGGTATTATTTGTGGGGGAACCCCTTTCTCTTAGTGGCAGACAATGCACCGTTACAGTTGTTACATTCTATGAAGGATACCAATCCCAGGATCATGCATTAGTACCTCTGCTTGCTACCTTACAGCTTCCAAACATGTCACAGGGCTGGGAAGAACCATAAAAACAGATTTTTTTGAGAGCCGGGGGTGGTGGTGGTGCAAGGACCACAAGGCAATGCCCTGCCATCTGATCTGAGGAGGAGGGCCTTTGATGGGGTGTATAAACTCCTCTCTGGACAGCAGAGGATTAAAGAGAAGCTCTGGGCTCAGGAGGCCCTACCCCTCCGAACCTTGCTGAGCATGCTCCAGTTGGAGGCAAGGTTTAAAAGGGAGCTGGCCGACTCAGTTTGGGGTGGACAGAAAACGGAGAAGAACCTGCTCTAAGAGCTCCAGAGGGGGGCATCGACAGATCCGGACCAGAAGAAGGAACACCAGTGAGCAGCAGCTCTCACAGGTCAGAGACAGGTAGTCCACCTGCAAGGCAGTGTTTGCAGGGACAAATTGCAACACACTGTGGGGAAGAGGGAGATAGGAAGTGGCCCAGGGAGGCTGACTTGAAGCACTGCAAGGTGAAAGATGCTGGACAGGCCTCACAGGGCGCAAGGTCTGAACCTGGTGGAGTGGGAGGGCCCAGGTTCCCTATCCCTCCTAGGCGACCCCTAGGCAGGGTGACCACCAGCAGCGGCAAACACTAGGCGGCAGACAGCAGATTCGTTCACATGGCCCTTTAACGATCTGGTGGCAATCACCTTGATGTATATTCCACACTTTAGCTTCCTCTGAGAGTCAATAGGCCCCTCCCAACAGGTGAGACATCTTGTCTGGTGAGTATTTATTAAGCTAAGGCTAAAATACACCATTCCCAGGAAGGAAAAGCTCTAATGCTTGATAAGAAAATTTTCCAACTATTGTTAGTTTCTCAATCCAAACTCCCATAATTCATGGATGAGCCTATAACTAAAGAGAGCCCCTGCCTGGTGGCAGACTAGAGTAACTCCACCCCCTTGCCCTTTGGTCTCCTATATGCTAATTAAGAGCCAGAGGAGAGGGAAAACAAAATGTGGGTTTAAAGCAGTTCGGAATAACTTGCTGGTGACCCAAGAACCTGAAACTGCCAGAGGTCAAACATCCAGATACCTCAGGAATCCTAAATATATTAAATATTTCACCGCAGCTTAGAAACTGTACATTTGTTTGCTGTGTGACTCAGATCTACGTCTCTGTGAAAAATCTCTCATGTTCCTCTAATGTAATGTCTCATATCAGATGCCAAGCCTTGAAAGGTGTGAAGTGAAGAGTGTTAGATATAATCAAACAACGTATGCACCATGTCCACTAGAGTTACAAGACTATAAGGGGGTTACTTGTTTTCCTTGCAAATGACTTTGGCACCCTAGAAATGATACAAATTGTATTGCATAAATAGGAAGGTTGAAAGATATAATCACCTCACCAGTGTTTAACTTTTGGATATTAAGAGAAATTGCTTAAAAGGGGGATCCAATTGATAGGGCTAATAATGAAATGAAATCCATGAAATGAATCAAACCCTCCAACTAATGAAGAAATGTGTTACACACTGATGCCATCTACTGGATATTGCCGGAAGCAGCAGAGGAAGTAAGGAAGCTGTAAGACAAGAGCCTTTTGGTTAATGGCCAATAGGAATCAGAGGGTTGCCCCCAGCAAGCCCTGAAATCGAGGAATACATAGCTGTGGTCAACTTGTGGAAACCCACAGCTTGCTGAGCTCCCATGTGGGAAAGACTTGTCCTCTTCCAGGGTCACAGAACTAAGCAGAGCTCGCTGAGCCCTGTGTGGAAGGGACTCTCCCCCTTTCCAGGGTTACAGGCTAAGAAGTGCTGAGATTTCATTTCAGACTGTACTTCTCCTGCTGTTCTTTAATATAAATAAGTGAAGTTACCTGTTTAGTCTACACTCTCTAGTGAGACATCAAGTAGCCGTACAGTATTTTAGATTGTAACTAAAGTTGTATGCACATTTTCCTTTATAAGTCCAAGCAAATTGCCCCAACAGAGATCTGAACCAAAATTTTAACCAATCACTTTTGATATTCTAAATTTGTCCCTTTCAGAGCAAACCATTAACATGTTGCACTATCTCCCAGCTTCAACAACAAAGCTGCTGGTGGCTTTTTTTGTAGCATCTGTACTTTCCAACACCAGGCAGTCAACAGAGAGACACTAGCAGAGGGGGCAGAAGACAAAAGCCAAGTATGGGGGGTAAGATCAGAACCATGTTTTCAAATTACAGACAAGCACAGTATACAGGATGGAATCATATTTTGAGGACACAGAGCTGTTGTCCCCACCTCATTACACAGGGATATTATGCAAACAGCACATGCCTCACACCTGGGCATTGACAGCTGGCTGACACAAGCTCTAGAGTAGGTTTACTGGCTAGGAATGCATACACAGCTCCACCCCTTGGTAGACACCTGCCGGTAGTGTGATAACCACCAGCAGAAAGAGACTGTTACCACAGGAGCTGCACCCTCAACCATGGGAAATGGTGGGAGCTGACTTATTTACCTTCAAGGAAAAGCAGTCCTTGATTACAGTGGACTACAGTTCTGATTTTTGAGAGGACGATGCCCTGCCTGATACAAGAAGTAAGTCAGTGACTAGCAAATGGAAGGCCCACTTTGCGAGATGACTGTATTCACTGACAACAGACCCAGTTTGCCTCAGAAGCAGTCAGGGAAATTGGACTCAAAGGGGTGTTTGACCACCACACCTCCTTCCTCCCCAGCTACCTATGGAGTAATGGTAAGGTGGAATCTTCTGTGAAAATAGCCACAAGACTGTTTGTTACACAAGACTGTTTCTTCTGGTTCAGTCCCCTGGCTAGCATTGTTGGCACACAGGAATACCCCATCATAGGGTGCCAACACAGTCCAGAGCAGGCATGGATGAGTCAATGGACCAAAACCCTGCTACTAATGAGGGGAGGCCTGTTGTAGCTAGAAGGATGAGGATACTGCTGAGAGGAGCATGCAGGTGCTAGAATCCGACAAGTCAGCCAAGGACCTAACGACCCTGGAGACAGGCACACCTGAGAGGATCCAACCACTAGAGACACCAGAAGCAGAAGCCTGAAGGAGCTGTGAGGGATGCAGTGGCACCCAGGTCATACGAGGGGACTACACCAGAAGAAGTAATCTGAAGGAAGGGGAGACATGAGCCAGTAGACACAATACCCAGAGACCATCCCAGAATGGAGAGCCAGTACCCTCCAGATGCCAACCACGCAGGGAGGGAGGAGACTCCACAGAAACAAAGTTTGCTAGACTTGGAGACAGGAGACAGAGACGGGTCACTGCTGGTGTGGTCGCCAGTTGAGGAGCTCACGTTCTCTGAAAGACTATGTAACCAGCTGAGTCTGTGGCAATGATGAGACTCCAACTTGGTTCTGTGTTAGGAACCTCTGGCTAAAGGCACACGGGGGGTCAGGGCCGGCTTTAGGCATCACAGGGCCTGATTTGAAGGAGCTGCCGCCGAAGTCCCGCCCCTGTCTTCGGCAGCAGCTCAATCACTGCCGCGGAGGAAGGTCCCTCCGTCGAAATGCTGCCAAAGACAGCGGCAATGATTGAGCTGCCACTGCCGCCAGTGGCGGGACTTCGGCAGCAGCTCCTTCGGGATGTTGCGGGGCCCTCTTAGGGGCATGGGGCCCTATTCCGGGGAATCGGATGAATCGCCCTAAAGCCAGCCCTGCGGGGGTGGGCATCAATTATTTGTGTTTAATGTTTATATTAAAATGGTTGTAAAGTAGGGGTGATGTATTGCTATCAGTGAAATGGCGTCAGAAGGCCTGCATTCCCTGGAAGGGCTGTTATTGACAGGACACCAGGGGAACAGGGAAGCAATTCAGCCACATGGATGGAGCAGGGCATGGGTTTAATAAAGTTTCATTTGCTCAACCTAACCTGCGTTCAGCGTTCAGCATTCAGCTTCAGCTCTGCGAATTCCCATACGGACTTCCCCTTCCTGCAGAGAGCTTTGAAGGGCTAGGACTGGCACCCTGGTCTCCTTTCCAGGGACAGCAGCCTGCTTAGGGCACCGCCAATACTTGATGACACGGGACAAACACCAATGAATTGTTTGATGCACTCGAAAGCCCAACCAGGAAGTGGGGCCTGGCACTTCAACACATTCACACCTTTTATTGGGGTGGCTGGAAACTCAGCCAGCCTGCCATCCTCGAGAGAGGACTTGACAGACTAGCATCCTGTGACTGGCATTTGTGAAGACAAAGGAGGGAGAAGAGGCAAGGTAAGGAAGGGCTGGAATTCATCCACTTGTGCAGCACTCCTGCAGCCCTTTGAGAGAGAGCCAGGTGTGGCCCATGGAACAAAGACCCACTATGTCTGATACAACACCACAACATTAGCAGAGATTAAGAACAGTCAGAACAGCAGCTCTGTTTAACACGGGGGGTCACTTTAAGGGGACTGGATTTGGACACTTGGCATCTACTTATAGTTGGAAGAATCAACGCAGCTGAGGTTCTCTGGGGCAGCCTTCAGAAGCCTCCAGGCCGGGGCCCTGTGACAGAAGCTGACCTGTCTTTCCATTGTGTGTTTGTACAACGCCTAATACAGTGTGATCCTGGCCCATGGCAGGGCTCCAAAGCCCTGCCATAGGTGCCAACTTTCCCCTCTTTTACGTGGGTGCTCAACCCACCCTCTGCCCCCGGGCCCGCCCCCACTCCACCCCTTCCATGAGGCCCTGCCCCTTCCCTGCCCCCATTCCAACCCCTTCCCCAAAGTCCCTGCCCCAACTCCACCCCCTCCCCTCCCCCATTCCAACTCTGTCCCCAAATCCCCGCCTCCTCCCCTGAGTTGTGACAACGCGGTTCTGGCAGGACCCAACTGAGAGTGCCAATTCAGGACTAATTTATTAAAACAGGTCAGTTACAGCCCAAGGCTGGGGGGTTTTCACCTCTAAGGCAAACCAAACCAGCCAGACAAAGAGGACTTTGCTCTCACCCCACTGGCTAACCACAAGTTACACAAGCAATTCCCTTAGACACTCCAGTTTCCCAGTATCACCGACAGTGCCACTCGTTATGGGGACAAATGGTTATGAAAACCAATACCCCAGTAAAAGAAAAAAGGTTCTATCGATCCCAAAGGACCAAACCCCAGACCCAGGTCAATATCAAATCAGATCTTACCCACAAATCACGCTATTGCCAATCCTTTAGAATCTAAAATCTAGAGGTTCATTCATAAAAGGAAAAAGATATAGATGAGAGCAAGAATTGGTTAAATGGAATCAATTACATACAGTAATGGCAAAGTTCTTGGTTCAGACTTGTAGCAGTTATAGAATAAACTGCAGGTTCAAATCAAGTCTCTGGAGTACATCCCCCGCTGGGATGGGTCATTCGATCCTTTGTTCAGAGCTTCTGTTTGTAGCCAAGTCCCTCCAGAGGTAAGAAGCAGGACTGAAGACCAGATGGAGATGAGGCATCAGCCTTTTATAGTCTTTTCCAGGCAAAGCCGTAACAAGGAATTTTTGTGCCCGAGGCAAGGGCTGGCTCCAGGCTCTTTGGCGGCAATTTGGCGGTGGGTCCCGCAGTCTCTATCGGAGGGAAGGACCCACCGCCGAATTGCTGCTGAAGAAGCAGTGGTGGTAGAGCTGCTGCTGAAGCGCCGCCGATTGCAGGGTTTTTTTTCTCCGCCCTGCTTGGGTGGTAGAGCTGCGCCCCTCTGCTTTGCGTGCCTGAGGCAAGTGCCTCACTCGCCTCACCCTTGTTACGGCACCATTTCCAGGTGTAAGAACACCTCTTTGTTCTTACTGTGGAAAATTACAGCAAAATGGAGTCTGGAGTCACATGGGCAAGTCCCTGCATACTTTGCTGAGTCACAGGGCATATTTTCCTTCTCGTGGGTCATTTGTATAGCTGATGGTCCTTAATGGGCCATCAAGCAGGCTAGGCAGAGCTGACACCAACTTGTCTGGGGTGTCCCCCAGAAGCATAGCATAGGTTTGAAATACAGACCGTATAGAGCCAACATTCCTTTGGCCTTATTTGACCCCCTTTATACACGACTTGGTGCAGGACCTTGGTTGCAACCATGTTCTATATGGTACCAGTTCAAGTCAATAACGTGACACACACACCCCTCCCGGAACATGCAAACAGCTGTTTGGCGGCGGCCGGGTGGGAAATGGTGAGAGGTAGGCGGAGGAGCAGGGATGTGGCGCGCTCAGGGAGGGAGGAGGAAGTTGGGGAGAGAAGCTTGGCTGCCGGTGGGTGCAGAGCACCCACTAATTTTTCCCCATGGATGCTCCAGCCCTAGAGTCAGTGCCTATGGGCACTGACACCATACCAATACATCTGGCTGAAGAGACCTGCACTTCAGCTCTCCAGTGCTTAGAGATTTAGGCACATGGCTATTTACAGACTGAAGTAGCGGGGCCAAAAATCCCACGAAGTGCTGTCTTACTGAGCATGCAGCCTTAACTCTCTGATCACAACAGCTGGCTACTATTAGGTCAAGACCTTATTAACTTCTCACAGCAAGTGTGACAAGCCTCTGGGAAATGGGATTGCAAAGGGTTGAACAGAACCTGATCGCTCTCTTCAGGCACACGGGAAGCCGGCGGAATGAGCTTGCAGGGAATGTGTCAGCAAGCCACATGCAGGAGTTCAGGGAGTTAAGTGGTTTGCGTGGGAAAAGTTCACAGCAGATCACAGACCTTTGCAAGCAGAATGAACAGGAGTACTTGTGGCACCTTAGAGACTAACAAATTTATTTGAGCATAAGCTTTTGTGGGCTACAGCCCACTTCATCAGATGCATAGAATGGAACATACAGCAAGAAGGTATTTATACATACAGAGAACATGAAAAAGTGGAAGTAGCCATGCCAACTGTAAGAGGCCATGGCTACTTACACCTATTCATGTTCTCTGTATTGTGGCAAGGCACCTTCTCGGTCTCCCCAGCCTCCACTGCTTTTAGCCCTGGCGAGACAGGCTTGGGTAATCTGGTCCCCCTTGGGACACAGGAGAAGTCTGTTCCTTTCCTCCACCAGTCCTTTTTAGAGTATATTTCTCCCTTGTGGGAGAGAGTACTGCCTCTCCTCCTGGTGAGACTCGCTGTCTTGCTGCTCCTAACCTCCTGGCAACAGGGCTCTTTCTCTCTCCTCTCTCCCCCACCTCCTTCCTCCCAGGGGAGGGTTTAAAAAGGTCTCAGGCAGCCCTTAGTTGGAATCAGCTGATCCTAATTAACTTCAGGTAGCTCCCTCTCAGCTTATTCTAATTGATACCTTGGCAACCCCTTCTCAGCTGAACCTGATTGACCCGTAGTTACTCCCCAGTTGATAGGGAGGAGGGCCTTTTAACCCTCTGAGACTGGTTTCTACCCCTCCCTTGTAGCTGTCTGTTCTGAGTTTATCACATATCCCCCACCCCCAACACTATAGGGTTGGGCTACTTGGGTCAGCGAACAGTGTACCCTTGAAAGGCCATCCGCGTTGCCTTGCTTGATTCTGGACCTATGTTGTACTCTGAAATGGAAGGGTTGTAGCAACAGGAACCACCTTGTCACTCTCGCATTTTTCTCTTTGTTTTGGTGCATCCTCTTCAGAGGGGCATGGTCCGTGACGAGGGTAAACCTCCGTCCGAGTAGGTAGTAGCGAAGGCTTTCTACGGCCCATTTTACTGCCAGGCATTCCTTCTCTACTACGGCATATTTACATTCCCTGGGCAGGAGTTTCCTACTGAGGAACAGGACTGGGTGTTCTTCCGCTCCAACCATTTGTGAAAGAACCGCTCCCAACCCAACCTCAGAGGCATCCATTTGCAAAATAAACTCTTTCTCCCAGTCTGGAGCTACCAGCACTGGGTCAGTGCAGAGGGCGGTCTGCAGATCTGCAAAAGCCTCCTCAGCCGCACTAGACCATCTTACTATGTCCGGGCCACGGGCTTTCATTAGGTCTGTTAGTGGGCATGCCCTGGTGGCGAAGTGCGGGATGAACCGCCTGTAGTACCCAACCAGCCCCAGGAATGCTCTGACCTGTTTCTTCCGGACTGGTCGGGGCCAATTCTGTATTGCCTCTAGCTTGTTGAGTTGGGGCTTCACCACGCCTCTCCCCATTATATACCCAAGTTATTTGGCTTCGGCTAGCCCAATTGCGCATTTGAAGGGATTTGCAGTCAGCCCCGCCTTCCTCAAGGTGTCCAGGACTGCTTCCACCTTTCCCAAGTACGTCTCCCAATCTGGACTATGTATAATGACGTCATCAAGATAGGCGGCTGCATACTTGCCATGTAGACGCAACAGTTTGTCCATGAGCCGTTGGAAAGTTGCAGGAGCCCCATGTAAACCAAAAGGGAAGACAGTGTATTGATACAGTCCCTCTGGTGTTGAAAAGGCCGTCTTCTCTTTGTCAGCTGTTCTTCCCAACTTTCTTTGGCAATGTCCAGTATACCACAGGGGTGGCGACCATATAACAGTTCAAATGGAGAAAACCCAGTTGAAGTCTGAGGCACCTCCCTTATCACAAACATTAGGTACGGTAGCAGGGTGTCCCAGTTCTTCCCATCCCGGCTCACCACCTTTCGTATCATGTTCTTTAATGTTCTATTAAAATGCTCGACAAGGCCATCAGTCTGCGGATGATAGACTGATGTCCTTAGGGTCCGTATGTGGAGCATTGCACTTAGATCCTTCATTAATTTAGATACAAAGGGGGTTCCTTGATCCGTCACGATCTCTTTGGGTATTCCCACTCTAGCAAAAATTTGGATTAATTCTTTAGCTATGGTCTTGGACGTAGTGTTCCGTAGGGGAATGGCCTCGGGGTATCGGGTGGCATAATCGAGCACCACCAGTATGTGCTGATGGCCTCGGGCTGATTTTTCTAGCAGCCCTACTAGGTCCATAGCTATTCGCTCAAAGGGGACTTCAATAATCGGCAGAGGTACCAAAGGTGCCCTTAAGCGTGGTCGGGGCCCATATAATTGGCATTCCGGACAGGAGACACAATATCGTCAGACCGCCGCATATATTCCAGGCCAAAAAAACCTCTGCAGAATTCGATCCAGGGTTTTATCTACCCCTAGATGCCCCCCGAACAGATGGCTGTGGGCTAGCTCCATCACACCCCTCTGATGTTTCTGTGGTACTAGGAGCTGTTCCACGACTTGCTCTTGGATCCGGACTACTCTGTATAGCAGATTCTTCTTTATCATATAATATGGCCCTGGACCCTTGGCTCTTCCTTCCACAGGGACCCCATTCACCTCAACTACTACTTTGCGAATATTGTTATATACTGGATCATTGGCCTGATCCTGTCCAAAATTCTCCAGTGAAGGTCCAATTTGCCCAAACTCAGGGGGTTCTATTTCCCCCTCCCTCTCGAGGGAGGTCCCTGGGGAACTGGACCCAGCTGCTGGCTCATCGACCTCCTGCCTAGTCCCCTTGTCAGTCGGGCCAACTCTTTCCCCTATGAGTATAGGCTTCTGGTTCTGGGTCAAGATTCTCGTTCCCCCCCTCTTATCTGCCCTCCTTTCTCGCCGAGTCTTCCCGGTCTTCCCAGGGGGCGAGAATAAATCCTCGGCAAATTCATGGAAGACTGGGGGGTTGCTAAATATCGAGGTCATCCCATTGCTCTCTGGGTTATTACTTTCTTCTGACTCCTCTCCAGGAAGTAGACCACCAAACCCTGGGAAGTCTCGTCCTATGAGGACTGGGTAGGGGAGTTTCAGGACCACCCCCACCGTCACCCTAGTGGGGTTTCTCAGGACCTCTATCTTTACTGGGATGGTTGGGTAGTAATTGACATCCCCATGGACACAGGATATTCCTGTGCGCTTGGCCCGGGATAGTTGATCTTGCCCGACCAACTTTCCCGAGACCAGCATGACCGCACTTCCTGAGTCTACTAATGCGGTGGTCTTTATACCATTCATTTTAACTGGCCTAGTATATCTATGAGGGACCATCGCAACCCCTACTATGTTTATTAGGTCACATGGTTCTTCTAGATTTCCCAGGTCGCATTGCATGGGCTCTTCTAGGTTTGGACATTGGGCAGCTATATGCCCTATCTCCACATGCATAACATCGGTACCCTGCTCAGGGCAGCCCCCTATTTTTCGGGCTGTTAGGCCTTACCCCCCGAGTCTTTCTCCCCCACTCCCCAAGTCCCTCTGAGATCTCTGGCCGCTCTTCGGCCTCCTTCTTCCCCTCCATAGTTCGGCCTGGAGCTACGGCAACTAGGGCCCTTGGTACATAGACTTGCCTCCTATTCTGGAGACTCCCTTCCCCGGTGGTCCGAGAAAGTTCCTGGGCTGCTAGGTGTCTCTCTACGAGGGCAACTAGCTCATCATAGGAGGAGGGATCATTTTGACTGACCCATCCTTGTATGTCCGGTGGTAACCCTCTCATGTACCTGTCCACAACTATGGTTTCCACGACTTCCTCCAGCCGGTGAGTCTCGGGGTGCAGCCACTTCCTGGCTAAGTGGATCAGGTCAAACAGCTGGGACCTCGGTGCTTTGCTGTCTCGGTACTTCCACTCATGGAACCGCTGTGCCCTTATAGCTGTCGTCACGCCAGACTTCGCCAGGATTTCCGCCTTTCGCTGGGAGTAATCTGAAGCTGCTTCTGTTGTCATATAAAAATATGCTTTCTGTGCCTCCCCACACAGAAAAGGAGCCAGGATACCAGCCCACTGGTCTTGGGGCCAGGCCTCCCGCTGGGCTGTTCTCTCAAATGCGAGGAGATATGCCTCTACGTCATCATTCACCGTCATCTTCTGTAAGTAGTGGCTTGCCCGCAGGGACCGAGTCCCATGGGGGCCGTGCGTTAGAGTGGTCAGGGCCTTCAGCTGGTTCACAACCTCATGCAGGGTGGCTCGATCCTGAGCCGCCTGGCTCATCAGTAGTTGATTTGTCTTCTACTGTATTCGCACTGCCTCCTGCTGGGCAGCTATCTGCACCCTGGTAGCTTCTTGTTGGGCCGCAGTGGCCTGCGCCAATGCCTTCACCACATCCTCCATTTTAATTTTTTTTAATATAGGGGGTGTTTTACCCTGCCCCGAGATGGTTTGCCACGAAGTCTCACTCAGAATCCCACCCCTGACACCACGTGTGGCAAGGCACCTTCTCGGTCTCCCCAGCCTCCGCTGCTTTTAGCCCTGGTGAGACAGGCTTGGGTAATCTGGTCCCCCTTGGGACACAGGGGAAGTCTGTTCCTTTCCTCCACCAGTCCTTTTTAGAGTATATTTCTCCCTTGTGGGAGAGAGTACTGCCTCTCCTCCTGGTGAGGCTCGCTGTCTTGCTGCTCCTAACCTCCTGGCAACAGGGCTCCTTCTCTCTCCTGCCCCCCCTTCCTCCTAGGGGAGGGGTTAAAAAGGTCTCAGGCAGCCCTTAGTTGGAATCAGCTGATCCTAATTAACTTCAGGTAGCTCCCTCTCAGCTTATTCTAATTGATACCTTGGCAACCCCTTCTCAGCTGAACCTGATTGACCCGTAGTTACCCCCCAGTTGATAGGGAGGAGGGCCTTTTAACCCTCTGAGACTGGTTTCTACCCCTCCCTTGTAGCTGTCTGTCCTGAGTTTATCACAGTATGTATAAATGTCTTCTTGCTGTATGTTCCATTCTATGCATCTGATGAAGTGGGCTGTAGCCCACAAAAGCTTATGCTCAAATAAATTTGTTAGTCTCTAATGCCACAAGTACTCCTGTTCTTTTTGCGGATACAGACTAACACGGCTGCTACTCTGAAACCTGCAAGCAGAATGTTACACAAACTATGCAGGGAGAACTAGGTAAGTGTGAGAGAATCAAACAGGCATGGAGGAAATTCACAGTTCTCTTCAATAAACTCATTAATGCCAATAAGGAAAATGGATAGTTGAGGGCCCTCTTCCCTTAACCCTCAAGGACCATGCCAAAGTAGTTTGCCTTAGTGCTGGGGCTCCAATCATCAACCAGTGCCCCAGTGGACTAACACTAACTCCTGCTCCAAGGAATCTAATGGAAATGGTGATATTTGCACAGTGGGGCCTGGGCTACGATTAGGGCTCTGAGACGCTATGATAATACAAATAATTAATAATAATACCCTGCTTTAATGATGTATTTCCAGATATTCTAATTCCATGGGGCTTTTAAAACCAGCAATCTCCTCCTTTCCTTGGGCCAGCCATACCATTACATACAAAACTGTGATTATCTGGGGAATCTGAACGTGTGCAATTTATGAATTCTGTGAGGGATCATTAACTCTGTATTTTTACCCAAGCTGCAAACTCCATTTTAATGTGCAGTTTAAATTGTACTCTCTGTTCTTACATCCATGCTGGGCTAAAATTCCAAAGGGGTGGTGATCCTGCTAGCGAGGAAGGGTCACATTTTCCAGAGCTCTGGGAAAATTTTAACTTAAATTCCATGTGCACAAAAATACAAAACAGCACGAGACTCTGTCCTTGATAAATGAGCCATTCCAAATGTCAGAAAAAAGCAGAACAGCCACAGATAGGCTCTGGCAAGAGGTAGTGAAACTGGCTCAGCTTTGATAGGATGCCGCCAAATCCAGCCCTTTTGGATCCAAGTTTCCTCTTTCATCCCAGCAGTAGCTGTGCTGTGGAAACCTGCAGCCTCTCCGCTTGTACCACCAGTCCAGGTGTTATAGAATGTCTCTGATTTCTCAGCGGCTGGTGGCTGCAGAGCGTACTGCAGAAGCCCACTGGAGAGTGAACAGTCCAGAGTCCATCTGGATGGCCAGAATATGGGACACGAGTAATGGAAAAACTGACACCTGAAGAAAAGGAGCCTTCCTTGAAGTGTGCCCCCCTTTCTTAGAATGCTCTGCAAAGGAATTCTCACTTACCTCTGGGCCACAGAGACTGTGCTACAACATATAGAAACCAAATGGGGAAATGGCTGTGTCATGCAGTGTGGGGGAGTCAGGGCCCTGCACCCCCCCCCCCACTTCCTGCGATTCACCGTGACTCTCAGCCAGCCAGTAAAACAAAAGGTTCGTTAGACGACAGGAACACAGTCCCAAGCAGGGCTTGTAAGTACAACCAGGACCCCTCAGCCAGGTCTCTCTGGGGGGCAAGGATCTTAGATCCCAGAGTTGGGGTTCCCTGCCTCTTTCCAGCCAGCCCAAAACTGAAACCAAAAACCCCTCCAGCAGGCTCTCTCCCCCTCCTTCTCTCCCCCTCTCCCTTTGTCCAATTTCCCGGGCAAAGGTGTCGACTTGTCCTACCCCCCTTCCTGGCTCAGGTTACAGGCTCAGGTACCGTCCCTCACAAAGTCATCCCCTGCTCTCCCAACCCCCAAGCAGACAGTCCCAGTAAAACTAAACAACATTCCCAGGTCAATCCACCCCGCTCCCTACTGCGTCACAGGCAGTTAGTAAAATAAGCATTAACAGTGAGTTCATCTTTTCAAGTGGGCTGTCCTCAGGATTTAGCTCCACAAACTGCTGAGCGGCTGCAATTCGCCATCACAGGAGCTGCAGGTGCTGTGTCCTGTCTCAGCATTTGGCCTAGGGAGAGTACAACTGAAAAGGCCGAGACCCTGTAACAGCTTTCATAGAAAAACAATGTGAGTCTAGCATCAGGGCTGGCTCTGAGAGAACAAAACCTCTGCCTGCTGAGCACTGCCCATGCACCAGCTGGGAGAGGGATGTCTCCTTTAGGTTACTGCCTGTGTGAGACCAGAGCTTGCGTTGGCTCTGTTCCATTTCCTAGCAGACCACACAGACTGGGCCATGTGTGCATATATTGTGGGGCTGCAGGAGTGCTGCACAAGTGGATGAATTCCCAGCTCTTCCTTACCTTGCCTCTTCTCCCTCCTTTGTCTATCTCCGAGGAGGAAAGGAAGTAGTAAGGGAAAGAGGGGATGTGTTGTCTTGGGTCACTAATTCCAAGTCCCAGGAGATTTCTCTGCAGATCTAAGTTGCAGGGAGCCAGCTAGACTCAAGATCCAGCTTACAGGGAAGGAGAAGAAAGATGGCTTCCATACTTTGCTTAGAGGCAGAGAATTCCAAGAAAGTCCAAGTCCCAGAGCCCAGAACTGGTTCTGCATTCCAAGGGGGAAGAGAACCGACTGCAGAGAGTCCTGGACACCCAAAGATCTAGCGCAAACAGCAAGTTACTCTTTCTTTAAAGGGGCCTGCTTCATCGACTGCTTGTGGCTGGAATACTAAGGCTTACTGTACTTAAGTTCAAAAACTCTAAATTCTCCATGTGTTGAGCCCCCACAGAATTACTAATGCAGTGGGGAACTTGCCAGGGTTTAAAATTTGAAGAGTCAGACATTGTATTAGTATTAAAAGGCCTCTCAGGAAGCAAAGCGAGGAGGCTGCGTCCGAGTCCACTAAAGAGCCCTCCACCCATGAACCAAGAGGACTAACAAATACAAGGAGGGGACTGCAGAGGCACTTTTGAAAACACACCAATGTTCGAAAACAAAACGAAAACCCCTGGGTTTGTTTTTGCTGCAAAAGAAGTGTGTGAAATCCTAGTGGAGCCCAGCAGAGGGAGCTCTTACCTTTACTGGGGATGAAGGAGTAGTTCTCACTGGAACATGAGGTTCTCAGTGAGGAAGCAGGGGAGGCAGCACCACAGGAAGCAGCCATTGCTATGGGCCAAGTCCCTGCTCTGTTGAACTTACTGGGGCCACTCATACGTGTTCATCAAGGTGAGGAAGGGTCATGCAACCTGGCTTTGTACCATTGGATTCAAGACAGGAAATGGCTCAGAGAAAAGGAAGCCATGAAACCCTGGGTGGTTATACTGGAGAGGATGGTCTACAGTGGAAAACTGATTACTTCCAGGAATTTCATAGCTGAAATATGGGGGAAATACAGCACCTGGAGGATTCCTGGAAACCTCTCAGAGAAATGGCTGATTAGTTGTCTCTTCTAAAAGATAACACTGCTGTTTTATTTGACTTAAACCCTGACCACGACTCCTATCACTGCGGGGTGATATTACATGTTTACCAGTTTCAGCATGTCATGATAAAGGTCACAAATTGCAAGCTGTTTGCTAGATTGAGGCACCAACCCCACCCGCCCACAAACAGCAGATGAACATTGGAATAATACCCCAATGTGTCATTTGGTTTGGTAAGAGCGAGAGACAGAATTCTTCTGAAGAATCTGTGTTTGCATAACAGAGCTGATGAGCAAGAGCGCGGAGTGCAATCGGACTCCGCAGGAACCAGAGTAACAGCGTGAAGCAGGGGGCTATACAGAGTTTTACAATAAAAACATAACGTTGGTAAAAGTGGGTACATGCAGAAGTTCTCATAGCCTGTCATCTCACCAGTGATGTACTTGGCTTTAGCGGCTCTGAGAGAGGCCACTGCAGGGTAAAGCCTCCAAGGGAAGGGGTACGAGGAATCACAACTGCAAAGTCTCCAGGAGGAGGAGGAAACTTTAAGGCAGTAAGCGGGGCCAAGCAAAGGGGAACTTCCTAACAGTTGTGCACACACGCAGTGGGAGGGAAGGATCTAGAAAGACCACATTAAACGCCCCAGATCTCCTGGCTGTGGAAGCAGCCATCAAGAGTCGTGCTCCAGTACACAAGCCTCAGCACAGGACTGCAAAGGCTCCCACATGAAACAAGCAAGATCCCAGGAGAGGGATATCTGACCTTCTGATTGACAGCAGTCAACGTATCCCTGTCCTCGCCCTTCCCATAACTGCTCAGCAAAAGCCTGACTCTTCTCTCAGCTACTGCTTTCCTCCTATTAACCCCAAGTGACCTAAGACATCATCCTTGAATGCACCCCAAGTAGGCCCCACTGAGAAGGAACTGGCGAGTGGCCTACTTGGGGTTCCCTAAACAGCCCGATGCTGATACAAGTTTGCCAGGTCTCAGCACTGCTGATCAGACCATGTGCTGGGCCTGTGTTTTTCCAGCATTGAGGTTGCAAGTGAGAGTCAACACCAGAGACAGAAGCTGCATTTTCTCTCTTTCCTGTTCTTTTCTCTGCCCTTTTGTGTGTTTGTGTCTTGTTTTGTCTTCTACGAAATGGGATCAGATTTAACAGCAGCACCACCAATCATAGGCAGCGAGTTCCATACCCACGTGGTGCTCGGGCACCAGCAATATTCAGAACTAGGGGCCCAGCTCCACCAAAATTTGGGGCCGGGGCACCTCAACCCCAGCCCCCCCTCATGCCCCCCCTCGAGTGTCCCGTGGCCCCAACTTGCTGCCCCTGCCCCACGCTCGCCTTTCCCAGGTCCCGGAGCAGAGTGTCTCTGTCTTTGTCTCCTCCATGCTGCTTCCCTGCTGCTGCAGGGTCCTAGTGCCCCCCCCACTCCATTGCCAGGGCAGATTGACTCTGAGCCTGCCCTTCCCCCTCAGACCCTTCCCTTTTCCGGCAGGACCCTCCAGCAGCACAGCCCCCACCCCCCTGCCCACAGTCACTGCTCCTGCCCCATGCTGGGCAAGGAGGCAGCCCCATCCCTCACCCCCAGTGAAGCTACAGTTGGGGCAACAGCCGGGGAGGAGGTGCACACAGCACCCCCTGGCACCCACCGCGGGGGAAGCGAGGGTGATTCCTGGACCTGAGAATGTCCCTAAGAGCACATGCAGTGACAGTGGTGGGGGTGAGTGTGCTGCTGGGCGGGTGGGAAAGGGGGGGCTCCTCCCCCAGAGCTCACTACTGCCAGCAGGGAAAGGGCTGGGGGGAGTCTTCCTCTCTGGCCCCTGTCCCGGAGCAGCCTGCCTGCACCCCAACCTCATCCCCAGCCCTGCCCCACCCCAGAGCCCACACTCCCAGTCAGAGCTTTCACCCCCCACTGCACCCTCAACCCTCTACCCTAGCCCTGAGCCCCTCCAGCACCCCAAACACTTTAACCCCAGTCCCAGCCAGAGCCCTCATCCCCCCGCACTCCTACTCTTGCCCTGAGCCCTTCCCACACCCCAAACCTCCCATTGCCAGCCCCAGAGCCCTTACCCCCTACACCCTTACTCTCTCCCTGAGCCCCTCCCACACTCCAAACCCCTCATCTGCAGCCACATCCCACAGCCCTCACCCCTGCACCCCATCCCTCTGCACACTTCCCATCCCCAAACTCCCTCCCTTCTACAAACATGCCACCCCTGCCACCAATGACTGCTCTGTGATAAATGAGAGGGGAGGTAGCTCCCTTTGTGGACACCCAGCCAGCCAGTTAGCTATAGAATCCCTCTTGGTAGCTGTTCTCTACTTGCTTTACCTGTAAAGGGTTAAAAAGTCTGACTGCATGCATAGGTCAAGGGAAATGAGTGGGCACCTGACCAAAAAGCCAATGGGAGAGCTAGAACTTTTTAAAATTGGAAAAAAAACCTTGCCCTTTGTCTGTCTGTTATTGTTTTCCGGAGAGAGAGGACAGAGCAGAGACAGGGCTGAGACTATGCTGTAAAAAGCTTTTTGTCAGGTAAGGGAATCATCAGATCATACCTAAAACTCCTCATTTGAAACCCCAGATATGTAAACAAATCAAAAAGTGTCTAGAAAGACGTGATTAGGTTTATCTCAGTTTATTTCTTATTGGCTTGTGGACTCCTCTGTGCTAACCCCAAATGCTTTTATTTGGCTTGTAACCTTTAAGCTGGACCTCAAGAAGGTTATTCTTGATGGGGTTTTTTTTTTGGTAAGTGGGTTTTTTAAATCTAGAAAGAGCCTAAGTTGCAGATGTATTTTCTTTCTTTCTGTTTTTAATAAAATTTACCTTTTTTAAGAACAGGATTGGATTTTTGGTGTCCTAAGAGGTTTTGTGCATATGCTGTTTAATTAGCTGGTGGCAACAGCTGATTTTCTTTGTTTTCTTGAGGGCTTGAGGGTACCCCACAGGAAGGAATTCCCAAGTGCTCCTTCCTGGGATCTCAAAAGAGTTGTTTTTTGTTGGTGTTTTTTGCGCACTTGGGAGGTGGCAGCATCTACCCATCCAAAGTCAGAGAGAAGCTGTAACCTTGGGAGTTTAATACCAGCCTGGAGTAGCCAGAATTTATTTTTAGAATCCTTGCGGGCCCCCACCTTCTGCACTCGAAGTGCCAGAGCGGGGAATCAGCCTTGCCACTGCTCCAGCCCATTGTAACTAATGTCTTCTCTTGTCGCCGAAAAGGACAGTTATTACCACCTTCGATACCATCTAAAAGACTGTCAAACAAGGGTGTTTTCCCCTTCTAAAAGCTCTGATCAAGCTGAAGGGAACAAGGGATGCTGTTAAAATGAAAGCCTTATTTAATCCTTTACATCTGAAATGCTTTAGCTCTTTTCTCTTCCTTTCTGTATCTTTAATAAAAGGATTTGTAATGGTGTGTTTGCCACGGTACTGAGCAGGCTGAGATCTGTGTATAAAAAGCCCCAAACCTTGTTTAAAGCTGTTTAATGTTGGACAGTGACTGGATTATGTTAACACCTTTGGCCCAGATAGTCCATCTAAATTAATACAACAGTAGCAACTAATACGAGTAGACTCATCAATATCAATGATTCTACGCAGGATAAGGCGCTACCCAACAGGAGTAAGGCTGGCAAAACCAGGCTTCGAATATCAATACATCCTTCAATTTTCTGGTCTTCACTTCAGCTTACTTGCTCTTGAATGGAAAAAGAACACACATTTTTTTGAAGAGCACAAGACACACCAGGATAAAACATGATCCCAGAGGTGAACAAGATGGTACAGTAGGAGGCAGATGGCCTGCTGGTTATGGCACAGGCATGGGCATCACTGGACTCACAGAACCCCTATTTTATAAACTGATTGAAGAATTAATAAAATTGAAAAATTCATAAAATCCAACATCTCAAAACAGTAGTTATGTTGTGTAAGTTGCAGAACAGTGCACTGCATCGCTTTCTTCCTGTTCTCCAAACCACTGCAGAGCAACTTGCAATGCACTGAGGCACCAGAATGCAAAGGAACATTGGCTTGCTTCTCATCGACTTCACTTTTGTTATGAGATTGCTCCCACCCCCCAGGGATAACTTCTTCATATAACTGGTTGTTGGTGAGATCAAGCTTCTCCTGCACTATCCTCTCTGCCACAGGCTTCTTCTGAACCAGGGCAAGTTAGTTCGCCTGTTTCCTCACCTATAAGGTGGGAATGATCATTCTTGCCTCTCTCACCTGGGGATGAGATACTTTGATATTCTCAACTGGAAGGAGCTGTTTAAAGAGGAAAGCATTACGGGCCCAGATGTACCTCCTACATCCATGCATGTAGTCCCTTCTACACTACATTTTCCCTCGTGAAAATCGAACTGGGCTGGCTGGTGGATGCACATAATCTCCTCACCATCCCCACAGTCTTTTTCATCTGTTTGTACAGCACCTAGCACAATGGGCTCCTGGTCTGTGACTAGGGCTCCTACGCACTATAGTAATGCAAATAAGAACACTACCACAGCTACCTGGGTGAAAGGTATTACAACATGGGAAGGTATGACCCAAGGACCTCTGGATGCCAATTGGCAGAGAGCATGGGGTACACAGACCCTCTGGGTCCCTCAAAAGAATACCATGTAAGGTATCTAATGAAAATCTGTGTCACACTGATCATCGTAATCATTGCAAGATGTATGGCTGGAAAATGGGAGCTATGGATATACACTGAAAGCTATGGTCTCGAGGCCTTGTAATTAAAAGCGCGTCACTCAAAGGTAGTGTGGCCCAGTGACAAACTTCTCCAGACAGGAGATGGGAGACACTTACCTCCCCTGTGCACTATTGTGTCTATTAGCATACTGAGTTGATGCTAATGAAGAGCTGGCAGGAAGAGGTAAACAATGGAGGAGGGTACCCTTTTTGAAGGTGAAGCTCAAAAGTCTGGTATATCTGAGTGAATTGAGACACACTTTGGCATCCTTCCTTTCTGCAAAGACAGGCTGCCAGTGAGCTTAATCTTATGAAGGGGAGATCTTGGCCATCCTGGTTGAAAATGCTGGGAAAAGGAGTTGGGGTAAACAATCCCGCCGGAGACAGGAATGTCTTGAGAGTTATGTTCAAGCTCTAGAAAGCATATTATAATCTTGTTTTATATGTAACCATTTGTTTCCAATATTTTTACCCACTATCGCTTGGCTCTCAGTTGATAAACTGATTCTTGTTTTCACTATATATATAGAGGGGGGGGGGGATCCTGAGTAAGCTGGTGTGTGCTGTTCCTTTGGGAGGAGAGAATCAGAGCTCTGTGAGTGTTCAGTGAGTCAGGGGCTGGGCACTGCAGAGGGATGCTTGGGGATGGCGTGTACCTATTGCTAACCTGTACAGAGAGCAAGGCCTGCAGAGGCCTGGCAGGCAGTGCTTGTGCTGCTAGAGGCTGGCTTTCTCAGGGAGCTGATTCACAGTAGGCACAGACAGGATGCCCTCATGCCAAGGGCAGGTGGTGGTGTGGTGCCTCACAACCCTGGATGCCCCTGAGAAGCGTCACGGGACACCCCATCCAGGACAGAAGCCCTTTTTTAAGGGGGATCCCGAGTGCAGCTGACACCAGGGTGGTTAGGAATGGATGGGCCTAGTTTCCTGCCAATCCCTGGCTGGGGATCTGTGGGGTTTGGGTACTGGCCCCAGGGCCTGTTGTGCACTGGTGGAGGTGGTGCCCTTCCCAACACCAGTCTGGGATAAGTCTGACTGGAACCTTGGAGATTTCCTTCCCCTTAGGAGGGGATAAGGGTTTCATCAGGGGAGGGGTGAACACTGAATAATGTGTGGGCTCTCTGTGCCCTGGCCCGAGATGGAGGTGCAGGGGACACCATGCAGAATTGGCCAAGCGAGACCATGTATAAGTTCAGGCAGAGTGGCAGCTCGCAGCTATGGCAACAAGTGAAAATACCGGTGTGTAGACACTGGACGTATACTCTTTATTTTGGGGATAAAAAATGCTTATACATTTTGTAGCAATTATTTTCATAATAGATTTTTTTTAAAAATGTAAAAATAAGCACATATTTTCCTGTTATTACTGTAGGAAAATGCTGCTGTGTGAATGGTTACTGCTTACGAGATAAAATACCACCTTAAGAAGATCTCAGCTTTACCAGAAGTATAAAAGAGGCAGAAAGGGACATCGTTCAAACACACCAGATGCAAAGAACATACCTGCCTTGCAATGGCTGCCAAAGATAAAAGGCACTTGGGGTTATTTAGGGCTAAAAAGCAAAAGCCCTTGGTTTCTTTGGCATGTATTTAAGCAATCCTTGATTATTTCAGTCCCAAGCCCCAAAAGGCTGAGCTGTATCTCTTTCACAGTTCACACCTCAGTGTGGGCAGGGAAGAGAGGCTGTGTGCGTCAGAAAGCAACAAACAAAACAATCAACAACTTCAGCCCAGAAAGGTGGCCCATGGAATGATTCCTGGCAAGGCCCTGCCTTCATGTACCTTTGAGTCAAAAATCAAAAGAAAATGCATTGTGCTCCTAACTTTGCTAGGATAAAAGTATCACTCAAAACACTGGACCTGGTAAAATGTGCAGTAATTGCTGCTCAGAGAGGAGCAGACTCCCTGTCTTTTGTTGGCAGCAAAATAGTGCTCAAAAATGTCCTTGGAATGTTCATTTGCAGGGATCGCCTGGAGAGGTAGAATTAATGCAACTTCTAGGAATTTACACTTCTATCCTTGACTTGTCCAGAGCCCTTCAGGGAAGTGTTCTCACAGGGCAGTGCAGAGATCTGGACAAGAGGAGAAGCAGCTCTATTGTCCAGTTAAGGCTCCATGAAAGCTGGGTTCTGAAAACCCACTAAAAATTTAGAGGAAGCTGCAGTATAATTCCTACTTGTCTTGTGGGATCATACGGGGAACAGCATCACAAGTGTGCAGTTTTGGTATGTGCTGAAGCATAGAGCAGAATCAATTAATCCATCTGCTCAGATGTTTCAGATGATGGTTTCTGAACTATTTGGTCTCCAACTTAACCAACTGCCAATTTTAGATGAGGTGCAACTAACTAAAGGCTAGGAAGAAGACTCTAGCATTCTTGCCTTCTAGTGGACAGCACTGTATTAGGCTGTTCCGATCACCTCCAAAGGGCATAAAAGGGGCAATTATGCCCTATCCCCAGGGTTGAGGGTCACATTAAACACAGGTGAATGGTACAAAAGGACAAAAATGCTGCATATACACGATTACAACATAGCCACATCATGATACAGCACAGAGAGACACAACACCCAACCTGCATGACTTGAGAGCACCAGTGTCAAACACATTTGACTCTTAGCTGTGGTACTGTGTAATGGGATCAGGAATTTGTGGTGTGAGATCAGGAAACTTCCTTATGCTTAATCTGAGGGTTTTCCTAAACTACTGCTTCTTTTCCAGGCAGTCTCCTCTTCGAGACAAGGTGCCTCGGTGGGCCAGCCCTGAGCCTGGCATTCACTGCAGAGTAGTGTGAAGGAGGGGTATGACCTGTCTGTGGAAGACAGAAGCTTGGGGGGGTAGGTGGTGAGGTAGACATCTGACCAGGTATTCTGAGGAGGAGAGTGCCATGTAGACTTGTCTGAGGATAATTCGGGGGCTGGCAGCTGGAAGAGCCACCACTGTATATGCACTCAGGTAGGCGAGGGTTCAGGAGGGCCTGGGCACTGCGTTAGGGAAGAGCTAGGCAGTGCGGGGGAGGTGGCTCTAGACAGTTGTCCTCATGTCTATAGGAGCGTTTTGGTTAACGGGCAGGGGGAGTTCAGGACATTGGTCTAGGAGAGCCATGGGAGGGTGATAGCTGAGATCACAGGCAGGACCAGTAACTGTGGGGGAAAGGGAGGAATTTGGAATGGTAACAAGAGAGTGTCAGAAGAGCAAGAGGGTAAAATTACTGTTATTTGAGGCTGAATATGAGAAAGCTCTAACCAGAAGAAGCATTAAGCTGAGCAAGAGTCTCTCAAAGAAAGTGGCGGAATAAGTTTAAAAGCAGACTGGACAAAGTCTAGAGAATCTCATATAGAGATAATACACACTAGTGCCTGGGGAACTGGCTAGAGGTGGCCCAACAGGTCTTCCCCATCCCCAGCTTCTCTGATTTGGGAAGCGTAAAACCTACAGCAATCACAGCGGATGGTGGGTGGGTGCATTCAGACTTTTGAACACTAAAATGATTCTTCATTTCCATCCTGGGTGACTATCATGAGAACTGCAGCCAGCTCAGCTTCAGCAGCCATTAGAACCTTTTAGGCATAAACCTGCATGTTGCTCCGCTGCTGCTCTGACATATGTGCTGCAGGCCCTCGCTGGTTGCTGCCGAGGCTGGGGCTGGTGGCCACATCAGACCAATCTGAGGCAGAGTGTGGGGACGAGCTTGACCACTGATCAGGTGACTCAGGTGATGGAGTCAGATATGGGTGCTCCCCTGGCAAGTGCCTGGTATGGCTGGGAGTCCTCTCTGTGGCAGAGGAGGAGTAGCTGTGCTGAGATGGCGGAGTGGGGTATTTTCCCACTGAGCTCTGAAACTGGTGATAGGCTGGGAGGTTTGTGTGAGCTACTTGTCCATCCTGCTGAGGGATCACTGCCATGGGAAAGGAGGCACTTGGCAACTGAGCTAGGTCTGGTACCTGGTACATGGAACTAAGAGGACCAGCTATATTCTGAGCACAGTTTGCCTGTGCCTGCTGAGGCATTGCCTGCTGGTTTATGCCACCTTTGGGAAGCAGCTGGAAAGTCATAATAGGTGGCAGTGACACTCTGGAGACTCCGCCGTGCTTCACATCGGTTTGAATCAGGCCACTCTGCTGAGGCACGCTGGGGTGAGAATGCACTACCTGGGGGACCATGCCAAACATCTCATTATACTGGGATTCATTCATTTCCATACGACTCATCCATTCAGCAGAAATGTTAACTGGCCTGAGCCGATCGAGCCCACAGTTTGGAGGGGTGATTCTGTGCTGTGAAAGCAGCTGGCTGACAGAAGGAAGCACAGTGCTGGATCCACATCCCAGGGGCTGCAGCTCATGGAGGTTGGAGAAGGACATGGTGTGAGCAGCCTGTACTGATGCGGCAGTGTGCTGTGTGTGTGGGGACGAAGGTAAAACCCCTGGTGATGGCATCACTGGAGACGATATTGGTTCAGATACAAAAGCATGTGGGGATTCCAGGGAATCAACTGGTGAGAGGGTCACTGAGCTCTCAGAAAACTGCCCCTTGCTTTCACTCACAGATTTCTTCCCCTTCCTCTTTGCATCCTTGGAGAGATTTGTGGGCACCAGGCCCTTGGCACTTGGTTTTCTTGGCTTCTTGCTTAAGGAAGCATGTTTCAAATTGAGGAAGGACCTATTTGGGCCACAGATCACTGGTGAGAGGGCTGAGCTTAGCATGGTGCCAGGGTGCCCAGCAGGGCTATGGGTCAGGTTGTACTCATTCAGAAGGTGCACGATGTCATGGTGCATCCGGTCCTGTGCCACATCTCGGGGGAGGCGATCCATGTGGTCTGTGATGTCTCGATTGGCAAAATGGTCCAACAGGATTTTAGCTGCTTCAAAACTCCCTTCCCGCGCTGCCAGGAACAGCGGTGTCTCCTCCTGAAAGCACAAAGAGGAGACATCTCAACAGTTTTGTGGTTACTGTGGATCTAGGGGAAACAATGTTGACTGAGCGAGGGGCAACAGGAGGAACTGCAATCTGTGAGTGTGGAACAGAGCTGGAATACGCCACACACAAAATTCACTACAATTCCAATGAGAGAGAATCCAAGGGACAGAAACTAGCCAATACGGCTTTAGAAGGGACTGCTCAGTGAACTACAGGAGAAATAAACTCCCTGTGTTGGAAATGGGGGAGTGGGAAGGGAACCAAACAAGAATACAATCAGCAAAGGCTTGTATGGGAAAGAACTGAGCCCTCAGCTGAAAGAACGGCCTGTAGTTAGACACTTGACTGGAATGTGGGAGACCTAGGTTCACCTGTGGACCAATCTGAGCCATGGCTAAGAGGAAGTGAGAAGTGGGACTTGAGGTCAATAGGAGCTGCTGGGTACCTGGCACTTCTGAAGAGTCAGGTCACTTAATTCCCTAAGTGTAGATTTAGAAGCCTCGCTTCAGGTACCCAGTTTTGAAAAATCTTGGCCTAGATCATTTCCAACAGCAACGGCCCAACTGCAAAGCATGGAGCTAGTGGGAGAGAGACGGGGCTGAGTGGCCAGCAGTGCAGACTATGTGTGAAGGGACAGCCCTATTGAGCATACACAAACTGTACCTTGTTGTCCTGCATGTCTCTGTTGGCTCCGTTTTTCAGCAGCACTAATGTTGCCTCCACATTGTTAACAGCAGCAGCCCAGTGAAGGGCAGATTTACCTGTGGGGAAATTCAGTCCCTTCAACAACAAACCAACGAGCAAAGTGGGAGAGGTGTAATACAGCATCCCCAGAGAACTGCCAAGCCTGGCAACCTACAACTCTTTCCAGTACAGTAGTCAGCCCTGCAGCCTCCTTGATGAGCTACATCTTGGTATGACCACCTGTGATACACCCATCTGTCCCCACAAAGCCGCAGAAAGTCCTGGCAGGCTCCCTCCATGACACCCAGAACCGCAAGGCACGTTGCAGAAAGTCTCAGCCCAACCTCCCACGAGACTCCATCTCACTACATGCAATGGGACAGCCTCTCCAGGAGTCTCATGTTCTGTACGCTTGTGAGATGCTGCAGAAAGTCTCAGCACAACCCTCACCACTGTGTCCCCCCAACTCTCCTCCATACATTCAGGCATCTCCAAAGAACCCACCCTATGATGGCCAGTCATTCTGCAGTGTGCTACACTTAATCACCACAGAACCCACCCGTATAGGATACCCTCTACCCTATTTATTCTGCTAGCTCCAGTGTTATTAATAGCTCATGCTACAGTGCAGGTTTTAGCTCCTCATTCCCATTCTACACCCTGAGAAATGGAGCTGAACACAGAAGCCCTCAACCCACAATCCCCGCAATACCATGATCATCCACTGCATTGACATCAGCCTGGCAGTTGATCAGCTCGGCCACCATTCCTTCCACAGCCAGTCGGGCAGCCAGAATTAGTGGGGTTGTGCCATCATTCATCCGCACATCCAGGTCCGTCACTCTGTTACGGATCAGGATCTGAAGCACAGGGGAAGAGTGATTTTTCAATTCCATTAAGAAACAAGACTGAGAATTAACAAGAAACTTCAGAGAAATTTTGTATTCATGTAGCAATATCAGGATTGAAATTTGAGGACTCAGAATATGCAAGATATTAACAAAAAAGCAAGTGAAAACTGAATAACTACATGCAATATAGTGTGTGTGTGTATATGGAATCCTTTGAGTTACTAATATCGGAAGAAACTAGGCCTACAAAGAACCTTCATCCTTTACCCTTGGGCCAATGCATTGCTCACAGTCTGAGAGCAGGATAGCCAAGGACACAGTACATGCCCAGATACATCCTTCTGGGTGGGCAGGCAGATGATGCCATGCATTGCAGTTGCCTAACACCACTATCTCAGCCAGTGTCCTAAAAGGGATTCCCTAAATGGTTTACCTGGAAGACACCCTGTGCATCAGCTGCCACAGCTGCATGAAGGGGAGACCGGCCCATGTTGTCTCGTGCATTAGCATCAGCACCAGCATCTAGTAAGCGTTTTGCCGCATCTGCTCTTGAATAGCGGGCTGCTAAGTGCAGTGCCATCTCCCCAGTACGGTCCGTTTGGGCCTGCAGGTTGGCACCTTGATAAATCAAGTCTGTTATTATATTTGCTGAAGAATCTTCCATTTCTTCATCTTCGTCACTAATCTCGGAGCTGCCCACACGGAGAGATGCCAACATGAGTGGGGTACACCCATCTGCAACAGAAGAGAAGTTTGAATGGTAACACCTGCATAACAGCAAAGAAAAGCAGATTGTGCCTGTTCCCAGTGCCATATATCCTCTCCCTTTGTGCACTTGCACTGGGCCAGTGACAATCCCTTCCTTCCACGTCAGTGCATGCAGCTCCATTTTACCTGTTCGCGCTGTGTTACACTGTTCACATTTGGAAGGCTTTCTTCCCAACCATTGGGCTAGGAACTTAGTTCAAATGAAAGCTTAGAGCCTGCAGAAGCTGATTGTTTAGGCCCCATACTCACCAAGAAAACTTTCCTGCTCATAACTATTTCCCACTTAGTAGCTATCACAGGGGTCAGAAAGCAAATATGATGATGTTACAACACCAATAAAAGAAGGGGGATCCAATAATCATTAAAATCGATGGAAAGACTCCCACACATTTGGATGAGAACTGGACCAGGCCCAGAGTAAGAACATCCCAGAACATGCCCCAGATATTACAGTATACGAATGAAAATCATCTTTACTGCTGTACTAGCCAGGATAAAAGTCACAGCCAATTCTCTTGCTCCCAGGAATCACACAGGGTCATGCAAGCTGATGAGAGAGCTTCAACTAACCACTTCAAAGGCCAGCAGAACACTCTCAATGCATCTAGTCAACTGGGAAATACTAGAGCATAAGGGGAAAGTTTCTTCCTAAACTTAGGTGATCGCTTGATGCTCTAGTTAGGAGACTGCCAGTAACAGAAAAGATGAAAGTCACAAGGGCTGAGTTATGGTGACCAAAACTGATCTTGGTACTCAAGGTGAGGATGTATCAGAGAACATAAGACCACTATAGTATCTGCTGTAATATTATTCCTCTGTCCCTAGGAGACAGCAGAATGTCATATACACACAGCTGACCAAGGCTGCTTGTTAAGTAGACGTCTTCTTGTTTGTGCAGATTAATGGTATAAACTCATTTTCTAATGTCAGAAGGAAATCCTCCCTCGCCCCCCGCCACTTCTATGCAGACTACACGCTCTTGTGGAGTATAACCCTGCTCAATTGCCTCTCTGCAACTGCTGGCACAGATCAGTGCAGTAACACCGCTACCAGATTAGATGAGCTCTTGGGAATAGGCGCAGGTACTGGGAGGGGGGGGGGTTGCTGCAGCACCCCCAGGTGTTACATAGGGCCAGTGGCCAACCACCCAGGCCTCCACTCCCCAGCCCCGGGGCTTGGGTCCCGGCTGCTAGCCCCACTTCCCAGCCGCTGTCCCTGTGCCTGCTGGCCCCGCTCCCTGGCTCCATGCACCTGGCTCCCCATTCCCGGGGCTCTGCTCCTGGGGTCCCAGCTGCTGGCTCCACGGCTGGGGCTCTGCTACTGGCCCTGTGCCCGCCCCCAGCTGTACCCCTTGTCCAGGTTCTCCACTCCTGGAGACACAGCACTGCTCCTGGCCCCAGCTGGGGGGGGGTGCGGACAGGGGCAAGGGGGTTGGCTTTCAGCACCCCCACTATTAAAAGGGTTCCACTGCCATTGCTCTTGGTTATTTCCAGTACAGCAAATCATCCTTCATCTCTGCTGTGATGGTACCTTGACCACCACCTCTGGGAGTTTTATTGCCTTAACGGACTTCCTAGACTGTCTGTATTTATTGTTCGTTGTCCTGCCATTTTCTGATACTGTGAATTCCCTTCCTGTATTTCACGCTATACTCCAAGCAGGGCAGACCACGAGTCTGTCTCTCCAGAGTCTTTTTTCTAGACTGCATGGTAGGTCTCCCTCTCTCTCTCGCCTAAGCTCTTGGTCAAACATTGTGTAATTTTGCTGGTGTCTCCGCATGTTCTGCATATTTACTTTGCATGAGGACTACAAGTTCTCACTGTTTTAGGTGTAATTGTTCTAATGTTGGGAGTTGTATGGAGTGCTACAGTTTACCTCAGACACAGTGTACTGACCTGGCCCTCTGACATTGACATCCAGCCCATCCACTTCCTGATCCTCCTGCGGTGGTGTAAGGGCTAGAGATGGGGTCCCACAGATGTCAGCTGCCTCTAGGTGTTGCTGTGTCCACTGGCGCTGATCTACCTGCTCCTCTCCGTCTGACAGCAAAGCTTGGTCTTCAGGCTGCACAGGGAAAATAAAAGTTCACTTCAAAAACAAGTCAAATAGCAGCAGACACTTTCAAAACTGGTTTTTAAAACAAGTGTCTCCATTTACTCAGCGTGGCATTCTTGAAGTTGAACTTCCCACTGTGCAAGAACTGACCTGGATTTACAAAGAGGTTAGCATTGGCAAAGCTTCTCTTTCCTCCTTTACAGTCTGGAGGTCTGTACGGGGAGGGGCTCTGGCATGAAGTGACTTTGTTCCTGTTCTGCACTGGAGCGGTTGCCCTGAATTTAATATTTGCGATTTGGACAGTCTTAACTTTTAGAAGGTTTTTAGACGTTCAGGATTAGGGGGTATTTTGGGGAGTTACAGAAGTACCAAACCTTATCCCAGGTAGAACAAGAAGAGTCTTAGTGGTTTGAAGGCAGTGTTCAATGCCTAGCACCTCTTACCTTTGCTCTCTTAGGCAGAGGTCCTCCACTGCTGGTCCAGTGCTCACTGAGACTGCAGTCAGTCAAATTACCCTCTGTAGCTTGAACTGACAGATTCCTAAATAATGGAAGAACACATGTCACATTGCAGACTGACAAAGTGAGAGCGAAATCACTAACACTCTAAGTTTAACTTGTTGTGTATATGTGTGATGGGGCGTCTGCCCCACACTGGCTGGTAAGTGTTTAACGGAGCCCTAGGGAGGCTGCGCGGAAAGCAGCCAATAGGAGAGGGGCTGCGCGGAAAGCAGCCAATCAGGACTGGGCAGGCCCATATAAGAAGAGCTGCAGGGCAGAGCAGATTCAGTTGCCCCCTGGAACTCAAGGAGGGAGGACTGGCTGCCTTGCAAGAGGAAAAAAAGCTAGCATCTTGGACAGAGCAGTGCTGGGCAGGATAAGGGGAGTGAGAGCAAGCTCCCGACTGACTGCTGGCATGCTGAGGCCCAGAGATAAGGGCGGAGATAGTGCTGGGGCTGTGGGGAAGTGGCCCAGGGAAGTAGACTGAGAGGTTGGAGGGGACGCAGCATGTGGCTGCCATCTACAGGGCCCCTGGGTTGGGACTTGGAGTAGTGGGTCCCCCAGAAGGGGGAGCACAGTGTGTGGCACAACCAGAGGGCTGTGTCCTGAACAGGACGCTGTGGTCCTTGGAGCAACATGGGTCCAGGAGCAGAAGTGACAGTGGGTGAGGTATCACCGGAAGAGGGTGCACTGGCTAGCAGTGCTGATCCCTGGGACAGCCAGCAGGAGGAGCCAGACTGGTGAGTCACACCCTGTCACACATGGTGGAGAATGTGGGCACACAGTCACCCCTGATATAAGGGAAGGATAGAGACTGCAAGGACAATTGCCTGTCACAGAGATTGCAGAGACTATCTGAGAAACAGTGGAAACACAATATGTGGAAGCATGTTTTGCTGAGGGCTTATATACCCTCCCAGACTGGACTTCAAAGTCAGTGCTCCTGAGAAAAGGGGCCGACAAGCAGCCAGGGCAGCTTCAGGTCCTGCTGCTCCAGGTATTGGAAACCCAAGAGAGACAATGGGAGGCACAAGAGTACCTAGAGGCCTATATGACCTGACTAGCAGAGCAGCAGCTGAACCTATTCAAGTTGCTGCAAAAGGCAGTCCACAGAAATTGCAGAGAGCAAGAGGGAACAAGAGGCACCTGGAACAGGAGCCTGGGAGGATGCTATGCCTGTGGGCAACAAGGACATTGGAAGGCACAGTGCCCCTACAGGGATAGGTGACAGGAACCTCATCCAGAGAACAGGAGGAAGGTAGAGCCCAGGAGAACATAAGAACGGCTGTACTGGGTCAGACCAAAGGTCCATCTAGCCCAGTATCCCATCTACTGACAGTGGCCAATGCCACGTGCCCCAGAGGGAGTGAACCTAACAGGTAACGATCACGTGATCTCTCTCCTGCCATCCATCTCCACCCTCTGACAAACAGAGGCTAGAGAGCCCCACCTGTGGGGAGAACAGGGAAGGGATGGGCATGTTGGGCCTGTGAGCAACAGGAGCACCTGCGAAGGGAGTGTCCGGACCTCAGCTCTGGGGTCAAGACTGGCCCCTGGGAAGTGGCTAAGCAAGGGAAGGAACATGGGAAGCCCATGGCCAAAAGGAGGCAAAGGGCTTCTTGTTGATGCCATGAGGAGGGCCATGTAAGAAGATATTACCCCCTTAGGAGAAGGCCGATTGAAAAGGGGTACCTGGGAGCCAGACTTCAGAGACTACCCAGATGGATGTGGCAGTGATGACCATGGACCTGGTGGGGAGCCAGCTCCCACAGCCAGCAGGTAGTAGGGAGAATAACATGACTGGGACAGAGGGAGCCTGACCTGCTAAGGGGGAAATACTGTCCTAGATAAACTTTAAATACTCTTAACGTCTGATTTAATCACCCTTGCAAAGGTGGCATCCATAGCCTTGCATAACGAACTTCCATTGAACCTGAGACTTAAAGGCTTTTAGCCATCTAGCCTGGGATGAGATCTCAGAAACTGTCCTTCAGCAAGCAGGCTGGAGACCTGGTGGAATCCAGAGTGGCCCTTATGAAGGGTAGGGTGTAAAATGGGATGAAAGAAGATTTAACTTCAGATCTGAAGGTGGTGCAGGTCTCCTGCAGCAGTGTGAACTACCCTGCTGTCCGACTGAGCTCTTATGAGCCATTTGCCCAGATATGGACACTCCTCCAACAGATGAATCGCAATCACTTCCACACACCATGTCAATGCCCAGTGTGCAGGGAAGGACCTTGCACTGGTCATTTCTTGCCCACCAAGAACCTGACATGGTTCTTCCATATTGGGAGGCAAAAGCAAGCACTTTTAAGGCGGAGGGCCTAAAACTCACATGGAGCTTGTAAGCAAGGTTTACGGTGCACAGAGAAGCCATGCAGAATGAGACTTTCCTCAGTTATTCATTCCATTTGGAGAAGGCCAGAATAGGGGCTAGGCTATGATTTTTTTTGTTGATGAGAAAATCCCAGGAATAAAATCCTGTCCCTCAGTAAAGCTCTGGCATCAGTTCTGCGGCTCCTATTTCCATCAGAGCCATGTCTGCCTCTTGCAAAAATTCCCCATATGAGGGAGCCCTAGAAAAGGAAGGAGGGTTGGATATTGGCCTGGCTTCACACTGCATGAGTACTCCAGTGTGATAAACTCCAAAACCCAAACAAATGGCACCCTGTTCGTCAGCTAGGACAAATGGTCTCCAAAGCTGGGGTAGAAGAGAAAGGAAAAGGATCTAAGTACTGCAGTACTGGCTCTGGGTCCATCAGTGCACCCTCAAGTTTGTTGCCAAAGTGCACCCCAACAGCAGCCGGGGAAGGTCTTTGTATTCTCCAAGGAGTGTCCTCTGACGGTAGCTAACTCCCTATAGGATTACTGTGACTGGCCTCAAAGTATCAAAACAAACATTGCCTGAAACAGGCTAAATGAAGCCCAGAGTCCTGGCCATGGACTTTGTAGCTTTCAGTTTTTACAAGACTTCAACCTTCTTGGAAGTGAAGAGGTCTGCGCCTTCAAAGGCAAGTTCATAACCCTTGCCTGACCACAAAGACCAGAATTCAGGAACATTTCAAGTGGGCTGTAGCCAGAGTTCTGGCAGCAACATCAGATATCAAATGCAGTCCTGAGGGAATGTTTGGACATCTCCTGGCTTTTAGCCCTGAAAATGCCTGTGTCTTGGCCTCAGATGCACTGGGCTTTAGAGGTAGCTTTTGACCAGAGCCAAGTGTTTTATCTGGCCTGATAACTGACAGCACAAAGTTTTGGACACTGAGGGATAAGCCTTTCTTTCAAACATGTCCAATGGCTACATTTCTCTGTCCCTGGGGTCAAAGAACTTCCCACCGTTAGTGTTCCCTCTTGCCTGGGAAACCACAAGCAAGCAAGTTTGGAATGCTGGCAAACACTCATAGCCCTCCATAAGGAATCAGCTTTCCCCAGCACAAGTAGCAGAGGCAGGAACAATCTCTGTAGCCAGCACCAATGAGTGAGGAGCCTTCTCCCACCTAGCACACCTGCCAATGCAAGGCAGCCACTGCTCCCGTACTCAAGAGATTGGCCTGCAGAGATGGCTAGGCATGCCAGGGAAGCGACCGAAGGGACAGTGCAGTTAGCACGCTGCCCTGTGAACTGAAGGATTGTGAAGTGAACTGTTTGGCAATCTTAACTGAAATGTGCTATGTGGCTGCTACAGTAGAGTGGACACAAGAGAGCCTAGTGACAGCTGCCTTGGTAACCACAGCTCTGAACTTCCTTAGCTTTTACTTGTAAATTCTCAACCCCAACATGGTATTGAGATAATTTCTGGCACTGAAGTCCTTGCTTTCTGAAAAGGTGCAGCTTCAGTAAATGGGCACATGTAATGTGTTCACGCAGGAGCATGAGGCGGGCACTCCAAATATCCAGTAGACATATGCTCATTTGCACGTTTCTGAATTTGGAGCTTTTTACATGGCTCCACATTGAAATAAATGTGTAAATGCAGCAAAGTCCCCTGTCTGGGTTATCTGCCAGGATTGAACCCAGACCTCTGGCTCTAAAAGCACTTGCCTGTACTGCATTAGCTATAGGACTGGTCCATTAGCTTGGAGACAGTAAACCTTTCTGGCCACTAGAGGGGGACCAAAGCCACACTCCTGGTATGTATCAGTAAGTTAAAGAGACGTTTTCAGCCTCTTTAATCCTTCATTAAAACACACACACTGGACCATTTATTGACTTTTGACTTCTATAGAGTTTCATCATGGATGAATATGGCCCATTATCTGCACTTATTTCAACAAGCCAGTGATAGCAGGGAACATCCAGAGCTCTGCACTTGGTTAATTCAGTGGAAAGTCAAGTAAAGTGAATGAAGAACATGTGATTTTCGACATTTTGTTATTTCTGCACAATTACACTTCATGATTTAAAATTCACAGAGTCAGACACCAACCCTGTTAGGTAACATCTAGTCCATCCCCTAGAGGGTAGTGCAAGACTGTTACCTACAATGGGTTTTCTGGTGCTTTATGCAATCTTGTTTTAAATTTATCCATGGGCTGGGGCTTCCATCTGCAATATTAAATGAGTTATCAAATGAACGACCATCTCAATTGAACATATGAACAGAGACAAAGCATGAGAAATTTTAGCCTGATGTGTAAATTTACCCCACCCCCCCAAAGTTTTAAGTACCTTTAATTAGGGATTTATGCATTACATGGTGGTTTGGTTGGCTCCCAAAAACCTAGCATGCATAAAGGCGTTCAATGACCCAATACAGACTTACTTCAGTCCAACTGCATCTTCCCCAACTGGCTCTCTGCGCTTGTGGTTACTGGGGTCCCGGCGTAGAACAAAGCCCTCCGGAAGCCAGAGGGAGCCATGTTTGCGCTTTCTTTTTACCACAAGTACACCCAACAACAGGATGAAAAGGATGATCACAGCTGCCACAGCAAGTAGGTAAAGCAACTGGGTCTTCTTTGGTGACCAAGGTTCACCTAAAAATCCCAATTAAAATACAGCAAAGTAAGTGCTTTTTTGGACAGCAGCCTTCAGTCCTCCTTCGCTCCTTCTGTACATAAGAACACAAGAACGACCGTACCGGATCAGACCAAAGGTCCATCTAGCCCAGTATCCTGTCTACCGACAGTGGCCAATGCCAGGTGCCCCAGAGGGAGTGAACCTAACAGGCAATGATCAAGTGATCTCTCTCCTGCCATCCATCTCCATCCTCTGACAAACAGAGGCTAGGGACACCATTCCTTACCCATCCTGGCTAATAGTCATTTATGGACTTAACCGCCATGAATTTATCCAGTTCCCTTTTAAACACTGTTATAGTCCTAGCCTTCACAACCTCCTCAGGTAAGGAGTTCCACAAGTTGACTGTGTGCTGTGTGAAGAAGAACTTCCTTTTATTTGTTTTAAACCTGCTGCCTATTAATTTCATTTGGTGACCCCTAGTTCTTGTATTATTGGAATAAGTAAATAACTTTTCCTTATCCACTTTCTCCACATCACTCATGATTTTATATACCTCTATCATATCCCCCCAGTCTCCTCTTTTCCAAGCTGAAGAGTCCTAGCCTCTTTAATCTTTCCTCATATGGGACCCTCTCCAAACCCCTAATCATTTTAGTTGCCCTTTTCTGAAGCTTTTCTAGTGCCAGTATATCTTTTTTGAGATGAGGAGACCACATCTGTACGCAGTATTCGAGATGTAGGCGTACCATTGATTTATATAAGGGCAATAATATATTCTCTGTCTTATTCTCTATCCTCTTTTTAATGATTCCTAACATCATGTTTGCTTTTTTGACCACCTCTGCACACTGCGTGGACATCTTCAGAGAACTATCCACGATGACTCCAAGATCTTTTTCCTGACTCGTAGCTAAATTAGCCCCCATCATATTTTATGTATAGTTGGGGTTATTTTTTCCAATGTGCATTACTTTACATTTATCCACATTAAATTTCATTTGCCATTTTGTTGCCCAATCACTTAGTTTTGTGAGATCTTTTTGAAGTTCTTCACAGTCTGCTTTGGTCTTAACTATCTTGAGCAGTTTAGTATCATCTGCAAACTTTGCCACCTCACTGTTTACCCCTTTCTCCAGATCATTTATGAATAAGTTGAATAGGATTGGTCCTCAGACTGACCCTTGAGGAACACCACTAGTTACCTCTCTCCATTCTGAGAATTTACCATTAATTCCTACCCTTTGTTCCCTGTCTTTTAACCAGTTCTCAATCCATGAAAGGACCTTCCCTTTTATCCCATGACAGCTTAATTTACGTAAGAGCCTTTGGTGAGGGACCTTGTCAAAGGCTTTCTGGAAATCTAAGTACACTACGTCCACTGGATCCCCCTTGTCCACATGTTTGTTAACCTCTTCAAAGAACTCTAATAGATTAGTAAGACACGATTTCCCTTTACAGGAACCATGTTGACTATTGCTCAACAGTTTATGTTTTTCTAGGTGTCTGACAATTTTATTCTTAACTATTGTTTCAACTAATTTGCCTGGTACCGACGTTAGACTTACCGGTCTGTAATTGCCGGGATCACCCTTAGAGCCCTTTTTAAATATTGGCATTACATTTGCTAACTTCCAGTCACTGGGTACAGAAGCCGATTTAAAGGACAGGTTACAAACCTTAGTTAATAGTTCCGCAACTTCACATCTGAGTTCTTTCAGAACTCTTGGGTGAATGCCATCTGGTCCCGGTGACTTGTTTATGTTGAGTTTATCAATTAATTCCAAAACCTCCTCTAGTGACAATTCAATCTGTGACAGTTCCTCAGATTTGTCACCTCCAAAAACTGGCTCAGGTTTGGGAATCTCCCTAACATCCTCAGCCGTGAAGACTGAAGCAAAGAATCCATTTAGTTTCTCCACAATGACTTTATCGTCTTTAAGCGCTCCTTCTGTATGTCGATCATCAAGGGGTCCCATTGGTTGTTTAACATAGGGTTTCCTTCTTCATGAAGACCGTGATTTTTCTCTACTTCATAGTGGGTTTAGAACAAAGGACACCAAGGCCTTAGGAAGTTCAGACTCTGGCTATGCACAGTAGGTTCTGACAAGCCAGTATAACTGTACAATGAACACAGCACTTTCCTTCTATTGTCTAGCCTTTGTTACATGTTTTTCAGAGTGTGCGTTTTAAAAGGTTTCAGGGTTGCAGAAAGCAAATTTTGAAGACGTGCATAGCTTGTTCATACAACATCATGTGTAAATGTAACATTTGTGGAGATCCCGAACAAGCTGCACACAGCTTCATGAACAAGATCTTCAATGGTGCACTCAATTGCTTTGACGAAGATCCTGTTCTTTTAAAAAAGATCCTGTTCTTTGCTCAGCTGGCTCAAGATATCCATTCCCAAATTCACAACACTACTAGGTATAAAGAAGTGGTTTCTGGTCAAGTGCTGAATCTTGTAACCAGGGCTCAGGTTCTGGTGTCATCTAAGAAAATTTTGTATTGAAGAAGAGGATATTTCTGGCAAGCTGAATTTTTATTAAAGGTGCCTATTTAAATCTGCTCAGGGGGTTTGGAATGTTTGAATGAGTTCTAGCAGACAGATGTGATGGTCAAAGGTGTGTGATAAATCTCTCACATGGCTCTGCAATTTATCACCTCCACATATGTATTTTACAATCGTTTTACACTCCACACTATAAAAGGTAAAAAAATTAATTACACAAAGTGTACCACATATGCACACAATGGCCACACATACCTGTAATACTGTAGGGGGTCAGTAAATTAGCCTGCAATAAAAGTTTTTTGCAGGATTAAAGAAGCTGCATTTGAACAGCAAGGTGCAGGCAGGTGTTGAAGTGCTGATCAACAACTAAAACATCTTATTTCATACATTAAATCAAGCATTTATTTATTTCATGCTCCAGACATATCCCCCCATCTCTCTTCCAACGTTACTTACTTTGGACAGACACAAAGGGGTAGGGCAGCATGTCCCGCATGGCCTGAGCTGCTAAGAGAGCTGCAGCAGCTTCTGTGCTTTTAAAGCACTGGTCTGAATCTTCACTACATTGGCGGTTGTCAATTTCTAGGAACACCTTCGTGCTGCAGGAACAGAATTAAAGTGCAGAGGAGTAAGCAAAGGAAGAGAGAATTAGTCCTTCTAAATGGTGCATCCCTAAATTAAAATTTAGTCTCCCAGGTTAATTCTTCCAACCTAGCATTGTATTTAGCAATCTCCATAGTTTTATACTCCTCCCGTGGCAGAACAGAGACGTATTTTAGGCCACAAATACTGCATACATTTGAACCCACCTCACACCCACAGTACCTAACAATACAGTCTCACTAGTGATGCACAAAGGAATTCACTCACCCAATGACCTCCTGTTCAAGTTCTCTGGGCTTGCGATTGCCTGAGAGTGATCGCCGACTCCGTGATGCCGGCATCTCCCCGTAGTATGGGAACACCATGGGGTTTCCCTGTGAGTCCAGTTTTATTCTCAGGTTGGTATGAAGAAGGGATCCTAAAGTCCGCAGGAAACTGCGGGCATCACTGAGCAGCTCCTCGGGGGGCATCAGTACCACAATAATAAGGGTCCCTTCTGCCAGTTTCTCAGCTTTGTCACCAGCACAGTCCAGGCCATCCCAGCCACACTCCTCACTGTTACAGCCCTGGTCACAGCGCCCGTCCGCATAATGATCTGCACAGTACTTATCATACCTACGAGAGGGGCACGGGGTTACAAACAGCAGCACACCGGTGCTTCATTGTACCTCTAGTCTGGGGCCTGCAGAACAGGATACAAACCTTTCCCGGCTAGCTAAACAGCTCCAGTCTGGGTTCAGGTTGAGGAGGAGACTGGAGGGGCTGCAGCCTATCAGGTGAGATATTTCACCTCTAGTGTACTGCTTGCAAGCTGGCCCCAACTCTGGGTCTGCGTGGGTGGAGGAGACCTAATACCTGCAGGTCATCTGGTTTCGTTAAGGAGAGAGAATTGCTCAGTCCAGTAAATGGCCCTGCACCCAGCACTGGGATCAAGCAACCAGTTACCATGGCGAAGCTGCAGCACCTGCTGCCTGCTAGTGATTAGAAAGGAGCACCCCAGGAATTCAGCTGTAGGTCTCACTCCTGTGCTACGTTTGTGTGGGGTGGGATCCAGAACACGAAAAGACACCTAGAAGTTCTTTTTCCCCAGGGCCTCAAGAAACACTCTACTCTGGTTGGAGGGGTTTGCTCTAGTTGGAGTTTCTTTGGGAAGTAGGAGAGGTGCAGACTGGGCAATATGTTCAGTAAGCAGCTTAGCATGTGGTGTCACTGAGCAGACTATGTAACTTTGACCGTAAGCACACATCTTCCAAAAGTTATTTCCAAAGAAAGCCGAAAACCAGATGAGAGAGGGAAAGTTCCTTGATGTGGGGGTCCTAGTGAGAGTGCAGAGAGCACGCGCCCTTCACAGGGCTGCAGGGGGGAGAGGCAGCACAGGCCAAGCATTCAAGCTGTTAGAAGCACTAGCAAGAGCCTTGTGTTAGTTACAGAGATCCCAGCAGTCAGGAGCAGGCCTTACTTGCATAGCTTGCTATTTTGCTGGCACTCGAAGTTGTCGAAGAGGCACTCGGGTGTGTTACAGAGCTCGTCGCACTCGCCATTGAAGTGCTGCCAGCAGTGCAGCGAGGAAGAGCAGTTGGCCCAGGGATCCTCTCCTGTCAGGGAACAGTCACCTCCATCCCACTGGCAGGCGTGCATGTTACAGTCCCTGTCACAGTAGCCATTTTTTGCTCTTTCTGCACAGTGTTGGCCCGGACAGCCCAGCGGTTGTTGGCTGGGGCGCACTGAGTGTTCACACTGGCTCCCTTCAGATTGATCAGGACACTGGCAGTAGTAGTAAGGTGGCTGAGTCCTGGGATGGCAGCTTCCACCATTCTGGCACGGTGCACTGGCACAGCCTGTACCAGTCTGGCACGCCGTGCCAGCTGAGAGCTTTGGGCAGTAACATTGGGGTCCAGAGGATGTCTGGATGCACTGCTCCCCTTTCTTGCATTTCACTTGCCCACAGACACTGTGGCTGCCAAACTCACATTTAAACCCAGAATAACCCTATGAGAAAAGTGGGGAGATCAGACCGATTAATGTTCCAAGGGCTGGAGAAGAGATATTGGTTACGTCACGCACAAGGGTGCACAAATATCAGTTTATCTATTTCACACACCCAACCCCCTCATCAACTCCTGTATCCCTACCCCAGGAACTTGTGGGGCTTTCCTAGATCTAACCGCAGACACACTGGTTCCTGGAACCTACAGGACTTTGAGCAGAAAGCCCACCAAGGAACTGGTCCCTACACCAAGAAGCTTATCTATCTGGCCTTGCCTTACAAGTCCATAGTGCACCTTTGAAGTGTGTGTGCTATAGTTAAGGTTGCAAGACAATCTCCATCATAATCTCATTTTCTCACAAGGTGATAATTGTCAAGAATTTTCACACCTTTGGGGATGACATTTCCCAGAATTGACCACTGCATGAAGTTGTGTGTGCACCTGGCTTTCACAAGCTGGAACACATTTTCTTTTGTTTTTTATTCATGAAAAGGGCTCAGTGGAGTTCTGTGCAAACAAGTACTCAACAGAGTAGCAAAACACCTAACACTAAATATCTAAAACTATCTTTAGGACAGAGAAGCTTTCTCAGAAAGCGACTGCTAGGGTTGGGAATGGCAAATCTCATCTTACCACCTGTGGCATTCAGAAGGAACTGACTGGTGGATGGGGCTGTACTCCTATGCTCAGCTGGGAGGCACATGGATGCCAGTGCAGTTCCAATGGACACAGCTTCCCACAAAGTTCAGAGGGTGCACACTTCCTCTACAGCAGGGATCAGTGCCGGCGATACTCAAAGAATAAGCCAGTTTGATGGAGGCTTTGAGGATCTTTGCACTGCTCATGAGCGGTCACTAACTGACGGGGCTTACTGTACAATAAAGCCAGAAAACATGAGGATGTCTGGGCTAAAACATGCCATGTAAGGGCATGACACTTACTGGAGGACACTGGCAGATGAATCCAACAGGCACATGACTGGCAACAACACAAGTACCGCCATTCTGACAAGGCTGCTGGGGACACACATCTGTTAGGGTCTCACAGTGACGACCTGAGAAACAGACACACAAGGAAAGGAGAGCACACAAAGTTAAAATCAAATGGTTGCTCAATGCTCCCTTTATTTTTCAATAAGAGACACTGACAATAGATCCTCCACCAGTCTGTAAGCCTCATTCACTCTGTAACTCCAGGTGTCCCTGAACCCTGGCAACTGGGGTGGAGCTGCAGAACGCCCTCTGGATGGTACCTAGCAGTACAACATAGCTCATGTTCCACATTCAATTCTGATCATATCACCAAAATGGTATCAAAGAATCGGCAGCAGTTAAGAAAAGGGCAAAAAATTTGATTATGGATTTGGAAGGAGTGATTTATGGAGAAAGTTAAACATGTATGGCTTGCTTAAGTGTGCAGGGAAGTAGAAATGAAAGTTGTGCACCCTTCAGATAATTGTAAACATTAAGGAAGAAAAGGATTTAGGGTAATGAATTGGGAAAAACTAGGAATATGAGATTAGGACAGATGAGATTAATATCAGGAAAGAACTTTCTGGCAGTGAAGTGTATCAGGCTGTAGAATTCTCTCTAGCAGTATTTATGGAAGTCCCATTGCTCGAAGATCTTAAAACCAGACTGGTTAAAACAACAGAAGTCTGTGCGGGGAACAATCATGGATTGTCACAGAAATGGACTGGATAACCTAACGACTCCTGGGCCACGTCTACACTACCCGCCAGATTGGCGGGTAGTAATCGATCCCTGAATCGACACCCGTACTCCACCTCTGCAGGAAGAGTAAGCGGAGTTGACGGGGGAGCCGCAGCAGTCGACTTGCCGCCGTGAGGACGGCCAGGTAAGTCAGACTAAGATACTTCGACTTCAGCTACACGAATAGCGTAGCTGAAGTTGCGTATCTTAGATCGATCCCCCCATCCACCCCCAGTGTAGACCAGTCCCTAGAGAAGGGCAGGACAATAAGGATAATGTTTTGATCAAGTCAATGGGAAACTGGGATAGCATTTCCAGGTACTCACCGGTGAAGGCACTGCGACAGATGCATGTATAATCATTGACCAGCTGAATGCAGTCTAGGCTACCATGAGGGCTACAAGGGTTGGAAAGGCACTCATTAATATCCCCCTCACAGCGCTCGCCTGCAAAGCCTGGGAGACAGTGGCAGCTGTAGCCCCCAATTTGGTCAATGCACTGTCCTCCATTAAAGCAACGGGGTCCTCCCAGATCTGAAGCACAGTCATCAATGTTCTCCTCACAAAGACGGCCTGTTAACACAAGTGAGAGAAACCAGAGCCTCAGGCGTCGCAGCCTCATTTCTTATAGTTCATCAAGTTACCAAAGCTGACCTTTCATTTAATCCAGGCTCACCCGGGTTAGGATCCCTGCCCAATTCATTTATTTCAGCCTCAGATCACCCCCAATGAACGTATGGGTTAGATTTAGCCTGGTCTCAGCGGTACTTCATTTGAGCATTTCCAGGTGTGTATATATAGATATATATATTTTAGAAAATTTGATTTAGTCCTACGGTTGAGGAGTTATCTATCAGAGCGATTGTTTGCTGAACACTGCAGACAGTTCTGCATTGTCACTTGAAAAGCTACAAACTGCAATTTTAATTTAGTTTGGTGATAACCCTGAAACCTAATGACAAGAGTTTGGCTCAACAAACTTCAAATAATCAGCAATGGAACAAGTTGACAGAAGTGTCTGTGGGTAGAATACAGGCTCATGACTGGCAGAGCACCACTGCTGGGCATCTAGGACAAGCTTTGGACATTGCTAGGGATGGTAGTTCTACAAGTTCCCTTCGGCAGCATGTTCTGTTTAACCTATTCTTAGGTCAGATACTGTAGGGAAAGTGTCCTAAATCCATCACTGGTTCTGCCTCAGGTAATAAGATATAGGATCCAGCTGAAGAACCAACCCGTAACTGATCCAGTTGAACCATATTTTCCTCATGCTTTACACAGAATACTCCAATGTATGTAACTCACTAAAATACTTGCTGTTTTGTAACACCCTGATATTACTGACTCATTTGTCATCCACTATAACACCCAAAGGCCACCCAGCATCCCAGTTTTCATTTGGGAATTTGGCTATTCCTTCCTACATGGACCATTTTACTCATATACCTAGCATGCATGACCCACTTTTATCCATTCAACTTGTCACCTGAGCAAAAAGCTGGTTTGACATGATGTATTAGTACCTGTTGCAAGAGGTATGAAAGGATGAGAGAACAAACAGTTGTTATGAAGGATGTCAAAGGCCCTAGATGAAAGAAACTGTGATAGGAACACTAACAAACAGAATCCACAATAATTCTTTCCTCCCTAGCACTTCAGCAATGTACTTAGTGCTGCATAACCTTCAGATAGGAAGAAGTTAACAGGGCAAGAAATGTCTGCTCTCATTGGCTCTAAAATGCAAGCTTGTATTGAAAGCTATGTTTTGAAAAACAGGTGACAAAGAAGATGACAGAACGGAAGTAGTATGTTTGTTAAACCTTAACTCTACGGTCATACAATTCTGTTTAAGAATTTCCTTTAGGGAAGTTTAATATATGAAGACTTAAAAAAAGAGAGAATTCTACCATGTAATCTCTAATGGGTTCATTAGTAGCAAACTTGCATGTTTTTTCCATTTAACTTTTGGGGATAGATTTAGTTACCGCAGCTGATTTGAGCCGCTTTGGAGCAATGCAAAGTAGCTCCAGTGTATTGGTCAGATAACAAAAAGCAGATGCAAATCTGACTTATCAGAACAGCACAAAGAAGCCAGAGTGCGCTGCTGCACTGGGCCCTTAATTTGCCACTGAATTATTTGTTTAATGCTTCCAGAGAGGGTACTATGACATTTAAATTGAATGATTTCTAGGCAAACATACCAAAGTAAACTTCCAAGATATGAAATTGTGGCATTTATAGGTAAAGTAGAGCTTCAGTTTTATAAATTCTGATTATCTACAAAAGTATGGAGACAGACTGTGCCACAGAAAAGGATAGGGGGAGTGACAGAGGCTGTTTGGGTCGTCAGAAGAAAGGTGATAAGATGGTCAGTGGAAAGACAGCATAATATGTCCATATAATACATATGGATAAAACTAAGCCATATGTTGTTTCATGTGATATCTAATTTAAATATTGGGCTTTGTGTGTACATATACATTTTAGTTTTCTTTTGGTTTCAGACTCTTCTAATAAGCGTAAGTTGAACATCTGCCAAAACTTATATTTCAATATTTTATTTCAATTAGCGGTAAAACCACTATATGATGATTACAAATGCAGCAATCAAGAGTATAATGTAAACTGTCTTGTCCAATGTTTTTAATTTGCTAATGTATTCGATCTCGTGACAGAGACAAATTTTTCATTATAGTAGGTAACATATACCAACAAGTAAAATCAGTTGCAATTAATGAATTTCTAAATACATTCTGGCCATTTGAAAAAAATACAGTTGCAAAGCAAAAAGTCACAAGAGCCATATTATGACCTTGTTATGTCACTCATCGTTTTCTTAGGTCATGTTTACACTTAAAACGTAGCAGCGATAGCACTTCAGTGTAGACACTACCTATGCTAACGGGAGGGCTTCTCCCATCGAAATAAATCTTCCACTGACCTAGCGCGCGCTGTGTGTGTGTGTGTGTGTGTGTGTGTGTGTGTGTGTGTGTGTGAGTGAGAGAGAGAGAGAGATCAGTATAGCTCTCTCTCTCAAGGGGGTGGATTTTTCACACCCCTGAGAGACATTGCTATTCCAATGTAAGTTCCTAGTTTAGACCTTAATGTTACCCGAAATTGGGTCAGCTACTAAGCTTAAGGAGGACTAATGACCCACCAGAGTTTGGCAGAAAGCAGCACGTTTATTATATCGACAGCTAAGCTCAAAAGAAGGGGGGGAGAGGGTGTCACACTCACACTCGCATACTCACGCTCCCAGGACAGGCATGGCACTGGAGATGTCAGGATCCTTCAAGGTAAGTGTCCCACAGCACAGTGATGGATGTTGCGATGAAGGTAAGTCTTCCCGAGGCACGATGGAATGCAACGCAGTGAACCACTGGCCAGGACCAGGCGAAGGGCCTCCATGGGAGGTACAAGCTTGTGAGTGCACCCCTGAGCACATGGCCCCTTCCCCTTTTAAGGACCTGCTCCTCATGGCCTGCGACTAGAGATGACTTGGCTGTGTCTGGTTGGTCACACTCCATCTCAGCCAGTGTCCATGCATTGGGTGTGTGAGTGCTGCCTAATTAGAGTCCCAGACATCTTGTCTGGAGCTCTTCTGATCTTCCAGCTGTTTAAGCAGCCCATTCATCCCACAAACATTCCAGGAGGGAGGGGTGGGGGAAAGCCACTTCACAGGTATTTAAAGAGGGAGAGGAGACAAAAGGCGGGGGGGGGGGGAGTGTAACAGACCTTTTGAGCATACAGGTTATACAGAGCATACAGATTACTGCTGCTCCTACAACACTTATAAGTACGGATGCATTGGAAACTCAGCAGATTTTGATCTCCAACCAAAATACATATGAGCACCGTTTGCGAATGGTCAAGATTCAGATACACTAAGTTATGAATAAGTGACCAATTGGAAAAAAGTCTTGCCAGTTGAACAGACAATGCCAGAAGTTGCCAGCTCTTTTTGTTTGGCCACTCCCAATATGTGCATGGCAACAGCTATCTTCATCAAGGATCTCAAACACTGTTTTTTTATTTAGAGATAATACAGCTCTTTGGGGTCTAATTTACACAGAACTTGTCTACCTAGTGGCTCAGTTAAATTTTCTGCCTCTAGGATGCAAGATTTTAATCAAATTTTCTGTCTCTAGGACAGGGGTGGGCAAACTTTTTGGCCCGAGGGCCACATCTGGGTGGGAGATATTGCATGCAGGGCCATGAATATAGGGCTGCGGGAGGGAGTGTGGGGTGTTGGAGGGGGTGTGGTGTGCAGGAAGTGGCTCAAGGCAAGGGGTTGGGGTGCGGCAGGGGGCTCAGGGCAGGGGGTTGGGGTGCAGGCTCCAGCCTGGCGCCACTTACCACCTTGAGCGACTCCGGGGTGGCAGCGGCACGCAGCGGGGCTAAGGCAGGCTCGCTGCTTGCTCTGGCTGCATGCCGCTCCCAGAAGCGCCTGGCACCACGTCCCTGCAGCCCCTGGGGGTGAGGGGAAGGGTTCTATGCGCTGCTCTTGCCAGCGGGTACCTCCCCCGAAGCTCCCATTGGCCACAGTTCCCCGTTCCCAGCCAATGAGGGCTGCAGGCAGTGGTGCCTGCAGGCGAGGGCAGCGCGCGGAGCCCTCTGCCCCCTCCTTCTCCCCCAGGGGCACGGCCACAGGGGTGGCAATCCCACGGGTCAGATCCAAAGACCTGATGGGCCGGATCTGGCCCTTGGGCCATGGTTTGCCCACCCCTGCTGTAAGATGCTCATTTATCAGTTTCTTCATTCCTTTGAACTCAGAACTCATTTTCCTTTGGACATTTTCCTCAGGATTAGCAACTCAGCAGCACCTGCAAGTTAAAGAACTCCAAGAGAATGTGTATGAACTCAGATACATCATGCCCAAAAAACAAGGCTTGAAAATAGCTGGCATCCATCCATACATTGTACCAGCAACTCTGAATGAAAGCTGAGCTTCTGGCAATTAAGGGCAGGTCTGCACTACAGAATTACTTCAGTATAAGGAAGTAGGGAGATGCTCTCCCATCAACACAGTGCTGTGCACATGAACGCTTATGTCAGTGTAAGTTACGTCACTCAGGGGGGTGTTTTTTGACACCCCCAAGTGACAAAAGTTTTGCTGACATAAGTGCTTGTGTAGACATGGCCTGAGTACCTTTCATAGACCTGAAGAAGAGCTCTGTGTAGCTCGAAAGCATCTCTCTTTCACCAACAGAAGTTGGTCCAATCAAAGAAATTATCGCCCCCACCTTGTCTCTCTAAGTATTGTGACAGACCCAGGCCAGTGGGGTACAGGAGTCTGGTAGAGGGCAAATATACTGGTCACTGGATGAGTAGTTTTCTGTTCCCTGAGTGCCCAGAGCAGGGGCTGCACTAGAGTAATCAGGAACTTGCTAGAACCAGTTAAGGCAGACAGGCTGATTAGAACACCTGCAGCCAATCAAGGCAGGCTAATCAGGGCACCTGGGTTTAAAAAGGAGCTCACTCCAGTCAAGTGAGGGGGATGCAGAGGAGAGGAAGTGCATGTGAGGAGCTGGGAGCAAGAGGCGCAAGGAGCTGAGAGTGAGAGGGTGTGCTGCTGGAGGACTAAGGAGTACAAGCGTTATCAGACACCAGGAGGAAGGTCCTGTGGTGAGGATAAAAACGGTGTTTGGAGGAGGCCATGGGGAAGTAGCCCAGCGAGTTGTAGCTGTCATGCAGCTGTTACAGGAGGCACTCTAGACAGCTGCAATCCACAGGGCCCTGGGCTGGAACCCAGAGTAGAGGGGGGGGGCCCGGGTTCCCCCCCAACCTCCCAACTCCTGATCAGACACAGGAGAAGTTGACCCAGATTGTGGGGAAAATCACCGAGGAGCAAATCTGCCAATAAGCGCAGGACCCACCAAGGTAGAGGAGAAACTTTGTCACAGTATCTAGACAGGAGGACAAAGCCACGTCTACAAGTACAGTGCCGCTGTAGCATGTTTGATGAAAATGCTCTATGCCAAAGGTAGAGAGCACTCCCATCAGCATAATAAAACCACCATGAGCAGCAGAAGCTCTTTCGCTGACACAGTGCCATGTACACAAGTGCTTATGTCGGTGTAACATATGTCACTCGGAGTGTGTGTGTGTGTGTGTGTGTGTGTGTGTTTTTCACACCCCTGAGCAACATAATTTATGCCAGCATATTCTAATATCTAGGTATATAGGACTGAAATGCAAAATGATCTTTGAACTGAGGTAATGAGTTGAAAACAATAAATGAAATTCAATTAAAATATAAAGTGGTTCACATCGGAATAAGTGATTATCTAGACTGGTGATCCTTGCTGGGCACTCATACTAATGTGTGATCTGAGTTGGGGTAGAGTTTAATAACACAAAGCAAGTGGTTTATGCAGTTGTATAATCCTGTTTAAGGTCTGAGCCATCTATTCAGCTCTATCTGGCACAAATTTGGCCTTACTTGGAGAACTGTGCTCCAGTAAGGGCATGACATTTCAGAAAAGAAACTGAAGATGATTCAGAGGAAGATAAAAAGTTTATAACTGGTTTGGGAAACAAAATCTACGCAGAAAAGCTGAATGAACTAGGCATGTTTTGTTTGGAAAATGACTAAGGGGAGATAAGTATTTGATGACTAGTGAAAAGATTTAATCCCATGTGCACTTTATAACACCTTTCTCTATCTACTATGGCAAAACTAACAGTAGTAGCTTAATGTACAGCAGGGAAAATGGAGGTTAAATTGAGCAAACGTTATATCAAACACGCTATCAATGGAGGTTATGGAATCACCATCACTGAAATATATAAGCTTGCCAACTGTTAGATGACTATGGGGTAATCAAAATCAGTCTAGCTGCAGTGGAACAGGTTAGACCAGATTTGTTCAAACTTCCTTCCCACAAAAGGATTCCACAACTGAGGTTAAGTGGAGGCTGAAATCTTAAGAACTTGAAGAACAATGGACACTGGAGTTATGCAAGCACTAAACACACTTTTTACACAGCTAATACCATCCTGGCTAAAATAATTCTTGATGTTATAATTTATCCAGTTCCTTTTGTAAAGGTAATAGGGAAGATATTTGTGTCTCTCAGGCACTCAGAGTGCTTGACTCAACAGCCCTCTTCATGAGGAAGTACAATAAGCCCTGGGAACTCTATGGCATTAAAGCCAGTCCACCAGAACAGAAAGTGCCTCTTGTAGCTTTTACATAATTGCTGAGTTTCCTACCTCGAGTTCCTGGTGGACAGGAGCATATGAAATGATTGACAAGATCAATGCAGGTTCCTCCATTCTGGCAGGGCTGGAACTGGCACTCATCCACTTCGTATTCACAGTTGACTCCTTGGTACCCTGGCACACACTATCGGTATAAAAACCAAACAAGTGTAAATCTTCACCCAGCACGAACACAGTAGCATACTTTGAGACTGACACACCCTAGGCTAAAACAGGACAAAATAGTCCGTGGGCCAAATGCTGCCCTCATTAGTTGCAGTGCAACATCAGTGATTTCACTGGAACAGCAGAGGTAACCAAGCACAGAATGTGACCAAGGAACTATTGAATGTCTGAAGGCGAACAATCTTGCTCCTGTGGACAGCTTACAGGATGCACATGAGAGAGACAAGGTGGGTGAGGCGATATCTTTTATTGGACCAGCTTCAGTTGGTGAGAGACACAAGCTTTCAAGAGCTCTTCTTCAGGTCCAATAAAATATATTACCTCCCACACCTTCTCTCTCTAATATCTGGGGACTGACATCGCTACAACTACATTGCATATTAGAATCTCACATGACACTCATGGAACTCCTGATTAGATTCAGCTGCTGTAGAAGTTGACTTGTGTTTTAAGTGTTATGTAAATGCAACCCCCTCAGGAAATGTGCCTCCAAGATCCTGCATGTATCACCATTCTCAAGGGCCTGGGAATGAGGGTTGGACACAATAACCTCTGGAGTCAATCCACGCAGCCCTGTATATCAGGGAGAGGACATATAGACCCCACTTCCCTAGCAAGATGAGCATAGGAAATTTTGTAATATGTTCTAGTTTATTTTCATGTAATCACAGAAGTCAGGGATGGGAGAGGTGAAGAAATCCATCCCCCTGGCGGCATAACATTTTAGTAACTAGCTACCATATCGCCTTATACTGAATACTGTCCACTATCAGCCGGAAGGTCCTTCTGGAGTGCTGCCTCCCTCCCTACCAGTATCCAAGTTTCATCTTATTCTCAGGTGTATTAGCTGTGTTTTTCGCCACATGAAACCTTGTTTTGCTGTTTGACCACATTTCTAATAGCTTTAGAGCTCTTTGGACTATGACTAACTAGTACATAGAACTTTTCTCTTTAAATTATAATTGGAAAATGTCATTAACATGGCACTTATTCGCCTCTAGAAGGAGCAAGGACCCAACACCTTCCTCTACCCCAGGGGTTCTCAAACTGGGGGTCGGGACCCCTCAGGGGGTCACGAGGTTATTACATGGCGGGGGGGTCGCAGTCAGCCTCCACCCCAAACCCCATTTTGCCTCCAGCATTTATAATGGTGTTAAATATATAAAAAAGTGTTTTTAATTTATAGGGGGGTTGCACTCAAAGGCTTGCTATGTGAAAGGGGTCACCAGCACAAAAGTTTGAGAACAACTGCTCTACCCTACGAGGAGACACACACTGGTCTTTAATTGTCACTCTTTGCTTACAGTAATTGTCTTGGGTAAGTCTTGTGCATACCAAACACAACTTGAGTAAGGGTATGTCTACTCTTGCAAAGTTTTTGCACTATAAATTTCACCGGTGATAGGGAATCGGTGAAAGTAAAGGGCTGGTTTGTGTACTCACTTAATTCCTCAGGGGTCAGAGAGTGTTTACATTAGCAGCACTTCCACTGAAGATGAGAGCAGCACTCTAGGGCAGCTATCCCACAGTGCAGCTCTCTCAAGTTTGAGGATGGGTCTTGTGGGAAGGGCGGCGGGGGGGGGGGTGATCACGGGCATCCTGGGTTCCTGCACAGCCTTCTTTCCCCAAACACTGATAAGCTCCAGTAGCTCAGCATGGCTCCAGGCAGGGGATCACTTGCTCCCTGGAGCAGGCATTGTCACCTGGCCAGATAAGGGAGCACTTGACAAGAAAACAGGAAGGGGAGTTTCAGAGTTCCCGGGGCTTTACAGGGGGAGGGGTGGATGTCTGTTTACCTGGAGTAAGAGCAGCTGAGCTGCTGGCTAGAGTGGTTGCCTAGGCACTGTGGGACATCCTCTGGAGGCTAAAAGCTGTGTAAACAGGAAGAATGTGTCTTCACTTGCACATCACCACAAAGACATCACCGATAAGAGCTGTATGCCTCTCATGGAGGTGGTTTTCTTTTTGCGGTGAAACTTCTGAGCGTTGTTGCAAAAAGTCATTGGCAAGTGTAGATGCTCCCATGGTTTTTGAGCAAAAAGAGAGACTTTTTCTGCTTTAAACGGCAAGTGTAGACATGACCCAGGTCTCGGTGTTATTTGGGAAATGATCAGATACACTTGCAAAGGACCTGGTAACCATTATGGGAAACAGATCACAGTAAGAATGATAGGATGTGAGTGAAGATCTGTACAATGAAAATGGAGGTTAGTAAGAGCTAAGCATCTTCCTTTTGTCCCTTATGTATAATCCAGCTTTACCTCACACTGATATCCCCTGAGATAGTCACTGCAGGTGGCACCGTTCTGGCATGGATTGGAGTTGCATTCGTCCAACTGCTCTTCACAGTAGCTGCCAGTGTAGCCCATGCCGCATTGGCAGCGATGACTGTTTCCCACATCAAGGCAAATACCAGAATGTTGACACAATTGGTCTACGGGGACTCCTACAATAAAAATTAATTAAGCCAAGTAAGCAGCCATCTCAAAGTAACATTTTGGAGAAAATGCTCCCAAGCACCCTCATAGTCACGAGTTCACCTGGGAATACTTACAGCTAGACCCAGCCTACACAAAACTACTACCCCAGGAACTATTCTTTAAAACAAGACTGCTCACCCTGACAAAGAATCACCCAGATTCTGGACAGGACATTGCCACTAGCCCCATGGCAGACAATGACTGGCAATGTCAGCTTGGATACTTTTATTAATATCACTAGATATTTTGCCACTTGGTGAATCTCTGAGTCTAAAATGTACATAAAACAAAGTGTGCAAAGGCTGGTTTCCACCCCATTCTCATCACCTGCTGGAGAGGCCCTTCTCACCCCTTGTATTGAGAATACCTCTTCCAGACATTCTTGGAACCAGAATTGGATTTGTTCCAAGATGACTCTTCTAGGAAGACTCTGGAGCACATTCCATTAGCATCAGATTTTTTCCATCTGCATTATTTGAATTCGGTAATGGAGTATGGGCCCAAAAGTTGTAGGCAGATGAAGCAGCTACTGACCAATATCCCTCAACCACATATTTAAGGCATCAGATGTGTAACAGACCTCTTTCACCTACAAGGAGGGCAGGGTTTCAACTTGGTCTTTTGGGGATTCACCCGAAGGGCACAAAAACAAATTAGTCCAACAGTATTCAAAGGGACAGCCCTTATGGAACAGAGATTACTGAAACCCTGAACACTGAAAAAAAAATCTGATGAGGTTCAACAAGGACAAGTGCAGAGTCCTGCACTTAGGAATGAAGAATCACATGCACCGCTACAGGCTGGGGACCGACTGGTTAAGCAGCCATTCTGCAGAAAAGGACCTGAGGATTATAGTGGATGAGAAACTGGATATGAGTCAGCAGTGTCCCTTGTTGCCAAGAAGGCCAATGGCATATTGGGCTGTATTAGTAGGAGCACTGCCAGCAGATAGAGGGAAGTGATTATTCCCCTCTACTCGGCACTGGTGAGGCCACACCTGGAGTATTGTGTCCAGTTTTGGTCCCCCCACTACAGAAGGGATAGGGACAAATTGGAGAGAGTCCAGCGGAGGGCAACAAAAATGGTTAGGGGTCTGGGGCACATGACTTACGAGGAGAGGCTGAGGGAACTGGGGTTATTTAGTCTGCAGAAGAGAAGAGTGAGTGGGGATTTGATAGCAGTCTTCAACTACCTGAAGGGGGATTCCAAAGAGGATGAAGCTAGGCTATTCTTGGTGGTGTCAGATGACAGAACAAGGAGCAGTGGTCTCAAGTTGAAGTGCGGGAGGTCTAGGTTGGATATTAGGAAACACTATTTCACTAGGAGGGCGATGAAGCACTGGAACGGGTTACCTAGAGAGGTGACGGAATCTTCATCCTTAGAGGTTTTTAAGGCCTGGCTTGAGAGAGCCCCGGCTAGGATGATTTAGTTGGTCATGCTCTGAGCAGGGGATTGGACTAGATGACCTCCTGAGGTCTCTTCTAACCCTAATATTCTATGATTCTGTGAACACAGACTTAGGGGAGTGTGAGCTGTTGCTAGCTTTCCCTGAGAACTAGTCCCTAACTAGGGAGAAGAAAAAAGTGTTCAATAAACAAACTGAAGGAATCAGAGGGAGTTTGGACTTAATGCTTCAATGGGTGGAAGAGACAGAGGGTGTCTGGGGGCCATATCTCCTTATAAAACCTCACCTAGAGCCTTCCACAGCTTAATACTGCTTCTCTGTGGCCCCATAAGGGCCAACATGTCCCAGATTCCAAATGCATCTCAGGAAAGGAGATCCGCAATGACAATACTTTGAGAACTACTGTTTGCTACAAGCACAGAAGAGCACTACTTACCCCTCTGCGAAGCAGCCACCTGACAGGAGACGTTGGGCACATCACAATAGGTGCCAGTCCAACCAGGTGGACAGATGCATTGAGACTGGGTTCTCCTCTGGACGCATGTGCCTTTGTTCTTACAGGGAGACTTGCTGCACAGATCCATGAGTGTCTGAAAAAATAGGTCAAACAACTGAGAAGTAGAAAAACAGTATTCAAAGCAGTAAGGTGGAGACGGCACTGCAAGGAAATTCCCCGGTCACCTAGCCAGCCAACTCCTTGATAGGACCTGTCTCTAAGTCCCTGAATCCAAACAGCGCTTGCAATGTCAGTTTTTCACCTTTGCCCCTCTATGCCAGACTGGGACAGTGTCACCTGCCTGAGTCTTCCTCTCGATGAAACCAGAGAGATACCTGGCCCCAAGAGGGTACTCTGATCTCAGATACATGCTTCCTTTGTCCACGCAAACTCAGCAGAACTGATGTTCCAAGCACTGAGAAAGGAAGCATGCTGCCCACTTTTGAGCTCTCACCTGGGACCCTCCCTGACCGAACCAAGGTGATACATGCCATCAGCAAAGTGAGCAGGCGGACAGAGAAGTAATATTACCAATGGAAGCATGAAGATTTAATTTCAATGACGATTTGTTAAAATGTTTCTCACATCTAAGCCCTTGAAGAATCATTTTTGCCTCTTCCTAGGCTCCCTCCTTCACATTATCAGGAAGCCTCAGTAAGTCAACAATCCCAGAATCCACATTTTTCACTGAATCCCCACACCCCAATTTCTTCCTTTTCCAGAAGGGGAGTGAGATGTCAAAGTCATTTATGCGCTTTGCTTCCAGCACCTGCCTCACTAGCTTCCCCTGCCTATTTATTCCCCCCTTTGCAAGAGCTCATTCTTTCTGAATTCTCCTGCTTTCCTGCAGTTTCGTTCAAATCTCCCCAACATTCCACACTCTTGGTAAAGGGATAAAAGAATAGTAGGCTTATTGATTTCTTAAACATAAACAAGGAATGCATTGTTCAAATAAAGAATTTCCAATTCTGTATGAAAGACACAAAACAACTGAGTTCACACTCAACTAATTAGGCTTGCCACGCCAACATATCTGTTCCGAGATAACAACAGAGATAAGGTGGGTGAGGTAATATCTTTTATTGGACCAACTTCTACTTGTGAAAGAGACAAGTTTTGGAGCTAAACAGAGCTCTGCTGGGACCGACCAGCTACACCACCACTCCAAACAATGATCTGAGGGCTTGGCTATACTTACAAGTTGCAGCGCTGGTGGAGGCTTTCCAGCGCTGCAATTACACCCCGTCCACACTTGCAGGGCACAACCAGCGCTGCAACTCCCTGGCTGCAGCGCTGGCTGAAAACCCATCCCGGCAGGGGTATAAGGAGTGCAGCGCTGGTGATCCAGCGCTGCTCAGCAGGTGTGGACACTCACCAGCGCTTTAAGTGTCCTCCAGGGAATAAGGAGTTATCCCAGAATTCCTGTTCAGCCACTCTGCTCATCAGTTTGCACTCTACTGCTCTTGCCTCAGGTGACCCGCCCTTTAAATGCCCCGGGAATTTTAAAAATCTCCTTCCTGTTTGCTGCAGCCAGGTGTGTGTGGAGTGCAATCAGTTAATCTTTCCAGGTGACCATGCCTCCACGCGGCAAACGAGCCCCAGCATGGAGCAATGGCGAGCTGATGGACCTCATCAGTGTTCGGGGGGAGGAATCTGTGCAGGCACAGCTGCGCTCCAGCCGTAGGAATTACGATATCTTTGAGCAGGTATCAAGGTCCTTGCTGGATAGGGGCCATGATCGGGACGCGCTGCAATGCAGGGTGAAAGTTAAAGAGCTGCGGAGTGCCTATTACAAAGCCCGCGAGGGCAATCGCCGATCCGGAGCTGCCCCCACGACCTGCCGTTTTTACAGGGAGATGGACGCGATACTTGGGGGTGACCCCACTGCCAATCCCAGGACAACGATGGACACTTCTGAGCAGGCTGGGGGACAGGAGGAGGAGGAGGCGGAGGTGGCGGGGGGGGGGGGGGGAAGGAAACCGCGAGTGAAGCTCCTGGGATGGGGGAAGACACCCCAGAGTGGGCATGCAGCCAGGAGCTCTTCTCAAGCCAGGAGGAAAGTACCCAATCGCAGCAGCCAGCAGTTGCAGAAGGACAAGCAGAGGAGCGGGTTACCGGTAAGCGGCTTTTATTTTCTGGGTGGAAATGTTTCTGGAGAGGAAGGGGGGTTATGGCTGCATGCATGCCAGACTAGAATAGCCCGTTGATGTGGTCTATCACGTCGCGGTAATCTGCTTCAGTTATCTCAGCAAAAGTTTCAGCCAGAGCGTGGGCAATATGCCTGCGCAGGTTTATAGGCAGAGCCACTGTGTTCCTTGTCCCAGTCACGCTGACGCGTCCGCGCCACTGTGCTGCGAGTGGGGGGGGGGACCATTTCTGAACACAGGCAAGCCGCATAGGGTCCCGGGCGGAATCCACATTGCTGTAAAAGAGCCTCCCGCTGTTCCCTAGTGACTCGTAGCAGGGAGACATCTTCCAGGATTAACTCCTGTGAAAAATGTTGGGAGACTCTTTAGTGAAGAGACAGGAAGATAGTGAAGATCACCCCTGCAGCTGCATCTTCACTCAACCCCTCTATCACTCCAGATTACATGAAGCAACCAGCTCCCCTCTATCAATCAAGCCCCACTTCTCCCTCTATAAGCACCCCTCACTCACCATTTCGTGGCTTCTGTTGTGTTATGTGTGTGGGAAAAGAATGCTAAAGTGAGAACTCCCTCAGTGTAACAATTCATGTCTGGAGATAGTGAATACAATGCTGCTCCTGTTAAATGTTGTCATTTCTGGGTTTCTACAGTGACCTTGACTACTGGACTGAGCAGATGTTCCACAGCACAGAGGCTGCACAATTTGAGAAAAAATCCCCGAAAGAGCAAAGAGGACATGCTGAAAACTGTTCTTCAACACTCTGCTAGAGAGAGTAAAGAATTGAAGGAGTGGAGAGAAAAGGAAAGCAAGATCCGCCAGAGGGAAAGCAGGAACCGGCAGAGAAATGCAGTGGCCAAAAGGAAAAGCACAGAGCAGCTTCTAAGCATCCTGTCGCGCCAAGCGGACTCTATCGAGTCACTCGTTGCCATGCAAGCAGAGCACTACCGTGCTATTCCGCCCCCGCCCCGTCCCAAAGCTTTTTGCCTTGTGCCCCAATGTCAGCTCAAACCACCTTTCCCCAGCATTCAGGTTCTTACCACCACCAGCTGCCTCCAACACCTGTACGTTCACCAACCAGCCCTGATACCTACCACCCTTACCCTCTGCACTCAACCCCCATCACCATGCAGTATATGCACCCTGAAGTGCAGGATTCATTAAACAGCACTCCAGACAGGGCATATGCAAACTTGTGACTGTACAGTTCACCAACCCACACCCCTGCCCTCTTGTGTTCATGAAATGTTGTGTGTCTGTCTGTCAAGGAAGTTTTTTTCTTTTCAATAAAACAATTCTTGGCTTTGAAAACAGTCTTTATTATAGCAGATAGTGAAAGATACCTTAGCCCAGTAAAGAAAGAGGCACTGCAAATCATTTTAGGGATAATAGAATAACAGTGTAAACAGTGCAATTCACTCCCATGCAAGGCAGCAAACATTACTGTTGGCTTTCAGCCTCAAATTCTTCCCTCAAGGCATCCCTAATCCTTGAAGCCCTGTGCTGGGCCTCTCTATTAGCCCTGCTCTCTGGCTGTGCATATTCAGCCTCCAGGACTTGAACCTCGGTGGTCCATGCCTGACTGAATGTTTCACCCTTCCCTTCACAAATATTATGGAGGGTACAGCAAGCGCATATAACCGCGGGGATGCTGCTTTCCCCCAAGTCTAGCTTCCCATAGAGACATCTCCAGCGAGCTTTTAAACGGCCAAAAGCACACTCCACAGTCATTCGGCACCGGCTCAGCCTGTAGTTGAACCGGTCCTTGCTCCTGTCAAGCTTCCCTGTATAGGGTTTCATGAGCCAAGGCAGTAACGGGTAAGCGGGGTCTCCAAGGATCACAATGGGCATTTCGACGTCCCCTACTGTGATCTTCCTGTCTGGGAAAAAAGTCCCTGCCTGCATCTTCCTGAACAGGCCACTGTTCCGAAAGATGCGTGCATCATGCACCTTTCCAGGCCAGCCTGTGTAAATGTCAATGAAACGCCCGCGGTGATCCACAAGCGCCTGGAGAACCATAGAGAAATACCCCTTACGATTAACGTACTCTGATGCCAGGTGGGGGGGGGGCAGAATAGGAATATGCGTCCCATCTATCGCCCCTCCACAGTTAGGGAAACCCATTTGTGCAAAGCCATCCACAATGTCCTGCACGCTCCCCAGAGTCACGGTCTTTCTTAGCAGGATGCGATTAATTGCCTTGCAAACTTGCATCAAAACGATTCCAACGGTCGACTTTTCCATTCCAAACTGGTTCCCGACCGACCGGTAGCTGTCTGGAGTTGCCAGCTTCCAGATTGCAATAGCCACCCGCTTTTCCACCGTCAGGGCAGCTCTCAATCTTGTGTCCTTGCGCCGCAGAGTGGGGGCGAGCTCAGCACACAGTCCCATGAAAGTGGCTTTTCTCATACGAAAGTTCTGCAGCCACTGCTCGTCATCCCAGACTTCCATGACGATGTGATCCCACCACTCAGTGCTTGTTTCCCGAGCCCAAAAGCGGCGTTCAATGGTGCTGAGCATTTCCGTGAATGCCACAAGCACTTTAGTGTCGCACGCAGCAGGAGAATCGATATCGATATCATCGTCAGACTCCTCACTGTCACTTTGGAGCTGAAGGAATAGCTCGACTGCCAAACGTGTTGTGCTGGCGACACTCATCAGCACAGTCCTCAGCAGCTCGGGCTCCATTTCCCACAGAAATCGCGATTCACACACAGAGCAGAAAGACACTCACAATGGCGCCAAACGTTGCCAGAAAGACAGAATGCTGGGATGTGAAGCGATGCACCACGGGGCGTTGGAACAGGAAGCGGAATGACCCACACACTTCCTTCCCCTTCCCACAATACTCAGCGCCAAAACGGCGCCAAAACGGGACGAGGTGCTCTGTGGGATAGCTGCCCACAATGCACCTCTCAATACAGCGCTGGAAAGTGCTGCAAGTGTGGCCACACTGCAGCGCTGGTAGCTGTCAGTGTGGCCACACTCCAGCGCTGGCCCTACACAGCTGCATGACCAGCGCTGTAACTCCCAGCGCTGCAACTTGTAAGTGTAGCCAAGCCCTGAGATGACAATACACCTTTACCAGTTTAAGTGCTTTCTCAGCACCTAAATGTGAATTACATCAGCCTCCTTCTCAGACAGATTTGGAAGACAAATCTGGATTGTCAAGTATGAAAGGACTGAACTCGGGATTATATCCCCTCATCCATGTTTCAGTCCTTTCTTTTCTGGGCTTAATCTGTGACCTTTGCACTTGTAATAAGTTATTGGTTACTTAACATACAGGTTTCTATAGCTTCTCATTCATTTTATTTAGTCCTTGCTGTTCTAGCTCTTCATTAATTATATCAAGCCTACTTTCCACAGAGACAAACTATAACATCTGCAGCCTGTAGTCTGTTAAATCCCGCCAATGGTGTTAGTAAATTCCGGGAGTCTAGAGTTCCTTTTCATAAACAATATGTGTTATGATATGATCAAACTCCTTCTTGTGTTCATTGTGAAAACAGAAATTTTCTCAGAGGTCTACCCAGTAACATTAGGAAGCAGGAACATTAAGTATTTTTTCAACCAATCACAAGGTACATGATGGCAGCAGAGGAACTACTGAACTTTACAGTATTTTGGGACTATCTTTAATACTAGGTTTCTTGGGCTGTGGCTACACTTAGCACTTCAAAGCGCTAAGTGTAGTCAAAGCACCAGCGCTGGGAGAAAGCTCTCCCAGCGCTGTCCGTACTCCACCTCCCTGTGGGGAATAACGGACAGCGCTGGGAGCCGCGCTCCCAGCGCTGGGGCTTTGACCACACTGGCGCTTTGCAGCGCCGCAATTTGCAGCGCTGGAGAGGGTGTGTTTTCACACCCTGCTGCAGCGCTGCAAATTTGTAAGTGTAGCCAAGCCCTTGGTGAGGTTTTAAGTAGTGTGCAGAGACTCCATAGGCCAGGTGTTCAGACGGAGAAGTTCTCGTCTTCTACATTTTATTTTCATGGCCTCTGTAAATGGCAAAGGCTTTATAATCATACTTCTCTACATTCTTGGACACCATGTTGTGTTTTCTATTTAAAAAAAAATAGTATTAAGTATTCTCCTGTGTGGGTGCTTGTAGCCATCATTGGGTTATTTCTCATGTCTGACTAAATATCTTGCATTAATCAGTTGTTGTTGGGGTTTTGTTTTGTTTTTTATTAATTGGCAGAATCTAGTAGCCAACCTGCTAGGTTAAGTGTCAAGCAGTATACCTACTATAAAGTGTTCCAAAAATTGCTTATGGTATTACAAAGCCATGTAAGCATAAAGGAAAGTTGCAAATTTCTCATGAAGTTGCAATCTTTGCCTGGCAGTTTTTATGACACTCCCAGATTGTCTATAAATGACAGAAACAACAAGGAGTCTAAGAAAAGAATAAATGGACACAAATCGGACATCAGGAATGGTAACATACAAAAGCCAGTAGGAGAACACTTCAATCTCCCTGGACATTCTATAACAGATTTAAAAGTAGCCATCCTTGAACAAAAAAACTTCAGAAACAGACTTCAAAGAGAACCTGCAGAACTACAATTGATTTGAAAAATTTAACACCATTAATTTGGGCTTGAATAGGGACTGGGAGTGGCTGGCTCACTACAAAAAAGACGGTTACTCACCGTAGTAACTGTTGTTCTTCGAGATGTGTTGCTCCTATCCATTCCAGTTAGGAGTGCGCGCCGCGCGTGCACAGCTCTTCGGAACATTTTTACCCTAGCAACTCCGGCGGGCCGGCTGGGCGCCCCCTGGAGTGGCGCTGCTATGGCGCTGAATATATACCCCAGCCGGCCCGTCCGCTCCTCAGTTCCTTCTTGCCGGCTACTCCGACAGTGGGGAAGGAGGGCGGGTCTGGAATGGATAGGAGCAACACATCTCGAAGAACAACAGTTACTACGGTGAGTAACCGTCTTTTCTTCTTCGAGTGATTGCTCCTATGCATTCCAGTTAGGTGATTCCCAAGCCTTACCTAGGCGGTGGGGTCGGAGTGAGACATGGCAGAGTGTAAGACTGCGGAGCTGAAGGCTGCATCGTCTCTGGATTGCTGCACCAACGCGTAGTGGGAAGCGAAGGTGTAGACAGAAGACCAGGTGGCCGCTCTACAAATGTCCTGCATGGGGACATGGGCAGGAAGGCGGCCGACGAGGCTTGCGCCCTCGTCGAGTGAGCGGTGAGGCGGCATGGTGGCACGCGAGCAAGCTCGTAGCATGTCCAGATACATGCCGTTACCCAGGAGGAAATCCGCTGCGAGGAGACCGGCTCGCCTCTCATGCGATCGGCAACCACTACAAACAGCTGGGTCGAACGCCGGAAGGGCTTCGTCCGCTCGATATAAAAAGCGAGGGCCCTGCGGACGTCCAGGGTGTGAAGCTGTTGCTCACGAGGTGAGGCATGCGGCTTCGGGAAGAAGACCGGAAGGAAGATCTCCTGATTAAGGTGAAAGGCCGACACCACCTTAGGGAGGAAGGCCGGGTGTGGTCGAAGCTGCACCTTGTCTCCGTGGAAGACGGTGTACAGTGGACTAACCGTTAGAGCATGGAGCTCAGAGACTCGTCTCGCTGATGTAATTGCGATGAGGAAGGCTGTCTTCCAGGAGAGGTAGAGCAGAGAGCACGTGGCCAGAGGCTCGAAGGGCGGTCCCATCAGCTTGGCCAGAACGAGGTTCAAATCCCAGGTCGGAGTAGGACGCCGCACCGGCGGGTACAAATGGTCCAGGCCTTTAAGGAAGCGGGAAACCATCTGGTTAGCGAAGATGGAACGACCTCCTATGGATGGCCGAAAGGCGGACACTGCTGCCAGGTGCACCTTCAAGGAGGAGACCGCCAGACCTTGCTCCTTAAGATACCAGAGGTAGTCCAGGATGGTAGGGACAGGGACTACGAAGGGATTGAGGCCTCGTTGATCACACCAGAGCGCGAAACGCTTCCATTTCGCAAGGTAGGTGGAGCGAGTGGAAGGCTTTCTGCTCTCTAGCAGGACTTGCCGCACTGCCTCCGAACAGTCCCTCTCTGCATGGGTCAGCCACGCAGGTACCAAGCTGTAAGATGGAGGGACTGTAGGTTCGGGTGACAGAGCCTGCCGAAGTCCTGTGTGATGAGGTCCGGCCACAACGGGAGGGGCATGGGATCCCGAACGGAGAGCTCAAGCAGCAGGGTGTACCAGTGCTGCCTCAGCCAGACCGGAGCTACGAGTATGATGTGGGCCCTGTCCCTCCGAAGCTTCAGTAGCACTCGGTGTACGAGCGGGAACGGAGGGAAGGCGTAGAGGAGGTGATCCGTCCAGGAGCAAAGGAATGCGTCCGACAGGGAGCCTGGCGAGCGACCCTGGTATGAGCAAAACAGGTGGCACTTCCTGTTCTCCTTGGAGGCAAATAGGTCTATCTGGGGAAACCCCCACCTCCGGAAAATTGTGTGCACCACATCTGGGCGAAGAGACCACTCGTGTGAGAGGAACGACCTGCTGAGATGGTCGGCCAGCGTGTTCTGTACTCCTGGAAGAAATGACGCTTCCAGGTGAATGGAGTGGGTCATGCAGAAGTCCCACAGGAGCATCGCTTCCTTGCAGAGGAGGGAGGAGCGGGCTCCGCCCTGCTTGTTCACGTAGAACATGGCCGTCGTGTTGTCCGTGAAGACTGCCACGCAGCGGCCTTGCAGACGGGCGCGGAAGGTGTGACACGCCAAGCGGATCGCTCGCAGCTCCCGGACATTGATGTGGAGAGCGAGCTCTTGGGGGGATCAGAGACCCTGGGTGTGAAGGTCGACCAGGTGAGCCCCCCATTCCAACGCCGAAGCATCCGTGGTTAAGGTGACGGATGGGCGAGGAGGACGGAACGGGACTCCTGCACACACGACCACTCGGTTCAGCCACCAGCTGAGCGACGCGAGTGTCGGCTTAATGACGGTTACTATCATGTCTATTGAGTCGCGGTGCGGGCGGTATACCGACGCCAGCCAAGATTGAAAGGGGCGAAGGCGGAGCCTCGCGTACGCCGTGACGAACGTACAGGACGCCATGTGGCCCAGGAGGCGCAGGCAGGACCGAACCGTCGTCGTGGGAAAGGTAAGAAGGTCCTGGATGATGGATACCATCATCTGGTGCCGAGAGCGTGGGAGGCAGGCCCTGGCCAAAGTGGAGTCGAGGACCGCTCCGATGAACTCCACCCGCTGTGATGGAGCTAGAGTGGACTTCTCGGCATTGATGAGAAGGCCGAGGGACCGAAACAGGGATAGTGTCTCTGACATCTGGGCCTCTACCAGCTGTCGGGATGCCCCGGGAACCAGCCAGTCGTCGAGATATGGGTATACATGAATGCGACGACGGCGGAGGGCTGCAGCGACTACTGCCATGCATTTGGTGAACACCCTCGGCGTGGTGGACAGGCCGAAGGGTAGCACCGCAAACTGGTAGTGCGCACCGTTGACCACAAAACGCAGGTAGCGTCGATGGGGAGGGTAAATAGCGATATGGAAGTACGCGTCCTTCATATCGAGGGCGGCAAACCAGTCTCCTGGATCCAGGGAGGGAATGATGGTCCCCAGGGTGACCATGCGAAACTTGAGCTTGAGCACATACGCGTTGAGCTCCCGGAGGTCCAATATGGGTCGAAGTCCTCCCTTCGCCTTGGGGATGAGAAAATATCGGGAATAGAATCCCCTGCCCCGCATGTCGTGCGGCACCTCCTCTATGGCACCCAAGCTCAACAGAGTCTCGACCTCTTGTAGGAGGAATTGCTCGTGAGAGGGGTCCCTGAAGAGGGACAGGGAAGGCGGGTGGAAAGGAGGGGGCGAAACAAATTGAAGGCGGTAACCGAACTGGACTGCACGAAGCACCCAGCTGTCCGATGTTATTTGGGACCACGCCGGAAGAAAGTGGGCAAGGCGGTTGCAAAATAAACGGGAAGGATCCAGGAAAGAGACTGATGGGCCGTCCTCGGGCGTCCCATCAAAAGGCCTGTTTGGGTCCTTGAGGGGCCTTGGAAGGCGCCTGGCCCTGGTTGCGCCTGTTGCCCGACGGTCTTCGGCGACTCAGGCCGGGACACCTGCTATTGTAGGGTCGCGACCTAGGCTGGTTAAATGGCCGGTAGGGTTGCTGCCGAAAGGACCTTCGCTGGGTAGCCGGTGTGTGCATACCCAGAGTGCGAATGGCTATGCGACCGTCCTTCAGGGTCTGAATTCTGGAATCTGTCTTTTCAGAAAACAGACCCTGAGTGTCGAAAGGTAGGTCCTGCAAGGTGTACTGTACCTCCGGTGGCAATGTGGAGGACTGCAACCAGGAGATACGCCTCATGGTTACTCCTGAGGCCAGGGTTCTAGCACCTGAGTCCGCGGAGTCCAGAGCGGCCTGGTTGGAGGACCTGGAGGACTTCTTGCCCTCTTCCAGGAGGGCCGTGAACTCCTGGCGCGAGGCTGTTGGGATCAGCTCTGTGAATTTCGCCAGACACACCAAGATGTCAAAGGTGTATCTGGCGAGGAGGGCCATCTGGTTGGCGATTCGGAGCTGGAGACCCCCTGCCGAATAGACCTTTCGGCCCAACAGGTCCATGCGCCTCGCTTCCTTGGACTTCGGCGCAGGGGCTGGCTGACCATGCCTTTCCCGGTCATTGACCGACTGGACCATGAGCGAGTCTGGTGCAGGATGGGTATATAAGTACTCGTACCCCGTGGGGGGGACGGAGTACTTTCTTTCGACACCGCAGGCGGTGGGAGGGACGGACGCCGGTGACTGCCAGATGGTAGTGGCATTTTTCTGGATAGTGCGGATGAACGGCAAGGCCACCCGCACTGGAGCCTCCGCTCCAATCACATTCGTCACCGGGTCCTCGTCCTCAGTGACCTCCGCTACCGGTAGGTCGATAGCCTTCGCCACCCGGCGAAGGAGGTCCTGGTGGGCCCGCAAGTCAATAGGCGGAGGGTCTGCCGTAGAAGCCCCCACCACCGCCTCGTCTGGTGAAGATGACAAGGAGAGCCCTTGGACCACCGCCTCCGCAGGTGGGTCCTCGATGGGGTGGGCAGCTGACTCGGACCGTGGACGCTCCGCGGGATCAGGCGGTAAGTGGGCCTCACCCGGTGATGGGGGTGGCCTGCTGACAGTGGCCTCCGGCACTCTGCGCTCGGAGGCTGGGGTTCGCTGGGGGTAAGGTAGCCCTTGAGCTTCGTATTGGGCCCAGGTGACCCAAAAACCCCACTGCTGTGCCCCGTGGACTTGTCCGTGCGGGGCCGCCTGGAGATGGCCATAGCTGTCTGCCCGCGAAGTGACCGACGAGTGACGGGATGGCCACGGAGGCGCTGACGGATTGCGCCGTCAAAGCTGGCAGCCTGTCCCCGGACGGTGCCGAGGGTCGGTGCCAGTCGTCGCGGTACCAGGATGGCGAGCGAGACCATCGACTGCTGCGGTGCCGGGAGCTCGACCGGTGCCGGGAGCTCGACCAGGATCTCGACTGGCGGTGCCGGGAGCGGCTTCTGGAGTCACGGTGCCGGGACCGGTGCCGGGACTCGGACTTCCTGCGGTGCCGACGGGACGGTGATCGGGACCGGGAGCGTCTCCGGGAATGCGACCGGTACCGTGATGTTGAGCGGTACCGGGACTGCGACCGGCGTCGAGAGGGTGAACAGTACCGCGATGGAGAGCGGTGCCGGGACCTGGAGCGGCGCGACGGTGACCGTCTTCGGGACCGGGAGCGAGACCGAGTCCTGGTGCACCGTCTCTCCCGTCTGTCAGGGGAAGGGGGCCGCATCATGGCCGGCTTGCCCGCTGACTGAACAGCCCGCACCGGCGGTGCCGGGGGCCGGAGGCTCGGTGCCTCTGTGAGCTCGATAAGCTCTCTCGCCGTCGAGAATGTCTCGGGTGTGGACGGGAGATGCAGCTCGACCGCGGTTGTCACCGGGGAGCAGGGAGGTACCGGACTCGACGGCTCGAGGTGCCGGAGTCAACGGGACCGTGCACGGCTTGTGCACTACCACAGCCGGTGCCGGAGGTGCCGGTGATGGCTGCATAAGTTGTCCCGAAACAGGAGGCTTAGGAGCCGAGTGCGCCGTCTTCCGCTTCCTCGGTGGAGAGAGGGAACGGTGCCGGGACTTCGGTGCCGTCTGCGAAGGTTTAGCCGCGTCGGTACCGGGGCGGCTCGGTGCCGCTGGTGCGCTGCGCGCCGAGGACGGTTTCGGTGCCGCCGGGGACAGCGCGGGAGGCTGAAGTGCCGACTCCGTAAGGAGCTGATTGAGGCGAGAGTCTCGCTCCTTTCTGGTGCGCGGCTTAAATGCCGTGCAGATCGGGCACTTATCTGTCCTGTGAGATTCCCCGAGGCAGCGCAGGCAGGAGTCGTGCGGGTCTCCCATGGGCATGTGCCGCTGGCAAGCCGCACAGGGCTTAAACCCCGGTGCCTTGGGCATGAGCCCGCACCGGCTGTGGAAGAAGAGGGGCGAACCCCTCTAATTCCCCTACTATACTATAACTAAGTAAACTTATTCAACTAATCTAACTACTAAACTAAGTTAACCAACTATGTACAAAGAAGAATGGAGAAACGCTAGGGCTGTGGAGGTAAGAGAGCACTCCACTGTTCCAACTGGCCGTCACGGGCGGTAAGAAGGAACTGAGGAGCGGACGGGCCGGCTGGGGTATATATCCAGCGCCATGGCGGCGCCACTCCAGGGGGCGCCCAGCCAGCCCGCCGGAGTTGCTAGGGTAAAAATGTTCCGAAGAGCCATGCACGCGCGGCGCGCACACCTAACTGGAATGTATAGGAGCAATCACTCGAAGAAGAAGCAGTTTTGCCTCTCCTGGAATTGACACCCCCTCATCAATTATTGGAAGTGGACTACATTCACTCCGATTGAATTGGCCCTGTCAACACTGGTTCTCCAATTGTGAGGTAACTCCTTTCTCTTCATGTGTCAGTATATAATGCCTGCATCTGTAATTTTCACTCCATGCACCTGAAGAAGTGGGGTTTTTTACCCACGAAAGCTTATGCCCAAATAAATCTGTTAGTCTTTAAGGTGCCACTAGACTCCTTGTTGTTTTTGTGGATACAGACTAACACGGCCACCCCCGATACTTGACACTGTATAAATGACAGAGCTCATCAGCCTGCTCTTGAATGAAGCCAATGCTGAAGCTCACTGTTGCAAGGCTGGAACAGAGACCTAGAGCATCATGACTATGTTTCAATTACAGTAGCATCACAAAAGTCTTACTGGCAGAATGAAACTTAGTGCTCTATGTCCACATCAATAAGCCAGGCTTCATTCAATGACACATTTTATTTTGAATTAATACAAACAGATTTTCTGCAGTTAAAAGAACTGAGTGGCAAGACTGAGATAAGCACGAATCCTTTCGGAAGTAAAATTCAAACACTCTTTAAATGTTATCAGCGTTATCAGTTTTGATTAACTCAGTTCAGTTGCTTGCTTCCTACCACTTCCTTAAACTTCAGTCATGTTATGTCAAATTTATGCAGAGATGTTTGGTAATCACTGCTGAATCTTTTGCAGAACAGAGCAGCAGCTTTGACGTTTATTACAGGTACTGTACAATGGGAAACCCACTTAATGAATTCAAAACCGCTTCATTTTGCTATATTAGTTTTACTGAATCTAATGCACTGGATGATCATGGCAGTTATTCCCATACAAGGAGTTCCTTTGATTGTCTGTGACCCAGACAGGATGTTTGTTCCAATTACCTTGATTGGTTCTTTGTGGAAAACTTTAGTTTGTTTGAGAACACACAGCTGCATCTATCATAGGGCTTGTCTAAATTTATAGTGCTGCAGCGGCACAGCTGCCAGTGAAAATGCTACCTATGGCGACTGGAGAGGGTACATAATCCACCTCCCCAAGAGGAAGTATCTGTGTTGATGTGAGAAGCCCTCCCATCGACATAGTGCTGTCTACACCAGGGGTTAGGTTGGTATACGTCACTCTGGGGTGTGGAAAATCCATACCCTGAGCAACATAGTTATACCAGTATACGTTTGCAGTGTAGACTAGGGCATAGTTACCAGGAAAGTTATTATATAGTTACTACAGCTAATTGTGGGCTTTGTTACCTAGATCTGTGTTTTTCCATCCAAGTGGGGCCTACCTCATTTAAACACAGACTCTGACCTCAAGCAAGGCAAGTTTACACATAGGGTTTGGCTACATTTGAGAGTTACAGCGCTGGTGGTGGCTTTACAGCGCTGTAACTTACTCCCTGTTCACACTGGCAAGGCACATACAGCGCTGTATCTCCCTGGCTACAGCGTTGCATGTACTCCACCTCGACGAGAGGAATAAAGAGAACAGCGCTGCTCTTGCAGCGCTGGGGTGTCAGTGTAAACAGTGATTAGTCTTACTACGCTGTAACTGACCTCTGGAACCTTCCCATAATGCTTTTTAAGTAAAGATAACACTCTTTGTTTTGTTGTGATGCCTCTCTTTGTTTTGTTGTGAACTCAGGGCTCCCGGAGCTGCTTATCTAAAAAACAAACACAACTACTGTTTGCTCGAGCAGAGGGGGATAAAACAAACACAGCTACTGTTTGCTCGAGCAGAGGGGGATGAATGTCCACAGCTAGTGTTTGCTTGAGGTGAGAAGCAGCCCGGAGGGGGGAGCGGGGGGTCCATTTTGGAGTAGCTGCTTATCTGGTCTGAAGGCTATTTGCATTTAGTGAATGAGAGACGGGTGGGGGAAGGGGTTGAAACTTTTAAAATGATTGAAGGTTGGTGATGTGTATCTTCAAGTCCTTAGAACTTGCAAGGGAGGGAGCTGACACAGTGTCAGCTCCAAAAATCCACTCTCTCTGTCTCCCCCATGCTCCTTGTCACACTCCACCCCACCCCCCTCTTTTGAAAAGCACCTTGCAGCCACTTGAATGCTGGGATAGCTACCCATAATGCACCATTCCCAACACTGCTGCAAATGCTGCAAATGTGGCCACACTGCAGCGCTGGTAGCTGGCCACACTGCAGCGCTTTCCCTACACAGCTGTACGAAGACAGCTGTAATTCCCAGCGCTGCACAGCTGCAAGTGTAGCCAAACCCATAGAATGAAACCCAGCCACCACTATATTCAGAGCTAATACTTCCTTTGGTTTGAGTAGAGAACTAACCCGGAAAAGTCTCGATGCTGTCTTCTCTACAGAGCGTGTGCCTCATCTGTTAACAGATATGGCTTTCTCCCTCCCAAATTGTGGTTGAACATGGTGTGGCTGCTAAAGTGGACAGACCCAAGCTGTGTGGAATACCCAATGTTGGAAGCATAAGAAGGCCCTGTTAGAACAAGGGTTTTAGCAGGGTCAGAGGCTTTATTACAGAAAGTACTAGACACGGTGAGCCGTGCCTACACCAGCTGTACGCTGTTTCTGCTGTGTAACAGTTCAAATGAAAATGCTAAGTGAGAACGGACCAGACAAAAGAATTGCTGTAACAGTCTGAAACCAATGCCACTTACTTGGCAGTCTTTCCCAGTGTAACCCAAGGGACAGATGCACTGGTAGGTCCCCAGTCTATCCACACAAGTCCCTTTGTTCAAACAAGGATGGGAATTGCATTCATTAATTTCCATCAGGCAGAAGGCCCCAGTGAACCCCACTGGGCACTGGCAGGAAAAGGAGTTGATCCCATCCACACAAGTGGCTCCATTGAAACAAGAACTGAAAAACAAATAAACATGAAAACAAAACTCAGCTATGACAAATTGCAAGTTAGCTGACAGCCAAAGATTTTGTATAGGACATACAGACAACAGAGAGATAAACAGCTGTATTGGATCATCTGCTCTGTCCCTTGGCTGGCCTACAGCATACTTACTATGGCTTTGTCAGTCCACTCCATTGTTTGCCATACTGTGAATTTTGTGCTGTGATAGAGCCACTAGCCTAGTTCTCCAGAGACTAGGGTACAGCATGGGCAGAGGCATTCCATACCAATGTGTAACCATGTGACCGAAATGCAGAGGAACTAGTGTCATTTAAGCAGAGGAGAGTTCCCATGGTGGTGGGGTTAGAGGTGGTGAAATTCTATGGCCTGTGTTACACAGCAGGTCAGACTAGATGATTATAATGGTCTCTTCTGGCCTTACTCTCTGCATCTTTGACCAAGTTGATTCCTGCATCAAGCCCATGACTTCTAGTTGAGCTAGAAGCATGTCTCTGGAGAGACACCCAATCTCAGTTTAAAGACAAAGTGATGGAGAATCCACCATATCCCTGGATAAATTGTTCCTAGTTAATTACCCTCACTTTAAAAGGTGCATCTTATTTCCAGTTTGAATTTATCTAGCTTCTGCTTCCAGCAACTGGCTCTTGTTTGCCCCTTGTTTGAATTCTCCTCTCCATGTAGATTACAGTGTATAAGTACCAAGTCACCTTTTAGACTGAAGCTCAGTCTACTTTGCTGATCAAAGATAAGTTTGTGAGGCAGATTTCTCAGACCAGAGAGCACCATGTCCGCTTTGGGGAGCGGGCACACCAAACCATTTTTTGCTCCGACTCTGCTACATCTGGCTATGCACTCCAAAACACACAGGAATGACCCGTAGTTTATATTTGCAGAACAAAGCCCTGGCCTCTGAAGCTTTAAATAACCCAAGCAATGAGGATTCCATTGCTTGTCTAGAGAGACTATTCAAGAAATTAAATCTCTTATTAGCCTAAATCTTCCTCATCTATATTTGATTCTATTACTCCTCCGTAATACCTTTGCTTCCCAGGTGTACACAGCTTCTGGTTGTGTTTTGTATGCAGTCACTTTTATTGCACCTTGCCAAGTTTTACATATGTAATTCCTTTAAACTTTCCTCAAATCTATCCTACTACTAGTTTTGCTGCTTTTCTCTAAACTCCCTCCAATACCTACAACTTTTTTCTATTGAATCACGTTTCAGTAAAACACCAGTAAACGAATTCTTGTTTGTGAATCTCTATCAAGATGTTCAATGGTAGAAGAAATTTAACAAACTGAATGAGTTTATCATAGCAAATGGTGTAGAGTGGCAAAATTGCATTTGTGTGCTCTGACAGACCTTGAGCCCTGACTGGGAAATTTGGTGGTGTTTTGGCAAAAATTCAACTGGCACCTAATGCTAAGTTCATTTGCTGCTATATTCATTGTGAGACACTACTTGCTAAAAATGCCTATCAATCTGATAGTGATTCTGGATCAGGCTTTAAAGGTTTTATTAAAATCTGGGTGTTGAACTCATGCTTATTTTCAGTTAGGAGAAATGAATTGGGAAGCGATCATCAAAAACTTCTCCACAAAATTCATCCTGACCTCATTAGTGAGATCAGAGAAAAATGCCTGAATTTGGCCATCTGGTTTAATGAAAACACTCCCACCAGTGTAATAAGTGAGAAATGGATCTGGGACCCATTTTCAATACAAGACAATACCCTGCCAGGTGGCTTCTCAGCAAAGGGAAAGGAGGAGGTGATTGTCATGTGACAGTGCTTTCAAACTCAAATTCAACAAAGTACAGCTCTGTGACTTTTGGCTGAGAAGGAGGGTATGTCTACACTGCACAGTTGTCACCAAAACTTTTGTCTTTCATGGGTGCTTAAAAAAGCCTCCCCCACTCCGCGAAAGACAAAAGAGTTGCCGACGCAAGCAGCAGTGTAAATGTGGCTTTGTCGGCAGGAGCGCTCTCCTGTCAACAAAGCTTATGCCGCTTGCGGGGCTAGAAGTATTTTGTCAGCAAAAGTGCTGACAAAATACCACAAAAGTGTGTTCACATGCTGACTTTTTTAGCGACAAGGCTGTGTCGACACAGCCTTATCACTAAAAGCTGCATAGTGTAGACAAGCCCGGAGAGAGGCGCTTTGATCTGGCAGAGCTATGAAATTTTGTTATGCCCTTCAGCACTATGCATCTATGCGAGACTTTTTTCTATCTTTATCACTGTTAACAACAAATATAGGCTGAACCTCAATGCAGCACCAGACCTTCGGCTGAAGCTCACAATTCTCCTCTGACAAAGCAGCTATGTTCTGTAAGGCAAGCACACCCTTTACTTTTTTGTCTTCTCTGAGAACTACTCAACATGTTTTGTAAATTTTCTTGATTTAAATCTTGTAAAAGAGAAGCAAAATGAATTCTGGCCCATGTCCAACAATAATCCATATAAGCTTCCATATAATTGTTTCTTGCAATTTCAGTAATGCAAGAGAAATAATAATTATGGCTGAATGTAATAATAATGGCTACTTCATTGCGTTTCTTTTTGATTCGCTGTCTAACAACCTGAAGGGCTGGAAAATGATGTCATAATATAACATTTTAGGTTTCCCTAGGTATTTATTTTACTATACAGTCTGGAAATACTTAAGTTACACTTATTAAGAGCTAAAATAAATGTCCACGAAATGGAAAAATCTGCATGTGGTACTTCAAAGATAAGTTTGTTTTTAAAAAAGATGGCATTGTGACGCTCTGTACCTTGGGGGAACACCCAGCACCCCCATGTTCATCCTTGTAAAATGATTGTGTGGTATCCAATGCAAAGTCTGTCATGTTGGCTGTCTTCAGAAGGCTCATGATGCACTGAGCATTGTTGTTACAGTAATGTTATAGTAAGTTTATAGATTATATTTTCATGTATGTAGTTATGAGGCCGAAAATGTATCCTCACGGCTTAAAATAAGCCCAGGCAAACACTCTCCAAGAGCAGAGAGGCAGTTCACACCTCATCGGGCAGGTATGGGACAAACCCAGCCCAGCCTCACAGGAACAAAGGACGCTGGCCTAGGCAGCAACAAAAGAATCTGTTGGGACTCTTGAGTGAGTCACCCACTTCCTTTGGCCAGTTTGGGACTGCGATGAGGTAATGCTCACCTGACTCGGGAGGCGGCAAAGCCAAGAATGAACAAAGAACATGATAAAAGGGAGAGACATTTGCCATGTTCTCTCTCTCTTCCACCTGCATCTACAGACACCATACCACCAAGTGACTGAAGCAGTGATCAAAGGGGAGAGCCTGGCTGAAGGGCAACCAACCAGCCTGTAGCGAGAAGAATCTAAGTTGGTAAAGGCATTGAAAGTGTTAAGATCAGCTAAGTTTTGCTTTTATTTCATTTGACCAAATCCGACTTGTTATGCTTTGACTTATAATCACTTAAAATCTCTCTTTCATAGTTAATAAATTTGTTTATTCTATCTGAAGCAGTGTGTTTGGTTTGACGTGTCAGAGACTCCTGTTGGGATAACAAGCCTGGTACATATCAAATTCTTTGTTAAATTGACAAATTCATATAGGCTTGCAGCTTCCAGCAAGCATAACTGGACACTGCAAGATGGAGGTTCCTAGGGTTGTGTCTGGGGCTGGAGATATTGGCTAGTGTCATTCGGTTGCACAATCCAAGGAACAGCTTACATGCCAGAGGCTGTGCGTGAACAACCCAGGAGTACGGGGGTTCTCACAGCAGAGTAGGGTAAGGCTGGCTCCCAGAGTCAAGGATTGGAGTGACCTAGCAGATCATCGGTCCAGATAACACCAGAGGGGAACATCACATGTATATGAACCAATAAAGTTTGGGAACTGCTGACTAATACATCTCTCAGGAAGATTTCCCCTCCAGTTTAAGTTCTCTTAATTTTGGTCGCATTACTCCAAGTTAGTTCTACTCAGTTCCTCTCCTTGATGCTTACACCCTTCCAGATGCAACATTTGAGGAGTTATGTCCCAAGCCTCCTAGTTGCCTCTTCATAAGCTCTTAATGGTTCCTGTTTTTTAATTAGTTTCCACTATTTTCAGCCCATAACCCTGAGTTCTCTAGCTCAGTCTGTATTTTCTCTGTCCTCCTCAGTATTGACAACTCCTTTTTAGCTCCATCTGCACATTTCAATAGAGATAAACTCCCTCCTCACAAACATGTTAAATAACATCAGGCCCACTCCCAATGCCTGTATTACACCCCCAGTAACCCTCCCCTCCCTCCAGCTTGGTACAGGGTTAATCAATCCCATTTGTTTAGTCTTAACTTTTCAATCCATATAATAGTGATCCTATCCAAGACAATTTGAATTAATTTTTCAAGTTACACTGAGACAGTGGCAAATACTTTATTTTACATCTGACATTACTTTTACCCACTAATTTAGTAATTCTACTCAAAAAAGCAATCCTAACCAAAAAAACCCAGTCACATGTGGCAATCTTATGCATAAACCTCTATTGTAAATGTAAACTCATTTGCTTTCCAGACTGATGGTACCTTCCCAGTAGTCCATTATATTTCAAAAATATGAACAGGATGGTTCAACAAATTTTAGCCAATTCCCTTAATATACTAGGATGCATGCTTCTCAACTGAGTACATGAGAGACAAAAATTAACTAAATGCAACAGCACTGGAAGTGACTCCCCCTGTGGAACCGGGTCACCAACCGAAGCTCCTTTGTTAAGCAGAATCAAGGAGGAACTGATCACAAAATGGAAGGGGGCAGTATTCACACCCACATGCACAAGGCGCACAACCTACTGGTAACTGATAACAGTGGGCCAAAACTTCTGAACTATGGGATTTGCCACCTGGACTTGCACAATGAGCACAGACCCTGATGAGTAGTTCTATCTGAGCTGGTACCTTTGGAGAGCATAGCCTTCTCACAAGCACAAGCTAGGCAAGCATCCCTGGTCTCTGAGGCTCATGAATGTCCCAACACCACCAGGCAGGAAAACAGCAGTCCCCAGGGTTGTTCCTGAACATGACTGCCTTAAGCCACTGGACAGCATTCTGTCTCTGTTCTCTCCCTCCCTCCATATTTAAACATATACTTACCTCTCGGTACACTCGTCAATGTTGTTCTCACAGTGGGTCCCCTCAAACCCTGCCTGACACTTGCAGGTGTAGCTGTTGACGTAGTCTGTGCAGGTGCCTCCATTCTTGCATGGTTCACTCAGACATTCGTTTATATCGGTCTGACACTTATCTCCCTGGAACCCAGGCAGACAAGTGCATAAGAAAGAGTTCACCCCATCCACACATGAAGCTCCATTCTGGCAGGGATCTGCAATAACAACACACTATGTATTACTATGGATATACAGATATTGCTGCACTTATGCAAAAGGGCTAAACAATTTAAAAAATAAGTGTCTTTTTACACACTTTTTTGATTCAATCTATATCAGGGATATAATTTGAATTCTATAGGATTATCCCATAAAGGGCGAAACTTTACACAAGGCTCTGATCAAGAAAATACTTCTGGAAATTTAGGTTTATTTTACAAGGTTCTCATTCACCCAAAACAAAACCAACGTCCAAGCTCTGGTCCCATTCCGTTCATGAACCCTAAATCTCAACCCTTCCCCCTCACAACCCAAACCTCTATAAACATACAACACAACCGAAGTTAGCTCCTCTGTCCTGAGAGCGCCCTGTCCAGGCTTCTAGACAACAAAACCCCTTCCCCAGCCACTGTTTAAGGCACCCAGTACAGAAAAGCACTTACCCCTGGGTTGACGTGCTTTGCTGAAGTGAGCTGACACTTTGCTAGGAAGGCTCAGCTGCACACTGATTAAGCTAGGGATCTCCCCAGCTGTGATTCTGAACACACCTCTGCTGAGATTTGATCCAGCATCACCCATGCTGCTGTCTAGTGTGGTAAGATTGCCCTCAGGAGGCAGGGTGCTCCCAAAAGGGGCACTGAAAGACCCACACACCTCCCTGTCACTCAGACCCATAACCTAGGTGTGTTCTTCAACTCAGCCCTTTCCTATCCATCAGAACAGCTAAAACTCTTGTCCAGGTACTCATTTCCTGCAACCTTCTCTTCTCTGGCCTGGACAATTACTGTCTTGCCCCCCTTCTGTCCATTCACAGTGCTGCTGCTGCTGCAAAGACCGTTTTCCTAGCTCAGTTGCTCTGACCTTTTCATCCCTCTATTTGTCTCCCTCCCACTGGCTCAACCTTTTCCATCGCAAGCAAACTGCTGATCATCACTTTCCAGGCCTAGCCCCGGCCAACCTTTCATCTCTCATGCTATCGAGATGTCGGCTCCCACCTTCACTCTGCCAGTGATGCCAGCCTTCAGCATCTCTTCTTACATTTTCAATCAAGCACCTTCGTTCTTCCTCCCATGCAGCCCCTGACATATGGAAGGAGCTTCCCATAGCCACCTGCAAAGCTACTTCATCATCCTTCAAGTCCCTCCTTTGCCATTATTCCTAAGAAAAAATTTAACGGCTAGGCAGCTGTTGTGTGGAGACCACAGCCTGTTATGCTCACTGATTCCTTGTGCTCCCCTGCCTGCATCCACCTGTTGTCTTATATTTAGATTGTAAGATCTCTGGGACAAGGAACATCTTTGTTACATTTGGAGAGCACAATAGGGAATTGATCTATGCTACCACAATACCCATTTCAAAAATGAAAAGCAAAATTAAGGCTGCACAGTTAGAAACTCTAGTGAAGCAATGCTAAACTTCAGTACAATCTGTATTCTGTCCTCTTGTACAGGTGCATTAAGACACAGGCTTTAATTATGAATTACACAAATGTGCATCCAAAGCTTCACCTTTTGAGAAATATCTTCATATCTTTAAAGTCTGCAGTGTAAGAGGGAACACCTGCACCCATTTAAAACTCATCTGACTATTGCAGAGACAAGGACATAAAAGCCAGACCCTTGGCAGCTATAAAAGACTGTGCCTATGGCAGCCAGCCCTTTATGACTGCAGCTGAAAGCTGGACATTTCAGTTGTCTGCCCAGCATATGTAAGTTAAGGGAACTCAGCTCATCACTTTGCTTGCTGAGCTGGTGCCTGGAGCCGGCCCTGATAGAACCCAATCTGCAAACTTCATGCATTTAAATCATTTCCCCGAAAGCTTAGCTCTTTGCTATTTGTCTGAACTATTCCTGCAAAAAAATGAAACTTTCTTAAAAGGACATTGTCGATTTTTAAAATAATTCACTAATTTAAGAAAATTCAGTTTATGATACAGCTCTGTAAAGCTGTAAAACCTGAACTTTTAAACACACATCTTCCTGGAAAACATTAAATGTTTTTCTGTTCCTCTGTCGTTTATAAAGGATGGGTTTAGCAAGAGAAAAATCTGATGGTATAGTTAGTTTCTTTACTTCTGGCTATCTAAGATGTTACTTTCACTTCAGTAGGCACAACATTTTCAGACAGATGTGATTCTCAATTTGATTGTGTCCCTTATAGACTCATAGACTCTAAGGTCAGAAGGGACCATTATGATCATCTAGTCTGACCTCCTGCACAACGCAGGCCACAGAACCCTACCCATCCACTTCTATAACAAACCCCTAACCTATGTCTGAGTTATTGAACTCTTCAAATTGTGGTTTGAAGACCTCAAGCTGCAGAGAATCTTCCAGCAAGCGACTCATGCCCCATGCTGCAGAGGAAGGCGAAAAACCTCCAAGGCCTCTGCCAATCTGCCCTGGAGGAAAATTCCTTCCCGACCCCAAATATGGCGATCAGTTAAACCCTGAGCATGTGGGCAAGACTCACCCGCCAGCACCCAGGAAAGAATTATCTGCAGTAACTCAGATCCCATCCCATCTACCATCCCATCACAGACCATTGGGCGTACTTACCTGCTGATAATCAAAGATCAATTGCCAAAATTAATTGCCAAAATTAGGCTATCCCATCATACCATCTCTTCCATAAACTTATCAAGCTTAGTCTTAAAGCCAGATATGTCTTTTGCCCCCACTACTACCCTTGGAAGGCTGTTCCAGAACTTCACTCCTCTAATGGTTAGAAACCTCATCCTCCAGGCCAGCACTGCAACCAGCAGGGACTTCACCTCCTAATGGGAGTGCCTGCCCTAGGGACACCCACCCACCGGCCGGCCGCCAGACTGGGAGAGGTAGAATCAAGCTCCTGGTACTTGTGGAGCATGTGGGGCAAGGTCACTACTGTTCTACCCAACATGCGTGCTGCTCCTGGGTAGAGCAGTGACTGAGGAGAAGGACTCTTATGAGTGTGTGTAGAACATTTTTACACTTTTAAATTCAAAACTTGAGCATAAACTCCTACTGTTTAAATACTACAGCCAGCTTCCATCACAGAGCCAGCAAAGGTCATTTCAGCCCCCTAAGTTGAACATGTTTGAAATAAAGGATAACAACAGAAACTGTTCTGTGCATCTACCAATAGCAGTCATCAATACCACAGCAAAGTTGTTTCTAGGGCAAATAGGTATTTGCCTATTTCAGAGAACTAGCCATTTTGCACTCACTTGAAAGGCAGTCATCAATGTTGCTCTCACAGTCTCCTCCAGTGAAGCCTGGGCGGCATTCACACAAGTAACTGCCTTGAGTGTTATGGCACATAGCATGATTCTTGCAAGGCTTTGACACACACTCATCTATATCCACTGCACATCTCTGGCCTAAAACAAGAAAGGTTTGAGAACAAGACCTTGGAGGTTAAGATTCCAATGATGTAACCGCCGCCATGCTGCTGCTTAAACTCAGAATGGAAGAGTGTCCCTCCCCATCCCATTACCTGACCAGCCAGCAGCACACTGGCAGATGTAGCCCTCCGAGTCAGGAGATTCTTGGCAGATTCCAGAGTTCTCACATGGATCAGGAGAGCAGGGAGACAGCACGAGCTGGCAGTTCACGCCTACAAGAGGAAACCAGAGGGACAAATTGTTAAGGGCTTGGTATACCTAAAAAGGAAGAATGAAGAAATTATAACCCAAAGGATTATCCAAGGGGAATTGGACTGTAATCCATGCTGGAGGAGGGGAAGATCACTGCTGTTCTACATGGTGTTGGATAGAAGAGGTGGTTAAATCACTGTGACCCAACTAGTCTGGGGTATTTTGGGGGGGAGGAGAGGACAGGAGGCTATGGCTCTCAGTAACACAGAGGGATGGTTCTGGAGCAGACAGCAGGTTTAGAGAGGAACCTCTGGTTGACCTAGACAGGCTGTGAACAGCTTAGTAGTGGAGAGATGGCAGCATTTAATAGATTCAGTCAGGGATAAAAAATCCTAGTCATGGAATATCCACAATTAGATGAGTTAGGATCTCCCACCACACGTCCTTGTTTTCTACAGAAGCAAACTTCGAATTGGTGCTGACAAATTAATATGACAGTGTAAATGAATGTATCTTAAGAGCGTCCATTTAAGGTGGTGTGCAGATCCAGCAGCCAGGGATGGAAAAATAAAGTCCCAACTACAGGACTCTTCACATCTTTCCTCAGGACTTGCTTTATTTAAAGAAAGGGAAAAAATCTCCATTCAAACTACCGGCTAACCAACTCCGAAGGCTTCGCAGCCTTCAGCCAGCTGGGAGGGGAGAAGACACATACTTCCACCAAGGCACCAGCTTCCCCTTTCCTTTTATAACCCTGCCCAGATGGCAGGAATCCAAAAGAGTAAACATCTTAACAGCCAAGCCAACATGCTGTATCTGTGAATAGCTCCAAATCTGTCACAACCAGTTTCACCAGCTTTAACTACATAAACTAAATTCATTAGTGATTTGCCTGACAGTGCCTTTACAATTGTCAGGGTCCATATTTAACTGGCTTGCTTATTAGGATGTTTACTATATCTCTATATTGTATTAACTCAATAGAGTACTGTTAGGGAAAAACTTAGCAGGAAGGAAAAGACACCCGGCAGACACTTCAGAGTGGTTAAGGGACAATGCCAGAGCTATGAGCTTTGATGATTTTGACCTTCCAGCTAACCTGAAGGACTCATTTGACCAGACAGGTCAAAGCATGGGAACACAGAAGAAAAAAGAATATTGGCTGTTTTTAAAAGGGTTTCTCCCCCAAGAGAGAGGTAGAGGTTGTTCAGGGGAACCAGCCTGAGACACACAGGCCTCACTGGGCGTGTCTGAAGACATTGAGATGGCAAACATTTGAGTAGGATAGGTGTATGCAGACTGTTTATTGTTTTAAAATCCTTTTCTTTAATTGGTTTGTGTCTATGACTAAAAATAAACAATACTTTGGTTTTAAGACTGTCTGATCACTGTATGGTGCTGGGCACAGACTCCTGACCGGTGCCCAAACTGCAGTGTAATAGCAGCTGATACACAGGGGGCTGTAGCTCAGAGCCCAGCCTAAAAGAGGGAAAAACAGCAAAATTCCCCCCAAGGTAGGTAAAGGCACGAGGCATGCCACCTGAGGGGATTCACTCAGACAGACAGACCCCATACCCATGACACTAGGGGTTAGGCAAAGTTTTAGTATTTTGCTCTCTGCTTCTCCTATTATTCCCTTACTCCCCATCCTTTTATTTCCTCCTCTGCTAGTGTTATGTTCCTGCTACACTTTTCAGTTCTGACATTTTGCATCTTCCTCTTTTCCCATCCTTTTGATGTTTGGCCAGGTCTGTGTATGTGACGTGATTGTCGAAGAAATTAACCAAGCCAAGTCACAGGCAGACTCTTAAAAGCTGTTCATTTTTGTGTGCAACACACTGAATGTTTAAGTGGAAGTTTAGCTTTCACAACAAGGAATGGGTTTCTGTGGCAAATGCTACTGCTGCAGAATGGCAAAAACATCGGGTGCTCAGCGAGTAATAGTAGGGGAAAATTAGTTTAGTTTTTGCAAAAAGAATGATTTTTGCTGATACAGACTATCACAGCTACAACTCTGAAACCTTTTTAGTTTTTGTAGTTTTAAATTGCCAAGCTAATTTTCCCCTACTGTTACTCATGCCTTCTTGTCAACTGTCTGAAATGAGCCATCCTGATTACCATTACAAAAGTGATTTTTCCATCCTGTTGATAATAGCCCACGTGAATTGAATGGTCTCGTTAGAACTGACCCTCCACTTGGTAAGGCAACTACTATCTTTTCATGTACTGTTATATATATCTTCCAACTGTATTTTCCACACCATGCATCCGATGAAGTGGGTTTTATCCCACAAAAACTTATGCCCAAATAAATTTGTTAGTCTCTAAGGTGCCACAAGTACTCCTCATTTTTTTTGTTTTTCAGGGGCTGGATGGTATAGTTGGCCTATATAAGACAAAGCCCCTAATATCAGGGCGGTCCCGGTATTATCAGGACGTCTGGTCAATCTAAATGGTCAGGAGTACTTTCATTTGCCTCAGCAAGAACATTATGACTTTTCCAGATATCACCTTCTCCACAAGTATCTTTGCCTTTGTCACTGGAAGACTGTATTTTGCAATGTTCTCCAAATTGGGCTACTCCTGAAAACCACTATAAAACTTCATAGGGTACAGAATGAGACCATCTGCTTTCTGAGTGGGAGCATAAGCCACAGAGCATAGAACATGTGCTCTGTAGTCTGCATTAAATTTCTATGTATTTCCAGCTTGTGGTTAAAGTGGTTTTGACATAGTTCTAAATTATTTGGGCTTTGGTTATCTTCAAACTCAACTGTCTGACATGCCATTTTTATGTTCCTAATTCACCAGTCACATACTCTGGTTCAAAAACCAGTCCAGTGCGCTAAACCTTTTCAATTAAGTTAATTAGCCACTTTTAAGATAAGAGGTGTGGAAGTAGTTAATAGGTGTTAATGTGGTGAAAATCTCATGAGTCCCATTGCTCAAGAGTTAATTGTGTAAACCATCTCCAATGTGGGAGAAATGCCTGAGGAGGCCATAGGTCAGACCTCTAAAATCTGCAGTAGAAAGGTATTTAATTTAGAAGGGGTGCCAAAACTGGTGCTCTAATAGAGAACAAGTGAACCATAATTACGGAGAAACTCCCTGCTCTTTGTAATAGACTTACAAGCACTATTTTTCTACAGGAATTACACCTGTGATCATTGTATCACGCCTATATTATCAGATTGTTTTCAATTCAAATATCACTGGAATTTTAAATTTCAGAGGATGGATTATCCCTCATGTTTCATTTAGTTTAGTAGGAAGATTGTTGCACTAAGATGCAATAAAATGGAAGACAACAGAGCTCAAAAACTCATCCTTCAAGCTCACCTTTAAATCCTTTCCTGCAGGTACATCTGTATCCATCCACCAAACTGTCACAAATTCCTCCATTCTGGCACGGGTTTGACAGACATGCATTCTCTTCCACTTCACAGTCTGTTCCAACCCAACCAGGGTCACAGAGACACATGTATCTGAAAGAAAATAGCATGTTTCAGTACTATTCTGAAGCAGCTGTTCTATCCACAAAACTAGGCAGGTAGATAAGCTGAAAGGGTGGGACAGGGAGATGATTTGCCCTTAAAAAGGTTCATGAATCATTTTTATCTTAGTCACACCAGCTATACAATTTTCTTAATATTAAAACTAACCCAATCTTTAAAGCTACATGCCCAGTATTAGTTATCTTAATAAAATACAGCTTTATTCTGCATCACGCTTTTCTTGGCAAGCCATCTCAAAATGTTTAGTAGACGCTAAAGAAATGACAAGGTACAAGCAAGGAAAAAAGATGGCTTTCAAATCCAAATAGAGAGAGCTGATGAAGTGAAGCGATTCCAGATGAAAGCAGCCAAGAGAAGTGGCAATCCACTCCATCAAATTCCAAAGCTTAATAAAGGATAGCACCACTCCATTCACAGGACAAGTAATCAAAGATCTGGCGAATCATTATCTTTCCACTCTAGCCTCAACCACTGATACACAGGCCCCCAAATGCCCCTCCCCTCACATCACCCACACAGATCTTCTTGGCTTTCTGGCATCCTGTGCCAAATGAAGAGGGGCAGAAACTCAAGTGATGATGGCAGAAAATGAAGGTTGATACAAAGAATTTTTCCAAGCCTAGGCTGAGGCTGCATTAGAGACCAAGAGAATCTTCCAATCAGCTTCCATAGTAGCTGCCCTAAGGAGCTATCCAGGGTGGTAAACAGTTTACTCAGTCCTGAGTGCTTACAGCCCGCACCAGAGCCCAGAACCAAGTGCTGCAAAGAACCATCATCCTGCTGCGCTGAAAAGATCACTCACATTTGAACAGTTTCTCAAACAACACGGGCCCTCTCTACCTATACCCAACCACCAACAGCCTGCCTGCATTCCGGGAGTGCAGCACATTCACTCCTTAAGGAAGCTGGAAACCCTAAAGGAGCTTATGAAAGAGTCATGGCACCACTCCTGACCAAAATACCCAATGCCTCAGTCAGAGAAGGAATCTTCCCTTCCCCCTTCAAGCATGCAATAGTGTGACCAGCACCAAAGAAACCTGGCCTGGACACGTCAGTTCTAGCTGAGCACTGTCTAGTATCAATCTCCCACTTCTGAGCAAGCTTGCAGTCACTAGCCAAAGGCCAACTACATGCCCATCTAACTGAAGCTAATATTCCAGACCTGGCACAATCTGGATTCGGGGCAGGATATGGGCCTGAAATTGCTTCAGTGGCACTGCTGGATGAACTCCTGCTGTCAATGGATACAGAGCAGACATCCAATCTCAGCCTCCTGGGTCTCGCTGCAGCATTCCCCATGGCCAGCCATGAGATACTGCAGTCCTGCCTAAGAGCCATGATGGGTTCAGGGGAGTCCAATAAAATGGTTTAAATCCATCCGGTAGGGCCATAAACAGTAATAGGAAACTGCACTGCTGCATCTATAGACGTTCCAAAAGGATCAATTCACTCTTCAGTCTTATTCAACACCTATATGGATCCATCTGAACAGATAAGAGGACATAGATTCTTGTGCCAGTAATATGCAGACAACACAGTTCTATTTATCCTTCACCATATACCACTACCACTAAAATGGTCCAGTGCTTGGTTGAGATCAGCTCATGGATGAAGAACAGCTGGCTGAAACTGAACCCGAGTGTGATAAATAAAGTGTGCGTGGGGGGGTTAGCTCCCTTTGATGGACACCCAGCCAGCCAGTTAGCTATAGAATCCCTCTTGGTAGCTGTTCTTCACTTGCTTTACCTGTAAAAGGTTAAAAAGTCCCCCAGGTAAAGAAAAAAAAAGCAGGCACCTGACCAAAAGAGCCAATGGGAAGGTAGAACTTTTTAAAATGGGGAAAGAAACTTTCCCTTTGTCTGTGCTCTCTGGGCACAGAGCAGCCACGCTATAAGCAGCTTTAAGCCAGGTATGATCATAAATCATCAAATCATGACTAGAACTACTTATCTGAACTACAGATGTGTAAGTAGATAAGAATGTTTAGCTAGGCGCAATCAGGTTTATTTCTGTTTGTTTTTTAAGGCTTGTGGCTCTCCTCTGTGCTAACCCCACATGCTTTTGTTTGCTTGTAACCTTTAAGCTGAACCCCCAAGAAAGCTGTTTTGGGTGCTTAATTTTTGTAATTGTTTCTTTTAAGATCTAGCAAAAAGCCTAAGTTCCAGATGTATTTCCCCGCCCCCCCCGCTTTTTTTTTAAAAATAAAATGTACCTTTTTTAAGACCAGGATTGGATTTTTGGTGTCCTAAAAGGTTTGTGCATGTTGTTTGATTAGCTGATAGCCACAGCTAATTTCCTTTCTTTTCATTCTCAGCTCTTCCCTGGAGGGGAGGTGAAAGGGTACCCCACAGGGAGGAATTCCCAAGTGCTCCTTCCTGGGTTCAAAGGGGTTTTTTTGCATTTGGGTGGCCTTTACCAAGCCAAGGTCAGAGAAAAGCTGTAACCTTGGGAGTTTAAATACAAGCCTGGAGTGGCAAGTATTAATTTTTAGAATCCTTGCACACCCCCTTGGAGGCAGAGAGTGGGGATTCAGCCTAAATTCATGAATGAACACTCCAGTGATTGGGACCTAGTGTTGCAGCAGTTGCTTTTTGCCTACAGGGCTTTACCACATCCCAGTTTGGGATTTTCACCTTTTGAACTCGTTTATGGCCACAAAGTTAAGGGGCCATTACAGCTGGTGAAGAAGCAATGGGAGGGGGTTACATCTTCTCCAGGAACTAACATTTTGGACTTTGTAATGAACCTGCAAAACACCCTCAAGGACTCTCTAGCCCTTGCTCGAGAAAACCTACAGGATGCTCAACAAGAGCAAAAGGCCTGGTATGATAAACATGCCAGAAAGTGTTCCTTCAAAGTAGGTGACCAAGTTATGGTCCTGAAAATGCTGCAGGCCAATAAGATGGAAGCGTCGTCGGAGGGGACATATATGGTCCAAGAGCGCCTGGGACCTGTTAATTACCTCATAGCGTTCCCAGACCCTACCCTAAAACCTAAAGTATACCATGTTAATTCTCTAAAGCCCTTTTATTCCAGAGAAATCAAGGTTCTCCAGTTTACAGCCAAGGAGATGATGCTGAGTGGTATGAAAGAGTCTACTATGAAGGAAAAAGCAATGGTGGCGTGGAAGAGGTTAGCCTTTCCATGACCCTTGGGCATAAGCAGCGACAGCAAATCCAGGAGCTGTACACCAGCTTCGCACCAACGTTTTTAGCTACCCCAGGATGGACAGAACGGGCATATCGCTCCATTGACTCAGGTGATGCTCACCCAATTAGAGCCCAACCTTACTGGATGGCTCCTCAAGCCAAAACCGCAACAGAAAGGGCGATCAAGGACATGTTACAGATGGGTGTAATCCACCCCTCTGAAAGTGCATGGGCCTCTCCAGTGGTTCTGGTTCCCAAACCAGATGGAGAAATCCGCCTTTGTGTGGACTACTCTAAGCTAAATGTCGTAACTCGCCCAGAAAACTAGCCAATGCTGGGCACAGATAAGCTATTGGAGAAACTGGGACGTGCCCAGTTCATCCACCTCAGACTTACCTAAGTGATAATGGCAAGTGCCGCTAGATGACCTCGTCAAGGAAAGGTCAACCTTCATCATCTATGTAGGGTTGTATGAATTTAATGTGCTCCCTTTCAGACTGCAAAATGCACCCGCCACCTTCCAGAGACTGGTAGATAACTTTCTGGTGGATTTGGGGAATTTAAAGTTGCCTACCTTGATGATGTGGCTATAGTCTCAGATTCATGGGCAGAACACGTGGAGTACCTCCAAGCTCTCTTCCAGCACATAAGGGAGGCAGGATTAACCATTAAGGCCAAAAAGTGTCAAATAGGCCTAAATAGGGTAATGTACCTTGGACACAAGGTGGGTCAAGGTACTATCAACCCCCTACAGGCTATGGTAAATGCTATCCAATATTGGCCTGTACCTAAGTCAAAGAAGCAGGTCCAATCCTTCTTGGGCTTGGCCGCGCATTACCGACAATTTGTACCACACTACAGCCAAATTGCCACCCCACTGACAGACCTGACCAGGGAAAAGCAGCCAAATGGCATTCAGTGGACTGAAAAGTGTCTTGGCAGATGATGACCTGACCCCTGTTGTACATGCTTTCACCACCTCTTGGCTGGACTACAACAATGTGATATATCTGTGCATGAAGCTCTCAGCCCCTGTAAAACTCTAGTAGTACAGAACACTGCAGTGCCTCTCAACAATATGGGATACCGCAAGCCCACCAGATCTGTCCTGTGCTCTCTCTGTTGACTTCCCCTAGAATATCCAGTTCTTAGTCCTGATCTTAAAGGTGCACAAGGGCCCAGACCCACAATATCGAAGAGACAACCTAAAGATCCAGGATGAAAACTGGGGTCAACAACTCTACTCCTCAGACACAACAAAACTCTTTACAATAGAGGTAAAGCTTGTGTGTGTGCCAGGGAGAACTTTCTCAAGGGCCAGTCCGAGAGTTTGGAAAGAAATCCCAGAGGAACTAAGGACCATCCCATACCACTCCAAAGGCAAGGCACACTTCACCTGTATTCTCTAATACCAAACACACAGCCAAATGTACATTAAAAACCCTACCAAAACGAAGCACTGCTCTGCACACACAATTTTTCTCCGGGGGAGAGATGAGAGAACAAAGCACATATGAGGCACAGCACTTAATGTACTACTAGAAGGTGCTCAGATACTATGATGATAAGCATGGCATAAGAATCTATAAAGAACGGCAGGGGCAAGATTGTATGACCAGGCAGAGGCCCTATGTTAGAATAGCACAGAAAACTACCTGGGGTGAGCTGCAGCTAGCCCATGGGGACTATAAAGTGGCCATGATAAGCTGCAATATAAACAAGTTTGGATAGTTGTCTAATTAAGAAATAAAACTGGGGAGAACCAGAATCTTCACAGCAGACGATATTTAGGGCATTTATTGAAAAACTGTAATTCAAAGGTGTTTAGAGTAGCTGGGACAGCTCATTAACAATAAGCCCAATGGGCAACCAAACAATGAGAGAACCAAGCAGGAACAAAAAGGTCATTGCAAATGACACATTTAGCATATGGCATTCCAGATGCAAGGAAGAAATCCCATCAAAACCAACTACTTTCAAGCACTGAAACGCTCCATATGTGTCAGTGCCCTCCTGCTCTTATCACTCAACAGTGGTCAAGGCCCAATGCAGACTTTTCCATACAAAACACTGGAGAGAAGTGTTTAGAAACTGGTCTTAAAAATAAAGATTTCATAGTCAAAAAGCCCAAACCTACTGAATACTTTGCATATATATAGCGTTTCATACTCAAGGATCTCAAAGCACTTAACATGATGGTAGAACTCACCCACTGACATCATTTGTGCAGTTTCCATGTACACAAGGGTTACTAAGACATTCATCAGCTTGCGAGTGACAGCTGGGTTGACGGAAGCCTTCAGGACACAGACACCGAAATCCATTCATTTCATTTACACATGTTCCACCATTATGACAGGGACTGGAGATGCATTCATCAATATCAATATTACACCTTGGACCTGAAAAGAATATTACTTGTTAATTAGTATTTCTCACACACAAGTTTACCCCGCATGTATGCGGGAACATTTATCAAGATTCAGTGACTCATCATCAATATAAAGTCAACATAAAGTGACCGATCCTGCAAGGTATGACAGCTTTGACTCAGATTTAAGCCTATGGGAGTTTAAAGCATTCAATGTTTTTGAAAGATGGGAGTGTTCGTATCAGGAGCAGAGCATCTACATCTCATAAGCCTTCTGGAACTGTTAAAGAGCTACAACAGAATTGCAACGGGAACAGAATTATATACATTCTTTAGGATGATTGAAGATTATGTAATTGTACTATGCCTGGTGCAACCTTCCTGAGTTTATCAGCTAGGCACCTACCCTTTCCACATTTAAGTACCTCTTGAATACCCATTCCTGCCATAATGCCTGCAGTGCATCTAGATCTTGTGCATATTAAATAAAAGAGTACACTGCTTCTTATTTTCCCTAACCTCTGCCTACTTGCCATCTATGCTTAGACTGCAAGTTCCTCAAGGGTCTGTTCCTTCCTGTGAGTCTGCAAAGTGCCTGGCATAGATTGGGCACTACTATAAGTTTTAAAAATATATATATATTCCAGGCCTTAAAAAGTGAATCATCTATTTCATACTCTAACTTGAGCCATTGACCTGAAGGAAGCTGCAGGTCCTGAATACTGGAACATTCTGATTCACAAGTGTGCTAAAGTATTTTAACAGCACGAAAGCAGGAAGGTCAATGGGTGGCTAACATGGTGCCCAAAGTTAGAGGAGGCCCAAAGGCAAGAGTGGTCAGGAACATACCTCATTCCATTTGGGCTTAGTTATACCTCCATGTTTTTTTTAAAGTGAATTTCCTTCAGGTAGAAGTTTAAAGAGATTTGTCAATAGAAATGCATAAAATGAGTACTCTCTCTTTGGGGCTATTTCTGAGAAGAGATTTTGGCTCAGTTCTGACTGGAATCTTTCAGTAACAATAGTGACATATTACACTAAGGGACTGTTATTACAGGACATTCAGCACGTTCTTTCATGTGCATTAATTTTATGAATTCATTATGCAGTCTGGCTCACAGCAAGCAAAGCATGTTTTGACCTTTTAGACAAAGACCACAGGACCTGAAGAAGAGCTCTGTGTAAGCTCAAAAGCTTGTCTCTCACCAACAGAAGCTGGTCCAATAAAAGATACTACCTCACCCACCTTGCCTCTCTAATATTGTGGGACTGACCCAGCTACAACATTACATAAGACATTGGAAGCACTGGGGCTGATCTGCTGTGATATTTAGTTCAGATCACTAACAAAATGGGCCAATAATGTTTCTTTCAATTAGCACACTTGCAGGATACAAATGATTTTAATACAAACAGAAAAATTTAAACTATGGAATAAACTCCATCCAAAGAGCAGTAGGTTGGCTGATGGGGACTTTTGTACCAATACTAGCTGGATAGTAGCTGTGCACTTGTGCACATTATAAAACTAATTGAATGCTTTATATTTGCAGAAGGAAAGGGAAACATTTAATTTGTATATAAGTTGGCCCAATTCTCCAAGTTCTCTTCAGAGACCTCTTGCTATGATGTACAACTTTCTTGTTCCAATAAAGAAGCTGTAAGTAAACCCACTGGGATTTTGGATCATTATTTCTTATGAAGCCGAGTCATGTGAATTAGACTAAATAACCCCAAAAGAATTACAATTCATATCACCAAGCTAGGGCATTTCTTTAGTCGATGGGCAGAACGTGCGTTGAAATTAAGAGATACTGAGACTCATTAAAAATACGAATTATTTCTTGAGACACTGAATAGGCCACTTGCTATCAATGAACAAAAAACTTCCTGAAAGAAGAGACCATCTTCCCAGGGGAGAGATGATTATCTTCAAGGCAAAGCTGAGGACAAATATCTGTTAAATGAAAGTACATTTTACCTGTAACTCCAGGCTTGCAGACACAATCGTAGCGATTAATGCCATCGAGACAGACTCCATAAATGCAGGGGTTACTTGCACAGTCATCCAAGTTATTCTCACAGTTCACTCCTGCAAATAAATGTAATGAAATTCAAGTTAAAACCAGAACAACCCTAACATACAAACAACAATGCTATAAGTTTCCTGAAAATAGCCAAATTCAAATTGCAGTATTCAAACTGCTTAGGCATGACAAGGGGATGTGTATGATTAGATATCAGCATGTGGTGCTCTGAGTCCTCTTCTGTTAGTGTAGTGCAACTCCATTAAAGTCAATAGAGTCAGTGAGTAACAGGAGAATTTGTTTCCTTGTATCTAATCAGCCTTCCAGCAGAAGAATCAGCCATTTTGGACACAACAAGAAAAATATTTTTGCTGTTTTCCCTATGTACAGTCTGAGAGGGACTGCCTGAATTCTGAGGATGAGGAAGAGAGAATACTGCCCAAGTTAAGCAAACAGAGTACAATACACACTACTTGTATTGTTACAGCAAAAACTGTAGCAAGAACTGTGGAGAGAAAAGTGTAGGTATAACGAAATGCGCAAGTAAAGCTTTCAACAGCATCAAGTCTGATGCTGCAATATCTTGGATATCTTATGGTGTACATTTTATGACAAACAGCAACCTCTCAACCAAAAAAGTTTAATCTTGTAAAATAAAGGATGCTGAAGGAAACCAAAAAAAGACTTCTGAAAAAAGTGCAAGGTGATTAGACTCTCCAGAATCAAACTATTGATCTAGTGTTGCAAGCATAGTAATATCTGAAATCTTTACTTCTTTTGGTATGTGTAGATTTCTGCATTCCACAGCAAAATTGGTGATCAACACAGTGAAGTTCACATATGCACCTGGCCCACTCATATATACATCTGTGTTGATCATAGTTGAGTGTGTAACAACTAGTTTTGTTTAATAATGGAGTTTCCATTCATTCCATGGCAAATCATCTGGCTAAATGACTTTCTCCCTCTGAGTTTGGGAAGTGCCTAGTACACTTTGGCAGCTACTATAATCCAAATAAGTAATAGTTAGGGCTGCCAGCATGTCACGGTGGAGAAAGTTAGATACTGTGATTTCTCATTCTGTCCACGACATCCTGCAAATACTTATCAATGTCCATAATTTAAAACATATGATTAAAGTCAATGAGACTACTCATTGGCTTACAGGTAAGCATGTGTTTCCTAACTGGAAGGCATTTTCTGTCTGTAGTAACCATGTCCTAAGCTTAACCTGCACATTCTGTTCCTCTCCCCACAAAACCAACCAATTCTCCATCAGATGATTCATTTGGTTCATGAAGCACTGGGGCTAGATAGTGCAGCCGGGACTGTGTGGAGCATGAAAGATAGTGATGGGAAGGTTCATCTCCCAAGACAGAAAGACATGGCTGCTCCAGTAGTTTGCAGGATCACACAGGATGAGGCCAGGACTGCTTAGGTGGCCCAACTCAGATACCTCCCAAGAACAGCAAAGCAAGGTTAGGACTATGCTCAAAAGCGAGGCTTGGTTCTAGAGAGCAACCAAGCTGAAGCAAGCCTGGGGTGACCCAGAGAAGAAGTCAGGCCAGAACAATAGCTAGGATCCCAATTCAGTTTGCAGGGAGCTGTCTGCTGCCAGAGCAGAGGGGGCAGTTCTGGAATGTTACTTAAAGCACTACTGTCAGAAGGATGACACAAGATACATGGTTTGTTGCTTGCCACACCATATTTCTGCTTCCAAGCATCATGTTTTATTTTGGGGTCTGTTAACTTCAATATTCATTTGAAAAAAAAAGCCAATATTATTTGACACAAGCCAAAATGGTTCTGATAAATGTTTGTTCCTTTAAAGAACACTAGGACACCAGCCATGCTCTGACGCATGGCTCTTGTGTAATAACATTTTACAGGACAGAACAATTAAAAATCGAGGTGATTTAAGCAATTTTTTAAATAGAGTGCTTTAAATCACTCAAGTAAGGTTGATGCTTTGTAAAGCTAATTTGAGAGTTGTACTATTGCAACTTTAGATTAAAATTTAATATTAATTTAATAAACAATTATAAATATTTTTAATCTAAGTATTAGTAAGGGTATTCTGTTTGGGAAAATTGCCATAGGGAAAAAATAAAATATTGAGAATTAAAGGGCCCTGATCCTGCAAACACTTAGGCAGTAATATAATGTCACTCTCACGAATGATGCTATTTAAGTCAATGGGACTACATTGCTGAACTTCTTTTCTTTTTTTTATTGCAAACTTTAGTGGCATGAAGTCTACCACTTTGAAACAATTTTGATTTCAGTGTTAAGAGTTTAGCCTTTCATACATTAACAAAGTTAATGATCTTTTACATATGGGTGAAATTTTTCCAAAATATGAGATTATAGCTAGGCTCCTAAATTTATATTTAGACACCCAAGTGTGGAATTTTCAAAACTACTTCCGAAGCCTTGTAGCTTCCTTGGCTCAGATGTTCAATCCATTAGAAGGTGGTGCTGGTTGCAAACACAGCATGCACTATTTGTTTATCAATTTTATGTTTGTGTTCTCACTGTAAGGATGCTAATGAGGCCCTGGACTTGCACTTTGCAGCACAGATGAGCATTTTAAGTGGGAAATTTCTTAGAATTTCATATTTTACACTAATACTTCCTGTTAACAATTATCTAACTAAAGTACAAAAGACCCACTTTAGAAATTTAAGATTATAAAAAGGGAAGTAAATAACTAGCTACATGTAGATAAAAAAATATAATTTCTGGTAAGATTGTGACTTTTTTTAAAGTCTTGATTTTTGTCTGCCCTGCCATCTTATGCTTTATGTACCTGAAGTGCCCAGGAGACAGTTGCACTGATAGCCATTCACCAAATCAATGCAGCGTCCTTCATTGAGGCAGGGGTTACTCTGGCATTCATCTACCTGCTCACTGCATATGGCACCCATGTACCCAGAATTGCAGACACAGGTGTACGAATCAATTCCATCCTGGCATTCACCATGGTGGCAAGGGTCAGGGTCACAGTTATTGATATTCTCTTCACACAAAGTGCCAGTAAAGCCTAAGAGAAAAATGAAGAAGTGTGATTAAGAGGCTTAGAGATATATTATATGATGTCCTCTGCATTGAATATCAAACACAATAATACAGTGTTCATCATACCAAACCAGCAAAATGGTATTCAGAATATACAGAACTGTTTGGGCACCTAACCTGTAACCCATCTCCCAACCCCAGAGAAGCCAACAGACCCTGTATGGTATACAAAGCACAGTGTGCCACAGAAAAAGCTGCATAGATAATCTTTGCAACAGAGACCGATACCTAGAATGCATTCAAATCTGAGCAATTATGGAAGAAAATATTCAAATTACTATCAGAACTGTTTATTGACATCAATATGAAACAAACTGAAGACAATCCCTTCTCTTACTAGACTATTAGTAATACTAGATATTTCCACTATCCAGAAGCCCAGAGGACTTAACTTTTGTCAATACAAGGAATTGATGCACAGGCCTTGAAAAAATTGACTTTCCCACTGAAGCTTTCCTGGAGGTCTGCAGAAAAGGTAAGCTTTAGTTCAAAAATCTTTTAGTCCTCATGACTGTCAAGAACCTTTAAACACTCCACCCATGAGCCAACTGTAAAGCGATACACTGCTGTCTGCTAAAGGCTGCAGACATGCACCTCCTGTGTCTCTGCAGCAGTAGAGTGTTCTCCATATTTAAATTTATTAATTAAAAAGCTGATTGACAATATTATTACAATACTACAGCTATTAAACTTAATTACTATGAAGTGTCATACACCACTGACCCATTCCTTTAAACTGAAGGAGGCAGGACAAGCATTTTGCACCTGGCTTAGAACGATGTAGTCCTAGGTCTAAGAATTGCCAGGTACATTTTCAGGCCCTGTTAATTCACTATTCTAATATGGGTGCCCTGTAATTTGAGACATTTGGATTTACAGCAGACAAAGCCCTGGAGAACATGATCCTTCACAGGGAGCAGAACAGAGTAGTCCTGGTACAATATCTTTTTCCCCCATCTGTAATGTATGTTGCCATGCAAGACACTCGCTCTCAGTGTCCCCACCACAGAAATGGAGGGAAAGAGGAAGCCAGAGACTTAGCAGCTCTTTAAACAGACACTAGTATTTCAACTGCATGGGCATTCACAGTTGCTTTCAGTCCCATTTCCTCAAAGCTGCCCATGTTTAGTGTGCCCCAAGTCTTTTTTCCTTTTCTGGGAAATCCAAAAAGTCTGTGTAGGGAAACAGGCCCCAGCCTGTGTACCCAAAATCAGCACCTGCTTTTCGTGTGTCCTCAATCTAGTTAGCACTCTGATCTGGTGCTGGTGCACCAGCACTCTGATCTGGTGCAGCGAACAGCAGAGAGGCAAACAGAAGGAGTTTGCCTGGGATCCCTCTGAGCAGAGGTACGCTAAGTGCTGCAGTAGGGGGACTGCGCTGGTGAGTATCTGAGTGTCTGTTGGGGGGGCAGTTTGACTGTGTGCTTGATTGTTTGATTGCTTGTTTGACCAGTTTGATCTGGGAGTGCTTTGTTCCAGCTGGGCCTGACTGTTATAAAAAGGCAGTCAGCTGAGCAGCGAACAGCAGAGAGGCAAACAGAAGGAGTTTGCCTGGGAGTTCGCCTGGAGAGAGCTCTTAGAAGGAAGAGACCATGGATGCTGAGCAATCCGCCGTTGTGACCTGCACAGGATGCGCCATGTTCGTCTTCCTTCCACAGGATAGGAGCGAATTTGTCTGTACCAAGTGCAAGCTGATCTCCATCTTGGAGGAGAAGATTCAAGGTCTGGAGAAACGAATAACAACCCTGCATTCCATAAAAGAAAATGAGGATTTCCTGGATAGACGTCAGGATCAGCTGCAGCGGGCACAACGTTCTGAAGATTCAGAGCAGGCTACGCAGCGGGGACAGAAGGCCAGCGAGGATAAGTGGCGGCATGTGACTTCCAGAAGGGGAAAGAGTACCAGAAACACCCATGTACCAGAAACACAGATACAGGTGAGCAACCGTTTTCATGTTCTCTCCACAGGTATTAGTGCAGAGAGTGGAGTGGATGATGCACCTGAGGGAACAGAGCAGAAGGAGACTCCACTGATTGGAAGGCATGAGATGCACCTTCCTAGGGATGGGGGTTCCACGACCACCACTCCCAAGAGGAGGAGGAGGGTGGTGGTGGTCGGGGACTCTCTCCTCAGGGGGACTGAGTCATCTATCTGCCGCCCTGACCGGGAGAACCGAGAGGTGTGCTGCTTGCCAGGGGCTAGGATTCACGATGTGACGGAGAGACTGCCGAGACTCATCCAGCCCTCGGATCGCTACCCCTTCCTGCTTCTCCACGTGGGCACCAATGATACTGCCAAGAATGACCTTGAGCGTATCACTGCAGACTACGTGGCTCTGGGAAGAAGGATAAAGGAGTTTGAGGCGCAAGTGGTGTTCTCGTCTATCCTCCCTGTGGCAGGAAAAGGCCAGGGTAGAGACCGTCGAATCGTGGAAATCAACGAATGGCTACGCAGATGGTGTCGGAGAGAAGGGTTTGGATTCTTTGACAATGGGATGGTCTTCCAAGAAGAAGGATTGCTAGGCAGAGACGGGCTCCACCTCACGAAGAGAGGGAAGAGCATCTTTGCAAGCAGGCTGGCTAACCTAGTGAGGAGGGCTTTAAACTAGGTTCACCGTGGGAAGGAGACCAAAGCCCCGAGGTAAGTGGGGATGTGGGATACCGGGAGGAAGCACAAGCAGGAGATTACAAGAGGGGAGGACTCCTGTCTCAGACCAAGAAAGCGGGACAATCAGCGGGTTATCTTAAATGCCTATACACTAATGCAAGAAGCCTGGGGAACAAGCAGGGAGAACTAGAAGTCCTGGCACAGTCAGGGAATTATGATGTAATTGGAATAACAGAGACTTGGTGGGATAACTCACATGATTGGAGTACTGTCATGGATGGATATAAACTGTTCAGGAAGGACAGGCAGGGCAGAAAAGGTGGGGGAGTTGCGTTGTACGTAAGAGAGCAGTATGACTGCTCAGAGCTCCAGTATGAAACTGCAGAAAAACCTGAGTGTCTCTGGATTAAATTTAGAAGTATGAACAACAAGGGTAATGTCGTGGTGGGAGTCTGCTACAGACCACCGGACCAGGGGGATGAGGTGGACGAGGCTTTCTTCCAGCAACTAACAGAAGTTGCTAGATCACAGGCCCTGGTTCTCATGGGTGACTTTAATCACCCCGATATCTGCTGGGAGAGCAATACAGCAGTTCACAGACAATCTAGGAAGTTTCTGGAAAGTGTAGGGGACAATTTCCTGGTGCAAGTGCTGGAGGAACCAACTAGGGGAAAAGCTCTTCTTGACCTGCTGCTCACAAACAGGGAAGAAATAGTAGAGGAAGCAATAGTGGATGGGAACCTGGGGGGCAGTGACCATGAGATGGTCGAGTTCAGGATCCTGACACAAGGAAAAAGGGAAAACAGTAGAACAGAGACCCTGGACTTCAGAAAAGCAGACTTTGACTCCCTCAGGGAACTGATGGGCAAGGTCCCTTGGGAGAATAACATGACGGGGAAAGGAGTCGAGGGAAGCTGGCTGTATTTCAAAGAAACCTTATTGAGGTTGCAGGAACAAACCATCCCGATGTGTAGGAAGAGAAGTAAATATGGCAGGCGACCAGCTTGGCTTAACAGTGAAATCCTTGCTCGTCTTAAACACAAAAGAACAGCTTACAAGAAGTGGAAGATTGGACAAATAACCAGGGAGGAGTATAAAAGTATTGTTCAGGCATGCAGGTGTGAAATCAGGAAGGCCAAATCACACTTGGAGTTGCAGCTAGCCGGAGATGTTAGGAGTAACAAGAAGGGTTTCTTTAGGTATGTTAGCAACAGGAAGAAAGTCAAGGAAAGTGTGGGCCCCTTGCTGAATGAGGGAGGGAACCTAGTGACAGAGGATGTGGAGAAAGCTAGTGTACTCAATGCTTTTTTTGCCTCTGTCTTCACAGACAAGGTCAGCTCCCAGACAGCTGCACTCTGCAGCACGGTATGGGGAGGAAGTGACCAGCTCTCTGTGGAGAAAGAAGTAGTTCGGGGCTATTTAGGAAAGCTAGACGAGCACAAGTCCATGGGGCCGGATGCGCTGCATCCGAGGGTGCTAAAGGAGTTGGCCGATGAGATTGCAGAGCCATTGGCCATTATCTTTGAAAAATCATGGCGATCGGGGGAGGTCCCGGATGACTGGAAAAAAGCTAATGTAGTGCCCATCTTTAAAAAAGGGAAGAAGGAAGATCCAGGGAACTACAGGCCAGTCAGTCTCACCTCAGTCCCTGGAAAAATCATGGAACAGGTCCTCAAGGAATCAATCCTGAACCACTTAAAGGAGGGGAAAGTGATCAGGAACAGTCAGCATGGATTCACCAAGGGCAAGTCATGCCTGACTAACCTAATTGCCTTCTATGACGAGATAACCGGCTCTGTGGATGAGGGGAAAGCAGTGGATGTACTATTTCTGGATTTTAGCAAAGCTTTTGATACAGTCTCCCACAGTATTCTTGCCAGCAAGTTAAAGAAGTCTGGGCTGGATGAATGGACGGTAAGGTGGATAGAAAACTGGCTAGATGGTCGGGCTCAACGGGTAGTGATCAATGGTTCCATGTCTAGATGGCAGCCGGTATCAAGTGGAGTGCCCCAAGGGTCGGTGCTGGGGCCGGTTTTGTTCAATATCTTCATTAACGATCTGGAGGATGGTGTGGACTGCACCCTTAGCAAGTTTGCAGATGACACTAAACTGGGAGGAGTGGTTGATACGCTGGAGGGTAGGGATAGGATACAGAGGGACCTAGACAAATTAGAGGATTGGGCCAAAAGAAATATGATGAGGTTCAACAAGGACAAGTGCAGAGTCCTGCACTTAGGACGGAAGAATCCCATGCACTGCTACAGACTAGGGACCGAATGGCTGGGTAGCAGTTCTGCAGAAAAGGACCTAGGGGTTACGGTGGACAAAAAGCTGAATATGAGTCAACAGTGTGCCCTTGTTGCCAAGAAGGCTAATGGCATTTTGGGTTGTATAAGTAGGGGCATTTCCAGCAGATCAAGGGATGTGATCATCCCCCTCTACTCAGCACTGGTGAGGCCTCATTTGGAGTACTGTGTCCAGTTTTGCGCCCCACACTACAAGAAGGATGTGGATAAATTGGAGAGAGTCCAGCGGAGGGCAACAAAAATGATTAGGGGGCTGGAGCACATGACTTATGAGGAGAGGCTGAGGGAACTGGGATTGTTTAGTCTGCAGAAGAGAAGAATGAGGGGGGATTTGATAGCTGCTTTCAACTACCTGAAAGGGGGTTCCAAAGAGGATGGATCTAGACTGTTCTCAGTGGTAGAAGATGACAGAACAAGGAGTAATGGTCTCAAGTTGCAGAGGGGGAGGTTTAGGTTGGATATTAGGAAAAACTTTTTCACTAGTAGGGTGGTGAAGAACTGGAATGGGTTACCTAGGGAGGTAGTAGAATCTCCTTCCTTAGAGGTTTTTAAGGTCAGGCTTGACAAAGCCCTGGCTGGGATGATTTAGTTGGGTTTGGTCCTGCTTTGAGCAGGGGGTTGGACTAGATGACCTCCTGAGGTCCCTTCCAACCCTGAGATTCTATGATTCTATGATTCTATGATGAAAATCTGCTTGAGCTAGGCACAGACTTTCCACAGCTGCTTCCAAGTCGAGAAAGGGTTTGGGTTTTTCCTTTTCCTAGTGACATTTATTCTGTCACAATCAGTAATAGAAGGAGAATCCTGGTGGTAACAACTCCTCTTCTGTGGCCTAGAGCCATTCCATTCTGAAACTTGTCCTCTTGTATCTACCACATTCCCTGGGGAATTAGCTATTAAGAGGAATCAGGTTGCTTTAAAAATGCATACCATCGTAGAGACACACTGTTTACAAGTTGCCACTATATCCATTCACGATGTTCTGACTAGAGTCTCAAAGAGGGTTTCTTAATCCCTGGAATTACACACAAAATAAATGCTACTTCCAGAATTTTCACAGAAATGCTTAACACAGTCAAAAGATGGAATAAGAGAGATTTATGGAGGCAGTGATACAGTCTAGTCTCAGGAACCTGATACATCATTCTCTTACTGGGATGACAAGGTCTATGTGTGCCAGGTTCATTTTATAGGAATAGTATCTAAGACATATCCTCCTTTCAAACTAATTAAACAGAGAAAACTGATTTTTTCTTTACCAGGAACCACGAGCTCTAGAGCTCCTATTTCTAACGGTTGTTCTATAGCAATTCTGTCTTCTTTTGAGATACTGATGTCTGAACAAAATTTGGAGTAAAACTATGGCATAGTCTGCAGTGTGATATCTTGTCATATCATATGTTGCAGAACCATTTCCCCTAGAGAAAAGACGGTTACTCACCGTAGTAACTGTTGTTCTTCGAGATGTGTTGCTCCTATCCATTCCAGTTAGGTGTGCGCACCGCGCGTGCACGGCATCTCGGAACTTTTTTACCCTAGCAACTCCGGCGGGCCGGCTGGGCGCCCCCTGGAGTGGCGCCGCTATAGCGCAGGATATATACCCCAGCCGGCCCGTCCGCTCCTCAGTTCCTTCTTGCCGGCTACTCCGACAGTGGGGAAGGAGGGCGGGTCTGGAATGGATAGGAGCAACACATCTCGAAGAACAACAGTTACTACGGTGAGTAACCGTCTTTTCTTCTTCGAGTGATTGCTCCTATGCATTCCAGTTAGGTGATTCCCAAGCCTTACGTAGGCGGTGGGGTCGGAGTTAGATGTTGCAGAACGCAACCGCTAAGCCAGAGGCTGCAACAGCTCTGGACTCCGGGACCAATGAGGCAAAGGTGTGGACCGAGGACCAGGTAGGTATACAACACATCCCCCGAAAGGAAATGCGAGCCAGGAAGGCAGCTGAGAAGCGTGAGCCCTGGCGGAATGTGCAGCAAGGTGGCTCTATGGCACATGGGCCGAAACAGAAGAGGTGCAGATGCACAACGTCATTGAAGATGAAATCCTCTAGGAGGAGACAGGTATGCCCTTCGTCCGGTATGCCGGTACGATGAAGGTTTTGGGGGCGTTACGAGAGGGCTCTGTCCGCTAGATATAGATTGCGGACGCCCTGCAGATGTCGAAGGAGGGCAACCGTTGCTCTCCTTGCACAGAGAGTGGCTTCGGAAATAAGACCGGAAGGAAGATATCCTGGTGGATATAAAAGGCCGACACCTCCTTGGGGAGGCAGGTCGGACGTGGTAATAACTGCCCTTGTCCTTGAGGAACACAGTATCCCTTGGGCCTATTGTGAGAGTCTGAAGCTCGGAGACTCGTGTGGCCGCAGGAAAGACTACAGGAAACTGCCTTGCAGGACAGTTATATCAATGAGCATGTTGACATTGGCTCGAATAGGGCAGTCATAAAACTGGATAGAACCAGATTGAAGAGCCAGGTTTATGGCGGGGCCCCACTGGGGGGGGGGTGTATAAACGCTCCAAGCCCTGAGGAACCAGATGGAATGGAGCGGGATCTCGGCGGGAGAAACATTGCGCGTTTCGGAGCAGCATGAGAAACGCTTCCACTCGGCCAGATACTTTAATCGAATGGACGAATTTTCTACCACCCCGGAGAATCCCGTAGAACCGAGGCTGAACAACGTAACTCGGATCGGTTTAGCCACACAGGAGTCCTGCTGTGAGGTGCAGGGATTACAAGACCGGGTGGTGAAGGTTGTCGTGATTCCACGTCATGGGGTCTGTGCCAAGAGGGTTGCTACCGAGAGGTGTAGCAACATGGTGTGCCAGTGCTGCCCAGGTTACACTGGAGCGAACCCGATCAGGAGCGCTCTGTCCCTGCGGAGTTTGAGCAAGACCTTGTGAACCAGCGGGGACAGTGGACAGCGTACGGCAGATGGCTGATCCATGGCCTCAGGAAAATCCTCCAAGACCGAGCCTGGGGAGAGGCCTTGGAACGAGGAGAATTTCTCTCCCTCTTTCCGTTCTCGCGAAAGCGAGGAGGGCTATGCGGGGGAAGACCCACTTCTGGAAAACGGAATAGATAAAGACGGGAGGAAACCACCACTTGTGAGACAGGAAGGATCTGCTGAGACGATCCGCCAGCTGAATCGCCTGGTACACAAGGCAGACTGCTCTCAGCTCTCGGACATTGATGTGTAAGGCCAGCTCTTGCGCTGACCGAAGGCCGTGAGTGCGAAACTACACCAGGTGCGCACCCAGCCGAGAGATGGGCTGTCTGTCACGAGGGACCCCGAGGGGTGAGTGAAACAGCATCCCCGGATACACCGGGGAGGATGCCGACTCCCGGTCGAGGGAGCCTAGGCTGCTCGGTGGAAACGAGACGACCACGAGTATGCCATCTCTGCCCGGGTGGCACCCCCAGGTGAGCCACGATTGAAGTGAACAGAGGCAAAGCCTGGTATGTTTAGTTGCAAACGTGTAGACAGCCATGTGACTCAGGAAACCGAGGCAAGAGCGAGCCCAAGTTGGCGGGAAGGTCCGTAGACCTTGTACAATTGTTACCCTCGCCTGAAACCAAGGCTGAGGAAAGCAGGCTCTGGCGAGTCTGGAGTCCAGGACGGCCCCAATGAATTCCCTTCCCTATATGGGAATCAGAGTGGATTTTACTATTGATCATCAGGCCTAGACACAGGAAAAGGTTCGTGTCGATGCCCACATGACTGGTACTTTGGGCCCGGGGGTTCTTCGAATGAGCCACTCGTCTAGACACGGAGAACGTGTATCAGACGGTGGCGAAGAAAGGCGGCGATTACAGCCATGCACCTTGAATACCCCTGGGCTGTACAGAGGCCAACCGGGAGGGCCGTATACTGGGAATAATGATGGTAGGCCCCAAACCGAGGGTACCTTCTGTGTGGAAGAGAAATGGCAACGTGAAAAACACGCGCCCTTCATATCGAGGGCGGCGTACCAGTCTCCGGGATCCCAGGATGGGATGACGGTCGCCCTGGGTACCATGCGGAACTCATCTGCATCGTGACTTGTTGAGTTCTTGCAGGCCTAGGATAGGTCTGAGACCTCCCTTCGCTTAGGGGAATAGGTTTCACCCTTAGGTACCGCCTGTATAGCTCCGATGAGGAGGAGCGTCCGCACCTCTTGCCAGAGGAATCGCTCGTGAGAGGGGTCCTTAGGAGGGGCGAGGATGGGTAGGCTTTTGCCCCATTGGTGGTCAGAAGGACCCTAATTCTGGCTCCTTTGGGGTGCGGATTGATGGCCACGACCGTGTAAGCCACGCCCGCTGGCCATGTCCTGACCTTGTCAAGGCGCAGGGTAAGAGCGGAGGTTGGGGACGGAAGCGTCGGCGCTGAATTACCGGCGTGTGCATGCCGAGAGAGAGAGAGAGCAAAGTGACCCTGCTGCCCTTTAGGTTCTGCAGCCTAGGGCCAGTGTTGTCAGAGAACAGGCCTGTGCCACTGAAGGGCAAGATCTGTATAGCGTGCCGCAGCTGCGAGGGAAGGCTTGATAACTGGAGTCCTGAAACGCGCCGCGTGGCAACACCCGAGGCCAGAGTCATGGCAGCGGAGTCAGCTGCGTCCAACGAGGCCTGGAGGGAAGCTCTCTCCAGCTCCGTCCTTTGCTGCAGGAGGGCATCGAACTCTTGACGGGAGTTCCGAAGAACCGACTCTGTAAATTTGCCCACTGCCACCCACAGTAGCGGATAAGCAGGGCTTGCTGGTTCGCTACACGAAGTTGCAGGGCCCCCTCCGGGTACATCTTATGGCCCAGTAATACCACACGCCCAGCCTCTTTGGATTTAGGGGCTGGTCGCATTTCGATTAGAGGAGGGCCGGAGGGGTATGTTCCTGCCCCCGCCTCATCTGGGGAGGAGGAAGAAGAAAGGCCCGGGACAAGCGGGTCCTGTGTGGGCTCGAGCTCCTGGACGACCTCCTGATCCGGTGGGATCTGGGAGCCCGGTGCCGAACCGGGGGTTGCTCTGTACCGGTCGGACGGGGACGACTAATTGTCACCTCTGGCACCCAGAGCTCAGAGGGAACGGAGCGAGATGGGATCACCGGTACGCCTCTGGCGTGGTAGTACACCCACGGCGTCCAGAATGACCACTGATAGGTCTCCTCGAAGACTCTGGAGGGCACATCGGAAAACAGAGTGCTACACTGTCCACGGGACGACACTGATGCGTGGCTGGATGGCCCTGGAGGAGCTGAAAGCTCTTGGTAGAGTCTCCGTCTGTAACTGACGTCGCTCGATGCGGCACTGGGGATCGGTACCGGTAGACAGACCGGTACCGAGAACGGGACCTGCCACCGAAGCTGTGCCGGGCGGTCGACCGAGGGCGGTGCCTGAGGCTTGATCGGAGCTGAGTGTCCCGGACCGGCGAACGGGATGCTGACCGGTGCCGCGAGCACTACTGGTACCAACAGGGAGAACGGCGCCGAGACCTAGATCGGTGACGGGACCGAGAACATCTGCGGAACCGCGACCCTGAACGGTGCCGCTGTGCGGTGCCGAGGTAGGGTGGTCTGATCAAGGCAGGCTTGCCCATCGACTATGTAACCCCCACCGGCGGTGCCGGGGGTTGAGGCAGCGTAGATGCTGTCGTTGCAATCAGCCCCCTCGCCGTGGACACTGTCTCCGGCGTGGAGGGAATAGTGAGCTCGACCATAGCTGGCACCCCGGATGCAGCTTCATAGTGAGCTCGACCACGGTCCATACCGGGGAGTGTTCCAGCACCAGACTCGACGGCTTTTGCCTGGCCGGAGTTAATGGTGCGGGCATTGTCGGTGCCGCGGTAGACATCGGTGCCAGGCGATCCGACGGAGCATAGCGCTCGGCTGCGGAGCAAGCGGCTCGGACGCAGCTTCGCTCTTGCCTGGCCGGAGTTAATGGTGCGGACATTGACGGTGCCGCGGCAGACATCGGTGCCAGGCGGTCCCACTGAACATAGCACTCGGCTGCGGAGCAGGCGGCTCGGACGCAGCTTCCTAGCGAGCTCGACCACGGTCCGTACCGGGGAGCTTACCAGCACCGGACTCGACGGCTCTTGCCTGGCCGGAGCTAACGGTGTGGATACTGTCGGTGCCGTGGCAGACATCGGTGCCGGGCGATCCGACTGAACATCGCGCTCGACTGCGGAGCAGGCGGCTCGGACGCAGCTTCCGGGCGAGCTCGACCACGGTGCGTACCGGGGAGCTTTCCGGCACCTGACTCGACGGCTCTTGCCTGGCCGGAGTTAACGGTGCGGATATTGTCGGTGCCGCGGCCGACATCGGTTCCGGGCGATCCGACGGAGCATAGCGCTCGGCTGCGGAGCAGGCGGCTCGGACGCAGCTTCATAGCGAGCTCGACCACGGTCCATACCGGGGAGCTTTCCAGCACCGGACTCGATGGCTCTTGCCTGGCCGGAGTAACTCTTCATCCTCCAGGAGAGAGGTCCATGCCGAGGGTACGTCGGAGTCAGCGACGGTGGTGCCAGGAGGCCTTGGCGGCACCGGCGGTCCGGTGCCGAGGGAGCGCGCCGTGAAAACTAACTAGCGCTCGGCGCCGAGAGCGGAGGAGCAAGAGCTGCCTCCCGCAGGAGCTGTTTAAAACGAAAGCCCCGCTCCCCTTTGTTCACTGATTAAGGGCCTCACAAATGCGGCACTTATCTGTGAGGTAAGATCCCTCGAGGCACTTAGGAGAAGATCTCTTGTCGGCAGCGGCTTGTGGCATTAGAGCATTAGAAAACCCTGTGGACCGGGCATCGGACCCGGCCCCGGGTGAGGGGAAGGGGATAAACCCCAACCCCTGTAAAATAAATACACTATACTATTCTACAAACAAACAAACAGAGTTAACTACAACTATAAACAGAACGAGAGAAAACTACGAGTAGCTAGGGAAGTGGAGGTCAGCTGAGCTGTGCTCCACTGTTCCAACGGCCGTCACGGGCGGAAAGAAGGAACTGAGGAGCGGACGGGCCGGCTGGGGTATATATCCTGCGCTATAGCGGCGCCACTCCAGGGGGCGCCCAGCCGGCCCGCCAGAGTTGCTAGGGTAAAAAAGTTCCGAGATGCCATGCACGCGCGGCACGCACACCTAACTGGAATGCATAGGAGCAATCACTCGAAGAAGAACAAAGAGAGATGCTTCCCAGTCAGCCATTGGCTTGTGTTGGATTCATAGATCTTAAGGCCAGAATGACTTTTCATGATCATTTGCCCTGAATTCCTATGTAACAAGCAATGCAATTTCACCCAGCAATTCCCACATCAAGTCCAATAACTTGTGGCTGAACCAGAGCAAGTCTTTTAGAATAACAGCTAGTCTTGATATAAGGACTTCATGCGATGATAAATTTATCACAACCCTTAATAATTTGTTCCACTCTTTGAGGACTGTTCTGCTGTCTCTTGCATAGTCTTCCTTTTCTGAAACTGTTGTGAATCTGTCCCCATAAAGCCAAATGCCATTTTGGTAAATTCTGTTGTGTCTAATAGAGCCAACGTGTTAGGTGCTGTAAAAACACACAAGGCTCCTGCCCCAAAGAGCTTAGTGCCTACTCATTCCCTGTGTAGCATTATTAGACTATTCCTGGAACCCTCTGCCACTTCCTTTCTTTAGGGAAGAGGACTTGCCCAACATAAAATCAGGACCAAACAAAGGAAGGAATGTTTTATTTAAGTCTGATCTAAAGTTAGGGGTTCAGTTCTCTGGTATTTTTAGGACATCTCGGGGCAAGTGTATCTCTCTGGAATCTGTACAGAGCAGAGTAAGTTATTGCTGCTAAACAACTTATGTTGCCTTAGACGCTTTTTAAATAGAATGTGACTCTTTGACTGGATTCACTGACAATAAGCCAAACCTCACATGAATCCATCCAGACTAAGAGTGCCTCTCTGAGACAGTAGCAGCTACAGGGGCTAATCCTGCCTCTTTCTCATACCACAGAGTTTCTAGAGCCTCAAGAGCCCCTAGTGATGTGGGTTAATACCATCAGATGTTACAAAGTGGGAAACTGAGGCACGGGATAGGCAACTTGTTCAACACCTATGGAAATAAGTGGCCAAGCTCACCCCAGAATGAGTGTCTAATTGACCCAGTCCTAAACTAAGCCTCACCCAGCAGTTTCTGCTCAGAGCTGAAGAGTTAAGGCTGGTCTTAGACAGCTCTGTTTTATTCTTGGCTCTGCCATGGAGTTCCTACGTGACCCTGGGCAAATCACTTAAATCAGACTTTTTGGCAGGTGGCCACTAACTGTGTACCACTTTTGCTGGGTGTTCAACTTTTAAGGCACCATGTACACTTATTGCACTTAGATCCTCATAGCCCATTCCACACAGTTATATTAAGTAGTTTGGAAGCAACAAGCAGGAAGCAATACAGTCTAGCATTGCTCTACCCATCTCTCTTGGTCTCAGGCTGCCAGTTTTCACTTTGGCCCATCCTGAAGTCCCAAAGAAAGCATTCCATGCTGGGGAATCCCAGAATGGAAAAACACCAGTAAATAGGGACTCTTTGCAGGGGAAAAGTGATGACACTGAAAGAGTGGAGCTAGACTTCCTTCCGGGCAACTGTGAATCCTTTGGTGTCACAAACCATGGGGCTTCTGTCCCTAAGAGATACTCAGTGCTGCCCTCTTCTGCAGAGAGGTAGGCAGCAAAGATTCCTGGAAAAAAGACTTTCAGAGACAGCACAGACCCAATGCTTCGCTGCCTACCTCTGCTCACTACATAGGCTGCACATACTAGTTTCTATTCAAGGGGCTATAGCCATTGCACTGAATGTGAGAAGATGTGACAAGGCTAACCTGTGGCACACTGGCATTCATAGCCATTTGGATAATCAATGCACTTGGCTCCATTTAGACAAGGTGTGCTGGAGCAATCATCAATGTCGATCTGGCACACAGCTCCAGTGAAACCTGAAAGGCAAGAAGAAAGTGAGAATCCTGAAACTATTCAGAGTAGGCATATCCATCCCCTGTCCCTTCCGGCTCCTCAAACAGGCTCAGCTGTTGAACTGGCCAATTTGCAGCTTTTCAAGCAGCCAGTTTTTCTCCTTGTGACTGCCATCTTGGCTCCATAATTTAAGCTCTTATTTGTTTGATCTTCAGATTTTATGGTTAAGAAGAGTGTTGAATGTTAACAAAGAAATGAATACTGGCTGCCTGCCACAGTCTGCAGACAGCCTGAAACTGATTCTGGAGAAGTGTGAACTCTTCTCATTAACTGCAACAGATCGTTAACTCTGGATCCTAATGACACTTTCAATGTAAACATTGTTAGCTACTTGCCTAAAATCACTCAAGGTAAGAGGGACAATCATTATGATTAGGCTTGGAAGAATTCAATTTTTTTTATAATGTCAACAGATAATATTGATGTTCATTTTTAAGCATTTTTTCTATTTTTATGGATATAAATTTTCAAAGTTGCAGGAAATTGGGGTGTGTGTGTCAGACAATTATTTAGTGAAAGTAGTCATTGAGAGTCAAAAAGGTAAAGCTTTAGAAACATTAAAACATTGTCAACATCACATGTCAAAATATACAAAGTAAATATCCTTAAAAAAGATTCTAAGAAGTTTTCAGGCAATATAAGAAAATGCTGCTTATCTGTGAATTTTGATCATCATCAATGGAAATATTTTTGTCCATGAAATCAATGTTTACCTACATTTACCAACAAAAATCAAATCCTTCAATGCCTAAACATGATCTCTGAAGCATCTCATTTTGAAATGAACAAGCTTGGACTTGAATGGAACTTCAGAGTACCTCCACTTTTCTCCCCATTAAACCTCTGAACAGAGCGTCAATTGCATCAAAGAGTAGGCAGACTTTGGCAGATGTATTGCTCAGGATTAATTCTTAGCAAATCTTTAAAATTGCCCACATATAGTGTGGTAGATCCAAACCAGGTTTCATCATTAGCCTGCACCCTCCCTGGATTAGTTGGTTCCTGGTCCAGCAAATCACCCTGCCAAGAGGTAGCTTCCGTCTTCTAGGTCAAAAGGGCAGGAACAATCTCTGTGATGCTCAGGGTATGCCACACTGCAAGTCAAGGTATGCTTGCAATGTTCATCTGACTGGCACAGGTAACAATGGCAATGAGGACATGTTGGCACAGGTTAGCTGGCCCAGTCTCAGCTCATCTGAGACTCTGGGTATGTATTTGGGTTGCTGGCCTATGCCATAGGCAATGCCTCCACATCACGAAAGCTCATGCTAAAATAAATTTGTTAGTCTTTAAGGTGCCACAAGTACTCCTGTTCTTACTGCTATTGTTATCCACCCAAGCTAGATTAAAGCAAGCATGGGCTTGCCTATCTGTATTGTAGTCATACTGTCACTTGCAAAGCAATACATCTTCATTTGCAGTGCAGACATGTCAGAATAGGGCTGGCATGGAGCAACAAGAAAAAAGCAAAGGGTGGACCTTGGATTAGCAGCAGCCCCTTTCTGCAGAGAAGAATGCCGACTCCCTGCACTGTGCTAGCGACTTAACCAAGTTGCGTTGCTGAGGAAAGGCTTTCACCTAAAACCTTGAGGAAGCCAAAAAAATTATGTGGAGGATGAAAACTGGCTCAAATTAAAATAGATTTAAAAAATAATCTCTACAGACGTTGGTCTGTAATTCACCATGACATTCTTTAACAAGTGAAGTCATAGCTGCCAGCCACTGTGTAAAACTACGTGTTCAGTCTTAACATTTGTCCAGTTAAACGCACAGTGTTAATGTTGCATCAGGATAGTTGCATATGAAACTTATTTAGCAAGTATTACAGCTAATCATTTCTGTTCTCCTTTAAATGAATTCTAATTTGGGCATGAGCACTCTGCAGGGAAGGCACATCCTGAGCAGGTTTGCTTTTGCTCCACTCCAACAGTCTGTTGTGTCCTTTGTAGGGAGAAGAGAAGTGGTGCTGGAGAGGAACACTTACCAGGTGGGCAGACACACTGGAAGCGATTGACTTTATCCAGACATTCTCCATTGTTCACACAGGGATTACTCTGGCATTCGTTAATCTCCAGTTCACAGTGCATACCTTTAAACCCTGGAAAGGATAACAAGGAATGGCAGAAAGGCTTTAGAAAGTGCCCAGGGTGTTGGCTACACCTTATTCCAGGACTGAAAATCAAAGCTAGATTTAACTGAAACAGAAATTCCAGTTTGTATTGACATTTTTTTATAAAGAGACCACATTTTAAAGGCATAAATACAAGTGTTACAGTGGAGTTTTCAACTTGAACATTATCAGAGGGGTAGCCGTGTAAGTCTGTATCCACAAAAAATGAACACACTTCTTCAGATGCATGGAGTGAAAATTACAGATGCAGGCATAAATATACTGACACATAACTCCCTTCTCTTCATGTGTCAGTATATTTATGTCTGCATCTGTAATTTTCACTCCATGCATCTGAAGAAGTGGGTTTTTTTACCCATGAAAGCTTATGCCCAAATAAATCTGTTAGTCTTTAAGGTGCCACTAGACTCCTCATTGTTAACTTGAACATTACATTTTCAGAGCTGCATGCATGATCTCCCAATGTCACATTAAAAACAGAAATCTGAATTGAAATGTACCATTTTCTTGTGCATGCTGAAAAGAGAAAGAGACAATTATGTCTTTAATGATTTGGGAGGGGACCAAATACACTGATGATGGGTACCAGTGCAAGAACATAAGTAGTCACTGACAATAAAAGGAGATAATTTACAAACAAAAGAAAAAACTCTAACTCAGCAGGTAGTCACTCTGAAATTCTCTCCCACAGGAGGGCAGGGTCAAAATACTGTATGTGGATTTTGGAAAGCATGGTGCAATGCCTTCATTTGTTGCTAGACTTACTAAGACTGGGTAAATTCACTTTATGCTTCATCGTGTCAGCTCATCATCGAGTGGAGTCAGGAAGGAATGATTCCTCTGTATTTGCATAACACTGCACAATTGGCCAAGGGCATGCTGTTTTCCCCCCCCTTTCCCTGAAGCACTGGGTATTAGTCACTGCTAGAGGGAAGTTAATAGATTAGACAGAGCATTGGTGTACTTGATGTGGTAACCGCTATAGAGTAAAGATTTCAAACATGTCAGAAAATATTTTTAATAGTGAGATCTATCAGTCTATAGCAGGAGTGGACAAGCTACAGCCTGAGGCCACATCTGGCCCTTCAGATGTTTTAATCCGGCCCTCGAATTCCCGCCAGGGAGTGGGGTTGGAGGCTTGCCCCACTCTGTGTGTGCCATGGCTCCCAGAAGCAGCGACATGTCCCCTCTCCGGCTCCTATGCGTAGGGGCAGCCAGGGGGCTCTGCATGCTGCCCTCACCCCAAGTGCTGCCCCTGAGCTCCCATTGGCTGGGAACCGCAGCCAATGGGAGCTGCTTGGGCAGCACCTGCAGAGAGGGCAGCGCACAGAGTCGCCTGGACCCGACCTCTTCCTGCACCCCAACTCCCTATCCGAGCCCTGATCCCCCTCCCACCCACCGAACCCCTCGGTCCCAGCCAGGAGCACCCTCTTGCACCCCAACCCCTTATCCCCAGCCCACCCCAGAGCCCCCACCCCCCCACGCCTCAATCCCCTGCCCCAGCCCGAAGCCCCCTCCCGCACCCTGATGTCCTAATTTCTGGCCCCACTCCAGAGCCCACACCCCCAGCCAGAGCCCTCACCCCAACCCCCAATTTTGTGAGCATTCATGGCCCACCATACCATTTCCATACCCAGATGTGGCCCTCGGGCCAAAAAGTTTGCCCACCCCTGGGCTATAGAATAGCTTCCCTATCTACTGGGAACTGCATCACTTGCGACATTGAAAACCTAGACTTGACAAAGCCCTGGAAATGATCCAAAACCAAAAGTTAAGATACAAAGAGGGTTAAGCAGTAACCAATTTGTGTGCTTGTATTTAATTTAACAAGCAGGTCTTGCTCACTAACACATTACAGACTAGTTTTTCTTCCTTCTTCACACCACCCCTATTGCCTGCTTTCTCCTCCCCTCACACACCAGCAAGCCTTCACAATCCATCTGCCCATAGCAAATGATCTCCAGAGACCTCTATCAGCACAACTCTTGGGCACTCCCATCACACCGGTCTCTGGCACAGTGGACAATCCTTCCCTTCCTCACACTTTCTGAGCTTTTTATCTTTGCTAGAAGCCCATCCCAGCTTGGAAAGTGTCCCCTTACCTGGCATGCAGAGACATGTGAACCCTCCAATTTTATCCAGGCAAGTGGCATCATTCTGACATGGTTCAGAAAGACATTCATTAATGTCCAGTTCACAGCGAGGCCCTGTGTACCCCTTCAGACATTCACAGTGGAAGGAGCCTTCTGTATTCACACATTTCCCAGCATGCTCACATGGGTTGCTGTTTGCTGCAAGAGACACACATTTATATATCAGAATCTGCTTTTCTGGTCATGATAGTCTCAGCACCATCTCCAGTCAGGCCCTTCTCGTGCCATTCCCTCCTGACAAGGAGCATAGGGCAGAAAGGACTCTTCTTTCTACTGTGAGGTGCCTGCTGTCTTTTCTATACCTGAGGAAAGATTCAATGGCCACCTGCTTGCAGACAGAAAGATAAATGCCCAAGCCTTATCAATGGATCAAGAAGAGCATTCTGGCCTGTACCACTGCTCCTCTCCTCACTCCCACGGAGCTGAAGATGGCATTGACAGAGACACCCAACCAGGGATGAGGGCACTCAAGCCTTTTTGAAGGCCTCATATCCAAATCACCTATTCAACTTGCCCACCCACTTCAGGGCTGAGGCCTTCAGGATGCTCCTGAGCCCAAGTGACAGCCAGGCATTTACTACCAATCTCAGTCAGACTAGCCTGTAGGGCCTTCTCCTAGAGGAGCTTCACACAGCATTCTTGTCTAAGGTGGGGTAGAGGAGTAAAACTCATTCAAGGAGTGGCCCTCTCCAGAAGACACCAGCACCAGGTATGCTGGTTAGTGACTGGCTTCAAGTGGTACAGTGGGCAGTGGGCACACACAGAAATCTCAGTGTCAAGTTGAAAATGTGTTAGACAAGCCCCAAAAGATTAGTTTTGCAAAAATTGCAACTTCTAAACCCAAATGGTAAGAAGTCTGGAAATGTAATTAAACAATCTAGCTGCTTCCTTGCTGTTTGATGTGACATCATCAACCTCTACCACATGAAAGACAGAAACAGCTGCCATATAAAAACTCTGAGGCATTATTCTCAAAATAGATTTGGTGGTCCAAAACAAACAAAACAGGGAAAAACAGGATCGCGTATAAATGGAAAGGTTATATCTGTTTGATAAGAAAACAGATACAATGACCCTAAAGTGCAACAGCTACGACCTGAACTGGATGGAGAATCAGATGTCTGAGATTTTAAAAAAAGTACCAGTAGCAAAGAGAAAAGCGGTTCATGAGAGAGCACTAAGTGATCTAAGCACCCCAAGCATCAACATAATTTATAATCCCAAGTGACCAAGAGCCACCAGGAGCAAGTGGGCCTTTGCCAGGGTCATTCTTCTGAACGTTGGGAATTGCAATGGAAAAGCTGCTTCTGTTATCTAGTCCATCCCTCCATGTCCTGGTGCAGACTCAGTGGCTGATGACTTCATTGGCATGTAGACCCAACATTGGGGTCCATTTTGGAAAGACCAAACACTACACATCTTGGTCCCATGCTGGGTGAGTGAGCCAATGAGCAATCCATTTTACTTCTCCTGCCCGGTAAATGAACTTAATCCCAGGGAGCAGTTGCTGCTGGGGAAGAGGTAACTGGATCACTGCCTTTCCTTATTTCTCCCAGCAGCAAAATGAGAATGTTATCACAAACAGTCCACTGGCATCTGAAGCGCCAGGAATGAACTGGAGAGGCAGCAACCACACTATAAAGACTGCAGATTACACTATATTGGGAGAAGTTGCAATTGCCAGTAAGAACATAAAAATGGCCACACTGGGTCAGACCAAAGGTCCATCTACCTCAGTACAGTATTTTGTCTTCCGACAGTGGCCAATGCCAGGTGCCCCAGAGGGAATGAACAAAACAGGTAATCACCAAATAATCCATCCCGTCACCCATTCCCAGATTCCAGCAAACAGAGGCTAGGGGCACCATCTGTGTCCATCCTGGTTAATAGCCATTGATGGACCTATCCTCCATTAATTTATCTAGTTCTTTTTTGAACCCTGTTATAGTCTTGGCCTTCACAACATCCTCTGGCAAGGAATTCCACAGGTTGACTGGTTTGTGTGAAAAAGTACTTCCTTTTGTTTGTTTTAAACTTGCTGCTTATTAATTTAATTTGGTGACCCCTAGTTCTTGTGTTATGAGGAGGAGTAAATAACACTTACTTATTTACTTTCTCCACACCAATCACGATTTTTTAGACCTCTACCATATCCCCCCTTAGTCGTCTCTTTTCCAAGCTGAAAAGTCCCTGTCTTTTTAATCTCTCCTCATATGGCAGCTGTTCCATACCCCTAATAATTTTTGTTGCCCTTTTCTGAACCTTTTCCAATTCCAGTATTTCTTTTTTGAGATGGAGCGACCACATCTGCACGCAGTATTCAAAATGTGGGCATACCATGGATTTATATAGAGGCAATATGATCATTTCATCTGCCATTTTGTGCTTACTCACCCAGTTTTCAGAGATCCTTTTGTAGTTCTTCGCAGTCTGCCTGGGACTTAACTGTCTTGAACAATTTTGTATCATCTGCAAATTTTGCCACCTCACTATTTAGTCCTTTTTCCAGATCATTTAGGAATATGTTGAATAGGACTGGGCCCACTACACACCACTGGCTGGCTTGCGACGTTCAAGGGGCAGGAGGGAGGGGGGAGGAGCGAGGACTTGGCACGCAGGCTCCCACTCCCTCCCCTGCCTCCTGCCCGTGGCAATCAGGTGGTTTGCGGCATTTGGGAGACAGGGGAGGGAGAGGGAGCCTGCACGCCAAGTCCTCACTCATCCCCCCCCCTCCTGAACGCCGCAAGCCAGCTGATTGCTGTGGGCAGGAGGCAGGGGGGGGAAGGAGAAGGCACTGATCCACGGGGTCTGCCAGCGGGCGGGAGGGCTTAGGGGAGCTGATGGGGGGTTGCCAGCTGTGGACAAAGCAGGCAGCCCAACGAGGTTATAGCGAAGCATTGCACAACTTTAAATGGAGCATGTTCTGTAATTGAGCAGGGACGTAAGATCGAAACAATGTTAAGCGAGAGGACGTTAAGTGGGGGAGTTACTGTAACATAATTAGCCCATGGAACTCATTTCCACAAGATGTAATTGAGGCCATAAGCTTATCAGGTTTAATAAGGATTAGCAATATTATATGGATGACATGAATATCCAGAGTTATAGCAGTAAGTATGAAGAGTTATGGAAGTAATGCAAGCTCTCTTGCTTCAACCTTTAAGTATTGGGGATTAATTAGAAACTTCCATGGGGGCAAGTATCCCATAACTGACTACGCAGGGCTTCTTGCACCTTTCCCTGAAGCAGCCAATACTACCCACTTTCAGAGACCGGCTTCTGACTAGATGGATCTCAAAGTCTGGTACCTCTGAGTTCTGATCCTCAGTGACAGACAGTCATTTAATCTCTATTTCAGCTTCCCTTAGAGAAGTGGTCATTCTAGCCTACCTTTCAGAGTTGAGGAAAGGTTATAGTGTTTGTAAAGTGCTCTGAGGATCAGAAGCACGACACAAGTCTTAAAATTGTTGATGGAACAATGCAAGACTGTATCCTGGGCCTTTGTATCCTCACATAGGTCACATACTTCCACAAGCTGTTCCTATTCCTCCCTCCATCAGTTTCTCAAGTAGAACATCCACACACCTACCTATTAGCAAATGCACAAATAGTAGATGGGAACTTACCCATAGCACACTCATCCACATCATCAGTACAGTCTGCTCCTTTATAGCCTTGAGGACAGGTGCAGATGTAGTGTCCATTCAGAGGATTGGTATCACATAGAGCTCCCATCAGGCATGGGTTACTAACACATGCATCATCCAAGTGGCACAGAAGACCTACAGAAGCAAAGGAGGTCACACTAAGCAGTTCATTGAGAAGAATAAAATCTGTTCATCGAGTTGCACCACTCATTTAGCATTCTCCACACTGATTTTTTTAATCTAGGCCCCATTTCCCATTCCAAGAGGCGACTGGAACCATGACAGAAGAAGATGTCACCTGCAGACATTTGCCACTGGAATCTGACCATGTACTGTACAGCATTATCCAATGCCATGTCATACTATTGTAATTTCAAAGTGTTTGTCAGTACTCCTCGTATGCTATAATGGTTTAGTGTTTAAAGCATCAGCTAGTGATCAATGGTTCCATGTCTAGTTGGCAGCCGGTATCAAGTGGAGTGCCCCAAGGGTCGGTGCTGGGGCCGGTTTTATTCAATATCTTCATTAACGATCTGGAGGATGGTGTGGACTGCACCCTTAGCAAGTTTGCAGATGACACTAAACTGGGAGGAGTGGTTGATACGCTGGAGGGTAGGGATAGGATACAGAGGGACCTAGACAAATTAGAGGATTGGGCCAAAAGAAATATGATGAGGTTCAACAAGGACAAGTGCAGAGTCCTGCACTTAGGACGGAAGAATCCCATGCACTGTTACAGACTAGGGACCGAATGGCTGGGCAGCAGTTCTGCAGAAAAGGACCTAGGGGTTACGGTGGACGAAAAGCTGAATATGAGTCAACAGTGTGCCCTTGTTGCCAAGAAGGCTAATGGCATTTTGGGTTGTATAAGTAGGGGCATTTCCAGCAGATCGAGGGATGTGATCATTCCCCGCTACTCAGCACTGGTGAGGCCTCATTTGGAGTACTGTGTCCAGTTTTGGGCCCCACACTACAAGAAGGATGTGGATAAATTGGAGAGAGTCCAGCGGAGGGCAACAAAAATGATTAGGGGGCTGGAGCACATGCCTTATGAGGAGAGGCTGAGGGAACTGGGATTGTTTAGTCTGCAGAAGAGAAGAATAAGGGGGGATTTGATAGCTGCTTTCAACTACCTGAAAGGGGGTTCCAAAGAGGATGGATCTAGACTGTTCTCAGTGGTAGAAGATGACAGAACAAGGAGTAATGGTCTCAAGTTGCAGAGGGGGAGGTTTAGGTTGGACATTAGGAAAAACTTTTTCACTAGTAGGGTGGTGAAGAACTGGAATGGGTTACCTAGGGAGGTAGTGGAATCTCCTTCCTTAGAGGTTTTTAAGGTCAGGCTTGACAAAGCCCTGGCTGGGATGATTTAGTTGGGTTTGGTCCTGCTTTGAGCAGGGGGTTGGACTAGATGACCTCCTGAGGTCCCTTCCAACCCTGAGATTCTATGATTCTATGATTCTAGGAGCAGCTCTTCCTAGCTAGTTTTTCCTCTCCCCTTCACCAGCTAGCATGGTGCATCTTCTGCTGAACACAAAATGCAGCTCCCTTCCTTAGTCCTCAACATGGTCAGGAGCTATTGCATAGCATCCAGGCTGCCAGTGCAGCTCCCTTGGTGTGTCAATGCTCTTCGCTTCTTATCTACACCTGCAGGGGATTCTCCACCAGGCCAGATAAGGCAGCTTTAAAGCAACATTCCTTCCGTATACAGCCACATCCCAGTTCCCCACTTTAGTCATACGGGTGTGTTATCCCAAAGGCACAGGAGCTCCAAAATCCAGTCCCTCATCTCCTGGGCTCTGGTTTTATATACAAGCTGTATTCCAGGACTTGCACAGGGCCCCACCCAACCACACCTTCTCAGGGTAGTATAGCCCTCACAGGGTCTGCAAGTAATTCTTCCTCCCTTGAATAAGGGATCACAACGGTCTTTCCCCTCAGTGTATGCAGGGTGGCCAGCTTGTCCTGCCCTTGGTCACAGAGGAGTCTTTTACCACCCACAGGGTGACATCAGAGAGCATTTGGGCCCCATTTGCCTGCCCTGAGGTCCAAACGGCCCCAGTTTCTCCTTCTCCAAGGCCACTTCCTTCACACTGCCCGAATGGTACCAGGGGGTCTGGGTGTGGGCCAGGATCTATCTGTGTCATGTGCACACATAGGGACAGTTAGGGTTGTCCCGTTAGCCTTCATTTATGCTTTTAAGCATTTCTATTGGAAGCCTCCAAGTTAAACAATTTTAATCTTACTGTTCACAATTTACCCTGTGACAGGCCAGATGCTGGCTGGTCATTGCACAGGTGAGGAGGGTGCAGAGGGTATAAGAAACCTTCCTTTTCACTTTTGCTCCTGCATGCATGGCTAGAAACTTTCCCAAGAGAGGGTCCTCTTCCACACAAGCGGTGGATGGCCACAAAGAGGAGGGCACATTGCACCCTCTCACCGGATGGGGGAGTTGCTCCTGTGGTGTGAGCTCCCTGAGCCAGAAATGAGTAACATTTTTAAAAGTTTTTTAAAAGGCACATTTTAGTTTACTTTAGAAATGGTATCCTACACCTCTAGCTGTCTGCCGGCAGCACAGAGCAGCAATCCCAGAGCTATGTGCATTTCTTATCCTTACCTGTCTTTCCTTCTGGACAGATACATGTAAATGAGGCCACACGATCAATGCAAGTAGACCCGACAGCACAGGCAGTATTGAAACAGTCGTCAATGTTCTTACTGCAGTCCTCCCCACTCCAGCCATTGACACAGACACAGCTGTGGCCTCCATTGTGGTTGGTGCAGGTCCCTCCATTCTGACAGGCGTTGGGCTGGAGCTGACATTCATCTACATCCTCAGTACAAAACTGACCTGGCAAGTCAAGAGGGACTAGTTTAACAGAATTCCAGGGAAGCCTTGCACAAGATGCCATTCCACGAACTGAGAGAGAGTCAGAAATCCTGAATACGGGACAGTTTGTGGAATAGAAAATGACTGTCTTGGGAGTACTTCTAAGAAAAACATAATTGATTAAATTCACCCAGGTACCCACTAGTGCTTTAATCTGCAAATGGAGGTGACCCATGCATTGCCAAGTGAATACTTGCAACAAATAAGCCCCTTGGGCTAACCAAGGGCTAATACAGTGGTCTCCAAACTTTTTTGATCGTGCACCCCTATCAGTAAAAAAAAATTGAGCACTCCCTAAGCCGCTTGCACCCCACTTTGGAGACCACTGGGCTAACAGAGAACTTCATCAGCTTACCAGTGCCCTATCTGAATAGTCAGTATCCCAATCCAGTCCTTAGCCGGCATAGTTATTAACACAACTGACTACCATGTTCACAGCCTCAGTAGAAAGGCTCCTGGGCATTTAGTTATTGTGACAATGAATTTTCCCTCAGCCCTAGAAGGGGCGGTACACTCCAGGGGAGACACACTGCCTTGGAAGAACATATACATGGGGATATGAGCAAGGAATAGTTTTGCAGACACCTATCCTTGGAATATCTGCATCATGTCTCTGGACATACCCAGTATAAACTAGATATTGCTAAAGGCCTGAGCAGACTCAGAGTATGTCTACACAGCAAAAGCTGCACACGACTAGCTTACTCAAGCTAGCTTCAATCCAGCTAACGTGAGTACCAGTAGTAGGGGCAACAGCAGTGTGGGCTTCGCAGCAGGCTAACAAGCCAAGTACATACCCAAGTCTGTGCTGGGCCTATATTACCTGCTCCGAACCCCGTGGTGCATGTCTTCACTGCTATTGTTATTTGAGCAGGCTGGATTCAAAATAGCACAAGTAGGCTAACCTGTGCAGAACTTTTCCTGTATAAACATGCTCAGGAACCTGGTAAAAGTGCTCAGATTTCCTTGATGCAGAAGGACGAGAGAGTCAGGGTGATTCCAGACTTCCTTACATAGCTCCACCAAGCCCTCATTGACATCTCCATACATCTCTTTAGGAGCTGCGGAATGCCAAAAAATTGTATGGCTTCATTAGCAAGGCAGCTGCAGAGATAGAACCACAGCCACTGCATTCACTAAGTTCTGAAAAACTGTGGCATTACTTGGAGATGAGGAAGCAGCCGAGACTGCTACATCCAGAGAAACAGTAAATGTACCATTGGCTCTTCTCCCTCAACAAAGAATCCCACTCCACATCAGGCAGCAACATTTTCAATTTTTTTCACACAACGCTATTTACTGAATTCTACCCAAGTTCATGAACAGTTTTGGTGCCCCAAAAAATGCATTTTTCAGCGAATTTACTGTTTGCCGAAAACCTCCCACACGGCTCTAGTCAACACTGCTCTCCCCACCAATAATACCCATTCAGATTTAGGGCTTGTCTTCAGTACTGGGGTAAATCAACCTAAGTTACGCTACTCCAGCTATGTGAACAATGTAGCTGGAGTTGACATAGCTTAGGTCAACTTATCCCAGTGTCTTCATTGCGCAGCGTTGACAGGAGATGCTCTCCTGTGAACTTACCTTAATCTTCTCAGGGAGCTGGAGTACTGGGGTCGAATCAGAGAGTCCTCTGCAGTCGATTTAGCAGGTCTTCATTAGACCTACTAAATCAACCACTGCTGCATCGATTGCAGCAACGTCGATCTCCCGCAGTGAAGACCAGACCTTATTTTAGTCCTGAAGACATTTAATGGAACAGAGGCTCTCAAGAACTTCCTGGGCTCACCAGACTCCCTTTGGAGTTGATCTGTGATCAAGTATAACAATGCCTATTTTCCTTAGAAGCATGGTCACCAAAGCACTAAGCTCGGATCTAACTGGTATTGAGCACCCCTCAAATAGATAGACTAGACCGGAGTCAGCAACCTTTCAGAACAGACTTGGTGTGCCAAGTCTTCATTTGTTCTCTCTAATTTAAGGATTCGCATGCCAGTAATACATTTTAACATTTTTAGAAGGTCTCTTTCTATAAGTCTATAATATATAACTAAACTATTGTGGTATGTAAAGTAAATAAGGTTTTTAAAATATTTAAGAAGCTTCATTTAAAATTAAATTAAAATGCAGAGCCCCCTGGACCAGTGGCCAGGACCCAGGCAGTGTGAGTGCCACTGAAAATCAGCTCGCGTGCCGCCTTTGGCACACGTGCCACAGGTTGTCTACCCCTGGACTAGACAGACCTGTACAAAGCCTTCTTCCACAACACCAGACCTCATCCAACACTGCAGAGAGGAAGACTGCTTTAGAGGGAGTATTAGAGGACCTGATCCCACAGATCCTGAGGAAGAGTAGTGGTGGCTCAGTTCAGAACATGGTTCCAGGTCATATGACATCTACACGCTCAGAGTGTCTCATGGGGGCTTTGCCAAATGGATCAGATAGAAAGTCCAATGCAGGAGACAGGTCCAATCAGCCCAGCTCTGGAGGCCCTATTCTCTAGGGATGATCTGGGGAATTACAAATCAGTAAATCTCACCTCTGTACCTAGTGAATTGGTTGAATGGATCCTTTAAACTAGAACAAAAACATCTGAAAGACATGACAGGGTTTAACCATCATGATTTAGGGAATGGAAAGTTGTCTTTTTCCAATTAGACTTGCATGCATATGAAAGCAGGGGACAAATGAAAACCAGGTGATGTATCTTACATTTTCAAAAAGCCTTTCACAAGATCTCTCACAAGAGGCTGTTAAAGAAACTAAGTAGTCATGGGGTGAGAGGCAAAGTCCTGTAATGGCTCAAAAACTGGCAAAGACAAAAAAATAGTAAAAATAAGTGGTCAATTTTCATCATGATAAAAGGTTAACAGCACAATGTCTCAAGGATCTCCATTAGGTCCAGTGTTTAATGCAGCTTGTTAATTATCTGGAAAGGTGGGCGGAGCAGTGAGATAAACTTTGCATATGAAAAAGCTATTTATGTTAGAGAAACCTAACCAAGTTAGGTGAACAGACAACACAATGGCAAGTGAAATTCAATGCTGAAAAATGCAAGGTAATGTACATTGGAGGGGAAAGTTAATGAAGACCTCTGCTCAATGGGCAAGTGCAGATGAAAAAGCTAACAAGATAGTATAATGCAGAAAATATTATGCTATTATATAAATCAATGATATAGCCTCATCTGGAACACTATGTACAGTACTGGCCTTCCCATCTCAAAAAGGGTATTGAAATAGAGAGGTTTCAGACACTGATAACAAGACTGATTGGATCATGGAAAATTCCTGTGGCAATAGTTTGAAGAAATGGATTGATTACCATTGAAAGGGGATAAAGAAGGGACATGATAAAATCATCTAACATAATGGATAGTCTAGCGAAGGTAGATCGAGACATTCTGTTCTCCCTGCCTCATAACACAAGAACAAGGGGACATTCAATGAAATTGATAGGTGGGAAATTCAAAATGTGTAAGAGAAAATACTCCATCACATGCATAATTAAACTCTGGAATTTATTGCCATAGGATGTCACTGAAGTCATTAATTTTGAAATCTTGCTAAGAGGGATGGGTAAGAATACCCAGAGTTATCACAGTTAATGCTAATAAAGCAATGAAGGGAGATAAAGTCCCATCCTCCAAGGTTTAATGCAATCTCCATTAGGGACTGAGAGCTTCACGGTGGTGCAGATTACCCCACATCTGCCTACTGTGGGGCTTTTTGCCCCTTCCTCGGAAGCACCCAGTGTCTGCCACCATCAGAGAATAAATAATGGGGCTGATGGACCACGGGTCCCTTCCAACATGGCAATTCCTGTGTTTCAATGTCAGAGTCTTTTCTCTGACCCTCCTAGGGCTCAGAATCAGATCTCATGGATCCAATACTTAGGATGAACGCTGATTCTGAGCCCCTAGAACTTGTTTCAATAATTCTCCACAAGGCACTATGACCACAACTACCCCTCTCAACCTGGAGGGAGGCTTAGTGGGCACATTATTCATATCTGGGGAGGCTTTTCAGGAAGAGGTCTCCTTAATTCATACACCACCACAACACCTTGCTGGACCCATGTCTTTTGGTCCGTCTGGTGTCTTTCTGAAGAATTTGTAGGCATCACAGGCACAGCCACTGGCAGCAGAATGACTCTTCCCCAAGGCATAAAAGGCACCTTTTAGGCCTATCTGAAACAGAGAACTTACCTGGGTGATTAGGAATGGCTCCTAAATGCAAGGGGTTTTGATGATCTACCATGTTGGGCAAAGCTGGAGGCAACCCAAGATAGCAAAAACTACCAGTATGTATCTATTATCAAACATAAAACCTGAATCTGAATTAAAAGTAGATTAGATATAAAACTACAATCATTTTAAGATAACAGGATGGAAAACAAGGATAATTTCATGACCACTCCAGGAGGCAGACAGCGGAACCAAGGTACTGTTAGAAGGTATTTTAAGCCTTCTGACTTAAAATGTTGGGCTTTAGTGAATTGTACATGCCCCTAACTGCCAACTATTGCCCGAAAACAGTTCCATGAGCTAATGGTTGCACATGCAGCTTCTACTGGGGGGCTCTGTGGAGGCACTATTATAAATGAGAAAAATGAATGATGTGGAAAGTCACTGGTGGTATGGAATGATTGGGTGCTCTAACAGGGTGCTGGCTGGTGAAGTGCTTTGGGATGAGATGGTGATGGAGAAGTGGTGGAAAGAAGATACATCACCACATTAAACCACTCTTCATCTCGTCCATCCCCTCTCTCTTCACCTCCTCTAGAAAACACAGTAAACTTGGGAAAGACCTAGTAAGTGAAGAGATCTGCAAGACAAAATATAAAAGTCACAAAAATGCTCCATGTTCTCAAGCTAATACAGCAATGTATTTTTAGTAATTACCTAAAGACATTAATCACCTCACTATAAGGTCTGGTCTTCACTTGAAGGCGTTTGCTGTACCAGCAACCTGCCCCCAGTGGAGAGACAGCTTATACCAGTTCCCCAAACAGACTACATTATATGAACAAAACAACATTTTTGCTGGTATAACAACATCCAAGTAGGGCTTCTGCATAGCTATGTCAGAGGGGAGGGAGAATGGGGATTCACTGGTCAACACAACTATGCCAGCCAAACTTATAAGTGTAGACCAGGTCTTAGTAGGAGAAAGTAACCAAAGATGATGTCAGCAGGAGTTAGAACAATTGTCTTATCTGTTACTCTCATCTCCCCCACCAATCCAGACTCAGCATCAGGCAGACCAGCCCTCTTCATCTTGGAGACAAGTTTATGCAAATGTCTTTGAGTGCCACTGTACAAGTCCCTCAAGAGACTGCTTGGCACATTCAAAGAGTACTTCCAAAGCTGGAAGATCACTACGAACATGAGGGAACAAGAGGAACATGTGTTCTGGATTGGCAGATGTTCATTCTACCAGAGATCATTTAACATTAAAGTTGCACTGTTTCCTTAGTGGTCATCTGCTAATCCAGACTCATTATTAAGAATTAGCAAGCAGCGCAGAGTGATATTGAAGATCTGGTCGATATTTCATACTCAATGCAATCCTAGCTAAAGCAGGAGTTTAAATTCCTTTGAACATGAATCCTCACACTCTGGATGAAGCTGAATGTGGATGGCAGACTCTGGGATGAATTGTGGTCAAGTACGTCGGATTCTTTTCCGTGGTCTCCAAGGATTTGCATCCCTGAGCTGCAGCTCTGCCACCTTTGCAGGGTGCAGTGTGCCCTCCCCCCACAGTGGCTAGCCCTGCCAATTTATGCAGGGGGTAGAAGGGAGAAAAGGGACCATAATCCCATGTTTCCCCCTACCCTCCCTGCCCCCTTTCGAACAGCTAACCCCCAATGGACTACTACAGGGAACAGGACTGCACTCTCCCATAGCTTCTGACCAGCCTCTGTACATTTTAGTGCAAGGGTGCTTATTGCTCCTTGAACTCTCATGGAAGGGCCTGCCAGCATCACAAACATTACATCATCACTCACTGTTGGGTAAGGATTTAAAATTTCTGAAAAGTTAGAAGCAAATATATTCAGTAGTTTAGGGCTCAGTGAGCTGATTACTTCGAGATTTCAGAGCCAGTATCACCTTTCTAACCTGGTTAATTTAAAGCCTTTGTTTTATCACTTGAAATGTTATGGAGAAGTACTTTGGAGCTGAAAATTATCTTGCGCATAGCCCATTTTTTGCCCCCACAAAAATAGTATTACTTGTTACTGTATCTTTTTCTGCAACAGAAGCTGACAAAAGTGGTTTCTGTCAAAAGAGTAAATTTAAACAAGAAATGAGAGCACAAGATCTTATAGCAATTTTTTCACTCTAGCTCTTTGATATTTGTCAGCCTTCTTGGCAGAGAAAAAAAGTCACGCCACCTCAGGCTGACTTGACCAAAATTCCTCCCAGAGGCTGCCAGCCACACTGTGGCACTTTCATCCACCAGTACACAGAGCAGGCTCATGCTCACAGAGATTAAAAGGTGTCCAAATCCCACTGTAATTAAATGGGAGCTGAGGTGCTTAATCCCTGTGGGTTCCTTTGAAAATTCCTGTCTAAAGCTCTGCTCCCTGGTGCAACAGCACAGGATCAGAGTCACAACAATTGAAGTAAGAAAGCATCGACCCCCATGCCTGAAGAGAAGCTTAAGTAAAGGCAGTTTGTTAGAGACAAATCCACTTCTTGAGTACAATCCCAAACTGAAGTTAACCAGTGGATTCAGCTGCTCTAGCCCCATATGCTTGTACAGACACTTCACCTGAATGTAGATGTCCCTTAGATAAACAGGTGCACTCTCCATCTTAAAGACCATGGATTGTTTTGCCCATGAACAAATGGCTATGGTAAAGCCCTGATGACATCTAAAAACAACTGCCACTGTGGTTGTCTACCAGCCTTTTATACTTCCTCTTCCTGTCCTGCCCCTCTGCTTCCGGCATGTGGAGTCTGGCCCTCCTGGCTCCACCCTCCAGGTGGCTTGTGGCATTCTCTCCCTGTCTGCCACGCCTTCTTGCTACAGAAACCTAGAGATGATTTTGGGGGAGCTTCACGAGGAACCACCTCAGAAGGTTTGCCAATGACAATGCAGGAAGTTGCCTGACATCAGGGTCTACCCGCAATGCCAGGTGGACCACAGTTGAGCTTCTTGACGGTGAGAGCAGCTGATCATTACTGACAACAACAGTTTCTGGCCATTGCGCAATGAAAACAAGATTGAATCCTCAGAGAAGAAGAGTAAAGGAGAGGAAAAACCAAGAGCATTCTGCAGCAAAGTGGGGAGTCTCCACAGATTGTTAGCTTTGCTGAAGGGGCAGGAAGACTACTAGGCTGAAAGCACCAAACAGCCTCCAAGGGCTGAATTTGGGCACCAACAGAGAAATTAATGTTTGCAATGTGAAGTGGGCCAGACTACAAAGAATCGAGCCTGGCAGATGGTTTCTTCAACAAGAAGGGGCTTTGAGACTACACAGTACTGTTCTTCACAAGATGCAGCACAAATTATATTAGGGATCCACAATACTGTTCCACACTGGACATGACAGAGATTAAGAGTGATTTGCTATAAAGGAGAAATTCAAATTGCAAACAGTTTAAATTGGACTCAGTTTGACAACCAAGTTCTACAAGAGGAAGCTGTAGAAGAACACTACTAAGGCTTAGCACTTACATTTTGTGAAATGGTTGGAGAATGTAACATCTGTATAGGCCAAGCATAGTAATAAACTTGCGTACATATACATAAATTGCGACCACACATTTTTCCAAAAAAATAAATAAAAATAAAATAAAAAGCAATAAGTGGAGCAGCACTGCATCAATTCAAGATCGCCCCACAGGATTTTGGCTTCCAAAACAGTGCCTGCCTTTACTGAATCATAAGACACCAGAAGTATGAGCTGTCACTTTCAAAAGACTCCAAGAATCAGTTTTTGCTTCCCAGTCTATCTCAGTTAAAAATTACCAAAGCTCTACTATACAGCCATAAACAATTGAAAATTAGTTTGGCTACATAAGAGAGGCTCCATGCTTCACCAAAACACTCATGCAAGACATGTCAAGATCTGTTCCTGCAGCTCTATAGCTGGTTATTTTAAGAAATCCCAACCACAGAAGTATCCAAACCCTGCAGGGTTGATAGCAATAATCCTTGCAATTACCCAACATTACTCACTTGGATTTGAGGCAGAATTTAATTATGAGGATGCCTCAGTGGGCTAGTTATAGTAGCATCCCCTCTGAATGTTTATGTGATAACCCTACTAGATTATGATGTAGTAGTAGTAACAAAGGATGACCCCCAGCTGTGCTGGATAGGCATGGAATATTGGGAACCTGTCACATTACCATGAAAAGATTCAAGATAGAAAGATACATTTTGGTGGGAAACTCATGCTACACCATTTAGATGAATCTCTGAAGAGTAGCAACCATGTCTTTTGTCTGAGCTGCCCAGGGCATTTTGGACACAATATAAAATAATATTTATCTAATTTAATTTGACATGGAAGAATGACATGGATATAAAAAGTGAAGGTTCCCTTAGCATGAAAAGTAGTTTCCTACATTCATGGGAGATGCCAGGTAAAGACTAACATTTCCAAACATATTTTTTTGTGAAAATGAAGCTAAGGTTGCAGGAAAGTACCATTGGATTGAATGTATATGGCTTTAAATGAACATTATGAGTTACAGATTAGAAACGCAAAAGTTCAGAGTCAAGGTTAACCTAAAAGAAATCCAAATCACTGAAAGCGTGAACATTCAATGTTAAAGCAACCAAACAGCTGTAACTGCCCTCATAGCTCAGCCTCCCATCTTAAAAAATTGTGCAACATAAAGTATTGAAAATGTGTGCCACAGAATATCAATCTTTTTTTTCATACACATGCTCCTCCAATACCACCTGTGCTGTTTGATCACCATACTAACCTTTGCTCTTTCAATGTAAATGCTACAGTTACAAGATCTGGGCACATTTTAGCTGTTGTCCAGTGACACCGATAACTGATCGCCACATGCCATATGACCAGTTTCAGTGAGGTGCCAATACTTAATGTCTTCAGCACTTCACAGAATCGAGCCCTCAGTTCTGAGCAGAGATCGCAGTGAAAATGCTGAGATATGCTGAAGGTGGAACTGCTTGTTACTGATAAAGCAGTTTAGGTTGTATACATTCATATACAATCAGCTTTAATTCTGAATTTTCATGGCGTCTAAAGTCTGCGTGGTCTAAACTTTACCTTAAAATGAAGGTAATTCCCACAGAAACCTTTTATGTAAAATTTAGCCTGGTTCTAGAGAGCAAAGGGGACAAGGGATGCGACATTCCTTCCCTTCCCCTTGCTTTCACAGACGTGAGCCTTGTTAATGCACATGTAAGATCCTCCAGAGAACACCCATCTCCTGCAGACTTAGGATGTACACAGGAGGAGTGCTCTGCCTGGGTAACCACTTCTGCCCCTTAAGGGCCTTCGAAGCCCATGACAAACTTCCTGAGCCTAGCAGCCCTCAGCCCAGAAGGCTCACTGTGGGGAACTCCAGCCTTTGCCTTTGAAAACCTTGAGAATTTAACCACAGCCCCAACCTCCCCACAAGGGACTGGTCCTGCTTTGAGCAGGGGGTTGGACTAGATGACCTCCTAAGGTCCCTTCCAACTCTGATATTCTGTGAAGCCTTAGCAAGCTCATGGCCCATCACCAACCTCTCCTTCACGTGAGCCATAGCATGGGTTAGTCGGCACTCCCTGTCAACAAACCTATATGCCTAGCTAGGCTCATGATGGCCCAACAAGGCAGAATGGCCTCCTCAGGGGACTATTACTAAGGGTCATGAGAGGGGTCAAAAGGGTACCCCATAAATCTAAGGCTCAGGAGGACCCCCAAATCAGCCTAAAGCTTGCAGAGGCTGCAGGTCACAACAAATCTTCTAAGGTCTGCAGTGTGGGGCAAGCATGAGAGCTCAAAAGGTTCATTGGGTTTCTCCCACTGAGTGCCTCCTTTATGCCGTCCAAGGCCCCTGCTCTCTTCAGTTCCACGCTCTGCAGATCTCCTGCAGGTTAGGGCTAGGAGAGGCAGCCATTCTTCAAACATGAATTATTTTCCTCCACTCTTTTCCCAAGCTCAGACATAGAGAAAAGTGTTACAAGTCAAGCTGTTGGACACCTCACTCACTGATGTGTTTTCACTTAAAAACAAATGGTCTGATTAAGTTCAATTTTGGTGGAGAGTTATTTTCCATTGACAGGCCTCCTTTATGGCTGGTTTACATTGAGGCTGATTATCTGTACCAGGAAAAAAGCTAGAAAGATTTTATGAAACCTTCAGTCTCCAGCACCCAAATTCCCTATCTTAAGCTTGCCTGAGCTGCTAATCCATAGAGATGTTCATATTTAAAAAACTTTAATATCGCCCAATCTAGTGTACAGCTCTGAAGACTACTAGATCTCATAGAAAAGTCCAATTAAGTTTTGTTTGTTTGTTTTATAAGGAGAAAAGCGCATTAGAGGTCCACAAGAATTCAAGAAGCCTGTGTTTAGGGTCAGAATTCATGAACAATTTGTCCATTTCACTTTACATTTGTAGGAAAAATTCTACATTGGCTCCAGATGTTGTCTACTAGTTTTGCAGCTGTTTCTTTACTGGTGGATTTTGAAGTGGGGGCAAAATTACATTAAACTAAAAGTCAGTTGCAAACTAAGGAGTGGCTCGTACTGCACCATAATCACACTGATGCATTTACTTAGTTTTGCTTTTTATGAGGGCCAGAATCATTTCACCATTCAACAAGACAGCGTGTCCTGTAGGCTGCTCCCTTGCATCTTGTACAATATTTTCCTGAACACCACACAACTTTTTATACAGTACAGTTGCATTTTTATGCAGCTGTGGAATGTGTGCTATAGCTGTAAGGTGACAGCATCCTACAGTAGTCACACGGGCACAATCCAAGTGAAGATTCAGTTACATGTATTTGGTGCAATTTTTTTTTGTTTTGTATTTATTTAATGCTTGTCACAGTATCAATGGTTGTCAAGCCATAGAAAAGAAATGGCACAGCAGGCGTAACACACAATTCCCATATATTCTCTCTCTCTTTCCCCTCACCAATATGCCTTATCCCAGATCCGTTGGGACCACCACTCAGTGCTAAAATGGGAATTTGTCCTCCATTGTTGGGGTGGCTTTGATGTGGCCACCATCTGCTAAGAATTTCACTGACACTCACCATCACAGGCTACTCAGCAGGTGTTAACAGCTTTCAGACACTCCCACCCTAAACTAGATTTAAACTGGTGAGTAAAAGCTTTTCCATCCCAGTCCCGTGAGCCACTGAGCCCCAGCAGAAATGTGTTTCACAGTACCTACCTGTCCACTGCGGGAGGCAGTGGCAGTTGTAAGTGTTCACACCATCCACACACACCCCACCATTCTGGCAATTATGATTTGGGCAGTCATCAATATTCTGCTCACAGGTGCTTCCTTCAAAGCCTGGCCAAATTAGAAACATATGAGACTGAAATTATTTTCAGAGTCCGTTAAAGAGGATTACCTGTCTGCGTGAAGTGGCGTTTAACATGCTTTTCCTATTGATCTAGTTCCCTGCTGCACAATGGAGCAGCAGTCTGACCCAAGACTTGTCAGTAACAATATTCTGCCATTACCAAGCCCAAAGGGCTTGGACAGGTAGGTTGGCTTGTACAAGTAAAACAATTGTACTCCAGTCAGCTAAAGACTTAAGTCGCTTTACTGATCCTGCCTCTCCCCAGCTTGGGGGAAAAGGGGCCAGACCAAGCAACAAGAACATATTCCAGGAGTTGTGAACATCAGCACTTTGACTGGCCCCATTCTGGGCAGTACCTGGTGGCTGGTCCCCTACTACCTTACTCTGTTCTCATTATAGACCTCCCTGTTGCCTGAATGAACTAATATGCTGCAGCAGTTGTTAGTGCCTCTTGATAATACCCGGCTCCCAGGTGCGTCTACTTGGGTTAGGTTTCAGAGTAGCAGCCGTGTTAGTCTGTATCCGCAAAAAGAACAGGAGTACTTGTGGCACCTTAAAGACTAACAAATTTATTTTAGCATGAGCTTTCGTGAGCTGCAGCTCACTTCTTCGGATGCATAGAATGGAACACACAGACGGGATATTTATACATACAGAGAACATGAAAAGGTGGAAGTATGCATACCAACAGGCAGAGTCTAATCAATTGAGATGAGCTATCGTTAGCAGGAGGAAAAAAAACTTTTTGAAGTGATAATTAAGATGGCCCATAGAAGGTGTGAGGAGAACTTAACATAGGGAAATAGATTCAATTGGTGTAATGACCCAACCATTCCCAATCTTTGTTTAGCCCACAGTTAATAGTATCTAGTTTGCATATTAATTCAAGTTCAGCAGTTTCTCAATACCCACCTGCTGAAGTGAAAAAACAGATTGACAGAGCCAGAAGGGTACCCAGAAGCCACCTACTACAGGACAGGCTAAAAAAGAAAATAACAGAACACCACTAGCCATCACCTACAGCCCCCAACTAAAACCTCTCCAGCGCATCATCAAAGATTTACAACCTATCCTTAAAGATGATCCCTCACTCTCACAGATCTTGGGAGACAGGCCAGTCCTCGCTTATAGACAGCCTCCCAACCTGAAGCAAATACTCACCAGCAACCGCACACCATACAACATAAACACTAACCCAGGAACCTATCCTTGCAACAAAGCCCGATGCCAGCTCTGTCCACATATCCATTCAAGTGACACCATCATAGGACCTAATCACATCAGACACGCCATCAGGGGCTTGTACACCTGCACATCTACCAACGTGATATATGCCATCATGTGCCAGCAATGCCCCTCTGCCATGTACATTGGCCAAACCGGACAGTCTCTACGCAAAAGAATAAATGGACACAAATCTGACATCAGGAATCATAACATTCAAAAACCAGTGGGAGAACACTTCAACCTCTCTAACCACTCAGTGACAGACTTGAAGGTGGCAATATTGCAACAAAAAAACTTCAAAAACAGACTCCAAAGAGAAACTGCTGAACTTGAATTAATATGCAAACTAGATACTATTAACTGTGGGCTAAACAAAGATTGGGAATGGTTGGGTCATTACACCAATTGAATCTATTTCCCTATGTTAAGTTCACCTCACACCTTCTATGGGCCATCTTAATTATCACTTCAAAAAGTTTTTTTTCCTCCTGCTAACGATAGCTCATCTCAATTGATTAGACTCTGCCTGTTGGTATGCATACTTCCACCTTTTCATGTTCTCTGTATGTATAAATATCTCCTGTCTGTGTGTTCCATTCTATGCATCCGAAGAAGTGAGCTTTAGCTCACGAAAGCTCATGCTACAATAAATTTGTTAGTCTTTAAGGTGCCACAAGTACTCCTGTTTTTTTTCTCCTCAATTTGATTTTCATGCCCTGACCACTTAGGGTGCCTGAAGAACCCAGGGCACTTCTCCCAGGAAGCTATCCTTGTATCCAGGCCAAACTCCAACTCACTTACATCATGCCTCCTTAAAATCACCCTGTAGTTTCTGCTGGATAAGGCATTCTTCATTTCTTGTACTAAAGGAGGTGGCATTTCAATGTGGCTCAAGTGAACGATTCCAAATATATAGCTTGTAAATCAGATGAGTCTCTGGGGATTTTTGGATTATTACAATGACACAACCCCTTCACCCAGAGAGTGCACTCTTCTCCTCAAGTGTCAGTGTTCTGTTGTTGACACCTCATAGCTAGATTAGAGAGGTGTAGCTCTGATGCCAGCTCTGCAACAGTAATTCCCTGTATCTGATAGAAAGCTCCCAAGAAGTGATGGTAATGGGCTCCCCCACCTCACAGACTTCACAGCATGGTGAACATTAGATCAAGTAAGTCCCAAACAGAACAGGTTTCACAGCATACTCACAGGACCAGGCATCTAAGACACATTGGAGAGTCGGGCCAACCTGCTTTTGAGTTCGTCGCACAGAAATTAGGATGTTTGGGAAAGTTTTTCGAACCCTGATTTTTCCAGTTGTCTCATCTCATGAATGCTGTGTGCACGCCCAAACTTCCCCAGGTAAAGTTATTTTGTAAGAAGACCAGATCATTGTTCACATGCTGCATTCATGCAACCAACATACCCAGGACCATCGGCTCCAAAAGCTTAAGTGCCTGCCCCTAGAGCTAATGAGGAATTTTCATTGGCTTTGGTGACATTAGGACTTTCCCTGTTCTCTCCCAGAGGAGAACAGCATATTTAGCTATTCTACTGTACCTCATATGAATTTCAGGTGCTTTGATGTGTGTGTAAAATTAAAGAGTAAAAAACACAGACACAGAAGAAAGCTATTAAATCATGGAGCACTTCCCATGCTTGAATTCTACACTAACATTTACTATTTAGTCCTCTGGGAAATCTTGTGAGGGGAATAAATCACTCGCCTCCCTGCTCTAGGCACTGTAACCGCTGGGGTCTCAGCGACACTCCGGTTTGGCCCAGCCATCATGACAATGGGAGTCTGAGTAGGTCAGATTTGAGTGAGTGGCACTGCACCCCCATGAACCAGGTCACAACTCCACTCAGACAAATTTGGTCCTGTCAGGGGGGTGGGGCCAAACATGAGCAGTGCTGCAACCCCAGAGGTTGCAATGCCTGGAGCAGAGATGCAAACCCAACCAGCCCCACAGCACAGGAGCTGCCACTGTGGGGTTAGTACCAGGCAGGACCCAACTCCGCCAGGGGACAGGATACAACCAAAACCACTCCAGGGCCTCCACTACCAGACTATTTATTGGGTTGTGACAAGCCATAAACATTTACAAGTGGGTCCTGAACCCAAAAAGGTGGAGAACCACTGATCTAGCAGATTAGATATCTATCTAGCAAATAGATAGCAGCTGCAGAAGCAATTTAAGTAGGTACTGCTACACTCGGGTAAAATGGGGCCCAACAAAGTCCCATTCACCCCAGCACTTTCCAGGCCAAACCTATGCAGGGGAGACCCTGCCTTTGCGGTACTAGGACAATGTGGTGACTCCTCTCCCCAGGGCCACATGGCTGCGGGGAAGAACGTGCAGGGAGGAGCCAGCCACAGACCAAAGCCAGCAGAGCAGCTTCAGAAGCAGGGGACATCAGACACTGATGTCTATTTTCTACAGGGTTGACGGGATATTGTTGTGCTGACTGTCTGTTTGCTTCAATCCTCTCTTCCTTAATCTTTTTCTTCATCTCAGTTTGTCTCCACTCCTGCTCTTCATACCTTCCCACCTCTTTTTGTTTAGCAAATCCCCTCACTAAACTCTAACCCCAAAAAAGTTAAAAGAAAAACTGTAGCAGCAACAGGATGTTTGTATGCCACCACACTGATTACTATGCTTGTACGTTATCCCTTACACCTACCCTTTGTCTGGTCTATGGAAATGGTAAAAGCTTCAGGGCAGAGACTGTGTACTACTGCTGTGTGTACAGTGCCTAGTACAATGGGGCCCTGTCCTTGGCTGGTCCCTAGGCACTACCACAATAAATAGTGACCCGAGTTCTCATAGTTGTCTTGCCAAAGGCAATGCCGCAAGTGACTTCTGTGCTTCAGTTTCTTCATAGGAAAATACTGATATCCACATATGCCCACTTTGCAGAGGGTTTGTGAGGTCTAAGTAAATAACACCTGCAGAATACTAGTAAGGGCAGCCAGTGGAAGAGGCAAGAAAATAATTTACCAATTACTGGGTCCTGACCTTGCATGTATTTGTTGATGCCACCGACACAGGATGACAATCATTAGGGAAGCTGCATGTCAGTTAGATCAATAAAGCAACTCAGCATGAAGTGAAAGTACTGTGTGCACTTCACGAAGCTTGTGCCAACTTCAAACAGGCATTACGAGCACTGCACATAGCATCCTAAATATTTTGAAAGCACACATCTCCTGGTGCACATTTCCTATAGCATGCACATGCCAGGTACTGTTCTGAGCAATGCAGTGCTTAAAACATGTTTGGAAATGGCTTTGAATAGAAGCCACCAGCCCCAACCAGCAAGCTTATTCAAAAGCCCCAGGTACCTTACCAAAGACTGCAGATCATGATGAATCTGAAGCATCAAGGGCTACACTGTTTTGGAGTTACAGCTCCAAAAATGCAAGTGGGTCAAGTTTTTTGGTAACTTCTGATCTCCCAAATGCCCCATCCAATTTACTTTATTTCAATCCTTATAAAATACAGCTCAAACTTTCGAGGTGTGATTTTTATGCCTATTTCAGGTAGTATACACTCTGCAATACTGTGGCTGAATTTGTAGTGGAACTCATCTCTTGCTGAAGAATTGTTCTAAAGTTCAGCTTTAATTGTTAAAAGTTTGATTTCTATCCCTTCTGGTCAAGGTGCATATTTGAAGTTCTCAGCATGTAAAACAATGCATTTATGCCTGCCTGAGTTTGTCACAAGCCTGAAATAATGCAGAGGAGCAAACTTCCCCCATTCATGTCAATCAGGGTCCCATGGACTGACATTGCAGCTACAACACTTGGCATTTTTCCCAAGATGCCACAGAATTCGTTATTTTGCTGCATCCAGACACCTGATGCTGTTTTCTGCAGTTGGGACCAGACTGCAGCTGGGTACATACTCAGGTGGCTAGCCCAAGCCACTTCCCATGTTGCTGCTGCCACACTGCTATCTTTAGCATGCTAGCTTGAGTGGAGCTAGCACGTCTGTCTACTCTCATTGGAAAGCACGCTCCCAATGGCTATGTAGACATACCTTTAGAGAGATTAGTGTCTCCCGATACCACAGGAAAAGCCCTGCATCACACCAGGCAGGATAGATCATTCTATTTAATATGCCTTTTGTGTCACATTTCTAGGATGTTCTGCTTTAAATAAAGAGCAGTTTGAGGCCACAGTTGTATGACATGGTATCAAGTGCTATCAAACACATGAAGTTATTTCCTCTTTCTACGAGGTATTCCAGTTCTCTCTCACAGTCTGTTCTGGTCTGACAGATTCTTTCCTGGACAAGCTCTTGGAATTCCCTAGGGTTCTTATCTTGGTAAATGGGTAATTATTGTGATGGATAACAATGAATAGTCACTTTCCCAGCCACGAACTTCCTCTATTGACTTGTTTAACATTCTGTTGCCAAGTCAACTCCTTATTTGTCAGATATTTACAGCTATAAAACTCATTCTCACCACAATTAAAAGGAGTTTAAAATGCTGTAAATTAAACATCTATCTCATAAGTGTCATTTACTAAAACTGACTGACCTGAGAAACTTTCCATCTGTTTAGAACTAGGAATTGTCTACAGTTTTTGTACCAACTAGTCTAAAACTGGAGAAAAACTAAGTTAAACTGGTACAACCTCTAGTGTGGATGAAATTATACCAGTATAAGAAGGGTTTACACTGGCATAGCTTTTGATAAATTTGCCTCTAGAATGCTGGAATTTCCCCTGATTTCAGCTAAGTGACTTAAGTTATTTCAACATTTGGATTATATAAACACACTCAAATGAGTTGGGAACCTAAAAGTTTTACAATCAATTATACTGTGCATTCAGAGTAGCTGCATCACTGAAGAGAATACTATTGACACCACTCTAACTCCACAGCCATTACTCCTTGCTTTCAAGCCTCTCTAGCTTCTCCCTCAACTCTCCATTGGTTCCTCACACCCTTCTGCTGGCCCCTTTCCCTCCCACTCCTCCCACTGGAAGGGGTCAGAATTCAGGCCACCAGGAATCATCTTCCAAAACATCAGGATGTTTCTTGGTGCCTTAGTTGCACTGGGGCGAGGAATGCCGAGATGCCTTTGCCTTCACCTGGGCAGTCAGTGGAAGTACTCTGGCTCACCAACTTTTTTTCCTTTTGATTTTTTTTTAAATGGAAAGTTTTGTAAACCAAGTTACAACAACACAACACTGACAATTTAGACATGAATGTCAGTCAGGACATACAAAGGAAAGGTTCTCAGAGCAACAAGAACTCACCCACACTGTATATGTTGTGTAATAAGACACATTAACAGTAACTATCAAAATGATATGTGGGTGCGTTACTGTGGTAACTTTGTCTTCATTTCCTGACTATATTTAAGGTCCAGATTTTAACCAGATCACACTGGTCTGCAGGGAAAGGTGCAAGGTGCTCCCATAAAACCTTGCGTCCCTGCAAGAAAGGGTAACTTCACTCATGTGAGCGGTCAAATTGGTTTTGCAGGATCAGGCCCTTAGTACTTGTTGTTTTCCTCTGCAATGCTTCTAGCACAAGGCATGACAAAACCCTGGGCACCTCAGAGGTCAAATAACTCTAGTTCAAGGAACTCAAGCTTCACTGATGAAGCCTGCAGAGCCTGCTAGCCATAAAACAAGTCTTTCTTTAAAAAAAAAAAAAAGACAGAAATTAAAGGCAATGGGTTAACATGAAAGCAACACTAGGTTGAGAAATCAAGCTGTCTCAGAAGTCAGAAAATCTGAGCAAATTTCAATAATATTAACTGACATATTCAGCCTTTTCACCTGGGCCCAAGGACCCACCCATGGTTTTCTTATCATGACCCTTCCAGTCCTTTGATCTTTAACCCCTTTCTCCTTCCCTATCACTGGGAGACTCCTCCCCTTTCATATTGTGAAACAGTGAGCCCACCGCAACTAAGGCTTCATCTCAGTTCCCTTCCTTGTACAAACTTATGTTCCTTTTTTCCTGGCCCCCACATCACTTCAATATTGTGGGGGGACCATACATCAAAAATAACCAAAACTTAAGTGTTTGATTTCCCAGCTTCACCACTGCATTCCATCTGGGTTTTGGGAAGGACTAAGTATTTACCTGGCAAACAGTTGCACTCATAGGTAAAGTCACTGGTTTGATGACATGTCCCTCCATTCATACATGGCGATGGTGAACATGGCACATATGTGTTCTCACAGCGGTGTCCTCTAAAGCCTGGCTTGCACTGGCATTGGTAAGAACCAGGCAAATTGTGACAAGTTCCACCATTCTGGCATTGTCCTGGTGTGGCACATTCATTTAGATCAATCTCGCACTTTGAGCCAGTATAGCCTGCTGGGCAGGTGCAGGAGAACCCATTTCCAGATGTGATACATGTACTTCCATTGGCACATGGCTGAGACACACAAGCATCAATCCACTGGCAGTCCTTTCCTGTAAAACCAAGACATGTGAGAGATTCTGTCAATCAGAAATTGTTTGGATGGAAGATACAGACTTCTCTCCTTCCATCCCCATGACACCCCAAAGCTGAGATGTCTTTCTGCACACTCCAACTGTGTACTCTACAATATTACAGTTGGATCTAAAACCACAAGCACTTCCCATTGAACCACCAATTTGATTTAGTTCTAATCTGTTTAGGTGGGAGCTGCAAAATAGAGAACCCTGTGATTTATGAGAAGTACCGGTAATCAATGAGCTGGAATGATACTGCACTGATGACATTTATTCTCCTCTCCCACTTGGTATTCAAGGATAAAAGTAGGTTTCTGAATTTCCCCCTGACATAGAAGTAAGCTTCCCTACAGAAAGCTGTTGCAGGCAAAATTTGCACAGTTAGCTGATCTAGGAGCTTGTCTACATGGGGCACTTATTCTGGAATAAGATAGACCATTTAAAGTGCAATAGTATTCTGGAATAACTCCTGATGTAGACAATCTTTCCAGAATAGCTGTTGAGGTCAGTTTCCCCACTCGACAAGCCCTAAGAGATTAAAATACATTTGTATTTTTAAAGTGGTTCTATGAAGGGTGTTTTAAAAAAAAAAAAAACTTTCCATGTTATATCTCTTAGCTCTCATTTGCAGTGCTGAAGCTATTAGTTTGACAGCATATTAGGGCAAAACTAGAACATTTTTAAGAGTGTACATCCAGCTTAAAAGGTACTTCAAATGGGAGGGGGGGATGACTAAGGACACAATTATGAAGTCCCACCTGTGTAACCTGGTGGACAGACACACTCATATGTGTCCTGGAGAAGCAGTTGGCAGGTCCCTCCATTTAAACAGGGGTGAGATACAAAGCAGATGTGCGATTCAGAGTATCTGCAGTCCTCGCCTGTGAATCCTAAAGCACATTTACAAGTGGCTTTTCCGACCACAGATGTGGTTTCACATGTTCCTCCATTCTGACAGGTATGGCTTTCACAAGGGTTTTTGTACTGACAGTAGTCTCCAAGAAAACCCTCTGGACACCTACAAGAGAATAGAAATCATGACTAGCAGTGTTCACTCTGATCCTCACAATGCAAGCTACTACTGTGAAAGGTAAAGATCCCAGTACTGGCACCGTTAACACCCAGAGTCTTTCCTACCTAGACAGCAACATTACATACTCTAATGCATAGACCATACACAGGAAAGCCCTTATGTTATTTACGACTGTCCAAAGTGAGAATCCTGAAAGTATAACGTCATAACATTAATTCATATATAAAACGTAATGAAACTTCAATTACATTTAATTAGGGGCAAAAACATTCTGTCCCACCCTCCCCGCCCTGCCATATGACTGATAGAGAGACAGATACTGTCTCCCCATCCCTTCAATATTTTTAAAATTGAGTATTAGTTAATTCCACTTTGCTATACCGAATAATATCCTCTGCAGAAGTAAGCAACCAATCTGAATAACAGATGCTATCCATCTCAAAACCTTTAGTGCAATTTTCCCCTCACAACACCACTGTGAAGTAGGGAAGTGCTGTTATCCCCACTATATAGATAGGGAACTGAGGCTGTGACTTGTCAAAGGTTGAACACGAAGCCTCTAGCAACACAGGAACTGAACCCGGGTCTCCCAAGTCTCAGGCCATAGGCATCGGCTTCCTCCTTTCCCTGGGGGTGCTCAACCCCCACTCAGCCTCAGGCCCCGCCCCACTCTACCCGTTACCCCAAGACTTCACCCCATCCTGCCTATTCCCACCCAGTTCCGCCCCTCCCCCCAAGCACACCCCCTCCCACTGGCTGCCAGTGGGTGCTAAGCGCACCCACTGAGTCAGCACCTATGTCCCAGGCTAACACTTTAACCATTAGACCAAATTGGGGGTTGGGTCCCCTCAGGGGGTCACAAGGTTATTACATTGGGGGGGGGGTCACGAGGTGTCAGCCTCCATCCCAAACCCTGCTTTGCCTCCAGCATTTATAATGATGTTAAATCTATTATAAATTAAAAACACTTTTTAAGGGGGGCGGGTCGCACTCAGGGGCTTGCTATGAGAAAGGGGTCACCAGTACAAAAGTTTGAGAATCACTGCACTAGACCATCTTTCTTCCATCTCTAAGAAATACAAAAATGAACTGGTACATTTATTGATAATTGGGGCAATATTATAAAGATTTATGTGTGCAGAATCACTATTTCTCACTAAGCAAGACTTGTGTAAACACAGTGCTGTAATCCATCTGCTGACTGGACTTTGGACTAGGAATTTTCAATCCATTTTGAAGCAATGAGCAGAAACTGCCATTTGTTTCCTTCAGCTAAAGGAGCAACCTGCAAAATGTATATCAAATAAGCCAAAATATCAAAAACACAGAGAAAAATGGACTGTCGATCTGCAGATTTTTCTATATTCTAGATGACTTGATGAGGAATCAAAATATGTACATCTTGTCTAAGAGGCAACTAGGAGCATCAGACATGACACACACTACAAATATTTTAGCGATGAACTCCAGATGCTCCGTTTTCCCTACTCCAGGATATGAGTAATTCTAAATTAAGTCAGCCATAGTTACTCAGATCCAGGGAAGGGAGATTCTGACCAAGAAGAGTGATCAGTTCTCTAGTGAAGTCCAAGGCAAAGTATCTAGTGGCAACAGAACTGAAATCAACTGTTCACTAATTTTTTTAAAATGCACACATCTGATGGATTAAAAAACTGTCTGGTCTCTGAACGCAACAGTAACCAGGGAGTCATCTTCAAGCATGTATGTTTCTAGTGTGGCTCCACATGGATTCCAGTGGCTGAAAGTTGAAGCTAGACAAATTCTGACTAGAAATAAGAGCAAATTTTTTAAAATGAGCATAATTAGCCATTGGAACAATTTACCATGGGTCATGGTGGATTCTCCATCATCAACCATTTTTAAATTAAGATTGATGTTTTTCTAAAAGTTCTGCTCCAATTCAAACAGGAATTAACTCAGGGTTATCCTGTGGCCTGTGTTATACAGGAGGTCAGACTTAATGACCACAATGGTCTCTTCTTGTCTTATCTGTGAAAAAGTTTTGGATACATGTACGAAGAGTAACAATTCCATGTACTATAAATAAGCAACATTGTCCTAAACTGAAGATCTTCTCCATCCCTCCCCTCCATGCCTCCAAAGTAGAATTCTCCCATAACCCTCTTTAATCTATGCCTACCCTTCCACACCAGAAAAAGTCTGGGAGAACATAAAATATTTGCAGGGTGACCCAAGGTTAAGAAGTTTGGGGAAGCAAATTCTGAAATTGAAGCTTCTTCTCTGAAAATACTCTGCCTCCTTTGGGGCTGATGGCTCAAGCTCCTCAGTTGATCTGAACTGCTGTAGATGCCTAGACTTTAAGACATCTAGTATGCTCTGCATATCACAGGTCACAGAACCCACTCCTGTAATAGACCTATAACCTCTGGCTAAGTCACTGAAGTACTCAAACCTTGATTTAAAAACTAAGTTACAAAGAATCCACCATTTACTCTAATTCAATCCAGCAAGTGATTTGTGCACCATGCTGCATAGGAAGGCAAAAAAAAAATAATATGGTCTACTCTCTGCCAATTTGACCTCGTGGAAAATTCGTTCCTGACCCCAAAGATGGTGATCAGTTAAATCTAAGCAAGTGGGTGAGACTCATCAGCCAGACACGTGGGAAAAAATTCTCTGTAGTAACTCAGAGCCCTCTCTCATTTGGTGTCCCATCTCTGGCTGTTGGAGATATTTGCTAGTAACAGTTGCAGATGGGCTATATGCCATTGTAGGCAACCTCATCATACTATATCCTCCATAAACTCAGTTTTGAATTAAGTTCGTTTTTTTGCGCTGATTACTACCCTTGGCAGGCTGTTTCAGAACTTCAGTCCTCATTCAAGAAGCAGTCTCAGGTATCCAGGGGCCAAACCATTTGTAGTTTTATAGATTACATTTAACATCCAAGATTGTCCACAAAAGTGAATTGAAAACCAGCATGGATGAGAATGCACTCCCTGCTGGGCTACATCTTAGGCTAATGGTGGGATAACATCCGAAAAGGCTAATATCCCATAGACAGCAATGAGAGTGCTAGCGTCGCCCAAGCAGATTTACACCAATGTAGTGTCTAACCCTACTCAGTACAGGACTGCAATCAGATTAGGTATAAATAAGTATGGAAGTGAGGAAGGTATAGATAACACTGATTTACTGCATAAGCATTATGAGACAATATACCCTGAGAAACAAAAGACCCTGCACACATACCCCATAATGTCACCAGAAACGTGCATCAGTTTATACCTGGGAACTTTGAGACCTGCAGTAAAGCGGATTTGAATGCTTCTAATCCACCAGCCACTGCTATAAACTTGTATCAGTTTCCCTAGTAATGAGGCACAGAAAGATTTGCTCTTTCAAGTTCTTTACATAAAAGCCACTTGTCTAGAGAGCAGCTTAAAATTACAGCAGCTTGTGTCAGCTCCAAAATGACAGGCTCAGAACAGGAAATAATACCCTTTCTAAACAAAAGCCACTGTTTTTCCTCAGTTTTCCATCTAATTCTCAGGAACAGTGATGGGAGCATGAAGTTTGTCCTGGCACTTTCTAGAAGCATGTGAGCTTTCTTTGTCTACTTCAGTGAGAATTTAATCATTTATTTAAGAACAAGTTTCACACATAGGCTATTTCCAATTATGATTTTTGAAAGCTACAAAGAATTTGAAGTGGAAAAATGTCTTATGGGCTTCATCAGCCCTGCAGCTGTTTATAATTAAAGCTTCTCCTTTACTCCCTCTGGGCTACTTTCCAGCACAAATACTTTAGTCAGAACTCAGTCCAACCCGCTTTTTTCCTTCACAGCTCACAGCTCCAGTCTGCAATTGCCTACAGTGCCTTAGTGCAGGCTCTCAGAAAGTTTCACAATAGATGTTCTCCTTGCTAAACACACTAAAGATAGTTATTCAAATAAAAAAAAAAACAGCTGGAAATCCAAGGAGTTGGATTCACACAATGTTGTCAATGCCAAAGAAACAGAACCAGCAGAAAACATGGAGGCTGCTGATGCAGTTGTGCTTCCAAAGTTGCTGTTTCTCCTCAATGTTGCGTTTACCCCCTTTTTGTGGGGTCCTTTGAAAGAAGTGCCCTTTCAGTTTGAATGGTTGTTCTTCACCAGACAGTACTACATCCATTTTGGGTACATTCACCAGCTCAGTCTACCTGACTGCAGATTACTTTAGCCAATCTTTCCAGATGTTTGGTTTTCATGCGAGTTTCCCATTCAGGCCTAGGGATATCATCTGGGGCTGCACAGGAGGAAGCATGTAGTTCTAATTTGGTATATGAAGGGAGGAATTTCCTAGAATGCTTGCTCCCACTTGACACCCCCTTTGTTTTGATTGGAGGATCATCGGAGGGAAAACGTAGGCCCCACAACAAAGTTGAGACAGTTTGCAAAGATTCTGGGACAGGTTTTAATCAGTCTTTTCCTTCTGACTCCCACACAGACTCAGGAGGAAGAACAGGATTCTCTGGCTAGCTTATCCCTTTCTTCTTACTATTTATCTTGTAAGCACTTTGTGGCAGGGACTGCCTTTTTGTTGTGTGTCTGTACGATGTCTAGCACAGTGGGGTCCTGGTGCATGACTTGGACTCCTAGGTGCTACGGTAATACCAATAAAACAAACAACAAAAGGACCAGAAATCTCTATGATGAAACTCGGCTTTGTGTTTCCTGCCCACCTGGGCCCTGGGCAGCTTTTTGTCCCCACAGCCCACCGCCAACAGAGAATATTGGGAGACTAGGGAATATAGTGCCAGCTTCTCCCCCTGGATTCTAGATGGAAAGAGTGAGCACCTCTCCTTTTGAGGGGCTCCTCCCTTTCCTTTTGCTTCAGCCTTTAGGATTTCCTTCCAATCCCTAAAGAGAGGGGGAAGGGGGTAGATCAACAAGTCTCATCCTAAGAGGGAAAGGCCTCCCTCTATTCTGAATTCAGGTTTCAAGTGGATGTTTTCCATGGATTAATCTGGGACTGACCCTGGCCCCTGAAAGCAGACCCTGTGAAGACATCCGTCTCAGCTCATGGAGCTCCTCTTTGTAGGCTGGGCCCTGCAGGCAGTCTGGGGCACTAGCGCTCAACCCAGGTGGTCCCTGCAGCTGGAATCTGATTGGGAAGAGCCAGCTAAGAAGGGCCTACCTGAAATAAGGGCTGGCCAAAGTCCTGGAGAAGAGGATGGGCTAAATGAATTCAGATGGGCCTGGAAACCCCTTACCATCATCCTGTTGCTCCACGGGACCCAAGCTGCTTTTAAGTCCTTCCACTGAGCTTGAAGGCAGGAGGCAGTGCAGCTTCTATCCAAGTTTTTGATTTGCATATAACCACAGAATTCAGCTTATGGTCAACATACCATCCCACTCCAAGCAGAGGCAGGGGTAGGACATGGCATTGCACAAACCTTGGCAGCTGTGCTGGGGGATAGCTGGCATTTGCTCAGCACCTAGGGCTGCTGGGGAGGTTACTATGGTGAACAGTGTGATGGCGAGCCTGGGGCAATTATTGCATTTTTGATCCCATGGGTTTGGCAAAAGTCAGAATTCAAAAGAAAGAGAGAGAAATTGGCTAAAAGTCTTTAAAAGTTTTTTTTGGTCTATCCTCTGGTTTATGAACACACACACCCCAACCCTCTGCCTACCTCAAGTGCCTACAAAGTGTGCACAAATGCAGGCCATTGCACAAGGCCCTGTACAAATTTAGCAAGATACCCCCTTCTTCCACAGCACTTCTAACAGCTTCCTTCAATTCACTGTCTGTTCTGAAAACTCAGGTCAGTGACACCCTGAACAATACTTTAGAATTTAGGCTGCTGGCCTGTTTAGTGCAGCTCTTTGCTGTCTAGGCAAGTGCATTACTACTTTTTTATAGCTTCTTTGACTTCTAATTGTGTCAATAAAATCCATTTAAGAGAAGTATTTTGTATCTACTGTCTGAAGAGACTCATTGAGACACCTCAGAAAGAAAACTAATTCTGACCTCAGCATAGACAGAAACAGGAGTGAGGAATTTGCCTAACTACAAAGTCAAGGATAAAGGAGGTTAGAAGCACCATCAAACAGTCCCATAAGAAAACTGGCAGAGCAGGAACAGAGCTATCCAAAGCATATATAAACGAGTCACAAGAGCAGTGTGCTTTAATAGAATATACAGGATCCAACAAAGCTTTATCATTAGGCTCAAGATCTCCATCCCCACCCTGGAAGAATTAACCACCAGAAGTTGGCCACGTTAGAGGAGGCTTTTTCTAGCCTAGATCCAGGTCCCTTTTTAAGCAGGACATGGACAGTACAGAATTACCACTCTGATGATAGTGGTTTCAGTACTAAGCTGTCATTTTCTAACTGCTTTGCCAAGTATTTAGACTAGTTATTTTGCTTATTAACATTCTAGTCTAACCCAATTCTTATTCAATGTATATCTGCCTATGATGTACTGGGCTTCTACTTCATCTGTCCATTTGTTCCTCATGGATAGTAATTTAAAGCTGTGGTTGTTTGCAATACGTCTGGCTGGTGGTGGCTTTAACCATTTATTTTGAAAAAAAAAATTTATGATTTAAAGCTGTATATAACTCTTGCTATTGCCTTTCTCCTTTCTGGGAAAAGTCTACTGCAGGCCCTAAATCTTCCCCTACTCCCAGCCGTAACAAGTTAGTCTGATAACACAATGGAACAAACAACTCTGTGGAGAGAAGAAAGAGGAAGAGAGCCTCTCATTAACTTATTGCCAAACAGAGGAAGTACTGCAGCAAACTCAGAAAACACAATCAAGTGGGAGGGGTGGGGATTTAGCTAACTAGTGAGTGATACTGGAGAGCTCCGAGTCAGTTCACTTGCCCTGATCTGAAAGCTCAGCTTCCTGAACACAATGTTTCTACTCTTGCAGCTATAAAAATATTTCAGAAAATAGTTTAGGTTGCCCCAGCAGATGGGAAGTTCCCCTATTAAAAGTTCCCTATAATCATTGCAAAGGAAAACAGGATGCTAACAGCCAACATGGAAATTCCACCTTAAAGGACTGAGTTTGAGTTTTCTGCTACATTTCCTTCCTCTCTACAAAAAAGAAAGCATTAAACCAGAACTGGAAATTTGGTGCAAGGTCATGCAGGTGTCAAAACTTGCACTGCATGTCTTCAGTTTTCATTGGCGCCTACAGAAGGATTGAGCTGTGAGACTGGAAGTAGGGGAAGATTGGGCCTGCATTAGACTTTTACGAGAAAGGAGGAAGGCAGCAGCAAGAGTTACAAACACCTCTGAATCATACATTTTTGTTGAACGATTAAAGCCACCACCAGCCAGAAGTATTGCCAGCAATCATGGCTTTAAATTACTTGGGTGTCCCTCTTGACACATATGCTTGATATTGAAGTGAGCAACAGTTGGATTTAGTAGAACAACCAACAGCGTCAAAATCTTAAATGAGAAATTCAAAGTAGCTAAGTTACCAGGTGTATTGAAAACTGTCTAAGAGATGGTATATAGTCAAGAACACTGTATCAAGATGGAGATGTTTGTAAAGAGGTACAACAGGGACGAGTGTTGGAATCAGTTTTATTTAACACCTTTATTATGATCTGCACACCTAGACAGACACCAGATTAATAAATTTACAAGTGGTGCTGACTGGGAGCAACTGCAACACCAGTCACAAGACAGAAACAGAAAGTTATTTAACAGACAAGGAGAGAAAGAAAGCTTTAGCTTTAAAAAATGCCACTCATACATCTGGGGGAAATAATCCAAAGCATGGGAAGGAGAAACCTGGGAAGCAATAAGGGTGAAAAACCTAAGAGATGATAGAGAACAGCAAGTGTTAGCATGCAGTGCATCATGGCTGCAAAAACCCCATCAATTTGTAACTGAAAAGGCATCCCAGTATTGGGAGATTATGATTTTCTATCTACACATCTCAGGTGCAATTTCACAAAATATTGCTTTCAGTTTTGGGCACCCTCTAAGCAGAAAGATACTGACAAGCTGAAAGGACTTTAGAGATGGGTTACAAACATTCAGAGGCAGGAGGGACTCGTTTATGAAGGAAATGTTGAAAAGAGCTAAATATGAATAGCTGGTTACTTAGCCAGCCTAAGTAGGTGGGACGAAATCTACAAATATGTCAAGAATGTAAGCACCAAGAAGAGAGGATTTCAGTGTGCTATAAAATGGTACTACTAGCATTAACTAAGTAAACAAGGCTTGAAAAATCCAGTCACCACAGGCAAGTGGGAAGCTGACTTTAGCAAGTGAGGATGACCAACACCATCAACTGTTGCAGAGGTGAAGCTTGCTTTTAAAAAATGTCCATCCTTGTAGTTGCAAAGTTAACCTACCAAAAGTGAGTTGTGTTCAAACAGATACCAGGGGTGGCTCCAGGCCCAAGCACATGCTTGGGATGGCAAGCCGTGGGGGGGCGCTCTGCCGACGCCGCGAGGGCAGCAGGCAGGCTGCCTTCGGCAGCTTGCCTGCAGAGGGTCCGCTGGTCCCGCGGCTTCAGTGGACCTCCCGCAGGAGTGCCTGCGGAGGGTCCGCTGGTCCCGCGGCTTCGGAGGACCTCCCGCAGGCAGGCAAACCGCTAGAGGCAGCCTGCCAGCCGTGCTTGGGGCAGCAAAATCCCTAGAGCCGCCCCGACAGGTACAATGTCATTTTCCAGAAACTACAGACTGCTCCAGTGCACCCTTTGCAGTTTTAGAGATTTTCCATACAGCAGAAAAAAGCAAAGTCACCTTTATAACAAGACTGCAAGAATTTGCCAGGAAACCAACCCTATGAGCTGGGAAATAGTAGGTGGGTTCCTGTGACACAGAGCTGAATGGGGCTTGTTACCCCCACAGAGACAAAGAGGTGACAGAACCTATGGTGGGGGTACCAGAGTTCAGAGGAACCCTGCAAATAGCTACGTTTGGCCTGGATTTTGAGCTTTGAGTTCCTTTTGTAAATAAAGCCAAGCCTCTGGAAGAGGAGTGAGTTCGCACCAGCTACAACAGAGGTTCTCAAACTGGGGGTCGGGACCCCTCAGGGGGTTGCGAGGTTATTACATCGGGGGGTCGCAAGCTGTCACCCTCCACCCCAAACCCTGCTTTGCCTCCAGCATTTATAATGGTGTTAAATATATAAAAAAAAGTTTTAATGCATACGGGGGGGGGGTCACAATCAGAGGCTTGCTGTGTGAAAGGGGTCACCAGTACAAAAGTCTGAGAACCCCTGTGCTACAAGTTACAGATGTTTTGGAGCAGGATGGGGAAATCTGCCCATAAGGTTCATCACTTTCACAGCCTCTATTCCTAACTTAATGTAAAGAAGTCAAACTATCAAGGCCCAATCTAAGAACCTGGACAAAAACTAACAGGTTTTTAAATTAAACCTTAAGTTAAGGGTAAACTGCTAGCCAAGGAAGTCCCAAGCTATGCTTTAGAGCAGTGGTCCCCAAACAGTGGGGCACACCCTGGAGGAACATTCAGGAGTGTGCACGACAGGGCTCGGGCGAGCTCCATGAGGGAGCGTGGAGGGAGCACCACTCTGCCCCAGCCCAGCTCCGCCCCCAGACGCAGCTCCTCTCTGCCCCCCGGGCCAGATCTGCCTTTATTCCCTGTCCGGCTCCAGGCCAGCTCTGCCTCTAGCCCCAGTTCTTCCCCCAGTCCCAGTTCTGCCCCCAGCCCAACCTCCTCTGCTGTGCCAACTGTGAAGTAATGGGGAGGAGGGGCATGGCCGGATTCATTACTGGTAAGGGGGCAGGGAGAGATAGGAAAAGTTTGGACACCATGGCTTTAGAGACATGCATCACCCGAGTATGAGGACACATTCAGACAATCTCAAAGGAGAACCAGAGTAATGTAAGGTACTATTTTCAAGGGCTTGGTAACAAGTCTTTACATCTCTAATCTCTATTTTTCTGTTCTTCCACAGGTATGCAGCCTACAATCCAAAGGCAGCCATGGCTTAAAGATTCTTCATGTCAATCAAAAATTCACACTAAGCCTGAACCTGACCACAGCCTTTGGGTTGTTTTCTTTATGTGTAAGATCTGGGCTGAAAAGCAGAGGAGAGGACAGGATTAAAGTAAAGCTTACTTACTTGCAATATCCTGTGCCATTGCGATAGGAGATGCATTTTCCCTCATTGATACAAGGCTTAAAAGCATCTAGGCACTGTAAAGCTGAAAGAAAAGCAATGGAGAGTTAAGCCAGTAACCATCATATGTCATAGCAGTATTAAAACACTGAAGTGTTTAATATTTAAAACTTCAAAAGTAACCCAAGGGATTGCAAAAGGAATCAAATCCACAATGCTTGTGTAGTGGAGCAACATAGGGGGCACTAAAAACATCTAGTTTCTCTTAACAGACAAACTTTCAAAACAAAGCACAGTAACTCTAGCAAACAACAAAGACGTTAGTGGCATTACTTCAATGTATAGGACACAATGGTTTCAAACTTTACACCTTGGCTAGGAGCCACCCTTAAATAAAACAACTCCTGATGAACCTTCTACTTAGAACATCCTGCACCACACTCTTTTTCCATCCTTTCTTTCCAATCTCTAAGGACATATGCATTAAAAGAGAGGCTCTGTTCCTCAATATCTCACATGCATTTGCTGCTTATTCTCCAAATTAATCCAGAAATTGCTATGACATCACAGTTAATGGGGCAATTATGACTGAACAGAAGATTATGGCTGGGAGATAAACAGGAGCAGATTAGCTCTTAAGAAACAAAGATGTGTATAATATAATCTACATACTGAGAAGGAAAGACATTCTGTAGACTGAATGTAGAGACTTTTTAAGATAGGCATCAAGCATGGTCTAGTGGATAAGGAGACCTAGGTTCTACTCCTGGTTTTGCCACTTGCCTGCTGGATGATCTTGAGCAAGTCACTCCACCTCTGTGCCTCTGTTTTACCCGCACTTATCCCCCCAGGCCTTTATCTATTTAGACCAGGCAGAGAGCTCCATGCCTTGCCCCTGCGTCCAGGCACTGCCCCCCACAGTTCCCATTGGCCGAGAACAGGGAACCGTGGCCAATGGGAGCTTTGGGCGAGATACCTGGAGGCACAGCAAGGGCAGTGCACGCAGAGCCCTCCGCCCCCCGGGGCTGCTGCGCTTCCTGGAGCGGCATGGGGCTGGGGACGGGGCAGGTATGCAGGGAGCCTACCCTGCCCCCCGGTGCGCGCCACCACCACCCTGAAGCCGCTTGAGGTAAGCGGCGCCGGGCTGGAGCCCGAACCCCTACTGTACCCCAACTCCCTGCCCTGAGCCCCCTTGTACACCCCACACCCTTCCTGTACCCCAACTCCCTGCCGCACCCTGCACCGCTGTGCATCCCAACCCCTGCCCTGAACCCCCTGCCGTACCCCGCACCGCTCCTGCACCACAACCCCCAGCCCTGAGCCCCCTCCCGCAGTCCGTACCCCCCTGCACCTCTGCCCTGAGCCCCATCCTGTACCCCAACCCCCTTCCCTGAGCCCTCTCATACACCCCGCAGCCTCCTCTGCCCCAATCCCTTGCCCTGAGCCCCTGCCTGCACACCGCACCCCATCCCACACTCCACACTCCCTCCCACACCCCAAGCTCCTGTAGGGTGACCAGACGTCCCAATAAGATCAGGACTGTCCCGATATTTAGGCATTTGTCCCACATCCTGACCAATGTTTGGTCGGGATGCCATCTGTCTTGATATTTCGCAGCACCCAGATGTGGCCCTCGGCCCAAAAAGTTTGCCCATCCATGATTTAGACTGTCAGCTTAAGGATACTGTGTGTTTGTAAAGCACTAACCACCACTGATCTTGGTTAAGGCCTCTAGGCGCTTCAGTAATATATTGCCCCCTCTTGCACTGCTATTCTAATCTACAGACCCATGTGTTCCACATGCTGCAGAACAGGCAGCCCCTTATTTCAGTTTTGCTTTACTTGATTTGTATCAAACCCTGAACATTTAACTTCAGCTTCTGTATTTGGATTACTTGTATTTGAGTGAAGCAGACACCTATATCCAGGAGTAATTTGATAAAACAGAGGTGGAAGGGGACTCCTTGTACAACCTGCACTTAGGGTCTAAATTGTGGACATGAATTTCTCCAACAAGGAATGGAGCTGGTGGGCTGCCCCAGACACAAAGCAACAGAGGCAGAGTTATCATGCCTACTAAAGTTTCTCAGCATCCAGTTATGTCTGCAAACCAGACAAACTCAGAAAGGATTGCAGTTACTATATCAGGCTTGAAATGTTATTTCTCAACAACCCTTGAGAATGTAAATAATTCATATACCCTATGAGGTGTGTAGGAACACTGTACACTCACAGTCCCAAGAAAAATAAAATAAAATTAAGTCCTATATCTAAAGCTACAGCAATTCTATTCCTCACAAAATGTGAATTCCTGTTTCTTATTAACTTGATTTCAGAAAATGGGGCACTTAGAGCCAGTACAGCCTCTGCTCAGTAATCAGGAAATGAACAAAATTCCTCTCTGAGCCCCTTAGGATAACCTATTAGGTCAGGGTTACTAGGCAACAAGAGCTTTAACACAGACTTACAACAGTTATTTTCCAGCAACTGTCAAAAAAGTTCAGTCTGATTACACTTTGCACCCATGGCCTACTCTTTCTCCACTTACCAACAACATCCATTGCTTCTACATAGTAAATAGCCACATAACCCACACCCCATAGTTATATTTACAACTGTATCTCCAACATTATCGGTACAGCAGCCTAATTGCTCCCACAGCAAATGTTAAATTTGGGCCAGTGTGGTTTTTAATTGTAAAGTGTCTGGGCATTTAAGATTTAGCAACTTCACGCTCTACAGTCCTCTATTATCCTCTAAGTAGGACAAGAAATAAAGTGACTATTAGCAAATTTTAATGGACTGGCCTAGGAAGACAGAGGTGTGTGTTCATATGTCTCTACCTCAGAGTACTTGAATTTTCAATCTACCCACACTGATAAGGCCAACACAATGAGAACCAGAAGATTTGGTTTATTTCCTCTTCACCAGTACTTGCAAACAGATTTCCATATTCGCTTTGAAGCCTTGTGTCATGGAGTGTGGGGGAGTCAGGGCCCTGCAACCCACACTTCCTGTGATTCATCATGACTATCAGCCATCCAGTAAAACAGAAGGTTTATTAGACGACAGGAACATAGTCTAAAACAGAGCTTGTAGGTACAGAAAACAGGACCCATCAGTCAGGTCCATCTTGGGAGGGTGGGAAGCCCAGACCCAGGTTCTGGGCCTTCCCCCATCTCCCCAGCCAGCTCCAAAACTGAAACTCCCTCCAGCCCCTCCTCTGGCCTTTGTCTCTTTCCCAGGCCAGGAGGCCACCTGATCTTTGTTCTCCAACACCTTCAGTTGGCACCTTGCAGGGGAGGGGCCCAGGCCATCAGTTTCCAGGAGACAGGATGTCGGCCATTCTCTGTACAGACAGCATCACACCTGCCTAGGGCTCTGCAACAATCACACACCCTTATCCCACCACCTAGATACTTAAGAAATGCATAGAGGAAACTGAGATACCCACACAGTATTCAGAGAAAACCTTCGTCGTTACAATGAAAACTGACTGTTTGACTTTTTGTATCCCACTCAAAAGTGTAACTAGCATTTGGCCACCAATATAGACTTAACTTTCAATAGCATCTTGGCATGGCCAAGAATAAGGAAATAAGATGGTGACTGCATTCAGTTTTTCTATAAAGATCCTGCAGACCAGTGAATCAAAGTAGAGCAGCACAGGCAAAGAAGAGTAGATTCTTACAGTAGCAGGAAATATGTGCAGCCTCTGTCCCAGTTTATCAGCCCAAAGACTGGAACAGAAGAGCAAAGATGAAGTCCCTCTGTTTTTCCAACAAAACAGCATCACCTTGAACTGCTGCCTAGCAGATCATTAAAACACTGAGGGTTACGTTGTCAGTTTCAATAGCTGTACAAATTGGACAGTACAAATCAAGCATTTAACTGTAGTGCATGATAGGGCATGATAATCCAATACTGACTAAACAGAAGTGAAAGCGACTACTTTTTGTACTTCCTTCAGCTTGGACAATTAAAATAGACTAAACAAACAAAAACAATCAAATGTAAATAAGATTAAAATTGTTCCAATTACATTACAAATATTTAAAATTACTGAAAGAGGTACTCAGTTAAAAAGCTAAAATAGTTTAACATGAAAACATTCTTTTATATATACACAAGGGACATTAAAGTCTCCCTTGCTATGGCTCCCATAGCAAAATTAGCTTCTTCTCTGTGCAAGAAGCATTGCTAAAATTATCATGAAATGCAGGAAGACAATTTAATAATGAATGCAAAGAAATAAGCAACTTCAGTTACTTTTTTCAGAGTAGCAGCCGTGTTAGTCTGTATCCGCAAAAAAAACAGGAGTACTTGTGGCACCTTAAAGACTAACAAATTTATTGTAGCATGAGCTTTCGTGAGCTAAAGCTCACTTCTTCGGATGCATAGAATGGAACACACAGACAGGAGATATTTATTTATCAGTTACTTTGTTTACATCAACAGCCATGTCTAGCTACCTTACCAAGATACGCACAAGAGTCAGAAAATAAAAGTAAAGATTCCAATATCATTAACTCACCCACAATAAACAGTATATTAAGGTTATGCTAAATATTGAGTTACCTGAAAACTTACTGTACAGGTCTGTCGCATCTTACGTGCATTTAACATGCGATTTCAGCTTTACGCGGTTAGCAAAAACAAAAACAAAAACCTCAAAAAAGAGAAAAATAACAATTTTAATACTGTATCTGTAGTGCGGGTGATTCCGCCTGCCATTCAACTCAATGTAATTTTGACTATACGCGGTTTTCGCTTTACGCGCTAACTGCACAACAGAACCCCCGCGTAAGATGAGACTTGCCTGTATGCTCAACATGAAGGAAGAGGGTATTATCTGGAAAGACAAAATAGACTGACCAGACCTTTCTTCTAAAGTTGTACACGGACCAAGTGGATCAAACAAGGTTTTTGAGTCATGTTGTCACTGATTTTTACTCCTTCTCTCACAAGATCCCTCCTGCCTTCATTAATCATTAGGTTAGTGTATAACTGATCTGCCTCTTCAGCCTGAAAGAGCTTGCAACATATCCAAGGAGGCTGCTATGACTTCGTCTCCTTTTCTTTTGTCAGAAAATCCGTTTTTTTAGAGTACATCTTCATGGCAGCATTCACTCAGGTGACTGGCAACTCGGTCCCTAGGCCGGGTGTGAGCAGCCACAGTACAAAGCCACACCTGAATTACTGTGCCCTCACTGGTCCTGTGCTCACCTGTGTGTCGCTAGGACTGCTGGGCACATCCCACAGTTCTTTGTGCAGCAGTAAACTGAGCTGCTCCATGATTCTTTCTGAGTGAATTGTGAGAGAATTTGTCTGTCTTCTAGGCACATGGGGAGAATTGTGGGAAGGCACTGGAGGTCTATCAGCACTCTAGTGGTTTAGCCTGCATCCTCACTGCTAAGTGGGTGGGTTACCAGACCAACAGGGCTGGCTTTAGGCCAATTCGCCTGATTCCCGGGAATCGGGCCCCGCGCCTTAGGTGCCTTTTTAATCTTTTTTACTTACTCACCCTGGCTGCGGTTCGCTCCGAGGTCTTCCGCGGCCCCGCTCTCCTGGCCAGAGCGCCGGCCGGAGCGCAGCCGCCCCACGGCCCCGCGGCCCCGGCTGGAGCTCCGGCCGCCCCACGGCCCCGGCTGGAGCTCCGGCCACCCCACGGCCCCGGCTGGAGCTCCGGCCGGAGTGCGGCAAGCCCCACAGCCCCGGTCGGAGCTCCGGCTGGAGCGTGGCGGCCCCACTCTCCTGGCTGGAGCTCTGGCCGGAGCGCGGCAAGCCCCGCGGCCCTGCAACCCCAGCTGGAGTGCAACAAGCCCCGCGGCCCCGCTCTCCCGGCTGGAGCTCTGGGCCCTTTAAATAGCCCCCAGAGCCCTGGGGTAGCTGCCTCTGCCACCCCGGTCCTTTAAATAGCCGCCGGAGCCCCACCGCTTCCCCAGGGCTCCCGTGGCTATTTAAAGGGCCGGGGGGGTAGACCCAGGGGAGCCCCAGGCCCTTTAAATAGCCCCCAGAGCCCTGGGATAGCTGGGGACTTGGGGGCTATTTAAAGGGACGGGGCTCCAGCTGCCTCTGCTGCATCCCCTGCCCGCACCAGCCCTGCACCCCCCGCCCTGCCTGCAGCCAGCCCCGCACCCCCTGCCCTGCCTGCAGCCAGCACTGCACCCCCTGCCCTGCCTGCAGCCAGCACTGCACCCCCTGCCCTGCCTGCAGCCAACCCCTGCCGCACCCCCCTGCTTGAAGCCAGACAGTCCCACACTCCTCTGTCTCCAGCCCTGCCAACCCCTGCCGCAACCCCCTGTGGCCCTGCCTGAAGCCAGCCCACCCCACACACCCCTTACCCTGCCTGCAGACAGACTCTACCTCCAGTCAGCCCCTGCCCTGCCTCCAACCAGCCCCATGTCCACTGGTGCCCTGCAGTTCCCAGAGCAGTAACCCTGCACACCTGCTTCAATGAGGGGGGCAGGGAGCAGCTGGGACCCACACACGTGCACACATGTGAAACGGAGGTCATTAATAACAGCATATATGACGCAATGTACATAATATATAATTTTATTATTTATATAGTCATGGAAAGTAAATAATACATGGAAGAAATTAAAGGCTTTTTTTTACATTTTTTTTTAAAGTCATCCCTGCTGGGGCCCTGCCGAAAATGTTCGAATTGGGCCCCGCACTTCCTAAAGCCGGCCCTGCAGACTAAGTGAAAACAACACTCAGGCTCTAACCTCTATCCCTAGCAAGGCCAACTAGCCCAGGCCAAAAGCACCAAACTCACATGAGGGTCGTGTATGTGGACAGAAGGGGTTTTTTGTGGCAACACCAAGAAAAAAAATAAATTAATTCTACAGTGAAGACACATGCTGAGTAGATCCAAACCCTCAGCCAGTAGGTCTACTTTAGCCTGCATATCAGGCCGTATCTCCAAGAATATTAGAGTGAAAGAGTTGGCAGCCACAGATATGACAGCATCAGATGCACTGAATGACATTCCTAAGGAACTGGAGGAGATGCTCTGACTCTTACAACATCCTAAGCATCTTGCCCAAAAGGTGTTCATGCAAATGTGACAATTTATCCCAGATTTAACTTCACTGGCAAAGGAACCTCTTAATGAGTGATGTGCAAGGTTAAAGATAAAGTAAGCTCGTGCCTCTTCTTGATTCTTTTTGATGTAAAAAGCAACCTGAAAGCTGTGATTTTTTTTATACTTCTGCTTTTTTTTTTACCTTAGAGATTCAGGCCCAATCTAGGCTTGAAAGTTAAAAAGAAATAGTGAAGTTTTATCCCAAGAACTAAGGCCTTGTCTACACTACAGAAGAAATCTGATCTAATATACGCAATTTGAGTTATGTGAATAGCGTAACTCAAATCGACGTACCTTAGATCTACTTACCATGGGGTCCACACTACGTGATGTCAACTGGAGACGCTCTCCTGTCGACTCCCCCTACTCTTCTTGATCTAGTGGAGTACAGGAGTTGATGGGAGAGCAATCTGCGGTCAATTTAGCGGGTCTTCACTAGACCCGCTAAATTGACTGCCAGTGTATCGATCGCCACTCATGGATCCCCCAGTAAGTGTAAACAAGCCCTATGAGAGTTAGAGTACATCTATTAAGAGAAGGCTTTCAGCGGGCATCTAAATGCCATACTTGGAGACAACTGAAAAGGCCCTCATAGCTGGCTGAAACAGAGGTATCATGATGGGGTAATAAGGTTAATAAACTCATAAGAACAGCCATACTGTGTCAGATCAATGTCCCACCTCGCCCAGTATCCTGTCTTCTGACAGTGGCCAATGCCAGGTGCTTCAGAGGGAATGATTACCTATTCTGTTCATTAAGTGATCCATCCCCTATCGCCCATTCCCAGCTTCTGGCAAACAGAGGCCGGGGACACTTCAGAGCCTGGTTTTGCATCCCTGCCCATCCTGGCTAATAGCCATTGATGGACTTAGTCTCCATGAACTTATCTAGCTCTTTTTCGAACCCTGTTATACTCTTGGCCTTCATAACATCCTCTGGCAAAGAGCTCCACAGGTTGACTATAGATTAAAAAGGGACGAGTCAAATACAAACATAAAATGTAAAAGAGTAGTAAAATATAAAACTGTTAAAGATTGTTGAATTCAGGCAGTCACAAATCTTTATGCCTCTAACTATAAGGCGTCTTGGGGAAAATTATGGAATATGTTGAGGCTATCATGCCAAGGTTAACTCAGGAATAGTTGATAGAAAGACCAATAAAGGAAGGCGGTCACATAAGCTATTACAGTCAAAGCCAAAACAAAAATCCCAGGACAAAAGTGGTTTTCAGTAATGTTTCATACGATTACAGATATTAGATATCACTACAGCTAAGACAACCATGCTAATGATTTCTTAGAGTAAGGAAACTCCCACTATAATGAAAGATGGTACAACAAATAACAAAAAGCTGCAAAGACAAACTACTACACATGACTCATTTAAATCAATTTTGCTTCTTAATGTAGAAAATATTTTCAAAGACTGGCCAGAATAGAAACAATCCTGCCTCAATTAAAACAAACTGATCAAACAGGTTTCATCCATAACATACAACTTAGGCCTGGTCTACACTAGGACTTTAATTCGAATTTAGCAGCGTTAATTCGAACTAACCGCTCAACCGTCCACACCAGGAAGCCATTTAATTTGAACTAGAGGGCTCTTTAGTTCAAATTCGGTACTCCACCCCGACAGGTGGAGTAACGCTAAATTCGACATGGCTAGCTCGAATTAGGCTAGGTGTGGATGCAAATCGAACTTAGTAGCTCCGGGAGCTATCCCACAGTGCACCACTCTGTTGACGCTCTGGACAGCAGTCGGAGCTTGGATTCTCTGACCAGCCACACAGGAAATGACCCGGGAAAATTTGAATTCATTTTCCTGTCTGGGCACTTTGAATCTGACATCCTGGCTGGACATCGGGGCGAGCTCCGCAGCACCTGCAACGATGCAGAGCTCTCCAGCAGAGAAGTCCGGCCAATCCAAGAATAGAAAGAGGTCCCCAGCATGGACAGACTGGGAAGTCCTGGATCTGATCGGTGTGTGGGGCGAGGAGTCTGTGATGTCGGAGCTGCGCTCCAGCAAGCGGAATGCAAAGACCTTCGAGAAGGTCTCCAAAGCAATGATAGAGAAAGGATACAGCCGGGATGCAATGCAGTGCCGCGTGAAAATCAAGGACCTGAGACAAGGCTACCAAAAAGTCAGAGCGGCAAACGGACGCTCCGGAGCCCTGCCCCAGACATGCCGCTTCTACGAGGCACTGCATGCCATTCTAGGTGGGTCTGCCACCACTGCCCCACCAGTGACTGTGGACTCAGTGGATGGCATAGTGAACCTGGACAGTTCCTCCTCGATGTTCGCCGATGGGGAAGATGAGGAAGGGTCTGTGGAGGACGGCGCAGGCGACAGCGAACACAATACCGCTTTCCCTGACAGCCAGGATCTCTTCATCACCCTCACAGAGATCCCCTACCAACCCTCCCCGGCCGTTAACCCGGACTCTGAATCAGGGGAAGGATCAGGCGGTAAGTGCTATAAACATGTAAACATTTATTTTTTATAAAACAGGTATAAAAAAATAGAAATACTATATATAAAATTTTCAATGAAAAACTATATGAAAAGTAGGTCCACACATATAGGGATTGAACAATAATCCTCCAGGGACAATTCAAGAAAGGTCTCATTTAGGTCCTTGAAAAGCCTCCGCAGGAGGTTCCTGGGGAGAGGTGCCTTGTTGGGTGCTCCGTGGAAGCACACTCTTCCGCGCCAGGACATCCTTATGTAGATGGGAATCATCGCCTCCACAAGCATGGCCGCATATGGTCCTGGTCTCTGCAGGGCTTCCCTTAGCATCCGCTCTTTGTGACTCCGAGGGACCCGCATCAGGGTGATCTCGTTCATGAAATGCTGCATCTAATTAGGGCAATTAGTGTATTGTTACTGTTGTGAATGGTTGACTTTTACTTTGCATAACAATGACCCTCGCTTAACAGCCACGTGTTGTAGGCCACATAGGAAAAGCATACATTGATCTTTCCCGTGCACTGGCGGGAGTGGCTGGAAAAGGGTCAGAGTATATGATTTCCAGATTGCCTTTAGCGGGAGGGCACAGCTATCCATTAACTGATAAGCAGAATGTACTGTAAGGCTTACCAGGACTGTCTGCTAGACGGATTCAGCTGTCTCTCCCCACTTGTCCGCTCTCCTGTGCAATGCCGCAGCCAATGAGAGCGTATTCCGAAATCTCGAACTTGTCCTGAGATCTCGTGAGACTTGTTGCCCTGTATGGTCTTGTTCAGAGAAACTGACTAGACTGTGTTCACTGTTCGCAAACATGTATCTGTTCAAGGAAATCAGTTACTTTTCCCATCACACAGCTGCGGCTCTTTCCCGGACTGCCCCGGCATCCCCCTCGCAGAGGCTGGCGCAGATTAGGCGGCGAAAGAAAAAGACTAGGGACGAGATGTTCGCGGAACTGATGGCCTGCTCCAGAGCCGAGGCGGCAGAGCAGAGACAGTGGAGGGAGACCCTATGTCAACAGCATCGCACAAACATCGAACGGGAGGACAGGTGGCGGCAGGAAGACCAGCAGGCGACTCAAACGCTGCTTGGGCTAATGAGGGAGCAAACGGACACGCTCCGGCGCCTTGTTGATGTTCTGCAGGACCGCAGGCAGGAGGACAGAGCCCCCCTGCAGTGTATCTGCAACTGCCCTCCCCCGCCAAGAAGTCCTGCCCCCCCCTCACCCAAAAGTACAAGACGGAGGGGCGGTAGGGGCCGTGAGAACTGTCACTGCACCACTGCATAGCGCTAATGTACCACACACCTCTCACGCTATAAATTTGTAGAAGTGCTTCCCTTACAGGCTCACCCAGTCCCAAATCCAAGTTTCATCCCCACACTGTGTATTAGATTATTAAAAGCTGTTTGCTGTTATTCACTGTTTCGGTCACATCTTTCGTGTCAGAGGATTTTTTTGTGTATGGGGGGGGGGAGGGGATTTATAATTGCACGGTATAGCCTACATTACCAGGGTACAGACTTGGGGCCATGATCAACTGCAGGGCACACACACACTGCAGTCAGTAGGCACCAGGGTCACTCTGTGTGGTGTATGCTGCCCCGGGTCATTCTGTGATGTGTATGCTTGTCCAGGGTCCTAGCGCCTGCCACCCCCTTAATGTTAAGGCACGCTGCCCTTACCATGCACTTCCACCATAGCAACGAGCCTCTCCGCTGCCCTGAGCCCCAACAAGAGCCCTCATCCACGGACAGATACTCACCCTTCCCCCACGCCCCTCACCCCTTCCTACGCCCAAACCCGCAGCCCAATGCCGTCATCCAAACCCCTATCCAAAGAAGGCACCACTCGCCCCTTCCTGCAAACCCACCCCTTCCTGCAATCCCTCCCCTTCATGCACAACCACTTGCAACCGTCCCCCACTCCAGAGACCTATGTAGGAGCAGGAGGATGTCATTCCTCTATGGAACAAGCGGTCTGTACATCAGTGCACACCGTGCCCAGCACAGTATGCGTCCATGTTTCAACACCTGAACAGAAATGCAAAGTAAAACAAAGATTTATTAATAATGAGTGTAACAATTAATTTGCTTTAAAACGTGCTTTGGAAGTGGGGGAAACTTTGAGAACGGGGTATGTAACCGCAGATCGAAATCGACACATACAGACACAGGCCCAGGGTCAGTTTCTCTTGAAAGCAAGTGGAGAGTCATAGGTTACCCTGCTCTCCGAGGAAACTTGCTTTCAAAGCCTCCCGGATACACAGCGCTTCCCGCTGGGATCTTCTATCGGCACGGGTGTCTGGCTGAGCGTAAACTGCAGCCAGGCGATTTGCCTCAACCTCCCATCCGGACAAAAAGGTCTCGCCCTTGCTCTCACAGAGATTGTGTAGCACACAGCAAGCAGCAATAACTACGGGGATATTCTTTTTGCTGATGTCCGAGCGAGTCAGTAAGCTCCGCCATCTCCCCTTGAGACGTCCGAAAGCACACTCCACCACCATTCTGCACTTGCTCAGCCGGTAGTTGAAGAGTTCCTTCTCTCTGTCCAAGGCGCCTGTATAGGGCTTCATGAGCCAGGGCATTAGCGGGTAGGCTGGGTCCCCGAGGATCACTGTAGGCATCTGCACATCCCCAACCGTTAGTTTGTGGTCCTGGAAGAAAGTACCTGCCTGGAGGCGTTTAAACAGACCAGAGTTCCTGAACACACGCGCGTCATGAACCTTGCCCGCCCACCCAACGAAGATGTTGGTAAAACGTCCCCTATGGTCTACCAGTGCTTGCAGCACCATTGAAAAGTAGCCCTTTCGGTTAATGTACTCGCTGGCCTGGTGGGCTGGTGCCAGGATAGGGATGTGAGTCCCATCTATAGCCCCACCGCAGTTTGGGAATCCCATCGCAGCGAAGCCATCTATGATGTCCTGGACGTTTCCGAGAGTCACTACCTTTGAGAGAAGTTGCTCAACGATTGCGTGGGCTACTTCAATCACAGCAACCCCCACGGTAGATTTGCCCACGCCAAAGTGGTTCGCTACTGACCGGTAGCTGTCTGGCGTTGCAAGTTTCCAGAGGGCTATGGCCACTCGCTTCTGCACACTCAGGGCTGCTCGCATCCGGGTGTCCTGGCGCTTCAGGGCAGGGGACAGCAAGTCACAGAGTTCAAGGAAAGTGCCCTTACGCATCCTGAAGTTCCGCAGCCACTGTTATTCATCCCAGACCTGCAGCACTATGCAGTCCCACCAGTCCGTGCTTGTTTCCCGGGCCCAGAATCGCCGTTCCACACCATGAACTTGACCCATTGCCACCATGATCTCCACGGCGCGGCGTACCCTGCTTTGTGAGAGGTCTGCGCCACTCTGTGAATTCCTGTCCTCACCGCGCTGCCGGAGCCTCCTCGCCCGATTTCTCAGCAGCTGACTGTGGAAGAGGTGGACGATAAGGTGCGAGGAGTTGACAACGGCCATAAGTGCAGCGATGATCGCAGCGGGCTCCATGGTCGCAGTGCTGTGGCGTACGCGCTGTAACTGACAAGAGAAGGGCGCGAACAGATTTCCCGCCGGAGCTTTCAGGGAGGGAGGGCGTGATTGACGGTTCAATGACAACAGTTACCCAAAAGCACCCTCGACACATTTTTCCCCCAGGAGGCATTGGGAGCTCTACCCAGCATTCCAATGGGCAGCGGGGACTGCGGGAACTGTGGATAGCTTCCCACAGTGCACCGCTTCCAAAGTCGACGCCAGCCCCGTTACTGTGGACTCAGTGGATTTACTGTGGATACAAAAATTCGACTTCATAAGGTCGAATCCACAAATTCGACTTAAGTAGATTCGAAATAGTCTTGTAGTGTAGACAAGGCCTTAGTGATAACAGACAAGTCATAAGAGTAATTCATGATAGGCAGAACGGAACAACCCAAATAAAGGTCTGCTGTTATCCTTAGATGCTGAGGTGGCCTTTGATAAAGTAGAGTGGTCTTCCTAGAAACACTGCTATCAAGGATGAGCTTTGGAGGCAATATGAAGACATGGATAAATATGATTCCCCTTCTACTAGGACAAAAGTTAATAAGGTACACTCCCAAGAACTCTAACTACAAACAGGAACCAGACAATGCTATCCTCCTTTATTCAACTCCTGGCACAAAATATATGGCAGAATAGCAGCATAACAGGGGTTAACAATTAATAAAACAGCATAAAATTGTGCTGCATGCAGACAATGTGATACTAATGGTTTCCAATTTAGTGCAATCTATGGCTTACATTCTGAAAAATTAATGAATTCAGGGATATATCAGGCTATACAATTATTTTTTATCTATATCCACACACACACACACACACACACACACACACAGAGCTAGAGGAATCTATGATGAGAAAGCTGCAAGATGTATTTGAGTTTGTCATCTAAACTAAACATTTAATAGTCAATCTCTCGCCTATCCTCAATCAGCATATGAATTTTTCCTCCCATTATTTCAATGTGAAAAAAAAATGCACTTGTCTTGGATACATACCAGCCATTACAATTAATTATCTGCCATAATGAAATGTCCCATTTAAGGCTCTAACCAATATGGATACCAAAAAGAAATTGAGTAATGATAATAAATATCATCTCCCTCTTGTCTAGTGTTTTTCATCAGCAGACCTCTAAGCACTTTACAAAGAAGATCAGTATCATTATTCCATTTTACAGATAGGAAACTAAGGGACAGAGAGAAGAAGTGACATGCCCAAGGTTGCCCAGCAGGCAGAGTCAAAAATAGACCCTAGGTCTCCTGAGTCCCAGTCCAGTGCTCTACCCATTAGGCTACACTGCTGCTTTGTACAGTCCAATAAGTTACTCAGAAAAAAAACAAGAAAACTCTATAGACCCACTCGAAGAGGGACTGGCAGTACCAAATTTACTAAAATATCACTGAACAGCTCAATTAAAGTTACCATCAGCCTTGTACCATGGTGATCCCAGTAAACATGTGGTGGAAATCAAACAGGACTTTAAAAATAAATGTAGTGCATTGATTTTTTACTTGAGAAATAGAGACTAACACAAAAAGAAAATATCCATGTCCCATGGTGACACTGTGGATAAGGAATTTGATATAAACAGGTATACCCTGCCATCCCCACTTACACCCATTAGAAACAATCTAGAATTTCAAGGATTATGTAATCCAATAGATAATAAATAGGAGGAAAAAGGGTACAGACAATCATCAGAAAGCTATTCTATAATAAACTTATGGATATTAATACCATCAAAGAACTCATGGGGAATATTATTATACCAATCTGGGCTTATTTGTTACTAAGGCATTATATGAAATTCCATTTAGGAAGTCCAAGTTTTAGGAGACCATTAGCAAGGATAGAAGCACTGATTTTGGGAAAAGACCTCTCAAATGGCCTGGGATAACACATATGGTATAACACTGGTTATCTCCACATGGTATAATGAAAGATTACTGATGGATCTAGAACAGTGGTTTTCAACCTTTGGTCCATGGACCCCTGGAGTTCACCGAATGTGTCTAGGATTTCCAAAGGGGTCCACGCCTCCATTTGAAATTTCTTAGGGGTCTGCAAATGAAAAAAAGATTGAAAACCTCTGATCTAGAAGATAAGACTACCTCTACAGAAAAATGGAAAGAGCATCTAAAATAAATATCACTTTGGAACAAAGAGAAAATATCTGGAGAAAGGATCAATACCTCATTTATTTGTGTATCCATTAAGGAAAACTACATAATATTTTACCAATGGTACGTCACTCCATTTAAGCTAAGGAAAATATATAAAGGAGGAGTCAAATGCTGGAAAAGATATGAAGGAATGAGGACCTCTCTGCATAAAGCATGGGAATGCCCTAAAATTTAGGGGGGGGGAAATACAGAAATAGAATTTAAGCTAACTAGTTAGGCTACCCACAAAACCCATGGTAAATCTATCAGATTACAGTACAAAGAGTATTGACTCCGGGAAGGACACATTGATAAACACAATTATTACTAGCAGCCAGATGGTGAGATAGTTCACTTTTGGAAAATGACAGTTCTTCCAACAGTAGCGGCATGGAGAAATAAAGTAGAGAAAATCCTTTCCATGAAAAAATGGTAGCCTTATATCAGGACGAAGTCAATTTTATAATTACTGGTTACCATTTTGGGAATCTGAATAAGCGAAATACAGATAAAGTGTTGCCAAAATGCAAATGCATCTTTAAAGGTAGCAGATATTGGTTATGAATAAGGTTTGTTAATACTTGTATGAAAAATTCATGTGTGTTAATAATGTCAATAAAAAGTTTTTGAAGAGGGAAAGGCCTTTTAAATCAAACTGATTAAACTTTGTTTTGTTTCTGTAGAGACCTATTTAACTTCTGTGACTAACAAAGGATTAATTCATTCAAAACGTTAAATATTCCACATCTTCAAATGAGGTATTAAGAGCTCACAACGTCCTCTAGACCTCCAACAAAACCAGGAAGATTAAACTTTATATTCCTGATAGTTCTATGGAAAATCAAGCAGAATGCTTATTAAAAAGCCATTCCAGGCATTTTTATACCCTAAAGTAATAAAAAGAGCACAAGCCCAGTATTTTCAAATCTTAATATAGCAGACTACAACTTCCTTCCGCTGTGTTGATCTTCCTGGCTTCTTATGGTACTGTGAGTGTAAGGCAGGGGTCTCAAACTCAGTTTACCTTAGGGCCAGTGTCAGTCCTCAAATCCTCCCAGTGGGCCAATGTCACTCATGCTGCCCAGAACCCACCCCCAAAAACTCTGCCCGCCAAAAAAATCCATCTCCCACCTGCCTAAGGCTCTGGGACAGAGTTTGGGTGGGGGAGGAGGTCTGGAGTAGGGGATTGGGGTGCAGGCTGTCAGAGGGAGTTTGGGTGCAGAAGGGGTGAGAGGTTGTCCTCTGAGAGGGAGTTTGGGTGCAGGCTCTGGGATGGAGTTTGGAGGCTGGGTGTGTGTGTGGGGAGAGGGTGCAGGCTCTGGGAGGGAGCTTGGGGGCTGGAGGGTGTGTGGGGAGTGGATGCAGGCTCTGGGAGGGAGTTTGGGGGCTGGGGGAGTGTGGAGAGGGGGTGCAGGCTCTGGGAGGGAGTTTGGGGGCTGGGGAAGTGTGGAGAGGGGGTGCAGGCTCTGGGAGGGAGTTTGGCGGTAGGAGGATGAATACTATTCCCCCACCCACACCAACATTACATGAAACTGATCAGTAAGGAAGGGGCGTAGCTAGAGGTAGGCTGGAATTGGCACCGAGGCCCACCCAATCCGAGTCTGAGGTATGTCAGAGGCATACTCATGCTAGCTCAATGAAAAAAATAAAACAGAATACAGCCATGGAAGTGGTAGGAGGGACTGGTCACCATAAGTTCATGCCATTTGAGATGCTGGGTACATACTTGGGGTGGCTAGCCCCTCAAGCTGCTCATGATGCGCTGGTTATAACTTCTGTTTTTAGGCACTAGCCCAAGCAAAACTAGTGCTATGCAAGCTCTGCAAGCTCAGAATCAAACCCCCAGCTTGAATGTAACCAGACTCTACGGGTATGTCGACACCACGTTCATGCTTCCAACTGCAATAGACAGACTTGTGCTAGCTCTGCTTGAACTAGCTTGCTAAAAATAGCTGGCCCTGAGATGGCATGGGCAGTGGCTCGTACTAGCCACCTGAGTATGCTCCAGGGAGATTTGTACTTGCCGGCTAGTTAAAGTATAGCTAGTAAGTCTCCGTTTAGTTCAGCTGGTAAGCAGAAGCACGCTCCCAGCTGCAGCACAGACATACCCCAACGCTCCCTTCCCAACACAGGACTCTCCCTTAGTAGACATGCCTGGCTGGGCTGAGGGGTGCTCCACAGTGTGACTGGCAGAGAAGATGCAGAGCCAGGGCAGGAAGGAGCTTCTATCTGACTTCAGGGACCAGGACAATTCCTGCCCACAGGCATGGGGGGTGGAGATGGGGAGGGGCACAGCATCCATTTATCAGCAAAGTGCGGGGCACAGCATGGCTCCAACCCCCCAACAGGGCAGGGATTTATGCCAGGACAGGCGTTTCCCAGCTGCCTACAGGCACAGAAACACAGCCCAGGGCACTTCCCTTCCCCATCTTTCTGCCCGCCTTTCTCTCCCCCAACCCTGGCCACCTTCCCAGACCCACCCATGGCTACACCCTGGGACAAACAAAAGACACCCCCTACGCCCCATCACCCCCCATGAAGGAAAGTGGAAGTTCAGTCTCCAAACCTGCAGGCTTGCCCTGAGGACAGATCATTGTCCAGCCACGGTAAGCTGAGCCCACCCTATCCACACCCTTGCAGTAAGGTACTAATAGACCATGAATCCAGTGTAAATACACTGATGACATTCAGTTGTGTGTTTCCTTCATTAGTGCAGCCCATGCCATCACCACCAATTTTTCCAAGCACTAGGAATGTCACTGAAGAGCAGCTGGCTAAAACGGAACATGGGAAAAACGGAGATGTTACTAGAGAGAGGTAAGAAATTTGAGGCACGAGAGAACATCAGTTCTTCCTTGAATCAAAGAATCTGAACAGTGCTCCTCAAGCCCTAGGGCCCTGCTGGATTTCCCTCTGCTCTGAGGCACTCATTGCATTAGAAGCAAGGAACACTTTCTACCATCTGGAGTGTGCTGAGCAGCAAAACTGCAGCTGCAGAACACCTTACTAGTGGAGATCAGACAGAGACCAGCCTTGCCCACGTTCAAATAAAAAGCAATGTTTACCTCTTTGATAAAGAAGGCATTTGTGACGCTGCACTCCATATGTTTATGGAAATATGCTTATGAGTGTAAATATAATGTAACTGGAATATGCTTCATGCAAAAGGTCTCTTGTAAAACATCATTACAAAGCTTATAATCTACTGAGTGTGTTCATCCTATTTGTAGGAATGTACCACTCTTGTATCTAAAACTAGAAATATGAAGTATTACTCTGAGGTCCTATTGTAATTATGCAAAGTGTGGGCCATTAATGGGGGCTTAGGATCTTGATGGCTCCCATTAACTAGAACAATTGGTTGTAAATGGCTCTGTTTACTTGTAAGCCTTCCTGTGTTCCTGTGGGTCAGGCTGGAAAGAATGGAGGCTTGGGGCCTCACCTGGTACTGGAATCTACCTTAAACCTGAGGCTTTTCCATTTAGACAGAGAGGTGGTGACCCAGAGAGACAAAAGATTCCCGCCTTGTGCCAAAGCCATAAAAGGGGGTGGAACAAAACAAAGGGGGCTGCAGTCATGAGAAATCCCCTAGTTACCACCTGAGCTAGAACTAACAAGAACTGTACCAGGAGAAAGGATTGGGCCCAGACTAAAAAGGAGTCTGGTCTGTGAAAGAAGCTTATTGGAACAACTCTGAGGGCGAGATTTACCTGTATTCGGTTTCTTAAATGTATTAGGCTTAGACTTGTGTGTTTTGTTTTATTTTGCTTGGTAACTTACTTTGTTCTGTCTGTTATTATTTGAAACCACTTAAATCCTACTTGTTATACTTAATAAAATCACTTATGATTATTAGTAAACCCAGAGTAAGTGATTAATACCTGGGGGAGCAAACAGCTGTGCATCTCTCTCTTATCAGTATTATAGAGGGCTGACAATTTATGAGTTTACCGTATATAAGCTTTCTACAGAGTAAAACGGATTTATTTGGGGTTTGTATCCCATTGGGATCTCGGTGTCTGGGTGCTGGAGATAGGTGACTTGCTGAGCAATTTTTGGTTAAAGTCTGCAGCTTTGGGGCCGTGGACCAGACCTGGGTCTGTGTTGCAGCAGATTAGCATGTTTGGCTCAGCAAGGCAGGGTTCTGGAGTCCTAAGCTGACAGTGGAAAACGGGCTCAGAAGTGATTCCAGCACATCGTGTGACAGCCCCAAGGGGGTACCTGTGACCAAACCCATCACAACATTTTTGTAGTAACAGTAGCTTCCCAGGTTGACAAATTGGGGAGAATGAAGAAGAAAACAGTAAAAGAACAATCTTGCATCCCAAGAACACAGGAAGTTGGGAGAAAATTGCCCTTTCTCCAATGTACAGTTACCAGTGATAGTATCAGAGGGGTAGCCGTGTTAGTCTGGATCTGTAAAAGCAGCAAAGAATCCTGTGGCACCTTATAGACTAACATGAGCTTGGAGCATGAGCTTTCGTGGGTGAATACCCACTTCGTCGGATGCAAGTAGTGGAAATTTCCAGGGGCAGGTATATATATGCAAGCAAGAAGCAAGCTAGAGATAACGAGGTTAGTTCAATCAGGGAGGATGAGGCCCTGTTCTAGCAGTTGAGGTGTGAAAACCAAGGGAGGAGAAACTGGTTCTGTAGTTGGCAAGCCATTCACAGTCTTTGTTTAATCCTGAGCTGATGGTGTCAAATTTGCAGATGAACTGAAGCTCAGCAGTTTCTCTTTGAAGTCTGGTCCTGAAGTTTTTTTGCTGCAGGATGGCCACCTTAAGATCTGCTATGTGTGGCCAGGGAGGCTGAAGTGTTCTCCTACAGGTTTTTGTATATTGCCATTCCTAATATCTGATTTGTGTCCATTTATCCTTTTCCGCAGAGACTGTCCACTTTGGCCGATGTACATAGCAGAGGGGCATTGCTGGCATATGATGGCGTATATTACATTGGTGGACATGCAGGTGAATGAACCGGTGATGGTGTGGCTGATCTGGTTAGGTCCTGTGATGGTGTCGCTGGTGTAGATATGTGGGCAGAGTTGGCATCCAGGTTTGTTGCATGGATTGGTTCCTGAGCTAGAGTTACTATGGTGCGGTGTGCAGTTACTGGTGAGAATATGCTTCAGGTTGGCAGGTTGTCTGTGGGCGAGGACTGGCCTGCCACCCAAGGCCTGTGAAAGTGTGGGATCATTGTCCAGGATGGGTTGTAGATACCTGATGATGCATTGGAGGGGTTTTAGCTAGGGACTCTATGTGATGGCCAGTGGAGTCCTGTTGGTTTCTTTCTTGGGTTTGTCTTGCAGTAGGAGAAAGTACCATAGTAACTCTAGCTCAGGAACCAATCCATGCAACAAACCTCGATGCCAACTCTGCCCACATATCTACACCAGCGACACCATCACAGGACCTAACTAGATCAGCCACACCATCACCGGTTCATTCACCTGCATGTCCACCAATGTAATATACGCCATCATATGCCAGCAATGCCCCTCTGCTATGTACATCGGCCAAACTGGACAGTCTCTATGGAAAAGGATAAATGGACACAAATCAGATATTAGGAATGGCAATATACAAAAACCTGTAGGAGAACACTTCAACCTCCCTGGCCACACAAAGGCAGATCTTAAGGTGGCCATCCTGCAGCAAAAAAACTTCAGGACCAGACTCAAAGAGCTTCAGTTCATCTGCAAATTTGACACCATCAGCTCAGGATTAAACAAAGACTGTGAATGGCTTGCCAACTACAAAACCAGTTTCTCCTCCCTTGGTTTTCACACCTCAACTGCTAGAACAGGGCCTCATCCTCCCTGATTGAACTAACCTCGTTATCTCTAGCTTGCTTCTTGCTTGCATATATATACCTGCCCCTGGAAATTTCCACTACTTGCATCCGACGAAGTGGGTATTCACCCACGAAAACTCATGCTCCAAAACGTCTGTTAGTCTATAAGTTGCCACAGGATTCTTTGCTGCTTTTACAGTGATAGTAGGCATCCTACAAAAGGCTAAAAAAGATTACATAAAGATTTGCCAACTGAAAGGTTGAAAGAACTCCAAAGGGATGGATCAGTACAGAGCTTTCTAAGAGAAGAGAGATAATCTAGAATTTTCAGCTGGCCTCTTAAATAACAATTCTTGACTTCATAGGAAAAAAGCAATAACACTATGAACCTTGCCTATAGTGCATCAAAGGCCAAATTGCTAAAGGACCTTTAAAAAAAAACATACTGAGAGAAGAAAAGAACTTGCAGGGGCAGAAATCCTGTTTAGGCCTCATAGGATTTAAGAGTCTAAGGGATGAACCTCTGACTACATCTAATGAAGCAAAGGTTTGTCCCACAAGCTCTCAGACCCAAGACCTTAGGTCCTGCAATCATCCCTCTTCAGCCTTCCTCTCAGTCACAGCCTGGATAATCAGGCACTGGTGAAGACCTATCTTTTTGCCTTCCCATTTCTTCTGATCTGGGTTGGATCTTCATGAGTTTCTCATAAGGCATTGGGTACTCTGATTAGTAATGAAGAATATCTGATTTGAGCTTGAACTGCAGAAATGGAGACTACTGCCCAAATTCCAGAACTGAAATTAAGGAATTATTGTCCCCAATTCAGACTCTTCAGTCACTGCCCATGGCATAACTTTAATGATCAAGCTCAAATCAGATATTCTTCATTACTAATCAGAGCATCCAATGTCTTATGAGAAACTCATGAAGATCCAACTCAGATCAGAAGAAATGTGATTTGGACCCAGCCAGTTACTCCCTCAGTTGTATGAACGGCAAACCCCAGAAAGAGCCCCTCCCAAGCCCCTTTCCCCTGCAGCAACAAACACATGTCCTAACAAAACACCATCCCTACCATCAGATGTAGAACTTCACAAATGTCCCGCCTGGACCAGACTGAAACTAGGGACCTAGAGGTGAGGAGCTCCATATCCAGATACCAATTCCATCATCCAGTCATCCTTAGATATTTTATAATTTATATACCATTACTGAACTGTTAGGACAAGATTTGCTTTTATCTTGATGACTGCTTCCCTGAATGGTTTATTTCATTAAGAATGTAACCTACAGCAATCCCTTTATTAGCTATAAAGAATTAACTATAAAGAATACAAAATGAACTAGGGACTGAATTATATGACTACAGTTTTTTTTTCTTCAATAGATCCTGTCCTATTGCTATATCACCCTTATAATCGTTGCTTCCCTGCATTCCCATGATTTTCAGACTGAAAGTGTTCTTCTAATACACAAAGCCAAAACACTATTTAAAAACTTATGTATTTGGTTAAAACAGAAAAGCTTTAATAAAGTACCCTCATTCAGTGACCAACATTTTAGATAATTAAAGATCTAAAGAGAAACTGACGTCTCTATGAAAACTTTGAAAAATATTTGATGTAGAAATAATTATGCTTATATTGTTCTCTCCAAAATTTTCTGTCACTCTTTAGTGCTAACGTTAAAAAGGATTTATAAGAGTTTCTACCTCTCCAGAAAGTATAATCCAATGCTTGTCATCAGCATTATTTCCATAGCAACTTCCAGTGATGTCACAGATATAGGACTAAGATATCTTGAAGGGAAGAAATAGCAGAAGCTAATATACTACTGAGATACAAAGCTCCATTTTCATCCTTATACTCTTACAGGGCATATGCTCTAGAAATAGAATATTTTCCAAATAGAGTGTTTGATTTTTTTCCTGGAGATCTCAGAAGACTGACTGTGTGTTAAGTATGACACAGGCATTGTTCCTTCCAGAGGGGCTTTGACAAGATGCTGCCCTCATGTTGACTTGACTCTTGTTGGCAAGATGACCTTTCAATGAGCTCATAGAAACTAAGAATATGTAACTACAAAGGGCTTTTTAACATAGATGCTTTGAAAAGTAGGCTCCCGTTTTCCAGCCTGGGTGACATACCCTGAGGAGGAGTACGCAATGCCTCCAAGTTAATGGTCATCACTCCCAACATTCCTTAGATCCATGGATCCTAGCCAACAAGACAAACTTGAAATACAAGGGACTGAAGTGACATGCATCTAAAAATGATGTCCACTGGGTATTTTAGATAAAATTTCCTATTCCAAAAGAAACAAGTGTTCTAAACTCTATTGTTGTCCTTTCACTGCCTCATAACTTGATAAAAAATGTACATCCAAATTCCAGCTCTCAAGATCAATATAACCATGACAACATGGGTTACAGTGCAACACCTTTTAACAAGCAAATTCAGCAAGACCATTCGCAAGACACAACTGTACTGCTCCCTTTCACAATATGAACATTGTTTCTGAAAATAGGATGTTCCAATCCTATGCAATGTCTATGAAAGGAAAGTGCCAGTTGATTTACAGTGTTAGTGATTTAAAGAGCACAAATAAACAACAAAACTGATTAAGCTGACAAGAACTCCCTTATCCAACAAAAGAGACTCAAAAGCCAAAGGCCATCTCCCAAAACCAAGCATAAAACTTACCTCTTTACCCTTCCCATACCCCCTCCAAACTTATCTCAAGAGTTCAAGTCTTGGGATTGTTAGCAAGAACATCCCAGCTGATATTAAATGCTTAGATGATGCATAATGAGAGAAAGGTATAAAGTAGCTATTCTCAAATAATGAAGGGTTTTGTAAATCTAAATCACACTTTGAATTGCATCTGGAAACAAATGGATAGCTAATGAGGTCTACAAAAGTGCAAGGATATTACTTAGGCACATCACTCCTAAGTAAGCAGGCCACTAACTCCTGCAATAGCAGAAATTTCCAAGTGTCTTCCAGAGAAGCCCCATGGAGAATGCATTGCAGCAGTTCAATCTAGTAGTAACAAAGATGTTGAGAACTGTGGCAGGGTCTGCATCCAAGAGATAAGGATGCAATCTCCTACACAGGAAAAATAAAAATGCCTATGTTTGCCTATTACTTGCAGCTGTCTGATCATAAAAGGCCCCCAAACAGTGAACATCAATAACAATCATCAGATATATTCTCTCACTAGAAAAGGCAGATGTTCCTGACATCACCTCCATCTCCCGGAACCTACCATCACTTAAATCTTTTATAGACTGCGCTTCAGCTCAGCCACTAATTCAAGCAGAAAAGGCAAGTCACTACACCACCTGCATTGCATGAAAAGACAGAACTGAGTAGTCCATATCAGAACATCTGTTTCATTCTGCGTTAAGCAAAAAGGCTGACATCAGAAACTTGTGGGTTCCTTGCACAAGAACCCTTAAGGCAGTTAAACACTCATCCAAAAATACTCTTTGAGTTGCTCCACTCTTTCCTCGTGGTAGTTCCAATCACAACTTCACTCCCAAGGACCACAAGTGGATCAACATTAGAGCTGGCTGGGAATCTGACAAAAAAGCTGATTTGTCAAAACTGAAACATTTTGCAGGAAAAGGTCAGTTTTGAAAAATTTTGACTCAATTTTTTTGAAAATTAAATTTTGAAATTGTCAAGACATTTTGTTTTGACATTTTCAAAAAAATTCTGATATTTTTCAGTTCAAAATAGCTTTTCACTTTGAAGTTTAAATTACAGTAAAAATAAAACAGAGAGAACAGCTGACATCAAAGTGACCTGAACCAAAAAAAAATTCAAATATTCGGTTTCTGAACATTTTTTAAATTTTGACTTTTCAGCCTGAGTCGGGAAAATTTTTACCTAGAATTTTTCAAAATTTCTTGCCTAACGCTGGTGAATATCACCTTGAGACCAATGCTATCATTGAAAGATCAGCATCGACAACTAACCTTTATCTATCACTAGGAAGAGCTTCGACCAATAATGCAAGCTCAGTCTCCATACTATATCCAGATCTAAAACTGACTGAGAAATCAAGAAAGTCAGATGGCATCAGATGATGCCAGAGTTATTTTTCTCCTCAGCCTTCTTCAATCTTTTCCAGAGACTGAGGTCTAGAAACAACAGTAGTTGGAAAAGTTTAGTGTCAAGAGACAGTTTCTCAAGCAAAAGTGGAAGAATCATTAGTTTGAGCAAAGCCAGCATCTTGCAACCCCACAAGGAGGCATTAGCTATCTGAAAATAATGGTCCCAACATCCACCACAGGTTTACAACCAAGGACACTGGTCCTTTCAAGTCTGTAATCTAACCTCTCTAATCACTACTGAGCAAAACTGGCCAAAACATACTTAGGAAAAATTTTTTTGCCTCCGCACATCAGGGCCGGCTCTAGGTTTTTTGCTGCCCCAAGCAAAACATTTTTGGCTGCACCCCCACCCCCGCACTTTTTTTTTTGGCTTTTACACAGTTTGCACTTTGCCGTTTTGTTTTGACTGTTTAAAATTTAAAAAAAATGAAAACAGAGAATTTGTAATTAGTGAAATAAAACAATTTCCGACTAGTGTAATTTTAACGTTTAATTTTAACAAAAACACAATTACAAACAATTTGAGTTCAACTATACACTGATATGAAAAAATGTTAGTGTCTTCCAGTTTATCATAAATTAAAAGAATTTATATGAACTGAATTTTCTGGTTTTTACACTTGCGTAGTCTTTTAATAAGTCGGTGAAATCTAAATTTCTTGCAATAGTACTTTCAATTGAAATTAACGTGAGTCCTGACAAACGATTTTGAGACATGGTGGACCTCAAATAATTTTTTAGTAATTTCAGTTTTGAGAAACTGCGCTCACCAGAAGCCACTGATACTGGTAATGTTAAAAAGAATGTGTAATGCTATAGCAGTGTTTGGAGTGAAAAAATCACTTCTTGCTATAAATTCTAATACTTTTAGAGGAGAAGTTTTAGGACTTATTAGCTCAGATAAAACTATTAATTCATCATACAATTCTACCGCATCAATGTCAGCAGCGTTATCAGTACTGAGAGCTAAATGTAGGTCTTGACAGGGCTTCATGAGGTCTTCTTTGGAAAATCGATTTTTAATATTTCCAATAGCGTATAAAAATGCAAAAGTTTCACAATGACCATGCAACTGACAAAATCTTTCTTCAATGGAAGTTATAGCTACATTCAAAATACAATAGAAACATTCAGCTTTAAACCTTTCATTTGGATCGAGAATAGGATCATCATGAGCCTCATAACAAAACTGTCTTGGTTTTTTCCCCGAGGACGAATGAATTGTTGAGGTGCAAACGTCAGTTCAAAATCAAGATCCTCTGCTATTGTTGTTGCTTCTTTGACAGTTTCTTCAAATCCTTCATCTGAACAGTATTTTTTTAAATATTCCAGTGTTTTATTCAAAATCGTCTTTGCCTCGGATATGTCTATAGTTATGTTCTGCATAACTTTGCTGGTCAAATTAATTTGATTTAGAATATTATGCCAAATAACCGTGCAACATGAAAATTGAAACTGCATCATTTTCTGAGCCAATGTTTCAGCTTCATGTCGAAATGAAGGATCATACGACAAGTCCTGGCTTATTTCGAATAGTGCATCATAAATCTCTCCTGATGAATATCGGAATGATCTAATAGCGTCTATCCTGCTTTCCCATCTAGTTTGACGTAGAGGTTTAAGTGTGAGTTTTTGTTCAAGATGCTTCTTCAAGATTGCCCAATGGTGTGTGGAAGCACTAAAAAAGTTGTAAATTGCTTGCACTGTGGTAAAATATGAAACGGCATCTTTAGATGATTTGGCGGCATCACTGACAACCAGACTGAGCGAATGCACATGGCAAAGAATGAAAAAAGCTCGATTGTTTAAATTCAGTATTCTCTGCTGTACACCTGCATGTCATCCTCGCATGTTTGAGCCGTTATCGTACCCTTGGCTGCGCATATTTTCTAAAGGTATTCCACAGTGTTCCAATCTCTGTAGAATTACATCTGTGAGGGCTTTCCCATAGTTTTGTTCACTGGTATAAATTCTAGAAAATGTTCACAAATTCTCACTTCTGCATTTTCATCTATTTTCAGAAATCGTAAAACTATTGACATTTGCTTGGTTTTGCTCAGATCTTGAGTACAATCAACTATAATTGAGTAATATTTGGCATGTTTCAAATTTGATAAAATTTCATTACGTGCTCCATTAGAAATTAATTCTATTATCTCATTTTGTGTATTTTTACCCAAATAATGGGTGTGAATCTCTCCATCTTTCACTCTTCGTACATGCTCAGCCATAACATTATCAAATTTTGCCAATAATTCAACCAACTGTAAGAAATTTCCATTGTTATTCTCATATAAAATATCCCAGGATCCAGGGAATGCTAGGCACTGTTCGGCTAGAAAATTAATGATTGCCAGTAAACGTTCCAACACCACTGTGAGGGAGGTGGCAGCCTCTGGGGCTCCAGCAAGCAGAAGCTCCCCAGGGGTCCCAGGGACCCTCCCGCCCAGCCCGACTCTTACTTTACTACGGATCTGGCCCGAGGTGGATTCATCTCCCATCGCCGCCACTCCTGTGGCTGGGGGTTGGAGCTGCTGCTGGATCCCAGCCCTGCTCATCCTCGGTCTTCGCCTTGGCCCCAGCACGAGTTCGGCTCAACCCGGGCTGCCACTCCGCTTCCCTCTCCCCTCCCCTGGCAAGAGGCGGCGCAGAGGGGAGGAGGAGGCAGAGGCGGGGACAAGCCAAGGAGGAGCGGCCCGCCCGGGCGCCATGTTCCACCTGTCCTTTACAGGCGGGGCAGGGCTGCGCTACCGACTCCCATCTGGGGGGTGGCCGCTGACCGCGGGAGAGCGCCGGGGACAAGCCGAGGAGGAGCAGCCCGTCCGCTGCAACCGGGGCAGGGCCGTGCTACCAGCTCCCGCCACTCTCCCGTGGTCAGCGGCCGCCCCCCTCTCCTCCCAGGCAGGAGCCAGTAGCGTGGTCCTGCCCCAGCTGCAGAGGAGGGGCCGCTCCTCCTTGGCTTGTCCCTGCTGCTCTCCTGCAGTCAGCAGCCACCCCTCTGGATCCTGACCGCCCCGGGTGGGGGCGGTAAACAGCTTCTTGTTCTGCCAACAGGGTGCGGCGGGCCAGGGAGCCAGCTAAGTGGGGACCGTGTCCCTGCCGCTCTCCCATGGGCAGCAGCCAGCCCCCACACCAAGGCGCCATGTTCCACCTGTCCTTTGCAGCTGGGGCAGGGCCGCGCTACTGGCTCCCACCTGGGGGGTGGCCGCTGACCGCGGGAGAGCGCCGGGGAGAAGCCGAGGAGGAGCGGCCCGTCCTCTGCAGCAGGGGCAGGGCTGCGCTACTGGCTCCCGCCTTGGGGGAGGGGGTGGCCGCTGCCCACAGGAGAGCGGCAGGAACATGCTCCCCACTTAGCCGGCTCCCTGCCCCGCTGCACCCCGGCGGCAGAACAAGAAGCTGTTTACCGCCCCCACCCGGGGCGGTCAGGATCCAGCCCAGAACACTGCCTCAGGTTTGAGCTGGGGCCCCAGCATTATGCCGCCCCAAGCACCTGCTTGTTTAGCTGGTGCCTAGAGCGCCCCTGCCGAACATAGCTCTACCACCATAGAGGAAGATAACCCAGTCAAAGTCAGACTAATCCTATCCACAAAGTACATGGAATATTTCTCCCAGCAGGCAAGCGTTGACTGTTTCCAGGTGTGGGCAGTTTACATTAATCAGACTACTCAGGGCCCAAGACTTTGAAGATGCAAACCTTCACTCTTCACCACACCATGGCATAAAATTGCTGAAGTTCTCGCTTTCCATGCCACAACTGGTCAAACCCTAAGCACAATTTCCACACCCAGTGCCTTAATTTCTTCCGCCCACTTCTTCTGTCACGTCACCTGTATAACAAGGTTTTGCTTACAACACTCCTGCTAATACATCCCAGAATTATGTTTGCTTTTTTGCAACAGTGGTACACTGTTGACGCATATTTAGCTTTGTGATCCACTATGACCCGCAGATCCCTTTCCGCAGTACTCCTCCCTAGGCAGTCGTTTCCCATTTTGTATGAGTACAAATGATTGTTCCTTCCTAAGTGGAATACTTCACATTTGTCCTTGTTGAATTTCATTCTATTTTCTTCAGAGCATTTCTCCAGTTTGTCCACATCATTCTGAATTTTAATCCTATCTTCTAAAGCACTTGTAACCATTCCCAGCTTGGTATCGTCCTCAAACTTTATAAGTGTATGCTCTATGCCTTTATCGAAATCATTGATGAAGATATTGAATAGAACTAGACCCAGAACTGACCATTGCGGCATAGGCACCGACTCCATGGGTGCTCCAGGGCTGGAGCACCCATGGGGAAAAAATAGTTGGTGCTCTAGCCCCGGGATCAGCATCTCTTCCTCCCCCACAGCACTTCTTGCCTGCCAGCAAGCTGCACTGATCAGCTCCTCCCCTCCCTCCAGCACCTCCCAGCTGCCGCGATCAGCTGTTCAGCGGTATGCAGGAGGCACTAGGGATGGAGGGGAAGGAGCGGGGACTGGAAGAAGCAGGGGCAGAACGGGCTGGGAAGGGGCAGAGGCAGGAAGAGGTAGGTGGGGGTGGGAAATTGGGAGAAGGGGTGGAGTGGGGGCGGGGCCTGGGGCAGAGCAGGGATAGAGCACACACACGCCCAGGAACAGAGGCAGTTGGCACCTATGCTCTGTGGGACCCCACTTGACAAGAGCAATGGTCTTAAATTGCAGCAAGGATGATCTAGGTTGGCCATTAGGAAAAACTTAACTATCAGGGTAAACACTGGAATAAATTGCCTAGGGAGGTTGTGGAAATCTCCATTACTGGAAATTTTTAAGAGCAGGTTAGACATGAGTGCAGGAGACTGGACTAAATGACCTCTCAAGGTCCTTTTAAGTCCTATGATTCTATGGCGACCTGTGAGGATGGCATCAACGAATGAGAAATTTAGAATTCATTGTATTGATAATAAAGAACAAAAGATTGATTAGTGTACTTCAGGCCATCAACAAATTAATCTACCAAAAAGATTGCTTCTCAGAGAGGTATGAAATCCAACAGCAACTATCACTCTCAAGACATTGTGAACTATACTCTCCATGTGGACCAGAACACAGGTGCAACCTGACCTCTCCCAACAGTCTCAAGAAAGTAATGGCGCAATGATGAAAAATAGTGCGATCTTCAGCTCTAAAGACCTGTTCACATTATTTATACCTTAAATATTTACTAAACACATAGTTTAAAAGATTCAAAGTAATTTTAAGAAGTCAGTGTGTCCCCAAGTAGCTAGAACTACAGTCTCAATGTGCTGTAATATTTATACTGCTTACTGTATTTTTCACTCCATGCATCTGATGAAGTGGGTTTTAGCCCACAAAAGCTTATGCCTAAATAAATCTGTTAGTCTCTAAGGTGCCACAAGGACTCCTCGCTGCTTTTGTCTCAATAGGGATCTTCAATTTAATAACTGAAGAAACTGTGTTTCTCAAAGCCTAGTTCTTTTTGTTCTAATTTTTTCCTTTAGAAAGCAATGGGAATTACAGCATTTCAGTTGTTTTGTTATTATTTTGCTAATTTATCGAGTTTTCTTATTTTTAGAGAACCTAAAGTGATTTTTCAAGTGATTTTTTCAATGTTTCCAAATTAAATTAAAGCTCAACCTTTTAATCATTCCTTTAAACAATATACGTTCAAAAAGCAGGGGCTTCTGATTATTTATTCATTATGTGTTTAAGACACTTACTGAAATGAAATTACACCTCTACCCTGATATAACACTGTCCTTGGGAGCCAAAAATTCTTACTGCGTTATAGGTGAAACCGCGTTATATCGAACTTCCTTTGATCCGCCGGAGTGCACAGCCCCGACCCCCGGAGCACTGCTTTACCGCGTTATATCCGAATTCATGTTATATTGGGTTATGTTATATCGGGGTAGAGGTGTACTAGTCTTATTACTCAGAAGTTTCCTTTAACCAGTTCAACATTCCCAGTATTGTACACCAAATAATGCTCTTAAATACTTTGGGTTCAACCTTATTGTGACACAGATATGCCCAGGCAGGTATATTACACCTGTGTCTAACCATCTTCTCGATAATTCATTGTAGGGGTCGGCAACCTTGCCAAAAACTAAGAACTAGCTGATCGCCATAGTTATTGGGAATTGTACGGGAAATATTTTAAGAGAGATGTAAAATGTAGACTATTCTGTTCCAAAACTGTATGAGGTGAAGCATGTCACCTGAGGAGGGGTGGGTCTCAGAGCTAAGCCAATCAAGAGTGAGAGCAGTCAACAACCTTCAACCTGATCTAACACAGCCCTGTATTTACAGGCTGGATCAAATGCAGGCTTGAGCATTTACAAAGACAAGAAGAGACTGAATAAGGGATCCAGGGCTCAGCTGAAGTTAATGAAACACCCTGAATCTGAAAAGGGACAGAAGTCTGGAACCGTATCAGTGACAAAGAAAAGGCACAAAACATTATCCATTACAGAGGCAACACTCTGCTAGCGTGTTTCATGAAAAGTAGATCCTAGCTCTCTAGACCGGACAAGTGCTGTAAGGACTGAACACTGGGAAGAAATACCTTATTAGACTGGAACAGAACTTGTTAAAAATGATAGGCTCTAGATTTGCATTTCATGTAATCTCATGTTTCCAATCTTTTTACTTGTATCTATTTTGGATCTTTATCTTAGAGTTGTTAAATAAATTCTATTTGGATTTACTATAGACATGACTTGCCTTACACTAAAGAAAGTGTTGAACTGAGGTGAAGCTAGTGAACTGGGGTGCTTCCATGGAGGCAGTGGAATAGGGTACACTGTGTGGGTATCCGGAAGATAATGGACTAGGTCCTTGAGTGTATCAAGTGGGGCACGCTAATTATCAGACACTAGAGCAAAAGAGTGGGTTCATGGAGCCTGGAACAGAGTACTTGTCCTCCCAGTGGCTGGCAGATTTGAGAGAATTTTCCCCTATTGGGCACAGACAAGGTTGTCTCATGCTGTAAGCAGATGGTAGTGATTCATCCTGCTTACACCCTCAGTTACCCCAATAGCGTCACAACTACAACATGCTAAACACTCTAAAGTAAATGAGAACAGAGGGTGCTCAGCACCTCCCAGGACAAACCCCGCCAGAACTGGTTATCTACGGCCCTCAAGTGGTACTCTGCTCTTCTTCAAGGGGCACCTTAAAGTCAAAACTATTATTTTTAATTCCCTGTGTTGCAACCATGAACACCTTACATTAACAATGGATTAAATTTACAGATCTCACGCAGTTTTCATTATTTACTCTGTGCTTCCTTAGCCAAAATAAGAGACTAGAGCAGGGGTCGGCAACCTTTCAGAAGTGGTGTGCCGAGTCTTCATTTATTCACTCTAATTTATGGTTTCACGTGCCAGTAATACATTTTAACGTTTTTAGAAGGTCTCTTTCTATAAGTCTATAATATATAACTAAACTATTGTTGTATGTAAAGTAAATAAGGTTTTTAAAATGTTTAAGAAGCTTCATTTAAAAATAAATTAAAATGCAGAGCCCCCCAGACCGGTGGCCAGGACCCAGGCAGTGTGAGTGCCACTGAAAATCAGCTCGCGTACCGCCTTCAGCACCCGTGCCATAGGTTGCCTACCCCTGAACTAGAGTTTTTCCACTTTAATTTCTAGTCAGATATCCCGCCTGGCTCTCATGCACTGGCACCACCGAGTAGTGTTTGCTTAGTAAACACTGCAGGGAACCCAACGTAGCATCCCAACACAAAGCTGCCCCTATTGATTTTTAGAGTTTCATTAACACATCCCTCCCTATTTGTATTGAGGCAGGCTGGCAGTCTTCCCCCCCCGACTGGTCTCCCTGTCTGAGGGGCTAGCAGTGGGCACTCTCCTCCTTCCATGAGCATCCTCGCAGGCCGGATGCGGGGGCTAGCCTGGGGAGTTTCAGGGGTGTTGGTGAAGCCCCATCACACACTTTCCAGTCCTGGCAGCAACCCCTGGGGCAGGAAGGAGCAGAGGTCAGATTCCAAGTACACAAAGCAGGGGACCTAGGATGAGGGGGGAGGAGTGAGCTCCCCAGAGACCCCCAAACCAGAGACCGCAAAGCAATGGGGCAAGAGCGAGCCCCCTAAAGACCGCCCCACAGCAGGGAGACAACAAAACACGGGGCGGCGATGGACCCTAGAGACCCCTGCACCAAAGGGACCCAAAGGCAATGGAGCGGAGCAGAACCCCTCACACTGAGGGGACTCCAGGACACCGGGGAAGGGCAGAGACCCCGTACCGAGGGGACCCCCAGACACTGGAGCAGGGACAGTCCGCTGAAGGGCAGAGCAGAGAGACGCCCGCGCCGCGGAGCCCGACATGGCACAGGCTCCGCCCCCACCGCCAGAAACCCCCGGCCCTGGGTAGGGCAACCGCCCCATCCCCTCGGCGCGCCCCCTAGCGGAGGCAGCCCCCGACCCGCACTCACCCGCCGCCGGCTGCCCGCGGCTCAACAGCAGCAGCAGCAGCAGGAGCGCCCCGAGCGCCGGGCCAGGCCCCCGCATCGCGCCCCGAGCCCGCGCCGGAGCCAGCCCGGCAGCGAAGCGGCGGCTCGGGGCCGCGCGGAGGGATCTTCCGGCACCGCCGCGCGGAGGGACTCGGCTTCGGCTTCGTACGGGCTGGCGTCTGGCCCTCCCCCGCTTCCTGCGCGGTCGGGCGGCTCCGCCGGTGGGGACCGCGGCACAGGCCGCCGGGAGCGGCCGCTAGAGGGCGCGGGGCTGGGAGGCGCAGAGCCTGCGAGCACCGGGCCAGGACGCCCTGTGAGGGGCAGGGAGGGGAACTAGATGCCCTCCGGCAGGAGCCCTATGGGGGAGCGCGGAGGGGGAACTAGACAGCCCTCCCCCAAGACAGGGAGCCCTCTTGGGGGAGCCAGGCCAGAAGGGAACTAGACAGCCCCCCCCCCAACAGGGACCCCATGGGGCGGTGGGGGGAGCCAGCTGGCCCTCCCCCCAAGACAGGGAGTCCTATGGGGCGGGGGTCAGAAGGGAATTAGATGGCTCTCCCCCTAAGTCAGGGAGCCCTATGGGCAGGGGAACCCGACAGGTCAGCTGGACAGGGAACATGATGCTTCCCAGGCTGTGAGGTACCTCACTATCTGCCATGGCAACACAAGCCTGGCCCTCTAGGCCTCATCAGCACCCCTGTCTCTGCAGATTAGCGTGCATCCTCCAAGCATCTCCCTGGAGGGTCCAGTCCCTGGTCTCTCACAGGATTCCCAGTTCTGCTGTTCCCAAAGGAACTGTATTCTCCAACTTAGTCCGACTCCCACCTCAGATCAGCGCTCGGCTCACACACAGCACTTAGACATGTTTACAGTAAAAGTAAGTACAAGTTTATTTAACAATGAGTAGAGATTCAAGTGAAAGCAAGTAGTAGTATTGGAAACACATAGCTACATATAAAATAACACATTCTAGAGCCCAGACCAAGGGTTCTCAAACTGGGGGTTGGGACCCCTCAGGGGGTTATGAGGTTATTACATGGGGGGATCGCAAGCTGTCAGCCTCCACCCCAAACCCTGCTTTGCCTCCAGCATTTATAATGGAGTTTATATATTTAAAAAAGTGTTTTTAATTTATAAGGGGGGGTCGCACTCAAAGGCTTGCTATGTGAAAGGGGTCACCAGTACAAAAGTTTGAAAACCACTGGCCTAGACCTACTTAACTAGATATTTTCCTCCTGTCTTATAGAGCAGGGGTGGGCAAAGTTTTTGGCCTAAGGGCCACATCTGGGTATAAAAATTGTATGGCGGGCCATGAATGATCACCAAATTGGGGATTGGGGTGTGGGTGCAGGCTCTGGAGTGGGGCCAGAAATTAGTTCAGAGTGTGGGAGGGGGCTCCAGGCTGGGGGCAGGTGAGGGCTCTGGCTGGGGGTATGGGCTCTGGGGTAGGGCTGGGGATGAGGGGTTTGGGGTGCAGGAGGGGGCTCCGGGCTGGGACTGAGGGGTTCAGAGGGCAGGATGGGGATCAGGGCTGGGGTGCAGGGGGGAGTGAGGGCTCCAGCTGGGGGTGCAGGCTCTGGGGTGGGGCTGGGGATGAGGAGTTTGGTGTTCAGGAGGGAGATCAGGGCTGGGGCAGGGGGTTGGGGCACAGGGGAGAGGCTCGGGGTGCAGGCTCTGGGCAGCACTTACCTCAAGCAGCTCCCTGAAGCAGCAGCATGTCCCTCCTACAGTTCCTATACAGAGGCGCTGCCAGGTGGCTCTGCACACTGCCCTGTCCGCAGGTGCCACCCCCGCAGCTCCCAGAAGCAGCTGCATGCCCACGTACAACTCCTATGCGGAGGCATGGCACCAGCCATGCAGCTCTGCACACTGCCCCATCCGTAGGTGCCGCCCCTGCAGCTCCCATTGCCCACAGTTCCTGGCCAATGGGAGCTGCGTGGGGCGGCACTTGGGGTGGGGGCAGTGTGTGGAGCCCCCTGGTTGCCCCTATGCGTAGAAGCTGGAGGGGGGATATGCCGCTGCTTCTGGGAGCTGCGTGGCAAGCCCCTGACCCCGCTCCCCAACTGGAGCACCACAGTGGGGCAAGCCCCGACCTCGCTCCCCAGCGGGAGCTCCAGGGCTGGATTAAAAGGCCTGAGGAGTTGGATGCGGCCGCGGGCCGTAGTTTGCCCATCCCTGTTATAAAGCAATGCTCACCCAAAGTCCTTCCAGTGTTTTAAAGCCAGGCTTGGTCCTGATCCTTTTTCCATGAGATGAGTCACATTGCCTGCTTCCGTCCTCTAGATATTACCCAACATTCAATTCTCTTTACTCCTAAACAGCATCCCCTCCTACAGTTTATTTCTTCCTGTAAGTTTCCTGTCTTGAAGATTTCACAATCTCTTGATTAGCATTTTGGTTCAGCATGGAAACAGGCATACCCTGTGAGACATGCAAGGCCCAATATGCACCTGACCATGCAGAGAGAGAAGTGTTTGTTGCCTCCTGCTTGAAAGGAACCTCACAGACATGTCACCTTCTGGTTAAACAGCTTTGAGAACATAATATTTTAGGAGTTGTGTCTAAACAGAGTAAGTATGTCCACTGGTGTGATGGGATGTTAGATGGGTTGGGATCTGAGTTACTATAGAGAATCCTTTCCTGGATGCTGGCTGGTGAGTCTTGCCCACATGCTCAGGGTTTAACTGATCGCCATATTTGGGGTCGGGAAGGAATTTTCCTCCAGGGCAGATTGGCAGAGGCCCTGGAGGTTTTTCGCCTTCCTCTGCAGCATGGGGCACAGGTCACTTGCTGGAGGATTCTCTGAAGCTTGAGGTCTTCAAACCACAATTTGAGGACTTCAATAACTCAGGGGGGTTTGTTATAGAAGTGGATGGGTGAGATTCTGTGGCCTGCATTGTGCAGGAGGTCAGACTAGATGATCATAATGGTCCCTTCTGACCTTAAAGTCTATGAGTCTATCCCTCCATACATTTTACATTGATTTTGATTTCCTGTAGCTCTTGATAGAGACCTCACATACCACCTGTTAGTGAAGTAAGCATATATCTGACTGTGGTGGGGCACACTCACCCTTTCATCCAGCTGTGATGTCACCAGGAACCTCAGCTCCAGCATCTCCTACTGGTCATCTGCCTCTGGCTCCAGGTCTTCCATGGCTCAAACCTCCAGCCAACTCAAAGTTCAAACGTCTTCCAGGGTATCAAGAACAAATTCAAATGAATCTGGGTAATTCTGCTGCTGTTTGAGCTACTGAAGTCTTCTCCTTCTGTTTGCAAAATCCTAGATCTCAGGACTTCCCTTGCAGGAGCCTATGCTGCCAGTAGCATGCTGCCCCCATTATTTACCATCTGTTACTCAAACCCCAAGTTTCAGGCTGCTGCAGGGTATGTCTACCCTGAAATAAAACACTTGCAGCTGGCCCATGTCAGCTGACTCAGGCTCCTGGGCTGCAGTGCTATAAAACTGCATTACAGACATCCAGGCTCAAGCTGGAGTCTGGGCTCTAGGACCCTCCTTCCTCATAGGATCCCAGAGCCCAAGCTCCAGCCTGAGCCCAGATGCATACCCTGCAATTTTATAGTCCCACAGCCAAGCCCCACGAGCCTGAGTCAGCTGACACAGGCCAGCTGTAGGTGTCAGTATACCCAGAGAGACTTGTCTCCTACGAAGTCTCCCCAACTGAGCTCCTCCAGTCTACTTATTATGGCTTAGCTCCACCCTTTCTGGCCTGGAAACAATTAGCTACTCCCCTTCCTAGGTACAGACCATGACTAAGTGAGTGTATTTCCTACCCTTGTAGGTGATGAGGTGAAGACCCATCACATATCCATCCCTCTTCAAGGTAGTACCTATCACGGTCCTTTCTCTGCTACTGTATGGGGCTCTGCAGTCACTCCAGCTTTTTCCTCTAAGTTATGTACCTGGGTGAACAAATGACTTTCATCTAGCACATCTTCATAATGTTCTTTCCAGTATTCTCTATCTTGCATATGTATTTGCAGGGCCGCCTCTGCAGCGTTCTCTTGAAGTTTTCAGATCTGTGTACTCCCAACAGCTGGTCCAGCCTTCTGCAGGTCACCTTTGGGGCAGCAGGTGTCAAATTCAATTAATATGGTGGCCTGATCCGATACCCCATCATTTGGCAATGGCCACATTCAGCAAAAGTGATTAAAATAGAAATAGATAAAGATAAAGCATGGTGGTAATTACTTTATTTAAAATTTTATTTGAAGGGGAGTCTGCCAGTCTACCTGCCACAATAGGCATTCACCCTTTGACTTATTTGGAATTTCTTTTTCTTTGACTGGCCAGGTTGGAGTATCTACTCTCCAGCTGGTGTGTAAGCACTCTTCAGTGTCATTTCCGCTTTCCTGCATATGTACCAACTTCCACCAGACTTGTACAGTACTTCTCATTACCTCATGCTAGTTGAATGTGCATGAGAGGTCAGGATTCATAGGTCAGGGTGACGTTGTGGCATCATCTGTTTGATGGGCAGATCTGGTGTAACAGCTGGCTCTGGCAGAGAACACTGCCTCAGATCTCAGGAGAACATGCACATAATGGAGGTCACTCAGATGCTGAACAATTTCAAAATACTTGCAAAGAGTCAAGAAACCAGTAAAAACTCCTCATGTAAGACACTAGGCTGAGAAACTTCCTGGGGAAAGGGACAAGACAAAAGAACCAACCAGCACATCATCTGAGCCCTGAACCTCCTCCCTCATTAGGCAAAGCTTCCATAGACTGGAATGGTGATCAGATTCCAGGCAGAGAAGACAGTTTGTGCTGGAGAATCCTGTTCCCTGAGAGAGGAACTGTGGAGAGCACACTCTGAATCCTGCTCCTCTGCAAAAAAACTCACTGACCCTCTTCCCCTCAGAGCATTTCCCCTGGGGAAATGGGAGCACTGTCACAGAGTCACCGGGCGATGCTCTGGAACTACTCCGTACGAAGACAGTCAGGACTCTGGGGGAGTATGCATCCTCTCTCTGAGCATACTTTCTCCAGGGCAAGAAGCTTACACAGCTTCGACCTTCCTGGGTCTGACCTCGGAGCATTCAGCATCCCCTTTCACACTGTGCGCTTCCCTCACTAAGTCCGCACAGGCACTTCCTGGAGAAGCCAGAGGGCCATGCACCCCAACTCTGCAGTCAGATGTAATTCTCAGCCAGCCAGTAAAACAGAAGGTTTATTAGATGACAGGAACATGGTCTAAAACAGAGCTTGTAGGTACAGAGAACAGGTCCCCTCAGTCAGGTCCATCTTGAGGGGGTTAGGGAGCCCAGAACCCGGTTCTGGGCCTCCCTCCATTTCCCCAGCCAACTCTAAACTGAAACCCCCTCCAGCCCCTCCTCTGGCCTTTGTCTCTTTTCCAGGCCAGGAGGCCACCTGATCCCTTTGTTCTCCAACACCTTTAGTTGGCACCTTTGATGGGGGGAGGCCCAGGCCATCAGTTGCCAGGAGACAGGGTGTCGGCCATTCTCTGTGCAGTCTGCATCTCACCTGCCTAGGGCTCTTCAACAATCACACAGCCTTATCCCACCACCTAGATACTTAAGAAAGGCATAGGGGAAACGGAGGCACACACACAGTATTCGGAGAAAACATTAAAAACATTCCCACTTCGTCACAAGCAGCAACAGAGTGCATGAGCACATGTTCCTGTTTTGAGGAGACAGGCTGTCCTTTGCCAGAGAGTCACTCCTTGGTTAAGCATTGACTTGGCAATGCCTCTTCAGGTGCAGGATGGCTTTAGAGAAGAATGGATACTTGTCTCTGCCATGCCTGAAGGAGATCATCCTACTGAATGGAGTTTTGATAGCCCTTCACAGATGGTGCCCAGGCCAACCTTGTCCCAGATCCAAAGGAGTTCCCCTCATATCCATCTGCAGTGAGGACCTGCATCATTGCTCAGAAGGAGTCAGTTGCAGCCCTGGGCTCCCTGATCTGTGTTTGTGTTGCTTCCTCTTTCTTTAACATCAAAATCCCTCACTTCCAGAACTACCTCAGCTTTCCTTCCTCTAACCCTCCTGCTTGAAGGCAGAAGAATACAGAAGTGAGGCTTCTTCATTTTCCAGTTGGGCCTTGAGCTTGAGTGCTCAACCACAGCCATAGGATGAGTCCATGGGTCTCTCCAGCACTGAACCGTGGCGGTGAAGAGAACTCAGGACAACTTTGCTTGAGTCAGAGGCCATATCAGCCAACTCCCTGGGCACAAGTGAGATTAGTTGCTCCCGTCTCATGTGGGATTTATATCCTCCATTGCAAATACAGTACACAGAGGAGACAGTACTCATTTGTAAGTAATGTAAAAGTGAACCTGTAGGACACAAGGCCTGCAGTTCTCTCCAGGCGTCTACTGATCCCCTCTGTTGGATGGGAAAGATCATGGGTTGGGAATAGCTGGCTATATGGGGAAGCTGATTTGGCACCTAGTCAAGGATTATGTGAAAACAGATTACATTTTGTATTTTAACTTTCCTCACAGTGCCCATCTCCACTGAAGAAGAGCTACATGCCACCTTTGAAGCTTTCAAAACCATTTGAGCATATGGTTGGGGTTCTTCATTCCCATCTACCACAAACATACATGGATTTTGTTCTGATTAACAAACCTCCCTGGAGGTGCGACTACCTGTAAATTCAGAGCCCCAGAGAATATTATGACAGATATCCCAGGTCAAGTGCACATTCAAGAGAGCAGAAATTCTGGTAAGAGGAACCTACTGATGAAATGTGAAATCAGTTGCTTCAAAGACTGAGCTTGCCTGGGTCTAATACCTGCAGCCATGGACTACTGATCAGCAAACCAGACCCTCCTTTGAATGAGATGCTGTGGCCAGGTAGCAGTAGTGAGTGCAAACAGGTACATGTGGTTACATTCAGCATAAGTGATTAATTGGTGACAACACGGATATGATAGCAGAGTTAGAACTACTTCTAAGCATTCAGAGACCTCCAGTGTTAACTCTTTCAATGCCTGCCAGCATGGGTGCAGGTGTGTTCAGTCATTTGGAATGGTAGCTCTTGAGGAGACTGGCTGTGGAGGTGCTAGAAGCTAGAGGGAGCAGCAGTTACTGTCTTGACAACCACTAATGCAGAGAGACTGGAAACTATTGAGTTCCCCCGCCTCCAGGATAACTATTTCTCTCAAGCCTTTGCCATCAAACCTGTTGGACCATAAAGACCCTATGGTGGTGGGGAAATGGGAAGGATAACTGCATGGAGGGAAGAGGCTGGCTCACTGACAGGAGGGATATCCCTACCTAACTTAACTCTCTACAAATAAAACTAGAGATACTATTCATACTGTTATCTAAAGTCTTCTTATATTTAGCCAGTATGGGAATGGCATGCAAAACAACCAACCTTCCTCCCCCCGCAGAGGAGCTGGTCATGAAGGAAGGGTGACTGGAGCCTACTCTGCTCAGGATTCTCCATCAGAGGGGCACAGACTGCAGAGTCACTTGAAGGACTGGAGTCTGACAGATGTACCGGAGGCTCCTCAGTCATGGTGATCAAAAGTGAGTTTAGGGGGCTAAAGATAGTGATGAGGATTAAGCCTTCTTCCACTCTGGCAGAGCTCCAAACCACCACAGCATGTACAGTGATTCCCCATCCCTTAGTGCACAACAGAAATTCTTCTGGCAATTGCTCAGATTTCACTTTTGCTGCAACAGCTCTGTTGTGTTGCAGTAAGAGAAACTGGATTTCAGCAGGGCTAACTTGGTAGTGACTTTTTGTTTCTCTGAAGTCAGCTGCCTATTGCCTGCTGCCAACTTCTAGCCACAGAAGTCGAACGCCCTATCATTTGAAGAGTCTGTATTTCAGGCTGCAGAAAATAGACATCCTCATTTCCGAAAGGTCACGCCAGTGCTAGTACAAAAATGTTCTCAGTAAACAGTGAAAAGCCCCAACGTATTTTTTTTCTTTCAACATCAAAACAAGTCTATCCACACAAGCTCAAGTTTCAGCATTGCTCAGCTTCCCTGCCCTCTGCAGTGGGATGGGGTAAAGGGCAAGTCATCCCAACACCTCACCCCCCAAGCCAGATACAGTTGCAATATGCACCATTTTACCAGCCAATTGGGGAAGTTGAGTTTTCAGAAATATGTTGTGGCTTTTGAGAAAAGTACTAACTGACAAACTCCCCAGCAATTTAATTCCTGCTTCAACCAAGGAGCGTGCCCGGCCGACACTCCTACCCCATCTTTGAGGCCAGAGGCAATTGGGTCAATTCTTTCAAACTCCCACTAAATTAGAGTGAACCCTATCAATTATACTGTTCCTTCCCTTCCCCATTCCTGGCACCATCCAATCAAAACTACCATGAGGAATGCTGTGCTTATGGCATTGCTCATACTGCAATGCTCCAGAAGGCTCATCTCACAGACTGAGAAATAAGCGATGGGGTAGAATATTTAAATTGGGAAATAGCTTCAATTTCTTGCATTTCAAGATATGCCATCCCCCTCCCTCAGCACTGGAGGACACCCATTTCCTTCCCCTGTCAGAGTTGGCGCCTTTGAACTCCAAGTGAAAGCAAAGCTAAGGACTCAATGAGGCTCAGAAACTAAGATCTAGGGCTGTGCACTAGTCCAGCTATTCATATTCTGAGATTATTCAGTCATGTGACTGTATGGATTATTTCAGGTATGCAACTAAGAACTCATCACTGCTATTGTAATTCTGATTTACTAAATGGCAAAAGCAATTCCCAGTAAGAATTCCCCAGGAAACACAATTTTAAAAACCCACCTGTTTAATATTTGTAAAATACTCTGGGATCCTGGGATGAAAAATGTCAAGTGCAAAATCCTCTTGTTATAGTGGATGAATATTTTTAGAAAGTTTGAGCGGCCATTTTATGAGTGGGGGGATATATACATTTTCTGTTGTGAAAACAATCTTTATGATTAAAAAATCATAGCGATAGCAAAATGGCTGAAGTCTACAAGTAAGCAGTTGGGCATGGAAGTAGTCATCATAGCCTTGGTCTGGAGAAAATTGGTTTCAATTTGACAAAGCAATGAGTGTTTGAAAAGTCAAGTCAAGCATGCACATCTTGCATGATAATGGTGAGTAAGGATCTGAGCCAGCTCCCATTCAAGTCAAAACAAACACCTGTAGGAGTAAAGCATTGTCCATACATCCGCTCTGCAGGTGAACAGACAGACGTACGGAGAACTAAAACACGTAGACAGGATGACTTTCTGCACACCACAGGGCAATTCACTAGCAGTGTAAAACAGCGTAATGCTTAGTTACGAAATGGTACACTCGGTACAATGCCACTCAAAGCTTGTCTACAGCAGGACAGTCAGGAAAGTTGAGATGAATCAAATAAAGCTGACAAAGTGGGTATTCACCCACGAAAGCTTATGCTCCAATACATCTGTTAGTCTATAAGGTGCCACAGGACTCCTTGTCACTTTTTACAGATCCAGACTAACACAGCTACCCCTCTGATACAAATAAAGCTGTGAAGCTAATGTGCATTAAATCCTTGTCAAGATTCTCTTGTTCATAAGTAAAGTGGATTTAGCTGGTTGTAGCTTAATCCTCCTATGATGAAGTGAGGGGTTTTCTTGGTTTTTCTGTGTTTTCCAGTGGGTTGCATGCAGAGGGAGGGGGACTCAGTGTCCCCGGGTGTTACTGGTTTAACGAGGTGAGGGAAGAGGGAGTTTGTTGTTACAGAGGACCGGAGAGGGAACTTGGGACCCTGGCCGATGGCCTGGAGGATGGAGACCCCAGCGACTGGTGACCCGGAGACCCAGCTCAGGAGTCACAGCCGGTTCTGGCCAGTGAGAGGACAATGGGCTGCGATGAGGACCCCGGTGACCTGACCAGCCGGTTCCAGCCAGCAGAGGGGCCAGAGGAGGGCTGAGAGGAGAGGAGACCCAGGCCTTCCTGTTTTACAACCCTGTTTACCTGGAGAGAAGACAATGGACAGAGGCAGGGCTTGGGGCCGGGGATATCGGAGGCCCAGCTGGGAAGCAGGGGGGCTCGGGGCTGGAGAGGGGGAGCAAGCAGAGCCCCCCTGGATGCAGGGGAGACTGGGATGTGCTGGGCTGAGGGAGGCCAGGCTTGAGGCCCTGAGAGTTTCCTGTGCTGTGTTCAACTCTCAATAAACCCTCCTGTTTTATGCTGGCTGAGGGTCACTCCAGTCTAGAGAACAGGGTTGCATCAACCCCTTCGGGGGTGAGGAGGCCCGGGGGGTCCAGAGCACGTGGACTCCCTGAGGAGGCCCATGGCAGAGACAGACGTGCTAAGGCCCAGGGAGGTGCGGCTCCTGGAGGTGGAGGGGCCTGACCCTGAGAGAGAGTGGACCCCCGAGAAGGGCTGTCTCACTGAAAGGGGCACCCCCCACGGACCGCACAGGGCCATGAGTGGGCACAATCTGTGAGTCCATGACACCTCCTTTGAGGATGATTATGGTACTTCTGAATGAGAGCATCCAGACGGGTTTCAGTTACATGCATTGACTTAACAGCTTTAACTGTCTTAACTTGCCTGACCCTTCCCCTGTAGACAAGTCCTCAAGCAGGGATGGCACATATTGCACGTCTCTGTGACACTCATACGTTTGTCACCCGTTCCTGCAGCCCAGCAGAGAGGCGGAGTATTAGCTGAGCTTCACAAATGGCTTCAGTTGCAGCTCGCAGCCACAAGAGCCCACTGTAGTGCCTGCTCCCCTATTGCATCACAGCTGGGAAGGAGCTACAACAACCAGTGGGGAGAGGTCCAACCCCTCCCATCTTAATCCCAGCCAGTCCCCGCCAGCACCCAACCCAGCTTCCCCTGACAGCTGCCATATGGCCCTCAGCAGCTTCCCCCCAACACCTGCAGCTAGTACCTAGTCATGCCTTCAGTTCCACTCCCTGACATCCTCTCACCCCCAGCAACAGCTGCCAAGTTCTGTGCAGCACCATGTCCAACCCCTGCCACTGCCTGTGGCAGGATGCATTTCCTTTGAGCTGAAGCTTAAGGTCACTTGCAAACTGACTTGTTAGTTTGCATAAAATGTCTCACATGAAGTGGTGCAAGACTGGACAGCTCTGTTCAGGAAAGCTGTTCTGCCAATAAGGCTGGAGGGATGGATTTGCACTCAAGGGCTATCCTCTGAAAGTGTAGTTGTGGCTGGGGCTGGTTCCCCAAACTGGCAGGGGCTCCCTCTCTTCCCTCCCAAGCCCAAACTAGCACAATCTCCAGTTGCTATCAAGCAGCCTAGTCTAAGACTGGCTGGGCCTTTTCACTGTTCACTAGTGGTCCCAACCTAACTCACATTAGCTGGATGTGAGCAGCACATAAGCTGCTGGTCCTCTTTACCTTCAGAGATCTGCATAAGTCAGCTACCACTTGCATCTCCCCTTTCCTACTCTCTGCCCAAGCTTCTCTTCTGCCAAAATCAATTTAAGGAGACCGAGGGTATGTCTACATTGCACCAGGGAGCAAGCGTCAGAGCCCAGGCAGACAGACTCGCACAAGCGGGGCTTGAGCTAACGCGCTAAAAATAGCAGTGTGGACATTGCAACTCGGGCTCTTAAGCCCACCTAGCCTGCTGGGTCAGAGCACAGGTAGCTTGCCTGAGTGACTGCCCAAGCCACAGCATCGACACTGCTATTTTTAGTGCGTTAGCTCAAGCCAAGCGAGCTAATATGAGTCTGTCTACCTGGGCTGGTAGGCACACTCCCAGCCACAGTGTAGACATACAGGGCCCACTGCAGACCCAGGCAAATAGTTGATTCAAATTGTGAGGGGGGTTACAGCATGAGAGCATGGCAGCAACAGGAGCTGGGAAGCCCTTGAAGTGGCTGCAGGACCAAGCAAGTAGGGGAATGGAGGATGGGTGGAGGGAAGCAGTATCCAGATGGTACAAGCCTCCCCCCTCCACCAGAAATGAACTCCAGTATCCCCACGTCCTGCTCTGCTTGTCTCAACAGGGGCTGTGGGCCAGGTAGCAACAAGACACAGTGGTTGGGCAATGAGCTCTGGCTTGCTCTCTGTGGTCTGGAGGACCCTGCTAGCAACAAAAATGACCACCACTGTTCCTCCCTTGGGATGCCCCACCCACAGTAGGTTTGGCAGCCTGTATGAGCCAGCCGTGCCAGACACTGGGAAAGGGTACCTACCATCCACTCCAGGCACACTGCACCGAGCTTAAAAATACACAGCACACAATTCCAGCAGCAGCTCCTCTCAGCCACCTACTCTACAGCAAACCAGGGAGTTTAGAAATTAAATCTACCCTCCCCACTACAATTGGCCATTCTCCCCAGTTTTGCCAACAGATTTGGGGTCAGGAAGGAATTTCTCCCCAGGTCACATTGGAAGGGACATTAGGGATTTTCCACCTTCCTCTGCAGCACAACTCACCTGCTAGGATCTGGGTAAAGCCCACCTAATCAATTCCCTGCCATGGCAGCGGCCTCAGGCATAGGAGCACCTGGGTCTCTCCTTTTCTCGGCCTGTGGCCACAACAGTTTAATCTGTGGACTGAAATGCTTTGATTTAGCTGAAGTTGTTGGGCTCAATGTAGGGGTATTTTAGTGGAATTCTCTGGCCTGTGTTATGCAGGTCATACCTGACGATTGAATGGTCCATTTTGGCCTAAACTCTATGACACCTCTCTTTTCCTTGTGCCTGGCAGAGGCTACTGCTGGGCACTTACCAAATGGTCTCCTTCAGAAAGCACCCAGACACACAGCTGTGCATAGGATCCTCCAGCTCCAAAGCCCAGAGCCCACTTGGACACAAGGCCCAGTGATCTCTATAAGGGATTCAGAACCTAAATTCTGCAGCAGCTTCAAGTACATCCCAAAATGGGGGCTGGTTTGATTGCATTATTCACTTTCATATTTAATGCAGTCAGCCCAACTGCCACCGCCTGTTGGATATTCAACTGACTTCTTTTTACACTCCTTTCCCCTTAAGGTAGTCAGTGCACTGCAGGTTCTGTAATGACAGTGCACAGCTGCATGAGGGGAAAGGAGAAGCTACAGGATTTGGCAGCTGGGTTGGGGGCAGTTGGCACCCAGGAAAGAGTGGGAGGTGACTTGAGGTTCCAGAACAGCAGCTGGTCCACAGGCCTGTTCTAAAATCAGAAGGAGTTGTACTTCTTACCATAAACTGTAGGGCTGATGAGGTTTGTAAAACCCATCAATGCACTACTTCTACAACTGCAGGACAAGTCTTTGAGATGGCAGGGGAGCAACACCTTTTGCTGATGTGTTAACAAACCACAACTTGTCATCACCCCCATCACAGCTCTTCTAAATGGGGTATGCAAAGCGGGGCGACTAGGGGACACAGTGACTTTTGCGGTTGGCATGAGCTTCCACTTCCTCATCTTTGCTTTCGGTTCAGTTCTTTCCTGTTTCAGTGCGAGCAGCTGTCTGAACCAAAACCTCAGCCTGTACAGCTTTGCAGAGAAGGTGCATGACAGCAGGCCACCCTCTGCTTCTGTGTTGGAAGGCCAAACAAAGATGGCAACATGATGGGAGGGTTGTGGTTGGGGTGGCTGAACAGCACCTGATTTGACCTTAACATACAAGTGGTGAAGTTGAAAGGAAAATATGGATGGTGGCTGAAGGCTGGGAGAAGAACATATACCTGGATTAAGAAGTCCCAGGACTTCTTGAGCTGGTGGTGGTGGTAGTGATTAGCAGGGGCCATCACTGATAGTGTCCCCAGCCACGCCAGAAGCATCCTAAGAGCAGCAGAGGAGGGATTAACTGATTCACAGTAGATTGCTGCCACTGCTTTTGTGGAGCATTTTGTAGAAATTGCTGTCATACAGGACTCTTGAAAGGTCAGCACATCAAAGAGGACCTGCCAGATCTATGGAACAGCACTGGCAGAGGTGTTTCACCTGGCCTTGCTGATACACAAAGAAAAACTGATGCTGCTTGGATGGTGTTCAAAATCTGAGGCAGTTAATGGACATGGAAGAATCCAGTGGGAAGGAACAAAAAAACAAGGCAGGAAAAATCATTAAATGAGAAATGTAACCACAAAGGCAGAGAAAGGAGCTGCAACTGAAGGCTGACGCAAGAGGCAAAAATACTGAATGCCTACAGTATCGATATTACAAAAGCACTAGTCTAAGAAATACATGACAGGAAAGGTGATGCTGAGATAACACAGGAAGAGTCTCACTAAGGGGACTATTTTTCTGCCAAGATCTATTTTAGGGGTTTCCTGTAATCCAAAGGTATTGGGGGGAAACCCCTAAGAATATATGCTCTATACAGAAGTAGTATTAGCATCTAGCTAACTGCTGGAACTGAAAACATATGGGTGTATTTCTAGTGGGGACATGCAGGGATTGGTTCTGAGCCCAATATTTAATTTTTTCAGTGATCTGGAAGAAAACCAAGTATTGCTGATAAAGTTTGCATGTTGTCAGATTGGTGGGGTGCTAAATAAGGAGGGAAAGTGGCTGATACAGAGACAGCTGAATTACTTGGTACACTGGGCACAGTCAAACAACATGCATCTTAATTAGGATGTCAAGCAATTAAAAAAATTTGTGATTAATTGCATGATTAAACAATATTTATTTAAATATTTTTGGATGTTCTCTACATTTTCAAATATATTGATTTCAATTACAACACAGAATACAAAGTGTACAATGCTCACTTTATATTTATTTTTATTACAAATATTTGTACTGTAAAAAAATAGTATTTTTCAATTCCTCCATTGCAAGTATTGTAGTGCAATCTCTATCATGAATATTGAATTTATGAATGTAGAATTATGTTAAAAAACCTGCATTCAAAAATAAAACAATGTAAAACTTTAGAGCCTACAAGTCTACTCAGTCCTACTTCTTGTTAAGCCAATTGTGAATACAAACAAGTTTGTTTGTTTACATTTGCAGGAGATCATAGAATATTGGGGTTAGAAGGGACCTCAGGAGGTCATCTAGTTCAACTACCTGCTCAAAGCAGGACCAATCCTCACACAGATTTTTACCTCAGTTCCCTAAATGGCCCCCTCAAGGATTGAACTCACAACCCTGGGTTTAGCAGGCCAATGCTCAAACCACTGAACTATCCCTCCCCTCCGCTGGGTGCAATGTCACTTGAAAGTGAGAACAGGTGTTCACATGGCACTGTTGTAGCCGGAGTCGCAAGATATTTATGTGCCAGATACACTAAAGATTCGTATGTCCCTTCATGCTTCAACCACCATTCCAGAGGACATGCGTCCATGCTGATAACAGGTTCTGCTCGATAACCATCCAAAGCAGTGCAGACTGACATGTTCATTTTCATCATCTGAATCAGATGCCACCAGCAGAAGGTTGATTTTCTTTTTTGGTGGTTTGGGTTCTGTAGTTTCTGCATTGCAGTTTTGTCCTTTTAAGATTTCTGAAAGCATGCTCTACACCAGGGGTTGGCAACCTTTCAGAAGTGGTGTGCCGAGTCTTCATTTATTCACTCTAATTTAAGGTTTTGCGTGCCAGTAATACATTTAAATGATTTTAGAAGGTCTCTTTCTATAAGTCTATAATATATAACTAAACTATTGTTGTATGCAAAGTATATAAGGTTTTTAAAATGTTTAAGAAGCTGCATTTAAAATTAAATTTAAATGCAGAGCCCCCAGGACCAGTGGCCAGGCCCCAGGCAGTGTGAGTGCCACTGAAAATCAGCTTGCATGCTGCCTTTGACACACGTGCCAGAGGTTGCCTACCCCTGCTCTACACCTTCTCTCTCTCAGATTTTGGAAGGCACTTCAAATTCTTAAACCTTGGGTCTAGTGCTCTATCCATCTTTAGAAATCTCACATTGGTACCTCCTTTGTGTTTTGTCAAATCTGCAGTGAAAGTGTTCTTAAAACAAACAACATGTGCTGGGTCATCATCCGAGACTACTATAACATGAAATATATGGCAGAATGCAGGTTATTTAAAAAAAAGCAAAAAAACCTCCCCAAGGAGTTCAGTCACAAATTTAATTAATGCATTATTTTTTTAACGAGCATCATCAGCATGGAAGCATGCCCTCTGGAATGGTGGCCGAAGCATGAAGGGGCATACGAATGTTTAGCAAAATTGGCACATAAATATCTTGCAATGCCAGCTACAAAAGTGCCATGAGAACTCCTATTCTCACTTTCAGGTGATGTAAATAAGAAGCGGGCAGCATTATCTCCAATAAATGTAAACAAACTTGTTTGTCTTGGTGATTGGCTGAACAAGAAGTATGACTGAGTGGACTTGTAGACTATAAAGTTTTACATTGTTTGTTTTTGAGTGCAGTTATGTAACAAAAGAAATCTACATTTGTAAATTGCACTTCCACGGTAAAGAGATTGCACTACAGTATTTGTATGAGGTGAACTGAAAAATACTATTTCTTTTGTTTGCCATTTTCACGGTGCAAATATTTGTAATAAAAATAATAATATAAAGTGAGCACTTCAAATTTGTATGCTGTGTTGTAACTGAAATCGATATATTTGAAAATGTAGAAAAAAATCCAAAAATAAATTTCAATTGGTATTCTATTGTTTAATAGTGTGCTTAAAACTGCAATTAATTGCAATTAATTTTTTTGAGTTAATCATGTGAGTTAACTGCAATTAATCGACAGCCCTAATCTTAATATACTGAAATGCAAGCTCATACATTCAGGAACAAAGAGCACAGGCTCTACTTACAAGATGAGGGACTGCACTCTGGAATGAATGCAGTCACTGAAAAGGATTTAGGGGTCGCAGTGAACAAACAAGACATCATGAGCTCCCCGGATGATGCTGTGGCAAGAAGGGTTAACATAATCCTGGGATATATAAACAGGGCAACATCAAGATATTACTTCTGCATATGGCTATGGTGAAACCTATGTTCAGGTCTGGGGTCAGCACTTAGAAACAATGTTGAAAAAATTGAAAGAAGGTTCAGAGAAGAGCTACAAGAATGATTCATGGTCTGGGAAATGTGTTAAAGTCAAGACTAAAGGAGATCTGCTTAGCTGATCAAAGACAAGAGGCCATTTGATCATGGTCTAAGTACCCACCTGGGGAGAAGATCTGATACTAGAGCAGGACTCTCTCATCTAACAAAAGAGACTACAGCTCAGGATGTTGGTAAATGAAACTTACAAATTATACAGTAGATGGAAGCCTCTTAGCTAGTACAGGAGTCCCTCATTAAGTGTGATCAGCTACTCCCCTGTGCCCCCTCAAACGTACACAGTGTGCCAGGAGTAACTTCCTTCCCGAGAGAGATAGTAATGGAGAGGAAACTTCTAATTCCAATGAAGTGAAAGCACAATTGGTGTCCTTTGCTGTGACAGCACTGCCCCCTGCTGGAAATAAGGCATAAATTTTTAACAAGTGAGGATAACTCACCATTGAACAGTTTGCACAGTAGCTTCCATGCAAAGTTTGAGAAATGTGCCTTGTATGCTCTGGCTTTACTACAGCAGGGCCTTGTGCAATCTCTGAGCTACCAAATCAGACACATTGTTTAGAAAAGAAAATAACCCCTGCCCTGCTTCCCCCCACTCCTCCCTCCCCTACTGCCCAGACTCTCCCATTGCCAAAGAAACTTGGGGAGAGGCTTTGCAGACAGGATAGCAAAGCAGTTTGGTCTGGAATGACTGCATCTGAAATTTATCAAGTGTACTGACTTGCCAAATATTAAGGCAAATGTCAAAATGTTCTGTGTGTACCATGAAATGGGTCATAGGTTCCCCTAAGAAACTGATTAACTTTATCTGGCTTTACCACTGACAGGCATTTATTAAATGGATGAGCCTATTCCTGTTGTTCCTCTGAATAAATTGTATGTGGGTCTTGGGAAGCTGGTAGCCCAAGTAATGTCTCAGTGACACACAGTGGCCGACTGACACGTCATCTTTGGAACTTAAGATTGACCAAGAAAAGTCTAGCCACAAGTTGCTAAAAATGGTATTTTCTGCATTGACATACTAAACTAAGCTCAAAGTCTGAGTCTCCTCCTCTTTTGGCTGACTCTGCGGTATATGGGATGTGATGGAATTTGAGTTAGATTCTTATCAAACAAAACTGAACCTGTAAAGCAGTATGGCTTCCCTCCTTAAACTAAACAGCAGAATATCCTAATGCTCTGTGGGAGGAGAGAGAAATGGACAGAATATAACAAACTGAACTTATCTTAATTCAGTATTTCGAAAGGAGTAAAGACACCTTTACACCGCAATTAAACAGCCCCTTAGCCCAAGTCCCACAAGCCTGAGTCAGCTGGCACTGGCCAGCCGTGGGTGTCTAATTGGAGTGTAGACAGAGCCTGAGAGACAGACACCCCCTCCCCCAACAGAGAAAGACTGCAACTAGTTACTTAAGAGAATAAACTAATAAGAGGAGCTAAGATACAGGTATAAAAAAAAGAGAGCAGCATACAGAAAGTAAGTGAGGGTCTCTTATTGACCCTCTTAGCAAAGAGCATGGGGACCATGGGAGTAAAAGGAATGTCTTACCTGGGGAGCATGGCCATTGTTTCTACTTCCCTCACTGTTAAATTGGTTTAATCTCTCATTCTCCAGGTCTTTTCCCCTTTCTGCAGTGACAGCTGGGCCCTCTGATGATTTCTCGAGGCAAAGGGGAGCTCCCACCTTTGGCCCAAGCTAATGAAGCAGGCATCTGATTTGGCCCGAAACTCCCTCTGCTTTTCTTTGCTCAGGCTACAACCTTTGCTTCTCTCTGTGGATACATCTATGCTACAAGCACTAGAGTGGCACAGCTATGCTGCTGTGGTATAGATACTAAAGCAACAGAAGGGTTTTTCCCCATTGTTATAGTAAATCCACCCGCTTTGACAGGGGATAGGAAGGTCAACAAAAGAATTCTTCCATCAATTTAGCTGCATCTGCCATGGGGATTAGGTTGACCTAACTACATCACAGAGGGCATGACATTTTTCACAGCCCTGAGCAATGTCGCTAAATTGGCCTAAATTTTAAGTGTAAACCAGACCCGAGATGTCTCCATCTCTGGATCTCTACCCAGATTATACCCCCTCCTCAGGGTACTTCAGGAAAACCTGGTGTCAGGCTCCAGTTCTGGCTACTTGAAGGTTCTGTGATGATGCCCAAGTGACCTTCTCTGACTGGTTGCTGTTTAGGCCTCTTCCCAGCCTTTGACTGGAGAGCCAAAGCTCCCCTACCTCGCTGTCTCCTGCCCTGAGGTAAAGGAGCTGCTTCCATACTGCCCATCCTCCCAGCACTTCTTGATATGAGGCCTACAACTCCCAGAATGCCTCTGCTTTGGACTGAAGGCAGGGCAGTGTTGGACCTGGAGTCCATCTTATGGGACATATAATCAAGTCGAAGGCAGCCAATTTAAAACAATGCACAATTAGCATTTGGAATGCATTGCATTACATATTAATGTCAAAATCTTAGGATTAAAAAAAATTGAGACCGTTTAATGAGAACATGCAGAGTTCAGTTAACCGATCACAAAATCAGAAAGGACATAAACACTCAGGCTTCATAGCATAAACTTACTGACAACTGCTGGGGGAAGGCAAAACCTTTCCCCCTTGTGGTTGTAGATTATTCCACAACCATCAACTTCAGGGTTTCCTGTAACTTTCTCTGCAGCATCTGGCACTGATCCCTCCCACACAGGACACTGGTCTGAGGCACTGTCACACTACAGGGTACTGTAGCTGCATCCTGTTTTTAAGATGGTCTGCACCTTGGAAAGGGCTAGGAACAATATTTTTAAAAATGAGAACAAATTCTGAGTACAGTTCTATAGCAAAGGATGGATTCTTCAGCAAATTCAAAGCCATGGAATACATAGGGCGCTGACTAGCTTGCTGTATTAATTAAGACTCAGCTTCTCAGGGCCGAGACCTACCTAAGTTGCAAAAGACTACACAAAATATCTGCAGCTGCATACATGTTACCTCCACATGCATTTATGGTCACAAAGGCAGGCCTTGGGCCCACCTGTAACAGGTAACATTAGAAGCATTCCTGCTTTCCTGCTAGGGGCTAGAAAAGGACAATGGCATTTGCCAAAATCGACCCAACCTACAGGCGAAAAATTGAGCCCAGCCCCAGGTGAAGGGCATGTTCCACTCTAGGTATAAGCCTACTTCATTAATACAGCATTTACCAAGTGGCCTTTGCCCAGTTCTACCCCTGGACAAATTCGACCATGAGAAGGAAGGAGAGGGTGTTTTATGAAGACACTGTACATATAGACAGGAAACTCCACACTAAAAGCAAATGAACTTTTGCAAGTGTTTATTTCACTGTGACACTGGGGCTGCAGCAGGCTCACTGAGCTGCCATTCACTGCAAGAGTTTTTTACTCCCTACAGGTCATTACAGAATCTAGATGTGGTGTCTGCTCACCTTTCAGTACCTAAGTTACACACAGACCTACATCACTTGTACATTCATCTGTCAGGGACACAACTTAAGAATTTAAAAGTACAGCTCTCTACAAATAAACAAATGGAAACATCATGCAAAAATCAGAAGATGAGACTAACTGACAGATCAGGTTTGCAAGTAGATCGGCAGACAAATTTTAGCTGCCTATTTGCCTGCCCGCAGGAGGAAGAGAGGGGAGTCACTCAGGCTTCTTTTCGCTCTTATGCCCTACCTTACTGCAGGAGACCATCTTGGTTACAGCTTACACTTTCAGAGTTGCAGCAAATTAAGTGTTTTCTGAAGGTGCGAGGAACTTTGAATTTTTCCTTCTGTTCTGTCTGTTCTAGGAGAGTGTTCACTTGCTAGATAATGACAGAAACAGACACCTTATTGTGGAAAAGGTGTGGGATGCCTGTACAGAGCTTTGATTTAAAAAACTAAAGCCTAATAGGCAAGACAAAGTTTCTAGCACTTGGACCAAAAAACAAAAATTTAAAAAAAAAATCACATCATGATGGAACTATTTACATTGTTTGGCGGGAAACAAGTTAAGAAATTAAATGCTGTAGCCCCACAATATGAATTTATCTTCAGCTACATTTAGATCTTGCCAAAAGAAGTGGAGAGAGGTTGCCCATAGGGAGAACAGGACATTAACAAGGGATCGTAGTTTTTAAAACTCTGTACTATTCTCTATAACCAAACTCATCGAAACTTGAAACGAAAATGTTTCTTTAAAGAAATGTTCTACTTTTTCTTCATCACACACACTGGGCTGTTTTTGTAGGGTAGTTTGCAAGTGCTGGAATGCTAGCGGTAGTGATACACTTGTTTGAGGAATAAAAAATGTTTACAGAGGGGAAAGAAATAATGCAATGATTCTGAAGATAGACAGATGGCAGGAAAACAGAGATGAAATTGTTTGCATTGTGCCTGGGCCAGTGCCTTTTTAATTACACCAACAGACTGTTCTGAGTCACGTTAAAACAAGCGCTTATACACAACTGCCAGGAAAGTGAGATTTACAAACGAGTAGTTTAATTTTGTAGGAGTCAGTTATAGTTGCCTTTCACTGTCTCGCCTAAGACTAAATATAATGTAATTTTAAGGCATAATTTAATATCCATTTATTCCTAAAGCAATTGAAAATTTAACAAGCAAAGATGTCAGACAATGAAAACCCAACAATAGCTAGTTTGACAAGGGTGAAAGCCATTACAATATGTACAGTGCAGAATCAGCCTTCAAACAAGGGAGTCTTGTTTTAAAAAAGCAAATGCAGACCCAGATTCTAGAAAAGCAAACATTGCTGACAAAAGGAATGTCCATTAGAGTCCATTTCCCACTAGAGCTACTTTTTAAAAGGGAGGAAGAAGTGACTATTGCCAGTACTGCCTGATTAGGATAAACTTCACTGATTAACAGCTCCAGGACACATCAAACAGCACTGTTAACGAGTTCAGTACACTGGGAGGCCACACTCTATAGAGTCCCTAGTGTTTAGTGCCTCATAGGAAAAGCCTCTAGTCCACCAAGACGATTTTATACCTATGATTAAGATTCACTAAGCAGTGTAGTACTCAGGTATCATTTTCAAGACACACCCTTAAAGGTGACAGTCCTGTGTGGATTCTAATGCACATCCCCGTGAACAAAGTGTGCTGCACACATACACCTGCCATGCTACAGGCTCTCCCTCTCCAGTGACTGCCAACATCTCACAGCCACCAGAACCTCACATAGACTATTAACATGATAAAAAACACAGCTACAGCTGCCAGTTTGGCATAGGTGGAACGCATGTTAAGGTACTTTGCATCCTGACGGTACTTCTTGGACAAACTGGACAAGTTGTTGGCCTTGGAATCCAAAGCTGTTAAGGAAGAGAAAGTGGAAGCAGATTAATTGCAGGATTAACAGTAACAAGACACTCCCGCCGTATTGTGTTCATAGATAATTGCAGCAGCTCTATTGGAGCTTTATCTGATTTACTGAGCATCCTCCATTCCTCATCTTCTGAAGGATTCCTACATTAAGCTTGTTAGCCAAGCCACAACACAATGCAACAAACTGTTTACCTCCCCAAACAGAAGGGACAACAGTAACTTCATTAGCACCTTCAAAACACTAGCACACTCCTGTCCTTGACACACACCACCAACATTCATCTTCACAGGACAAGAACAGCCCCAAGCCCACAAGGGGCTTTGGCTCCTCCCAAAGTAGGGTTACAAATTGCCAGATGGTTTATGATTAAGGTTGTGATTCTTTCACAGAGGTCACGGATTCTGTGACTTTCTGCAATCTCCACACCTTCTGCAGCGGCTGGTGTGGCTGACTTCAGGGCCACCCCATGGCCAGCTGCACCTGCCGCTGCTGGAGTGACCGCCGGGGCCAGCTGCTCTGGCAGTCCCTGGGGCCAGCCGCACCGCCTGCTGCTCGGGAGGCCCCAGGCAGCTGGCTCTGAGGATTGCTAGAACAGTGGCCGGTGTGGCTGGCTCTGGGGAGCACCCAAGCAGCGGTCCTGGGGCAGCTGGAGCAGTGGCCCCAGGGGTGCTCAGAGGCCATCTGGTGAGCAGTCCCCAGGAGCAGCGGCCGGGGGGCAGCCAATCCCCAGCACTCAAGCAGGGCCTGAAGCAGCAGTAGAGGTTTAGTCGGGTATTTTTGTAAAAGCCATGGATAGGTAACGGGCCGCAAATTTTTATTTATTGCCTGTGACCTGTCCATGACTTTTATACCCCATACTAAATCTTAGCCTTATTTATGATGTAGATCAGACAAATGAAAATGCACTTTCAGCCAGACATACACACTACAAGGCAATCTTGATTCAGGAGGCCCTCTTTGCCACCCAGTCTCAGAATCTTTCCCTCAGCCATCTCCCGCCTGCCAGCCTCAGAGAGAGGAAGGAGTTTCAAAAGCTGAACTCCATGTACCTGAGAGTGCCTCTCCTCGCTGTAAGACTTCTTCAATGTTGGCCACCATGATTCTCTGCACATCCTGTAACTCTGTATTGATGGAGCCTAAGTTCCTTCTTGCCCGGCTGTCAATGTAGAGTTTTTTGGTTTTCTGGATATAAGTGTCTGGAACAAAAGGTGGTTGTCAACATGGAAAACTTTTCCTCCCAGCACTTCCTGCCTGCCATGCGGAGAACATCCCTCGAGCCAGCCTCCACCTCTTTCCCTCCAAAACTGCACCCACCACCACACCTCTTACCCTGCTCTGAGTAGATCCCAACCACCCAACCTCATGACAGCATAGCCCAAGGGCAATTTAATAACCCCTTCCTCCCCTGACAGACACAAGGAGCACTGATGACTTGTTTTAGAGCACGCTGCATCCTGCGTGCCTTTACCAGGGACAAAGCAGTTGGCAGGATGGGTGACCTTTGGACTTACAAGAACAGACCACCCAAAAGAGGACATGTACATCTGAAGCCAATCAGCTCAGAGGTTTCCTCAATGCTTAATGAGTGTTGGCTCCACCATGCTTCACATCCACTTCCCACCCCTCTCCAATGCTGCCATAAAAGTACAGCTGAGGGCTGTTTTGGAAGTCCCTACGTTGTCCAGATGACCTCAAGTGAGAGGAAGTTTGCTGGTTTGCTTCCCACCCTTTAACACAATCAGGGGAGAACCGCTGCCTAGAGTAACAATAGGCTGCCAATGGAGCATGAGCATCCAGTGCTGTCTATCTTTTTCTGGGCTAACCCAGTGCAGAGCATTGCAGAGAGAGTGAGCAAGGTGCACACGAATGCTAACAAGAAAAAGCCAAGACTTAAAAGCAGAAAGTTGGATTGTAGGAAATTTTCCATTTCCCCTACTATTTCTCCATTCACATACCTGGCATTCCTGGCTCATAGAGAGCACCAGATTTCTCCACTGTCAGTGGTAAGTTCCATGGCCTGAGCTGGGAGAGGCCAATGTGGCCAAACAAACAGGATGTTTATTAATTAGTCTCAAGGGGAAGGACCTCACCGAACTCAATGAAGGAATAAGGCCTGGAGACCGTCGGCACCTTCTTTCCATGCTGTTCATCAAACTCGGAATGCAAATCCTCCAGATATGCAAAGGCCAGCTTCTTGGGGAAGGTGGCCTCACACAACACCAGGTAACACACCCCTTTCTCAATAACATAGCTGGAAGAGAACAAACCAGACAAATTTTAACCCTGCCCCTGTAAGACACCACTTTTCCCTTTCCCATATTTCCTTCTCTATGGTGGAGTGTTCCAGCCTTTGGGTTTATTATTATACTACACACAAAAGCATACCAGGTATCGCACAGCAGGCTTCATACGTGTCTCCCCAATACTGGGATACCCTGTCACTGCACTAACCCTTTCCTTTCCTCTGCAAATACCATAATCTCCATCTACTCACCCTCCTAGGAGAATTTATATGAGACATCATATTGGATGATTGGCTGAAATACAGAATCCTAGGGCCTGACCCTGCAAAGTCATGAGAGCACGCAATGCCTGGCAGGTTGGAGCCCTTAATGAGGAGTGGGGAATGACTCCTTTCAGCAAGTTCACCTTACCAGGACATCGTAAAGCATTTTTATTTGGACTTCATAGCTACGAAGGCAGCTGAGTTGGCACAAATCAGCATACTACAGTCTAGCTTTAGCATCCCCTGCTAAGATGAACTGTTTGTTTGGGATGGATATTGTAGTCTAAGTTTCAGGTTCTCGGTGCATTGCTTAGGACACAGTTACTCTACTGAAAGTACTATGACTGAATTTCCACAGTTTTACACGTTAGGCTTCATTTTAAGTCTTTCTGAATGCCTTCGTTTCTCTTTTCCTTTCCCTAACTACAGTGTTATTGAGGCTTCAGATCCTGGGTTCAATCCCTGCCAAAGGCTTTTAACTTCATTTTAACAAAGTTTTGCCTGGGAATTTCCTTAGTGTTTTTGGTTGTTGTTTTAAAAAGTCCTGACATTGGACTTAGCAGAATAAGGGACATTCCCCTCCTCCTGTTGATATTCTGTCATCTGAAGGAGACAGGCACTATACTCCCATGCCCTTTCTGGTAACAAAATGGCAGATTAAATTCAACATTGGTAAGTGCAAAGTAATGCACACTGGAAAAAATAATTCCAAATGTTGGGTTCTAAATTAGCTGTTCTCACTCAAGGAGGATCTTGGCATCACCCTGGACTTCTGCTTAATGTGCAGCAGCAGTAAAAAAGCTTAACAGTATGTTAAGAACTATTAGGAAAAAGAAAGAAAATAAGTCAGATATTATCATAATCCCACTATATAAATCCACAGGGAGAGAAGACTATTGTGGCATCTCCTACAGAGATTCAGAACTGCATCAATCCCCTGGCAATCATCAGATAGGTGATCAGCCCTGCACAGCCTTAGGAGACTAGTTGGGGCACCCCAAACTCCACCCTGGGTGAGTCTTAGGCATAGGACTCCATTTCCCATACACAACGTCTCACAGAGGCAAGCTGAGAAACAGAAATGCTGCTTGCTCATGGGCCGCTGGGACTTCAGGTTTTGTTATCTGACAAGAAAGTGTGATTGTGTCAATAATTTTCAGGCTGTGGCCTCATTCACATGTAGGTTAAGATGAAATATACTAGCTGGTGTAACTGCTTAATGGCACTTTGCTCTATTCCACTTGTTTTGTTTTTGACTAATGAGCCAGGGTTTAATCCCCCTCCCCCCATCCCTTTTTTAGTGTCTATCTATCATTTGTTCTTGCAAGTTTAGTTTTGTCCTTACTTTAGTGTCAGTTTGAGTTCCCATGCCAGAACAGAGAACATGTATTTTATTTCTAATTCAAGAACAAATCCGATTGGATGAAATCCATTGGATTTTGAGATTTAGATCTGAACATACCAAATAGCACTTACCAACCCCTCCACTAACGAGTGCTGCCTGCTGTTGAATGCTCACTGTGATTATGTCTATTACCATGTTTGTTCCTCTTCCAGCCAGTAGTACAGCATACCAGAGAGGGCTGAAAGTCACCTACACTGGATGCAGATATAATTGAATGGCCCAAGTCATGGCATCCAAGAAAGCACATGTGTGTGTTTGGGGGCTTGTTTTAATTTAAATAATTGTGGAAAACTTGTATTGTAGCACCACAGTGATACAAGACAATGAGGACACAGTCCCACCAATAACAATATAACCTCTAAGGCAGGTTGCCTAGGGGTTCAAAACTTATCATGCATATGCACTATTGTGGATTTATTGGCAATAAATGTAACTTGTAAGTCACCTTTCCTTTTCTCTTTACTTAACACCTATATGTAGTGATTTAGCACACTGTTTATTTGTACACTGAAAAAAGAATTGGCCCATTATGGCAATCACTAGGCCGCTGTGTGGAATCAAAGTTTTGAAACCATATAATAGCCTGGTAAACCTGGTATCCATATGTTCAACAGCAGCTTCAAGCATATAGATCTGATTTTTCCTCAGTTTAGCCTCTAGAGACCCAGAAATGTTTAAATCCTTCAAATTTGCCACATTCAAGAATTAATTTTTGGACAGAGAGGCCAGGATTATCTGTTTTTGTTGCACTCCCAACATGGCACTTCCTAGCTTTAGTAAAAAGCCTCAAACAACAATGGAGTTCGCCTTGAACAGTAAGAGTGTAGTCATCATTGTCCACAATGGAACAGAATATACTCACAAATTAGCTTTTTGATTTCCCTAAGAAAGCCCCTAACTTGTTCTACATCAGTCCATGACCCAGTTTCTATAGTATGTTCCAAAACAGTGCTAGCCAAACCATCATTTTTTATCCTTGTCTTCAGTGTTCTGGTCTGACTAGCAACCCAGCACACATACTGGATTCCTCCCAGCATAACTCACAGTTACCTCAAAACATTATCAAGAGCTTGAGCAATCCATAATCTTTCAGGATCCAAAGAGCAAAATGAGAACTTTAACACTGCATTAACACTTTTTTGGCATAAATTTTAACACAATATAAAAACATGTAATTAGCCCTTTTTGCAATGCACATATGTAAGGGGAAAGAGATACAGTTGGCCACCTTTAACTTTTTGCATTCTTGATTTCTGAAGGTTTATCTGTGCAACCTTAATTAATATACTTTTGGAATTTAATTTCTTATATTTATTTTAATATTTTATATTTATTTTAAGAAAGAGAAAAAAAAACACTTCTTTAAGAGCCACCAGCTGGCAAAGGCCATGGGTTGCCTTTCAATGAAACTAGTAATCTGTGTATTTAAAGACTTACAACACTAATCAGCCAAAGGTCAGCTAGTAACTAATTTCACAGCAGACTGCATAGGCACTTATCACCTGCATACCTATCAGTGTGTATACTCACATGCCATGATAACAGTAACATAGTGTACACCAGGCCTGAGTTGGTTGTAAGGCTTTTTTACTTTAATCTCCAACATTAAAATGGCCGAAGAAAATTCTTCAAACTTGGTTTTGGGTCTCAGTGAGAGCCAAATTTTCTTCAAAATTTGTCAGTTTTAAGGCTATTCATATTAACACCTCAGCACATTTGGAGAAGTGCACATTCCACTTTGCTCCACAACAGCTGTCATGGCATTTTTTACTCTGCACTATGTTATTTTCAAGCAGTTAGAACTTCAGTTAACGAAGAACAGTTTTTTCCTCGGCCAAGCTAATGCACTAGCCTCTAAATAGGACTATTTTAGGCCAAATCTCAAACATCTTTTTTTTATTCAGCATTATCAAAAGTTTCATTAGAATTTTTGTTTAAAACTAAAACTGATTTTTATTGTTCATCTGTGACTTTATGTCTCATCCTAAAAATGGCACCAGCAGCAATCTGCACCCCTTAACACAGGGATGGGCAAACTGTTCGGGCTGAGGGCCATATCTGAGTGGGGAAATTGTATGCAGGGCCGGGGCAGGGAGTGCGGGTGTGGGAGGGGGCTCAGGGCAAGGAATTGGGTCAGAGGAGGTGTGCGGGGTGTATGGGGAGCTCAGGGAAAGGGGTTGGGGTGCAGGAGGGGTGCGGCGTGCAGGAGGGGGCTCAGGGCAGGGGTGCAGACTGCGGGAGGGAGCTCGGGGCAGGGGCTGGGGTGCAGGAGGGCTGTGGGGTGTGGCAGGGGGCTCAGGGCAGGGGGTTGGGGTGCACGGGTGCAGCAGGGAGCTCAGGGCAGGGAGTTGGGGTTCAGGAGGGGTGCAGGGTGTACGAGGGGGCTCAGGGCAGGGAGTTGGGGTGCACAGGGGTGCAGCGGGGAGCTCAGGGCAGGGAGTTGGGGTGGACGGGTGCAGAGTGTACGAGGGGGCTCAGGGCAGGGAGTTGGGGTGCAGGAGGGGTGTGAGGTGCAGGCAGGGGCTTATGGCAGGGAGTTAGGGGGCGGGGTGCAGGAGGGGTTCGGGCTCCAGCCAGGCGCCGCTTACCTAAAGCAGCTCCGGGGTGGCAGCGGCATGCACCGGGGGCAGGGCAGGCTCCTGTCCTGCAGGCCTGCCTTGTCCCCGGCCCCGGCCGCTCCAGGAAGTGCTGCGGCCCCTGGGGGAGGGTGGGGCGGAGTGCTCCGTGCCCTGTGCCCTTACCTCCCCCGAAGTTCCCATTGGCTGCGGTTCCCCATTCCCAGCCAATGGGAGCTACAGGGGGCAGTGCCTGTAGGCAAGGGCAATGTACAGAGCCCCCCACTCGGGCACTGCAGGGGCGTGGTGCCAGCCACTTCTGCAGAGAAGCGCGGGGCCCACGGCGCCACAGAAGGCAATCCCATGGGCCAGATCTGGCCTGTGGGCTGTAGTTTGCCCACCCCTGCCTTAACAGCTGGCTGAAGAACTGCTTCAATGCTGACTCACAGGGCAAAGTGCTCCTCCCCTGCCTACTCACCCACAACACTTCCAACACCCCTCATCTGCCCCTCTAAGATCTCCCAGAGAAATACTGCACTTGGCTGAATTTTCTTAGTTTAACAGCTCTGATGAGATCAAAGCCACTGCAAGGTGGTTGTGATCCATAAATAACTGAGACCAAAAAACTGGATAGCCTTTTTTGATATAGTTATAAGTTTGGTAAGCAGAGAGAGCCACGGACACTACATAGCAAGAGCTTTACTATGATTTAGATATCATCGTCCCCAGGCATCTAAGTGGAAGTCAGAATGATGTCTAGATAATATTGTGGTATGGAAACAAATGACTCAGATTGACTGCAAACTGGAAAAAGGTATCAAGTAGCATCTTTGGGAATAGAAATTCTCAACACAGGAATTGTCTGACTGGATCAAACCAGTGGGCTACCTAGTCCAGCATTCTATTGCCAACAATGGCCAGCACCAGACTGCTTCAGAGAAAAGTGAAAAAACGTGAAAAAACCTGCAGTAAGTGATTATGAGTAAACCTATCTTGAGGAAAGCTGCCTCCTAGGTCCCAACTATTAGAGACTGGCTTTGTGCCATGAGGGTGCTTCCAAACAAGGGTTTTTAAACTCTAGATATTTTTACCTATACAATTTTTTAAAATCTTGCTACCTTCTTGCCCTCAATGAGATCCTGTGGCAATTAATTGCATTGAAAACAATTTCCTTTATCAGTTTTGACATTGCCACCTTTTCGTTTACTTGGCTGTTCCCTTGTTTTTGTGTTATGAGAGAAAGTGATTAGAGGTGCCTCTACCATCTCTATAACTTTCATCATTTTGTATACTTTTATGGCCCCTCTTATTAATCTTCTCTCTAAAGGTAGCAAGTCAAATGTTTTCAATCTTTAGTTTAAAACCTAGGAGGTGCCAGAGTTAAAATTATTCCCTCCAATGTGCATAGCTTTGAAAGTGTCAACATTTCACTTCAACTGCCACTGTGCTGCCTAGCTTGGTAAGGTCCCTCTGAAGTTCATCAGTCTTCTCAGGTCTTAACCTACATGATGTTGTGTTGCCTGCAGATTTTGCCAGCTCACCGCTTACCCTGAGCAAGTCTGCTAGAACTATGTTGTACATCAGTAAGATTTGCAGATGACCCTAACTTAGAAGGGTTTACAATGAAAGCAAAGGGCAAACATTATGGAAGGTTTTAGAGAGAGACAGCAAACTCAAAGGGATGAGTTAAATGCAGCTAAGACACTTCAGGATAATCATACTAGACAAAACTGTATAAAATATGGACAATGCTTGCTGGAGAGCAGAAATGCTGAGGAGATTCAGGGAAATAACGAACAACAAATTAGATGAGCTCGCAGTGCAAGGCTGATACATGAAAGATATGCCATAGTGGAATGGAAAGAGAAGAGAATCTTGTATAGGAAGAATCAACTGTGGTAATGCTAACCTAAGTATAGGTGGGATGCCCCACTATTAAAAAAATATATTGATAAATCTCAGAGAATCCAAAGGACAACAGATGCTAGAATGATTAGTAGGCACAACCTGTAGAGAAAACTTAAAGGGAACCAAATATATGCACTCTACAGAAAAGAGAGTGGCAGAATACAAGAACTGGATTGGAATGCATGAAGTCTAACAATGCTAGAGAAGAAACGAAATTTTAAAATGATTGAAAGGATATAAAAGGAAACAACACTCTCTCTGAGCACAGGTTTCCCATGGTCTGGTGGGATGACTCTTGCTCTTCTCTGGTGGCCCAATTTCTAGTATACCTCCAATGTCTCCTGGAAGTACCTTTCAGTTTTCTATAGATGTAGGTTGGAATACCTACATTTTCCACCTTAATCTCTACAGCATGTTATACTTACTGGAAAGCCATGGATCCTGCTTCTAGGGTGCATCTGGTAGGCGACTGTTCATTCAACTTCCGGAAAAGTTGTTTAGCTTGGCTCTGATACTGCTGCAGGTCCCGACCTGACTGAGAAGGGAAAAAAGTCTATTAGGCATGGTTCTACCATATGGCAGAATGAACTGCAAAAAATACAACAACCTCTTAAGGTATAGACAGGCCCTTTCCCACAAGGAAACTAACATGATATCCATAGCTAACCTCAAACAGTTTTTACCAGAATTGGATCTGAAGTCAATGGACACAGTCAAACTAAGTGGTAGGTGCTGGTAAATCTCAGGAATCTACCGCTGATGAATATCTCAGTCCCCATTTAGGAGGTCTCTTAGGGAGTTTTGTTTTGTTTTTTGTAGCATCTCTTGTGGAGGGTCTTGGTCCAGAGAAGGTGCTTCAGTCTCTCTGCCCTGAGGGAGAGGGGAAGAGTTCATGATTCACAGGGTATGTCTATACTGCAGTGTCAGCCCCAGGTTTGAACTCAGGCTTAAGCCTACCCGACTCCCATCTGTCTACACACAAATCATGCCAACTCAGGACTTGGACCCTGGGTCCCAGTACCCCACGGGTGAAGGGTCCACGTCTGAGTCAAACTGGAAAACAGGCTTCAAGCCCTATTACTTTGCAGTGTAGACACAGCCCTGCTAGATTCACGCTCTTCCAAAAATGTCCTACAATCCCACAGGCCAGCTTTCTTTGTCCTCTGGACAGTCAAGTTTTCCCACATGGCACCATGAACAAAGGGGTAGAGTGGACACACATTTTGGGAGGGTGCTAAGAAGTCTGGGATAAAGGTGGTTGAACTCAGACCAGCATAATGTAGCGTGGATGGTGGAGCCCCAAGATGGTCAAGTCTCAGTTAACAAATCCTGGGTCTGCTAACTTAAATTCTACTAACCTGGGCTTACGCTGCAGTGAAGACATACTGCCAGGATCTCTCTCTCCAGGAATATTAGCTTGCTCCCTCAAAAAAGTGTACATGTATGTGAGATTCTCACTGATGGGTGGGTCTTGGCGTCTAACACAGTTTTGATCTACTTTGGGATCTCAGTGCTGGAAGGCTCTCTAGGAACTTCATTGATATTGGGGAGACACATGGTCTCTCTCTCGGAGTCTAGATGCTGGGGGGACACGGGGTGCCTAGATCTTGGTGCCAAATCTAGTCTCTGCCTTTTTCAAGGGCTATAAGTCTTGGTCTGCACACGTACATCAGGCAGGGGTGTGAAAAAACCACCCCCCTGACATCGCTATGCTAAACTAACCCCCAGGACAGATGCAACTACGTTGATGGAAGAATGCTTCTGTCACATAAATAGTATCGTTTGGGGAGGTGGCACTCCTACCCAACAGAAAAGACTTTTAATCAATGTAGGCTGTGTCTGCTGTAGCCTATAAAAACAGGTTAAATCAAAATTAGGCTTAGGTTTAAGTGAGCTTAAGTGTAGACAGGTATGGAAAATTAAAGCTGGTAGTTTAAAAAAAAAAAAAAGGCTAAAAATAAATTGAAAATAGTAAAATAAAAAAACTGAAGGTAACAAAGACATGACCCAAAGTGTTTTAGCAGGATTTTTAATAAAACATTTTAAAATTTAAATATCATTTATTAAATGATTATATTAATAGTTTGAAAATAACACTGGTGCAAGTGTTAATTTAAATAATGTATAATGTAAAGAGCCAATAAAAAGGTGGCAAAAATGTAAATCTGGTTATGGGTAAGTTTGATGTTAATGGGTATTATAATTGGTTATAAAAGAAGTAACCTTGCTGAATTGGAAAAGAGCTCCAACTAACATTAAAAAGGTACCGTTAGGTTCCAGAATTATAAGGCTTTACTTCACTCTGTTGTCAGTGGACTAATCGCCCATTAATACACTAGTTCATCTATTTCTATTTCATGTCTTTCTCTCGGTGCCAGGGGGTGGGGGAGTCTAGTCTCCAACGGGGTCACAGTGCGAGAAGAACAGTGCCAAATGTCATCAACCTTGCATGAAACTCACGTTTGCCAGCAGAGTCAAGCACTACCAAAGCCTTCTGAGGGCACAAATCCAACTCACCTAGGGTCTGCTTTGCAAGCCTCCACACAGGCTCTGTGTCCCCCCTGGGACGGATATGAGTCTGAGGGGGGCTCTGGGAGAGGAAGAGGGAGTGTGCGCCTGGGGAAGGGCTCTGGCTCGGGAAGGGGAGCCCTCTGAACAGAGAAAGGAGGAATCTGGGGAGGATCTCGGGGGCTCTGGGCCGGGAGGGGGGAGACCTGTCGGGAGCGGGATGATTCGGGGGGGGCTCTGGGCCGGGAGAGGGTGGGGCCTGGGGGGGGTCTCGAGGCCGGGAGTCTCGGTCTCTCACCTGCTCATCCTCCTGCATGGAGGCGGCCAGGGGGAGCCCGTCCGCCACCCGCGCGATCATAGTCAGCAGCACCATGTCTGCGCCCTTCCAACCCGGGAGCCGCTGCTCGGCCCCGCGCGCGCCCTGCCTGCCAGCTGCCACCCGCCACCCTCTGACTGGCCTCTACTACTGAGGTGGCCGGAAACAGCCAGCGCAGCATCCGGGCTACGCCACTGGAACTGCCGGGTTACTTCCGGTCCGCTGCTGAACGCAACCCGACCGGCACCATCCACTTCCGGTGGGAGCGGCCCGGGGAGGGGATGCCCGTGGCCGCGAAGGGAGCGACTCTAGGGGATCAAAGCCGGGAGGTCCGAGCGGGTGCTGGGTCGCGCTCCGCTCAGGAGCGGAGTAGGGCGAGCCTAGGGCCAGGGGAGTCGCCGCTGCCCATCCCGCACCGGGCTCCCACTCCACCCGATGGGGACGTGAGCTAGGCCCCACGCCCTGAGCAGGCCCGACCCCCGCGCTGGAGGCCGGGCTGCCAGGGCTCGGGCCGGGAGGGGAACAAGCCTGCCCCTTTCGCCCATCCCGCCGGAGAAAGCGCTGAGCCTTCCCGCTGCTGCCCTGGGCTTTACTACCCGTTTGCGCAGGGTCATCCTATGTGGGGCTGACGGGTTTGTCGTCATGGCCTCCCAAATCCTGGTCTAGAAATGCTGTAAGTTCGGCACAAAACATGAAGTCGAGTGATTCCGTAGTCGGCCAAGGGATCCCTTGCATTTTGTTCACTTCTCGCTGTAGTTATTTTATTGTGTGTATGACGTATGTGCTGTGAATACCCAGTTAAATAACATCCTCTTTTACACTGAATTTGTGTGGTCACATGTTCTCAGGTGTCTAACTCCACAAGCCTTACCGTTAACTCCCCCTTTGCTGTGTTTTCCAGAGTGAATGGCTGTAGAGTACTTGTGGCACCTTAGGCCTGGTCTACACTAGGAGTTTATGTCGGATTTAGCAGCATTAATTCGACTTAACCGTGCACCCGTCCACACCAGGAAGCTAATTAGTTCGACCTAGAGGGCTCTTTAGTTCGAATTCTGTACTCCTCCCCGACGAGGGGAGTAGCGCTAAATTCGACATGGCTATGTCGAATTAGGCTATGTGTGGACGGAAATTGACCTTAGTAGCTCCGGGAGCTATCCCACGGTGCACCACTCTGTTGACGCTCTGGACAGCAGTCTGAGCTTGGATGTTCTGACCAGCCACACAGGAAATGCCCAGGGAAAATTTGACACGCTCCGGCGCCTTGTGGATGTTCTGCAGGACCGCAGGCAGGAGGACAGAGCCCCCCTGCACTGTATCTGCAACCGCCGTCCCCCGCCACAAAGTCCCAACCCCCCCTCACCCAAAGTAACAAGAAGGAGGGGCGACAGGGGCCGTGAAAAATGTCACTGCACCCCTGTAGAGTGCACAAATACAAGAAGGCTCTCATTCCCTACATGTTGAGAAGTCCTTCCCTTCCTGGCTCACCGAAGCCCCAATCCCAGTTTCATCCCCTAACTGTGTAGTTGATTATTAAAAGTAGTTTGCTGTTAATTACTATTTCCGTCAAGTTTTTCTACAGAAGACTGTCTGTGAAGGGGGAGGGGAAGGGGGTTGTTAATTGCATAGGACAGTCACCTTTACCAGGGTACAGACACGGGGCAGGATCAACAGCAGGTCACACACACAGTGCAGTCAGTAGGCACCCTGGTCGGTCTGGGAGGTGTTTTCCATGTTCTGTGTGGGTGGGGGGTACGTGACTTTGTGGCATGGGAGGGTGGTTACAGAACTTATGCAGCTGTCCTTGTCCCGGACCACAGAGCCACACAGCAGGGGAATCTGTAACCGTCCTCCCCCGCCACAAGGTCACGTAGCCACCGCACACAGAGTCCCGAAAAGGAGGGATGGCAGGCTCCGTTGAAACAACCAGTCCGGCACTGCAGACCGCTCTAGGAGCAGGAGCCTATCATTCCTCGAGTGTAGAAGCGGTGTTAACATCACTGCACACCCTACCCACCACAGTCTGCGTCCCTGTTTCAACCCTTTAACGCGAATTCATTAATAAAGAAAACGTTGTTAATTAACAATGTTCCATTAACTTTATTTTTAAACATGTGTTGGAAGGGGGGAAACGTGGTGAACGGGCTATGTAACCGCAGAAGAAAATCAACAGTAACTGAAGCAGGGGCAGGTTCAGCTTCTCTGTAAAGAAACTGAAAAGTCACAGGTTACCCTGCTCCCTGAGGAACCTAGCTTCCAAAGCCTCCCGGATGCACAGCGCTTCTAATCGCACGGCTGTCTGGCTGAGCGTAATCAGCAGCCAGGCGATTTGCCTCAACCTCCCATCCCGCCATAAAGGTCTCCCCCTTGCTCTCACAGAGATTGTGGAGCACACAGCAAGCTGCAATAACAATGGGGATATTGGTTTAGCTGAGATCCGAGCGAGTCAGTAAGCTCCTCCATCTCCCCTTGAGACGTCCGAAAGCACGTTGAATGATGACAGTTACCCAAGACCACCCTCGACACATTTTTCCCCCCAGCATGCATTGTGGTGAAATCCCAGAATTCAAATGGGCAGCGGGGACTGCAGGAACTGCGGGATAGCTTCCCACAGTGCACCGCTTCCAATGTCAACGCTTGCCCCGTTAGTGTGGACTCACAAAGTCGAATTAGTGTCCTTAGTGTGGACACACAAATTCGACTTTGTAAGGTCGATTCCACAAATTCGAATTAAGTTAAATCGAACTAATCTGGTAGTGTAGACATACCCTTAGAGACTAACAAATTTTTTTGAGCATAAGCTTTCGTGGGCTACAGCCCACTTCATCGGATGCATAGAGTGGAACATATAAGAAGAGTGTGTGTGTGTGTGTATATATATATATATATATATATACACACACACATACAGAGAAGAAGCCATACCAGCTCTAAGAGGCTAATTAATTAAGATGACCTGTTTTCAGCAGGGAAAAAAAGTTTCATCTTAATTAATTAAAGGTCATCTTAATTAATTAGCCTCTTAGAGCTGGTATGGCATCTTCTCTGTATGTGTATATATATACTCTTCTTATATGTTCCATTCTGTGCACCGATGAAGGGGGCTGTAGCCCACGAAAGCTTATGCTCAAATAAATTTGTTAGTCTCTAAGGTGCCACAAGCACTCCTGTACAGACTAACACGGCTACTACTCTGAAACCTGTAGACTAGAGTAAATCTTGACTTTTATGTAGTACTTATACCTGACGTGCCAGGTTAAAAGTTGGGGCACAGTAATTCCTGGAGTTAGTTGCCTCCCTTAGATGGTATTTTAACTTCTAGCAAGATAATCACAAATGAATAATTAATAGACTTTTAAGGGCAAACAGGACCAAAATGATCATAAGAACGACAATACAGGGTCAGACCAAAGGACCATCTAGCTCAGTATCCTGAGGGAATAAACAAAACAGGTAAAAGTGATACATCCGCTGTCATCCAGTCCCAGCTTCTGAGACACCGTCCCTGCCCATGCTGGCTAATAATGTATCTAATTCTTTTTTTTGGACACTGTTATCGTCTTGACCTTCAAGACAAAATTGGCAACATTTGCAGATGATACAAAACTACTTAAGATAGTTAAGACCCACGCAGACTGTGAAGAGCTACAAAAGGATCTCTCAAAACTGGGTGACTGGGCAACAAAATGGCGGATGAAATTTAATGTTGATAAATGTGAAGTAATGCACATTAGAAAGCATAATCCCAATTATACATATAAAACGATGGGCTCTAAATTAGCTGTTATCACTCAAGAAAGAGATCTTGGAGTCATTGTGGATAATTCTCTGAAAACAACCACTCAATGTGCAGCAGCAGTCAAAAAAACAAACAGAATGCTGGGAATAATCGAGAAAGGGATAGATAATAGGACAGAAAATATCATGTTGCCTGTATATAAATCCATGGTACGCCCACATCTTGAACACTGTGTGCAGATGTTGTCGCCGAAGCTCAAAAAAGATATATTGGAATTGGAAAAGGTTCAGAAAAGAGCAACAAAACTAATTAGGGGTATGGAACGGATTCCATATGAGGAGAGATTAATAAGACTGGGACTTTTCACCTTGAAAAAGAGATGGCTAAGGGGAGATATGATTGAGACCTATAAAATCATGACTGGTGTAGAGAAAGTTGATGTCAGCCCGTGGAACTCCTTGCCAGATGATGTGAAGGCCAAGAGCATTACAGGGTTCAAAAAAGCACTAGATAAATTCTTGGAGGATAGGTCCATCAATGGCTATTAGCCAGGATGGGCAGGAATGGTGTGCCTAGCCTTGGTTTGCCAGAAGCTGGGAATGAGCGACAGGAGATGGATTACTTGATGATTACTTGTTCTGTTCGTTCCCTCTGGGGCACCTGGCACTGGCCACTGTCAGAAGACAGGATACTGGGCTAGATGGACCTTTGGTCTGACCCACTAGGGCCGTTCTTATGTTCACAACATCCATAGGTTGACTGTGCATTGTATGAAGAAATACTTCCTTTTGTTTTAAACCTGCTGCCTATTAATTTAATTTGGTGACCCCCTAGTTCTTGTGTTATGAGAAGGAGTAAACAACACTTCCTTATTTACTTTCTCTACACTGGTCATGATTTTATAGACCTCAGTCATATCCTCCCTTAGCCGTCTCTTTTCCATCTGAAAAGTCCCAGTTTTATTAATCTCTCCTCCTATGGAAGCTGTTCCATATCCTTAATCATTTTTGTTGCCCTTTTCTGAATTTTCCAATTCCAATATATCTTTTTTGACATGGGGCAACCACATCTGTACGCATTATTCAAGATGCGGGCATACCATGGATTTACATAGAGGCAATATGATATTTTCTGTCTTACTAGCTATCCCTTTCTTAATGATTCCCAACTTTCTGTTAGCTTTTTTGACTGCTGCTGCATATTGAGTGGATGTTTTCAAAGAACAATCCACAATGATGCCAAGATCTCTTTCTTGAGTGGTAACAGCTAATTTAGACCCCATCATTTTATATGTATATTTGGGATTATGTTTTCCAATGTGCATTACTTGCATTTATCAACACTGAATTTCATCTGCCATTTTGTTGACCAGTCACTCAGTTTTTTTAGATCCTTTTCAGTTTGTAGCTCTTCACAGTCTGCTTTGGACTTAACTATCTTGAGTAGTTTTGTATCATCTGCCAGTTTTGCTGCCTCACTCTTCACCTCTTTTTCCAGATCAGTTATGAATATGTTGAATAGTACTGGTCCCAGTACAGACCCCTAGGGCACACCACTATTTAGGACATAAGAATGGCCATACTGGGTCAGACCAAAGGTTCATCAAGCCCAGTATCCTGTCCTCTGACAGTGGCCAATGGCAGGTGCCTCAAAGGGAATGAACAGACAGGTTATCATCAAGTGATCCATGCCCTGTCACCCAATCCCAGCTTCTGGCAAACAGAGGCTAGGGACACCATTCCTGCCCATCCTGGCTAAGAGCCATTGATGGACCTATCTTCCATGAATCTATCTAGCTCCCTTTTGAACCCCGTTATAGTATTGGCTTTCACAACACCCTCTGGCAAGGAGTTCCAGAGGTTGACAGTGCATTGTATGAAAAAATACTTTCTTGTGTTTGTTTTAAACCTGCTACCTATTAATTTCATTTGGTGGCCCCTAGTTCTTGTGTTATGAAGAGTAAATAACACTTCCATGCTTACTTGCTCTATACCACTCATGATTTTATAGACCTCTATCATATCCCCCTTTAGTTGCCTCTTTTCCAAGCTAAAAAGTCCCAGTCATATTAATCTCTCCTCATACAGAAGCCGTTCTATACCCCTAATCGTTTTTTAGCACTTTTTTTAACCTTTTCCAATTCCAATATATCTTTTTTGAGATGGGGCAACCACATCTGCACACAGTATTCAAGGTGTGGGTGTACCATAGATTTATATATTGGCAATATGATATTTTCTGTCTTATTATCTATCCCTTGATGATTCCCAACATTCTGTTTGCTTTTTTGACTACTGCTGCACATTGAGTGGATGATTTCAGAGAACTGTCCAAGATCTCTTTCTTGAGTGGTAACAGCTAATTTAGACCCCATCATTGTATATGTATAGTTAGGATTATGTTTTTCCAATGTGCATTACTTTGCATTTATCCACATTAAATTTCATCTGCCATTTTGTTGCCCAGTCACCCAGTTTTGTGAGATCCATTTGTAGCTCTTCACAGTCTGCCTGGGACTTAACTATCTTGAGTAGTTTTGTATCATCTGCAAATTTTGCCACCTGTTTACCTTTTTCCAGATCATTTATGAATATGTTAAATAGGACTAGGCCCAGTACAGATCTCTGGGGGACCCCACTATTTACCTCTCTCCATTCTGAAAACTGACCATTTATTCCTACTCTTTGTTTCTTATCTTTTAACCAGTTACTGATCCTTGAGAGGACCTTCCCTCTTACCCCATGACAGCTTACTTTGCTTACAAGCCTTTGGTGAGGGACCTTGTTGTGTTGTCTGACCTCCTCTAAATATGGATCACAGTGCTCCTGGATCTCATATTCATCCCACATAAAGGTAATAATTGGAGATATACCAATCTCCTAGAACTGGAAAGGACCTTGAAAGGTCATTGAGTCCAGCCCCCTGCCTTCACTAGCAGGACCAATTTTTGCCCCAGATCCCTAGGTGGTCTACCTCAAGGATTGAACTCACAACCTTGGGTTTAGCAGGCCAATGCTCAAACCACTGAGCTATCCCTCCCCCACCTTTGCTGTTGATTGCCCCCAAGAACTCCAGATGATTCTTAATCAGAATGTCAAAAGAGGATGTGCTTTGTAATTTTACAGTATCTAAAGTTCTTATGCCAAATTGTAAAGGTAGTACACATAGCACAGTTTTTTTTTAAAATAAGAACAGCAAGATTTCTCTTGCTTATTATTGGAATAATATTTTTAGGTTCATATAGGGATACATGGTCCTGAGCTCTCGAATCCAGTCCTCTTAAATTCCAATCCTGCAAGCTATTATAATTTCAATAGATACAGTAGTATCTAAGGTCATCAGACAAGGAATAGGACCTCAATGTACTATATACACTGTGTTCACAATAAACAGTCTTAGAGTGCTTTCTAGAATTTAAATAATGGGAAGTAATTTACACCAAGCAGGTAAGCAAAAGAAAGACAGGTGCATAACATGCACAGCATAGGTTGAGGTGGACAGGGCCCAAAGAGTTGGTGAGGAGGAAGCAATAAGAGGGAGGAGATGTGTTGGAGTATGCAGGCAGAATTAAGGTTGCCAACCCTCCCAGTTTCACCAGGAGTCTCCTGGAATCACACTCTATCTCCCGGAGGCTACTTCAGCTAAACCAGGAGATTTGGGGCACTAACAATCAGGCGCGGCAGCAGGGCTAAGGCAGGTTCCTTTACCTGCCTTGGCTCCGTGCTGCTCTGGCACTGTCCCTGTGGCCCCCTGGGGGAGGGCAAACAGTGGGGTCTCAGCTGCTCTCACCCCCAGCGCCAACTCTGCAGCTTTCATTGGCCAGGAACTGCAGCCAATGGGAGCTGCAGGGGCGGTGCCTGTGGACAGCAGTGCGCTGAGACCCCCTTGCCCCGCTTTCTAGGTGCTGCTGCCAGAAGAATGTGCTGGTCGCTTTCATGAGCCGCCCGAGGTAAACACTGACCCCCTGACTCTCTCCTGTACCCCAACCCCCTACCCCAGCCTAGAGCCTGCACCTGAATTCCCTCCCAGAGCCTGCATCCCACACCGACTCCTGCACCAAAACTCTGTCCCGGAGCCCACACCTCCTCCAGCACCCAAACTCCCTCCCAGAGCCCACACCCGCTCCTGCATCCTGACCCCCTGCCCCAGCCACCTCCCAGAACCCGCACTCAAACTTCCTCCCCGAGCCTGCACCCCACACCCAGTCCAGCACCCAAACTCCCTCCCAGAGCCCACACCCCCTGCTGCACCCAACCCCCCTGCCCCATCCCAGAGCCCACACCCCTCACCTAAACTGCCTCCCAAAGCCCACACCCCTACCCTGGCCCTGAGCTCCCTCCAGCCCCTTCCCCCCAGCCTGGTGAAAGTGAGTGAGGGTGGGGGATGGAGTGAGCAGGGGCAGGGCCTCAGAGAATGGGCATGACAGGGGTCTTTGGGTTTGCACAATTAGACAGTTGGCAAGCCTAGGAAGAATAGTTCTCAAACTGCTAAATCCTGCTTGCCAGGTTTTTCTCCTTGAACCCTATGGGCTCCCCCCTCTCTAATTCCTCAACTTTATCCACCCCCACCCAGACTCCTTCCTCTGGGCTCTGCCCCTCCTTTCCTCTTTAGATTTTGCCACCTCTCTCTTTTCAGGCTCCTCTGCTCCGTTGGTTCCTCCCACACATTTATGGATTCCTTCTCCCTATAGGCTCAGGCCCTATGCTACCAGCACTCCCAGCTATCTTCGAGACACCACTGACTTCCTGAGGAAACTACAATCCATCAGTGATCTTCCAGAAAACACCATTCTGGCCACTATGGATGTGGAAGCCCTCTACACTAACATTCCACACGAAGATGGACTACAAGCCATCAGGAACAGTATCCCCGATAATATCACGGCTAACCTGGTGGCTGAACTTTGTGACTTTGTCCTCACCCACAACTATTTCACATTTGGGGACAATATATATCTTCAAGTCAGTGGCACTGCTATGGGTACCCGCATGGCCCCTCAGTATGCCAACATGTTTATGGCTGACTTAGAACAACGCTTCCTTAACTCTCGTTCCCTAACACCCCTACTCTACTTGCGCTACATTGATGACATCTTCATCATCTGGACTCATGGAAAAGAAGCCCTCGAGGAATTCCACCGAGATTTTAACAATTTCCATCCCACCATCAACCTCAGCCTAGACCAATCCACACAAGCGGTCCATTTCCTAGACACTACTGTGCTAATAAACGATGGTCACATAAATACCACCCTATACCGGAAACCCACTGACCGCTATACTTACTTACATGCCTCCAGCTTCCATCCTGGACACACCACACGATCCATTGTCTACAGCCAAGCTCTAAGATACAACCGTATTTGCTCCAATCCCTCAGACAGAGATAAACACCTACAAGATCTCTATCAAGCATTCTTAAACCTACAATACCCACCTGCTGAAGTGAAAAAACAGATTGACAGAGCCAGAAGAGTACCCAGAAGCCACCTACTACAGGACAGGCCTAAAAAAGAAAATAACAGAACACCACTAGCCATCACCTACAGCCCCCAACTAAAACCTCTCCAGCGCATCATCAAAGATTTACAACCTATCCTTAAAGATGATCCCTCACTCTCACAGATCTTGGGAGACAGGCCAGTCCTCGCTTATAGACAGCCTCCCAACCTGAAGCAAATACTCACCAGCAACCGCACACCATACAACATAAACACTAACCCAGGAACCTATCCTTGCAATAAAGCCCGATGCCAGCTCTGTCCACATATCCATTCAAGTGACACCATCACAGGACCTAATCACATCAGACACACCATCAGGGGCTCGTACACCTGCACATCTACCAACGTGATATATGCCATCATGTGCCAGCAATGCCCCTCTGCCATGTACATTGGCCAAACCGGACAGTCTCTACGCAAAAGAATAAATGGACACAAATCTGACATCAGGAATCATAACATTCAAAAACCAGTGGGAGAACACTTCAAGCCTTTCTAACCACTCAGTGACAGACTTGAAGGTGGCAATTTTGCAACAAAAAAACTTCAAAAACAGACTCCAAAGAGAGACTGCTGAACTTGAATTAATATGCAAACTAGATACTATTAACTGTGGTCTAAACAAAGACTGGGAATGGTTGGGTCATTACACCAATTGAATCTATTTCCCTATGTTAAGTTCTCCTCACACCTTCTATGGGCCATCTTAATTATCACTTCAAAAAGTTTTTTTTCCTCCTGCTAACGATAGCTCATCTCAATTGATTAGACTCTGCCTGTTGGTATGCATACTTCCACCTTTTCATGTTCTCTGTATGTATAAATATCTCCTGTCTGTGTGTTCCATTCTATGCATCCGAAGAAGTGAGCTTTAGCTCACGAAAGCTCATGCTAAAATAAATTTGTTAGTCTTTAAGGTGCCACAAGTACTCCTGTTTTTTTTGCGGATACAGACTAACACGGCTGCTACTCTGAAACTTCTCCCTATGGTTTCCCATTCTTTCCCCAAACAACTTCTCATCTCCCCTGTCTTTTCCTCATGCAGGTTCGTTCTGCTTCCTTCTCCAGGCTCCTCACGTCTCCCAGTCTTTTGCCTTGCCGGCCTCTGTTCAAACTCCCCCTTTCTTATCCCTAAGATCGTCCCCTTCAACTCTCCAAAACCTGCCTTTCCCCAGGCTCTTCCACTTCCCTTCTGCTGACTCCTATCCTTTTTCTTCCTAAGCACCTCCCTATAGACTTCTGTCCGTGTCTCTCCCTTCCCCAAACTCCTCCCCCCGTCTCCAGGCTCTGCAGGGTGAAGACAAAGAGACATTCTTTAAATAGCAACTAGAGAACTCAGACAGGAAGCTTCTACCATTATTAAGCTCCCTGCTGCAACACATCCTTATCTTCTCCGGTAACGGTAGAGGACCCGGAACTCTATAACCCCTGCACGGCAAACCCACTCCAGCACCCAACTCCCTTTCAGAGCCCACACCCTCTCCTGCACCCAACCCCCCTGCCCCATCCCAGAGCCCACAACCCCTCACCTAAACTGCCTCCCAAAGCCCACACCCCTACCCTGGCCCTGAACTCCCTCCAGCCCCTTCCCCCCGGGTCCTCTCTGCTCTCTAGGCTCCGAGTCCCGGGCTGCCCCTCCAGCGCACCTTTTCTCACGGTGCGCCCCGCCCTTTCCTAAGCCCCGCCCCTTCTTTACCTAGGCCCCGCCCTTCCCCCCTCCCCTCCCCTCCCCCCGCAGACCTCTGGCCCCGCCCCCTCCATGTGACCCTGGCCGGCCGCGGTAGGCGCGGCGCAGTGACCGGCCGGAGCGTGCGTCCCTCTCGCTGCAGGCGGCTACCGGCTCCGCTGCGGGAGCGAGGCGGCTGCGGCGATGGCGGCGGAGCGGGGCCGCCTGAGCTTCCCGGGCGGCGCCGGGGTATTGAGCCGCCCAGTGCCCATGAACCTGTTCGCCACCTGGGAGATCGACGGCTCCAGCCCCAGCTGCGTCCCCAGGTTAGCCCCAGGCCGAGCCGCCGCCCCCCACCCTCCCGGGTTAGGCCTGCATCGGGACAGCTCCCCGCCGGCCTGCGGCGGGCTGCCTGCAACCCCCCTGGCGGTCCGGGTCCCGTCCCCGCCCCCGGGCCGAGCCTGCGGGCTTCCCGCCCACGCCGGGTCAGGCGGGGCAGCTCCTCGCAACCCCCTGCCTCCGGTTCTTCCTCCCCGCGGAGCCCCCTTCCCTGCCTCCTCTGGGTCGGGTGGGTCCCGCAGTCCCCCCGTGAGAGTCCCGGGCGTGCGCCTGCGGGCCCCCAGCGATGGTCCTGGCTGCCCCGCCCCGGGAGGGTGCCCCGTCGTGTGGGGGGACCTGCCCCGGGCCCCCTGCTAGGTGGGGAGAGCCTGGCTTTGTTCAGGGGGTGAGGCCGAGCTCAGGGCTCGGATTCAGGCCCGGGCGTTCCGTTAGCCAGCACTGAGGTGGGGACCGCTCCTGAGGGCAGGCAATGCCCCCCTCCTCCACAGCCTGGCTTGTTCCCTCACACACTCCTCAGCCCTAGGGCTGCTCTCGGGTATGTCCGCCCCCATGCACATGTCCTGCCTCACCTCTGTACCCAGATGGAAGCCTGAGCCCCAGCTGTGTTCCCTAGATGTGTACCTGTGAAGTCTGTACCTGGAGGGTGTGTGTGGGGGGGAGGGGGCATGGGGTTAGGGTTGTGTGTCTGGAGGGACTGGGTGAGTGCCTTGTGGGGGGACTGGAAAGGGCATTTCTTGTTGGTTGGGTGGTAAGGCACATGAATGGGCAGGGGAGGCTTGGTTTAGCCAGTGACATCCTGGCTTTGGGGACTGCATCTTTTGATTAAGCTTCTGTTTGCAAATTCCTCAATTTTAGTAGTACTTACCAGCATCTTCCCATTCTTGTTACTACTTATTTACTCGTGTGGGTATTGGTTGTTCAAAAGTGAACTGGGATGGGGCATGAGAACAGCTTAAGCTGTGTGAAGTGGGGCTTTGAGGTGGGTGGGATCTTAGTTGGGCAGCAGTGCACCTTACTTACGTTATCTCACTGGTCCCATTGTTTAGCCCTGACATCTCCCTCACTCTCCCTCAGCCCGGATAAACTTCTGTTGTCAGGGTTTTTATGATCATAACAGAAGAAAAAACATAAAAGTAAGCTTTCTAAATTCATATCAAGTCATGTTTTCTTGTTGCTAGAGACAAATCCTCAACTTGGCTTTTTATGATAAAAATGACACAAATTGGATGTGTACAATGTGTGAACTAGGCGTTCAGGGAACTATGCCAGGCAGCAGCACTGTGAGGGAAGTCACTGGAGAACACCCACTGCTGAGCCATGCTCCCCAGACTCATGTCAATGTCTATACTCTCTTATCCCAGTACCCTTGAGATGTCTGAGTGTGTTCAACCCCAGCCTTCTATGGTCCATGAGAATAGGCATCCATGAGAGTAGGCGTCCACAGGCAAACTACAAGGTTAAGGCACTCCAGGAAATGAGGGGCATAGAATCTGGAGGTTGAACTCCCCAGCCCTGCTGCACAGCACAATTCCCTAGTTTCGAGGCCCTCTCCATTCCCTGGTGTGGTTGCCTGCTTTTCATTTTTATTGCTGTTCACTCAGTAAAAAGAACTCTGGCTCCATGTGCAGAGTAAGCAGGTGTCCTAACTTCGTTTGGCACTCCCCACCTTGGGGTAGCTTAGCAGATAGTTGCTGCTCCCTTTACTCTTTTCTGTCCATTTTTTTCATGTTTCCCTTTCTGGTTCTTTTTCCTACTTGTCTCTTCTGTGTATCCTTCCTTTTCCTTACGTGTTGCTGACTCTGTACTCAAAGGCTGCATGGTTGAGGGGCACCCATTAGTACTCCCTTAAATTGAGCAGAGAAGATTGGGTTGGCGGGCTGCTGCCCTGTACATGTGAGATGCTCTCATGGCCACTTTCATTAGGGGACAAATTGTGAGCAATGCTGAGCTTTCAAGTAACGCCCTGCTGCTTTCCTTGAAGAGGGGCAGAATGTTTGCAGTGTGTGTGAGGGAGATTGGCAGCTTTCCCTATTAACTCTGACCCCTTCTTTTGCTTCTTGTATACTCCCTTCCTCAAATGAGTCTGCCACACTAGTTGAGAAATGCACAAGTTTTTCATCAGTATCTTCTAACAGTTTTGTATGTATATATTCTAGCAGATGTCTAGGCTTCTGGTAGTCAGGTTGAAAGTGCATTTCCATTCTAATAGCCTCTTTTCACTTGCTCATAACTCTCCAAACTTTCTGGGCTGATATTTCCATGCTTGGTATCTGCCCAAAGGTGAGTATATTTGAATGTTTGAGCAAGATCCCTTTGTCTTCTAGTTTGTGTAGGAAAAAATATCCCCCCCCTTTTTTTTTTCTCAGCAGGGTCACACCAAAAACGACTGAGGTTTGGCAGGTGACAGCGACAAGAGTTCTTGAAGTGCTACCGTCTTTGCTTGGTTTAGGGAGAAACAAATGAATATAGGAGTGAAATCACCAAGTGTGCCAAGTAATCTTTAAAGCTTTAAAGTGTGTTGTCAGGTTTCTAGTGTGATAGTTTGCATGAGGATGATCATCACTATTTCAGATAACCACACAGAACAAAACCCTTCAAATCCCTACTTTAATATCAGGAACTGGAGGAGATTGTGGGGAACTGGGAGAAATTGTAGTTCCCACAATTATAAGAGACCTCCACAATTCTGGCTACATTCTGCAAATTAAACTCTGAAAAGTTTTCTCTTGCTGCAAACATCCAATCTATTTATGTATGTGGTTATTCTGCTTTTATAACCCAGCCTTGTAAAAAAACAAAAGCAGCAATAAAAAGGTATTCCACTCTATCACACACCCTAATTACCTCAAGGAGGTGTGTATTTCAAATGGTGACTGGGATTAGTTGGTGGTTAACATCACTAGAGACAATTTTTATTTATAATATACTCAAACAAATAAAATACAAAGTGAGGGCTGGGAGGAAGGCTGAATTTGGCTGGATGGAGGTTAGTGTTGCCTGGGGGACTGATGGAGGTGGCTGCAGAAAGCTGGGCATAAGGAAACTTGAATTTGTGTGTGTGGAAGTGGGGTTTGAGGGAAGCTGCTTTGTGGGAGTGTCTGGGGATAGCTGGGAAGGAAACTGGATTTGTGAGTGTCTGGGGATAGAAGCCATAGGGCACGTTGTGAAACCTAGTGGGTGTCTGAGGACTGGGGGCAACTGAGACCTGTTTGGTGGTTGATGCTGGGTATGGGAATCTGGCCCTTCTGACCCACACACCTGTCCCTGCTGTCTCCTTCCTGTGGTTGCTGCTATCACTGCCTGCTCCTCCTGGTTGCTGTTTCCAGGTCCAGCAGGAGGAGCAGCAGACAGAAGCCACTTGGCTGCATGCTCCCCACCAGGTGCCACAGTGGCCTCTGGTGACGGAACCACAATTGCCGGATGTTCCTGCAGCCCAGTTGGATGCAGAATATTCAGTCTGGACCGTGGCAATGCGTGTCAGCCTGCAGGTGTGAGTGTTGTGTGAGACGCATGACACTTGGCAGGTCTGCAAAATGCAGCAGACTTATAAAACACTGAGAGTGCACAGCCAAAACTAAGTCAGAAAATTGAAAAGTTAGGTTCCTACAGAAACATTAGTTTGGTGTCAATGCATCTGTATCTTATACTGCACATTTTAGACAAACAATAATATGCTACACAGTTAACCAGAAATAGAAAATATTCCATATATATTTATTTCTCTCTCTATATAGAATGCTGCTGTGTTAAGTTGCTCAGTGAACCTTTATTAGCCTTTCCTTGCTGTTTTAACTCTACCTGCTAACATTACATCAGATTACTGTTTTGCATTTCATTATATGTGGTGCAGGCGCTACCTAAGAACACGAAGGTGTCTGTGATTGGAGAGGTCAAGATATTTAAAAAAGGAGTGCTAAAGTTACTTTCCTAAGACTATATTTAAGTTTAGGCACTCATCTTTGGAATTGTTGACCATGAATATTCAAGTACCGCCTCCTGGGATGCAGGAATGTCCTTGAGACATGCTATAATCAAATGAAAAGGTGACGTTAGAAGACACAATATACTCGATATGAGAATGAGAGCTTCCTCTTCAAGCAGACATCTGTGAAAACATGGAGGAGAGTGGATAGGAAAATGAGCTTAGTGTGTGGTCAGGTATTTTCCTTGGGATTTTCATTGGCTGCAATTTTTCTTGTGTGTGCTTGTTGACTTTTAAGACTCTTTAAACACCACTGCTTTGAACTCAGCAAAAAGTCAGAGAATGGGTGGAATATGCAGGAGGATCATGCTCTGGGAGGGAGCATTTCCTTCCCTTTTTAAAAGTTAGGTTAGTGTAGCATGATAAATCTCTAGAGACATTTGTTTCCATTTCAGAGACATTCCTACCCTGTTGGCATACAGCGATAGAGGGAAGCAGTGATTGGAGCAGCAAGTACTTGCTTATTGTAATACATAATTGGGGCTAAGTGCCTGCAGTTATTTTTTTCTTAAAACACACACACGCACTGGGGAATGTGATATATTTTGGAATGCTCTTGTGGACAAGAGCTTGCCAGTAAAGGAAATAAAAGGCAACGGTCTCATTCAGTGAATTGCCCTGTGTAGCCGGTATGAAGTCTTGAGTGTTGTGGGTGGACTGGTAGACTGAGAGTTGATTGACTGGAATGCTTTGCTCCTTTTGGCCAGTTGATGGCTGATTAGCAGACTTTTTGGTGGATAATATATGAAATATCACAAGTCACAAGGACGAGAGAAAGATCTCCTTTTAGTCTTGATTTACTGAAAGTCCAGCCAGTTCATGTCGACTTAGTAAAAGTTGAAGTGCTAAGTATCTAGTTGCTTTACGGGGAGAAATGTTGTCAGAGGCCACATTTAGTTTGTGAAAAATAGTGACAAAGAACCATCGTTTTCTTCAATGACACATTGCTCAGTTAAATCTTTGTGTCCCCTGTGCTTGATTCTTTGTGCATTAGGTAGAAGGGATTGTGGTTTCTCTCTGAAAGAGAGAGATCAGCTTCTTTGTGTAATAAATGATTTGATGTGCTTATTCTTCTGCTGATGTCAGCTGTTTTTTTTTTTTAAAGTACTTTGTGGACAGTTGTTGCTGTATGTATAAAAGTACTTCTGTGGTATTAGTGACCATAATACCTCAGTCATGCAGAGCAGGCTGTTGATACCACTCCATCAAAACCATATGCTGCAGCTATGTTAAAACTATGTAGCCTTTCTGAATTTTAGCCCTCTGGCTTCCCACCCATCTGATAGTGACAGGCACAGCTTTCCTTTATGTATATAATAGGTTTCTTGGGTCTGATTTTTGGAGGAACTGAGTATGTGTAGCACCCATTGCCTTAAACTGGAGTTGTGGGTAATCAGCTTCTCAGAAAATCAAATTCCTTGTTTCAGTCATTGCAATGACATCACTGGTGTTACCTTATCAACAAAGAGTCTGACAAGTATATTTCAGAAGGCAGAAGCTGTCTACCTGTTTCTTCCCAATAGTCTCACTCTTGTGCAATGAACTGCTGTTCTTAAAGGAAGGATATATTGCATAACATTTCCTCTAAAACTTTTTAAAAAATAATTTGAGAAAAGAAACTAGAGTTGTATGTTTCTCGAATTATGGTGCTGGTTCAGGAGGCAGCATGGTCAAGTTGTCTGAAGACTTTTAATTCCAAGTTTGCCACTGACTTGTATGATTTTAGTTAACTGTTCCTGCCTCAGTTTCCCCAATCTGAAAATGGAGATTCATTTGTTACAGTTTGCAAACTGCTTTGAAAGTGTAAAGTGCTGTGTAAATTGGCTAATCTACAATGGTGAATGTGACAACCTCCCATTCTGAGAGAATGTTTTGAGGCCCTAACACTAGGAGATTGAGAGGGATGGTTGGGGAAGTGAAGGAGGTGGTCTCAAGACTATAAGAGACTGTCTTGCCAAGTGATCTCCAGAATAAAAAATGTGAATGGATTAATGCTTTCATCCATGACAGGGTTCGTATTAGGCTATTGATCTGTTTCTAGGATGCTTGAAAGCACTTAAGCTTAGGTCTCACAACATACATCTTATTGGGGCAAGTGTGTTTCCTCATACATCATTGGGAGAAACCAAGGAACCAAACAGAATAGAGCTCAGAAGAAGTCAGTGTTATAAATAAGCTGAGATTTCTCTGTTCATCAGTGTAGTGTAGCACTTCAATGTTAACTTTCCTTCAACACTGTCATAAACAGATAGTTAAGGGTTAATGTCTCTTTTACCTGTAAAGGGTTAAGAAGCTCAGTAAACCTGGCTGACACCTGACCAGAGGACCAATAAGGGAACAAGATACTTTCAAATCTTGGTGGAGGGAAGTCTTTGTTTGTGCTCTTTGTTTTGGGGGTTGTTCATTCTCGGGACTGAGAGGGACCAGACATCAGTCCAGGCTCTCCAAATCTTTCTGAATCAATCTCTCATGTTTCAAACTTGCAAGTAGCACAGGCAAGGCGTGTTAGTCTTATGTTTGTTTTCTCAACCTGTAAATGTTCCTTTTTGCTGAGAGGATTTTACCTCTGTTTGCTGTAACTTTGAACCTAAGGCTAAAGAGGTTTTCTCTAGGCTATATAAATCTAAGTACCCTGTAAAGTATTTTCCATCCTGATTTTACAGAGATAACTTTTAATTAAAAAAAAGAAAGGTAAAAATCTTCTTTTTAAGAACCTGATTGATTTTTTTTCTTGTTTTAAGATCCCAGGGAATTGGGTCTGGACTCACCAGGAGTTGGTGGGGGAAAGGAGGGGGGAATGGTTAATTTCTCCTTGTGTTAAGATCCAAGGGGTTGGATCGGTATCACCAGGAACTTGGTGGAAAAGCCTCAAGGCTATCCAGGGAGGGGAAAGTTTTGGGGGGACAGGGAGTGTGCCAGACACTGGAATTCTGGCTGGTGGCAGTGTTACCGGATCTAAGCTTGTAATTAAGCTTAGAAGTGTCCATGCAGGTCCCCACATCTGTACCCTGAAGTTCAGAGTGGGGAAGGAACCTTGACAAACACACATAAGAGGCAGTGAAATATCTCCATTTTGCAGATAAAGATCTGAGGGACAGAGAGGAGAAGTAACTTGCTCAAGGTCATCGAAGAAGCTTTTGGTGAAGGTGGGAATAGAACTGAGTTAGCCCAGTTCCTTAAGCCAAAGACCAACCTTCAGCTGATCATGGGTGACTGGGGTGAAGGAAAGCAAAAACTTGACAGTTAGGAAGAAAGATCAGAGGGAAAATATGGAGCTTCTCAACCTAGTCACTCCACATATAGTCTGTGCTTGAAGAGTCTGTGCCCAACAAATGAGTAAGAAGCAAATGCTGAAAACTTTTCAGAGTGCCATTTTGATTATGTTCCTCTGTAAACCCTGATCTGTATTTTCTAAACGCATCTCATGGTTTGCCTTTGCATGGGAAGTTGGCTGGTTAGTCTGCTTATTTGTATCATGTCTTGGCAGCGCTTCTAATTCCTATGGGCCAAATTCTGCCACTCTTATAACTGACCTTTTTGGGAGGGTAGTTCCTATGGAATTAATTACCATCTGCCAAATTATGCTGCATTGCCAGGCCCGCTGTTATCCTCAGTCTTTCTCTTAGCTTTAGTGAAAATCCTCTGGGCCTCTAGCTAATCTTCCATTTTTTTTATGAAGCTGGGATCAGAAGAAACAGAGGGAGTGGAGAATTGGAGGAGAATTTGAGCATTGGGAGACAAGCAAGCTTGGTTAGGGTAGGTGTTAGTTTACTTGCCCACGTTTTCTCCCTCCCTGAAAGCTACTGCAATTGTTATCCAGTCTTTACTGTCTTCTTCGGCTTTCAGTATAGCATGCATTGCTGTTGTCGTTTGGCTGATAAATGCCATTTCTCAAGCAGTGGTGTGGGATTTGTAGGCCAAATGGATCTTCATGCAGACAATAAGTGGCTTAAATCTAATTGAAAGTGATAACATGAAGCTCGTCTCATAGTGAGGTTTAATTGGATTACAGTAATGTACAGTAATTATGTGGAGACTCACAGGGCATGGAGCCAGTTTCACCATGAGAGAATGGAACCTCACTAGTTGCTAGCTTGTTTATTGAAAATTGGGTAGTCACCTAGAGTGACACTAGTTGCTGGGAGACTTTGGAAACTACTTGGTCCATCTCTGAGTGTTGCATAGATTCCCCCTCTTGGGAGGAGTGCATCCATCCGCACAGAAGCGGATAACCCTTTGGGAAACAGTAGCTGTTAAGGGCTGCAAGTGTGCCTTATATGGATACCAGTGTTTGGAAATGAAGGTAGGAGTAACCACTTCCTCTGCCATTCATGAGTTGGAAGCAGTGAGTCAGGATCTCCATCTCACCCAACTATTTCAGCCTTTCTTTGAAAAACTACCTAGCAAACTCATAGCAGCTCATTCCACACATTTGAGTGTCTTATCTAGATCAGAGCCATGCCATGGTAGCTGTGTGGTGACCATCTGGGCTGCTCATTCTTTCTCTTACCCAGTTGTTTCCCGTCAGAATTCCAGACTTTAAATGCTTTTTGCTTGCAGGACAGATGTCTGTTTCAGATCAGCGAGTCCAAAGCTTTTTACGTCTTTGTGCCATATATTTGACTGGGAATGATATCACTTGTGCAGCCTTTTCTCCAGAGGTCTGGCGGGATAAAGACATTGCTCTGTCTGTTCCTCCTTGAGGCATTAAAGGTCAGTGCAACTGTTGTGGGGCAAACTGAGACTGGCTTATTTCAGCTCCTTTGGTGCAAAAATGGGGAGAGAAGCATGCATTATAATGGGGTGATAGCACAGCTGTAGTTATTTGTATTACCGTAGTGCCTAGGAGCCCTCGTCTTGGATCAGGATTCCATGATGTTAGGCGCTGTACAGCCGCAGAACAAGAAAGCAATCCCTGACCCAAAGAGCTTACAGCCTAAGTATAATTCAAGAGATAAATACAGACCAACATGAAAAATACAAGGAAACAATGAGACAATACGGTCAGCAAGGGAGCTATGGTCTCAGCACATCAGGAGCCTAACCATTGTCAGTGTTTTTCTAGGTATCACCAGGGCCAGCCCTAGCCGAGAGGGGGCTGTGTGGGGCCCCAGGCCTCCCCCCCTCCAGGGTCTGGGAGGCGGGAGCTGTGGGGGGCCACTTTGGGGGGCCCCACAGGCCCAGAGTGGCCCGGGAGATTAGCGGGGGGCTGGGAGCAGCACGCTCCACTTCCCTCGTCCCGGCCCCAGACGTGTTGCTCGGGGGAGGGGGCTTGGGGGAAAGGACCCCCCCTCACACTCACCGGCAGCGGCAGGAAGCAGAGCAACCCGGCCCCAGCCCGCTCTACTCCGCCAGCTCCCAGCCACGGTGCTCTGCTTCCCGCTGCTGGTGAGAGTCGGGGGCGGTCCTTTCCCCAACCCGAGCGACATGGCTGGAGCTGGGCCAAGGGAAGCAGAGTGGGCTGGGGCCATGTCTCTGCGCTTCCCGCTGCTGATGAGTGCGGGGGATGATCCTTTCCCCACACTCACCAGCGGCGGGAAGTGGAGCACTGCAGCTGGGAGCTGCGGAGTAGAGAGGGCTGGGCTGGGTTGCTCCGCTTCCGGCCGCTGCCGGTGAGTGCGGGGTCTCTGGGGGAGGAGGTGGAATGGGAGCGGGCCGGGGCGGAGCAAGGGGGAAGGGGAAGGGGCAGAGCGGAGGGAGTTGTCCGGGGCCCCACACACCCCTAGGGACAGCCCTGCCCCTTTGGGGGCCGGCTGATGGATAGGGCTGGTTGCCAGGGCTGGTGCTGCCGCTACGTATGCAACACGCAGTTGCCTAGGCCTAGGGCACCATGAAATTTGGGGCCCCAAATTTCATGGTGCCCTACGCAGCTGCATATGCTTGTATGCCTAAGGATGGCCCTGGGCATCATGCTAAAGTGTTTTGAAGAGGGATTTGAAGGAGGATGAGTTAGTTCTGCAGATGGTTATGGGCAGCTTCTCTTAGGCATGGGGGGCAGCATAGGAGAAAGTATGAAGGTGCTTGTTTGAAAATTTAACAAGTGGGCAATAGAGGCTGATCTAAGGCAGGAGTCAAGGGATTCAAGGGAGTGGGAGGACATGGTCAAAGTGATGGCTTTGAAAATGATCTTTGCAGCAGTATTCTGAATGGATATAAGCAAGGCAAGACTTCATTGGTCAACTAAGGAAAAAAGAATGTTGCTCTAATTGAAAGGCAAGATGAGAGGCTGGACAAGAGTTTTAGCTGTGTGGATGGATAGGAAATGCTGTGTCTGAGACATCATGCAGAAAGAATCAGCAGGGCTTAGACATAGTTTGGATGTGAGGTCCTACAGAAAGTTCCTAGTCGATGAGGATGCTCAGAGTTTTTTCCTGAGAGACAAGTGGAATGGTAATGGTGTCTACTGTGATCGAGAAAAGGTAGCAGGAAGGTCTTGGGGAGAGGGGCCATTTAAGAGCTCTATTTTCACAATGTTGAGCTTAAGCTGATGGCTGGACATCCAGAAGGCGATGTCAGAGAAATGGGCTGAGATTTCCTTTTGGACAGATGGAGACTGGTCTGTAGTAGAGAGGTAGAACTGAGGGCCATCAGCAAGTGATGGTAGTTGAATTTGTGTTTATGGATGGGATTACCCAGGTTAATTATATATGTTAGTTAATGTTGAGACTAGCTTATTGTTTAACAACATATTTTTAAAAGTGCTTAAAAAAAGCCACATGCTTCCTAGATGTGTCTTAAAAATTGCTGTGCAGCATGGCAATCCAGAGTAGAGTTAGTGGTCCACATTTCAGATCACTTGAGCAAGGAGCTTCCAAGATGCATGTCCTCTTAAAAAAATAAATTAAAAAAAATCAAAATTTTATGGTTCTGACAATTACACGCATGTGAGACTCAAACTATGGGTCTGATCCTCCCCAGACTAAGATCACCTGCTTGGGATTGGTATCAGCTACCGTCCAGCCCCCACTGTCCCTTTGGGGAAGCGATATTTAAAAAGTTGGATCAGTAACATGATTCGGGGTTGATGTTACAGCCATTTCGGCACGTGCAGCAGGATTAGGGTTCTTCAAGCAGCCAGAAGTCAGTAATTTGGTGGCTCGAGGTGACAAGCTGTGGCCTTTGAACCTGTGCAGCATCCATTTACTGTGAGTTTGAGTCCTGCTGTGGCTAGATGTTTGTTCTGTGTTCTTCCTGTGTGCTGCCCAGGCTCTGCGCAGACAGCTGGCACAGCAGACCTGCCCAATGACCAGAAGATATGTTAAGGTACAAAGGCACCCAGCTAGGTTTGCTGTCGGCGAAGCGCAGTACTAGTATCCTGCAGACTCTACCGGGCCATTAATACATGTATGGCCATAACAGTGGACCAGTTCACTGCCCCTGACATGGCTAGTTATTACCCGTCTTGACCTTATCTTTTAGGAGGGGTCAGTATGTACCTGTTATCCTTGGGGAATGTTTTTTGTACCATCCTTGATATCGGGATGCTCTGGTACCACTTGATATCGGGATATGTTTGCATGAGTATTCTGTGCCTAGCACTTCTTAAGAATGTGTATTTCTACAATATCAGCCCTGTTCTTGCCAGATTCTGTGAGCTGGTCCTGCCTCTTGCTCACAGCTTGTCTTTACTGTCTTTATATCAGTAAAGCTTTGACTACTACTTTAGCCCAAGCCTCAGGCCTCTGATACACAGGCTTATGTCTCAGGCTCTCTTCCTACTACACCTGCCCATAGCAGTTTTCTGAATGTGTTGTGCATATTTAGCTCTCTGCCTGCATTTGCAGAGGCTCCTTGTGGAAGCTTTGCCATGAGAGCAAAGTTCTGGTTTGAGAGGATATTTCAGTGCTCCACAGTCATACTCAGATTTTCCTTTAGAAGCATTGTCAAGGAAAATAATATTAATTAGAGTAGAGCTGAAAGATTCTAAAAGTAAGCAGCAGTTTTATGGTAATGTAACTATGCTGCAAGCTCCTCGCCCATTTCCTGAACAGTGGGACTGAGTGATTGGAGAAGCCATGTAGTTGTGAGACTCATCAGTGTAAGCATATCAAAAATGATTGCGGAGCATCAGGGAATGCAGCCATAATAGAGAACCCTATAATAAGGACCAGCGTAGCATCAACATCCACTAATATGGTACCAGAATGATGTAATCATTCAAAACAAGAATTCATGTGTATCATGAAAAATACACACAGAAAACAAATGTCACCTTTTTCATAGAATCATAGGACTGGAGGGGACCTTGAGAGGTCATCTAGTCCAGTTCCCTGCACGCATGGCAGGACTAAGTATTATTAGAATATTATAATTAGAGTAATTTATCCAATCTACACAAACACAGAGAATACTCTTATCAATTTCACATCTCAAAGTGCTGTAGGTCCCTGGAAAAAGGGATCTGAATGCAGAGATCGACATTAGAAAAAAAACTTCAGTCGAATGACCCTCTTTTTAAAACAGCCAACCTCAAATGCGTTTTCCCACAAACAAACTGCTATAGAAAAATCCAGCCATGCACAAACTGCAGTAAGTATTAAAATGGTATTCTAATCCCAAAGACAGAATTTTTGTAGAGCTTTTTCACCCCATTATAATGGAAACTCTGCTGCGACCTTCACTGTGGTGGTACTATTGCCCTACCATAATATTGCTGTGCCACATCAGGACCAGGGTGGAGTTAGTGGTGTAAGTTGGGTTACTTTGGCTCAAGGGGTTCCCAACATACAGTCTATGCTGAGCTTATTTCAATTTTCAAAATGGTCTAAAAACCACATGTGTGGCAAGATTATCTTGAGTACTGGTACTTCCCTCCAACAGGGGCTGAGGTACCTTTTGACAGAAGGGGTAGGACATCCACTGAGATGTTCCCAGGAAGTCTCTTTGTGCTCATGGCCCCCCATTACTCGTGTTTTCTGCAAAAACAAGGGAAATGCCCTCAGAACTTTGTTAATGCAGAGTTAAGGTTGATCAGCAATGCCTCACCCTACCAGAACGTTGAGTGCCTGGCACTCCTGAAAACCAGGAAATAAAGATCACATGGCACCCATCCCTATTATGCAACCCTAACTCTGCCCTCTTTCAGTGATGTCCTGCCTACTCTGATGGATACTGTTGCACTCTATCCATATGATATGGAGCACTGCAGGGACACAACACTTGGGTATATTAGGAGAAACTGTGAGACCAGGTCCTCGCTAAAGCAAAAGTTGTGTGAGGTGAGCTTAGTCAACACAAGCTGGCTACACCTATTCTTATCCTCCGTTTCACCTGTTCTACCCGGATGACCCTTGAGTGGCCAGATGTTACCAACACTTGTCCTAAGGATCCCCTCTGGAGCGTTCCCTGCACTTACTTCCTCACTAGCATGCTGCCAATTCCTATGGCAAGAATAATCTGTTGTGCTCCCCTGCTTGCAGAGCAGACATCACTCAGCACAGAAACAAGTGGTTCATGATCTCTCTGGATGTAGATGCAACTCTCCATGTATTGCAGTGTGAGCTATTGTGACCTACTGCAAGTAATCCCTGCACTGGTCAATGCGATTGCCATAACACACTGAAGGGCTGTTGGAGTGCAGGCAGATGAATGGGAGAATACAGTTCTGTGGGAGACAGCACCCCACATAAAATGACATGTACCTCATGCCTGCTTATTATGGGACAGCCCTGGCTGAAACATACTTACAGTCTATCTCCAGTGACACTTGTCAGCTCCAGGGGGCAGAGTGAAAGCTGCAGGGTGAGATGGCATCTAACTCTAAACTGTAGCTTTCAGAGGTTTAAGTATAGGTGCATTTCATGTTCTGGAAGGGTTCACAGCCCTGCCAATCAACTTTAACTGAGTGTTAACCAAGTTTTTGGACACTGAATCTCACTCTGGTCTGAGGCTTGTCGAGTTCCAAACACTCTCCTTGGCTCCTTTCTGGCTCCAAGACCAAGAAGTACCTAGGTAACGTTGGCACAGAAATAATAACAATACCCAGTTCTTAGAATCTGAAGCAGTGTTTCAGTGCTGTTTGCATAGGATCCAATGGAGACAGCTCCTGTGGTTATGCCTCAGCTGGATCCAAGCTGTACACTGACTGGGGGTGGGGATGGGATGAGAGCTCTTGATTGTTTCAAACTCTTCTACTGCTGATATTGGCATTGCAGATCTCCATGGTATGATCGTGTGGAACTCATTAAAAATGTTAGCATTTGGCTGAGTGGGTACATGCCTCTGTCTCTCTCTTTCTGTAACCCAGAGTATATAAAACCCCCACTTCACAGTTGTCCTCTTTCTGCCAGCCTGAGTGAATGTGGAATTAAGTTATCTCCTGGCATTGGGACTCCTCCACTTGGATATTTCAGCCTATCCCCAGCCAGCCTTTCTTCTTTAGAAAAGCTGTATTAGAACTGGGAAAGGTACAGAGAAGGACAACAAAAATTATTAAGGGTATGGGACAGCTTCCACGTGAGGAGAGACTAAAAAGACTGGGAATGTTCATCTTGGAAAAAAGACGATTAAGGGGTGATATGATAGAGGTTTATAAACAATGCATGGTGTGGAGAACGTGAATAGGAAAGTGTTATTTACCCCTTCACATAACACAAGAACCAGGGGTCACCAGATGAAATTAACAGGCAGCAGGTTTAAAAAAAAACAAAAGTAAGTACTTCTTCACACAACGCACAGTTAACTTGTGGAACTCATTGCCAGGGGATGTTGTGAAGGCCAAAAGTATAAAATTAGATCAGCTCATGGAGGATAGGTCCATCAATGGCTTTTGGTCATTAGCTATGGTCACATCCAGAGCATGAGGCTGTCTCTAAACCTCTGACTGCCAAAACTGGGACTGGATAATGGGATGGATAACTCAGTAATTGCCCTGTTCTGTTCATTCCATCTTGAGTATCTGGCATCGGCCACTGTTGGAAGACAAGATACTGGGCTAGATGGGCTATTGGTCTGACCCAGTGTGGCCATTTTTATGATCTCTACCAGCCATCATTACAGTTTGGAAGGAAAGCATACTCTTCTGTGGCCCTTTAAGAACTGCTAACTACTGACAGTTATTCTTTGCTACTCCCTCTAGACTGGTGGGAGTTTATCCTGAAGACTAAGAAGTTGGAATTTCCTGACCTTTGGAAAGTTGAGACATTTTAACTAACTCTGTGAAGGGCCTCTAATGATCTGTTAAATTCAGTGTCTAGGCTCTTGGCTACAGACATTATTTCTTTTCAAGCCCTCTTGGCTATAGAATTCTAGGACCAGATTAGTGGGTGAGTCAATTTATGAAGAATGATCCAACTTATAAGTGTCAGTCGTCTTTCTGATATCTGATTAGTCCTTCCTCTGCACTTCAAGCAGTTTGACTCCAGTGCAGTTCACATCTTGGTCCATCTAGAGAAGAAAATATAAAGAGCTCACCCAAGATGTAGACTGGTCCAGCAGTCCAGCAAAGTCGCACTTATTCTGAAGGACTGAACTAATTTTAACTCCATCTCCTCATTATTCACATTTTTACAAGCATGCAGGATCCCTTCACATCAGTGGGTCCTGGAATTATCCATTGAGACTACACACTTTAACTTGGGGTCATGCAAAAACCCAACCCCTTTTCCATCCTTCTTGAGGAATCTTTCTGATGGACTGCTGAGACACAAAATGCAATCTCTTATGGAAATGGAGGCTATCATGCAACCTTTCTAAATCTAATACACATACACCTCTACCCCGATATAACACTGTCCTCGGGAGCCAAAAAATCTTACCGTGTTATAGGTGAAACCGCGTTATATTGAACTTGCTTTGATCCACCAGAGTTCGCAGCCCCGCCTCCCCCGGAGCGCTGCTTTACTGCGTTAGATCTGAATTTGTGTTATATCGGGTCGCATTATATCTGGGTAGAGGTGTACTTAGCAACTTTACTATTTGTCATTTTTGCATACTTTACCTGTTTTCTTTGTTACATTGGTTTGCGGTACCATTATTGATTTGTAATGGGTGCAGTATAAGAGCCGATCTTACAGCCCATTTCTGCTTCCATTGAAGTCAATAAGAGCAAGATTTTGTCCCTAGACTTCAAATACTCTTCTCAAGGTATGTTCTAGTTTTGGCACATCAGTGTATATTAAATATTTAACGAGACTTTTCCACCTTTTGGAGAGCCACTGATAAGTAATTTATTGCATCATCTCCTAAGCTGCTTGTCAGAGAAATGCATATAGCTATATTAACAGTATTTTTGAGTTCTTGTTTTTCTACATGAGACAGTATAACTAACTTGCATCTTTCATTTGGAGTATTTCATTTCACTTGTGATACTGAAGAAGCTGGAAATGGCCCTTATATTTAGAAAGCCTAACTCCTTCCATTATAAAAGATTTGTGTGAACTTTTCTGAGAACTTAATACTTCCATTGTTTGCCCTAAGCCTCTTGGGGTATGTCTACACTACCCACCGGATCGGCGGGTAGCGATCGGTTTATCAAGGATCAATATATTGCGTCTCATCTAGATGCAATATATCAATCCCCGAACGCACTCCTGTCGACTCTGAAACTCCACCAGGGTGAGTGGTGGTAGCGGAGTCGACGGGGAGCCGCGGCTGTCGATCCCGCGCTGTGAGGATGGGAGGTAAGTCGAAATAAGATACTTTGACTTCAGCTACGCTATTCCTGTAGCTGAAGTTGCGTAACTTACATCGACCCCGCCCCCTAGTGTAGACCAGGCCTTGTATTTAATGGGAGATGGCCTTGGGGCCAGGGAGGTAGCCTTTTGCTGATCCCATGAAATTCTGATAAGATTTGTCTGAGTTGTGAGCTGTTAGAAAGTGCTATTTCCCATCTGTGGCTTGTGGTGTACAGCTTGATATTTATTTATTTATTTGGGGCAGCTTGTAAGGAACCCTGAGCATTCCAAAGCTCTACATGTGTTCCCCAGCATAGATACTGCAGTAAACATCCACCTGGCAAAGACTTGGGCCAGGTACTTCAAAAGAAGCTCTAGAGTCAGGGAAAGGGCAGAGAACCAAGCAGGGCTGGGTGAAGGTCCTGTTTTCCCCACTCATCCTTCACTGAATGAGGCAGGGGTCCAGTGGGAAAAACTGTATCATGTAATTAAAGACTGCATCATAATGTAGGGGGCTGAATTAAGGTTCCATGGGGAACCTTAAATCTGGCAATTCCTATCTTTTAAGTGCTCAACCTTGTGGCCTAAGCTTTATTTTACTATAGTTATTTGGGATATAATTGAATCTACTTTCTTTGATGTCACATAAGAATTGGTCTGTATTTGAATGTTTTGCCACTGATTTCTAACTAGCCATGTGCAAATAAACTGAAGATTGTGACTCCTTTGGAAAGCTGACCTAAAGTCGTGTATATATTAATGAATTTACAGGAACTCAGATATTTACATAGTTATTTTGAACTAACATAATTGTAGGCCCTATACTATAGGTAGCACATGGGTTTTGCATTATTGTCCTTATACAATAATTGTTATACACATGGTTTTACAGTAACTTTCATATTTGATTTTATGGACTGTCTAGAATACAGCAATAGTACCTGTGTGCCTGAGAACATGCATTTTCCTGTTTTCATATTGCATATGTTAGGCTACTTAAGTAGCAAAAAAGCCCCTTGATAACCTGTTAATGCTGCAATCATTTCATTAATATACTTGTGGGTTTTTGGGTAAATCAAATACTTGATATTGCAAAAAATACAGGATTTTATATATTGACTTTGCAAATAGTCTTAAATTGCTTCTCAAATCTACAAATTCAGACTTCTAGATACATGTATTAAAGACTTTTGGAGTCCTGTAGAAGTTTATTGTGAAGCTGCATTCATAGGTATTGGTTCAGTTTTTTGGCTTCAATTTTTTCTAACCATGCCACACTAGTAACTGCATGTTTAAACATATAAACCCTGTTTCCTAAACTTTTATATCTTATGTTTTCAGAATTAAATTAATGTTTGTACTATATACAGTACAGGGTTTAGCCAGTGACTTAGAACACTGTTTCTATGGCACAAAAATGTGTATAATATATGAAGATTTGCAGGAATTAAATCAGGTACCATCTGACTTACAATTCAATTTAGAACATTGATCTGTATGATCTTTTGTGATGAGGAGAAAGAAAATGGCACTGGTAACCCTTGAGTGCTTGCTAGTTGACTTAATATATTTTAATTTAGCCAGTTCTGTAAAGTAAAATACAAATCCTATTTTAAAGCAAGGAATCAATCACATTTTAAATGTGGTCCTTCCCTGGGTGCTTACATCTAGAATCAGAGTAAATGGGGAAAACTCCAGCAAAAAGCTTATGATTTTTATGAAGATCATTCATCTCTGGCATTGCCACCTTGTTCTATTTTTCCAACCCTTTTCCAAAACCAGCGCTGATTTTGATTTGTGTCTCACAGAATCTGCTCCAGGTTCCTTATGCCTGTCCCAAGAACCTACCTCAATGGCCTCTGCCTCTGATTCAGTTGGCAGCAATTTTCTGTGTAAAAGGGATCAACCAGAAGGTCCAGTTTCGTGTTACTCATGTCTTGCTATGGGAAGAACTTATTTTGTTTGCTGTTCTACCTCTTCTGTACACTGCACCTGTGCCGTGGAGCTGCCCAGCCATTGTTTTGTTGGGGAATTGAGATCTTAAGTCTCCCTCCATGTCTAGGAGGGTTTGTATCTCTCTGACCCTGCCAGGATTGCCTGTCTTATTGCACTTGTCTCTCTTAGGTTGTTGTGGCTTCCTGCAGGCTGCAGTAAAACACCTTCTGCCCCTTTGCCCTGGTTCAAGATCTTGCAGCATTTCTAGCTCCTTTGTCTATCACTAGGCCCTGGTCTACACTGGGGAGGGGGTTGGGGGGCCGGGATCTAAGATACGGCACTTCAGCTATAAGAATAGCGTAGCTGAAGTCGACATATCTTAGATTGACTTAGAATCACTTACTTTGCGGCACGGGATCAACGGCCGCCGCTCTCCCGTCATCTTTGCTTCCACCTCTCGCCGAGCTGGAGTTCAGCAGTTGATGGGAGAGTGATCGGGGCTCGATTTATCAAGTCTACACTACACGCGATAAATCAATCCCCAATAGATCGATCGCTATCCGGCGGGTAGTGTAGACGTACCCTAGGAAATTAACCTATTGCTGAGTCCTGCTAGGATCTAAAACTGGTGCATCTCAGATACCAAAATAGGTTAGAGAATTTGTCCTTCCTGACGTGTTTAGCTGCTAAGTGTGATGAGTGGTTGGTTTACTCTTGAGGCAAATCACAACCAGCTCTCTGGATTAAAAATTGGTTAATGGAGCTTTTTTGAGGTGGTGAGGTCACATAGTTGGTGGTATGGAGCCTGCCAGTTTGTTTCAGCAACTGGCCTGTTTCAGTGTGTGGACAGGACTTTTTCCAGGGAGCTGGCAACTATCTTGCAGGGGTATATTTAACTAATAAATACTTATCCAAAGACAGCTTATTTTTGGCTAGTAAATGACAGTGATTCTGCTGCTTTTTATTCTGAAATCTATGTGCCTAATCTATATTTCCTCTCAAAGTGTTTCCTTATTCCAGGGTAGTAATTAAAAAAAAATAAAATCTTCATCTTGATAGTATCAAGCTGCTGACTTCTTTGAACTATGGGTGTAGTAAGAACATAAGGGTGCAAAGAGCAGATTCCAGAAAAATTAACAAGGGGGGATGGTCCATACTTAAATGTAAAGGATCCATTTCTTCCTCCTGGCTTGCACAGGGGCATGCTTTACATTTTGAAAGTTCATCTGGTTTCCAAGGCTTACTTTACATTATTATCCGTTTTGGAAGGTGTATAAGAACTACAAGCAAGAATAAGACAACTATTTGTGTTTGTATAACGTGCCTGTTTGAGCTCTGTGGAAACTGGAGATTAGTCTCATGTTCATGGATTTCCATTTTTCAGCTCCAATAAACCCACTGTACCTGGTCAGTTAAAAGGTGCTGCTACCATTGTTCTCCTAAAGTGGTTCAGTTTTGACAGTAAAGCATGGCACTACTTGGGGGTCCAGTTTCCTGTCCTTTCCAAGAGGAGCAGTTTCAGCACTTTCTGAACGATGGGTGGGAGTGAGACCTACAACGTGGTGAACTTGTAGAGCAAACTCTACATTCAGTGTAAACATATGCAATGTTTTACTTAACTTTGCTGCTTCTTCCCCCACCTAGCCCTCTGTTCCTTCCACTCAGATGTCATATATCGGTCTGCTGGTGGTCAAACTGCTGATGGTTCATATTTTAGCTGGAAAAAATGCTCCTTGTTGGGATTCTGGTATGTCTGCATACAATGAAAAATGTTGAGTGGGCTGGGTTTAATTTCCAGCAAATTTGTATCAACTTCTGGGAGCTCTTTTGTTTAATAGAAATTCTTCTCTACTTTTCACTCCCCCTTCCCACCCTCCACCCAACCTTCTCTACAAGGCTTGCTGAGGTATAGTTGATTTAATCTTATGACTGAAAAGAAAAATGCATAGATGCAAATATTTTATATTTTGAAAGGGCTCCATTGTTAAAGCTTGCATTCAATGGACTCTCTCTGTCTTGCTTAAAGAAGCAAGTAGCTAATGTCACAGCCAGACCCTAGAACTTAATAGTGAACATTAGTTTGTAAATGATGTTTACTTTTAAATGGTCAAGCCATCAAAACACTTCTGTATATGTAGGTTGGAAGTTGTGTGGTTAGGAATAGTCCATTAAGAGGTAGCTGCTGTTGGAGTTAATGTGTGAGATGACCCGAATAAGTGGCAATAATTAGATTTTTGCCTTGTTTGCTGCGTTATGATGCACAAGGAAGAAGTGAAGGATGGTGGTACAATAAGAGAGGTTATTTTAAACTTAAAAACATCAGGAATATCAAGTCTTGCCTTCCCAGATCCTCTGGAGGCCTCCAGTGGAGAATCTGGAGGTGTAAGTAGGAAGTTCTATGTCCTATTAAGGGGTGAAGGTATTGGATCCAAGGGCTTGTTTGCACACAAGCTGTACTGTTTTTACTATACCAACATAAAGTGGCACCATCCCCTACTATGGACACAGTTATACCTGTATATATGTACTTGTACAAGTACAGCTATTCCTGTTCAGGAAGGGGAATAAGCTATACATATTTAATCTTTTGTATTACTGTAGTGCTTAAGTGACAACCAAGAATGGGGCCCCATTGTGCTAGGCGCTGTACAGAGCAGCAGACGGCCTCTGTCCCAAAGAGCTTATAGTCTAAATAGGCCGGCCGGCCAGCCAGCCAGAGGGTGGGCAAGGGGTATAACATACAAACTGTGTGAATAGTCTGATGGCAGCAAACATGTTAGCTCTATAATACATGGGTTTTTTGGGTGGCTTTACTTAGGAGGGGATCAGCTAAATGGAAAGAAGAGGGAAGGGGACAGGGCAGTGGAGAAGAGGGGCAGGTATGGAGTGTGGGGTCAGGGGACTTGAGCAAAGAGCTAGTCAGAGAAACCGAAAAAGTCCATTCAAAACTATGAGTTCTCTGAATGTCCAAAGGACCCCACTTCGCTGCCTTCTGCTGGCTGGAGTCTGTTATAAGGCATATTATATTGAGAGAGCTGCAGCCACACTAGGAGTTGTTTTTTAAAAATCACACCTGAACGTTATACTGGTACAAAAAAACTGTGTTGACCAGGCCTTAACAAAACAGCTTTTCTTCAGCTATCTGCGTATTAAGCATAAATGGTTGTTAACAAAAAAGACTAAGCCAGAAAAATAACTTCCCCCTCCTTTAGGTTTCCCTTTCTTGGTGCATCAGTCATATTCTAACCCTGCTGGCTTGCTAGTCATCCATAGGATTTGTGGTGGAGGCACCAACTTTCAGGGGGAGGGAGGTTTACACACCCATGGCCTGGAAACTTCAAACATGATTTATTCTATTGCATTTAACAAGAATCAGTACCTTTTGAGTATGCCTTGGGGAGAGGAGCAATGGATGTTGGGAGCCAGAATGAAAATCTGCTTTCAGATAAACCAGTGTAATTCCAGAGTACCTGTACTTAAATCCCTGGAGTTACAATAATTTTATAGTTTTCACTGAGAGCAGAATTTGTCGTGTTCATTGTACATTCTCTAATATTTACTTAGTTATTGCTAGTATTGTGGTAGCTCCCAGCAGCCCCAGTCATGGCCCAGGTCCCCATTGTGCTAGGCACTGTACAAATACAGATCAGAGATGGTCCCTGCCCCAAAGAGCTGACGAGGAAGACGAGGAAACGCATGGATACAGACACAAGGAGTTCAAGGAAAAAGATGGAATATTGTCTAAATAGACAAGCAGATGCAGGGAGAAGAAGTTGTATGCAGCATATTTTCGTTAAAGGTTGCATGAGAAATCAAAATAAGTCTATGCATCTATATGAAAGGACATTACAACTGTGCTTGTGGTTTTATAAAGAATAAAGCACCAGTGTACTTCCATGGAAATTTTAATGGCGCAAGACTGTCTATATGGGCCCGCAGTGAACAGTACGGCATATGTATATCCTGTTCTGTATTCCCTAGTCTGGGATAGTGGGATAGGTGATAGAGTATCTGAAAAGCGAAGTGACTGAGCATACCGTAACTCCCCTTCCCCGGTAACTGCAATCGTAAACATTTTTTTAAACTGTTGTACATCACAACAAACCAAGCTAGTGAGCTTAGACTAATGGGATCATAGTGAAGTCTTGACACAATTTTGACAGAACAAGGAGCAATGGTTTCAAGTTGCAGTGGGGGAGGTCTAGGTTGGATATTAGGAAACACTATTTCACTAGGAGGGTGGTGAAGCACTGGAATGGGTTACCTAGGGAGGTAGTGGAATCTCCATCCTTAGGAGGTTTTTAAGGCCCAGCTTGACAAAGCCCTGGCTGGGATGATTTAGTTGGGGATTGGTCCTGCAAGGGGTTGGACTAGATGACCTCCTGAGGGTTCTTCCAACTCTAATCTTCTATGATTCTAAGTCTCTAACTTTTCCCCGTTTGCCCTCCTTTCCAAGCATGGGAAGCTGTCACTGCTAAAATCAAGCCCTTCTTTACTGACCCAGGTCCAAAATGATCACCAGGTTTCCCAAGTTGTTGCTTAAATGATCCCAGATTATAGACTTCACTCTGTAGTGCTAGATCCATGTTCCCACAAAATGCTTGCCCTGAAGAAGCATTGCTATGTGGGGAAGCTGCTCAGTGGCTGGGCAGACACCAACGTCTGCAAACTCAGAGGACATTGCTGAATATAAATCACTGGAAACCATACTCTGCATCAGCACTCAATTCTGCCCTTGCTGACTCAGATGTGGAAGTGGAGAACTTGACCTGATAATTTGTTTAACTTTTGTGGCCATACATATGAAAATCTGCTCTTAACTCTTGTATCTTGTGCTCTCCTTGGCTCTACAATATTTGGTACACCCTTTCATGCAAAAGTCTCATGGTGCTTGGCAAACAATAACTCTGTGAAAGAGCCTGTGATTGTTGCTTCACAGAGGGGAGAACTGAGGCTCAAAATGTTGGCTTGCCTAAGTTGAGTCATTTGTGGAGTTGGATGGAACCCAGAAGTCTTGACTCCCAGTCCTGTGGTCTGACCACTTAGGAAGCATTCCCCGTATTCCAGAGTGAAGCACTAGTGACCAATAAATGCAAACAGTCAAACCTGAGAATAAAACCTGGCTATTTGAGGGGCAGGGGAAGCCAAAACAGATCTTGACTGTCTTGTAATGTTGTAGCTGTGTTGGACCCAGGATATTAGAAACACAAGGTGGGTGAAGTAATATCTTGTATTGGACCAGCTACAGAAGATAGTTCATTAAGATATTACCTCACCCACCTTGTCTCTATCTTGACTGCCTTAACAGATGAGATTCCCTGGGGTTATGTCCTGAAGCCAGAGGGATGATATCCCTTATTAGAGTATCCTACCTAGTGTAACTGAGGAGATATGAATATATAATATATATAAAAAAAAATTCTATCCACCACCCTTGTGATGGATGGCTGTATGTGGCCTCTCAGTTTCTGCCACCTTTCTACCATTCTCTCTTCCATCCTTTTCTGCCTCTTATCATGCCTCACTTTTTGCTCTCATTTTGTGACTCCCACTCCCTCCCTGTTCAGCAGAAAGCTGCATGCTGCTTGGGGTTCGGGCATCCCACAGTGGTTCTGTGGTGCAAAGTCACGTGTTCTTGCAGCTTAGCTGGCCATCATGAGAGCTGAGAAGAAAAACTTGAGGCTGCAGGTTGCTGCCCACATCTCTAGCCTTGTGCAAAGGAACTGCTCCTGTGGTTGACTGCATTATAGGCTGCTTTGTTGAGGCTAGACCAGAATGCTGGAGACTTTTAAGAAATCAGCCCCTGCTTTATAAACAGGCAGAGAAGTATGTTTGCTTTGGAAAGGTGCAGATTCAATATCATGCAACTTTCTCCAATCACTGTTCTCTGCCCTATATGCCTTTGTCCCTCACCAACCTTGGGTGGGGAGACGTTGAGCTAGTTCTAATTTAGAGTTTTGCTATGCTTTCTGCTTCAGTAGTTTGTGAGGGTGAGTTGACAGGTTTTTTTAAAATCACAAAATCAGTTTGGTTCTAAATTTATTTTGAACTTACACATTAAAGATGCCTTATATGCATGAAATACTTTTCAGTAATATATCTTACATGGTTCTTTTCATCAGAAGATCTCAAAACACTTTACAAAAGTCAGTGTCTTTATCCCCATTTTACAGAGGAGGAAACTGAGGCACAGAGGCTAGCAATTTGCCTATGGTCACCCAACAGAGCAAGGAATAGAACCCAGATCTTCTGAATCCCAGTCCAGTGCCCAATCCACTAGGCCACGCTGCCTCCCTATAAATGTAAAACTTGTTAATGGAATTCTAATATTGCAGAGTTAAGGAATTCCAGATTTATAATTAAATACACATCCTTTGTGCTTATGCTTTAAGATACTGACTCAAAATACACCACCTCGACAAATTAGAGAATTGGCCTGAAATCAACAAGATTAAATTCAATACAGACAAGTGCAAAGTACTGCACTTAGGAAGGAAAAATCAAACACAACTACAAAATGGGAAATAATAGGTAAGGTGCTAGTACTGCTGAGAAGGATCTGGGGATTATGGTGGATCACAAATTGAATGTGTCGTCAATGTGATGCAGTTCCAAAAATGGCTAATATCAGTTTGCATTGTATTAACAGAAGTGTTGTATGTAAGACATGGGAGAGAATTGTCCTGCTCTACTTGGCACTGATGAGGCCTCAGCTGGAGTATTGTGTCCAGTTCTGGGCATCACACTTTAGAAAAGATGTGGACAAATTGAAGACAGTCAACAGAAAAGCAACAATGATAAAATGATAAAACGTTTAGAAAACCTGACCCATGAGGAAAGGTTTTAAAAAAGAAAAAAAAATTGGGCATGTTCAGTCTGGAGAAAAGAAGATGGAGAGGGAGGGGACCTGATAGGTCTTCAAATATGTTAATATCAAGAGGACAGTGTTCAATTGTTCTCCACATCCACTGAAGGCAGGACAAGAAGTATTGGGCTTAACTTGCAGCAAGTGAGATTTAGGTTAGATCAGGGGTAGGCAACCTATGGCACGTGTGCTGAAGGCGGCACACAAGCTGATTTTCCGTGGCACTCACACTGCCTGGGTCCTGGCCACCGGTCCGGAGGGTTCTGCATTTTAATTTACTTTTAAATGAAGCTTCTTAAACATTTTAAAAACCTAATTTACTTTACATACAACAATAGTTTTGTTATATATTATATACTTATAGAAAGAGATCTCCTAGAAACATTAATATGTATTATTGGCACGCGAAACCTTAAATCAGAGTGAATAAATGAAGACTCGGCACAGCACTTCTGAAAGGTTGCCGACTCCTGGGTTAGATATTAGGAAAATCTTTCTAACTCTCAGGGTAGTTAAGCTCTGCAATAGGCTTCCAAGTGAAGTTGTGGAATCCCCATCATTGAAGGTTTTTAAGAACAGGTTGGACAAGCACCTGTCAGGGATGGTCTAGGTTTACTTGGTCCTGCCTCAAATCTGGGCCCTGGACTTGATGACCTGTCAGGGTCTCTTCTAGCCCTACGTTGCTATAATTCTATCATTCTCAAACTAACATAGAATCATAGAAGATTAGGGTTGGAAGAGACCTCAGGAGGTCATCTAGTCCAACTCCCTGCTCAAAGCAGGACCAACCCCAACTAAATCATCCCAGCCAGGGCTTTGTCAAGTTGGGCCTTAAAAACCTCCTAAGGATGGAGATTCTACCACCTCCCTAGGTAACCCATTCCAGTGCTTCACCACCCTCCTAGTGAAATAGTGTTTCCTAATAACCAACTAGACCTCCCCCCACTGCAACTTGAGTCCATTGCTTCTTGTTCTGTCATCTGGTACCACTGAGAACAGCCAAGCTCCATCCTCTTTGGAACCCCACTTCAGGTAGTTGAGGGCTGCTATCAAATCCTCTTCCCCCCTCTTCTCTCCTGCAGACTAAATAAGCCCAGTTCCCTCAAACTCTCCTCGTAAATCATGTGCCCCAGTTCCCTAATCATTTTTGTTGCCCTCTGTTGGACTCCCTCCAATTTGTCCACATCCTTTCTGTAGTGGGCGGACCAAAATTGGACACAGTTCTCCAGATGTGGCCTCACCGATGTCGAATAGAGGGGAATAATCACTTCCCTCAATCTGCTGGCAATGCTCCTACTAATGCAGCCCAATATGCCATTAGCCATCTTGGCAACAAGGGCACACTGCTGACTCATATCCAGCTTCTCCTCCACTGTAATCCCCAGGCCCTTTTCTGTAGAGCTGCTGCTTAGCCAGTCGGTCCAGCCTGTAGTAGTGCATGGGATTCTTCCGTCCTAAGTGCAGGACTCTGCACTTGTCCTTGTTGAACCTCATCAGATTTCTTTTGGCCCGATCCTCCAATTTGTTTATTTTTGTTTGTTATGCAGTTGATTGTTGCCTTTGGGAAAAGTTCCACTAATATTTTTGAAGAAATGTAATATCTAAACAATATTGAATACCTGCTTGCCAGCTAGGATTGTTTGACAGCTGCTGAAGAGGATTTGAATGCTAGACAAAAAATGCAAATGTTTCCACAAAATTAATAGTCACATTCTGTCTGATATGCTGCTGTTAATAGTACAGTGACTCTGCTACTGAGTCTTTAGTAATTATTGAATTATTTGATTAAAATTTCCTCTTAGGGAAGTTGTTATAGGCTACGGGAAGTTTCAGTGGAAGGTGCCAAGCAAAGGCTGAGTGGCCAAACCTTCCAAACTTTTCTCATCCAGTGAAAGATGCAACCAAACTTAAAACTCAAGTGTTGTAGCATACAGTAGTGTTTTTCCTACATGCACAGAGCCCTACAAGTTGAGCTCTCTTGAAATAGAAATGCTCGTTGTGCAATGACAATGTGGATTCTTTAAAGTGGAGCATGAGATAAGATGTGTGTGTACAGGGAAGCTCCAACGAGGGGAAATCTAGTTTTAAATATCAGTGGGGAAAAAACTCATTGAGATCAGTTTGGGAGTGAGTTTCCATAAGGAAAATTGCCTAAAAGGAGGTGGGATCAGAACAACTTGTTCAGTTTAGGAAGCACCTGTTGGAAAAGATCTAGAGACCAGTCCTCCAAAAAGGGGGAATGGACTAGCTGGCCTAGCTATATGTAGATTATTTCCAGCCTAATTGCTGTAGGATCATAAATATTAGAGATGGAAAAGGCTGGCTAAGGGTTGTCCCATCCTTCTCCTTGCCAATGGAGAAATTACCGCCAGTGCATTGTCAAGTGCTTTCTCTAGTTGAGCCTTGATTATCACCAGAGATTCCATTGCTTCCCTTGGGAGATTGGTCACTAGTGAAGTATTGGCTAAATTCATTAGTTTAAGAGGTCTTAGGGCATGGAGCTTATCTACTCTATTTGTACAGTGGTGAGCCCACTGCCAGCACTCAGGAAAATTTGGTAATCTTTCAGATGAATTTCTTAATTTCATCTGTTGCCCCTAAATAATTTCTCCTCATCCTTGGTGCTGACAACTTTCAAATATTTAGACTGCTGTAATCATATCAACCCATTCAGTGTCACTTAGACAAGCTGTGTGTCTGTTTCTGTCACTACTTAATCTCATCAAATTCCTGGATCCTATTTTGCTCTTCTGGAAACTTGTTCCCAGCTTGTCTACTCCTTTCTGTACACTTTCCTAGACAGCTCGGCAGTCTGGAAGCGAAAATCTGCCACCCCAAACGTTTACGTACGGAAGAAATGAAGGGAATAGATGCCTGGAATAGACTATAGCCTCAGCCAAAGCCATGTAGAGGATTACTTTCTTCACTGAACCAGAGCACAAATGCTTCTGGGTATGCAGCACTTTGTTCCCATATCATTGCAAGGCCCTATCTAATCTGTTCTCTTAGCATCGCATTCTGATTTTTTTCCCTCTCTCGTATGATCTAGATGTCTTTCCCTACATGTAATAGCTGCATTTGTCTGTCTGAGAACCTTACTGAGGGTTTCCCTGTGTTTTTTATGTTGAATTGAATTCAGCATCTTTAATGACAGTCACTTGGAGTTCTTTGTAATGGAATTGCATTTAAATTGAAGTCTGCTTTCTCAGCTAGGTAGCTGTTGCCTTATCAAAATTGGCGCTGTTCGAACCTAAATAAAATGCCTTTGGTAAAACAGGTCTTCCTTTTAAAATTACTTTGTGTGACTTGGCAGTAATCACTTGAATTGTGGCCAAACAGTGAATTGGTTAGGTCAGAATTTTGATTGCTTATTCAGAGAAGGTTTGCATAATGTCTGCATGTTGGGGGTCAGAATGGTGCATTGCTGAAACTGAAGGACAGTGCTGAATGTTTTTATACTTCTGTCTGCCATTGTGGTGCTCTGAGGATTATTACTTAGGATTTTCTGATCCTTAACATACTTTGGGATATTTAATACAGCAGTGGAATCTGTTCACCCTCAAGTTTTAGTTTTTAAATAGCTGTAATATTGCCAATCAGCTGATTAAAAACAAGGCATCTCTAAGTGTTATCACTAATTTTATGACTGGTTTTTTTTTCTTGGTTCAGATTGGAATCTGAGTGTATTCTGAAATGTCCATATAATGGAAAGAAGTGATACTTTGCACCTGTAAGAGCTTATTCCCCCCCCTTGAAGGATCTTAAGTATTTGGAATTAAGATGTATCGCTTTACCCTCCACTGCAGCCACCTCTGGGGTGAAACCCAGCCTTTAAACTGCACATAGCAACACTGAACAGCAGTTCAGAAGAAGTAGTAAAGAACTATGTAGGCAGTTGGAATTGCAGGAAGAAATGAGGATCACCAGATACAACCACCCAAGGTGGAATGTGGCAAGCATAGCAAGGTTTAACACCCTCACTCCTTTAAGAAGAGGGTTGGGATCCTGTAAAAAGGAAATGTGAATTTTGTTGTTTCAATGACACTGGTACAAATGTGCTTCATTAATAAGGTAACAAATTTGTCAGCCCTGAAACTCAGCCCTTGTTGTGAGAGTCTAGCCCAGTTCTTATCAACAGTGTTTAAAAAAAAAAAAAATTGCAGCCAGATTAGGTCCTAAATTATACCTGTACAGCTCCATTGTTCTTAAATATGCTCTGGGTGCAACTTGTGCAAATTATGCCCTGGTTATTTTACACAGATATAAGCGACTTGAACTTAGTAAACATTACACTTAATGGCATATTTGGAATAAAATGCAGTTTGCGCAATTTCCGCTTTGTTGCCTCTGCAGGGCTCAGCAAGAATAAAAAGCAGTAAAGGCTCCCGTTTGTCCAAGTTAGCAGAATCCTGAGTACCTGGGCAGCCCACAGTTGAATAAATACGGTGCTTTTTCTATATGGCCATCATTTTTCAGAACAGAATCACATCTGAAGGAGCACATGTGATCAGGATCTTGACTTCAAATATAATCTTAAGGCAATATCTAATTGTGTGGTGCCCCCAAACCCTGCCTGGTCACTGGGTTCAGTAGTGGCTCTCAGAGTTTGGCCTATTGAGTCACCTGCCACTTTCCGCAAAACCAGTCTGAACATTTTTGAGGCAATTGAGAAGCTTAGGGATAATTGCAGGATGACAAATGGGAGTGAGGATATTACCACATCCGAGGTAGAAGCCAAACTCTACAAGCTTAATGGGACTAAATTGGGGGGCCTAGATAATCTTCATCCAAGAATATTAAAGGAACTGGCACATGAAATTGCAAGCCCATTAGCAAGAATTTTTAATGAATCTATAATCTTGGATTGTACCATATGACTGGAGAATTGCTAACATAGTCCCTATTTTTAAGAAAGAAAGAAAAAGGTGATCCAGGTAACTACAGACCTGTTAGTTTGACATCTGTAGTATGCAAGGTCTTAGAAAATTTTTTGAAGGAGAAAGCAGTTAAGGATGTTGAGGTCAATAGTAATTGGTGGTGGTGGTGGGGAAAATACAACATGGTTTTACAAAAGGTAGATCATGTCAAACCAACCTGATCTTCTTTGAGAAGGTAACAGATTTTTTAAACAAAGGAAATGCAGTGGATCTAATTTACCTTGATTTCAGTAAGGCATTTCTTACGGTCTCACATGGGGAATTATTAGTTAAATTGGAAAAGATGGAGATCAATATGAAAATCGAAAAGTGGATAAGGAACTGGTTAAAGGGGAGACTACAACAGGTCATACTGAAACGTGAACTGTCAGGCTGGAGGGAGGTTACTAGTGGAGTTCCTCAGGGATCGGTTTTGGGACCAATCTTATTTAATCCTTTTTATTACTGACCTTGGCACAAAAAGTGGGAATGTGCTAATAAAGTTTGCGGGTGACACAAGGCTGGGAGGTATTGCTAATACAGAGAAGGACCGGGATATCATACACGAAGATCTGGATGACCTTGACACTGGAGTAATAGTAATAGGATGAAATTTAATAGTGAAAAGTGCAAGGTCATGCATTTAGGGATTAATAACAAAAAATTTTGTTATAAGCTGAGGGTGCATCAGTTGGAAGTAAAAGAGGAGGAGAAGGACCTCGGAGTATTGGTTGATCACAGGATGACAATGTGAGATGGCTGTGAAAAAAGCTAATGCGGTCTTGGGATGTATCAGGCGAGGTATTTCATTAGAGATAAGGAGGTGTTAGTACCGTTATACAAGGCACTGGTGAGACCTCATCTGGAATACTGTGTGCTGTTCTGGTCTCCCATGTTTAAGAAGGATGAATTCAAACTGGAACAGGTACAGAGAAGGGCTACTAGGATGATCCGAGGAATGGCAAACCTGTCTTATGAAAGGAGACTCAGAGGGTATGTCTCTGTCTACACTACGAAATTAGGTCGATTTTATAGAAGTCGTTTTTTAGAAATCCGTTTATACAGTGGATTGCATATGTCCACACTAAGCGCATTAAGTGAGCGGAGTGCGTCCTCATTACCGTGGCTAGCATCAACTTACAGAACAGTGCACTGTAGGTAGCTGTTCCACAGTTCCCGCAGTCTCTGCTGCCCATTGGAATTCTGGGTTAAGCTCCCAATGCCTGATGGGGGGAAAAAACATTATTGCGGGTAGTTTTGGGTACGTCAGTCGCCCCTCCCTCCATGAAAGCAATGGCAGACAATCGTTTCGTGCCTTTTTCCTGGGTTACCTGTGCAGACACCATACCATGGCAAGCATGGCGCCTGCTCAGCTCACCGTCACCACTGCTGTTGTGAGCATTGTAAACACCTTGTGCATTATCCTGGAGTATATGCAGAACCGGGCTAAGAGGCGCCAGCACGAGGGGGATTTTGATGAGGATATGGACACAGATGTTCCTGAAAGCACGGGATTTGGCAATTGGGATATCATGGTGGCACTGGGTCTGGTTGATACAGTGGAACGCGAATTCTGGGCCAGGCAAACAAGCACAGACTGGTGGGACCCCATAGTGTTGCAGGTATGGGATGATTCACAGTGGCTCCGAAACTTTCGAATGCATAAGTCCACTTTCCTGGAACTCTGAGAGTTGCTTTCTCCCACCCTGAAGCACAAGAATACCAAGATGAGAGCTGCCCTGACAGTTGAGAAGTGAGTGGCGATAGCCCTGTGGAAGCTTGCAATGCCTGACTGCTACCGGTCAGTTGGGAATCAGTTTGGAGGGGGCAAGTCTACTGTGGGTGTTGCTGTGATCCAAGTAGCCAATGCAATCATTGACATTCTGCTATCAAGGGTAGTGACTCTGGGAAATGTGCAGGTCATACTGCATGGCTTTGCTGCAATGGAGTTCCCTAACTGTGATGGGGCGATAATCGGAACACATATCCCCATCTTGGCACCGGACCACCTTGCCAACCAGTACATAAACTGCAAGGGGTACTTCTCAATGGTGGTGCAAGCACTGGTGGATCACAAGGGACGTTTCACTGACATTGGTGTGGGATGGCCGGGAAAGGTGCATGACGGTCGCATGTTTAGGAATTCCGGGCTGTTTGAGCAGCTGCAAGAAGGGACTTACTTCCCAGACCAGAAAATTACCATTGGAGGTGTTGAAATGGCAATAGTTATCTTTGGGGATCCAGCCTACCTCTTACTCCCATGGCTCATGAAGCCTTGCACAGGCAGCCTGGACAGTAGTAAGGAGCAGTTCAACTATAGGCTGAGCAAATGCAGAATGGTGATAGAATGTGCCTTTGGATGTTTAAAAGCTTGCTGGTGCTGTTTGCCGAGTAGGTCAGACCTCAGTGCAATCAACATTCACATTGTTATTGCTGCTAGCTGTGTGCTCCATAATATCTGTGAGAGTAAGGGGGAGATGTTTATGGTGGGGTTGAGGAAAATGAAGGTTGAGGCAAATCGCCTGGCGTCTGATATTGAGCAGCCAGACACCAGGGTGATTAGAAGAGTACAGCAAGGTGCACTGCGTATCAGAGAGGCTTTGAAAACCAGTTTCATGACTAGTCAGGCTTCAGGGTGACAATTGTGTGTGTTTCTTCTTGATGCAAACCCGCCCACTTTGTTGATTTTAATTCCCTGTAAGCCAACCACCCTCCCCCCTTCAAAATAAAGTAACTATTGTTTTGAAACCATGCATTCTTTATTAATTAAAAGAGAGAGAGAGATAATGGACAAGGTATCCCGGGTGGGATGGGGGAGGAGGGAAGGACAAGGCCACATTGTTCATTGTAGCCACACTAAAAATCAAACCGTTTGAATGACAGCCTTCTGTTGCTTGGGCCATCCTCTGGAGTGGAATGGCTGGGTGCCTGGATCTCTCCCCCCCTCCCTTGTTCTTGGGCGTCTGAGTGAGGCGGATATGGAACTTGGAGAGGAGGGCAGGTGGTTACACAATGGATGCAGCGGTGGTCTGTGCTCTTGTTGGTTTTCCTGCAGTTCCAACAGATGCTTCATCATGTCTGTTTGCTCCCCCATTAGCCTCAGCAATGTGTCCTGCCTTCGCTCTTTGTGCTCACTTAATTCTTTCCTGGCCCCTGCCACTGAATGCCTCCATGCATTAAGCTGTGCCTTATCAGTGCGGGAGCACTGCATGAGCTCAGCAAACATGTCATCGTAAGTGCATTTTTTTTTGCCTTCTGATCTGCAATAACCTCAGGGACAGAGATGATAGGGGGAGCTTAGAAACATTTGCACCTGGGGGGAAATAAAAAGGGAGAGTAAAATTTAAGATGATACATTTCTGAGATCAAAAGGGAGACTTTTTCACAGTGAATCAAGCAATTCACACCAGACAGCACATATGCTTTAGGTACAAGGTCGCATTTTGCCTTTTATATTGAGCGCCTGCCGGCATGGTGACACTTCACACACGGCTGGGCAACGGAATTTGGTTTCCAGGCAGCCATGGTAAGCCAAAGGGTACGCGGGTTTGGCTTCTAACTTCTTCATAACATGTGGGAATGTTTTTTTAAACTGAAGTGCCCTCCTTTCCGAGGGCAAGCAGTGGGTTGGGTTTAAAAGGAGGGGCTGCAGTTTTTGAGTGGATGTGCAGCACAGACCTAGCCCCAGCCCACCGCATAGTTATTCTCTGGGATGATCCCTTCTCCCCTCTCCCCACTGTGTGGCTATTCTCCAGGATGATCCCTTTTAGCCAAGCACAAACAGTCCAGCATGAACAGGGTCCTTTTACTGTTCCCTTACAAAAATTCCCCTATTTCAACCAGGTGACCATGAACAATATCACTCTCTTGAGGCTAACACAGAAAGATATAGACTGAATGTTGCTTGAATGCGACCAAAACCCAGGACCATTCGAAGCCATGCTTTGTGTTGCATTGATTCCAGAATGCTTGGTGTGGTAAAGTGTCCTACCATGGAAGACTGTCACGGAGGGTGGGGGAGTCAGGACCCTGCACCCCCCACTTCCTGCAATTCACCGTGACTCTCAGCCAGCTGGTAAAATAGAAGGTTTATTAGATGACAGGAACATAGTCCAAAACACAGCTTGTGGGTACAGACAACAGGATCCCCCTCAGTCAGATCCATCGGGGGGAGGGGGGGGGCAGGAAGCTTAGACCCCAGCCCTGGGGCTCCGTCCGTTTCCCCAGCCAGCCCCAAACTGAATGCCAGGCAGCTGGTCATAGAAGTGGCATGTATGGGAGGAGTTGATTGTTATAGTTGAAAGCTCAAACTTTCCAGACCCCTGTGGGTTTCTCCCTTTTAATAGTGCATTATTAATGCAATTTTTGTGCATGGCATTTCCTTACTAAACATTAAACACTCCAGTGGCATTTCTCTTTAAGCTGTAAATTGTGTGATCTGGAACTGCTTGGCGCGGTGCCTCCTGAATGAGTTACCTTCCTTGACTAAAGCTACTGTAGCCCAGCCACCATTGATTAAGGCCTCTGGAGCATCCAGGAAATGTACCTCTTCCAACCAGAGTGTTGGATCAAAGCTTATAAACTCATATTTTCACACCTGATCACCATTTAGTTCTCTGTCACTATTCAGCTGATAAAAATGCATGCATCCCAGGCCCTGGGGACGTGTACAGTCCCATTTTTAAAAATATGGATGCAAGTTTACTGACCCAAAGAACTTAAATTGAGCATCCCACCAAAACTAACACTTTCCCCTCAGACCTCTTGCACTTATTCGAACCACACATACAGAGCTTGGAACAAATAGATTTGTACTATTCTCAGCAGATTCAGGCTTCACTAGCCAAGTAGGAAGGGAGGCCCACTCAGTCACCTGCTACGATTCAAGGTTAGAGCACCTGATCTCTACAGCCGTAAAATCTTAGGACCTTAGAGTCCCCACCATTATAATGGAAGCTGTTTCCAGACTTTCACAGCTATTTTTGCGTATGAGGACTGTCATAAACAGATAGTTAAGTGTTAAGGTCTCTTTTACCTGTAAAGGGTTAACAAGCTCAGTAACCTGACGAACACCTGACCAGAGGACCAATCAAGGGACAAGATAATTTCAAATCTCTGTGGAGGGAAGTCTTTGTCTGTGTTCTTTGTTGGGTCTTTGTTCTCTTTTGGATCTAAGAGGGGCCAGACATATCTCCAAGTTTTCCTGAAGTATTTCCTACTATTCAGTATAGTGAATATTAGAAAGGCGGATTAGTCTTATAATTAATTTCTGCATTTGCAATTGTGTGTTTGCTGGAGAAATATCTTTATTTCTGTTTGCTGTTACTTTGATTATTCTGAGAAGGGGGGGGGGGGAGTCTCTCCAGGTTTATAAGCTAGACCCTGTATATTTTTCCATCCTGGTGTTAAAGATAGTGTACTTTCTTTCTTTCTTTTAATAAAATCCTTTTCTTTTTAGAACCTGATTGATTTCTTCCCTTGTTTGGATTTTCAGGGGAAGGGGACGGGGGAAAAGTGAATCCCTCTTTGTTTGATTCAAGGAGTTTGAATCAAGGTGATCTCTCCCAAGGACTAGGGGAGGGGGAAGAAGGTCGGGGGAATGAATTATTTCCCTTTGTGTTAAGATCCAAGGAAGTTGGGATCTGTGTTCCCCAGGGAAAGGTTGGGGGAACAGGGAGTGTGCTAGACACTGGAATTTCAATCTGGTGGCAGTGTACTAGATCTAAACTAGGATTTAAGTTTAGAGGAGCTCATGCAGGTCCCATCTTGTGGACGCTAAAGTTCAAAGTGGGGAATAAACCTATGACATGGTAGGCAGTGGTGGGATGTTTTAAGAACCAAGAGCCATTGAGAGCTATTCTCTCCTTCTAGAGCAGGAAAGCAGGCTAGCGGGGGGGGGGGGGGGGAGGTATTCAGTTTTCTAACAAGGTATTGTTAGAAAGAGATTCCCACCGAGAGAGCATTAGCAGTTGCTAGAAACAGGACAAACCAGTTTTTTTTGGTCTTTTCTCAACCAGCAAAAGACATTTGCAAATGAAAAGTTTTGTTTTCTTTTTATTCAGTTGGGAATAGAAAAGGTTAGCAAACTGGAAACCAAACAGCCTGAGCTAAAGCAACACAGTCAATTCACTGACTGCAGAGGGGTGTGGCCAGCACCAGAAAGCACACAAACATGAATATCAGTGAAACAGTTGAGAAACTCGAACTGGCTAGGCTGCAAGCAGCAGAAAAAGACACAGAACATCAAAGACAGATGGAACTAATTAATGCACAAATGGCCAGGGCAGAGGCTGACCACAGGAGACAAATGGAGTTAAAAGAGAAAGAACTGGAAATCCAGAAGCAGGCTTTGGAATTAGAAAAGGCTAAGCAGAATGTTCCAGCCAATCCTAACAACCCTTCTCCAGGCACTGTTCCCCATCCCAGGAAATTTCCCACCTACAAGGCAGGTGATGACACTGAGGCCTTTTTGGAAAATTTTGAAAGGACCTGCCATGGGTACAGCATCCCTGAAGACCAGTACATGATAGAGCTGAGGCCACAGCTCAGTGGACCCTTAGCAGAGGTGGCAGCTGAAATGCCTAAGGAAAACATGAATGATTATAAACTGTTTCAAAAAAAGGCCAGAATCAGAATGGGACTAACACAAAATACTCTTCCTATTGGGAAGGGAAAAAAATCTCAAAGGTTTCTTGAGCAGGGCTGCAGTCAAAATGGAAGAGGGTTGAAAGTTGCAACTAGGCATGGAACTAGTCCTCACTGAGAAGGTGTGGGTGGTCTTATCCTGGAAGAGATGGGTTTTGATCTATGAGCATTTGAATTACAGTAGTTTTCATGTGTAGGTTTCAGAGTTCCTTACCAAAGTGGGCCATTAGCCCCATTGTATATCTAAGCATAGACTCCTAACTTGCTGAGAGGCCTAAGACATGGGTACAGCACATCAGAAATCTGGGCTTATTCCATCTGTTGCATTGTAACTTTAACCTGTATCTGCCTCAGTGATCCTATCAGTAAATGGGACTGACACGTGGCAACCCAAGGACTCATGTAAGATTTGATTGCAAAGAACTAACATGGCCAGTCAGTGGAAAAGGTGGGAAAAGCTCAGGATTTCCCAGTCCAAGCCTTAAGCCACAGAACGTGTTGGTGAGATTAGGATGATTATTTTCCTACTTCTCCCCCTTTCTTGATACCTGGGTTTCCTGAAACACTGGGGAGGTCCAGCCCAGTTAGGAGGCTTTGTGGAAATAGTTAATTAAATGTTACTAAACTGCTGACATGTAGGTGCTGCAATTAGTTCCTTAGGCACATACTTAACAAACTTGCACTCTGCTATATAGGCTGTCTGATTTTTTCAAACATTCATAACCTGGTGAAATCAATTTCCTCAGAAAAATGCTGCTTCATCAGACTCCTATGCACATCCCGCTTCAGCTGTTGCTTTGTTTGCAAAACAATTTTTATTTTTTTATGTAAAAATGTTGTCCCTGCCCCTCTTCTCATGTAAGTGGCTCAAGGGATTTTTCTCAAACAAAATTTCACCTTGAGGCACAGACTATGTGGAATATATGAGGCCAAAAAGTGATACATTCCATAAGTTGAGTGTAAATAGGGTTATAATGGAACATTGCTTTGTATCTGTAAATGTAGCAGTTGCTGCCTGTGCCTAATATAATTATTTGAGTGACAGAAGCAAAGCAGAGGTGGAGCTGCAGACTTACGCAAATCTGAATGAAAGCACAAAGGTCTCATTGTGTCAAAGTAATACTTGTTATACAGAAAGTGCTTGTTTTGGGGGGTGAGTAAAATCTCATTATGATACGTTCACCTCTCATTCGACCATCTCCAATACATTTGTACAAATAATGTCCATGTTGAAACACAGGTTCCCTGAAAGCAGCATGTCCACTGGTTGAAATTTGTAACTTCTTGAGAGGATCAGAATTGTGTAACTTTTGTCAGACTATATGTGCAGAGGGAACCTGCCTCTGTAGGGTCTGAAGTGCAAGATCTTCTTGGCTGTCAGGATTCCCTTTAAATATGTAGTCTGGGTATCAGGACAAGGTGTCCTGTTTCTGTTGCTCAGGGAGAATCTGATTCATTAGAGTAGGAGTGGGCAAACTTTTTGGCCTGAAGGCCACATCTGGGAATAGAAATTGTATGGCAGGCCATGAATGTTCACAAAATTGGGGTTGGGGTGCGGGAGGGGGTGAGGGCTCTGGATGGTGGTGCAAGCTCCAGGGTGGGGCCAGAAATGAGGAGTTCAGGGTGCAGGAGGGGGCGCCTGTCTGGGACGAGGGTGTGGGGGGCGGGGAGGGAGGTGAGGGCTCCAGCTGGGGATGCGGGCTCTGGGGTGGGTTTGGGGATGAGGCGTTTAGGGTGTAGGAGGGTGCTCTGGACTGGGAGTTAGGGGTTCGGAGGGTGGGAGGGGGATCAGCGCTGGGGCAGCGGGTTGGGGTGCAGGCTCCAAGGTGGGACTTGGAATGAGGGGTTTGGGGTGCAGGAAGTTGCTCTGGTCTGGGATTGAGGGGTTTGGAGGATGGGAGGGGGATCAGAGCTGGGGCAGGGGGTTTGGGGCATGGGGAGAGCTTCAGGGGTGCAGGCTCCGGGCGGCACTTACCTCAAGCAGCTCCCGGAAGCAGCAGCATGTCCCTTTTCCACTTCTTATGCAGAGGCACAGCCAGGTGGCTCTGCACACTTCCCCATCCACAGGCACTGCCCCTGCAGCTCCCATGGGGGAGGGGAGGCATGTCACTGCTTCCAGGAGCTGCATGGAGCAGCCCCCAACCCTGAGCCCCAGCTGGAGTGGGGCAAGCCCCAGGGCCTGCTCCCTAGCAGGAGCTTGAGGGCCGGTTTAAAATGGCTGGCAGGCCAGATCTGGCCCAGGGGCCATAGTTTGCCCACCCCTGCATTAGAGTCTCAGCCTAAAGCAGGGGTTGGCAACCTTTCAGAGGCGGTGTGCCGAGTCTTCATTTATTCACTCTGATTTAAGGTTTTGTGTGCCAGTAACACATTTTAACATTTTTAGAAGGTCTCTTTCTATTAGTCTATAATATATAACTAACCTATTGTTGTATGTAAAGTAAATAAGGTTTTTAAAATATTTAAGAAGCTTCATTTAAAATTAAATTAAAATGCAGAGCCGCCCGGACCAGGGTCAGGACCATGGCCACTGAAAATCAGCTCGCGTGCCGCCTTCGGCACCCATGCCATAGGTTGCCTACTCCTGGTCTAGAGTTTGGCTCACTTGATTTTGCAGCTGGTTCTTCCATCCACACTCCTGAGTTTCATGGGGTTTAATTAAAATGCAAGTCTTTAATTTTTAATTTTATTTCCTTCCTGTTGGTCAAAGATCTCTGTGTGAGTGAAGTCTCAGTGCAATTACTGTGCTCCCCATGGAGAAACAAACATTTAATTCAGTGAGCCAATTTCATTCTTAGAGGTATATTTTTCTGCTTTTTATACTCCGAGAAACACAAACAGAATTATCAAATTAATAAACAATTTGCTGCCTTTTTTGGTTACACTGGTTGTTCCTTGTTTTAGACCTTGACTGCCAAAATGTTACTTTCCCAGCAGGTAATTGCTATCCTAAAGGAAGACAGCATGTGTAGCGAGGCTGTTAGTACACACCATTTCATTTGGATGTAGACTTCTTGTTCCGTTCCAGAAGGTGGAAAGAAATAACCGGAGAGCAGCCATTATATGCTTGATTCTATCTAAGTGGGAGGAATTAGTTGTGAATCTGAAGGTGAAAGGCAACTAGGAGCATAAATGATAGGCTTCATGAGCCAAAGGAAAGGAAGGAGGGACCGCAAAAGAATGACAATGGACTTCAAAAAAGCAGACTTTAACAAACTCAGAACTAGGAGGTGAGGTTCTATGGCAAGAAAATTTGAGGGGGAAAAAGGAGTTCAGGAGAATTGGCAGTTTTTCCAAGAGACAGTATTAAAGGCACAACAGCAGACTATTCCAACACTAAGGAAAGATAGAAAGAATGGTAAGAGGACAATATGGCTCAATTAGGAGCTTTTTAAATTACCTGAAAATTAAAAAGGAATCCTGCAAAAAGCAGGAACACAGATGAATTGCTAAGGATAGGTACAAAAGAACAGGAAAGAAAGCATATAGAGACAAAATCAGAAAGGTGAAGGCACAAACTGAGTTACACCTGACAAGAGACATGTAATAAAAGGTTCTATAAATACATTAGGAACAAGAGAGACAAAGGATGGGGAAGGAGAAAATAGATGACACTAGGCTGAGGTGTTCAGCACTGTAAAGTGGCAGTGTAGACAGTGAATCAGTGCTGGGAGCTACTCCCGTTGAGGGGGTAGGTTTTTTTTTTTTACAGTGCTGGGAGACCTCTCCTGCTGGTGCTGCAACTACACAGCCACGTTAAAGCGCTGCGGCAGTGCTAGTGAAGACATAGCCTAAGTCCTTCTCTAAAAATGTTATTTTTGTTTGGATGCTTGAAGCATCTAATATTAGCAACCAGAGGGAAGGAACACAAGCCAGAATAGGGAAAACATGGGAAAGAATATTGTAAGCAAGTCCATGGGGCCTGGCGAAATTGACCCTGGGCTTAGGGTACTTAACTATATAAAGCAATCTCAGAACTGTTAGCAATTATCTTTGAGAACTTATGGAGGACAGATGAGGTCCCAGAGAACTGGAGAAGAGCAAACCATAGAACCTATCTTTTCTTTAAAAAGGAGAACACAGAGAACCTGAACAATTATAGACTAGTCATCTTAACTTCAATTTGTGGGAAGATACAGACCAGAGTATAATAGTGATAAGTAATAGCCAGCATGGATTTGTCAAGAACAGATCATGTCAAATCAACTTAATTTTCTTCTTTGGCAGCATTCCTGGCCTGGTATATTGGGCGCGGGGGGCAGGGGAGCGGTAGATGAGACTTACCTTGATTTTAGTAAAGCATTTGAGACGACCCACATGACATTCTCATAAGCAAACTAGGGGAAAGTGGTGTAAATTAGTGCTTCTCAAGCTATCTGATGTGGGGGACCGGCAATTTTTTTTCCTATGTGGCATATTATTATCCCAGTGGATGCTCTTATGAGGAAACTCGCCGCGGACCGGCAGCCGATGGCTTGCGGACCGGCACTGGTCTGCGGACCATCACTTTGAGAAGCACTGGTCTAAATTAAATTACTATAAGGTGGGTGCACAGCTTGTTGAAAAACCGTAATCATCACTGGTTTGCTGTCAAACTTGGAGGATGTATCTAGTGGGATCACGCAGGGGTCTCTCTTGAGTCTGGTACTAGTCAATATTTTCATTAATGACTTGGATAACGGAATGGAACATGTGCTTATAAAATTTGCAGGTGATACCAAGCTGAAAGGCGTTACAAGCTCTTTGGAGGACAGGATTAAAATTCAAATTGAAGAATTTGTTTGAAGTAAACAAGATGAAATTCAGTAAAGACAAGTACAAAGTACTTCACTTAAGAAGGAAAACTCAAATGCACAACTTCAAAATGGGGAATAACTGGTGAGGCAGTAGCACTGCAGAAAAGGATGTGGGGGTTGTAGTGGAGTTGCAAAAAGGCTAATATCATTCTGAGGTGGATTAACAGGAGTGTTGTATGTAAGAAACGGAAGGTAACTGTCCAGCTCTGTTTGATGCTGGTAAGGCCTCAGCTGGAGTATTTGTTCCAGTTTGCGGAACCACACTTTAGGAAAGATGTGGCTAAACTGGGGGAGAGTCTAGAGGAGAGCAAAAAAATAAGGTTTAGAAAACCTGATCTACGAAGACCAGTTTAAAAAAAAAACAAAAAAAAAACCCTTGGCATGTTAGATATTATTTATTCTGGATAATGCAGTAACTCCTCACTTAAAGTCATCCCGGTTAACGTTGTTTTGTTGCTGATCAATTAGGGAACACGCTTATTTAAAGTTGTGCAATGTTCCCTTCTAACGTCGTTTGGCAGCCGCCTGTTTTGTCTACTGCTTGCAGGAAGAGCAGCCCATTGCAGCTAGCTGGTGGGGGCTTGGAACCAGGGTGGACCGGCAGCCCCCCATCAGCTCCCTGCTCCCCTAAATTCCCTGTGCAGCAGCTGCCTGCAGTTCAGCAGTCCCTCCCCACACTGCCATGTGCTGCTCCTGCCCTCTGCCTTTGGAGCTGCTCCCTGAGACTCCTGCTTGCTGGGGGGTGGGGGGGAAAGGAAGAGGAGGGCTAATGTCAGGGTGTCCTGCTCCTGCACCCCGCTTACCCCAGCTTCCATAGAGCATGGGGGGGGACGACACACCAGGGCTCAGGACAGAGGGAGCTTGCAGCAGGTGTGGTCTCAGCAAGCTGATCTAATTAACAAGGCAGTGTACTTAAAGGGGAAATGTGCATCTCTCTCTCTCTCTCTCTCACACTCACATACTCTCTCCATTCCTGCTGCCTTGTAGATTGAGAGAGTTAACCCTTGAGAGCTCAGCCAATTGCTAGTTCATTTAGCAGTAAGGGAAATATCCCACCCTCTGACTCCTCCACTTCAACCAAGCTTCACAATCATCATCACTGTGTACCAATATTAAATTGTTTGTTTAAAACTTATACTGTGTGTATGTGTGTATAGTCTTTTTTCTGGTGAAAAAAATTTCCCTGGAACCTAACCCCCTCATTTACATTAATTTTTATGGGGTTACCATGGGAGGGTATGGAATCCCCATCGTTGGAGGCTTATAAGAACAGGTTGGACAAGCATGTGTCAGGGATGGTCTAGATATACTTGATCCTGCCTCACCACTGAGGGATGGACTAGGAGAGTGGTTCCCCAACCAGGGGTCCGGGGCCCCCTTGGGGGCTGTGAGCAGGTTTCAGGGGGTTCATCAAAATAAATCAGAGTCCAGGGCTGGCTTTCAACTAGCTGGCTCCAGGGCAGAAAGTTGAAGCCTGAGCCCTGCCCCCCAAGCTGAAGCTCTACTGTCCAGGGTTGAAGCTGAAGCCTGAGCAACTTAGTTTTGCGGTGTTGTGGTGTTGGACCCCCGGCCATCGCCCTGCTTGCTACACCCTAATGCTGGCCCTAGCTTTTAATCTGCTGGTACAGAAAAACAGTTGTGGCAAAGGTGGGCTGAGGAGGTTTTATAGCATGTTGCAGGGGGCCTCAGAAAGAAAAAGGTTGAAAACCCCTGGACTAGAAAAACTCTCAAGGTCCCTTCCAGCCTTACAATTCTATGCTTCTGTACCTTCAGTGTGAGGCTGAAGGAATTGGGGAAGACCAGGTTTTTGTTTAAAGCTAGTGTCAGGCTATCACATCTTTACTTTAGAAAGACAGCCGTTTATTTTCATTGGACATGTTTATTCTGTAGTAGTTTGTAGCTCTAATTGATGCAGAATCTAGGCATGAACCTCTGACTCCGTAATGAAAACCTGGCTTATGATTAAGGGAAGGCGCAAGGTTCCATTTCAGATTCAGAAACTGAGTGTCACCTATCTGTGCTCCCAATGGATATTTAAGTGCCTTGAGAAAAGCGGAAAAAAACAAACAAAGAAAAACCCCACAAAAGGTCCCTGCCAATAAAAGCTGAGAAGGGAAGTCTGTCCCAATCCCAACCTTGACATAAATGAAATGAGCTAGAATAATCAAAATTATGTATCTATTAAATGCAAAAATTGCATGGTTGTACAGTCGAGATGAAAAAACAAGGAATACAAAAGTGAAGGTTCTAAGCTTTTGTGGGTTAACTGTATGTCTTGAACCCACCTGTGTGCACTGAACTAGCTATGTATTTGCATACTCAGTTACAGGTGGCTGCTGAAACAAGTGCACTAAAAATGTTCTGCTGCACATGCGCAATATACAGTTTTGAAATATTTACAAGTCGTTCAGCCTACTTCTGTCATCACCCTGGGTGTCTCTCGCATTATTGATTCCAAGTTTCCTCCTTCCTATTGGATAGCTGTGTACTAGATTTTTCCCTATGTATATTGAATGCATCTTTCCAAGCTGAAAATCATTCTTCTTTTTCAAATCTGTCTAGGTCACTGTGTATTTCTGTCCTTCCTGGTGTTAATAATTCTTCTCAGTTTAGTATTGCTCATGAAATTTAACATGCTCATTGCAACATTTTCTAGTTAATAAAGATGTTAAGAGCAGACAATTGCTGATCCACGAGACTTAGTTATCACTTAAATTCCAAGCAGGTAGACAGGAACACAAAGGGGGTGATACCTTTGTGCCTCCTTTGTGGATAATCTTGGTGCTGTTCTGTGTATGCATCTGGACATGGAGGCCTCCCGTTGGTTTTAGCCACTGAATCCACTGTTGGTGCATTACTCCAAATGTGGCTGTGGCTGCAATCAATATTCCCTTGGACTAACCTTTTTTAAATGGTTTTTTTTGCAAGCATTAGTCTCCTCCCATCTCCTGTTTTGATTTGTAAAGCAACAGAAGCTAGACAATTTAGACCTGCAATAATAAACACACTGACTGCACGAATGATTTTTACACTGTGGATTTCTCTGAATCTCCTCCTCTGCTAGAGGATATAAATGCTTCATTGTTCTTGGTGTGAAGAGCCTTTTAGTACCAGTTGTCCGGCAATCATGGATAAAGAAAGCAGATGTATCTCATGTCTTTTTTTTTAACTGCTTTTGTTTCCCTGATCACTGTAAAGGGGGCTTTCTCAGGCGGCAGTGCTGCATGGGTTTGATCAAAGCTTATAAAGGACTAATTGAAAGAATGTCAGTTGAGAACAGTACGCCCTTGTGTATTTCTGTGTGTGCTGAGAGCACAATTGTTTCTTTACGTACCTTTTCCTTCTCAAGCTTTTGGCATGATGGACAAAAAGAGCCTATTGTTTTGGTCTGTCAGCAGAGACAATGCCTGTCCTGTTAGACCTCTGCTCTCATCACCTGACCAGCCACAGCTCTGTGGATTTTGGCAAGTGGGGGTGTGAGTGTTCTCCAGCTACAGCATTATAAAGAAAATAAATGGCATCACAATTCGTCCCTGACTCTGCTGCAGCATGCATGTGCTTGACACTTGACATTTCTTTTGGGACAGGGTGAGGAATGGAGGTCTTTTTCCCTCCCTCAATCTGGAGTAGGGGACACATTTATCTCTGAATCACTTCTAATTAATGCTGGCACACAGTAAAAACCAGATGTGCAGTCAAACATACTGGCCTTCACTCTCCTCTCCCCCTGTTTCTGGCTTTCTGTGTTGTTCCCTTCCCCCTTGCCCTCAGTTTGAGCTTCCACCTTTCTGTGTGGATGGACTTCATGTATGAGAGCCTCCATTCTCCCTTTTCCCCTCTCTCTTCAACTGGCCAAGGAGGGGCTGAGTTTGTCAGAGTTCTACATTGCTGCCCATTCCTGTAGTATCTGGGCACCTCTCCATTTGTAATGTATTCATCCGCATAACACCCCTGTAGGGCAGGGCTGTTATCCCTGTTGTACACATGGGGAAACTGAGGCCCAGAGGTACTATGAATTGTCCCAGTGTTGCACACATTTCTGTGTAAAATAGATAGCAATGCAGTTCCTTGCGGACTTTGTGGTTCTCTGGATCATTTTGGGGGTAAAACCTCTATGTGGAGTAGAGCTTTTCATTTTACAATGGAGTCGCATCATACGTGCATTTAACTTATGCGAATTCAACTATGCGCGGTTCCATCTGCTGGCTCCTGCCAGCCGGGAGACGCAGCCCCGCTCAGCCTGCTGCCAGCCGGGGGTTCCGTCCATCGGGCCGGCAGTGGCTGAGCGGGGCCGTGTCCCCGGCTGTCAGGAGCCAGCAGATGGAACCCCAGACTGGCGGCGGGCAGAGCTGGTCTGGGGTTCCAACTGCCGGCCCAGCTCAGCTTGCTGCTAGTCTGGGGTTTTGACTATATGCAATTTTTGCCTTACGTACTGGTTTTAGAACCTAACCCCCGCGTAAGATGCGACAGTTCTGTATTTTACTTGTTTAGGTTTGTTTTCTGGGATTTTGTCCATGGTTGGTGTTGGGGGTGCGGGGAGGTTGGGTGGAAGAGAGTGTCAATGTTCTGCGTCCCTTGTATGATGGAACATGCATATGGGTCCCTCTGGACCTCTGCCAGCAGGAGGGGTTGCTAGAGGGGCCTTTGCTCTTTCACATCTGCTCTCTCTTAGGAGCTGAGTGCACTGCCTCGCCAGTCTCCAGTTTGGTCTGACGTGGGGCCCTTTGCCCCCTTTGGCAGGTGTCCCTACTCCCAGCATGGAGCGTGTGCTGCTGGTCCTGCTGAAGTGATAAGTACCAGGGAGGGAGAGGAGCTGTGGAAGCTAAAGACAATGTTGGCGCAAGAACAAATGGAATAGTGGCCATGAGTAAATTTGGGTTGGAAATTAGGTTTCCAACCAGGGCTTTGGAGCTGTGCTCCAGCTCTGCTCCAGCTCCAGGCAAAAACCTGCAGCTCCACTGCTCCGGAGCTGCTCCGGGCTCCGCTCCAAAGCCCTGTTTCTAACGATCAGAGGAGAGAGGTTCTGGAGCAGCCTCCCAATAGGAGCTGTTGGGGCAAATGACTTAACTAATTTGAAGATGCAACTTGATGAGTTTGTGACCAAGGTTATATGACAGGGCGTTCAGGTCCTGTTCATGCTGTGTTTGCAGGAGCAGCAGCCAGGGAATGAAACCAACACAGTATGGGTCAGTTTCACTTCCTGCTCTTGCTGGGGCAGGAAGTGCAATGTACAGATGTAGGAGAGACAAGGTCCTCCACTCTTACTGGGAGTATAGGATAGGACACACACGGGAAGGATCAACTATCTGTTGATCTCCTCACTCGCAGGTGTTGCTAGTAGCACAGGAACATGCTTCATGTAGAGCAGCACCCATTTTCCCAATGGCCAAGCAAGAGAGGAATAAAATGGAGCAGGCTTGTCAGTTTCACACTTGCTGCTTCTGCATGCACTGTAGGGGGCAGCCTTGTATGTAGTTATGGTGCCAAGGCGTGGGGTGGGGGGTGTGAATTGCTCACCAAATTGTCCTCTCCTCTTTTGTTCCAAAAGATTTTCCATTAATCAGTGGGTCTCTTAAAGGTAATTGACTAGGCTCCCTTCACCTATGGCAGTGGCCCCCAAACATTTTTTATGTCATGGCCCCCCCCTTACCTATAATGTAATCTGGAGTAGATCAGGGCTGGGTGGTGCTCCCTCCCACCCTCCATGGGGGCTGGCCCGGGCCAACCGAGGGGGGCATGCCCCATAGTTTGGGGACCATTGACCTATGGACAGTATTGAATTGGAGCAAAGTAATAAGGGTGGGTGCAGAATCCACTTAAATTGCGGCCTTTCATATCTGATCTCTTGCGAGACCAGAGCATCTCCTTGCAGCCTGGCATAACTCATGCTGAGGAATGGCAATATCTGTGATGACGAGAACCATCCAAAAAAAAAAAGGGAAAAAAAATCAGGCATAGACAACACAAGTGTGGAGAGTTAGGAGGATAACGCCAAAGAGATTAGAGTCCCTGTTCTCATAATGAATAGAGGATCTGATGGAACCATGCACATGAAACACTGAGCCAAATTGTAGAGTTGTAAGGCTTATACATTGCTTCTAGGAGAAATCATACCTAGGAGCTGTGCTGGGAGGAGGTGTCTGAGAAAGGGCTCAGTGAAGCAGGATCTTCCCCGAGCATGCAGAGAGGATGGGCTTCTTTCTGGCCAGCCCAATATTAAAATCCAGACACTAATGCTTGTTTCTTGATATTAACACTTGTGTATTGCACTGATTCCATCTGTACTTTATACAAGGAATTATTTCAATGCACAGTGATATTGGATCACTAATGACATCAAATAACACAAGAATGGGAGGGTTACCCGATTAAATTAATAGGCAGCAGGTTTACAACAAACAAGGAAGTACTTCAGACAACATGTATTCAACCTGAGGAACTTGTTACCATTGTGAAGGCCAAAAAGTATAACACTGTTCAAAAAAGAATTAGGGCAAATCTACACTTGCCATTTTAAAGCAGAAAAAATCCCTTTTTTGCTCAAAAACCATGGGAGCGTCTACACTTGTTAATGACTTTTTGCAGTGAAACTCAGAAGTTTCACCGCAAAAAGAAAACCACTTCCACGAGAGGCATACAGCTCTTACTGGTGATGCACATCACCGCAAAAGCAAGTGAAGACACATTCTTCCTGTTCACACAGCTTTTAGCCTCTGGAGGATGTCCCACTGTGCCTAGGCAACCACTCTAGCCAGCAGCTCTGCTGCTCTGATGCCAGGTAAACATACATCTACCCCTCCTCCTGTAAACCCCGGGGAACTTTGAAACTCCCCTTCCTGTTTTCTTGTCAAGTGCTCACTTATCTGGCCAGGTGACAGTGCCTGCTCCATGGAACAAGTGATCTTCTGCTTGGAGCCATGCTGAGCTACTGGAGCTTATCAGTGTTTGGGGAGGAGGAGGCTGTGCAGGGACCCAAGATTCATAGACTTAAGGTCCGAAGGGACCATTAGGGTCATCTAGTCTGACCTCCTGCACAATGCAGGCCACAGAATCTCACCCACCCACTCCTGTAACAAACCCCTAACCTATGTCTTGAGTTACTGAAGTCCTCAAATTGTGGTTTAAAGACCTCAAAGTGCAGAGAATCCTCCAGCAAGTGACCATGCTGCAGAGGAAGGCGAAAAACCTCCAGGGCCTCTGCCAATCTGCCCTGGAGGAAAATTCCTTCCCGACCCCAAATATGGCGATCAGCTAAACCCTGAGCATGTGGGCAAGACTCACCAGCCAGCACCCAGGAAAGAATTCTCTGTAGTAACTCAGATCGCACCCCATCACAGACCATTTGGCATATTTACCTGCTAATAATCAAAGATCAATTAATTGCCAAAATTAGGCTATCCCATCATACCATCTCCTCCATAAACTTATCAAGCTTAGTCTTGAAGCCAGATATGTCTTTTGCCCCCACTACTCCCCTTGGAAGGTTGTTCCAGAACTTCACTCCTCTAATGGTTAGAAACCTTTGTCTAATTTCAAGTCTAAACTTCCTAGTGTCCAGTTTATATCCATGCCTGTGATCACCCCCCATCCCCCTTCCCACAAGACCCATAGTCAAACTGGAGAGAGCTGCACTGTGGGATAGCTGCTCTAATCTGCGATGGAAGTGCTGCTAATGTAAACACTCTCTGACGCCTGAGGAATTGAGTACACAAACCAGCCCTTTCACCGATTCCCTATCATAATATATAATAATTGGAGATATACCCATCTCCTAGAACTGGAAGGGACCTTGAAAGGTCATGGAGTCCAGCCCCCTGCCTTCATTAGCAGGACCAAGTACTGATTTTTGCTCCAGATCTCTAAGTGGCCCCCTCAAGGATTGAACTCTCAACCCTGGGTTTAGCAGGCCAATGCTCAAACCACTGAGCTATCCTTCCCCCCGCAATCACTGGTGAAACTTACAGTGGAAAAACTCTGCAAGTGTAGAGAAGTGTAGATGATAGGTCCATCAGTGGCTATTAGCCAAGATGGTCAGGGACGCAACCCCATGCTCTGGGTGTCCCTAAACCTCTAACTGCTGGAAACCGGGACTGGATAACAATGATGGATCACTCCACAAGTTGCTGTTAATTCCCTCTGAAAACATCCTGGCACTGGCCACGGTCAGAGACAGGATAGTGGGTTAGATGGACCACTGGTCTGACCCAATATGGCCATTCTTATGTTCTTAACAGCTTTGACCAAAGCTAAGTAGCAATGTGTGAAGTGTGACAGTACTTTCATCTGCTTGGCATGCCAACAGCAGGGGGCAGAGGGAAGAGCTTAAATCCCTGTTTTTCCATTTGGGTGGCCAGAACTGCTTATTAACTTTTAAAAGAAATCATGAAAACAGCAGTTGACAAACAGGTAGAAGTAGGTCTTCATGGGCCAGGAGTTGTAAAGTGAAATAGCCAACATACTTGAAAATGTGCAATTCTAAGTTCTATTGATTGTCTGGCTTAAAGAACTTGTAGTTTTTTAACCTAGCTTGTGGGTCAGTAGTCTGTACTCTGTTCTCCAATACATGAAAGGAAAAAGAAGAAATTCATCCCAAGGACATGCTGTACCTTCAGGTTGCTCTGACTTTATATCCTTTCCTTTTCCAGGCATAACTCATAGCTGCTTCTCCTGTGTTCTTGCTTGCAGGTTGTGTACCTTGACTTTAAAGAAACTGGTCGTCTTAAAGGAATTGGATAAGGAGCTCATTTCTGTGGTCATTGCAGTCAAAATGCAGGTAACTTGCATTTAATACTTAGCCTACCTTTAATGGTAAGTGCAACACTACAGCAGCAGTGTTAACTGCTGAAACGTCAAGAAATGTGAAAATTAAGGTTGCATTTTGTAATGCATGTGTAGAAGAAGATGATCACCTACTATTCCACTAATACAATACGCTGTTTAGGTAGCTGTGCAGTGTTAGGTACGTGAGTAAGATCTTGACATTTTTTCCTTCCTTGTGTAGTTCCACTGTCATAGTATTTAAGTATATCTTCACAGGGTGAGTTAGGCCTTGTCTACACTACAAGACTATTTCGAATCAACTTAGTTCGAATTTGTGGATTCGACCTTATGAAGTCGAATTTGTGTATCCATACTAAATACACTAATTCGAATTTCTGAGTCCACATTCACGGGGCCAGCGTCGACTTTGGAAGCGGTGCACTGTGGGAAGCTATCCCGCAGTCCCCGCTGCCCATTGGAATGCTGGGTAGAGCCCCCAATGCCTGCTGGGGGGAGAAATGTGTCGAGGGTGGTTTTGGGTAAGTGTCGTCATTGAACCGTCAATCACAACCTCCCTCCCTCCCTCCTTGAAAGCGCCTGCGGGCAATCTGTTCGTGCACTTTTCTGGTCAGTGACAGCGCGGACGCCACAGCACTGCAAGCACGGAGCCTGCTGCGATCATCGCCGTTTTCTCCTCCTCGCACTTTATCGTCCACCTCTTCCACAGTCAGCTGATGAGAAATTGGGCTACTTTTCAATGGTGCTGCAAGCACTGGGGGACCATAGGGGACGTTTTACAAACATCAACGTCGGGTGGCCGGGCAAGGTTCATGATGCGTGTGTTTTCAGGAACTGTGGGCTGCTCAGACGCCTGCAGGAAGGTAGTTTCTTCCCGGACCACGAAATAACTGTTGTGGATGTGCAGATGCCTATAGTCATCCTCGGGGACCCAGCCTGCCCGCTAATGCACTTGCTCATGAAGCCCTATACAGGCGCCTGGGACAGCGAGAAGGAACTCTTCAAATACCAGCGAGCAGCGTGACCTGTGACTGTTCAGTTTCTTTACAGAGAAGCTGAACCTGCACCTGTTTCTTTACCCAGTTACTGTTGACTCTCCTCTTCGGTTACATACCCCGTTCACCCCGTTACCCCCACTTCCAGCACACGTGTAAAAATAAAATACATGTCCCATTATTACTTAAGAAAGGTTTCTTTATTCATGACTTTTCGTGAAAGGGTTGAAACTGGGACACAGGCTGTGCTGGGTAGGGTGTGCGGTGATGTAAAGACCGCCTCTAAACTCAAGGAATGACAGGCTCCTGCTCCTAGAGCGGTCCGCAGTGCCGGAATGCTTCTTTCAACGGAGCCTGCCATCCCTCTTTATGGAATTCTGTGTGCGGGCGGATATGTGACCTTGTGGTGGAGGAGGACGGATACAGATTCCTCAGCTGCGTGACTCAGCGGTCCAGGACAAGGACCGCTGTATAAGATCTGTAACCGCCCTCCCCCGCTGCAAAGTCACATCTCCCCCGCCCACACAGATCCTGGAAACCATCTCCAAAAACCGACCAGGGTGCCTACTGACTGCACCATGTGTGTGACCCGCTGCTGATCCTGCCCCCGTGTCTGTACCCTGGGAAAGGTGACTGTCCTATGCAATTAACCACCCCCTTCCCCACGCCCCCCATTCAAACACAGTCTTCTTTGAAAAAACATAACGGAAACAGTAATTAACAGCAAAGCATTTTTATTAATTAAGTAGACAGTTAGGGGATGGGACTGGGATTGGGACTACTGTGAGTCTGGAAGTGAAGGACTTCAGCAAATGTAGGGTATGAGAGCTTTTGGGTACTTGAGCACTGTGCTGTGGTGCAGTGACAGTATTCACGTCCCCGGCCGCCCCTCCTCCTGATTATTTTCGGTGAGGGGGGTATGGGACTTTGTGGCGGGGGAGTGCGGTTGCAGATACACTGCAGGGTGTTTCTGTCCTCCTGCGGTCCTGCAGAACATCCACAAGGCGCCCGAGCGTGTCCGTTTGCTCCCTCACTAGTCCAAGCATTGTTTCAGTCGCCTGCTTGTCTTCCTCACGCCACCTCTCCTCCCGTTCGCTGTGTGAGCGCTGGCACAGAGAGACGGTCTCCCTCCACTGGCTCTGCTGGTCCGCCTCTGCTAGGTAGCAGCCCATACGTTCCTCGAACATCTTGTCCCTTGTCTTTTTCTTTCGCCGCCTAATCTTTGCCAGCCTCTGCGAGGGGGATGCTGTGGCAGGTCTGGAGACAGTGGAAGCTGTGAGATGGGAAACAGGGAGTGAATTCCTTGCAAAGATACATTTTTGCGAACAATTAACTGAGTCTAGGCTGTCTCTGTGAAATCTGGGTTGAGACCCCTGTGCCTGCTGGGGCAGAAATAATTTTCGCGGTGGATTCTGGGTAAATGTCGCCAGTCATTCCTTCCTCCGGGAAAGCAACGGCAGACAATCATTTCAAGCCCGTTTTCCCAGAATTGCCCTGGCATACGCCATAGTGTGGCAACCATGGACACTGTTTTGCCTTTTGTGTATGTCACCGTATGTGCACTAGATGCCGCTGACAGAGGCGGGCCAGCAGCGCTACACAGCAGCATGCTTTTGCTTTTTGCATGACAGCAGAGATGGTTACCAGCCATATTGTACCATCTACCATACCATAAATTGGTAATAAGATGGTAATAAGATGGGCATGGTTACCTGTCCTTTTGCACTGCCCCATTTGGGGCTGTCATAAGTGCCCCTGGCCGAGCAGCCAGGGGCGCAAAAGCAAAAATTGGGAATGACTCCCTGAGTCAATCCCTCCTTTTTGGTATCTAAAAATAGAATCAGTCCTGCCTAGATTATGGGCAAGTGTACTAGAGAACCACTGTATCATAGAACCAGAGAGCACAGCTGCTCTGTGTCCGATCCTGCATAAATTATGAGCTGTATGCTATTCACAGGGGGTGCTCCTGCAACAACACCACCTGTTCATTCCGTTCTTACCCCAGCCTTCCTGGGCTACCATACCATTGTCCCAACACTTGTGTGATGAAGTAATAAAGAATGCAGGAATAAGACACAGTGACTTGTTTGTGAGAAATGAGTGGAAGGAAGCCTCCAGCTGCAATGATAGTCCAGGCAGGACATTAAGGAGTGTGGATGAAGGAGCCCATCATCCCTCTGCTAGTCCAGGGGCAATTGAATCTTTTATTTACAATGAAGGGTGGGGGCTGATGGAGCTCAGCCCCCTGTTGCAATGATGAGGACGGTTACCAGCCATATTGCACCATCTGCCATCAAAAATTAGGGACAGGCGCCCTTGATCGACCTTACTGATGCTAGTCGGCATGGTTACCAGCCCTTTTGCACTGCCCCATGTGCCAATAGGCTGATGATGAGGACGGATTTCCATCTTTTTGCACCATCAGCCATCCATCCATAGCGTGGGGGGAGCAAGGATGTTGGTGTTGAGTGCTGCACCATCGCGTCTATCTGCAGCATTCAGTAAAGATAGGGTGACATGTAAAAGAGTCAACAGAGGATTGTTTTCACTTCTGGTGGTGGGTGGGGTGTGTGCGCAAATTGCCGAACTATGCCCTGACCCACCGCAGACACTGTGTTTGACCCTAGAAGCATTTGGAGCTCATCCAAGAATGCAAATACTTTTCGGAGACAGCAGGAACTGTGGGATACCTTGCGTCCTCATTCCCCCCTCCCTCCATGAGCGTCCATTATATTCTTTGGCTTTCCGTTACGCTCGTCACGCAGCTGCGTGCTGAGTCTGTGCTATGCCGTCTGTCCGTAGATTTTTTAAAAATACTTTGGACCAGGCGTAAAATTACAGTAATTAACCTAATTAGATGCAGGAGTCTCTGAGCGAGATCACCCTGAGGAGGGTCACTGAAGGAGATAGAGAGCGCATGCTGCGTGAAAGCTAGCACGAACCAGGGCCCGATGCAGCCGTGCTCGGGGAGGCAGTGCTCCCTGAGTACCTCATGAAAGCCTTGCGCGGAAAAGTGTGCTACCACGGAGCACCCAATAAGGCAGCTCTCCCCAGGAACCTCCTGCTGATGCTTTTCGATTAACGCAAGGAGAACTTCGTGGAGATCTCCAAGGATGATTTCTGTTCTATCCCCATATATAGAGATCCCTCCTTTTCACACAGTTAAGATTCCTGTTATATTAAGAATAAAAGTTAACATGGTTAAAGCACTTACCGACTGCTCCTTCCCCTGATTCAGGGTCCGGGTTAATGGCCGGGGAGGGTTGTTGGGGGATCTCCGTGACGGTGATGAATAGATCCTGGCTGTCGGGGAAACCAGCGTTGTAAGCGCTCTCGCCTGCCTCGTCCTCCACAAACCCTTCCTTATCTTCCCTGTCCGCGAACATCACCGAGGAACTGGCCGTTGACACTGTCCCATCGTCAGAGTCCACGGTCACTGGTGGGGCAGTGGTGGCAGGCTCCGTAGCGTCCGTTTGCCGCTTTGATTTTTTGGTAGCCTTGTCTGGGGTCCTTGATTTTCACGCGGCACTGCGTTGCATCCCGCCTGTATCCTCTGTCTCTCATGGCTTTGGAGACCTTCTCGTAGGTCTTCGCATTCCCTGTTTTGGAGCGCAGCTCCGAAAGCACAGACTCCTCGCCCCACACACCGATCAGATCGAAGAGTTCCCAGTCAGTCTATGCTGGGTCCCTCTTTCTATTCACAGATAACATGAAGTTCTCTGCTGGAGAGCTCTGCATCGTTGCAGGTGCTGCGGAGCTCGCCCCGATGTCCAGCCAGGACGTCAGATTCAAAGTGCCCAGACAGGAAAATGAATTCAAATTTTCCCGGGTCATTTCCTGTGTGGCTGGTCAGAGAATCCAAGCTCGGACTGCTGTCCAGAGCGTCAACAGAGTGGTGCACTGTGGGATAGCTCCCGGAGCTACTAAGTTCGATTTGCATCCACACCTAGCCTAATTCGAGCTAGCCATGCCGAATTTAGCGTTACTCCACCTGTCGGGGTGGAGTACCAAATTCGAACTAAAGAGCCCTCTAGTTCGAATTAAATGGCTTCCTGGTGTGGACGGTTGAGCGGTTAGTTCGAATTAACGCTGCTAAATTCGAATTAAAGTCCTAGTGTAGACCAGGCCTTAGACTTTCCATCGCTAAGGCCAAAAGTAGCTTTATATTATGAAACTGAGTTTCTGTTGCAAACCCTTGTTCTCCCAACTTCATCAAAACTAAAACTCAACCTCTTAACCTGTTTTACATGCTACATCTTGTCTCAGGGCAGAACAGAGGTTTTTTCCCTCCTGGATAGCGTAGGGCCAGTCAAATGGAGCTACAGAAGGGCGGGAGTTAACATGCTCCCTCTTGCAATTTCAAAGGATTTTCCTTGTGCTTTTTTGCTTCCTAATAACTACAGAGTCACTTACCAACTGCACTGCTACAGTAGTCCTGGTAACAGTGACTTTTCATAGGTTTCAAAGAGGTGTAAAATGCAAGAGAATGGATATCACTTGACTTTAAAATAACGTATATTTTAAAGTGTATGAACTTGCATTGTAAGTGTTTTTATATGGACCTGTAAGTGTCTAAATTAATGCATTGATTTTTATACATACTGTGTACATACATCAGTGTTCATGTAGGCAGGAGTCAAGGGGGCCATTCCTGGTCTACTTGTAAGCTCAGCCCAATGTACAGGGATTCCTGTCACTGAACAGTGCTTAAGCCTTGTTTAAAAGCTAAGGCTATTCCCAGGCATAAAACCTCATTAATCTTGAGCGGAAGTTGATTAAATCTGCTGCTGCAGCCAAAAACCCTGCAGAGAACTTAGTAGTTGTGTCAAAAAAAAATGTTAGCCTAAAAGTTTAAACTTAAAGGGTTCACCTTACAAGAAGACCCAGAATATTCAAATACAGAGCTACGGATTCAACCAGCTGTCACTGCCACTTTGAGAGCAGCGAGAAACACTGCTACAACCTCATCTGTGCATGTTGAGGCTGTCAAATCCTCATCTCCAGCAGGCCCTAGCAGGTCTGGTGCTATTTGGGGTACCAGATTCTGCCACTTCCTCTTTAAATCCAAAAATGTTTTCCTTACAGATTTCCTTCATCCCCTCCCTTCTCTAACGAACAGGCATCCAAACAGCTTTGTTAGTTCGGTGTTCCTCGTGCCCTTCCAGAATGAGGGAGTTCAGTTCCCAGAACCCCTTTGCTAGGATATCAGGAAACAGATTTCAGTGCCCCTTATGAGAATGGTGGCTGAGGAAAACCAGCATACAGCTGCTAGAAAAGCAGGAAATAGTTAGTGAAGTTAATCACACTGCTCGCCATTCCTGTACAGCACAGTTCAGGTTATATGGCCAAGAGGAGGTGGGAATAGCACATATCTTAACCCTCCCTATCAAAAACTGAGCGTATCCGTGGGGAGGGATGTGGGAGGGAGAGGAAGGGGCTTCCTGGTGCTCCTCACAGCCCCATAGCTACCAGTTCCCCTCTGTGCCCCTAATAAAGATGAAGGAAGCTGGCAGTTCAGGGCTGTGGGGATTTCAGGCACCAGCTAGAGGGAATATTGGCGGGAGGCAGAGCGGGAGCCCTGCAGTGCCTACCCCACATGGGTATCCTGAGCAGGAGCGAGGGGCTCTGTACCCCCTTGCCCTCAGGAGCCAAGGGATTTATTGAGCCCCTTCTCACAGGTGAGGAAGGGGCTTGTGGAAAGGGGTTCCAAGGCTCCTTAAGCAGCCCCAGAAGGTGTACACATGGGCATGCGTAGTCAGCCCATCTGGGGCTCGAATCACTTAATTCTGTTCCACCACTCACACTCCCAAATGATGGTCCTGTCACTTACATGCACCCTTCCTGAGATTGAGCAGCATGTGAACTACACACACAACACTATGGGCGTGCCAAATTTCAGGTCTGAAGAGGCAGCTGTTTTCACTGTAGGGAGAGTTTTTCCTCAAGTTTAAAAATAAATGAATAAAAACCTGTGGTATAGACAGTAAAACAGCAAAAGTAGCAAATTCCTGGAAAGTATTAAGTATATGGGGAAAAAAGGGCATGATGGAAACAGTTTGAGTACTTCTCTGGCCCCTGTCACCATAACATCTGCTCACCTCTCGATCTTTAATGTGTTTAACCTCACAACCTCCTGGTGAGGCAGGGCAGGGCTGTTATCCCATTGTACAGATGGGAAACTGAGGCACGGAGCAACTAAGTGACATGCCCACGGTCCTGCAGGAGGTCTGTGGCAGAGCAGGGACTGGAACCCTACTCGCAAGTCCCAAGCTAGAATTGTAACTACTGGACCATCCTTCCTCTCATCCATCACTGACCTGGTCTTTCATCTCCAGATGGCCTTTGTAGGGGATGTGGCGGCTACAGCTACTGCTTTGTATGTGGGTGCCATTGAGCTGACCTTGTCACTTGATTACCATCCACATTTATTTTGTCCTATGATGAACTAATTGAAGGTGGACCAGTGTCTCTGCAGCACCACATGCAGTCAGTAGGTTTGTGGTCTTGACATATTTGAATATTCGGATGTGCTGATAAAGCTCTTTTGGGGTCACTTGGTGCACATGAGCTCAAGTTCCTGATACGAAGGCCGTTTTCAGATGTCAGTGATATCGGTTCGCCAAGTGCATGAACTTTCAGTCTAGTGACTTAATCCACTTTTTAATAAAGATAATTGCAAAGATAGTGTTACAATCACATCCTAGATTCCTTCCAAAGGACATGATAAAATTCCATCGTAGCTAGCCCCTCTTTGCCAACGCTTCCCAGGCCTGTACCCATCCTGGGGAGACCCTTTCAGACTGTTGTTTAACAGCATTTCCCGAGACTTTATCAAACATTCAGGTCCTTTTTGTCTGCTTTGAATACAGTGGTGCATTCAGGACGCAGCTGTGTTAGTCCTTTATTATAAGGCCTCTGCGTGGCATAACAAATAAAGCCACACTGTGACAACTAGAAGGAGCTCTGGCACTGACAGAACATCTGTGTTGATAACTGTCATGGTTGCAGGACTGGGTGCCCCTCTCTTCCTTTTCTCAGCTGAGTGCACATGCTCAGGTGTCAGGCCTGTTGCTTTTACTTCTCCTGGGGTGGAATTTTCCAATTCTCCCATTCTTAGACCAAGCCCTGGGCTACAGCCCCCTGGGCATCCACCAGTAACCTACAGGTCTGACTGAGTTCAGACACCTGCAGTTCTTCCTTCAGGAGTCTGACCAGTTGTATACAGAGACCAGACAGACTTCTTAAAAATCCAAGTAGTGTTTGTTAACGGTAGAAACCAAGTATTCAGGGAGGATTTAAAAACTGTCTACACACACATTCCCTGCCTCCCCTTGCAGTCCCCAGGTAGTACTGTAGGCAAACCTACCTTCTTCAGACAGCCCTGATTGAGTAGATCTCTTTGTCTGGTTTCCCTTGAAAAACTGTCTCCTCTTCTGAGGGTCCCTTTTAAACTCTGCATAGTTCTTCTGTGTTCCTGGCCTTTAGCCCTTCTGTAGGCTCAACAGGAATCAAGCCGGAGTCGTTGGAGGTAATAGCTCTGCCACTGTCCTTTAGCAGCCCTCAAGTGTTTGCTGGAGTGTAGCTTAACTTGAACTCTTTTTCCTTCCTGCTTATTTTTGCTGAGAGCCACCTGTAGAGTTGCACCAATATAGTCATACAGTTAGCATGTGCTATTCATAAATTATTAGTGCTGCTCCAGATCAGTCACATCAGCTCTCCCAGTCTTATTGCAAGTCTCAGTGTTTGGTGTTTTCTCTTAAAGCCCCAGCCGCCAAAGTCATTTGATTAGGAGAGAATCTCAGCTTTAATTTTAAAAGTTAATTTATATCTTTAATGGTTGCAGAGAAGCTGGTAAACCTGCCCTAAGCACTCAAAACCCAGCATGCAGATAATAAGAACGCTCTATTTATTGGCTTAAAAATCATAAGATTATTTTTAAAAAGAATCACATGTTTTTTGAACATTTGGGGCTGGTGCTGCAGAAATATTGCTTATGCTACTACTGTATTACTAACTGCAAATATGTCCAAATCCCGCAATGGCCAAGTGCTTTGCTTTTCATCTGGGTAGGTCTTTGTTGGAAGAGGGCATAGTCAATCTGTTACTGTTATGTTCACAACATAAACACAGACAAGTTAGATAAAAACATATTCTTGCTGGAAGGCTGCAGTATAGCACAATATTTTCCTTAGATTTCAGAACAGTAACACGTAAGAACCCAAAGCCAGAGCAACAAAGTGGGGCGCTCCTGAAAACAGACACAACTCTCCTCCACTTTACTGTGAACTGTCTGCAGACTCACTGCAGCTGATCCCAGATTGTGCGCTTCCCTACGGAGACCCCCAGCCTGGCAGCAGGACTAAGAGAACCCCTAGAAATTTCAAGTGACAGCTTAGTTTTAAGTTTGCCATACACTACTGTTATAATCACTTTGCCCATAGATCCCTAAGGAGAAGTTCCCATGTCCTCAATAAATGGTACTAGTCTGGGGCGCTCCCACCGTGTGGCACATGAGCCATTCCTGCAGCTACCTCTGTTTCTTTCAGATGAGGCCTCATCTCCTCTTTACTGGCACCCATGATGGCTGTTTGAATAGGCCTCTGTCCCTGAACAGGGATCCCACTTCACCCTTGCAGCCTGTCTGCTGCTCAGCATAGAGCCCCTCTGTGTCCCTGCTCTGCTGGTAGAAGCTGCTGCTTCCTTTGGTGCTGCCTGGTGTAGAAATGGGTTTGGCAACAGGGAGGCAACACAAGAGAAAGGGTGGCTGGGGGCAGGGTGTAGATGGTGTCAAGGAGCAGAGCACAACTAGCTTCAAGCTGGACTAGGTTTAGCTTCCATCCAGCAACACCATACAGCAGAACCTCAGGGTTACAAACACCAGAGTTACAAACTGACCAGTCAACCGCACACCTAATTTCGGACTGGAAGTACACAATCAGGAAGCAGCAAAGGGTGGGAGAAGCAAATCCAGTACAGTACTGTGTTAAATGTAAACTACTATATAAAAGGGAAAGGAGCATTTTTTTCTGCATAGTAAAGTTTCAAAGCTGTATTAAGTCAATGTTCAGTTGTAAACTTTTCAAAGAACAACCATAATGTTTTGTTCAGAGTTACGAACATTTGAGTTATCAGCAACCTCCATTCCTGAGGTGTTTGGAACACTGAGGTTCTATCATCTTTTCACCACAAACCCTGCTGTCTGCAAGAGTGCACCCTAGTGATCGCGTCCAAACTGGCACTAGCCAGTTCCCAAAGGGTGAAAGGAACAAGCCTGGACTGATACTCAGACCTTTACCTAACCAGGTTTTGTTTCTGTGTAGGGCTCGAAGCGAATACTACGGTCTCATGAAATTGTGCTGCCACCAAGCGGACATGTGGAAACCGAACTTGCACTAACTTTTTCACTACAGGTAACATAGTAACAAAGTCCAAAGTGAATGTGCTCATCTGATGTTTGCATTAAACCAAGTTCTGATATACTTGTTTTAAAAGTCTTAATGTAAATGTTCCTCTGAAATAATTATAGGCAGTTCTGGCAATGGCACCTGTAGTCAGTGCTTTTTCATTATAAGCTAAAAAAACATTTGGATTGAAATTTTCCATGTGATGGAGTTTCTGCCACAGGCTGAATATTTTGCAACATTTCAGCAAAAATGGTCCAGCCACTTCTAAGAGCAAGATTGGAGAAAATTAGGTTGTCTTTTCAATGTTAAATTCTTACAACTGTTTTGAGAAGCTCTAGCATCTCCATGCTTTGGAGCAAGGATTTTAAACTTGACAGGGAGGTACATTGGACTGGGAGGTACATTTTTCTGTTCCCGTGGAAATCAGTTGGATATGGGCAAGTTATAAGCTTCTGAAAATGGTAGTTTCCATATGCTTAGTGGAGTTTGAGGCTGGCATCTAAAATCTCTGAAAATTGTCTGTACTGAGCATGCACGAACTCCCAGAATATGCACAGAGAGCGTCCTGCTCAGCAGCAGCCGCGTTCCCTCCAGCAGAAATGCAGAATGTCCTGCATTGGGGTATATGACATTATTCCTCTCCTGCATGCAGTCTGTTACCTAGCTTGGATCTCATGCATCCAGTAGTGCTGCAGGGCTGAAAAGCTTTCCCTTCAATTGCTGCTCCTGGTTGCTGGGGCTGTTGCAGGCCCAGGCACTGCGCACAGCAGGAAGGCTTTTTCCTGTGCTTGCTTTGCTCTCCTTGCTAGCATGGAGGCAATGTGGAGGGAGGAGGAAGTGGCCCAGTATGGATGTAGGCATGGGGGTTGGGGGCAGACAGGGCAGGCCTGGGGGTGACGGGGAGCAGAGATAGGAGCCAGGCAGTCTATGAGGGATGAATAGAATGAAGAAAGCCGTATAATTGGAGCAGATGCCTCAGGCTGGCCTGCCCTTTCCTCTCCTCCATCTCCAAAATCCTCCAGCACTCTTCTCCACAGATGCTCCTGGGGTGGCCTTGGATTTCCTGCTAGCTTTTCCAGGTTCCCCCATCACCACCTTCTGCTAGGTCTGAGGGATGGGCTATTTTCTCTGCTCACTCTCTTCCTACTGCTCTGGGGTACCTTTGTGGGAGAATAAGTGACTGCTCCTCAATTACAAGGAATGCCACACATGGAGAGCAGCCTCCTGGCTGGGAGCTGGCAGGAGGCCATGTGGTCTAGTCCAGCTCTTCCACTGACTGCTGTTAATTCTAGGCACTCAATAGCCCTTACTACAAACCAGGCCTGCTACCTTAGACTAGCGTCATCCCCCACGTTTTACAGAAGGGGGTAACTGGGAGGCTGCATAAAATCCCTTCTGCTAGAGTCAGGACTGGAACCTGCTTTAGAACAGGAGGAAAACAAGAACCACAGGCACACACGAAGAGTTCTCTGATTGTTAGTCACTTGGCAACTTTGGATTCTGCAAACGCTGTGCTTGCTTTTTAAAAATAAAGCTCTTAACGTTTCCCATCAAAGGGAAAAGATAACTTGGCCACCTTTCCAGAGCTGATCCAGAGGATGGCGACTTTATTACTATTAGTCATTCGTTCAAGTTGCAGAGGTCTGTTTGATGAATCTAAAGTTCCAACCTACTGATGACCCATGTTGATATCAGTAGGATGCCACATGATGGATCTTCCTTTTTCCAGTTTTGCTTTCTAAAAACCTAGGAAATTACTTACACACGAACATGCTACATTAAAAGAACATTCAGGTTGCAAATTCAAACTCAAAATTTAGGATATGCCTGAATTCAGGGGGACTGGTTTAGGGTTGCACAGGCCCATCTGTGAATATACATTTTTAGTCTCCAATTACATGATCACATACTTTTTTTTCTGCATCGCCTCTGCCTCATTCAGTGCACAGGATGGATGGTGCTCTCAGGATGAATCAGGCCTGTGTAACGAAGGAGGCTGTAGTCTATAGGGCCTCTGCCTCGGTTGTTGCAGAAGTTTGAAGGTATGTGGTGAATGAGGCAGGGGGGAGGAAAGTTTGGTTAGCACAGTTGAATGCTGCCCTGGAAAGCTGGATTCTATCCTTGCCTCTGCCACAGAGTTGCTGGGCAAGTTGTTTAAGACGTGATTTCTAATTATGTTCCTCATTTTCTTGGTGCCTGACTTGAGCTCTGTGGTCTGATTTGCAGAAGTGCTTTGAAGTGCAGAGCTGTGCTTTGAATGCATGAAGTGATGTATAATGCTAAGTACTCTGAAAAATCAGGTCCTAGGCATCTCAAATTGGGGACCTAAAATTCATGGATACCCTTGACCTTAGTTTCTTGATACCTCAGTTCCCCATCTGTAAAATGGAGATAATAGCATTACTCATTTCACAAAGGTATTGTGAAAATAAATTCATTATAGTATCTGAGTATTTCACATACATTAGTGATGATCACCATGGAAAAGCCCACAAGGCAATTCATAATTGTATTTTCAGAGTAGGGTTTGAATAGTCAGCATGGATTCACCAAGGGCAAGTCATGCCTGACTAATCTAATTGCCTTCTATGATGAGATAACCGGCTCTGTGGATGAGGGGAAAGCAGTGGATGTGCTATTTCTGGACTTTAGCAAAGCTTTTGATACAGTCTCCCACAGTATTCTTGCCAGCAAGTTAAAGAAGTATGGGCTGGATGAATGGACAGTAAGGTGGATAGAAAACTGGCTAGATGGTCGGGCTCAATGGGTAGTGATCAATGGTTCCATGTCTAGTTGGCAGCCGGTATCAAGTGGAGTGCCCCAAGGGTCGGTGCTGGGGCCGGTTTTATTCAATATCTTCATTAATGATCTGGAGGATGGTGTGGACTGCACCCTTAGCAAGTTTGCAGATGACACTAAACTGGGAGGAGTAGATGATACGCTGGAGGGTAGGGATAGGATACAGAGCGACCTAGACAAATTAGAGGATTGGGCCAAAAGAAATATGATGAGGTTCAACAAGGACAAGTGCAGAGTCCTGCACTTAGGACGGAAGAATCCCATGCACTGCTACAGACTAGGGACCGAATGGCTGGGCAGCAGTTCTGCAGAAAAGGACCTAGGGGTTACGGTGGACGAAAAGCTGAATATGAGTCAACAGTGTGCCCTTGTTGCCAAGAAGGCTAATGGCATTTTGGGTTGTATAAGTAGGGGCATTTCCAGCAGATCGAGGGATGTGATCATTCCCCTCTACTCAGCACTGGTGAGGCCTCATTTGGAGTACTGTGTCCAGTTTTGGGCCCCACACTACAAGAAGGATGTGGATAAATTGGAGAGAGTCCAGCGGAGGGCAACAAAAATGATTAGGGGGCTGGAACACATGACTTACGAGGAGAGGCTGAGGGAACTGGGATTGTTTAGCCTGCAGAAGAGAAGAATGAGGGGGGATTTGATAGCTGCTTTCAACTACCTGAAAGGGGGTTCCAAAGAGGATGGATCTAGACTGTTCTCAGTGGTAGAAGATGACAGAACAAGGAGTAATGGTCTCAAGTTGCAGAGGGGGAGGTTTAGGTTGGATATTAGGAAAAACTTTTTCACTAGTAGGGTGGTGAAGAACTGGAATGGGTTACCTAGGGAGGTGGTGGAATCTCCTTCCTTAGAGGTTTTTAAGGTCAGGCTTGACAAAGCCCTGGCTGGAATGATTTAGTTGGGTTTGGTCCTGCTTTGAGCAGGGGGTTGGACTAGATGACCTCCTGAGGTCCCTTCCAACCCTGAGATTCTATGATTCTAGTGTGGCCCAGGGCTAATTTACTGCATACATTGAACAGCAAGGAAAAAACATTGTGTGGCTACTCATTCTGTGAGCAGAGTCCATCCTGTGCACTGAATGTGGCGCAGTAGAAAAATTATGTGATCATGTATTTAAATACTGTATCATAATGCATATGCCCAGGCAGGTCAAATGCTTGACTTTGCAACCTGGCTGTTCTTCTGTGTGTACTGTATTCTTATGTGAGAAGGTGCTTTTCCATGTGTACAGACTCCATTTTAAATACGTTTATTACTTCATAATAAAACCGGATCTTGCGTACTGAGACAAACTCCCGGGGCCCAGCCTTTCCAGAACACGTGAACCACAAGGTGTTTTGCTGGGTATCCTGCCACCCCTGGGTCTCAGTGTGTCAGACACTTCAGAAAGGAAATTCCCATAGATGATACTTGGCCCTGAAGTGAAGGCCAAGAGTTCTCAGCAGGAACAGCCGTGTAGTTACTAAAAACAAAACCCAGATGTTGGAAGCCCAGGGTGTTAATCCTGACAGCACCTCAGTCACACTGCCTGGCCTTGCTGGTGATGACAGGACACAACTCTGTCACCCTGAAGAACAAGCCAGACTCTGCCAGGCCTGTCAGCACCTGTGAGGTGCAGGATTGGCTCTTGAGAAAGAACCATTGTGTGGTTAGTAAGGCTGTCAAGCGATTAAAAAAATTAATCACAGTTAAACAATAGTAGAATGCCATTTATTTAAATATTTTTGGATGTTTTCTACATTTTCAAATATATTGATTTCAGTTACAACACAGTACAAAGTTGACAGTGCTCACTTTATATTATTATTTTTGATTAAAAATATTTGCACTGTAAAAAAAAAAAAGAAAATAGTATTTTTCAGTTCACCTAATACAAGTACTGTAGTGCAATGTCTTTATCATGAAAGTACAAATGTAGAATTATGTAGGGGAAAAAACTGCATTCAAAAATAAAACAGTGTAAAACTTTAGAGCCTACAAGTCCATTCAGCCCTACTTCTTGGTCAGCCAATCACTCAGACAAACAAGTTTGGTTACATTTGCAGGAGTTAATGCTGCCCGCTTCTTGTTTACAGTGTCACCTGAAAGTGAGAACAGGCATTCGCATGGCACTTTTGTAGCCAGCGTTGCAAGATATTTATGAGCCAGATGCGCTAAATATTCATATCTCCCTTTGTGCTTCAACCACCATTCCAGAGGACATGTGTCCATGCTGATGACGGGTTGTGCTCGATAACAATCCAAAGTAGTGCCGCCCGATGCATGTTCATTTTCATCATCTGAGTCAGATGCCACCAGCAGACGGTTGATTTTCTTTTTTGATGGTTTGGGTTCTGTAGTTTCCGCATCTCAGTGTTGCTTTTTAAAGACTTCTGAAAGCATGGTGTGAACTTCGTCCCTCTTAGATTTTGGACAGCACTTCAGATTCTTAAATCTTGGGTCGAGTGCTGTAGCTGTCTTTAGAAATCTCACATTGGTACCTTCTTTGCATTTTGTCAGATCTGCAATGAAAGTGTTTTAAAAACGAACAACAGGTGCTGGGTCATCATCAGAGACTACCATAACAGGAAATATATGGCAGGATGCGGGTAAAACAGAGCAGGAGGCATACAATTCTCCTTCAAGGAGTTCAGTCACAAATTTAATTAACACTTTTTTTTTTTTTTTAACAAGCATCATCAGCATGGAGACATGCCCTCTGGAATGGTGGCCAAAGCATGAAGGGGCATACTAATGTTTAGTATATCTGGCAAGTAAATACCTTGCAATGCTGGCTAAAAAAGTGCAATGTGAACTCCTGTTTTCACTTTCAGTTTACATTGTAAATAATTGGGCAGCATTATCTCCTGTAAATGTAAACAAACTTGTTTGTCTTTGCGTTGGCTGAACAAGCAGTAGGACTGAGTGCACTTGTGGGTTCTAAAGCAGGGGTTGGCAAACTACAGCCTGCGGGCCACATCTGGCCTGCCAGCCGATTTTATCCGGCCCTCAAGCTCCACGCTTGGGAGCAGGATCTGGGGCTTGCCCCACTCCCGCGCTCCACCTGGGGAGCGGGGTTGGGGGGTGCTCCACGTGGCTACCAGAAGCAGTGGTATGTCCCCTTTCTGGCTCCTATGCATAGGGGCAGCCAGGGGTCTCTGCATGCTTTGAGTTAATCGTGTGAGTTAACTGTGAATAATCAACAGCCCTAGTGGTTACACAGATCTCTGCACTCTTGCAAATAGCTGTCAGCAAGACAGCACGCAGGGATTCAGGTTGTCTACTGAGAAATAACAATGAGGACATTGTGCACATAAAACGCCTGCCATTCAGGAAGTTGCTTAGATGAGAAATAAACGTACGGTTAAGGATCAGGCCTCCCTGTGCTGTGATTGGCTGAGCCAGTTCCTTTCCTGTATAATGTACATACGTCAATTGAGGTTTACATGAACAGATTTCTCTTACCAGCCACCCAAACAAGCTCATGTTCTGTTAGAGACCTATTGAAAGCATTTCTGCAGAGCTGTTTTTGTAAGCTGAGTAATTATTTTGCATTCTTCAGTGTTGTGAGGGCAAAACGAACAGAGTGGTGAAAAGAGAATGTTTGGCTGTAAAAACTAGCCAAGAGTTTTCAGTCAGAAGTACCTAAAGCTTGGCCTTCCTTGGAACCAGTGCAGAGTTGTCTGCTGCTGCTGCTACTCCTAGAACAAAAGATTAGGTGAACTGTAAACATCTTTAAAAGCACTGGGACTGGGCAAGGTATTTAACCTTAACGAGCACAAGAGTGTGTCAGCTGTAAGTTGGAAGCTAGTGACAAGAAGTATAACATTTTTTCAAATTGTATTCTAACTTCAGTATCCTCACTTCTTGAAAAGAGAAGGCAACAAGCTTCAGATCATGCTGCAAAGGAGGAAGCGATACAAAAACCGAACAATTCTGGGCTACAAGACTTTAGCAGTGGGATGCATCAACATGGCTGAGGTAGATGTTCATCAACACAACTCAAAGCGTTCGGATGGAGTCAGCATATGCCCTTTATCCTCAGTTTAAATCCAAGGCTACCATTCTTTTCTGAGAAAAGTACCTAGATGGCTTTCATGTGTGTGTCACTTTTCAAGTGTACCAAGGTTTATAGGGCAAGAGTGTTAATAGAAATAATATAAAGTAATAAATGCTGTGTATTTTCTATAAAATATAAGCAGGAGAAGCAAGGACTGGCTTATTTCTTTTAGCGTTTTTAAGGTTCGGGCTCAGTTCCAGGTACTTTACCCAAATATGCTATCGTTCCCCTTGACTTTAAAACACACTTTGGCACGAGAGTTTAAGGACTTCTAATAAATATTCTGAAAAAATAATGCACCAGAACAGTCAACCAAAGATGCAGTAAATTTAATTCAGTTGAGCTAACATATGTCTGTTTCTTGAATTCTTGAACATAAATAGCACATTTTAACTTACTCTATCCAAATACATTAAGGTTGCAAAGTTAAGCATTTCAAAGGGCTGGTCTACACTTACCTTGCAGTCCGACGCGGGGAGTTCGACTTCTCGGAGTTCGAACTATCGCGTCTGATCTAGACGCGATAGTTCGAACTCCGGAAGCGCTAGGTCGAACTCCGGTACTCCACCGCGTCAGGAGGAGTTGCCGGAGTCGACCTGCGAGCCGCGGACTTCGCTTCCCCGCCGTCTGGACGGGTAAGTTTTCGAACTAGGGTAGTTCGAATTCAGCTACGTTATTCATGTAGCTGAATTCGCGTACCCTAGTTCGAATTAGGGGGTGTGTGTAGACCAGGGCAAAGTTAGGAAATGCTGAAATCCAAGTAGCCTATGCAATCTTAATTCTGCCTCTTTCTGCCTGTGCGTGGTGATAGTCCACAATGATTGTATAATTTCCACCATTTTCAGGCACTGAAATCTTGAAGCTTACTTTTCATGGTCATTCTTGTTAATACAACTTGATTGCTTGAATATTCATGGAAAGCAGATGACCAAAGCAAGCTGACTTTCAACTTTGAATCAGTAGTTGCGGGAGATGCTTAGGGTATCCCCTGAACTTCAGTTAGCTCCACTCTAATTTTTATTCCCTAATCTGCGCAGCTGTGTACTTGTAAATATTAAAAATATAGTATTAGAAGCATTGTGTAGCAGAAACCTGCCATACTATGCTTAGCATAGAAATCTTCCAGAAAATTTCATTCCATAAATTTAGTTCCATCAGTGGAGAATTTATTGCAAAATGAAATGGTTTAACAGTGCAATCATGCTAGGTTGTTGTGATATTAGATAATTGATTGATTTTATCTACAGATTTATTTTGTGTGAATTGTGCTTTTAAATCAAAATACTTTTTCACTATTGCATTTGAGTTTCAGTTAAATCCTAATTTTTGGCCTTTTTGTTTTTGTCTTGTATCATGTTTGGTTCATTGTCAATAATTGGAAATTAAACTAAAAAATATGAGCAGCATTCAAGCTCACGAGCAAATCTCTTTAAAATGTTAAGCATTCACAGTTGAAATATAATACTTTTTCTTACTGTTCTGTTACTTCTGACAGCAGAGGATATGAAAATGCTAAATATCTGAAGTATTTGCAATGTGTTTCACCGAAAAGAGATTGGAATTTTTTTAAAATTCACTGCTGACAAACTTAATCATCCAGTTTCTGATAAAGCACCCTATAAATAGTACGTCCTGGAATTTTTAGTTTCTTAATTCTTACAAGAGGTTTTTTTTTTTCTTCTCCCTGCTGATGTCAGATGCAAAACTGAACAGATAGGTTAAGGGTAGGAGGGGTAGACTGGTGAGTCACCAGCATAAAGGTGGCCAGTTGAAGCCTTGAGTGGATGAGGTGACCTGGGGTGGGAAGGTGGAGAATAGGAAGGGGCCAGATATAGAGTCCTGAGGCACACTGGTAAAGACCAGGAGGGGAGGTGCTATTGAAAGGGCATTTGGATGGGTGGGAAGAGCACAAGAGGGACAGTCTTGGAAGCCTAGAAGAGAATCTATTGGAGGAAGGTGTGATCATCCTCATCATGTTGAAAGTAGCAAAGAATGAAGAAGCAAATTCCATTTTTTACAGAGCCACAAAGATGTCCCTTTGCCTATGCTTTGACCAGTTTTCATTGTCACATCTAGGTTGCCAGCTGTTTGGGGCAGGGACTTGCTTTTTCAATTTGTTCTATAAAGCACCTAATGTGATTGTCCAGGGAAAGGTCACTGCGGATGGTTTCTTCAGCTGGCTTTAAAGTAGATTTGGAGGTTTTTTGTTTGGGAATTCATGAGTTGGATAACTTAATGATCACTAAAATTAGTACCCAGGCAAGCTAACAGAATCATAATGAAGGTAATGCAATAACATGCTTCAGTATGATCTGATCACATGTCAAACTGAAATCTTCTGTCCCTGCCGCTTCCTTGAGTTGATAGCCAAGTAAATTCTAAAATAGCATTAAATAGTGTCTATAACTGGTTGTTCTTCTAGACTAGAAGTGGGCAAAATATTGCCCGCGGGACCCTCCTGCCCGGCCCCTGAGCTCCTGGCTCGGGAGGCTAGCCAGGAGCTCAGGATCCTCCCCTGCTGTTCCCCCTCCCCTGCAGCCTGAGCTCGCCCCGCCACTGGTGCAATGCTCTGGGCAGCAGGGTTGCGAGCTCCTGAGGCAGTGCTGCTGTAGAGCCCGGCCTGACCCGGTGGTCTGTGCTGTGCCAGCCACCGATGCTCCAGGCAGCGCAGTAAGGGGGCAGGGAGCGGGGGGGGGGGGCGTTTGGATAGAGGGCAGGGGAGTTCAGGGTGGTGGGAAGGGGGGGGGGTATGGATAGGGGTCAGGGCAGTCAGAGGGTGGGGAAACGGGTTGAATGGGGGCAGCCAGGAAGGAGGGAGGATGGATGGGGCGGCGGGTGGCAGTCAGAGTATGGAAAAGGGGTGGTTGGATGGGGCAGAGGTACGGGGGGGCAGTCAGGAAGGAGGGGGGGGTTGGATGGGGTAGGGGTCCGGGAGGGCAGTTGGGGGGGGGTTCCGGGGACAGGGAGCGGTGGGGAGTGGATGGGGCAGGGGTCCCGGGGGGGGGCCGTCAGGGGGCAAGAAGCAGGGGAGGGCCAGGCCCATGCCCCCTACCAGCCCTCCATACAATTTCCAAAACCCAATGTGGCCCTCAGGCCAAAAAGTTTGCCTGCCCCTGTTCTAGACCCAGGCATTTGAGCCTTCTTGCATACCCAGACTAACTCATTAAATAACTTTTCCAATGTTAGTGGATGGGAATCAGGCCCACCATATTTAAATACAAGACTGTTACTTCCCCAATCCCAGGTGATGCAGCACCCGACTGAAGGAGGCCAGGTTCTGAGCCTTTTCAGTAACATCAAGGAAACCACGGCCAAAGTAGCAGAGATCTGGATCTTCTCACTGTCTAGTCAGCCAATAGACCATGAAGACAGCACCATGCAGCCTAGCCAGAAGATCAAGTCCACAGGTAAAAATATGCCCTCTATTGAACTTCAGCCCGTCTATTTCCTTTCCCGTCTCTTCCCCCGACAATCCCTTCCTTTTCCCTGAAAGCCCATCTGGTCGGAAACTGCCTAATTTACATTTTTGTGATATAAATAAAACAGAAAAAGTCTAAACAAGCTGGCCTTGTCTGTGCCACCATCTTGCTCCCTTCCCCATCATATGAAATCCCCTTCCCCATCCCTCCTCTTGGTCTCTTCAGAGGGCATGTGCTTTTAGGCATGGACTGCCTTATGTTTGTAAAGTGCCTGTTGCAGTGGGACCCTGGTTCTGCAGGTTGTGAGGGGTGAAGAGGAACCAAAACAGAGCACTGCAAATAACCATGGAAATCAACTTTGTTCCTCCTCTTCCATATTCTTTGTGAAGTCAAATCCTCTCTGACCTAGGGCTTGTCTACTGAAGATCAAGCTAAACCACAAAAAGGCACTCTCAGTAAAGAATGTGTGTATCCATGTGGGGAGCTAGCCTGGAATAGCTACAGTGGACTAGTCACCATGTAAACAAACCCCATTGCTTCAGAGATCCTGTGCTCCATTGGTTCTTGATAAATTCTCATCTGGCACTAGTTCAGATTTCCTTACCTCTTTACCATGTGTCACAGGGTAGCAGGTCTCTGCAGATAGACTGAGCCCAGCTTCCCTAGACTGCAGCAGGTGAGCCTCATCCAGCTAATTAAAGGGGGCTGGGCTACACCAGGGCCTATAAAGGGCTGCTGGTAGGCAGCTGGGGAGGAGGGACTGAGACAGGCTGAGCTGTGGTCAGTAGAGGTCACACTGGAGTGGAGCCAGCTCCTGTGGTGGGTCCCTGGAGCAAGGGAACCAGGGCTTCCAGGAAGAGAGGGAAGCAGACCTGGACAAGGCAAGGAAGCTGCCAGTAGCTGGAGTGCCAGAGACCCCTGGGAGGAGCGGCCCTGAATCCTGGGGGCCAGGTATTGGCTTAAGGCTGCCTTCTGCTTAACTTTTGTTATAAAAGAATAAACCTCAGCTGAGACTGGGTATGGCAGCACATGTTTGGAGGTGGGGGGTGCAGCAGCAGCCCCCAGTGACACCATGACAATAGCATGTAATTATTTGACTTTTGGGAATGGACTGGGGGAAGGAGGGGAGGGTTTGTAGCTGATGGTATACAATCCTGCACTCTGAAGGCTAGTGTTTAGTGGTAGAATCGCAGGCAAATGGAGTTAATTTCTAGGACAAATCAGTACCAGTTCTTACCAGTGCTATAACTCTACAGTAATATGAAAGAGATTCTCGCAACGTGTGTAAAGAGCAACAGAATTGGGGCCCATGCTATTTGATTCCCTTGTCTGTTGCATCATACACAAGCAGCATCATTAGGGAGCGATAGGAACCCCATTTTGCAGTTGTTTTTCCAAGGTTCCATTTCTGCACACTCAGCATTAAACTAAGAGCTCACTACAACATCTAAACAGAATATAGATTGGTTCCAGCTCCTGGTCTCACTTAATGTCGCTGTTTGGAACATAGGTTGCCATGAGCACTTGGCACATTCAGTATACACTTGTTGTACCAAATACTGTAACATAAAAAATAAAAATCTAAAGAAACTCTCTACAGGGTAGAACCAAAGTACAAATGGGAAGCACAACACCAAAAGTTAAATGAAATAGTATGTGTATGCATCAATAGACCACAAACTGACTCCTCACTGATATGGGAGAGAGAGAGAGGACATTTTCAAGGATACTCCAAGGAAGTAGAGACCTGTTTGGAGCTGGTGATATTTTGAACTGTTGCTTTGTTGTTAGACACTTAGGTAATATGGGGCAGTGTGCATTGAAAATTCCATTAGTAAGTTAGATATAAATGTTTATCTCCTTGTCCTGTTTTTGATTGGTGACTACTGTATCAACTGGCTGTTTAAAAAAAAAAAAAACCAAAAAAAAAACAGGATGAGAAGTTCTTCCATAGATAGCTTTCTCTGCAAGATCTCTGGAGGCTAGATTCCCTTGTTACTCTGGTTTACCTCACGTGACTAAATCTTGCACACTTCTGGAGAGTAAGTTCATGGGTTGTTTAAAAAAAAAAAAAAAAAAAAAGGTGATATCCCTAAGAAGCGACAGGTTTGTAACATGTTACTACTTGTTCTTAATCAGCTATATCTTGCTATGGAGTCACCAGGTTCTAGGGTTGGGCTAGCTCAGTGGCTCTCAACTTTTCCAGATTACTGTACCCCTTTCAGAAGTTGATTTGTCTTGTGAACCCCCAAGTTTCACCTCAAAAAATCAGACATAGAAATACAGAAGTGTCAGAGCACACTATTACTGAAACATTGCTGACTCTCATTTTTACCATATAATCATAAAATAAATCAATTGGAATATAAAGATTGTACTTACATTTCAGTGTATAGTATACAGAGCAGTATAAACAAATAATTATCTATGAAATTTTAGTTTGTACTGACTTTGCTAGTGCTTTTTATGTAGCCTGTTGTAAAACTAGGCAAATATCTAGATAAGTTGATATACCCCGTGGAAGACCTCTGAGTACCCGCAGAGGTACACGTACCCCTGGTTGAGAACCACTGGGCTAGCCAACTCAATCAAATAAGCTACTCTTCCAAAACGCGCTCATGGTAACAGTCTAAGTGACACGAACTTAAATTATCTGAGCACAAATCTGTGATTTTTATGCAGTGTGCATAAAATATCTTGGTTTCCATGCTTGGAAGCCTTCCCTTTACATGACATCTGCTCTCTGTACCTGCACCGTGACAGAATAATGGCTTAATTCTGATTTCAGATAGGAAGTCCATGTTGCAAGATACATGGGCATGCACCACACAGATGCCTAGTTGGAGTCCAGAATAGAGTGAGACAATTTACTTGGTGTATCATTTCACTAAGGAACAGGATCTTTTTTTCCCTAACCATATTTGGTCCTGCATACCAGTTGTGCCTGGTTAGGGGAAAAAATCCTGGGGAAGTGGGTAGCTTGAGTTGCCCCATGGGTAGAGCCTGAGTGATGCCCACTCCATCTTGGACTATATGCCAGCGGTCCCTACTTATTTCCTATTGGGATGGGCATTGCAGACTGGCTCCCTCCAAGGCAAGAGCTCACCTGCATGCCAACCTTCTCTACTTTGTGAGTGAATTTCCTGTCTACTAGCTGAGTATTTAGCATCCTCCCTCTCTCTATGGCAAGTTCTCATCCCACCTGTCTAGTGCAGATAAAAGATACACCCTTAGTCTTCTCCTCAAATGTTCATATTCCTTGATTCTAGGAATGTTAGCCAGTGTGAATTTTTTGAAGTTTGCTCTCCTGAGCAACAAGGCTTCCCCTTCTTTCCAAAGGGAGTCTTATAAGACTTTGTGCCCTTTCCTTACATTACAGATAACTATTCTGAAGAAGAGTATGAGAGCTTCTCTTCTGAGCAGGAAGCCAGTGATGATGCTATCCATGGACAGGTATTGTATGAGAAGCTGCTGTTCAATGCTCTACAAAGGATTTCTTCCCTGGAAGGGTGTAAACTGATAGTAATTGCTCAGCTCTTGCAGCTCCTTTTAACTGAGCCTGCAGTTCTCTGATTGGCTCCCTCTCTGCAGCCTTTCTAGGCAGGTCTGGGGGGGACCCACCTTTGCTGTTCCTTTTCTGGGGCGGGGTGTGGTAGGACCGCAAGGCCTCCAGCAGGGGGCTTCAGAGAACTTGTACACCATGTCACAGGGCCCTACAGCCTAGGATTAAACTTGCCCATGGTCTATAACTTTTAAATCTGTACTGCAGTGGGTAGTTGTATGTGGTGCATAGATTGTTTTTCTCCCCAGTGTTTTCCCCTTCCTTTGAACCCTGTGCAATTTGGACGTTCCTGGCTAGAAAGACAGTCACAACAGAGATCTCTCCAGGCTGCTTCTTAAGCAGCCTCAGCCTCCGATGGGTCCAATTGGGGCAAGAAAGATGATGGAACTCTGCCACACTCGACCTATGTGAATCGCTGGAATGAGATACTGCTCATGATAGATTGTGCAGATGTTCAAAATGGCTCTGGCTCCAATCTTGGCTCTGCATCTTCAGTGTGTGGAAGGTGGAGTGACGGTGTCTCCCGAATGCCACCCATTTGTGTCACCAAAATGAGGGATCGCTCTCTGTAAATGGCCCGGTCTGTGACCTTCCCTTTTCTTTCCTTACATGAGGGATGCAATCATTGTGTTGACTTTTAAATGATGAATTACCAATAGGCCTCCGAGTTATTGTCTTGCTGGCACAATGAGGTACTTGACATCTCCTGTTTTTGGGGCTTTGCACCATTGCAGCTAGAGACTGATGTAAGGGAAAGCTGAGATTTCAGAGAAAAGGATAGTGGCTTCAGCGAGGTGCTGGTATTTATGTTGACGTGTCCGAGCCCTGGTTGCTCAGCAACATGCTGCACTCCTAGGGTTTAGTTCTCTCTGCCTTTCTTTATGCAGGATCAGTACAATCCTTTGCTTGTCTTTACTCAGGGCTAAGTCTCTGTCTCCCCAGTACTTAAAACCCTGCAGGTGAAGACTGAGGGCACGTCTACACTACAAGCTTAACTCAACCTATGTTAGATCCACTTACAGCCCCCTCAGAAGTTACTGCAGTTTTTCATGTCCTTGCTGTCCTTCTGTTGGTGGTGTGCATCCTCATCAGGAGTGCTTCCACTGACTTAAGGGGGCAGTGAGGGGTGGCTGGCCGCCCCCCTCTCCTCCCAGGTTCCCAGCAGGGGGTCAGGAGCCCAGAGCTCGGTTCGGAGTGGGGAGCCTAGGCAGCAGCCAGGCTCTAGCTGGTGCCCCCTGTGACGGGTTAGATCATGGAACCCCCCTTGGGAGCTGCCACCTGATGTGCCAAGACTACTTCTGCCCCTGCTTTCCCTGCCAGCTCGGGACCCCAGCACCCTGTCTTGCTGAGCCAGACACACCCATCTGCTCCAACACAGACCCAGGGTCTGAATTACTTGCCCCAAAGCTGCCGACTTAACTGAAAGCAGCTAACAGAAGTGTTCCTGCCTTTAACACTCAGATGCCCAGTGGGGTCCAAACCCCAAATAAATGTTTTACTCTGTATAAAGCTTATGCAGGGTAAACTCATAAATTGTTCGCCCTCTATAACACTGATTGATAGAGAGATGCACAGCTGTTTGCTCTCCTCCTCCCCCTCCCCCCCAGTATTAATACATACTCTGAGTTAGTTAATAAGTAAAAAGTGATTTTATTAAATACAGAAAGTAGGATTTAAGTGGTTCCAAGTAGTAACAGACACAACAAAGTGAATTACCAAATGAAATAAAATAAAACACGCAAATCTAAGCCTAATACAGTAATACAACTGAGTACAGGTAAAAATCTCACCCTGAGAGATGTTTTAATAAGTCTCTTTTGCAGACTGGATGCCTTCCTAGTCTGGGCACAGTTCTTTCCCTGGTACAGCCCTTGTTCCAGCTCAGGTGGTAGCTAGGGGATTCCTCATGATGGCTCCTCCTGCTTTGTTCTGTTCCACTCATTTATATATCTTTTGCATAAGGCAGGAATCCTTTGTCCTTCTGGGTTCCCACCCCCTCCTTCTCAATGGAAGAGCACCAAGTTAAAGATGGATTCCAGTTCAGGTGACATGATCACATGTCACTGTGAGACTTCATTACCCACTTCCCAGCACACAGGTATACAGGATGACTTACAGCCATCTGCAGTCATTTGTCCTGGTTAATGGGAGTCATCAAGATTCCAAACTACCATTAAGGGCCCACGCTTTGCATAATTACAATAGGCCCTCAGAGTTATATTTCATATTTCTAGTTTCAGATACAAGAGTTGTACATTTATACAAATAGGATGCTCACACTCAGTAGATTATAAGCTTTGTAATGATATCTTACAAGAGACCTTTTTCATGAAGCATATTCCAGTTACATTAGCATTTTTTCATAAAATCATATAGAGTGCAACGTCACACACCCCACCTGCCCTGGGATGACAGTCAGGCACGGGGTTCACAGCATGGAGCCTTCCAGCCTTTGTCAATTTCATGGCTCCAGTGCAGAGCTGTAAAATTGGCAAGAATGACAACCAACAGCTCATGTAAGTTAAGCAATGTCTACACAGAAACTGCATCACCCTAACTACACTGACATAAGCCCCACACCTCTCGTGGAGGTGGAGTTATGTCAGTGTAGTAGGGCACTTAGGGCATGTCTACACTACGAAATTAGTTTGATTTTATAGAAGTCTATCTTTAGCAACTGATTTTATACAGTCCATTGTGTTTGTCCCCAATAAGCGGGGCCAGCTCCAGGCACTAGCGCAGCAAGCAGGTGCTTGGGGCGGCCAACGGAAAGGGACGGCACGTCCGGCTCTTCAGCGGCAATTCGACGGCGGGTCCCTCAGTTCCTCTTGGAGGGAAGGACCTGCCGCCAAAGAATGAAGCGGCAGCAGTAGAGCTGCCGCCGAAGTGCCGCCGATCACGGCTTTTCTTTTTGTTTTGTTTTGCCACTTGGGGCAGCAGAAACACTGGAGCTGGCCCTGCCAATAAGCACGTTATGTCAGTGAAGTGCGTCCTCAATACCGTGGCTAGCATCGACTCACGGAATGGTGCACCTTGGGTAGCTATCTCACAGTTCCCACAGTCCCTGCTGCCCATTGGAATTCTGGGTTAAGCTCCCAATGCCTGATGGGGCAAAAACATTGTCGTGGGTGGTTTTGGGCACATGTGGTCAGTCTTCCCTCCCTCCCTTCTTCCCTCCCAAAAAGCAACAGCAAACAATTGTTTCACGCCTTTTTTCCTCGGTTATCCGTGCAGACGCGCAAACACGGAGCCCGCTCAGCTGCGCACTGCTTTTGTAAGCTTTGTAAATACCTTGCGCAATATCCTGCAGTATGTGCAGAGCCTAGCTAGGAGCCCCAAGCAAAAGGAAGATTGTGAGGAGGACTTGGACATAGACATTCCTGAAAGCACGGGATGTGGCAATGGGATATCATGGCGGCATTGGGTCATGTGGATACAGTGGAATGCCGATTCTGGGCCCAGCAAACAAGCACAGACTGGTGGGACCCCATAGTGTTGCAGGTCTGGGATAATTCCCAGTGGCTGTGAAACTTTCGCATGTGTAAGGCCACTTTCATGGAACTTTTTAGTTGCTTTCCCCTGCCCTGAAGTGCAGGAATACCAAGATGAGAGCTGCCCTGACAGTTGAGAAGCGAGTGGCGATAGCCCTGTGGAAGCTTGCAATGCCTAACTGCTACCGGTCAGTCAGGAATCAATTCGGAGTAGGCAAATCTACCATGGGGGCTGCTGTGATCCAAGTAGCCAAGGTAATCAATAATCTTCTGCTATCAAGGGTAGTGACTCTTGGAAATGTGCAGGTCATAGGAGATGGCTTTGCTTCAATGGGGTTCCCTAACTGTGGTGGGGCGATAGATGGAACGCATATTGCTATCTTGGCACCGGACCACCTTGCCAAACGGTACATAAACCGCAAGGGATACTTCTCAATGATGTAGCAAGCACTGGTGGAACACAAGGGCTGTTTCACTGACATCAACATGAGATGGTCAGGAAAGGTGCCTGACGCTCAGATCTTTCGGAGTTCTGGGCTGTTAGGAAAGCTGCAAGAAGGGGCTTTCTTCCCAGACACGAAAATTACCGTTGGAGATGTTGAAATGCCAATAGTTATCCTTGGGGACCCAGCCTACCACTTGCTCCCATGGCTCATGAAGCCATACACAGGCAGCCTGGACAGCAGTAAGGAGCAGTTCAATTATAGGTGGAGCAAGTGCAGAATGGTGGTAGAATGTGCCTTTGGACGCTTAAAAGGGCGCTGGCGCTGTTTGCTGAGTAGATCAGACCTCAGCAAAAGCAATATTCCCATTGTTGTTGCTGCTTCCTGTGTGCTCCATAATATCTGTGAGAGTAAGGGGGAGACTTTTATAGCAGGGTGGGAGGTTGAGGAAAATCGCCTGGCGGCCAATTTTGAACAGCCAGACACCAGGGCAATTAGAAGAGCACCGAGGCACACTGTGCATCACCAGAGGTGCCTTCTCTGCCTTCAGGGTCCGGGAATAATTCACCCTGGGCGGGTCTTGGCTCCAGGGTGAGGTAAAGGTCCTGGCTGCCGGGGAGAATGGATTCTCTGCTTGCCTGCTGTGCGTTCTCCTCCTTCTCTTCCTCATCCACAAAATCCTCATCCATGTTGCGTGAGGCTGCCGCTTTGCAGGTGTCCACGGACAGTGGTGGGGTAGTGGTAGGGCCCCCCCCTAGAATGGCATGCAGCTGATCATAGAAGTGGCATGTCTGGGGCTCTGATCCAGAACGACTGTTTGCCTCCTTTGTCTTTTGGTAGGCTTGCCTGATCTCCTTAATTTTCACGCGGCACTGCTGTGTCTCCCTGGTGTAGCCTCTGACCACCATGCCCTGTGTGATTTTGGCAAATATATCAGCATTTCTTCTGCTGGATTGGAGTTCTGCCTGCACAGGTTCTTCTCCCCATACAGCAATCAGATCCAGTGTCTCCCGTTTGCTCCATGTTGGAGCTCGTTTGTGATTCTGGGACTGCATGGTCACCTCTTCTGCCGAACTCACCACACTGACCAAACAGGAAATGAAATTCAAAAGTTCCCGGTGCTTTTCCTGTGTACCTGGCTAGTGCATCGGAGTTGAAAGTTCTGTCCAGAGCGGTCACATTGGAGCACTCTGGGATAGCTCCCGCAGGCCAATACCATCAAATTCCACAGTGCTCTGTCTACAGTACCCCAAATTCGACCTAGGAAGGTCAATTTTTAGCGCTACTGCCCTCATCGTGGAGGAGTACAGCAGTCAATTTTAAGAGCCCTTTAGGTCGACAGAATGGGGTTGGTTGTGTAGACGCATTCCTTATAAAATCAACCTAACACGGCTAAATTCGACCTAATCTTGTAGTGTAGACCAGGCCTAACATCAGCGGGAGCATGGCTGTAGTGTAGACACTGACGTAATTAGGTCGACCTAACTGTAGTGTAGACCAGGCCTTAGCCAGTCTCTCCTGTGCACTCGTATAATACTAATCAGTCCCTGGCACATGTTTTGTTGCAGAAATGAAACATTTTGCATAATAATAAAACAGCCCTTGTTTGTTCTTGAGGCAAGTGTAAAATCTGACTCCTCCTTTCTGTGCAGGATTTGGACGATGATGAATATGAGCTGGGCAAGCCAAAGAAACAGCGGAGATCGATAGTAAGAACGACGTCCATAACCAGGGTCGGTGGAAATTAGTTTTACTAACACTGAAGGGGTTTGGCCAGGATGTGCATGCAGCTCAAGAGATTTACAAGCTATTTACACAATGGTCCCAATAGCGAAATCAGAGATAATCACAGTAGGTGGGAAAGTCCAGAACTAAAATCTAGCAAAGTGATCAAAGTACCAATCAAACCACAGCAGATACTGACAGCCTTATCTGAGTGTACCATCTTGTATCACTTGTGTTGCCTGTAAAGTGAGAGGACCCCCATGAAAATCATTTAAGGGTGAAATTGACTTGGTGCAGAGGCTAACTCAAGATCCATGCAGTTGTAAGCCTCCGCATCGGCTTGAAGTGGGGCATAGGCCTTTTGCTGGCCCTCTGCATGAGGGTGAATTCAGCCCAGATGAGCATTTCAAAGTGAAATAATGGAGATGAGGTATGAAATAATCAAGTGGGTTAATGCAAGATGACACGTGTAGTTCAGGCTGTAGGACTCGTCAGATATTATCTGGTAAATGATACACAGTTACATACTGTGTCATAATATATGCACACAGAGACAGTTAAATTTTAGCATAAAACCTTAACTTTCCTTTGAGTGCTGCAACCTTGATGATGGTTTAGTTTTTTTGTTTAAAGTATTTGTGCCACATACAAGATTACAATAACTCTAGCCACTGAGTTATTGCAGCAACCATGGAATAAGCAGGATTTATTTTGGACCTTAGTGTAGGTCTGAAGCACTGTCTACACACTTATCTACCTCCACTAGCACTATTTCTGACATCTGAGAGAGTTCTGAATAGGCCACATTTTTTCAAATAATAGAAATCTGCCACCAAAAGAAGTTTCTTCTTCCCCTAAATGAGGATCACGAAAAATCATCAGATGCTGGTTTACTAGCTCTTAAGGCCTGGATCAGTGGCAGTTTTAGGATCTTTTTAAATGTCTTGTGACAGAATTATTCATCTTGACCAATAAGTAATGCAGCTTTTGTATGATATAAATAATTTGTTTCTAGTCCTGGCATTTAATCAAATATTGGATCTGAAAACTGCAATCCCATAACTGAATAAAAAAATCATAAAAGCTGCATTTTCTAAACTAATATTTCTCTTAACTTTTTTCCACAGGGGAAGAGGCTTGTATGTTAACTAATAAGGCAGCCTGGCCTTAGAGACTGACCGATAATTAAAAAGAATAAAAACTTATGAGAGAACTTCTAAATAGACTTGGTCTAGACTCTTTGGTGCTTGCAGAATATGGGGCAGGGGAGAGAGGGGCGCATCGCGGAAAGCTGAGTTTGAGATGGCCTGCGTAACTCGAGATGAGACAGCCCCTTGACAAAGATGGTTATCCATCCCCAAACTTATGTCAGTGAACAATTTATACCACAATTTGCACCATTCTATCATTATACCCCACACAAGCACATATTTATGAAAACAGTTGCAGCCTGCATTTCACAAACCAGGGTGTAAATTCACTTGTTTGAGGGGAACTGTGTATCTAGTGGCTTTGTTACGGTCATCCTAAAGTCATAACAACTAAAAACTGTACCTAATAGTATCCACACCATGGTGTTTGTAGATAATGCCAAGAACTTAGAGGTGGGGCCCTACAAAATTCACAGCCATGGAAAACCCGTCATGGACCATGAAATCTGGTCTTTTTTGTGCTTTTACCCTGTACTATACAGATTTCACAGGGGAGACCAGTGTTTCTCAAATTGGGGGTCCTGACCCAAAAGGGAGTTGTGGGTGCAGTGTGGTATTGCCACCCTTACTTCTGCGCTGCCTTCAGAACTGGGCAGCCAGAGAGCGCCCAGCTCTGAAGGCAGTGCCCGGCCAATACCATACCATGCTACCCTTACTTTTGCACTGCTGCCTTCACAGCTGGGCGGCTGGAGAGTGGCGGCTGCTGACTGAGGGCCTAGCTCTGAAGGCAGCACCGCAGAAGTAAGGGTAGCAGTACTGCAACTCTTTCTCTCCCCTCCCCCCCCCACTAACCTTGTGACCCTCCCACAACTCCTTTTTTGGTCAGGACCCCTACAATTACCACACTGTGCAATTTCAGATTTAAATAGCTGAAATCATGAAATGCACGATTTCTAAAATCCTAGCCTAGGACTATGAAATTGACCAAAATGAACCGTGAATTTGGTAGGGCCCTACTTATAGGCAAAGATTTTAAAAAATCTCCTGAGGTCATATTTAGGCATGTCTAATTTTTTTCAGAAGGTCGGTAGGAGCTGCTGGGTGCTCAGCACTTCTGTGAATTGGGCCGGTGCTTAAATGTAGAATTAAAATCTCTTGGCTGGACTGTGTATGAACACAGACAGTAGAAGTTGCTGGGAGGGAAATAGCCAGCAAAATGAGGAACTAGCCTTCACTCAGGCTGGGCCCACTGACATTGCTTTCCCCCATTCAGAATAGCTGCCACTCTTACATAGTTCAGCTAGCCCATGCCAGTTCTTTCAGGAGGTCTAGTGAAAACATGTATGGGCCAGAGTTTTGCAAAACTTGTTTTTTAAAGCCAAACATCCCAGGTTTGTTAAACTCTCTGCAAAGGTTAAGATTGGTTTCATCCTGCTGCAGGCCAGGGGCTTATGGGTTTTGGTAGAAATTAGGCAAAACCCAATGCTTTGGGTTGTGTTGTATTTGAGTGAAGCTCTGCATTCAGAGCTCAGGCAACACAGACCCTGGCAAGCCAAAAGGCTTGTCAAAAACCCAAACCCCTCCACCTACCCAAGTCGCTACAACTCCACTGTTAAGGTGAAATACTTTGCCAAGATGAACTGCAGATCCTTGCTATGGAACCTACTTTCCAATCACCCACATGGGGGAGACTGAGACACCTCCATCAACTGTAAGAGTTTGTGTGAAAACTCACTGCTCCCTTGTGGAAAAGGGTTAGTTGTATCTCTGAAGGCAGGTGGAACTTCTGCATTAAGGAGGCAGAAAAACAGCCTCAAGCATTCACTATATTTGTCAGCTTGTGACTAACTGGCAGTCTAAAAAAAGTTGTCTTTCCACTAGATACATAAACACCTGGCTAGCCGAGTGCAATGTTTAATGTATGTTGGGAGCCCACAGAGGTGCAATACGGCTAAACCAGTCAGGGCTGGAACTGAGCTGATGTAAACATGGATAGGATAGCATGTAGCCTGGGGGATTCTGCTTTGCTTGGGGAATGGCACATAGGTAGGAGAAAGGGCAGCAGTGCTCCTTGGTTTGTGGCTCAGCCCCATACATGTTTCTACCTAGGAGCAGTCAGTGTATCCATTTTTAACTGTGATGGTGCACCTGTATATTCCCTCTTGCTGTATTCACGTAAAAGTGTTCTTGACTTACAGCAACAAAACTTCAAGCAGAAAGTGGTGGCGTTGCTGAGAAGGTTTAAAGTATCTGATGAGGTAAGTTAGTTAACACTCAATTATACCTCAGACATGCTCATTCAACTGCTTCATGGGTTCAGCTTATTTTCAGGCTGTTTTTCCTCCCTTCTCTCTCTTGCTTTCTTTTCTTTGTTCTCACATCTGTACTGGGAAGTGTCCTAAGTTTCCCCAGTGACTTTGCCCAGCGTTCTGAAGCTCTGTTTGGACCTCAGTTGGACAGGGCAGGTTCAGCGCTAACTTCAAAAAGCCATCAAGATTTGCTGGGTGCAGTTTTGTCAAAGATTTAAAAGACTCTTGAGCACCCTCTTGCTTGCAGACTGGTTTGCAATCATACGTGACCCTTTCAAAGACTAGTAGTCTAGTGTTCATTGCCCATTAAGTTAGATCACAGTTTATTTTCTTATCTCACGTATTATAAAAGCTTAGCAAAATATGCAGAGGAAACACAACAAAAAAAATCCCCATCCAGCGAAAGATAGAAAAAAGATGACAAAGAGACATACAAAGGAAATTCAAAGAAAATTTTAAAAAAAAGCATCAGATGCAAATGCAGCCCAACAGTTCACACAATTTGGACTGCCCCATCCATATGAAACTCACCAAACACAACCACCATGGTCCCATAGAGGTAGGTAAATGGTCCCACAGGAAAGTAACTAGCCAGATGATTCAACTGAAAGCAACTCATTCCACCTTGGTACTTTGGGAAGAATAAACACAGCTGCTAAGGAAAAAGAAGGCACTTGACCCCACTGGTGCCCCAAGCTGTTGGGTTCTCCATGTCTCATGGCATCAAGTAAACATCCCTATCAAAATTATTGTTTCCTTGATATCCAGTCCTTATGTAATCCTTCCATCTGTAAAGTACTGTTCCGGAGACACACTCTCCAGCCATGTTGACCTCCATACAGAACCTGCTCTCTGTAGGAGGCCACCTGTTTGTGGGAGATGCAATACCTGCAAAATAGACTGTTCTTCCATGGGTGGAATGCCTTAATTTACCCCTCCCCACACCTTTCATTCCTGTTCCTACTAAGGAAAAGCAACTCCACAGGAATAGTATAGGTTTCAGAGTAGCAGCTGTGTTAGTCTGTATCCGCAAAAAGAACAGGTGTACTTGTGGCACCTTAGAGACTAACAAATTTATTTGAGCATGAGCTTTCATGGACTACAGCCCACTTCATCAGATGCATAGATGGAACATACAGTAAGAAAAAAAAATATATATATATATACCAACTCTAAGAGGCTAATGAATTAAGATGAGCTATTATCAGCAGGAGAAAAAAGTATCCTCACACCTTAATCATAGAATATTAGGTTGGAAGGGACCTCAGGAGGTCATCTAGTCCAATCCCCTGCTCAAAGAAGGACCAATCCCCAGACAGATTTTTTGCCCCAGTTCCCCAAATGGCCCCCTCAAGGATTGAACTCATAACCCTGGGTTTAGCAGGCCAATGCTCAAACCACTGAGCTATCCCTCCCCGCCAGTTGACCTTCTTGTCAACTGTCCAAAATGGGCCGTCTTGATTATCACTACAAAAGTTTTTTTTCTCCTGCTGATAATAGCTCATCTTAATTCATTAGCCTCTTAGGGTATGCCTACACTACAAGAGTAGTTCGAATCAACTTAAGTCGAATTTGTAGAATCGACCTTACAAAGTCGAATTTGTGTGTCCACAGTAAGGACTCTAATTCGACTGTGAGTCCACACTAACGGGGCAAGCGTCGACATTGGAAGCGGTGCACTGTGGGAAGCTATCCCACAGTTCCCGCACTCCCCGCTGCCCATTGGAATTCTGGGATTTCCCCCCAATGCATGCTGGGGGGGAAACTGTGTCGAGGGTGGTCTTGGGTAACTGTCAGCATTCCACCGTCACTCCCGCCGGCGGGAAATCAGTTCGCGCACTTTTCCTGTTAGTGACAGCGCGGATGCCACAGCACTCCACTGCGATCATGGAGCCCGCTGCGATCATCGCTGCACTTATGGCCGTTGTCAACTCCTCGCACCTTATCGTACACCTCTTCAACAGTCAGATGCTGAGAAATCGGGCGAGGAGGCTCCGGCAGCGCGGTGAGGACATGAAGTCTCAGAGTGGCACAGACCTCTCAGAAAGCACGGTACGCCGCGCCGTGGAGATCATGGTGGCAATGGGTCATGTTCATGCTATGGGACGGCGATTCTGGGCCCGGGAAACAAGCACGGACTGGTGGGACCGCATAGTGCTGCAGGTCTGGGATGAATCACAGTGGCTGCGAAACTTCAGGATGCATAAGGGCACTTTCCTTGAACTGTGTGACTTGCTGTCCCCTGCCCTGAAGCGCAAGGACACCCACATGCGAGCAGCCCTGAGTGTGCAGAAGCGAGTGGCCATAGCCCTCTGGAAACTTGCCACGCCAGACAGCTACCGATCAGTAGCGAACCACTTTGGCGTGGGCAAATCTACCGTGGGGGTTGCTGTGATGCAAGTAGCCAACGCAATCGTTGAGCTACTGCTCTCGAAGGTAGTGACCCTGGGAAACGTCCAGGTCGTCATAGATGGCTTCGCCGCGATGGGATTCCCAAACTGCGGTGGGGCTATAGATGGGACTCACATCCCTATCCTGGGACCAGCCCACCAGGCCAGCCAGTATATTAACCGAAAGGGCTACTTTTCAATGGTGCTGCAAGCACTGGTAGACCATAGGGGACGCTTTACCAACATCAACGTCGGGTGGCCGGACAAGGTTCATGACGCGCGTGTTTTCAGGAACTCTGCTCTGTTTAGACGCCTGCAGGAAGGTAGTTTCTTCCCGGACCACAAAATAACTGTAGGGGATGTGGAGATGCCTATAGTGATCCTCGGGGACCCAGCCTACCCGCTAATGCCCTGGCTCATGAAGCCCTATACAGGCGCCTTGAACAGCGACAAGGAACTCTTCAACTACCGGCTGAGCAAGTGCAGAATGGTGGTGGAGTGTGCTTTTGGACGTCTCAAGGGGAGATGGAGGAGCTTACTGACTCGCTCGGATCTCAGCGAAACCAATATCCCCATTGTTATTGCTGCTTGCTGTGTGCTCCACAATCTCTGTGAGAGCAAGGGGGAGACCTTTATGGCGGGATGGGAGGTTGAGGCAAATCGCCTGGCTGCTGATTACGCTCAGCCAGACACCCGTGCAATTAGAAGAGCCCAGCGGGAAGCGCTGTGCATCCGGGAGGCTTTGAAAGATAGATTCCTCAGGTTGCAGGGTAACCTGTGACTGTTCAGGTTCTTTACAGAGAAGCTGAACCTGCCTCTCTTTCAGTTACTGTTGACTTTCTTTTGCGGTTACATAGCCCGTTCACCACGTTTCCCCCCTTCCAACACACGTTTAAAAATAAAGTTAATGGAATATTGTTAATTAACAACGTTTTCTTTACTAATGAATTCGCGTTAAAGGGTTGAAACAGGGACGCAGACTGTGGTGGGTAGGGTGTGCAGTGTTGTACAGACCGCTTCTACACTCGAGGAATGACAGGCTCCTGCCCCTAGAGCGGTCTGCACTGCCGGACTGGTTGTTTCAACGAAGCCTGCCATCCCTCCTTTTCGGGACTGTGTGTGTGGGGGCTATGTGGCCTTGTGGCGGGGGAGGACTGGGGGGAGGACGTTTACAGGTGGGTGTGAAGGAAGGGGTGAGGGGTGCAGGCTCTGGGCTGGGGGTGGGGGCGTAGGAAGGGGTGAGGGGTGTGTGGGAATGGGGAGGAGGTGTAGGGGGCTGAGGGCTTGGGGCATTGGAGAGGCTCAGGGCTATGGTGGAAGGGCAGGGTAAGGGCGGCCTGCCTTGCCATTTGTGTATGGCAGGCGCTAGGACCCTGGGGCACCAGACAGCATTTCTGCGGGGAGCCGCTCTACTGTCAGGCAGGTACGCAGCACGGCGGGGCAGGGGGAGACCCGTGGGGGCCAGGGTCCGATCCAGGCAGGGCCGGGGAGAGACCCAGCTCCAAATATAGCTGGAGCAGGGCACCTGCCGCCTATGCACAGAACATGAAAAACACCTCCCAGACTGACCAGGGTGCCTAGTGACTACACTGTGTGTGTGACCTGCTGTAGATCCTGCCCCCGTGTCTGTACCCAGGTAATGGTGACCGTCCTATGCAATTACCAAACCCCTCCCCCCCCTTCACACAAAGTCTTCTGTAAAGAAACATGACGGAAACAGTAATGAACAGCAAACTATTTTTAATAATCAACTACACAGTGAGGGGACGAAACTGGGATTTGGGCTTGGGTGATCCAGGAAGGGAAGGACTTCTCAAAATTTAGCGAATGAGAGCTTTTTGGTACTTGAGCACTCTGCTGGGGTGGAGTGACAGTTTTCACGGCCCCTAGCGCACCACCTTCTTGTTATTTTGGGTGAGGGGGGTATTGGACTTTGTGGCGGGGGAGGGCGGTTGCAGATACAGTGCAGGGGGGCTCTGTTCTCCTGCCTGCAGTCCTGCAGAACATCCACAAGGCGCCTGAGTGTGTCCGTTTGCTCCCTCATTAGTCCAAGCAGCGTTTGAGTCGCCTGCTGGTCCTCCAGACGCCATCTGTCCTCCTGTTCGCTGTGTGAGCGGTGCTGCTGAGAGAGGTTCTCCCTCCACTGGCTCTGCTGGGCCGCCTCGGCTCGGGAGCAGCCCATAAGTTCTGCGAACATCTCGTCCCGTGTCTTTTTCTTGCGCCGCCTAATCTGCGCCAGCCTCTGTGAAGGGGCATGCTGGAGCAGGTCGGGATACAGTTGCAGCTGTGTGATGGGAAAAAGGGATTGACTTCCTTATAAAGATACAGTTTTGCAAAGAAGAAACATAGTCTAGTCAGTCTCTGTGAACAAGACCATGCACAGCACTCACTCAGGGAAAGTTCGAATTTTCGGAATTCGCTTTCATTGCCTGGGGGATTGCACTGCAGATCAGACAAGCAGGGCAGGACAGCAGAATCCGTGGAGCAGCCAGGCATGGTAAGCCAAAAACTTTTGGTTGCTTAAAAGTCAATGTATACCACTGTCCTCTTGCTACAGGCAATCCTGAAAGCATAAACTCTGCCCCTGTTGCACCCCCTCGCGTCTGTTCCCTGGGAAAGATCCCTGTATGCTGCCACTCTGCAGCCTCCACCACGTGGCTGTAAAGTGACGCTCATTGTTATGCAAAGGAACAGTGAAGCACTCCCAATACTAATAGTACACAAATTACTGTAATTAAATGCAGGCGTCTCCGAGCGAGATCACCCTGAGGAGGGTCACTGAGGCAGATAGAGAGCGCATGCTGCGTGAAAGCCAGCACAAACCAGGGGCCTATGCTGCCATGCTCGTGGAGGCAATGCTCCTGGAGTACCTGATAGCCTGGCGCGGAAAAGTGTGCTACCACAGAGCACCCAATAAGGCAGCTCTCCCCAGGAACCTCATGCGGAGGCTTTTCGATTACCTGCAGGAGAGCTGCTCGGAAATCTCCCAAGAGGATTTCTGTTCCATCCCCATATATATTGACCTTCTTTTCAACTAGTAACTATTCCTGCTCCATTAAAAATAAATATTAACATGTTTAAAGCACTTACAGACTGATCCTTCCCCTGATTCAGGGTCCGGGGTAACGGCTCGGGAGGGTTGGTAGGGGATCTCAGTGAGGGTGATGAATAGATCCTGGCTGTCGGGGAAATCAGCGTTGTAAGCGCTGTCGACTGCCTCGTCCTCCTCATCTTCCCCGTCCGCGAACATCTCCGAGGAACAGTCCGTCGACATTATCCCATCCTCAGAGTCCACGCACACTGGTGGGGCAGTGGTGGCAGACCCACCAAGAATGGCATGCAGTGCCTCGTAGAACCGGCATGTCTGGGGCTGGGCCCCGAAGCGTCCGTTTGCCGCTCTGATTTTTTGGTAGCCTTATCTCAGCTCCTTGACTTTCACGCGGCACTGCGTTGTATCCCGGCTGTATCCTCTGAGTGCCATGGCTTTGGAGACCTTCTCATAGGTCTTTGCATTCCGTTTGTTGGAGCGCAGCTCCGAAATCACAGACTCATCACCCCACACAGCAATGAGATCCAAGACTTCCTGGTCAGTCCATGCTGGGGCCCTCTTTCTAGTCTGAGATTCCCTGGACTCCTCTGCTGGAGAGCTCTGCATCGTTGCCAGTGCTGCTGAGCTCGCCACGACGTCCACACAGGAAATGAGATTCAAACTGGCCAGACAGGAAAAGGAATTCAAATTTCCCCAGGGCTTTTCCTGTGTGGCTGGTCAGAGCATCCAAGCTCGGACTGCTGTCCAGAGCGTCAACAGAGTGGTGCTCTGTGGGATAGCTCCCGGAGCTACTAAGGTCGATTTGCATCCACACCTAGCCTAATTCGACATAGCCATGTCGAATTTAGCGCTACTCCCCTCGTCGGGGAGGAGTACAGAAGTCGAACTAAAGAGCCCTCTATGTCGAATTAAATAGCTTCGTGGTGTGGACGGGTGCACGGTTAATTCGAATTAACGCTGCTAAATTCGAATTAAAGTCCTAGTGTGGACCAGGCCTTAGAGTTGGTATGGCAACTTCCACCTTTTCATGTTCTCTGTATGTATATACATCTTCTTACTATATGTTCCATTCTATGCATCTGATGAAGTGGGCTGTAGCCCACAAAAGCTTATGCTCAAATAAATTTGTTAGTCTCTAAGGTGCCACAAGTACTTCTGTTCTTTTTGGGGAATAGTATAGTAGCTGAGATCTGGGCCAGCTGCACTGCTGCTGTTCAGGAGAGACCACCCTCTAGTGCTGGCTTTAGGATTGGCACCAGACTGCACCCATCTCAAGATCCTATTCTGACTATAGATGTTTTGTTCCTGTCAGTCTCTCACATGCAAGGAAACTGATGGAAGCTTTGGTTTATGGACTTTCTACTAGATTCTTGTTAACCTTCAGTTTGCTAATGAGGGAAATCCTATCTGGATATAATCTTTGAATCGCTTGCAGGTAATACAATGAAATAAGTCAGAAGGAGCTGGAGAGTCCGTTCAAGGTTAGGTGACCTGGGGAGAATACAAGATGGAATATTATGTACTTTTTGTACTCTTGGTAGAATATTTATAATTGGCTCAGACTCTAAAGTTCCATTTATAAATAAAAGGGCTGTTAAAAGATTCTTAGTCCAATAGGTGAATAGGTTGCTTATAACATCTACAACACCTTTTACTGATGTGCTTATAAATCATCTATAATACGCACAGCTCATGTCTGTAAAAGGCTTAAACATCTATTAACTCTTTATAAATGGAATTCACACAGAGTGACCCCACAGTGATGTGTTCTGAGACTCGCCTGACTTTTGGGGGCTACCAGAAATACCAGTCTATTGTACAGCAGTCGCTGTGTGTACTGAGATGACTTGGGATGGCTCTGTCCCCTAATCATTTCTGTGCTGCCTGGTTGGATCCATGTCTTGTGCTTAGGTTCTGGATTCAGAGCAGGACCCAGCAGAGCATGTGCCAGAAGTGGAGGAAGACTTGGATCTTCTGTACGATACATTGGATATAGACAACCCCAGTGACAGTGGCCCTGAAATGGAAGATGACGACAGTGTCCTCAGCACTCCTAAACCAAAGTTAAAGTAAGAGAATTGGGCTCTGGGGTCATTATGGGCTTAAAGAAGCCATAGGTAAATTTAACTGGTTGAGAAACAAAACAGTGCTTGGCTGTTAAAGTGCTTTACAGCCTCTGTTTCCAGCTAAGACTTTGGAAATATTTTTTTTGGAAGGGCGGGCATTGAAAATGAATCCACTCTAACACCATTTATAATTACATGTTTGTTTCATTCCATTCCTACTTTCCGTTTCCCCTTGACCTGGCAATGGGTCATGGTATGTATTTTAACCACAGCATGAAAGATTTGCACATGCTGGCAAGAGTTTACATCTTATCCCGTTCATAGAATCATAGAATCATAGAATCTCAGGGTTGGAAGGGACCTCAGGAGGTCATCTAGTCCAACCCCCTGCTCAAAGCAGGACCAAACCCAACTAAGTCATCCCAGCCAGAGCTTTGTCAAGCCTGACCTTAAAAACCTCTAAGGAAGGAGATTCCACTACCTCCCTAGGTAACCCATTTCAGTTCTTCACCACCCTACTAGTGAAAAAGTTTTTCCTAATATCCAACCTAAACCTCCCCCTCTGCAACTTGAGACCATTACTCCTTGTTCTGTCATCTTCTACCACTGAGAACAGTCTAGATCCATCCTCTTTGGAACCCCCTTTCAGGTAGTTGAAAGCAGCTATCAAATCCCCCCTCATTCTTCTCTTCTGCAGACTAAACAATCCCAGTTCCCTCAGCCTCTCCTCATAAGTCATGTGCTCCAGCCCCCTAATCATTTTTGTTGCCCTCCGCTGGACTCTCTCCAATTTATCCACATCCTTCTTGTAGTGTGGGGCCCAAAACTGGACACAGTACTCCAAATGAGGCCTCACCAGTGCTGAGTAGAGGGGAATGATCACATCCCTCGATCTGCTGGAAATGCCCCTACTTATACAACCCAAAATGCCATTAGCCTTCTTGGCAACAAGGGCACACTGTTGACTCATATTCAGCTTTTCGTCCACCGTAACCCCTAGGTCCTTTTCTGCAGAACTGCTGCCCAGCCATTCGGTCCCTAGTCTGTAGCAGTGCATGGGATTCTTCCATTCTAAGTGCAGGACTCTGCACTTGTCCTTGTTGAACCTCATCATATTTCTTTTGGCCCAATCCTCTAATTTGTCTAGGTCCCTCTGTATCCTATCCCTACCCTCCAGCGTATCAACCACTCCTCCCAGTTTAGTGTCATCTGCAAACTTGCTAAGGGTACAGTCCACACCATCCTCCAGATCGTTAATGAAGATATTGAATAAAACCGGCCCCAGCACCGACCCTTGGGGCACCCCACTTGATACCGGCTGCCGTTAGCCCTGCTCTCACCACATCCCAGTAAGTGTGCTGCCTGGTCTTATGCATTGCAGACAGAACAGAGGAGGGTGCTATTTGATGCCTATATCAGACAGATGGAGGTGTAAAGTGCCCATTGGCAGTAAGTGGAACTAAAAACTGTATGCACACATCCCCCTGCTGGGGAAGAGGAAGAGAGGATGGGAGAAGAATGCGCCAAATGGAGTCATCAGACCAGAACCAGCAGTGATTGAAAGTCGAGAGAGGCCAGGCTGTGAGGGAGTGTATGGTAGGTCCAGGAGGAGGAGGGTAAATTATGGGAAAGTTGTTAGATGCCATTGTGAGATGGCTTCAGTGGAGTGAAAACTGGACCAAGGGTGGAGTTGGAGGAGAGGAACTTGAAGCAGTGGTTGTCAAGGGCATTCTCAGTGAATTTAGAGGAGAAAGGAGATGGGGCAGTGGCTGGAGAGGCAATTGAAATAAAAAAGGGCGCTTTGCTGATGGGGTTGATTGGGGCATGCCTGGATTTTGAGGGGAGCAAGCTAGGCAAGAAGACAGCAAATGGAAGGGAAAGTAGTAGCCAGGTGGGGATTGTGTTGAGGTGAGTGGAAGGGTTTGGGGGAGAGAGCAGACAAGGAGTCGTGGGATTGGGAAGAATGAGAGGTGGTTGGAAGCTGTAGAGGCAGGGAGAAGGGAAGCCAAGGGAGATCTTGTAAAGCTGTGCCTTTGAAAAAGGTGGCAAGACCTTGTGGGAGAGATGGTTTCACTGGGGAATCAGGCAGGAAATGAGTGCAAGGAGAAGTGTTTTGCAATGAGTATGCCAGGCCTGACAGAGGAGAGAACCTATTATCATTTAATGTTCTGATAATGAAAAGCTAGCACAGCAGTGAGTCAGTATGGTCTGTGTTAAATGGATTAAATGCCAGCTAGCTGATAGGTTGCAAAATGTAATTGTTAATTGGGGAATAATCAACTAGAAGTGATAAGAATCTGTTCCTGGTCAATGTTGTTCAGTATTTTGCCAATGAACTGGAAGAAAATGCATAGTTTATTGCTGATATTTTGCAGGTGATGACACAGATTGGTGGCAGGTAAATTACTAGGACAGGTTGCTTGTAGAGGAACATAGACCACTTGGTAAACTGGGCAAAGTCAGTTCTTCTTCGAGTGATTGCTCCTATGCATTCCAGTTAGGTGTGCGCGCCGCGTGTGCACGGCTCTTCGGAACATTTTTAGCCTAGCAACACCGGCGGGCCGGCTGGGCGCCCCCTGGAGTGGCGCCGCTATAGCGCTAGTTATATACCCCAGCCGGCCCGTCCCGCTCCTCAGTTCCTTCTTCCCGCCCGTGACGGCCAGTTGGAACTGTGGAGTGCTCGTCGTCCTCCACTTACCTAGCTCACCTTGGTTCTACTTTTGTGTTTAATGTACATAGTTAGTTGTTAAAAATTAGTTAGTTGAGTAGTCATTAGATAGATTAGGGGGAATTAGGGGGGCTTAGCCCCTCTTTTCCCGTCCGGTGCGGGCATATGCCCAAGACACCGGGATTCAAGCCCTGTGCGGCTTGCCAGCGGCACATGCCGGTTGGGGACCCTCACGACTCCTGTCTTCGTTGTCTCGGCGAGGGCCATCGACCAGATAAGTGCCTCATTTGCAGGTCGTTCAAACCGCGAACGAAAAAGGAGCGGGACATTAGATTACGGCAGCTCCTCATGGATCGGCGCTTACCCCTGCGGTGCCGACACCTTCAGCTCCGCCGTCGTCCTCGGTGCAGAGCGCTCCAGCGGTCCCCGGCCGGTCCGGTACCGAGACTGTTAAGAAGCAGCCGGCACCGAAGCCCCGGCACCGTTCCCATTCACCATCTGGGAAACGGAAGCCGCAGCCCAAAGCTGTAGAGACTGCTACGTCGAGGCCACTGGTCCAGCAGCCAGCAGCGGCGCCTTCGGCACCGACCTCGACAGCGCACGGACCGTGTGCGGTACCGTCGACTCCGGCACCGGCAAGGCCGTCGAGTCCGGTACCCCCGCGCTCCCCGGTGCAAACCGTGGTTGAGCTGCCTCTCCCGTCCACGCCCGAGACGTTCTCGACGGCGAGGGAGCTCATAGAGCTAACAGAGGCAGCGAGCCTCCGGCCCCCGGCACCGCCGGTGCGGGCTGTTCCGTCAGTGGGCAAACCGGCCATGGTACGACCTGCCACCCCTGACAAACGGGATAGAAGGCGATCCAGGTCCCGCTCCCGGTTCCGATCCCGGAGATGGTCACCTTCCCGCCGTTCAAGGTCACGGCACCGGTCTCCATCCCGGTACCGCTCTCCTTCTCGGCGCCGGTCGCAGTCCCGGTACCGCTCCTCATTGCGGTACCGGTCGTACTCCCGGAGGCGATCCCGGTCCCGCTCTCGGGACCGTCGGCACCGAGGAAGGTCCGGATCCCGGCACCGCTCCCGACGCCGTTCTCGAAGCCGCTCCCATCGACGACGGTCGAGATCGCGGTCGACCTCCCGGTACTCTCGCGGTCGAAGGTCCCGCTCTCGCTCCCGGTACCAAGACGATCGGCACCGGTCCCCGGTACCGTCCACGGACAGACTGGTGGCATCGACGGCGCAGTCCCTGAGCGCCTCTGCCCCCCCGTGGCCTTCCCGCCGACCGTCGGTCGCTTCACACGACGGCAGCGGTGCAGATCACCGCGTGGACCCACAAGGACAAGACCTTGGTCCTCAGCAATGGGGCTTCTGGACCCCCTGGGCTTGTCACGAGGTTCAGGGCGCCCCCTCCCTCCCGCGACAGGGGCCCTCCGACCACAGGGTGCCGGAAGCCACCGTCAGCAGGCCCCCTCCATCGCCTCCGGTTGAGGTTCCACCGCCACCGGTGCAAGCGGAACATCCCGTGGAGGCGGAGGCTTCGCACCCCATGGACGAGCCTCAGCCACTTCCCATTGGTCAGGGCCATTCCTCGTCTTCCTCGCCCGACGAGGCGGTGGCGGGGTCCTCGTCATCCGATCCCCCACCGATTGACTTACGTGCCCATCAGGACCTCCTTCGTCGGGTAGCACAAGCTATCAACCTCCCGGTAGCAGAGGTCACCGAGGACGAGGACCCGATCACTAATGTGATCGGAGCGGAGGCCCCCACGCGAGTGGCCCTGCCTTTTGTTCGGACTATCCAGAGAAATGCCACCACACTCTGGTAGTCTCCTGCATCCATCCCTCCCACTGCCCGCGGAGTGGAGCGGAAGTACTCGGTTCCCCCGACTGGGTACGAGTACCTGTACACCCACCCGGCCCCGGACTCCCTAGTTGTACAGTCGGTGAATGACCGGGAAAGAAATGGGCAACCCGCGCCAGCACCGAAGTCCAAGGACGCGCGCAGGATGGACCTGTTGGGCCGAAAGGTCTATTCGGCTGGCGGCCTCCAACTACGCATAGCCAATCAGTTGGTTCTCCTGGCCCGCTATGCCTATGATAATTTCGTGGCCCTTTCTAAGTTTACAGAGTTGGTTCCCACATCCTCCAGGCAGGAGTTCTCAGCCCTGCTAGAAGAGGGCAAGAAAGCTACCAGGTCCTCCATTCAGGCCTCACTGGACTCTGCAGATTCCGGAGCCAGGACCTTGGCATCGGGAGTGACAATGAGAAGGATCTCCTGGCTGCAATCGTCCACCTTGCCGCCAGAGGTTCAATATACATTGCAAGACTTGCCCTTCGATACCAAGGGCCTATTCTCGGAGAAAACGGACTCCAGAATCCAGACCCTTAAGGATGGGCGCATTGCCATCCGCACGCTGGGCATGCACACGCCTGCGACACAGCGGAGATCCTTCAGGCAGCAGCCCTATCGCCCGTTCAATCAGTCCAGGTCACGGCCTGACAATGGACGCAGGGGCAGACTGCACCGCCGTAGACCATCGGGCAATCGGCGTACCCAGTCCCAGGCGCCTTCCAAGGCCCCCCAAGGGCTGAAGCAGGCGTTTTGATGGGACGCCCGAGGACGGCCCATCAGTCTCTCCACCGGATCCTTCCCCGTTATTTTTCAATCGTCTTTCCCACTTCCTCCCGGCGTGGTCCCAGATTACATCGGACAACTGGGTGCTACGCACGGTAAAGTCTGGTTACCATCTTCAGTTTGTTTCGCCCCCACCCCGTCCCTCTTCAGGGACCCCTCTCACGAGCAAGTCCTCTTACAAGAGGTCGAGTCTCTGCTGAGCTTGGGTGCTATAGAGGAGGTGCCGAGCGATCTGCGAGGCAGGGGATTTTATTCCCCATATTTCTTAATCCCCAAGGCGAAGGGAGGCCTACGACCCATACTCGACCTCCGAGAGCTCAACAAATACCTTGTCAAGCTCAAGTTTCGCATGGTGACCCTGGGGACTATCATTTCCTCCCTGGATCCGGGAGACTGGTTTGCCGCCCTCGACATGAAGGACGCGTATTTTCATGTCGCCATTTACCCTCCTCATCGGCGCTACCTGCGTTTCGTTGTCAACAATACCCACTACCAGTTCACAGTGCTACCCTTCGGCCTCTCTACAGCGCTGAGGGTATTCACCAAGTGTATGGCAGTGGTGGCCGCGGCCATCCGCCGTCGTCGGATACATGTCTACCCCTATCTCGACGACTGGCTAATCCGAGGACCATCCCGCCAACTGGTGGCGTCCCACATGGCCACGGTCCTAGCCCTGTTTCAGCGTCTAGGGCTTATGATAAATGCCGAGAAGTCGATGTTGACCCCTTCGCAAAGAGTGGAGTTCATCGGTGCGGTCCTGGATTCCAATTTGGCCAGGGCCTGCCTGCCCCAACCTCGGCATCAGTCTCTGGTCTCTCTAGTTCAGGACCTACAATCTTTCCCACGGACAACGGTGCGTTCCTGCCTCCGCCTTCTGGGCCACATGGCTTCATGCACGTTCGTCACTCCGTACGCGAGGTTGCACCTTCGCCCGTTTCAAATTTGGCTTGCGTCAGTGTACCGGCCCCACCGCGACTCCCTCGATCTGGTAGTCACGCCCACGAAGCCGGCCCTCGCTTCGCTCACCTGGTGGCTGGACCCAGCAGTCGTGTGTGCCGGAGTCTCTTTCCGCCCTCCTCAACCATCCGTCACTTTGACCACGGATGCGTCAGAGCTGGGGTGGGGGGCGCACCTAGCCGACCTGCATACCCAAGGTCTTTGGTCGCCCCGAGAGCACTCCTTCCATATCAATGTCAGGGAGCTGCGGGCAATTCGCCTCGCCTGTCAAGCCTTCTGCTCCCGTCTCCAAGGGCGTTGTGTCGCGGTGTTGACGGACAACACAACGGCGATGTTTTATGTCAACAAGCAGGGTGGAGCCCGATCTTCCCCGCTGTGCACGGAGGCGATGCTACTGTGGGACTTCTGCATAGCCCGCTCCATTCACCTGGTGGCGTCCTATCTACCAGGGGTGCAGAACACGCTGGCCGACCATCTCAGCAGGTCGTTCCTGTCCCACGAGTGGTCCCTCCGCCCAGATGCGGTACACACGATTTTCCGGAGGTGGGGGTTTCCCCGGATAGACCTGTTCGCCTCCAGGGAGAACAGGAAGTGCCACCAGTTCTGCTCGTACCAGGGTCGCGCCCCGGGCTCCCTGTCGGACGCATTCCTCTGCCCCTGGACGGGTCACCTCCTATATGCCTTCCCTCCGTTCCCGCTCGTACATCGGGTGCTTCTCAAGCTTCGGAGGGACAGAGCCCACCTCATACTCGTCGCTCCAGCCTGGCCGAGACAGCACTGGTACACTCTGCTGCTCGAGCTCTCGGTACGAGATCCCATCCCTCTACCCTTATGGCCGGACCTGATAACGCAGGACTTTGGCAGGCTCCGCCACCCGGACCTGCAGTCCCTCCATCTGACAGCCTGGTACCTGAGTGGTTGACCCACGCTGAGCGGGCTTGTTCGGTGGCGGTCCAGCAAGTCCTGCTAGAGAGCAGAAACCCCTCTACTCGCTCGACCTACCTCTCTAAATGGAAGCGATTCGCCATATGGTGCGATCAGAGAGACCTGAATCCATTCGTCGTACCTATCCCAACGGTCCTGGACTACCTCTGGTCACTTAAAGAGCAGGGTCTCGTGGTCTCATCGTTAAAGGTGCACCTGGCGGCGATATCTGCCTTCAGGCCGCCCGTCGGTCACCGGTCCATCTTCTCCGATCCGACGTTTTCCCGCTTCCTCAAGGGTCTAGAGCATTTGTTCCCGCCAGTGCGGCCTCCGACTCCGCCCTGGGACCTGAATCTGGTCTTGAGCAGGCTCATGAGAACCCCCTTTGAGCCCTTGGCTACGTGTTCGCTGCTCCACCTGTCGTGGAAAACAGCTTTTCTCGTCGCCATAACCTCAGCGAGGCGAGTTTCCGAGCTCCAGGCCCTGACGGCCGGTCCTCCGTACACCATCTTTCATGCGGACAAGGTCCAGCTTCGGCCTCACCCGGCCTTCCTCCCTAAGGTGGTGTCAGCCTTCCATGTAAATCAGGACATTTTCCTTCCCGTTTTTTTCCTGAAGCCTCATGCCTCGAGTCGGGATCAACAGCTGCACACCCTGGATGTCCGCAGGGCCCTTGCGTTCTACATACAGCGAACAAAATCCTTGCGGCGTTCGCCACAACTGTTCATAGTAGTTGCAGAGCGCATGAAAGGCAAGCCGGTCTCCTCTCAGAGGATTTCCTCATGGGTCACTGCATGCATCAGGACATGCTACGAGCTGGCTGGTGTGCCAGCTAACCGTCTTACCGCTCACTCTACGAGAGCGCACGCCTCATCTGCCGCCTTCCTGGCCCATGTCCCCATCCAGGACATCTGTAGAGCGGCCACCTGGTCTTCTGTCCACACCTTCGCTTCCCACTACGCGTTGGTGCAGCAATCCAGAGACGATGCAGCCTTTGGCTCCGCAGTCTTGCACTCTGCCACGTCTCACTCCGACCCCACCGCCTAGGTAAGGCTTGGGAATCACCTAACTGGAATGCATAGGAGCAATCACTCGAAGAAGAAAAGACGGTTACTCACCGTTGTAACTGTTGTTCTTCGAGATGTGTTGCTCCTATCCATTCCAGACCCGCCCTCCTTCCCCACTGTCGGAGTAGCCGGCAAGAAGGAACTGAGGAGCGGACGGGCCGGCTGGGGTATATAACTAGCGCTATAGCGATGCCACTCCAGGGGGCGCCCAGCCGGCCCGCCGGTGTTGCTAGGCTAAAAATGTTCCGAAGAGCCGTGCACGTGCGGTGCGCACACCTAACTGGAATGGATAGGAGCAACACATCTCGAAGAACAACAGTTACAACGGTGAGTAACCGTCTTATATCCATTTTCATGTGGTCAAATGCAAGGCCTTACATCTACAAACTAAAAATATAGGATACACCTAATTTAGTCCCCCATTCTTTATGGCAAGGAATGATTCTGCAAAGGACTTGCAGGTAATGGTGGGTACACTGAAAGCTCGTGTTCAGTTGATTGGTGCTGGGGTTAAAAGGGCTAACTCAGCATTTGTATATAAACAAGGGAATATCGAATAGGAGTAGGAAGGTGATACTATTGCCTCGGCATGCAGCATTAAGGAAACTGTTTCTGGAAGCCTGCGTCCATTCCAGTGACCACATTTTACAAGAAGGTTGAAAAATTGGAGGGTTTATAAAGCTAAATGATTGCAGAATGGAAAACATCTCTAAAATGAGAGACTATTATAGATTATGATCAAGTAACCACTTAACCTTCTTGGTTTAACAAAGTATCTGTGTGGGAAGAAGATCTGATAATAGATGGTTCTTTAACCTTTAAGACACAGGCACAACAAGAGCCATTGGATGGAAGATAAGCTAGATAAGTTCAAACTGAAAATAAGGCGCAGATTTTTAAAACTGAGGCTGATTTAACTATCAGAACAGATTGAGAGTTTAATATACTGCTTGGCAATCATTTTTAGACTGGATGTCTGTCTGAAAGATGTACATTCTAGCTCGGCCACAAGTTATGGGGTTTGATGCAGATCTCACAGCATGAAGCTCTATGGCCTGTTCTATAGAAGGTTGAACCAGATGATCACAGTGCTAAGAGGATAAAAATCTATTAAAATTTCATTTCAGTGTGACAAGTCATTTTAAGGACTGAAGTTACTATAATCTGGATCGGAAGCGTCTCTCGCCACCAGAAGTTGGTCCAATAAAAGATATTACCTCACCCACCTTTTCTCTATCATCTATTAAAATAATTTAAATGCTGAATCAGTTACTTCTCATAGACTTCAGTGAGTTAAAAGCTGCCTTTTTATATAGAGTCAGGTGACAGCATCTCTAGCTTTTTGGGTCAGCCTTTGTAAATATGGCACAGTGTCAAGTACTGCATTACGTATCTATAGAATCAGTCTTTATAATAGTGTGAATGCTGGCATATACTTTTTTCCTAATGTCAGTACAGTACTTCCAGTTGGTGTAGAAAGGCTTTCACTTTAGTTACATTGGGTTTCAGTTGAGCAGAAATACTTGTAGTTTCATGTTTACAGTTAAATCATCAGTCATCTAGTGTTCTTCATTGTGTAGCTTTAATTAGATTTCAACAATAAGGGTTACAAGGGAATCTGAGGGTCTTTTTCAACTTATTAAAAAGTTGATTTTGTGCATTTTTAGTTGAATTCCAATTTTTATCCAAGTGTAGCTTGACACTAATCATAAGTTAAAAGTTGATTAGTAAAACAGAAATGCATAATTTCTGTAGCATTAAAAGATGTAGAAATTATCTGAATAAGTATAAAGCTGAATGATTGCCTAAATCTGTATAATTATAATGTGACCTCCGGGTTAGCAAAAAGTACCAAATCTAGTGTAAAGAGTATATGAATCCAATCAGCAAGTTCTAATGGTTATACCAATCAGTGAAAATGAACTTTTCCTTGGGGAAAATAACTAAAAAGAACAAATAGAAAAAAAAATTAAGATTTTCTACATGCTGATGTAAATCATGATGAAAAGTGGTGATTTAAATCCATCCACCCTGCCATGGTGGTCCCTTCTGGCCTTAACATCTATGAAATTTCAGGTTGAAGGACCTGTGTGTGTCTGCAAGGCTTTCTCCAGAGGGGTTCAGAGGTGCAGGAGCAGGATTGGGGAAGCAGATTTTTGGATGTGATCCAGGTCGCAGGGGCAGATTTTGCAGCAGAAGAGAGAGACAGTGGGAGTGGAGGGAATTGGCCACGAAGTCAGCAGGCGAAGGGGGGACTGAGTGGTACAGAAGTCATGGACATGGGTGGGTTAGAATGCAAAGAGCTGGGGGATGCGGGGGGGAGTTGAAAGAAATGAGGTTGAAGTGCAGGGAGGAAGGAGAGAGTAAAGCTGCCTTTTTCATTCCACATAGTTTACAAATCTGAATTAATCCTGAGACTAGTCCTCTGAGGTAGGTACGCAAGAGCTCTGCTTTTACAGAGTGGTACACTTAGAGGTGAGGGACTGGCCCATGGTTGTATAGTCAGTCACTAGCAGAGCTAGAATCAGGATCCCAGGTCTCCTGACTCCCGTTCCTGTGCTTGAACCATCGAACTCTACTTTCCGTTCTCCCACCGACACAAATGGCAGCTGCTAACAAATCCCCTATGAACTAATGGGGGGGCAATTAAGACCCTCTGGATATCTGTCTGATTTCAGGTTATGAGTGTGGGAGCAGAAACCGTTGGTTTCTTTCCCAGCAGATAACCATATCTTCTGTCTGTCTTGTCTTAGGCCGTATTTTGAAGGCCTGTCACACTCCAGCTCTCAGACAGAAGTTGGTAGCATCCACAGCATCAGAAGCCAAAGAGAGCCATCAAGTCCTGTAAGTCATGGTTTCCAAAGGGTTATTTATTGGCAGAATGACCTTGCTACAGCACAGTGTGCTCTCCCTAGCCAAATAGCAACATTTCACCTGAAATTAATTTACACCAGCCGGACAGTATTAACCTGCCACGTAGTTGAATGTGTTCACCTTGATGTTTGTGCTGTGTTGTAATTCATGCCGATACCAGCCTCTTTGTATCCAATTCCGCATAGCTGGTGAGTGACACATGAATCCAATGCTAAGAGAGCCTAGGTAGATTTAAAAAGCAGAGTTGCAGAAGTTTGAGTTTCCTGAGGCAGTAACTTAGATAGCATGTTTTGCCTGTTATTTATGCTGTTAAAAGGTTTACTAAACAATTCTACATTCAATTCCACATAAGAACTGTAGTAGCAAATGTTTCCTCTAGGAACCTTGACTGCTTGAGCATTACATGCATGTATCTGTGTTTAAAACATTCAGATAGCAGTGCCCATCGGAGCAGCCACACCACACCTATGCCCGCTTGTGGGGCACCTGACTTATATATGGGAAGGGTTGGATGCCATCCCAATTCATCACAGTTCCATATGACCTCTGTAGTCAGGACAGGACTCAGAGATGCTCTCTAGTATATCTGATCCAGGGCTTTGTTCACAGGCAGGGCTAGTTTTAGTTGGTGCTGGGATTTGGTACCTGAAACCCTTCATACTGAACTAAGAGGTGGTAGTGTGTCTGCCTTGGCCTGGTTCCAGGATGGGTGGAGAGGGGTGTGCTGCTTAAAGGAAACTGTTTCTGGGGAAAGGTGCTATTGTGCAGATGGCATCTTGGGTTTTGATGTGAACAGTCAGGCTTGGACTCTGTCTGCTCTCCTTTGGCAAGGAGCTCCATAAAAATGGTCTTGATGCAGCCAACTCTCTGCCCCCAGCACCTGCCTTGGTCTCCCAAGCAGCAGCAGCAGCCCTGTGAACCATGCATGTTTTTAACTCGTGTGACTCTGTCTCTGGAAGAATCTGCACCTGTCCATTAAGGGAGCCGATGGAGCAGGGGTGTTGAAGGCAGGCTGCTGTGTGCTGTTGCACCCTCAGTATCAGTTAATGTTTAACCACAAGTGGTATCAAAACCACTGCTGGAGGCCTTGTGGGGGTTGGGATCTCTGCGGAAAGGGGCTTTCCCTGACAGCAGCTTGCCAGGCCATCTTCTGTTACGGCTTCCTAATTGGCAGATGTTTTTAGTGAAACTTTTCATTGTTTAAATTGAAGACCTGAGGGCAGTTCAGGTTCTGCGTATGTTAGCCTGGGACTGGCAAGGTAGTGACCGCCTAAACCTCCTGTGAATACTGCCCAGCAGCCCTCCATTGTGAAATCTGGCTTGGAAACAGTGAGGTATAAAGTGCACATCTCTAGGGGGCATTGTGTGCTCTAGTACAGGGGTTCTTAACCTTTTCTTTCTGAGGCCCTCCAACAAAATCACAAATGAATTAATAGGGGCAAAAACTCCACAGCCCACCTGTGCCACAACAACTGGTGTTCTGCATAGAAGAGCAAGGGCCGGTGTTAGGGGGTAGAAAGCAGGGCAGTTGCCCGGAGCCCCACAAAGCTAAGTTGCTTGGACTTCAGTCCTGCTTAGCAGACCCCCTGAAACCTGCTCACGGCCCCTGGTTGAGAACCACTGCTCTAATGTGCCATGCTTTGACTGCTTTCTCTTGCCAAACAGGTAGAAGTGCCTGAAAAGACGAAGAGCCTTGGAAGCAAACATCCAGGCGACAGTATCTCTGACACTGTGTCTTACGTAAGTTTAAAAACTCATTTGGTAACATTCATCCAGTAGTTTGTGTTCGCTGTCCGTCATACACTGGGTGGGCTTTGTATATACCATCATGGCAAAGCCCAAAGGGATGTAGCCTTGCAGATCAGTCTCTAGCTAACTCCTTAAGGTGGTCTGGCTGGGGGTTCAGCTTATGTCTGTTTGTGGCGATCTTAGACACCACAAAAGCTTTTGTTGTGAGTAGCTGATGTGGGCAGAACCTGGTTGGTGTATCTGCTAGAGCCAGGGAGAGCAGAGGATTTTTATGGCTTTTCACGTCACTATTGTGTTTGTAGGAGCCTAGCCAGCAAGACTCCCAGGAAGCAGAACTCTCCACACTGGATGTGTTCATTGAGAAGCTCCCACCAAGTGGAAAAATCACCAAGACAGAGTCTCTCATTATTCCTTCCACCAGGTAACACCCTAAGCAGCAATAGCAGCAGGCATCGCATCTGCTATAGGAACTGGCTAAGATGGTATGGAAGCGCTTCATCTTTTATATAGTGCACCACTTCAGTTTATGCAGCAAGGGTAGTCAGCTGTCTTTGGCACTTATCTGACCCCCACTACATATTATCTGAGTGCCTCCTCAGTCCTGTGAGGTAGAGCAGCGTTCAGCCCCTGGAACAAGGGTCTCATTTCCTCAGCAGAGGCTATGTCTGGAGGATTGCTGTTGATGGTCTCCCTTCCATGCTTCCTCAGCTAGGATGGTAGCTGGCTGGGACTTGGCTCTTTGAGGGCACGTCAAGGTGGGTGTGGATGGGGTAGAAGCTGGAAGGTGCAGTTCTCAGGGACTGACTCCATCCTGCAGGATGCCTGGGATGGACCGAGTGGAGTGCAATATTGAACTGAATCATGTTCTGAAAATCAGGTCCCTTTGAGAGTGGAGGTCAAGGTGGACAGCCAAAATCATTAGACTCTTCTGACAACATGACCATCAAGCTGAAAGATCAGATGTTCCTTATGAATTGCTCTTGGAGGTAGACACAGTCACTTACCAGTTCCTATTGGCTTGTCGTGGTGACAGCCGTTTGGTCTATGGGTAGTAAGGTGCTGGATCTCACTCCAGATCCTAGCGGACAGATGTCATTTGCTTCATGGGACAATTTCTTGGGGAGGACATGGTCCTTTAATTGATATTATTTGATGATGGAATGTGGTTAATTTTGCAGGTCAGTTTGAAAAATCCCCTTGATAAATTAAAACTGATAGGCAGTAATTGGCTCTCATGTAGGCATTCTTAGAAAAGAGGCCAAAAACTGAATAAGCCATGGAGAATCTGATCTCTCCCCACTAGAGGTGATGGGCCCTCGGTGGTGGGTGATGTGTGTTGGCAGGGCAAAGGGGAGAATGTTTCTATTGCTGCTTCCTGTACTGTAATGGCCGGGACCTTAGGCCCCAGGGCTGCTAATCCAAAGACTTTCACCAATACTAACCTCACACACCAGACAAAGTTTATATATAAATGATTTATTAAAAAATTGAAGTGATCTAGCTGCCTTGTTTGTCCAACAGGACAAAGTCACTGGGGTTAGAGTAGCTTGGATTTCAGGGCTACTTTCAGTGAGTGTTTCTGATTAGTCTCTCAAGCAAAGTGCTAGGCATTCCTCTGGGGGGCAGGTTCATAAGTGTGAGCTATGGAGGGGCAGGAGGCCTCGGGCTGTTGGTGGGTCTCTGACCTGAGCACACTATGCAGAATCCCTTTGCTGGAGCTCAGGATAACCCTTCTGGCAAACAGCTTCTCTGTGGCCCTGAGTGAATGGTGACCGTGTAACCGTTACAATTTAGCAGGCCAGAAGGGAAGCAAACTGGTCGCCGTGGCAGAAGCACTTCACTGAAGGAAAGGCAGCCAGCGAGGCCACAGAATGAGAGGGCAAACAGCCTGGACAATGAGCGCTCTCCAGACACCAGGCACCACCTGCAGGTGAGATGAGCTCCACCTCCTTCACAACCTTCCGCTGTGTATCCTTCCCCAAAACATCCCCTGTGGCTCCTGTTCCACCAGCCCTCTCCCCTCTGAAGGCCAGGGATGTAACTTTCCTTATGCATGGCTCCACCACTACATGATGAGTTGAGTTTTTTTCTCAGCTGATATCCCATTTTCTGTCTATTCTCGCTGCTTTTGATTAGTGTGTTGCTTTATATCAACTAGGATAAGACTGAAAAAGACTGTCGGGCAAATGGCAGCAAAAAAGAAAGAAAAGGTGATCTCTTAAGACTACCCCCAGGAAATGCCTAGTCTGAAACAGAGGGGCTCCCTAAGGTGATCCAGTGTCCATAGCGCAAGGGGAAAAACACAAAAAGCCACAGCAAGTCTTCAGAATATGAGTCAGCTGACCCAGTCTCCCATTAAAGGGCTAATAAGAGCAGTGTAGACATTTCCTCTTGGGCTGGAGCCTGGGCTCGGAGACCTCACCCCCTTCTCCGCGTCCCAGAGCCCAGGCTTGAGCTCAAGTGGGAATGGCTGCACTACTGTTTTTAGCCACATTGTGCAAGCCCTGCAAGCCAGAGCCAGTTGACCGGGGCTCTGAGATTTACCGCCGCAAGTTGTTTTGCAATGTAGGCATACCCAAAGTGTTTCTAGCAAAGTCCCTACTCCGCATCCTGGGACTTTCATTAGCCACAGATTTTGGTAATATGGGACCCAGAAAAAAAAATGCTGCCCATTATTTTGAAAATCTAGCCCCCCAGCAGTCACTGTAGTTGATATTGGTTAATATAAAGTGATTTTATTGTTGTGTGTCCCTTTATCATCACAGAATCACTGACAAAACAAGTCCCAGCTACTTCAGTAGTTTGTGGAATATGTGCTTTGGAAACGTTACTGGGTCTCTGCCTCATCATGTGGTTGAGCTCCCAGCTTCTGTAAAATACAGGGCTCTTGGAAGTGGTGAAATAGAACATAGTCTTATTTGTATCTTTCATACAGGGCTTCTCAGAGAGCCTCACAAAAATAACGCTGCTGGTTCAGATCTGTGGCCAGTTTGTCCCACTGTTCCATTATCTGTTTGGGGTTTTTTTATATTCACAGATTCCAAGGAAAACTGTATACGATCAGTTGAATCACATCCTGATTTCTGATGACCAGCTACCAGAAAATATTATTCTTGTCAATACTTCGGACTGGCAAGGCCAGGTAAGTGCAGGAGAATGGAGGCTGAGCCCTAGGTTTCCCTGCAGGCAATTCCTGTTGCTCTCTAAAGGGCAGGGAGGATAGGATTTTTAGCTTACATAAAGGGAAGAGCGAAGCAACCTCTAAGGTTCATATTTTGCTATCTAGTAAATGGGTCTAATAGCATTTGGGAGTTGTGGTAGCAGGTGACTCATGGGCCTAGGGATCTTATTTTCACAGAGAATTATTACACTTCAAGGCGGTTCTTAACATGAGCCTTCCCTAAACACCCCCCTTTCCACTTAAGGTGGCATTCTCCTGGGTTAATCCGATACATTTTTTCCTTGCTCGTTGGAAATGGCTGAACAGTGTTTCTCTCCATTACACTTGAAAGGAGAACTTCAGAAAATGCATTGAGATTGGGTACTTGGACCGGGGGTGGGAGGAAGAGGATGCCCAGGAGTACATATGCACAGGGACTCTCCTGGCCCTGTAATGGAGTGGAGCAGCAAAGGACCAAATCTTTGGATGCTACAGAACTAGCATAGGAGGGCAGTGCTGAGAGAGGCAGGGTGTATGCCCAGTAGAAGTGAGGAGCAGGGCAAGGAGAGAACAAGTGAGGCATTCAGATACTTGATGTCATCTTAAAAGTGAAGTAAATGCAGGGAAGGATTAACTAATTCAGTGCTAGGGCTAAGAATTTTGTGCACAGGTAACAGGTGCAAAAAATAACATTCCTGTGGGAACCTTAAAGTATCACCCACTCCTTGCATGCACGTTCATTTGCTAATTGTACCTTGCACCTTAATATCCCAAAAGCGGAATATGTAAACACTACCATTGCGCTCTTATTGTGGTGCTAGTGCTTTATTTTTTCATCAGGGAGATAAGGCTTGTTTGCCTTTTTCAGATCAAGTTGCACTCCTTTCCCACCAAACTAGGCACGTTTAAAAAACAAGACAGAAAAAAGTGTGGAAAGTGCCTGAGATTATAATTCATAGACCTTCTCTATAACACTTAGAATGGTCCAGTATGGAGAATTATGGTACGAGGATCATGGGCTTGCTAGCCTTACTGCAGGTGAAATTGTTGATCTGTGTGATTTTTAGACCACTCCTGCTTTCTGCAGAATCGGGTTTAAGGGAATCTAAAAGCAGCTTGGCAGCAGGTGAGTGGAGTGGTGCTGTTTGGCCACAGGATTCCCCTGTGGTGCTCCGCGCTTTGTGTGGATCAGATTGGCCCACCCCATCCACTTCCTCCAGGCATGAGGCCTGGGGGGCAGATGGAGAGTGGGGTGAAGAAGAACTGGGTAGTAAACAGACAGTCTCAGCATTAGCCAGTGGAGCTGACGTGTGCCCAGGCTAAGTGAGGGAAACATGAGGTTGTAATTAAGGCTTTGCATGGGGGGATGGAGGGGAGACGCTGACTGTAGTGTTTCCTTAAGAGTTGGAAGCAGCAGATAGTTCTGCTGGAGGTGGAGTCTGTTGCTGTCAAGGAAAATGTGCTGTGTGGGCATCAGGGTATGGGTCAGAAGAGTCCCGTAGCTGGTTTCCTTGGGTTTTACGATGTGAGAAGGGGGGATGTCCCACTTGCCTACTCCTCATCCCTTTTAGATTGTTTCTGGAATGGTAATTGCAGTGGTTTAGTCTGCAGCAGCTCTTGTTTTAATCAATAGCAGCCTTTGTGGGGAACAGGGGAGAGAGGCTACTCTGGCTATACTTCTGTAGCAAGAAAAACAAATCAGCTTGTGTTCTCTGCAGGGAACCCTGGAGTGAACTGTTTAAAAAATAAAAGGGGGGGGAGGGGAGGGGAGGGAGTCAGTAGTGAGCCACCTGCCCTGGTGTTCCACTTGCTGGAATCCCACCATGATTCTGCTCTCCAGAAGCCATAATGAAACATCTGGTGCGATGTGTGTGACACCTTGGTACCAGAAGTGGTACATCCTGGGAGAGTTGTCACCATGCCAGCCAATAAGACACACATGTAACTCTCAGTATGCCTATGCTGCATTCGAAGGTGTGATTTCAGCTCTGACAGACTAGCTTTAATCTAGCTAGTATGGCCAAAAATAGCAGTGAAGACTTGGTGGCTCAGACCCTGGCAGTATGTCCCAGCCTGGAACCTGGGTACACACTTGTTGCTAGCACACTGGGTCTCTGCCATGGCATCTTCATTGCTATTTTTAGCCATGCTAGCTAGATTAAAGCTACTGTGGGTATATCTACCCCAGCTACAGTCATGCTTCTGATTGCAGTGTGGACATACCTTAGAAGGGCTCCTCTTTAAGCTTTTACTTCTGGAAGAGGTGTCATAGAAAACTGTAGCATGGAGTGCAGCCAGTAATTCCAGGAGCTGGAAACACCTATGTCTGAAAATATCCCAGCAGGGCAAATTTACCTGTATGTGTGTTTCTGATGAAAAGTTTGGGTAAAATCAAGTCCTTTTGGTGGAGCTTCGTAACATGTTTTGTTGTCTTCCCAGTTTCTCTCAGATGTCTTGCAAAAACATACCCTCCCTGTGGTCTGTACATGCTCTTCTGCTGATGTGCAGGCGGCTTTCAGTACGATTGTCTCCAGGATACAGAGATAGTAAGTTCACATTTTATTTAGTGTTAAATTATTTAAATTTAAGTACAGTAAGATGTCTATTCCCCAGCTCCAGACAATCTAATGATGTAAAATAGCCATATGTTCACAGGGCAGACTAGAGAGCTACACACCACAAAAGTGAAATGAGTTTTCCCTCTAGTAATTGATGTAGTCAAGAAATACACCCCACCACCTCAATCTCATCCGTTCCCTAATGCCTTAGCAAGCTGATGGTCTTTGCAGCATGCCCTAAAGGTGAAAAGAAACAGGCTATTTTGGCTCAAGAAGGGGAAGCAATTCCCAGAGCCTAGGGGACTGCGGGAATTATACATTGCCAGAAATCTTATACTGAGGTAGAAGTATCTCCACTGACCCCAGCTGTGGTGTTCTGATGGGAAGGGGAACAGATAGCTAGGACCCAGGCTGTTTGGGTTTTGTAGGTCACAACTTACACCTGAGCTTTATCTTCAAACCCCCACAGTTGGTTCAGTGTCAAACCCAAGTCTTTGTCCTGACTGACAGGGATCCAGGAGATCCAAAGCACTTACTTAGTGGGAGCTGTCTCACCACACTTTCTTCTGCAGCCTTGCTCAGAAATGGAAGATTGGCTCTCAAACGGGAATGAGCCAGTTTAAGGCCGAGGGATGGCTTCTTCCCCCATTTGGAATGGTGGGGGCCCCTCCCAGGGAGGTAGGGGCAGCAACACAGGGCCCCCGGATGCGGCAGCAAGGGGTATTTGTTCCCCAGAGAGGAGCTGGTAGCAGTAGGGGGGTGGCTCCTTTAGTACTCAGTAGCAGCCTGGGCATATCTCTGCTGGGGTAGTGCTGGGAGGACCCACCAGAGCAGTGAGCCTGGGAGTTAACATCTTCATTGAGATTAACAGGACAGTTCATGCCTCCCAGAGCTATTGTTTCAGGCTTCCTGCAGACTCAAGCACCACACTGTTCTTATTTTCAAACTTTAACCACGAGAGCTGGAAACTCATTGTTCTAAGGGAGTGTAACCATGCCTTCGTTGGTCACAACTGAAAATACCAAATTCAGGACTAACTGCTGAGCAATAGGGTGCACACACCCCAAAACTGGTGGTTATTCTCCCATAAGATATACCAAACCAGCAACAAAAGTAAACTTGTTTCACCACATTGGCTAACAAGGAGTCAAAAAAGCAGTTTCCTCAGGTATTCCAGTCCTGGATTCAACACTCAGACACTAGACTTAAAGATGAGCGGTTTTTTAAACCAGTTTCATCAAACAAAAGGTTCTTCTAATCCAAAAGGACCAGCCCTGTACACAGGTCAATATACAACTCAGATCTTACCCAATAATCACACTGTTGCCAATCTTCTGGTATCTAAAATCTAAAGATTTATTTATAAAAAGAAAGAAAGAAAGGCGAGAGTTAAAATTGGTTAAAGGAATCAAATACATATAATAAATGCAAAGTTCTTGGTTCAGGCTTGTAGCAGTGAGGGAATAAACTTCTGGCTTAAGTCGAGTCTCTGGTTGCTTCCAAATCATTGGAAGGTCCTCAATTCCTTGGTTAGAATGCTTCCAGTAGTATAAGTTCATAGTCCAGAGGTTTGAGCAGGAAAGAAGCAAAACGGAGATGTTTCCATAGCTTCTGCCATGTGGAGGGAAATCCATTGTTTCAAACAAAGCCCTCAGCACAGTTAGTGGAAAATTACAGTGAACAAGATAGTGTTTGGAGTCACATGGGCAAGTCACATGTCCATGCATGATTTCGCTTAGGGCTTGTCTACACTGGCACTTTACAGCGCTGCAACTTTCTCGTTCAGGGGTGTGAAAAAACACCCTCCCGAGCATTGCAAGTTTCAGCACTCTAAAGTGCCAGTGTACTAGTGCTGGGAGCTATTCCACTCCTAGAGGTAGTTTTTTTTTTTTTTTTTTTTTTTTTTAGAGCGCTGGGAGAGCTCTGTCCCAGCGCTCTGCCGCGACTACACAAGCCACGTTAAAGTGTTGCCATGGCAGGGCTTTAACGTTGCCAGTGAAGATGTGCCCTTAGTCACAGCAGAAACCATTACCTATATTCCAGATGGAACATTCACAGGAAAGTCCATTCATTAAGTGTAGTTCGGCGTCTCCAATGGTCCATTGTGAGTTAAGTGTTCCTTGATGAGCCACTTAATTTGAATAGTTCCATCAAGATGTGCAGGCTAAAAACCTTGTGGGCATTACCCTAGGAGCAAATATATTTGAAATACAGGTATAGAGCCAGTGCTCATAACTTCAAATACAAAAATGATACATGCATACAAATAGCATAATCGTAACCTTTCCATAGACATCTTACTTGACATAATTTGGACAAGATTTGTTGAAATTATATAACAGTGATAGCAACATTGATCTACACCAGGAGTGGGCAAACTTTTTGGCCCAAGGGCCACATCGGGGTTGCCAAACTGTGGAGGGATGGGTAGGGAAGACTGTGCCTCCCCAAACAGCCTGGCTCCCGCCCTCTATCCACCCCCTGACTGTCCCCCTCGGAATCCCCGACCCATCCAACCCCCGCTACTCCTTGTCCCCTGACCACCCCCTCCCCTAACCAGCCCCCCAGGACCCCACCCCCTATCCAACCCCCCCTCTCCGCCCCACTCGCTGCCCCTTACTGGCCAGAATCAGCCACGCCGCCCAGCAGGAGCTTGCGGTCGCGCCACCCAGAGCATTGCGCCAGCAGTGCAGTGAGCTGAGGCTGCAGGGGAGGGGCCAGGGGCTAGCCACCCTGGCCAGGAGCTCAAGGGCCAGGCAAGACGGTCCTGCGGGCCATAGTTTGCCCACCTCTGATCTACACGGTCATATTTAATCTCAGACCTCAGAAGCTGAGGCCATAGGCGCAATCTTGTAGTACCTGTGTCTTAATCTGGTTCTGAGAGGAACATCAGACCAGTCACCACACAGACAGCTCAGATTAACAAAGCTATCCACAACTCTACATAAGTGTGTCTGGGATCCTGTGGATGTGATAATGGAAGCAAAGAACCATTTCTTTGCCTCCTGTACAGCCACAGTATAACAAGTGAACTCTTTATGCCACGGATGATTAGCTTCAGCCTGAGACTTCGGCCACCAGTACTCTAGCAGAATGAGGGAAGTTGTTACCCTTCAGCAATGTGAGTGCAGGGATAAGACCGAATATTTGTGGGTAATTCTCTGCATACAGTCAATTTTACATCATTCTCAGTGAAATTTGTTGCATATAGCAAGTCTCTGGTTCTAGGCTTAATACCCAGTGAGGAAATCTTTAGAAGTCTTGGGAAGGAGACTGATGGGAAGATTTTTAAAAATAGTTTGTAAAAATGTGAGAGTAAAGGTATGTCTACGCTGCAAGAAAACATCTGCGGCTGTCCCATGTCAGCTTACTCTGGCAGTGGGGCTTTTTGCAGTGTAGACATTTGGGCTTGGGCTGGACAGTGGCGTCTCAGAGCCCAGGCTCCAACCTGAGCCCAAATGTCTGCATTGCAATTCTGCAGCCCCTGAGCCCCACGAGCCTGAGTCAGCTGACGTGGGCCAGGCGCAGATGTTTTATTTCAGTGCAGACACCCCCAAAGTAACTAAAGTCAGCAGTGCATGCCAGAGGGTGCCTTATGGTCATTTTCCCCAACACAACTGAATATAATTGAACCCTACATGGAAAACCCAAGTACAGGTTTTCATAGCTTGGAAAGAGTCGGGGGGTGGAGAGAGACCAGGGAGAACAATTGAAAGTCCATGTTTCTGAAGCAAATGTTACATTTCATTAATACGTTTTAAGATGCTGCTCAGTGTACGAATGTCTTACATGCTGGAATAGCTCATTCCTGTGAGGCAGCCATTGACTAGATTGTCTATATCAAGCAGTCTTTCTGACTGACTTTAAAATAGTTATTTAGAAGGCAAATGATAAATATGTTCCCTCTTTTTTTGTCTAGCTGTAACTGCAATTCTCAGCCTCCAAACCCCATTAAAATTGCAGTGGCCGGAGCCCAGAATTACCTCAGTGCTGTGTTGAGGCTCTTTGTAGAACAGCTGTCTCACAAAACCCCGGACTGGCTCAGCTACATGAGATTTTTGATCATCCCACTAGGTAAATAAGTCAATATTTTCTTCACAGAAAGATTAATGGCTTAAATTAAATGCATTCTCTCATGAATTGCCTTCAGGGAAATCTTGGTTAGGATGCGTTCCAAAGGCCACATTCTTGTTGGCCATTAAATGAGACAAATATTTCACTGCTATACTATTTAATATTTGTTACGGTCCTATCACATTAGTGAATTTCATCTTTACGTGCCTGATGCTGAATCCTAAACTATTGTTGGGAAGCAGCCATTAATCATTCATACTAAATGCAGCGATTGAAATGAGCTCTCCCAAGACAGAGCTATGTTACAATATTAATCCTCTTGCAGTGTACTTTTAACTTAAGTGTATAATGAACTTTTGTGAACAGGGCCAGCTCTGGCTTTTTTGCCGCCCCAAGCAAAAAAAACACCTGCGGGTTGGCTGGAGCAGCGAATGGGGGGAACAAACAAACCTGCCGGCCGGAGCAGCAAGGGGAAAAACAAACAAACAAACCTGAGAGGGGGCTGGAGCCGTGAAGGGGAAAAAAAGCAAAAACAAAATCTGCGGGGCGGACGGAGCGCGGGTGCAGGGAGACTCCCAGCCCTGCAGATGTGCCCCGGGAAGCGGGGGGGGGGGGGGGGAGAAGGGGGGCAGCCAGGGCTTCCCTCAGCGGGGCGCTCGCCACACTGCCTGTCAGGAGGGCTCCGCGCCGCTCCGGTGGGTGGGCAGGGAAGGATGTGGGCTGCCCTGCCGGGCTTGCTACAGACCTGGCACCGCTCCCAGGAGGGCGCTCCCCTCCTCTGCGCTGCTGCCCCCTACAGGGGGGCTGGAGCAGCAAACCAAAAAGAAAAAAACCTGGCGGGGGGGCAGCAGAAGCGGCGAAGCGCAAAAAAAAAAAAAAGATTGGGCGGAATGCCGCCCCTTGGAATCTGCCATCCCAAGCACGAGCTTGCTCAGCTGGTGCCTGGAGCCGGCCCTGTTTGTGAATGTTTTGCTAGCAATCCTGTGCACAATTGCTACGATTTACTATGGTGCAAGTAGTGTTTGAACTAATGACTGTATTCTGGATTCTTATTTCTGAGACTGCAGCTCAAGATGTTCATAGAAAGTAACTGAGAGGCTGTTGAACTCAGAGTATGGTTAATACTCAGTTAACAGGAAGCACCTTTAAATTATTGTTACACATTTTAAATGGAAGAGAAGGAAACTACAAAAAAACTAAATGGTCTCTGAAATTGCTGAATAGTAAACTTGAGGAGGGGGGAGAATTTTGGCCGTTCCTTCTACCTTCCTATCTCCCTCCTTCTTATCTATGTTAATGACTTCCCCCACCCCTCCTCTTCCATCCCCACTGCTCACCCAGGCTCTTCTGCAAAATCCCATATGTAGTTGAGTGCAGGAAAAAATTAGCTCAGTGTAACTTCAGTTTTCAGGAGAGTTTCTCTTCATTCTTTCAACTCCTAGGTCATTCTGGCTGATGTGATCACAACACATTTGAAGTCAGCCTAATTTTTCTAGTGTCTAAACTGTCAGACTATGAATGAAAAACTTCAAAAATGTTAGTGATGAGAAGATCAAGGTTCTTGTTATGTTCATTGGGAAACAATTACACATGTTCTAGAACTGTCTAGAAGCCTGGAGAAGAGGAATGGGTGGACTGATTGTAGAGAGGGGCTTGGCTAGTGGTTTGAATCAAATGTCATTGGATGGATAAGCAAGGATGGAGTTATGAGCTGGGTTTGCAAGAATTTAGGAGCTTCTGGGAAACGGGCAGGGCACCTGATAACATCGCTCTATATAAAAGTGACTAGTGAGATGTTTTTCAATCTTAGTTTTGAATTCAATAAGTGGTTGTTTCCATTTCAAGCGTAGTGAATGTGAAAGCTACTGATCTGTGCTATAAACAAGTGGTCAGTGACTACCATACATCAACGTATCAATTTACCTGACTCGCATTCTAAAGGAGGTGGTAGAAGTCAAGTGATGGAATATACTGAAGTATTGAAATCAAATAATACTTGTCAAGGGAAATCTAGCCTCAGTCAAGAGTTAAAGTAGCAAGATAGAACAGTTAGTGTTCATCTCAATGGACAGAGAAATCTTTCATCGGGATCAAATGTGCCATTGATTGAAACTTTTGTGTATAAATGCAGAAGAGCCTGATCCTGCTAGAGCAGCGGTGAGCAAATTATTTGGCCTGAGGGCCACATCCGGGAATAGAAATTGTATGTCGAGCCATGAATTGGGGTTGGGATGCGGGAGGGTGTGAGGGCTCTGGTTGGGGGTGCAGGCTGTGAGGTGATTTAAGTCAGTGGTTCTCAACCAGGAGTCCAGGGCTCCTGGGGGGCCTCAAGCAGGTTTCAGGGGGTTAGCCAAGAAAGGCCAGCATTGGACTCACTGGAGCCCAGGGCAGAAAGCGAAAACCCTGCCATATGGGTCTGAAGCTCAGGGCCCTGAACCCTGCCACCCAGGGCTGAAGCCAAAGCCTGAGCAATGTAGCTTTACGGGGAGCCCTGTGGCATGAGGCCCCAGGCAAGTGCCCTGCTTGTTGCCCCCTAACACTGGCCCTGGATTTTTTATATGCAGAAAACCAGTTATTGTGGCACAGATGGGCTTTGGAGTTTTTATAGCATGTTGAGGGGGGGGCCTCAGAAAGAGAGGCTGAGAATCTCTGATTTAAGTAGAGCTGGGTAGGAAATAGTTTTCTGGTCCCATACAATTTTTTGAGATTTAAAAAAAAATCCCATCCTGAATTGGGCCAAAAATTCTATTTCATATATTCATGAACTGGAGGGGAAAAAAAATTATTGAATTGGCCAAAACAGCTTGTTTTTTTATTTCAACTTTTTTTGAATTTGTTTACTATAAATTAACTTACAGTTCTAAAGTAAAAAGTCTTGGAACATTTGAGGTTTGAAAATGACGAAACGGGATGTTTTGAGAACTTCAAAATGTTTTTGATATGGGAAATCTGTTGAAACAGACCTTTTCCTGTGAACAGTTTGTTTTGAAGAAGCAGTGTTTTCCAACAAAAAACATTTAATTGAAAAACACCCAGCCAACTCTGTTTAAGCACCAGTTCCCAACTTTCCATCAGCTCTTCAGCATCAACTTCATTCAGGAGCCAAAAAATGCCGAAGATCAAGCATTGGTTATGCCATGAAAACAACTGAGACACAAAAACTTGACCCTTATAGAAAGTTACAACCTCTTTTATGCTGGTAACATTGTCTTTGATGTAGAGCAGAATGAACAACTGAAATAAATAATTGAATCATTTTGTAGTGAATAGTCTCCTTCAGAGAGACTTACGCTCACAGGTTCACTGCTAGATGCTGCATGTAAAAAAAATGAAGGAAAAAAGAAGAGATAAAAAAAATCATAGTGATATTAATGCAGGATGGTTGGTTGAAGGTTAGAAATTGTCCTATTGTGGCTGTGAATGTCCACCTAGGAAAAATGCTTTCCTGCATAATGCCGTTGATTCTAGGACTGAAAAGATCATATTGTGTCCAAATGACTGAAGATACCCTCCAGGAATGCAGAGAAAAGTATGACAAGAAGACCTTCACCATTTTTTCAGTACAACAAAGGAGAGCACTTCTCAGAAGCGTTCATTTTTATTACTGGTTTCCATAACATCCACCTTGTGCTATTTGCTTTACAAACTCAAAGGAATTCATCCTCTGCCCCTAATTCCTGGTGTATGGGTATTCAAATCACTATTTAAAACTCATCAAGAAAGAAGTAACATGTAGCACAGTCCTAAAGCTTATTGTGCATGACATGTTGAGAAATTCTTTTGCAGCCACCAGCAGCCTTCTGTTTGGTTGTCCAGAAAAGGTTTAATATCTCAGCTTCCAAAGAAATGCAGTGGAACTAGGGAAGTTCTTCTCTGTTTGCATTCAGCAATACAGATGTGTTGAAACTTGCACTGGTACAAGTTGGAAACATAGTATGCTTTTTACACAAGGGATACTACAGAGTGGCATTACAATTGGAGGTGAATTTGGGGGAACTTTGACATTTGTGTCATGAGCCTATAATCTGCCACAGTCCCAGTGGAAATGTGGGTAGCTATTTAAAGAATTGGAAGCACACAAGGATAAAATTGAGAGATTTGGAGAAGTTATGGAACCTTTTCATTACTTTGCCAACACGACTAATCCCAAATACAGAAAATATTGAGTACAGAACAGCATAGGCTAGAATGTGGCTGATGGAAGGCATAATCCTGAGTTCTGTCCTCCTCTAGCATTTAAAATTGAGTATCCAGATTTCGATCACTAATCTGGTGTTGGAGGAAGCTGTGAAAACCCATCTCAAAGTGGTAGAAGATTTCCGACACCTCAGGAGTCAGAATTGCTAACTCCAGAATGTAGTTTTTAAATGCCTTGACCACCTCCTCAGCCAGCTGTGTGTCAGTCAACTCTTTCTCTGACCATGCAAATCTGAATGTAGTAAAGCTTTTCAGTAAAGCTGGAAAAGCAAATACGCTGATAAAAGTGTGTATTTAATGACTGATTAGAGCAGTAGGCTAACTAGTTAGTTGTCTAGGGACACATTTAGCAAGTGTGTGGGTGGGTGCTCTGGTAGAACTGCAAGCTTTTCTTTGCCAACTCTGTTTACGTTTCACATGTCTCATTAATAAAACCTTGATTTTTTTTTTCATTGCCTTCCCTCTCTCCTCCCCCCCAGGGTAAAAAACCTGAGATTAAATTGCACCCTCCTTGTTTCGGAACAGATGTGATATGAGTTAGAACAGAATTTAGAGAAGAGGGTGTCTTCTCTGAATTCAGACACAGACCGTATATCACAGCTGTTTTGAGGACAAGAGCCCTGGTGACCTGCAGAGTGGAAGGAAGGATCTGATGCACATGCTGCTGTTAAAGTAATTTGCAAAATTCCCTTTGACTAAAGCGGGAGTAGGAGTTGAGCCACAACAGAAGAGCTACAAAGAGTCCTGTGGCACGTTATAGACTAACAGATGTATTGGAGCATAAGCTTTCATGGGTGAATACCCACTTCGTCAGAGGCATGTGGTCTCACTATTTTACAAGTGTATTTCTCCTCAGCAGTTTCTCAGTCCTTGTTTTCTTCAGTCTCTTACTTTTGCTTTTGTTTACACTTTAGAATGTTTAGGTCTGCTCAAGGGAGTCAAACTGAAGCAGTGTCTCTGATGCTGGGAAACAGTTTGGCTCCTGTACTAAGAATGTTTGACCTGAGTAGTAGGGATTTTACTACACAATTGGAGCAGAGAGACTTGCATCGCCACAGCTTGGTTATTGAGGGAACAACTCCATGTGGGGATCTGTCTGCATTGTGATTGGCTCTAGATATCTAATTTGCGTCTCCACTTTATGGTTATTTATTTCTCTTCAGCTGAAGAATATGAATGTTTCTGTACAATGGCTGCCTGATCGGCATCATTAGCTAAAATGCCAAGAAATTCATAACTGGAGAGAAACCTGTGTGGCTGTGCTTCTGTGTTGAAGTCAGTGCGAGCTGCAGATGCTCATCACTCCTGAAAACAGGCCACTTTTGTCTAGGATCCTAACTTTAAACACACGAGTGTGAAAACTTTGGCCTAAATTGCTTTGTTGCAATTGAAAACATCCTAATGGAGCATCTAGATAATTTTGTTTTGAGCTTAAATTCTTTCTATACTAAGGGCTTGTCTACACTTGAAATGCTACAGCGGCACAGCAGACACTATATACACCAACGGGAGGGGTTCTCCCATTGGCACAGGTAATCCACCTCCGTGGATGGGTCGATGGGAGAATTCTTCCATTGGCAGAGTGCTGCTTACATGGGGATTTAGATTGGCTTACCAGCCTTGCTCAGGTGGATTTTTCTGACCCCTGCACAACATAGCTGGATCAACCTAACTGTTTAGTGTAGACCAAGCCTAATACTGTCAGTGTGTTCAGCATTTGGAGCAACTGGCTTATTTTTCTCTCCTCTTAGGTTCTCATCCAGTGGCGAAGTATCTAGGCTCTGTAGATTACAGGTACAACAACTTCTTCCAAGACTTAGCCTGGAGAGATTTGTTTAATAAACTTGAAGCACAGACCACTGGTAAGAGCCTGTTTTAATTTTTGGGGTGCATGGAGCAAACAGCTTGAATGAGTTAGTAATGTTAGAAAATTGCAAATAAATGCAAGAGCTACAAATCTAAGAGTTTAGGGAATTTCAGTGTCTTCCCACAGCTCCCCAATTCCATATTGCTTTTTCAGATGCTGACTCTTTTTTGCAGTCTTTAAATGTCATTCTTTGTGGTCTTCCACTGCTGCTTCAGGAGATTCACTGCCTTTCTCAGGATTTCTGTATTTTTCCCCAGATCTTGGTTGGTTGTTTTTTTTGTCCACGTGTCTTTCTCATCACTTTAGCTAACTACCCCTAGTAGCTCTTAGGTCTTTCAAGAATTCCTCAAATCCTCTGTAGTCTTGACTAATCTAAATAATTTTAGAGACACATGATGAGGGAGGTAATATCTTTTATTGGACTGACTTCTGTTGGTGAGACAGACGAGCTTTCGCCCTTACGCAGAGCTCTTCTTTTTTTCACATTGTCTCAAAGTCCGATAATATCCTTTGCATGTGAGAATAATCCTATTTCTGAAGTCTGCTGGAAGCATCTGTTCCAGTGAAAGACACCCTTTGTAGCTGCTCCAATCTGAGTGAGAACCAGCCAGTGTCAAATCAGCGACTAGTTCCCATTCTGTTCTCAAGCAGTTCAACCAGCAGAAAATATGAATGGGTCACTTTACTAGGGAGCTTTCCTAACAAGATCATGTCGAACCAGATGTATAATGCAGATTTTTTTTTACTACTTTGCTCTACTTAATGGTTTCTTCCCTCAAAAGCAGAGTAGACTATAAACAATACTCTGCCATACTCATTCATGTTACATAAGTTATTTAGACAAAAGGAATGCACACACTGTGCAGATCCATGCATTGGCAACCTGAATTCTGTCCCTTTGTGTATGTGTATTGTGAGAGAGCCTTTCATTACACAATCACATACTATTCCTAAACTACCATATCATTTTTCTACAACCTGACACTCACTTCTAGGGTCTCATCATCATTTTTATTCTTGTATATAACATTCATTGGCCAAATAGTTCTGTAAGTCATCAAGACAGAATTTTATCATTCCAACCCGAAGTTCTCATTATAGTTATATTCAAGTTATAACTCTGACAAACTACACAAGAATAAACGACAGAGTCCTGTTATAGACTAACAGAAGTATTGGAGCATAAGCTTTTGTGGGTATTCAGATGAAGTGGGTATTCACCCACGAAAGCTTATGCTCCAATACTTCTGTTAGTCTATAAGGTGCCACAGGACTCTATCACTTTCTACAGATCCAGACTAACATGGCTACCCCTCTGATACTACACAAGAATAATTACTTTGTTAAAATATGAAGATGATGGGTGAAGGTAACTTACATTTCTTTTTCAAATGATGGTTCCTTTTTTACTCCTGAGGGAATTCTGCCCCACAGCGCGTGGCAGAATTCATGTCCCCCGCAGAGTTCTTTGCTTTCCGGCAGAAAAAAGACTTTCTGACAGGGAAGCAGAGGGAAACTGCAAGAACAGTCATGCACCACTCCTTAGCAGAGCAGATACATGATTTCAGGTACGGGGAGCAGCTGGCGGAGAGGTAAATCACTGCAGGGCTGAGGGCACTCCAGTTAGTGGCTCCTACCCTGAGCTGGGATCAGCTGCTAGTCCCAGCTGGGCTGGAGGCAGGAGAGGACAGGACTTCCTCTTCCCCTGCAAGGAGTGACTGGGGCTGTGCCAGACTCACCCCCAGAAACTTCTCCAAGCTGCAGGAAGCTCAGCATCCTCCTCTCCTTCCTGCCCCCATCACTACTCAGCTGTGGGGGAGAGGTCACGGTACCGTGAGCTGCTTCCCCATCCACCCAACCCTCGTGCATCCATACCCAGACACCCCTGCTAAGTCTCACCAGGTACATCCAGAATCCCCCCTAGCCCTCCATACCTGAACCCTACCCCACTGAACCTCAACCCCTGCCTCCGGACCCCTACCCCTGCACCCTACCACCCTCCACGGAGCTCCCTGCACTCAACCCTCCATCCTGATCCCCCACCTCCTGCACCACCATGAGCCCCACATCCAGACCCCCATGCCACTGACCGCCAGCTAGCTGTACCCAGACCCCCACCAAGCCCCACTCCCCCAGCACCAACTCCCCACTGAGACCCCCAGACTTAGACCTCTCTGCTGAGCCCCAATCACCTTCACCTGAAAGCCCCTTAAGAGTTCCATTGCCCCTGCACCTGGAACCCCACCCCCACCCCCCGGTGGCTTTTTTGCAACCAGATCCCCCTACATCTAGACCCGCCACTGAGCTGCCTGCACTCAGATTATCCCACACAGAATCCTCTCACCCCACATCTGGATTCCCCCGAACTGAGCCTCTCCACATTTGGATCCTGCCTGGTTGAGCCTGCCTGCCCCCCATATCTGGTGCAGAGGAGCAGGGCCCCAGGGTGTTCCTGGGGCAGGCCCAGGCCTTGTGCTGTGTCAGGGTCGGGTGCAGCCTCACCACTGAGTCTGTGTCCCTGGGGGAGTGGAGCTGCAGGGTGATCTCCCACCTTCAGCAAGCCAGTGGCCTGTGCTCCCCACTGCCATGCTAGAGCCTCTACATTTACTTATTGACAAATAAAGCTTGCAGAATTTTTCTCTTTTGGTGCAGAATTTTTAATGTTTTGGCGCAGAATGCCCTCAGGAGTACTGTTTGTATTCCAAACACAAGTGAGATTTCTGTATCAGTGTCTGTAGGTCCGCACGTGGTGCAGATGAGGCTGTGCGGGACGACACCACCGTAGTTTCTTCTTACCGCTCCATGGTCGAATTCATATAATTTTCTGTTATCTTCTACAGTTTGTTACTGTTAGTTTAGTTTCTCACCGTCGCCCATTTGGGGCCTGGTCTCTTCCCCTCCTCTTCCTCCCCCCCCCCATTTCTCTGGGGAATTATGCCCCGTGTTCTGGGGTTCAAGAACTGTGCTTTGCCCTCGCTCATTCTCAGTCAGCAATGAGCACCACCCTTGCCTTTACTGCCTCGGGGAAGCCCTTCTTGCTGCAAAATTTGCAGGTCCTTCCCACCGTGGACTTGAGGCTTGTCTGCTCTGTCTCAGTAAGCTCCTCATGGAGGAGGCTCTCTGGCCATGTGCACTGTCCAACCGGGGACCATCATTAATGGGCCGCAAGCAGTCTGGTATACACCTGCCTCCTGTGCTCCAATGCCCAAACAGGCAGAATCAGGTACTTTGCCCCCTGTAAGGGCGGATTTTGTCTTCTCCCTCCCTCCCCTCCTTCGTTGGTGATACACATGGCACAACGCTTGAGACAGCATGCACATGGCTCTGCCCCTCCAGACAGGGTAGCCAAATGCCTAGATCTCCTGGGCTGGAAGGTATTCTCTTCCGTAGCATTTTAGTTTCACATTACTAACTACCAGGCTCTGCTGGCGAAGTATGACTTTATCAACTGTGCCAAGCTAGTAGAGTTCTGGATTCATGGTCTTTGCTCTCTCCTCACTACTCTTGGCGTTTGCATCAACGAGATGAAATCAGCGCTTGTCCTAAACAGAGGATCCACTTCATCGGTGCCTGCCACATTTCCATGGCAACTGGTGCCTTTCTGCTGGTGGACCGCTTTGCTGCACAGATGGCTGTGGTGGTGGGCCTACACCACAACCCCTGCACCACAGTATGCCGCTGGTTCCTTGGGCACATGATGGCCTGCACCTATGTAACACTGCATGCCCACTTGCACATGCGCTGCCTCCAGATGCAGCTCCTGTCAGTTGTCCAGCCCCATAACGCCCTGCTGGATAGAACACTGCTTGTCCCCTGGTCGGTTCGGGCTTTGCTTGTATGGTGGCCGGACCCTTCCAAGGTGCTCATTAGCACTCTCTTCACTGCCCTGTCACGACTATCCCCCTGACCATGGACGCCTCACTTGCCAGTTGGGACTCTCATCTGGGCACACCCACTGCCCAGGGTGTTTGGACGCAGGGCGAGGTCCGCATACACATAAATGTACTAGAGCTCTGACCGGTCCGCTTGGCCTGTCTGTTCCGGCCTCTCACCCATGCCACTCATGTTCAGCTCCTCTCTGACAACACCATGGCAGTGGCCTATATCAACAGGCAAGAGGGCACCAAATCCCTGTCACTCTGTACAGAATCCATCTGCCTCCGGAACTGGTGTATCCACCACTGTGTCATGCTCCATGCAGCCTACCTCCCATGTACGCAGAACTCCCTGACCAGTCTGGTCAGCCAGCATTGGTACATCAGTCACAAGGGGGAACTCCATGACCGCTCTCTCCACTCCCTCTGCCATGCCAAGGACACCCCTCGATGGGACCTTTTTTGCCATGTGCAACAACCACAAGTTCCCCCTCTACTGTTCCCTGGGGGCCATGGAGCCTGGCTCCCAAGGCAATGCTCTCCTCCTGCCTTGCTGCAGCAAACTTCTGCCTTCCACCCCCATTCCCCTCCTTCCCCAGGTCCTACAGAAGATCATAGAATCATTGAATATCAGGGTTGGAAGGGACCTCAGGCGGTCATCTAGTCCAACCCCCTGCTCAAACCAGGACCAATCCCCAACTAAATCATCCCAGCCAGGGCTTTGTCAAGACTGACCTTCAAAATCTCTAAGGATGGAGATTCCACCACCTCCCTAGGTAACCCATTTCAGTGCTTCACCACCCTCCTAGTAAATTTTTTTTTCCTAATATCCAACCTAAACCTCCCCCACTGCAACTTGAGGCCATTACTCCTTGTTCTGTGATCTGCTACCACTGAGAACAGCCTAGATCCATCCTCTCTGGAACCTCCTTTCAGGTAGTTGAAAGCAGCTACCAAATCCCCCCTCATTCTTCTGCAGACTAAATAATCCCAATTTCCTCGGCCTCTCCTCATAAATCATGTGCTCCAGACCCCTAATCATTTTTGTTGCCCTCCGCTGGACTCTTTCCAATTTTTCCACATCCTCCTTGTCGTGTGGGGCCCAAAACTGGATACAGTACTTCAGATGAGGCCTCACCAATGCCGAATAAAGGGGAATGATCTCGTCCCTCGATCTGCTGGTAATGCTCCTACTTATACAGCCCAAAATGCTGTTAGCCTTCTTGGCAACAAGGGCACACTGTTGACTCATATCCAGCTTCTTGTCCACTGTAACCCCTAGGATCTGACAAGACCCCAGGTCATGATTATCCTAATCACCCCATTCTGGCCCAGTCAGTTTTAGTTTCTGGATCTCCTAAGGCTCTATGCCTGCTCCCAGACCTCCTCACCCAGGACCAGGGCAGTGTCTGTCACCCCAATCCTGGCCCCCTTCATTTCATAGCCTGTTTTTTGGATGGGGCTCATGCATAGACAGTCTGTTTGACACTGGTGTGACACATCCTTATGCAACGGAGGCAGGCCTCCACCAGAGCGTCCTACACGGTTTCACCTCCTGGGCTTGGCACCATCGCCTTCCCCTTGATGCCATCTCCACCCCTGCCATCCTGGAGTACCTCCACACCCCTTCGTTGACATTGCGGACAGATCCTGGGGCCAAGCCCTCTCCTCACAGCACATCTTGAAGCGGGTTTCAGCATGCATCTGAGAATGCCTGGCTGGATTACGGTACACTCAATGTGGGTGCAAGCGGCTGCTTCCACCTCCCTGGTGGATGTATCCTGGCATGACATCCACTGGGTGGCAATGTGGCATTTTATGCGCACCTTTCACCATCCACTATGCCATAGCCCGGGAGTGGCGGCTGATATGGTTGTGGATTGCGCCGTCCTCCAGACTGCGATACCTCTTGCATCCTCGCACCCCCTTCCACACTGATCATTGCTTGCTGCTCACACGTGCTTGGAATACATATAGGGCCCATCACTCGAAGAAGAAAAAGAGGAGGTTATTTACCTGTAACTGGAGGTTCTTTGAGATCTTTGGTCACTATTTGTATTCCAATACCTACTCTCCATCCCCTCTGCTGTGGTCATCAGTAAGAGGATGACTCAGAGAGTGTCATCCCGTGCAGCCTCATATAACCTTGCCTGCACCATGAGGCTATGTGTGGTGCATATGTGAGTTGATGGACACTGCTACAGAAATCTTATGACTTAGTGTATGGCGTGCATGCGCACTTGTGTTTGGAATACAAATAGGGAGCACACATCTAGAAGAACTTCCAGTTATAGGGAAGCAACTTCTTCTTTTCCATTACTCTTACAATTAATCATCAATGTTAATGACAACATTGATGTAAAAAATTCACCATACACACTTCACATACAACTTTGACTCTGACAAACACAAGCTTACAAAGTTTCATCTTATCACTGATGTATTTAATTTTTAAACTCTCAAGTATTTTATCATTGATATTTCTAACCTGGCATTTTTCTGTATTCTCAGTTAGGAGCTCAGCAGGGCTATGGGAGTTAATTAGGAAGTCAGGTTGTCCAGAGACTTCAGTGAGCAGAGCAACTTGTTAAGGTACTGGGAACTAAGAGTGTAGGCATTTTCCTTATTTAGCTCCTTAAAGTCTTGAGGGAGAAGAATGGAACTGGCTCATGGGTGAACCAGTTCAGCATCAATACAGTTGCTTTAGCATGTAAGGTTTTCAGCAAATAAAGCTACATGTATAAAGCTTTGCATGGCAGACTTTTTGACAACCATTCATTCCATACCAATGCACTTTCCCAAACGTTTTATTTGAAATCTATTATTTTCTGAATTGTCCAGTATTCAGTTTTGTTTCGGCATCTACAACAGTCGTAGGTCATAGGCTGCAAAGAGTTAACTTTTAGGGAGAAAATGCTGAAGTTCTTGGATTGGGAAAAGAAGTCAGTTTTGATTAGTTTGTGTCATTGTTCTAGAGTTTAAGTCTAAGAAAAAAAATTGTCTGAGGGAGCACATAAGGTCAGAATAGCTTGTTTCTATTAAGTTGGTGGCTGTTGGATAAAAATAAAGCTTAGAAACTCTCCTTGCAACACCAACAAAATTACAACTGATATCTTCCATAAGGTATGTATTATAGTCCAAAGCCACACAGATTTTTCTCTTCAACCAGCAGCACTGACTTAGTTGCTAGTGAGACTGGCGTACCTCCAAATTTAAGTGAGCTATATACCTGTAACACTTTTTCTTTGTCTGTGTAAGAACTTACTATGTTTTTCCTTATAATGAACCTCATTTATCTGGCATGCACAGACACGTGTAGTGGCGCATGCGTTACTTCAAAGTTGAAGAAGAAAACATGATCTTGTAATGGATAAGCACATGCAGCATGACTTTGCATAGCTGTGCATTTTACAGATAGAGTGAGAAAGAACTCTGCATAAAATTGTGCTTTACATGTAGAGTGGAATTTTCAAAGGCTTGTAATTTATTTAAACAAAATCCGTTTTCTCCAGAAAATTCTACTCAGTGCTTTATGAGCATAGGCCAAGTCTGAAGATTTTTTTAGGAATAATGTTTTTTTGCTGTTTTTCATAACTGAAAGTTTCTCCAGTGTCTGAAGAATGACATTCCTCAGAGAAATTCAAGAACTACCTTTTTTCAAATGGCTGCCATTTCCTGCAATGGGACTTGGGCCACAGGTGCCCTCTGTTGATAAATAGACTGTCTTTTGAATTGGCCACCAAATGGGAGTGAAGCCTTCAGTGAAGATCATCCTCATTGGAAACCATGATTGGTGATGGCCAAGCCAGGAGAGGGCATCCTAGTTCATGGTTCTCAATCCCATTGAGAACATAAGCAGATGACAGCCATTTTGAAAGACGGCAGTTTTGTGAACTTCTCTGAAGAAAGTTTATGAAGAATGACAAAAAATAAACATGAATCGTTAAGACTTCTTCAAATGTAGCCAACGCACACAACTTCAGTCAGTTTTAACATATGGGAAGTCTGAATTTGCATTATTTCCATTAATAACATTCAGAACAAAAAATGGTCTGAAAAAATTTAGCACCCTGTAAGACCCATCGTAAAGTATTTTTTTAATGCCTAAACTAATAGGTTTGCTTGTGAATTCTCAGAAAACCCATTCTGTGCTCAAAAAGTGGTGCTGTACGTTTTGAGGAGAATACTTGGTACTCTTCATATGTAAGAGGCCAAATTCCTGTGTTAAATGCAAAACTCAATTCAGCCTTCGCCATGGAACCATGACCACCTCTGCCAAAACACTGGTTTTGCCTTCTATTCTTCTGTGAGGGGAATCAGCATTTTGGGTCTTTTCAGAAGGCAGATGCTGCATCCTCTTGTGGTTAGAGCCTTACACCACATTACGAGTGGCCCCTTGTTCTCCTTCTCCTGAGTTCATTGCCTTAGCAGAAATCATGCACTCAGCTCTGAGGACTAGAGAAACTCTCATGTTGCTAAGCAATGGTGCCTCTCCTCTTCTCCCAACAAGGGATGCTGTTGAGCCACACACTGAACTCTTGGGGAGGAGCACATGGCATTGATCTTTAGTCTTTCTTGCTGTCTGCTCTGGCTGGCACCTTGTTTTGAAATATGTCTTTTTCTGAGTTTGAGTCCCTCTTTCATTACCCAATTCTTGAGCAAATGACTTGACAGCATCCCCTCTTTTTCTTGCTCTGGTTGATCTTGCATGATTTAAATTGCTGGTGACATTTTGCAGTTTCCATTAGTGAAGAATAGTCCTTACTCTGCTCCTGTCTCTTTTTTTCATTCTATTGCAGTTCAGGAAACACCAGATATTGTCTCCAGAATAACCCAGTATATAGCCGGGGCAAACTGTGCACACCAGTTGCCTATTGCAGAAGCAATGTTGACATACAAACAGAAAAGGTATGTTATTTCAGTAATGGCTTCCAAAATATCAGGGACTCCACGGAGGATGGGGGAAATACTATTTCATTCTCTTCTTGTTACACACAGACATAGCTGGCCACCTCAAAACTGTCTGAGAAACAACCTGTAAGGGTTGCACATTCAAATCAAGAACTCTTTCAAGGAACAGTACCTGGCACTATGAGTGTTGTCAGCTAGATAGCAGATGACAAATCTAGAACAACCAGAAATGTGCCTTACTTTCTTCAGCGCAGTTGATATAGCTGAAGAGCAAAGAAGCCTGGGAGGAACCTATACACCGGTTTGGTCTCTGGATGCAAAGGAATTCAGATATTTGGCTTTGCTTACAGTGCCAGTGTTTGAATGTTTTGTGAGGGGGTGCTCTCAGACCTCAGAGCATGAACTCTGTCTACCCCTCCACCAAGGTGTCTCTGAGGGGTCCTGGCCTCTGCCTCCCTCAGAATTGGTGCAAAAGCCTGAGTAGAGAATACTGCCTCAGCTCCGATCTGACAGTTGGGCGAAGGAGCTGCTCCTCTCCTTGGCAGCTACAGCATTACAGGGGTCCCACTCAGGATGGCTAGAGCTCACCAGGGTTTACTTCAGCCTTGGCATGGATACGCAGCTTGTGAGATGTGGGTTGAGAGGAGAATACAGGAGTCAGCAAACAGGATAGGGGCAAAGGGGGAGTGGGGCAGAAGCGGCTGTGCCCACATATGGCAGTGATGATGGGGGACCTATGGGAGTAAGGCGCGATGTGGTGGCATAGGAGTTTTCCGATTAGTGACAAAAATTGGAAATATAGTGTATATGCCACGTGGGTGAGGTAAAGCTGAGTTTAATGATACTTCCTAAATTGGTGCAGAACTTGTGACTTTAATGGTACAGTGATATAGTTCCTTTGCATTCAATTTTTATAGGAGTAGAAGCTAAATTGCTCCCCATTTCTTTCTGGAAGTAACTGAAGTGGTTCAATGAAATCCTTAATTCACTCCCATAGCCCCCACAATTAGATATCTCTAAACCTGCTGATTAGTAAATATTTGAAAACTCTAACCTGCTTTTCTCATTAGCTATATTTTAATGTCTCCCTTACTTCCTGCCCAAACTTTTTTCTGTAATATTAACCTAATAATACTTTAGCCATTTGGTTGCTTAACCACTGTAGCATCATGATTGATTGTCTCACTCCTGATTTATGAATGAAACTGCATTCTTTCCACAAATAGCAGGGAAAAATTCTAAATCTTTTTACTACAACATTAACTTGTTTTCATATTGCTGCCTTTGTCTTTCCTGCATGCTTTAACTGTTGTATTCTTGTTTGGTTTCCCCTTGACTTCTCCATTTCTAGTTCCTGTTTATAATGAGCATGCCCATTTAACCAGTTTACCCACTTTGACTTTCTGCCATGCCCAGATTGGTTGATCTAAGAATCAAGTTTGCAAGTGGTACTTTGTTGAAAACATTCTGACATCTAGCTAGACAGCACATGTGTTTCCCTTGTCAACAGCCTGTCTGACCTCCTTACTCAGAGGATAATTCCATCTGAGATCAGCTATTCAGAGTTCTTTAAAGCATGCTGGTTTCTATTTACACCCATGTCTGTCCACCGCATTTCATCAAGCTATCTTTTATGTTAGATTCCGGCAGTTAACGCGAGCCTGTAATAGATCATAGTTACCTGACTCCATCTTTTCCCTTTTTAAAGATAGGCTTGGCATCACACCTTTCAGGTCCTCTTGTTGCACTGTGCCTGAAGCCATGCAGAGATTGCTTGGTCTGTCTGGGGCTACTTTGAAGTGAAATCATGAAGAATTTTATTTGGCTTCTCAACCATTGCCACAGGCCCTCACTCCCTGGTATCTTTACTTCCTGGCTAAAATGTGAGGTCGTTAGAGTTTCTAGAATGTATTTATGGGTCTGTTCAAACAACTTCTGCTTTCAGACAAGTACCACATAGGAAATTAGAGAAGTTAGAGAAGCAATTTATTGCATGGAGTGATGGGAAATTATCTCCTAGCTCTGGTTTCCTTCAGAAACGGTGCTCACTGATGGCAGTGACTTGAGGGAATTATTTCTTAAAGTAACGTACAAGTAGGACTCTGTTAGCACTATCTAAAGCAATGTGTTGCTTTCTATCATAAGTATAATAACATGTTCATTTTTTCTTTTGGTTGCTTTCTGAAAAGGAAAAAGAGCTTTCATTTTGATTTTACCATAAGGTATCCTTCTTTAGGTTCCTTTCCCCATTCCATACCTTCTATACTTTTCCTGGGCTGGTCTTTTATGCCTTGTTTAACAGCTCCTGCAGGTCTGGGATGCTTAACTTGTGCTTCAAATTAAATTCTGTTTGTTCCTTTTCAAACTTCTGCTTCTGGTGGCAGAATGCACTGTTCCAAGGACCACAGAGCCAATTGTTTGGGGAGCCAAAATGCAGGTATCACAGGAAATAAATTTAAGAATAGAACTGTTATCCAGAAAATAAAGAGTTTGGCCAGTGTCACTTGAGGGCATGAGAATGTGAAAGTGAAGCTAGCCAGTCTGGTTCCTACTCTCAAAACTGAGTTAAGCAAATGGTGTTAATAGGTAACATGTATGTAAAAGTGATTTGGAATTATGAAGTATTTTGGTTTTAATATGTCAGTACAGGTAAGGTTATTATAAATGTGGCTTTTATGTTGATCATGTGCCTTTTATCTTCTAGGCAACACTTCAGTAACAGCTATTAAGGGGTTTACAGTAGTGTATGAAGGATCCACACTAAACCAAGTTTTTAAGTGTCACTGTTAGTGTAATTTTAAAGAATGTTTTTTGTTCCCAACAATGGCACCAAGTGTACTGCTAAGTGTACGTCTATACTAGGATAAAAGCTCTGTGGCACAGCTGTGACTGATCCAGGCCAGCTGACAGGCTGCAGAGCTATAAGTTGCTGAGCCTGAGCTCTGGAACCATCCACTATTGCAGCCTCCCAGGGCTCAGATTCCAGCCTGAGCCTGGATGTCTGCCAAGCAATTTTTTATCCCACCAGCCCAAGTCTGCTGATCTGGGCTAGCCGCAGGTTTTTTATCCCTGTGTAGACATATCCTTAGACTGCAGGTTTTGAAACCTCTTTATCTGGAGTAAAACTGTATGGGTCTTTCAAGATTACAGGCCAGCAGTTCCCTTCCCCATAACAAGTTGAAAGAGAAATGTAGCTCCTGGAATGGCAGACTCCATAAATTCAGGCTAGCTTTTGCATATTCTTCAATCTAAGACAAGGTGGTGGGGAGGGCAAATGAGACTGTAGCAAGAGGCATTATAATATATGGAGATATACCTATCTCATAGAGCTGGAAGGGACCCTGAAAGGTCATAGAGTCCAGCCCCCTGCCTTCACTAGCAAGACCAAGTACAGATTTTGCCCCAGATCCCTACATGGTCCCCTCAAGGATTGAACTCACAACCCTGGGTTTAGCAGACCAGTGCTCAAACCACTGAGCTATCCCTCCCCCATAGCCATTTGGTTTTCTAATCCTAGTTGGTATTTGTGGTCTGACAGACACTGCATTCTGCCCCATTTCTGAGCTGTCCAGTGACCTGTTCAGTGTTCCAGTCACAAGGCCTTGTAGAGATCTCCATCTCCCTACTGAGCCGAGGGAAACACCTTCTTCGAAGCTACTCGTCCTTTATGAGGGTCCGTGCTGGAGGCAGCAGCTCTATTCTATAAGCTCACAGAAAATTGCTTTTTAGAAACACTTAAAAAATCTTCCCAGCATCCTGGCACTTGCTCTGTTAAACAAGCTCTAGTGATTTGAGAACACCAAAACCAGAGAGAGAAACCAGTCTCCAGAACCTAGCCATATGTAATGATCTGCTTTATAACTTGTTTTCTGCCATTTGATCCTAACTTAATTGACTTCTGCTCTCCTTCCCACCCAACCCCCCCGCCACTTGTTCTGTTTGTCATGGCAAGACTGAAGCATGTACTGCCTGTGATAGACTGCATATTGTCTGAAAGCTTTGCCCCGTTTCTTTGGAGCATCCGCTGACCTTCCCAAAATACAGAGACTGGGGGAGAGGAAGGGGTTTAGGGAGAAAATAATTTGCTGTATGTTGTCTCTTCTGGGTGACGTACTCTCTGTGGTGGGTGTGGTGGTGGGAGGAGGAGAAATGCTTTAGTTATGGAATAGCTGAAGACTGCTGCGGTCCAGATGAGATTAAATGGTATCAGTGGGAAGGGTCATTTACTTACCATGTAATTAGTGATCTTTCACCTAATGCTGATGACCAGGCCTCATACCGACTGACTACACCTGAAATGTGGGTCGAGGGAGCTACACTGCTCAGGGCTGTGAAAAATTTCAGTCACTATAATGTAGCTAGGTCGCCCAAACCCCACTAGAAGACCATCAGCCTAGCTACTGCCTCGTGAGAGGGTGGATTTACATCAGTGACGGGGAAAACCATTCTAGGGCTGTAGTCAGTGTCTATACGACCAGCACTACTGGTGCATGGCTGTCCTGCTGTAGCACCTTCTGGTTTAGACATACCCTGTTCTCTAGAAGGAAACACTCTATTGTACAGTACTTATGAATTTTTGTAGGCTTTAGTCGTCATAGTTGGAATAATTTGTCTGCCAGTGGTAACTCACAATAGTTGTCTAGCCAGGTCATTCACTGGCAGTAGACAACGAAGTCAGTGTTACCCATGGTAATTCCAAGTCCACTATGGTTTGCCTCTTGGGGCTTCTGGATCTCATTTGCGTGAATCTACGTTGCAGCTTGGCTCTGGAAATGAAAGCACTGCTCACTTGTATTGGGGAGTCTGTCATTTACCACCTCTTTAAAAATGTAGAGTATGTTTGTGATCTCTCCTGCTCCCATTTTGCAAACTGAATGGCCCCAGTTGTCATCCCATGCATTAAAAAAAGCACACTGGGTAGAAGAGTGAGCAGAGGACGTGCCAGAAGAGTAGCACAACCTGTAGTTCTAGGTTACCCTTCTTGACTGTTACTGTTTCATCAAAACCTTTTCTAATGCAGACTAGGCCTTCGTTGGGCTTGTGTCATTTTCTTTTGGACAGAGGCTGACTTGTAAGGCTTATTCCCCACTGATTGTTTGGAGAAAGGAGGGAGACCAGCAGCCCTCAATTCCAGCTCTGGCCTGTCTGATCCGACCTTAAGAACCAGAAGTTAAATACAAGAGAAGTGTCAGATGAAGGAGCCTGGGACCATGGTTTTCAAAGCCACTTTAAAAAAAAAAAATCACACCATAGAATTGCTCGTTCCGATATCTAATCTGGTATGCATTGTGGTGAGTACTTCAGTACTTCCTAGCAGTCCTGATTACTGGTACATTACAAGGTTGGGCATTCAGTCATCTCTTGTGATAGAATAAATTATTTTAACAAGGACTTCAAGAAGGGAATTTTACTTTCATCCACTTTTTCCTAATCCATTTTCATCCTTTTTTTTTTTTAAATTGCCTTGTCTTCCAGTGTAACAGTTTGCTAACTGCTAAGGCTTTCTGTGGCACTCATTGTTTCTGAGCGCCACTTATACGTATGTCTGTCCATCCATCCTGCTGGTGTTTCTCTATTAAAATAATTAATAGACATAAAAATAAGCAAACTTCTATACTGCCCAAAAGAACAATATTGAAAGAAGAGTGCATTCTTCCCAATGAAGTGATTTGGGGTTAATGCTTCTAACTGAAATCTGTTCAGTTGTCATTTTAAGAACCATTAATCAACTGTCAAGAGCAGTAGTGAAGAAAAGAACCACTACAAGACAGAACAAGGAGTAATGGTCTCAAGTTGCAGAGGGGGAGGTTTAGGCTGGATATTAGGAAAAACTTTTTCACTAGTAGGGTGGTGAAGAACTGAAATGGGTTACCTAGGGAGGTAGTGGAATCTCCTTCCTTAGAGGTTTTTAAGGTCAGGCTTGACAAAGCCCTGGCTGGGATGATTTAGTTGGGTTTGGTCCTGCTTTGAGCAGGGGGTTGGACTAGATGACCTCCTGAGGTCCCTTCCAACCCTGAGATTCTATGATTCTATACTTGCCATTTAAAATGGGCAAACTACTATGTTAGCATCACCAATGTCTCAGCTTTCCCTAGAAGGATTCTGCTCTGGAACTCAGCATTTGTCCTCAGCAGAACTGAACCAGTGTTCTGCTGCAACCGCATTTGGTTTGGGTTTTTTAGTGCTTAAAGAGAACTTGAATAGCAACAAGATTAAGAAGCATGATACTCTGGTACTTCCATCATTCCACTGAGTGGCCAGCAGTGTGAGGCTATCAGGTGAGGACAGCTCTTATCTACTGTAGCTGAGGAAGGAAAGGACTGAGATTCCATTGCTGTTTTATCTCAACTGCTCTACAACTTCCATTTGAGATTTCTTGGGGGCGTGGATCAATAGCACTTCCCAGTTTCTCTGCTGTGTACTGTAGCAGGATTTGTTCAGGGAGGCTTCTAGAGGTTACATGGCAAGGGCTGGCACTGGAGTTAAAAGGGTGTGATGGAAAGTCTAGAGAAAGGACACGGGAGTCTGTATAATTAGTTCTTGCTCAGTGTGGCTGAAGCATGAAGAAAACGGCTGGGTCGAGAAGTGAGCAGAGCCTTGGTTCCATCCCAACACTCCTACCAGCTGAGCCAGTGCAAGGGTAAGTTGCACCATAAGAAGGGTTATGGTGAAACACCCCCTGCCCCTAAAGCAGGGAGGGAGCTGTGCCTGAGTCGCACATCCCTCAGCTGCATGCCACCCCTTACACAAGGCTGAGAGGAAGCTGTCTAGCCAGTCCGACTTGTGCAGTTTTCAGCATTTTTCATGTTTCCACGCCTTTTCAGAGGATCTGCTGCAGAGAGCACCACAGGGCGGCTTGTTTCTTTTGATGGACTCTGTCTTGAGTGTTTGAGCTGCGCTCTGCAGTAGTCTAGGCTATAGCAAACGCCTTTCTTGCCAGATTGTAAAGCTCCCAGCATTCAAAAATCGTGAGATTTTAAAACTCTCGCATCTGCTGTCTTTGACTTCAGATTCAGCCTGAGACGTGCATGCACACACTTCAGGCCTCTCCACTGGCCCTCTCCTGACCTCTGCCATTCTGTCCCCATCTCTGCACCTCTCGTAGTGTCCCTCCATGTTGCCCTAGAGGTTTTTTCCCACCAAGCATCATAGTTACTTTCCCTTCCCCCTCTCTTACCCATCATTTCTCCCTCTTGTCTCCCTGCCTCACAAGTGTGCCTCCTGCTCCCTGTCCTTCCTCTGTACCACCACAGCTCCACAGATCTCTTCTCTCCCCTCCTCCATGTTTCTGAATGCTGGGCAGGGCTGATATGCCACCTCCTTCAAAGTGTAAGTCATGTCATCGCTGCACTTGGGACTGTACGTGGGACATCTCATCTGTGTCCCTTTACATTGTCTTGGGGAGCCATCTGCCTCTCCTCCCAGCCCTTCTGAAGTCACTATTTCCAGTTCACTTCCTAAATATCAGTGATCTCCCAAGAGCACTCTGGGCCTGGGCTTTGTTTGTGCAGTCTGTCTCATTCAGGGTGTAAGCTCCTTGTGGCAGGGGTTACCTGTTCTTGTGCATGTGTGTGTCTGGTGCCACACAAGTAAGGTGTCATGGCTTGTTAACCCGTGGTAGGCTAACTGCTTTAGTGATTCTGGGATTTGCAAGGTATGCCACTCGACTGCAAATTGGGACTCGTGAAGGCAATGTGTTCCGAGAGCTTCAGTTATTAGTAAGTAACCTGCAGGTCTCTGTATTGCTGGTGATGTATTTTGTGGCACGGGTTCATTTCTTTGCAGTAGGAGGTCATGTGTATGAGCGTAGCTACTGCCATGTCATTAAGCATGTTTCTCTCTCTTAAAAAAACAGCGAGGGAGTGGGGGGGGGGACTTCCCATTTTATTTTAAGAAGATTCCTGAGAAGATACAACACTCCCCAGCTGGTGTGGGATCTCAGAGTATTGTCAGAGGGATGCTGAGAGAAGAAATAGAATTGGCGCTTGCACATTTTCAGTTCCTGCTGCATGCTTGATTGAAACAGTAACGTGAATTTTTTGTCTTAGCGTTGAAAGAACTCCTTATTAATCACTCTCTTCTCGTTGCTTCTAGCCCTGATGAAGAATCATCCCAGAAGTTCATTCCCTTTGTTGGGGTGAGTATTTGCTTTGATGTGCAGGTTAAAGTTTGGTGAATTTCATAAAACAACTTTGATTATTAACAATCTCACTTGGCTCCATAGATTCTAAGGCCCAAAAGGGATGATTAGATCATTCAGTCTGACATTCTATGGCATTAACACAGGCCATAGATTTTCACGTAGTTACCCCTGTCCTGAGTCCAGTGCTTGTCTTTGACTATAGCAAATCTTCCAGAAATGCATCCACTATTGATCTGAAGACTTCAAGAGATGTCCAGCCCATCTCCTCTTAAAAAAAAAATGAAACTTACCAGTAAAGTCCTTCCTGAAATTGAGCTGAGGATTTACCTGGAAACTGTTCAAGTTGAGAAAAGTCTTACTGTTTTCTCTCTGCAGCCAACTCTTGGCACTTCATATTACACATTTGTATACCACTTTACCTGTCGCTGCACAGAATTGTGTGGTACCTAGTGCGTGGTAAATAGAATCATAGGACTGGAAGGGATCTCAAGAGGTCATCTAGTCCCAGTCTCCTATACTCATGGCAGCACGAAGTATTATCTAGAGTTTAGACCATTCCTCATAGGTAAATAAATGCTCTAAAATGAGAAGTGTTATGCAAAGCAAATCTAATGCTCAGAAAAGCAATTCTTTATTAAATAAACTTTTAATTACAAAACTGAATCACTTTAAAGCCAGGACGTACATAGTTAACAGCCTCAAATGTTACCCTGCCAGCATAATATTGCATATAAAGGAATGCATATTACATCACTGTAACTTTAACTCTGATTCAAAATGAATTTTTACCAATAATCTCAAAATGAAAACATGTCCTTTTTGAAAAAGAAACCTACAAATTATATAGCTGCATTTGTAAGGCTCTTTAAAAGGGAGTGGAGGGGTGGATTAGCCCATCCCTTGTTATTTTGTTCGTCCATTAGGCCTAATTTCCAAGACACCAGTTTTGGTCCATTGATTTTCAGTCCCACACTTGTTTAAGTTATGCCTGGTACAATCCTGGAGTTATATCAGCATTCCTTTTAGCTGTCCCCTTTTGCACCTTTTCCCACCAGCACTTGTTGCAGGTTATTGTGACCCTTCATGAATTTTCATTCATTTTCCACAGTTGAGCTCACAATTAGGTTAAATGTGTAGGCCTGGTTATCAGAACAGACCACACTGAAAACACGCCCATTGGGGTGGCAGTTCCCATATAGAATTTCTTTTGAGGCTCTGTTGAATTTTTTTAAAATCCATTTAATATGTTGAACTAACAGGACTAGTTGTAGAGTGGTACTAGGCCAAACACTTTAAAGAGGCCCAAGTATGTTATCGCAGTGCAGATACCCTTATCAGCCAAACTTCCAACTTCATCCAAAAATTCAAATTTGACAAAGAGCTATTTTCCTTTAACTCAAGCTGGTTTTGGCATAGTTTGTATGAAATCTGCTAACCTTCCAATTTTCTCAGTACTAGTGTTTTAATGTTCAAAACATGTGACTGAGAGCTGGGTGACTCTGGCCCAACATCCAGCCTATATCTAAATCTTGCATTTCTTTCTGCATACCATCTCTAAGATCCAGCCTTGCCTCTCCTGTCCATCCACACAACTAAAGTTCTTGTCCAGGCTCTCATCTCGTGTTTTGATTACTGTAACATCCTTCTCTCTGGCCTTGGCAAGATTGCATTTGTCCTGCTGTTACCCATTCAGAATATTGCTGGAAAGGTTATTTCCTAGCTCATCACTAATCATGTCACCCCCCTCTCTCTTTTTAATCCTTGCCCTGGCTCCCCCTTCTCTATCATGTCAAACACAAGCTTCCCTTCTCCACTTTCTAGGCCCTGCAGTCAATCCCCAGCCTAGCAGCTCTTGTTTGCTATCGAGCTGTCAGTGCTCTTCTATTGTCCTGTGATACCAACCTCCAATGCCCACTTGTTAGATGTTCCCATTGGCACCTTTGTACTTTCTCCCATGCTGCCCCTCATGCCTGGGAAGAGCTCTCCCGTGAACATCCGAAACCCTACCTCCTTCTCCACCTTTGACTCCCTCGTCAGAACTCTCCTTGGTCCTGAGGCCCACAAAGAACTTGACAGCCACTAAGTGGTTGGTGTGCAGAAACCATTGCCTATTATGCTGCCCAATATTGTCTCATGGTTTACTTGTACTACACTGTCTGCCTATACTGATGTTGTCTCTGGTCTTGCACTTAGATCATCAGCTCCTTTGGGTAGGAGGTGCCATCTTTTTGTTCTGTATTTACAGCACCTAGCACAATGGGGTCCTGGTCCTTGATCCAGGCTCCTGGGTGCTATGGCTAAATTCATAGTGAGTAAGTCGCTATTCCCCTTACCCTGCCATTGTAGGCATGCTGAGAGAAATAGAAACTTTTGTGTTGCCTGCCCTTCTGGTGCTCTGATTCTCTTGCTGGTATGTTTCGTAGCAATGGAGCAATCTTACCTTTCTCGGGTTTACTTTTTTCTTGGTTAGGTTATTCAATCCTCTAACATTTAAGGTTATAATATTAAATGGATTTATAACTGAGAGGATGACCTGTTGATTTCTCTTCAGCCACTAGATGTCTCTGCTCTTTGGTTTTTGTTGCATTCTAGTATCTTCCCTTGCTTTTTATGGGGTGTGTGTGTGGGGGGGTGAATTGTTCCTCCTCCTCCTGATCATCTTAAGTCAGCTTTTGTGTGTTTTGTGTAGATCAGTAGTAGTTCCAGGTGTAAGTGTCAAAGTCCCAAATGCCTTAGAGTTGTTAGCAGGTCTTATCCTAAGGCTGACCTCTGGTTCAGGTTGACCTTGCTTTCACCTTCATGTCTTTCTCTATCCTAAGATGTAGCCTTTCCAGGAAATCTGCCTTTGCAGTTCTGCTGTTGATATACTCCTTTATTAAGTAAGGTACTAATCTCCCTGAAGCTGTGAGGTGAATAACACTGACTTTTCCAAGCTGACAAGTATTCTCATGACTTTGAGTGTCAAAGCAAGCTCTGGGATCAATGAATTTTTCTGAGTCACGGCTTACTACTGGGTGTGTGTCCGTATGTGAAGTGTTTCAGCTCTCCTAATGAAAGGGAGAAGAGCTAAGATATTAGGCTTGAAGTGGTATGAACCCCGCACACAATACAACTTTCAGGTTTTTATAAGGGTCTCCTCTTAGGTTTAGTTCTAATTGTAATCTGCCAAATAAAGTTTGAAGAATACTGGTTCAGCAGTTCTCACATTGACTGATTTTAAATTAGCATTGCTTCTCTATTTTGAATATGGGTGAAGAACATTCTCTCTTGAAAAAAGATGAAAAGTTTCTATTTTGCATTCATAAAACTGCCAAGTTGAAACACTCTCACTTGTTATTTATGAGCCCTTGGCACACTCTTTAGCCTCAGGGCATTATGATCATGGTCCACAGAATTTCCCCTTGCAATTCCTGCATCAAGCTCAATAACTTGCAGGTGAACCAGAGAACATATTTTTAGAAATCCAATGTTGATTTGAAAGCCCTGAATTGATGGAGAATCCACGCCATTCTCTGGTAAGTGGCTGCAGGGATTGCCACCCTTACCTACAAAAACTTGTGGCTTTTTCCCAGTATGAATTTATGAAGTTTCCACTTTCAGCAAGTGTGTTGTTTTATCCCTTTGCTATCTTAGGGTATGTCTGCGCTAGAAACACTACAGCATCGCAGCCGTAGTGACGGAAAGGGTGCTTCCCTTCCTGTGGTAAATCCACCCCTCTGAGGGCTGGTCTCCACTTGAAATGCTACGGTGACACAACTGCAGCGCTTCAGTGGAGACCCAACCTACGCCAACAGAATGGGTTCTCCTGTTGGTGTAAGTAATCCACCTTACAAGAGGGGGTCACTAGGTTGATAGAAGAATTCTTCTGTGACCTAGCACTGTCTACACTGGGGGATAGGTCAGCATAACTACATCTCTCAGGAGTGTGAATTTTTCGTGCCCCCGAGTGACATAACTAGGTCAAAATAACTTTCTGGGGTAGACCAGTCCTTTGAGTCCTGTACTATTTATGTACTTCGACCATGTTCAAGTAATCTCTTAATCTTCTTTTTGTTTAGCTAAATAGATTGAAGTGGTTTAATTTTTCACTGTACAGCAGGTTTTCCAGGCTTCAAAAACATTCTTGTGGCTCTTTTCTGAACTCTTTAGTTTGACTTCAAAAAGGATATTGCCAGACAACAGCACTGGATAGAATATTCTAGTAATGGTTTTGCCAATGTTATATACAGAGGTAATTACACATCACCTATGTTCCCCTGCTTATACATTGTCGAAGAAAAACTTAGTTCTCGCTTTTTGTTTGGGTGCAGCAAAATTAAATACTTTATTATTTCTCCAGTAATTACCATGGAGGGAGAGAGTGCCATAGGACACAGGGTCCTGGACAGGTCTCTCAACTGGTAAACAATTACATCAAGCCTTTATACCTTATTACAGACAAGCTTAGACAATCATGGAGACAGTAAAAAGCAACAAATACATTTTGTTTATACATAAGCTTTTCTGCTATCTTACTAGAAAAAGCAAGACTGCACATTGCAAGGTCGTAATACTTTCACACAGTTCACTCTGTCTTACATTATCTTGCTTCTACAAATCTCACGTCATAAGGGTCACAGTATGGCCTGACTCTTGCTAACTGACTAACATGCATTAAAATCCCCTTCAAATCCTTATTAATTCTTTCCTTGCTTCCACACTCCCCCCTTTTGTACTTCTAGTACAACAAACAATTTCAAATCTCAATTCGCATTAAACCATGGAGTTTAGATTCTACAGCAGATATGTCAACCTGAGGGGTTGTCAAGGGATGTAATGACAATGCATGATTAGCATGATCATAAAAGGTATTATTACTATAATTATGTTTTTTTCAAAAACAACAACAATAACATAATCCTAAACTAACTAACAACACGACAAACAATAACATCCCCATAGGAATAATATAATGGGCTGTTGTACAATTTTGATCACAAAGCATAAAACATCATACCTAGTACATAAAGTAAACACTCTATAAGCTGTATGAAAGGCATTCTTTCCAGCTTAATATATATTCTAAAGCATGTGAATTTGCCCTTGCAATTCAGAGGCAATCTATCTGCAGGCCAGTAAATGATATAATTGCCTGCAGCAGTGGTAAGATCAATATGTATATCTCATCAGGTGTTATTCTAGGGGTACTGTCTATAAATCAGGTAGGTATATCAGGTGGTCTAATTTCCCAGATGTCTCGGCAAATAATTCAGTTCCACATGCATCCTCCCCATGGACCCAGCAGGATTCGGTATGTGGGAGCCCACACCCACCCTAACCGGTCCATATGCTTGGAAGGAGCACTCTGAATATCCCCACTTCCATCCAGAAAGTGTCCAAGTATCTCTCCATGACCACAGATCAGATGGCACTCCTGATGCATCTGTAAGGGCAGTGGTCCAAGTCTGGTCTAGATCCCACTGCAATACCTTCCCAGCCTCAGTGGTATTCAATACCATCTCTGTCAGTAACTTCTGGGTCATAGAACTAAGGGCTGAAATGACATGTAACTCACCAACTCCAGCCTGTACTTAAGATAGCTGAGTTTCAAGAATAAGGCTAGTAGCCTTTTCTAGTTGGCCCAATTTCTTATCATGTTCTTGGCTTTTAAGATATTGGCCCTAGCCCACAGGGATCTGCCCAATGTCCTCTCATTCCAGGTTCTCCGTTGTGCTAATCTAATGGCAGCCCCTTGTGAGCAATCTGGGTATGTAAAAGTGACGTAAAAACTGGATAAGGGCAATGTCATTTAAAATCCAATCAGGGAGGGCAATACATACTGAAGGATTTATCCAAAACACAGGGCACAGCCTGTAGATTAAACCCCAAAATCCAATTAATACCACATTCCCAATCATGGGTCCCATAAATTTCTTCCTTGCCAGTGTACAATTCTTTGTTTCTTCACCAGGGTCAGTTCTCAATGTCCTTTCAGTCAGGAATTCCTGGACTTTGGCAATGTCAGTGGAGTGAGTGTTTCTTCTTCTTTCCCAAAACAATTGTGGTTTAGCATCCTACAGGGGAGAGGTTTCCAGCACATATCACCCTGTAATGGCTTTGCTTTTTCTAGAAAAGTCTAAAGGCACAGTTGGTCTGTCAGCGGACAAGGGAGATGTTGCCAGTTTGGCACCTTGCCCTTTTTCCTTCTGTCCAGAAGCACAGTGGAACTAGAAGAAAGAATAGGGTAATCATCAGTAGGAAAATTCTCCTGATGCGGAGGGGTCTTTTATTGCAGTGAGAATCCTGGGTCCAAGCAGTCAGTCTGTGGCACTTCACAGCGGTGTCGGTAGGCAGCAGGACTTGGAAAGGGCCTTTCCAGCGTGGAGCCAAGGCAGTCCTTCGTTGATGGATCTGTATGTAGACCCAGGCTCCTGGTCCCAACGAGTGGCAAGGTTGCACAGGATCCTTCGGTAGTGCTTCCTTCACCTGTGTATAAAAAGACTTAACACATTGCATTAGTGCCTAACAATACTTAAGCATTATGTTATCCAGCAAATGAATGTCCATCTGAGCTGGGGTTAGTGGGGATGCAGTTGGTAGTCGCATTGGGTGTCTTGTCAAAATTCCATGAGGCCGAGTCCAGTCTTTCGATTGGGAATGGCTCTCATACACATCAGTGCCAAAGAAAGGGCATCTGGCCACTTCAAGTGTGTCTCAGCACAAATCTCGGCCAGTTTATATTATTGTAAGTCCCGTTCTGGCGTTCCACTGTCCCAACTGTGGGTGGTGAGGGCAGTGAGTTGCACATAACCCCTTTACAATCTGTCCAGTAAAATGAGTTCCAGGATCACTGTTGATAGTCACAGGGATGCCAAAACGTGGTACAAAATCTGTAAGCAAAGACATCTACTGTCCTGCAGGGAAAAGCTTCAACCCAAGTGGTAAATACATCAACTAAAACTAATACATATTCATAACCACAACATTTAGACATTCAAATAAAATCAATCTGAATATTTACAAAAGGTCCCCAAGGAGGAGAGGGGGCTGGCCGCTGCACACCAATCTCGTGTAACTGCAGCAACCATTCCCCCCCCTTCCCTTGGTAGGCAGCCAAGCGGTGTCCTTGACTGGGGCCAGCGCATGTTAGCCATTCTCTTTTTTCTCCCTTCTTGGCGTTTTTTTTTTTTTTTCTCTTTTTTTTTCGTTAACATACAAAGGAAACTTTTACCCATTACTTATACACCTTCTTATATACCATGAACACATAAACATTACTGTTATACAGTACATTAGTCTTATTATTCAATGTATGCCACATATACCCTTGCACTAAAATAACCGTATTACAGAACTTTGGAAGGACAAGCCAGGACAAGCACACCCACTTTGAGAAGTCCACTCAATATAACTTCTAGTCCAATAGCTATCCACCATCCCCAGCCCTCTGGCTAAAAGTCTGAGGTAGCCAGAAGGATCCCTTGTACAATATGGGGAGTGGGTTAACTTTTCATGTCCTTGCTTCCAAAGACTATCAGTATGATTTTAACAACAATTCTCAATTAAAAGATGTGGCCAATGTAGTTTCTTTCTCTTACTGAAGAAAATGTATTAGACTTTAGTATATCACATTTTTCTGATGTAACCAAACACTTTGTATTCTAAGTTGAACAAAACAAGTATCTGCATTTCAATCCAACACTTCCGCTTGATTTCAAATCAGACCATCTCATGAAAATATGAAACACAACAATTCTGGCCACTAGACAAACACGACAAGACAGAACATAGAACACACAACATAATTTTTTACTGTACCAGTAAATCAAGGTACGTTGAATGTTGTGCAGCTGGCATTAGTTTTCTTTGATTATCTGAAAGACAAAAACAGAGGTCCACCCCTTCCGGGCAGTTAAATACTTAAAATATACAAATACTCTTGTTGATTCTAGGCAAAACAGAGGAATTACCCCATATTTTCTCATATGTGTTTCTTAGACAGCCCTGGGTCAGCGGCCTCTACCTTATCAGTTAGTTAATTTGCATTAACACAGATGCTTTCCGGCTTGCTTTTTTATTTTTAACTCCTGCTTTGAAACACTGAAAGAAAACATCACCACTTATAGTGCCTGTAGAGCCTAATAAAATTTTCATTACATAGCACTGTATACAGTCTTCAACTGATTTAACAAAATTGGTCATAGCCAAATTATTACAATCTAATAAATGTATTTGCCTGAATTTATTTACAAACATGTCAAAGACACCAAAAAACTGTTCTCTTAAAAATCACTTGCTTTTCCCTTTCAACAGCCACTTTACCAATTCAAATCACCATTCCAAATATACTTCTGAGTATTTGAAATTCTCATGCTTATATTCACTTACTCCTTTTTTCCACTACACCCTCAAAAGTTTCCAACCTGTTTTCCAATCACTCTGTCTGTTGCCTGCTCGCCTGGGCCCGATCCTTTTTTTCTCGCTGAGCCGTCCCTTCCATTTTGCACCAATTTGCTCCACTACCAGTTTAGCTAGGAGGGTGGGCTTCACAACTAGCCCTCACCCTTCTGGTCTTGTCCCCAAAACGTCTCTACTCACAAGACTACCCGAGTCCTCCCTAGTAAGGCTTGCCACCTGGGCAAAAATACATGGCCATTTACTTAACACATAATCCAAACCCCTTTGGGGGTCTACCCAGAGACCCACCCATTTGTCTGCTGACACTTAAACAGAAAAGAAAATTACACAGAGAGCAAAGAAAATTACAGTCTAAGCCAGATTTTTCCACTTCTATTACATTGTCCGTTACAGGGGGGCGGGACAGTAAAATCGCAGGACAACCTCAGAGCTTCATCGCACACATGGCTTCCACCCTGAGGAATTACGAACGAGAAGTTCAGTTCCGCTCACACACCTAACGGCCAAATGAACAGAGCAGAAAAACAACAGTAACCGGTCAAACAAACAGAGCCAAAGCTAAATAGTGCACCAAAACCAAATAGTGTTTCCTTATTCTATACACCTTTAATCATGCAATCCTTATCATATAAAACCAACAACACCAAACAAAGCAAACACAAAATAACAAGGGTAAAACAGATAGATGGTGTAAATCCTGCAGGGTTCCCCCATTCTCTATTGCTCACCAAACTGTGACAAATTTCTGTTACTAATTTATCCCTCATGTCAGGTGATCAGACTGACAGAGCATATAATCAAATTTTAAAGCTTCATTAAAAATAATAAAACAACAATGGAGAGTATTGGGAATGCTCCCACCTCACACAGAAAAAACATGAATGCCCCAAGCCTTAAACCACTTTAATACTCACACATGTCTCACTGGGAAGTTAAGCTTTGCAAATATAATTCCAATTCTGCAATTTGTACTGCCTTTGGTTTGCTTGTCTCTATTTTCCACAAGCAGCTGGGGCTGAAAGCAGTTTTCCTTTGCACTTAGCATAGTCCGCACTAATTCTCGACCTTGAACACAAAACAACTTCTCCTATCTCTGGGTGAAGCCGAATTTCAAATTAACCCGTTCCTAGACAAATTGCTCACACCGTGTCAGAGGCTTTTCTTTGGTGATTAAAAGCTCCTCTTAGATATATGATCTTATCTAGATTGAAGGTGCCTTCTAATGGGCATTGTTTAAATGAATTTTCACGCGTGTACAGATTCCAATCATTTAAATACCTGCAGGTTTTAGGACCATAATGTACGTACATGTAATATGCTGGGGTACCCTTAGGGGGTAAGGTGGAATATTTAGACTGTCCCTTACCCATTTTCTACTAAGGAGATGATCAGACTGTCAGTAGCCCACACGGAAGGGAAAGAGGAGGGAAGATGGGTTCACACACCCCTAGACCCAGGCAGCTTCCTCGCCGGACTATGCCAGGCTGAGTCAGCCCACTGTGGGTCGGATCTCCTAAAGATCCACTAGTTACCGGGCTAGCCCGGTAACAGTCACTCACACTGGTGTACACACACACACACCAAGGCCTCTTTTCTTCCTTCTTCCTTTTTTTTTAACCCTTTTTTTTAACCTTTTTATCTTTTTATCTCTTTTTTTTTTTTTATTAACCACGATGCATCTTTACCTGGTCCGGACCGATACCATGAGGCGGTATGACAACCCCTCTTGAGGCGGTAAAAACCCCTCAGCACCGGTGCATTCTAATGCATTTACCTTATGCATTACCTTATGCATTACCTTATGCATTTACCTTGGCCAACTCAGCAGTTCCCAGTACTGCTATAAACTAACCTTATTGGGGCCTCTCCCCAATACCACTTTGCATCTGATCCTGCTGCACAGTCAATAAGTTCAGATGGCGTGAGCCCAACAGAGAGACAGACGTCCTCAGGGACAGTCCTCCTCCGATACCCCAATAGAGATTTCAAAAGGTCTCATACCTCTCATGTGGCGCCATGGGGTTCGAAGGGGAATGATCCGTAGTAGCCGTCTGTGGGTCCGTGGGCGTTGCCATCCCGGACGAGCCCCCAAATTGTCGAAGAAAAACTTAGTTCTCGCTTTTTGTTTGGGTGCAGCAAAATTAAATACTTTATTATTTCTCCAGTAATTACCATGGAGGGAGAGAGTGCCATAGGACACAGGGTCCTGGACAGGTCTCTCAACTGGTAAACAATTACATCAAGCCTTTATACCTTATTACAGACAAGCTTAGACAATCATGGAGACAGTAAAAAGCAACAAATACATTTTGTTTATACATAAGCTTTTCTGCTATCTTACTAGAAAAAGCAAGACTGCACATTGCAAGGTCGTAATACTTTCACACAGTTCACTCTGTCTTACATTATCTTGCTTCTACAAATCTCACGTCATAAGGGTCACAGTATGGCCTGACTCTTGCTAACTGACTAACATGCATTAAAATCCCCTTCAAATCCTTATTAATTCTTTCCTTGCTTCCACAACATCCAAGCGTCATCTTAGCCCTCTTAACCACAGTGTTGCAGAGCTGTCTTGATTTTTCTATGATTTGTTAAATCAGTATTGTGTGGTACTAAGATACAGACGTACAAGAACGTTATGTCAACACAACTCTCTCAAACCAAATTAGCTTCATCAAGAAACAATACCAAGTTGGTTTGAAAAGGCCTTTTTTCATAAAACTTAACTGGCATTTAATTCTGCTACCATCTTAAATAAGGCAATCAGTAAAGAATTAAACCATTCTATTATTGATTCCCAGCATTGATGTCAAGCTAATTGGCCTATAGTTACCCAGATGACCCCATTATAAATATTGGCATGACACTACCTTTCTTCCTCTGGAACTTCCCTAGAGTTCCAAGTTTATTTAAAATAAGCATTGAGTGTTCATTTTGTTCCTTGGCCAAATCTTTTAAAACTGTTGGTTGCAAGTTATACTGTCCTGCTGATTTTTAAACATTTTTAACTTTAGAAGATGCTGTTTAACAGCCTCCTTAATGTTTGATTGGAAAGTGTTTGATCACTGTATATGAATATATCACCTGGCTTCTTTCCAAATACAGAGCAGGAATAATTATTGAATGCTTCTTCTGCCTTGTCTGTATCAGACAGTTTTATCATCTCACCTAGTGATCAATTCCTGATAAAATTTAAAAAACGTATTGTCCTTAACCCCACTAGTCATAGATTTTTTTTCATTGACATGTTTAGCTTTCTTTATCTTGTATTGCATTTCGTAACTTCTGATTTATATTTATTGCTGTTAACTTTTCCTTTTCCCCATTTGTTATTCTTTGTCTTTATTTTGTATTGCTGCTTTCACTTCCCCGCTAAACCAGGATTCTTTAATCAGTGCAGCCATCTTACATGATTGTGGAATTGCGAATCAGATCATGTTCACTTGCACTTAGGTAACCACTGATTCTTAGTTCAGTGTTCAATTCATCTTTATCCATCAGAATGAGCGGTCCAGTGTAGAATTAACTGGTGTTGGTTGCATTAATTCTGGTGCTAGACAATTATAATTTAGATATTGTTTTCTTCCTGAATATCTCATAGTGTTGGGGTAAACTGTTAAACAGAAACTCTGTTGCACCCGAGATGTGGCTGCATTTCGATGGTACTTGAAGTGGTGTAGCCAAAAATGATTTTCTGTTGTCTTTCTGCTCCCATTCCTGTTCCTAGGGGCAGCAGGGGACCGGTATGGTCTCTGGTATAAGTTTGAGCAATCTCAGGGTTAATTCAAGTTACACAGGCTGATAACCATCCTTAGGTTCCATGCCCCCTTTACAGGGAGACAGGGGACTGTTAAGTTAGTATAGCTGGTTGTATGGCAGTCGGGGATTTCTATCCCCAGTAGAGTACTCCGCTGTCTACTTGCACCACCTTTCTGGCCCTTTTGCATCACCAGAGTGATGGGAAAGGGATTTGTGAGACTGAGCCTCTGGCCCACAGTTTTTCCAAGTGATGGAGCCGACCAATACATATAAACTCAATTGTGTTTTTCCATTCCAGGTGGTAAAGGTTGGAATAGTGGAACAGTCCTCAGCAACATCAGGTAATAGAACCTTTGCTTGCTTTTCATTGCTATCTGTAGCATTCCAGATTGGAGCTGTAATATCTACATTATGAGAATGCCTGAATGCATGGGTTTAGTGGCGCAAGGTCAGAGTTAGCAATCATGGCATGTTAGGGCTTGTTGACAGGGAGAAAGTTATACCGGTATAAGATAGGGTGTGAATTTAAAGCGCTAAACTCCCCATGTGGGGAGTTTATTCTGGTATAAAAGAGCCTTTTTTCTGGTTTAGTTTGTCACTTTGGAAGCAGTTTAAATTCAGCAGAAAAAATCCACTCTTATCCCAGAGTAAGTGTGTTCACATGGGGTGTTTATGCTGGTATAACTGGAAACATTTCTGTGTAGACAACCACTAAAAAAAAAAAAAGTGCAACATCAGTGTAAACTTGAATTCAGTGCATGGGTTCATTTTACATACATAGTAATAAGGTTCAGAGTTCGTTTCCTGATTAAATCTGTAAGTCACATATGCACTTGGAGGACTGTACTCAGGTTCTAGCAGCCTGTTTTGCTGTCACCATCTCATTGCAGTCCTCCAGCAGAAATGGGAGTGGAGGATATTGGCTAAAATTGTCTCACACACAAGAACTACATGAAAAGAACACTATTAGGGTTACAAAAGCAAGCACTCAAACAGAATTAGGGATGTCCATGCAACCTTATTTCAGCCCCTAGTGGGTCTGCATTGATAGTATGTGATCATGTAATTGAAGACTATTTTTTCTACAGGATTTTCCTTATTCAGTGCACAAGATGGACAGCTATTCAATATTTTACTCCTGGGTGTTCAACATGAGGCCTCAGGCTTTATGTATTGCACACTATTCAGACCCTGCACTGAAGACAGAATTACTCATTTTCAAGTTGGCTTTTCTATGGTGCTCGTCACCAGTAGTATCTGAGTGTTTCACAAACATAAATTAATCTTTGACACCCCTGTGAGGTGAGGGGGTATTGTCCCCATTTACAGATGGAGAATCGAGGCACCGAGATTAACATCTAAAGTATCCACTAATTTTAGATGCCCAATTTGAAATGCACAGGATTTTTCAGAGTACTTGGCATTATATAGCACTCTATACGTTGCATGCACATCTCCCATTGACTTCATCTGCAGCTGTGAGCGCTCAGTGCTTCTGCAAATCAGACCTCATGGTTTCAAGTTGGGCCCCAGAAAATGAGGAACACCCAATTAGTGATCACCTATGGAATGTCTGGTTTAAGTGACTTGTGCAGCATCACATAGTACTCTGTGGCAGGGATAGAATCCAGTTCTCTAGGGCAGCATTTGACTGCCTTAACCATGAGACTGTCCTTTCTCTTCCTACAACCCTCTGCCTCATTCACTACACTCCTTCCAAATTCTGCAACAAACGGAGTGGAGATGCTACAGACAACAGCCCCCTTCACTACACAGCCCTGATTCATCCTCAGAGCAGGCCCATCCTGTGCACTGAATGAAGTCGGGGTTTTGTGGAAAAAATAGCATGTGAGCACTGCTCAGTCCCAGTCTCCCTCCTTGGGGGTACTTGTCCAATCTCAGTCCCCTCCACTCCAGCTTCTTCTTCAAGTCTTTGCCCTGCTATACCACTTCACCCCCAGTACACTGGCTCCTCGTCAGATCTGTCGTCTCCTCCTTTCTCCTGCCCACTGGTTCTTAGTCCCAGTCTCCCCGTGGTCGTCTTATCTTGGTCTTGCTCCCAATGCCCAACCCCCATCTAGTTTCCCTCCCTGGCTCCCAGTCTCCTTTCTCAGCTTGGCAATCTCCTCCTCCCCAGGCTCCTTGTCCCAATCTACTCCAGGTCCCCTCTGCACTCAAATCAAGCAGCTTCCTCCTCCATGCTGCCTGGGCTCAGCAAGCAGTCATCTGCTCTCAGTTCAGGAGCCCAGACCTGGCACAGTTCAGAGCTGCAGTTCCAAGGATAGTCTTGGTCACCTTTGAGCTGGAGCATGGTCAGTGCAGATGGAATGTTCAGGGAATTTATATGCGAAGAATTCTTTGAGCAAACTGCAATTTTCAAAAAGTTCTAACTTGGTCAAATTTGGGCAGATTTTCATGGGAAAAGCAAATGACACCTCCCTGATACAAAAGCCAACCCCTACTAATTTTTAAGTCCCTTTTCCAAAGCATGAGGATACTAGAGCTCTTCAAAGAAAGTTGCTAGAACTTCCAATCATGGGGAAACATACATTTGTTCCTAACCTTATTCTCTGAAACTGTTGAGCCATTTTGTCTGAAATTTTCCAAAAAAACCCAAAAAACCCGGACACCTGGCATGGAAAGTTTCAGCCCTAGCAATTAGTTTGGCAAAGTTACAAGCAACTGAAAACAGTCTGATAATGGTAAATGTCGGACAACCTTAATATAGGTGGTGCTGCCAGCTTCCTAGGTATATGGTGGCATGTCGGGTTCTTCATGTATGAGCTTGGGATGGTCACATTACAAACAACTACTAATATCATCTGTACATCGCTGCCCTGACACACACACTTACCTTAGGAAACTTTTAGTGTCCTAAATTACTGGGACTGTTTTTTGTATCCCTCCACCAGTAAAGCCACATGCCTTGTTACCATGGTCTGGATTGGCCCTAGACCTGTGCATGGAGGGAACCCTACATATGTGGCTCTCCTTCCTATACCACAGGACTCTTCCATGTACCTGGCACTATCCCACCCCATCCCTCTGGAGGCTTCTCCGCAAGGCCCAAGGAAGTGGGTTCAGGAGGGCTAGGGCAGGTGGAGTGAGGGGAACGGATGGGGAGAAGATGTGAATATTAGTCAAAAATAATACAACACCAGCCTCTACTTATTCTCTGCAGCTCCCTGTGCCCATCTCAGGGTTGGAGGGTCATCTGTGGCCAGGGTGCTGGGTGCTGGAGTTCCAGAGAGGCCCACAATCTTAAGGTGGATGGCTTTGTCCTCTCATATATCCCCTTAGCTCTGTCAGGCTTGGTTTCTTCTGCAGAGGACAAACCGTCCCCATTGGGACACTCTGGGAGGAGGCCTACAAGAGGATCCTCAGACTTCCCCTGGCCATTCCCACAGGACTTTGTGATGCTTCCTTGGGTACCCCAGGGCTGTAAGGCACCTCGCTACCATGTGGCTTTAGTGTGAGAAGCAGTGTCTGTGCCTGCCAGGGATCAGCTCCCCGACTCCACTGACCCTGGGCAGCACCAGCCCTGCCCTCTGGGCCTCGGAGGCCCCACTGTCACTCTGCCGGTTAGCAATTAGCACACTCCTGCATCCTCTGAGCATCTACCTGCAGTGTCCAGCCCGTGCTCCATTGGACACTCACAGCATTCACAGATTCCCTGCCTCAAAGGAACAGCACCCCCCCGTTTATCAGTTCCACCTCCATTCACCGCCCCCCCGGTTCACACACAGCACTTAGACAGGGTTATAGTGAAAGCAAGTATACGTTTATTTAACAAAGGATGGAGATGCAAGTAGAAGTATTGGAAAAAAGGGTTACATATACAATAAATCATAACATGCCTTCTAGAGCCTAGACTTAATGAACAAGAGACTCTTGTGTCTTGCAGAGTTTGCTCACCCCAAATCCTTGCAGTGCTTTATAGCCAGGCATGGCTGTGATCCCCCCCTTTCCCGAGACAAGCATGTTTGTCAGTTTGCCTCGTCTGTGAACTATTCAGTGTCCCTTTGCGCTTCAAGATATACCAGACCAATCTGATGTCTGTGTTTGTCAATAGGACATCCTCCTGCTGTTTGTTCCTTCCTCTAGGTTTTGCAATCTCTGACTTGGCACCTGGTTCAAACAGTGTGTGGCATAAATACACAATACACAAATGTCCAGCCGGGGTGGGAGAGACCTGTTACTGCCTGCATGAAAGGAATTATCTCCGAGGTCTGGTACCTCCTGGTGACCTGCCTCAACTCCAAGACCTTAAAAGCATAATCTTCAGTATAGATGCATAGCTCCTTTACCATTATCCATACACACATTTCATAATGATTATGGCAACTAGTGGGCTACTGGCTCTCAGTAGAGATCTCACATGTCACCCTTCAGTGAACTATTATGCAGATACCTAACCCTGGGGATCCCTGTGCACCCCCAGACCCTCTGCCAGTTGGCACCAATGGGTGCCTGGGTCATACTTCCTTAGGAGGAAAATATCTTGGCCCCTGAGTCCAACTGCACAGGGCTTATAGGGCAGGAAAGACTAAAGCTGATCTGTCAGAACAAGTGAAATATGATAGTTCTAGTGCAGTGGCTCTCAAACTTTTGTACTGGTGACCTCTTTCACACAGCAAGCCTCTGAGTGCGACCCCCCCCCCTTTATCAATTAAAAACACTTTTTAATATATTTAATGCCATTATAAATGCTGGAGGCAAAGCGGGGTTTAGGGTGGAGGTTGACAGCTCGCAACCCCCCATGTAATAACCTCGCGACCCCCTAAGGGGTCCCGACCCCCAGTTTGAGAACCCCTGTTCTAGTGTTACTAGACTCTTTGGGCCCTCTGTAGAGCTGGATGGGAGTTGGGCCCTGTTGGGGGGGAACAGACTCCCATCTGTAGCCCTGAAAGGCCATGAGATACCTGACTCTAGCGCTGGCATGTTAATGTCTAGAGAAGCTGCACTGATTTGGTTGAATTTTGTAGTGTAGACTTGCCCACAGACTTATTCTGAAATAGCAGGTATGAAATAGAAGTGAGTTTGGTGCATGTTTGTGCAGAGACCAGCCCTTACTTGGGCTTCAAAGTTCCAGCCCCAGGCAGGTGCTTGGGAAAGGGGTCAGCTAGAAACAGCTTTTCAGTGGTGGTTCCAACAGCACATGAGTTTGCATTGCGTATTTCTTCATAGCAGGAAAACACACTCAGCTCTAAAATGTTCTTAACAAAATGACCAGACAACATTGCAGCCAGGATCTGCCATGATTTCCACAGCTGGAATTTTCTTGTCTCTGACATTCAAGCTTTTTGGGTGAGTTTTGGGGTGGGGTTGCCAGTGAAACAATTAGCTTCTCATTTGCAAAGTGTCCTGGAGCCTTCACCATAGAGTGTTAGGCTTGGCAAAGAGACTATACCGGGATTTCAGTAGGCTCTGCTGAATATCTTAGGCCATCTTTACTGTAGGGATTTCTGCTGTCTGCAGTCGCCCTTGAATTGGGCCTTGTGTTTATGCACATCCGTAGTACAGACATAGCCTTAGTAATTGTCCATAGAGCATGTGGAGTGATTTTTCGTTCCCTTAAAATTTTTTGCCCAAACCATGCAAATCAGTGACAGTTGATGCCAGCTTTTCTACCATAGTCAGTTGTAATATAAATAACCCTGTTCAAAAAAGGCAGGTTAAGGTTTGTCATGCTGGGAAGGACTGTTTTACCCCTCACCCATGACTCAAATTGCTTGAAGAATTGTATTCAAACTTTAAACCTGTGGGGAGGGTGGGTTTTATTAAAGGGATGGTTTTAAACCAGCAGCATTGTGGATATGTTATGCTGATTGTTAAACCTGGCTCATACTGACAAATATACAGAGAGAACCAGTTTTAAACAAAGCCATTTCTACACTACCATGTATTCTAGCAAAAGTTATGTCACTTGGGGTATGAAAAAACACACCCCTGAGCAACATAAGCTTCGCTGGCATAAGTGGTAGTGTGCACAACACTATGTCGGCGGGAGAGCTGCTACTGCCCGCTCCTTGAGGTGGTTTTATGATGTCAATGGGAGAGCTCTCTCCTGCCAGCATAGAGCGGCTACATGAGCAGCAATCTTACAGTGGGGTAGCAGCATGGATGCAGCTGTGCCAGTGTAAGCTCGCTAGTGTAGACATGGCCTAATAACATGTCCAACCAGGGGTTTGTACCGGCTTAACTAAATCTGTTTTCTAAAGTGCTTTATGCTAAACTGATGCAACTTCTATGTAGGCAGGGCCCAAGCCTGAGAGATGTTACCCTGAAACATGGATGTCTGGCAAATTCTGCGCATGTTAACATGGGAAACTGTCTTGCAACCTTAATTGGAGCTCTGCATGCTTTGTTGGTTCTGTAGGCCAAGCTTATAGCACACCCCAGGGCTCTTGTATCCCTCCGTTCCCACCCCCCACAAACTCCCTGGGTGCCACCTTCCCATCCCCCTCTGTTTCAGAGACTCCCTGCAGCCCTCCCACACCTTCCCTCATGCCATCTCTGTCCTCCATTTTCCACATGCACACATGCCAGGGGTTGACCCCTATGCGCCACACTAGGATCCCCCACTCTCCCCACCACCACCACCAGGGGTTCTGTGTCCCCCTTTCCCCCATGCCTGAGGCTCTGTCTGCACCTCCCCCCATTCTTATTCTTTCTCCTTTTCTCTTTCAGGAGGTAAGTATTTTTAAACTCCTGGGAGGATGGGCTGGTTGGAGATAAAGGGTTTTGTGCTGAAACATGCTAGTGGCTGCCCTCAGCAAGCACTTTCAGAGGTGCCTGAAGCTGCTAGCTTTGCTAACCAGATACCACGGGCACCATGTGCCATTTCTCCCCTTTTGGCTTTCTGATTTTCACCAAAATCACTAGGCTTCTGCCCACTGATGCTTAGAACATGCCTTGAAATTTTGGACTCAATCAGATGCAGCATTTAAAAGTTACTGCATTATCTGGAGAAATGCCATTAAATGGAGTGTGGTAATGTCTTGTATTGCACCAACTTCTAGTGGTGAGAGACAACAAGCTTTTGAGCCACACCCTCAGGTCTGGGAAAGGCGTCACAGCTAAAGACAAGGTGTAACAGATTGTTTAGCATAGGCAGTTAGCATATATTGTAAGGGACCATTCAAGGTGGAATGACCTTGTCATAGGACAAAAAGAGGTGGGGTTGGTGGTGTACCTCATCCACTGCACTGAATGCCCCAGTAACTGTGGGTGAAACCAGACAATTACTGCGCTGTCAAATGAACTTGCACAGGAAAGTGATAAGACGAAAAAATATCACATCACTGGTGGGTGAACATGTCTCACAGAGTGATCACTCTCTGACCTATCAGTCCTCATCCTCAAAGGAAACCTGCACAACACTTTCAAAAGACGAGACTGGGAGCTTAAATTCATAACTCTGCTACGCAGACACTATGGCTGTCTACACTGTGCACCTTACAACGGCACAGCTGTGCCGCTACAGCTGCACCATTGTAAGGTTCACAGTGTAGCTGCTCTTTGTTGCCGCCGGCAACAAAATAAAACCACCCCCAACAAGAGGCGGTAGCTTTGTCACCCGGAGACCGTTTCCTGACAACAAAGTGCTGTCCACACTGGCGCTTTTGTGGGTGCAACTTATGTCAGTTGGGGGCAGCGGGGGCTTCAAACCCCTGACAGACAAAAGTGCTAGTATAGACAGCCTAAAAATCATGGACTGCACAGAGACATGGCGCATGCACACACGCGCACACACACACACACACACACACTTTTTTGTCCTATGACTGCAGAGGTGTTAACAGGCTATTCCACCTTGAATGGTCCCTTGCAATATGTGCTAGCTATTCTAAACAATCGGTTTCACCTTGCATTTAGTTGTGAGGCTGGAAATACATTTCCCAGACCTGAAGAAGAGCTCTGTGTAGCTCCAAAGCTTCTCTTTCACCCACAGAAATTGGTCCAATAAAAGAACAAGGAGTACTTGTGGGTGTGGCACCTTAGAGACTTAACAAAGTACTCCTCATTCTTTTTGCTGATACAGACTAACACAGCTACCACTCTGAATCCAATAAAAGACATTCCCTCCCCCATCTTGTCTCTCTAATACCCGGGGACCAGCATGGCTATGACAACGCTGCATACATTAAATGGAATGTAAGGCCTCACAAGCTCCACCAACTCAATTGGGTGTTGCCTAGATCCCTGATCATGATTTGCCTGTTGCCATGGCTCCGCCACCACTTTGCATATTTAAGTCTGCCAGCACTTTTGGAGGTAGGTAAGTATTAGAATAGCCTGAAAGATGGGGTGCAAAGGCCCAGCAATTGACTTACCCAGGATCACACACCGAGGCAGAGGTGGGAGTAAAACTCAAGTGCCCTAAATCAGTCCTTCAGATACGGGGCAAGACAACTTCTCATACTCCACAGTCCCTGGTGTTTTTGTCTACTGTGTATCCTTCCACGGTGCGCCGGTATCCATTTTTCTCTGGGTATAAGAGCCTTCTCCTTTGCATCTCTTCCCATCTGGAACAGCATTCCAATGTCTCTACCTCCAGACGCCTCATGTCTGAGGCCTCATAGGGAAGCATCTCATCTCCATGCCTCTTAATTTCTCTCTCCCTCAGCTGTTGTGCTAATTCCTTAGAGAGCTTTGGGAACAGGCTGCATGTTGTAACACCACATTGCTCTTGCTGTGCATGGGGGAAGCCTGTCAAAGAGTCTCAGAGCTCTTTACAAACATGAAGATGGGATGGGGACTCCACAGGGCTCCCCTTGTGGAGTTTCCTCCTAATTCCTCCATTAGGAGAGGATGATTTGCCCCCCACCCATGGACACGCTGTAGATTAAAGCAAGGGGTTGGCTCCCAAACCATGTGGACACCACTTTGTCCTAGTAGTAAAGGACCATCCATGTAACCCTTCTGTTTGTTTTCACTGCCTCCTGCCCCCTTTTAAGAGAAACTCCCAGCAGAGAGGGGCTCCAACAAGTATGTTACCTTTGTGTGGATTCCCTGCCGGCGTTGAGGGAATGATGTATGTTTCTCCAACCTTCCCCTTCTGCCTTGGCCCAACCACCTTACTACACAAGAATCCCAGCTCCTGCAGAGAGCCCTAGAAGGGCTGCGGAGGTGGCTGTCCATCTCCCTTCTCCAGTGGAGTTGAGATCTGCATACAGTGTGTTTCCTGTAATGAGCTGGGGGAACAATCTGGCCCTAAATGACTCTGCTTCCCAAACCACCAGTGAGATCAGTAAATGGAACAGTAACTTCATTTGACAGATGGGGAAACAAGTTAGATGAGTGGCCCTGGGGGTGCTGTGAAACAGAGGGAGGAAGAGACAATAGCCTATGCACAAGACTGGGCTCTGCCAAGAGAGACGCTACACTGCGCGGTGTTCACCAGCAGGAGAACCCAGGTGACAAACACAAACGGTTTGACTCATTCTCTTTAAGGTGATTCCGATGATGCAGCTCCCTCTAGTTCCAGTGTCCTTTCCTCTACCCCGCCTTCTGTGTCTCCTGCTGTGAAGGAAGCTTCCCCCACCCCACCTTCCTCGCCATCTGTCACGGGCAGCTTCTCTTCCTCCAGGTAAAGCACCTTCTGCCTCTTTTCTCTCCCTGTATTACCCAAAATACAGTAGAAATGAAATCTCTTTGTAAGGAACACTGCAGCTCTCCTTCCCCCACATGCAACTCCCATCTCCCCAGTCCTTGGTCATCCTTTTAAATTCTTTTAGCCTAGGCCCTGTGGAGATTAACCCTGCTTCACTTCAGAGGAATTAACTCGTGGATACTGGGAGGGATCAGGAACTGATGGGAGGGTCTGTGACGTTATTGATATAAATGGGAACCATATAGAACATGGGTTGCAACCAAGGTCCTGTGGTGGCACCAAATCCTAAGTACAGGGGGTCATATAAGGTGTCTAAGACTAGGTTCTGGGTTGCTGGATATGATTATGCTGTCTGTATGTCTGTGTATCATTTTGTAGTTTGAGTATAAGTATTGGCTCTATACTGTCTGTATTTTGTATTATGCTCTGCCTCTGGGAAGTGTCCCAGACAAAGCTGATGTTAGCCCTGCATAGCTGGCTTGATGGCCCATTAAAGGGCCATCAGCTACACAATTGACCCATGGAGAGAGGGCAGACACGCCTTGTGACTCAGCAAAGTATGCAGAAACTTGTCCATGTGACTGCAAACTCCATTTTTTTGCTGTAAGTTTCCACCGTGAGGACAAAGGGATTCTTACACCTGGAAAAGTCTATATAAGGCTGATGCATCATCTCCATCTTGTCTTCAATCCTGCTTCTGACCTCTGGAGGGACTTTGCTACAAACTGAAGCTTTACACAAGGGACTGAACGACCCATCCCAGTGGGGGATGTATTCCAGAGACTCAATTTGAACCTGCAGTTTACTCCAGCACTGCTGCAAGCCTGAACTAAGAACTTTGCCATTACTGTATATAATTGATTCCATTTAACCAATTCTACTTCTCATCTCTACCTTTTTCCCTTTGTAAATAAACCTTTAGATTTTAGATTCTAAAGGATCGGCAACAGCGTGATTTGTGGGTAAGATCTGATGTGTATATTGACCTGGGTCTGGGGCTTGGTCCTTTGGGATCGAAGGAACCTTTTTCTTTTATTGGGGGTTGGTTTTCATAACCATTCATCCCCCGGACGAGTGCACTGGTGGTGATGCTGGGAGACTGGAGTGTCTAAGGAAATTGCTTGTGTGACTTGTGGTTAGCCAGTGGGGTGAGACCAAAGTCCTTTTTGTCTGGCTGGTTTGGTTTGCCTTAGAGGTGGAAAAACCCCAGCCTAGGGCTGTGACTGCCCTGTTTGAGTAATTGGTCCTGATTTGGCACTCTCAGTTGGGTCCCGCCAGAATCGCTCCGTCACAGTGGCGTAGTCGTGCTTGGATCCACAGAACCAGGTCAATTAAGCTTTGGGTCAGAACCCCACGCTATCCAAATTTTAACTTTGGGATTGAGAGTTTGGTTGGTTAAAGATCAGTGACCATGAGACAGAAAGCATCAGGAAAAGCAAGGAAACTGCAAGCCTTGAGAGACAGCCTGCAGTTTGATTATGAGCAAGAACTGGCAGAAATTCGAATGGAGAAAGAGGCTGATGAGAGAAAGAAAGAAGTTGCTAAGAGAGAAGAAAAAGCTCGTAAGAGGCGTCTGGAGTTGCTGGCTGCTGAGGAGAAAACTTGACAGATGCAACAGGAGACGGCTAGACTCCAGCTCCAAGTCAAAAAAGCAATGGAAGAACAGCAGAGACTGTATCCTCTTGAAAGTCCAGTTTGTAACAATGTTGGTATGTTGTATAACTCTGAGCAGTTGTCTGGGGGTAACCAAATGTACCCCAACAATGCCACCTTTTATGTCAATGCTGTTACTGTGGGTTCAGTAGGGGGTGGCCCCATAAATTGTGCCAGTGCTATGTATGGGAGTGGGAATGGAAAATTCATAGAGAGTGTAAAAGTCAATGGTAAAAGCTGTTCAGGGCAAACTATGGCTTCTAACATCACTCTTGTTAAAGCAGATCTGGTCAAAGAGGAAGATTATTTACCAAATCAGAGTGTGAATGTTGTGATCCTCTGTGAGTTTACTGTCCGTGTGCCTTTAGCCAGAATCCACCTTGAGTGGAATGGGGCTCAGCATGAAGTGATAGCTGGCGTCAGGAAGTTATTGCCTAAAGATCTTTTAATTGGGGAAAATGTTAAAGCTTTGTTCAATCCAGGTAGCCAGTCACAGGAGAGGAATAATCTTAAACCTGTGTCTATTGTGAGCAATGATTTGCCTGAGGTGGGTTGCTCCAAAGGTTTGTCTGTGCAAAAAAGCAGTTTGTCTGGGAATGAAGTTTCTGAATGTCTGTCTGATGTCTCAGAAGTTAATCTGGGGTTAGATCAAGAGCAGAAAGATCTCATTGGTGAGGAAAATGTTTCTCAGGAACAGATTAAAGTAGATGGTCAGGTTAAAGCCCTAACTGAGGAAGGAAAGGGTAAATTTGTAATGGGTAATGGATTGTTGGCTAGTGCAGCTTGTAGAAGTAAACCTGAAATGGGTAACTGTGATTTGCTAAAAGTAGCTCAGTGTAGTGAAAAGAGCAGCAGCTTATCCATTGGGAGTGGCAATGTGCCTGGTAGGGAAAGTTTGGAGGAGCCTAGGCAGCCTTGTGAGCTGATGGCTTTGTCTAGTCAGCAGTTTGGGAAGGGAGGGATAGTGGAAGATGAGTGTCCCTATCCCTTACCAGTGTCCTGTATGGAGAAATGTGACAGTGAAGGGAATGTGCCTGTCTCTGTCAGGGGTATTGACTTGCCTATGAAGGGAGCTACCTCGGTCTCCAAGCAGTTGTCTGTGAACAGCCCTGTGTGCTGGGACAAGGGAAATGAGATCCCAAGCTGTGTGTCTGGTGAAGGAGAATGTGTCTCCGGCTCTTCTGTGTCTGTGGAGCAAACAGAAGGGGCCTTTCAGCCTGTGATGGTTGAGGGTGATTCAGTTGTCTTGGAGTTGGTTGTAAATACAGCTAAAGCCCAGAAAGGGAATAGTCCTGAGTTTGTGTCTGCTGGGGAGAATGGCACTGTGACTAGGTTGCATCCAGTTAGTGTCATAGCAAGGTCCCAAAGACCAGACAGTTCTGGTGCGTGTAGTTTGCCAGTTGCTAATGTGTGGTTGGAAAAGGGTGCAGCAACTCTGTCTGATCAGGGTGATACCCTAGCCAGGGCACAAGGAGAGCATGAAGGTGATTTAATGGTGTTACCTACTGACAGTTTGACAACTTGTAGCAAGAAGGAAAAGATTCCTAAACTTGTTCATGGCCAAGGGAAGGAGACTGCTTCTGACCTGATATCTAGAAAGTCTGTAGGTGTGCCTAAAAGGGGATTGTGTAGAAATCCGCCTGTGGGGCCTGAAGTGAGTCTAAGTGTAAGTGAGACCCAGAAAGCGGCTGTGGTTGCTCAGGGAAGTGTTCCTGTAGAGCAAGCCCTAGGTGGAGAGGGGAAGGGCAGAATTTCTGTGAGGGGTGAATTGCTGCTTAGAAAAGCTCATAAGGAAAGGAATCCTCATGGTAGCCTGTGCAAGCAGTTTACTGCAACTGAAGGGTGTAAAAGTGATTTAATCAAGAAAGTTTCAGTTCCTAACAGCCAGAAATTTTCTGTTGTGAATGGATCCACTGACTTTCCTTTTGAGAGATCCAGTGTGGGCAGCTTTGAAAAGGTCTCAGGTGGAGTAGAAGCTGTTAAGGAAGTTGAGCAGCCCTATAACCACGTGGCTGTGTGTAGCCAGCTTGTTGGGGAGACAATGGTGTTGGGACAGGAATGTCTCCATGCTGAATCTGTAAGTGAGCAGTCTGTGCTTCAGGATCTGAGGACAGATTCAGTTACTGGTGTTTCAAAGCAGAACAGTTTTATGGCTGAATGCTTGAGGAGGCAGGGGAGAGCAAGCCAGCTCTCACCCTCAGACCCTTTGAATTGGTGTGATGTCTCTGTAAGACGAAGTCCAGCCTTGACATCCATAGCAGCTGAAGAGTTAAAAGCTAGTGTCTGTGTTAATGCAAATTACTTGGCTGGCAGGGAGAAGAAAGAATTGCTAATAGCTGTTAGCACAGAGGGCCCACCCCATCAGCCAGTGAATTCTGTTAAGCAAGAGAAGTCAGGGTTTAATCCTGCAGGACAAGAAGGAAAGAGAGAACTGAATTTTGCAAAGGGAAGCCACAGGTTAACCCTAAAAGGCCCAAACTCCAATGGTATTGAGCCAAGGGTGTGGCAGGACAAACATGTTTGTAAAGGGACACTTGCAATCAGTTTGTTATTGCTAATGCTAAATTTTGTAACTAATGTGTTGCTATTGCCAAGAACTGTAACAATGTACAATGTGCCTAATCTTTTGGAAAATCCCTTAAACATGTTGAAAGGAATACATGAAAACACGCTTTATGTTAAAGGGCCTTGCTATACTGATGTTTCACAGTTAATGCATGTAAACAGTGTTGGAACTTTTCACAGGGGAAAATACATTCCAGACCTGATGTGCTGTATGAAAGGGGAAACTGAGGCACACTACCATATTGCTTTCATGGCTAAATGCCAAGAGTCCTGTACTATGAACAACATCAATATCTACATTGGTTTAATGTTAATTGGGTTCAAAACATTGGCCAAAGCTGGTATGGATAAAGTAGCTGTTTTCTTTAGCTCTTGGCAAGATCACATGAAACATACAGGAACCATGCTGCAAAAGCTAACCAAGTTATACCTTAAGTTTGTAAAGAGATCCATTCATGTTATTGAACATGACTTTGATAAACCATTTCGGTTATACACTGGTACGGCCTCTAGCCCAACACTAGCTGTAGTGAGACAGACCCAAGGAAAGGGGGCTCTTGGGCTGCAGTCAGCGATGTTTTGTCATCCCTTCCTGCATCAATTTTGCGTTGGGGGTGTGACGTTATTGATATAAATGGGAACCATATAGAACATGGGTTGCAACCAAGGTCCTGTGGTGGCACCAAATCCTAAGTAAAGGGGGTCATATAAGGTGTCTAAGACCAGGTTCTGGGTTGCTGGATATGATTATGCTGTCTGTATGTCTGTGTATCATTTTGTAGTTTGAGTATAAGTATTGGCTCTATACTGTCTGTATTTTGTATTATGCTCTGCCTCTGGGAAGTGTCCCAGACAAAGCTGATGTTAGCCCTGCATAGCTGGCTTGATGGCCCATTAAAGGGCCATCAGCTACACAATTGACCCATGGAGAGAGGGCAGACACGCCTTGTGACTCAGCAAAGTATGCAGAAACTTGTCCATGTGACTGCAAACTCCATTTTTTTGCTGTAAGTTTCCACCGTGAGGACAAAGGGATTCTTACACCTGGAAAAGTCTATATAAGGCTGATGCATCATCTCCATCTTGTCTTCAATCCTGCTTCTGACCTCTGGAGGGACTTTGCTACAAACTGAAGCTTTACACAAGGGACTGAACGACCCATCCCAGTGGGGGATGTATTCCAGAGACTCAATTTGAACCTGCAGTTTACTCCAGCACTGCTGCAAGCCTGAACTAAGAACTTTGCCATTACTGTATATAATTGATTCCATTTAACCAATTCTACTTCTCATCTCTACCTTTTTCCCTTTGTAAATAAACCTTTAGATTTTAGATTCTAAAGGATCGGCAACAGCGTGATTTGTGGGTAAGATCTGATGTGTATATTGACCTGGGTCTGGGGCTTGGTCCTTTGGGATCGAGGGAACCTTTTTCTTTTATTGGGGGTTGGTTTTCATAACCATTCATCCCCCGGACGAGTGCACTGGTGGTGATGCTGGGAGACTGGAGTGTCTAAGGAAATTGCTTGTGTGACTTGTGGTTAGCCAGTGGGGTGAGACCAAAGTCCTTTTTGTCTGGCTGGTTTGGTTTGCCTTAGAGGTGGAAAAACCCCAGCCTAGGGCTGTGACTGCCCTGTTTGAGCAATTGGTCCTGATTTGGCACTCTCAGTGGGGTCCCGCCAGAATCGCTCCGTCACAGGGTCATTGGGGCTTCATGAGGGTAAGGCTGGATTTTGTTTGCTGCGTTTGGCTGGGAGGGGTCAGGCTGTTTGGCAGAGTGCTTGCCTCCATACATTCATCTGCAGCTTTACCTCAGGTTCTGTTAGTGTCCTCAAACGGCAGTCTTGTCTTGGAGGTCTCCAGTTGGCCTGGAGACCTAATACTTCATGTCTTGGAGAATGTGTAGAAAGCAGGTATTTCTCCAGGCCTCCTGGTCTACTGCCTTTGGATTTTAGTAAAGTATTTGATACCATCAATCTTAATTCAAGAATAATCCATGTGATTGTAACTACCGGAGCAAGGGCCATCACAAAGGACAACAGGACATCCCTGGGACCCATGTTAGGGTCTGGCCTTATTAATGTCCTAGATGGAGACGATCCCTGTATTCGTACAGCACCTTGCAGTCGAACCTGTTTCTGATTGGGTCCTTGAGGTGCTGCACAATACAAAGAAATAACAATGGTCTAGAAGGAGAGAGTAAGGAGCATGTTAATGAAATTTGCAGATGACAGTAAGTCTGGGAGGAGCTGTGAAGACCAGTCCAATAAATAAGAGGGACCAAGGGAGATTAGAAACGTGGGGAGATTAAACTTCGTTTGAAAAATGGCAGCTAACAAAACTAGGGAGCCAAATAATCCAGAATGCTCTGGGGGGGAGAGGAAATTGGGTGGCAGTAAATGCAGAAGGACCTGGGGCACGTTAATGGAGACTAAATTAAATGAGTTTTGTAGCGCAATAGGGCAGCAAAAAGCCAATGTAATTTTGGGCTGGATACACAGATCTCATCCTGAGCTGGGATATAATAGACCCACTCAGTACAGCCGTGTTGCAGCTGTGGCATCAGTCAGTTCTGCCTACTTCAGTACTAAAGATATGGAAAAAGTTGAGAGAAGAGCAACACAAATTTGAGTGATCAGTAACTCAGAACCATAGGATTTTGGGATGCCAAGGAAATTCCACAAGTCTGGAAGAGTGCTAATGTTGTCAGTATTCAAAGCGGGCAAACGGGATGATCCAGATAACTATAGTTGATTAGCCTGACATCAGTGCCAGGCAAAATAATGGAAAAGTTGATGTGTGATTCAATTGATAAAGAATTTGAAGACAGGAATGTAATTACTCCTAATCAATGTGTTTTTATGAAAAAAAGGTCTTGTCAGACAAACCTGATTTTCGTTCTTTGAGGGTTCAGGGCTGGTCGATACAAATAACTGCAAAGATTTAATATACTTGGGCTTTGGTAAGGCATCTCAGTTAGTACTACATGACATTCCGATTAACGAAATAGCACTATACAATATCAATAGAGCACATGTTAAAGGGATTGGGAACTGGCTGACAGATGTCAATGGGAATCTTCATCAAATGAGGCTGTTTCTAGTGGTGTTCCCCAGGGATCGGTAGCAGGCCCAACACTATTCAGTATTTTCATCAGTGACTTGGAAGTAAATATAAAATCACAGCTGATAAAATTTGCAGATAGCACAAAGATTGGTGGAATAGCAGAGGTCAGGGCAGTGATACAGAGAAATTGGGATTGCTCCGTAAACTGGCCCCTCAAACAAAAAGTTATTTTAAAACAGCCAACTGCAAAGTTATACATGTAGGAACAAGGAAGAGAGGCCATAACTGTAGGGAGGACGGCATCCTGGAAAGCAGAGACCCGGAAAAATATCTAGGGGGTCATGGTGGACGAGCAACTTCACGTGAGCTCGTGTGATGCTGTGGCAAAAATGGCTAATGCAATCCTTGGATGTATAGAGGCATAGTGAGTAGCAGCAGTGAGGTGATTTTGCCTCTGTATACGGCAATGGTGAGACCAGTGCTGGAATACTGCATGTCCATATTTTTAAAACGATTAACAAATTGAACCACAAAAATGATTTGACAGCTAATGAAAATGCTACGGGCAGGTGTGGTGCTTCTGCTACTGATTATGGGGAGTCTCAGTGATTATGGGCAGAAGTTAGCCCTAAAAGCTTATTTTTGTGTGTGTGTTCTGCTGCTTATGCACAATGTTGTTAAGTGCATTAAAAGTTACCAGCTAAACATCATCTTCAAAAGTGTCAAAATGACACAGGAATACAAATCTCATTGAAAGTCCATGGGATTTATCACTTACCTCCCTTCACCGACAATGCTTGAGAGGGGAAGCAAGCAGTAGGACAAGTCCACCTCCTCATCCCAGCTGTTTGACTTGTAAGCTCTGAGCTGTAGCATGGCAAGTTAGGGAGGAGGCTGCCAGGAGATGGACAGGCAGAAAAGCAGGGAGGAGGAGAAGCATCTGTTGATGGCTTGCTCAGGTTTGGGGTTCAGTGTGAGTTATGGGAAGGTAATAGGGAGGGGTTGTAGGCGTGTGGCTTGAATATGACTTCATATGCAAGAGGTGTTTTCCCCAGCGCTGGGATCATTTCAGTGCAATAGCCTATCTGTGCCACCCCAGGTAGAATGAGATTAACTTGAGTGCAGGGCTCCCTGCTTCATAAGCTTGTCTCTCCCGTTTCATTTTGCCAGGCGCACATTAACTATGGAGGTGTCTCTTTAGAAGGCCATGTTTGTGTTGCTTTCCGTTTCTTCGCTCACCAGTGGAGACAGTGGGCGTTTCCTCTGGTGTCAGGCAGTTGGCGAAGGACCAGTCTGGACCAGAGGAGATGGCACCAATATTTTCATAAGGGGGAGGCCTTGTTAGGCATTTTGAGCTGTATTCAGGCCCATCATGCAGAGGAACTGGTCCCCTCGGCTCCCATTGACTCTAGTGGAATTTTTCAGGGCTTGGCATTTCTGAAAGTCAGGCCAGTGTCATTCACTATCTAAATCCCCACTTGGCTTCCGTTATGCTTCCAAACTTGAAAGCTTTGGCCTTGGTCTCTGTGTTCCCCAGCCCCATCCTCCTCTGCCAGGAAAAGATGGTAAGAGCCTCGTGCTGAGGCACCATCTCTTGTCTCAGCCACAGCTCCTGTGGCTATCAGCACAGATGAAGTGAGCTCTCACACCAGCTGTGGGGAAGGAAGTGGAGGAGGTCATCTGCAGGGCTTCCTCCATTCCAGACCTGAATTCTGAGTCACCTCACTTTAGTGCTTTCTCTCTAGAACCTGCTTTAGGCCTGGTCCCAGGAGAGATGGCAGAGAGCTCTCTCCAGGACTCCTGCCTCCTCACAGCACCCCCCACCCCCCAGTGCTGGGGCCATCGCCTGTATTCCCAGATGCTCCTCTCCCTTTCCTCCTCCCAAGCAGCTTCCAAAGAGCCCCCCTCTTCCGCAGTCCTTCTCTGTCTCACCACCAAAGTCTCCCTGTGTGACTAGTGCCTGAGGCCCTGCCTCTCATTCCCCTTCCTCATTGGAAGCCTTCTGTCTGCTATGCAAGGAGTGTTTCTCTCACCTCTGGTATGACCCAGCCTCTGGGTCCACAAAGGAGCAGAATGCAGGTTACTCATGTGAAAGTGGGTCCCCTAAGACAAGGCCACCCTGGTCCACTCTGTTAATGCTGCACCTGCAATGTGCTACTCCAGCTATAACTGCACCTTGCCCTAAACATTGCTGGGGGATGAGCCTAGGGAGCTGGATCCTGGCAAGTTACTATGGTCCCCTTGAGTCTCATGCCGAATTAGACTGAGACTTCTAGCTTTAGGATACTCCTTGGCAAGGGGAAGATAGTAGTGCTTGTCTGTCCAACGAGTTACTGCGCCAGGGTGTGAACCTACCTTCACCCTGGGACTCTCAGTATGTTGTAGCCATGTCCACATGGGAGGTTACTGCGTGGCAGGCTGATGCACTGTACGCTCTCACCCTGGCTTGCTGTGCAGTCACTTTCTTTGGATAAGCCAGCTGAGAGCCTATGCAGTGAGAGCAGTCAGGCACTGCTGCAGGACTAGTCTGACTCTCCACTAGAAGCGACCACCAGGGAGTTTAAAGAGAAGTCGTGTCTTTAATCTGCTGCTACATGCATCTGATAGGGAGCCTGGTATCTTGGCTGGATCCCTGAGCCCAATATTTCTTGGGCCCTTTGGTGGTTTGTACTTTCCTCTCCTGAGTGAACCAGAAAGGACTTTGTGCTGAATCTCCTTCCCTTCCCCTCCACACACCCCCTCCCCCCAAGGTGGAAGTTGGAAGTACTATACTCTGAAAGGAGCTGTCTCAGCATCATCTGACAGCTGATGCCAGCCTCCTGGGTTGGTGGTAAGAGTCCACCTGGTGACAATGGTCATCCTGGGAACAGACTTGGCGTCCATGTTTTGTGTCTGCAGACAGCCTGACTAACCTTTCTGTCCCTCAGATACCTCAGCGAGGGCTGCCACCTACTTCATGCGGAGGCTCAGAAAATCCTGTTGCTCCATGATGGTCCCCTTTGGCCGTCTTTTCACACTGAATCTGTTCCTGCTTCTGGCTGGCCTCTGCCTTAGCCAGCCTGCTCAACCCCCCTTACAGCCTGTTCCAGGAGATCCATGGGCTGAGTGGGGAGATGCCTCTGTAGCTAGGTCTGCAGAGCAGCCATCTAGGCCTACATTTTCACCAAGCACTATCGGCTGGATCTGTCTGCATTAGGGTCTGATGAGTTTGCACAGAGTGCCCCAGCCTTAAGGCCCTTTTCCAAGGTGTCACCTCAGTGGGGAGTACTCCTTCCTTCCTCTCCCCAACCAGCCCCACTGCTCCTGCCACCTCAGCCTGTGAGTTTCCTGCTCCCTCCCTGGGCCATTTTCAGCACTAGGGAGCCAAGCCACAAACTTTCTTCCACTGCCAGCTGGGTTTATGTGACTTTGCTCCCGGCGAGACCCTCCTCTCAGGTAGCCCCTGGGGCTGAGGAAATGGGTGGAGTGACTTGGGTAGCATAGGCTAAGCAGATTTAGCTGACAGATTTTGGCAGCCATTGGCTGGGAAGCCTAAAGGCGCAAAGTGTCTGAAAGGGGGCACGATTGGTGCCAAATCTCTTGCTCCTGATATGTTCTTCACTGCCTGCCTGATGTCAGCAGAAGGGGCCTGCACATGTGTCCACTCTGGAGAGCCAAGCCACAGAACAACCATCCACTGGTGAAAAAGTTGAGACAGTTTTCTCCACAGGATCAGTGCATTCTGCATAGCCTTTCCTGTGATCACCTGATATGGCCACCACAGTAGACCATGTTTTATTCATTTGCTCCACCCACTGGCTATTTCTCAACCAATTAACAGACTTATCTTTCATAACTAAGCCCCCCTATGTGCCTAAAATACCAAGCTGGAGTGAGTTTTGCACCATGGCAGGCAAGGTCTGACTTTGGTAGCCCACAAGGGAAAGCGATTGTCAAGCTCAGGATTGTGTTGGGGTAGTGAACTACCAGGACAGGCAATTCTTTTTCCATGGGTTGGACTTTGTGAGCTACACAGCAGATGTGACTCTAGCCAGACTGATTTACAGTGCAGTCACCCAAAAAAGTAACTGGCTGTTCTTTCTGAAGAATGATCTGATAGTTATTTTCAGGATTGCAATTAAAACAAAGGAAAAGGAATTCATTAGAAGTTGCCTGATTAAATGTAATTAGTAACAATGATCCCTGGCTCATAAGCCACGTAACGGCGCTTCCTTGACAATTGTCCTTCATGAGAAGATCTTAACCTCCTTGATCTACCCTTTGATAGTTGTTTCTGGGTGCTTACCATTCTCAGGTGCCCATTGTGAGAGACGTCCAAGGGATCTGACTTGTCGAAGAAGCTGAGCATGTGTCCCCTGAAAATCTGTCCACTTTAAGGAATCTCAGATTGGGTAGCCAGCATCCCTAGTCACTTGTGAAAATGTTGAGCCCTTGATTGTCTTTTTGATGGAAATCCAGTCAATCAGCATATGAAAATGATTCTTTCCTCCCATCTTTTAGCCAGACCCTTGGTGCTGAGCTGATGGGACTGCAGGTGGATTACTGGATTGCAGCTCAGCCCATGGAGAAGAAGAGAGACCCGGAGAAGAAGGACCCTTCCACTGCCAAAAACACACTCAAATGCACTTTCCGGTCTCTCCAGGTCAGCAGGTTACCCACGAGTGGGGAGACCACCAGCACTCCAACGATGTCAATGACAGTTGTGACAAAGGAAAAGAACAAAAAGGGTAAGAGGGGGAGGGGATTCAGCTTGCTGCTCTATCGGGTATTGCTGACATGTGAAAGGTGGACAGTTGTACTCGTCCTGGCTTTCCAGATCTGCCCAGGTTCACTGTATGATGTCTTAACAGTAGAACTTGCTCCCCAGCCCTGAGATGCCATGGTTAGGCCTGCTGGCTTGTGGCCCTAGAGGTGACCTTATTTTTGTGTTATGGGGAGTGACTCCCCGTGTTGCTGTGTTTGGTGCCAGCAAATCACACTATGTTGGGTAGGTCTCATGATCTGCCTTTGCCCCTGTGAAATAAAAGCTGGTTGCTGTACCATGAGGCCACTGAATAATTGAACACACAACAAATCATGAGCCACGCAATCTCGCGGTTGGACTTTGGCTGGGTTTTTGGGGTGGGGTATTTTGGTTTTTCCTGATCAACCCCAAGCATTCATTAAAACAATATCTTGCCCTTTCTGCTGCAGTGCCATTTCTTAAAGAACTCTATGCACTGTTGCTCCATTAGCTTTAGACTTGCAGAAAACCTTTTCCAGGCATGGTGTCCAAATTTTGCCATAACGGATCTGTCTGTGGTCTAAAGATGGCTAATACTTGACATTTAAGATGAAGATATCCCTCATGCACCTAGGCAGCTATACAGTTGTGAGTATTGCTGGGCATCAGTTGAAGGCCTGAAGCACAAGATTGTTCATTATTGCAGGTACAGATGTATTAATGGTCATACAACTATCCAGCCCTTTTGTTGGACTCAGTATCATCCTGTACCCTTGTTAGACGATTTCACAGCAGTGATTAACAGAGACTGTACCCTTACAGCTGGTTTACACAAGGATTCTATTGTGAAACAGGACCCGGTGTGAATTTAAAGCGATGGATTAATTGGAAGTGGATTAAGTTAAAGGCACTCTTGGTGTACTATATGAGCATCCACCCAAGGAGCTAGTGCGGAATAGTCATTCAGGGCTGTTTTCTCATGTAGAGGGATTCCTACTATCCGTTTGTTGGGCGAAAGGGTTGGAGCGAAGGAGGATGAGGAGGTGGTGGTCATAGGGTAAGGTATGGTTAGTGGAGGGAGGGTGAGAATGGGAAAGTGTGAGAAGAATGTGGAGAAGAGGAGAGTGGGGCTGGTTAAGAGGGTACAGCAGTTGTGCTGCTAGTATTCAAGTGAGAGTATGTCACAGCTCCCCCTCCCCTCCACCCCCCCATTGAGGGTGTTCTCACACCTACAGGCTTCAGTCCAATCTTCTCTGTTAAGGACCTGCTTGCTGGAAACCCACCACCAAAATGTGCTGCCTCTGGCGTGGGAGGAGCAGCACAGGGAACTTGCTACAGTTCTTGGGTCTTCTGATCCTCTCTTCCTTTTTTCCTTTGCAACTCCCCTGTCTCCCAGTACAATGCTACCGGCCAGCCCATGTTCCTTCCAGCTGTTAGAAGGCCTCTGCCTACCTCCCCCCATTTCCCAGCTCAACGCAGAACATACCTATCCCCCACTCAGACAAGGACCAGGCAACCAGGATAGTCCATGGAGGTGCCAGGTCTCCCAGTTCCCTCATTCTCAGAGCAGAGAGCTCTGACAGCCAGCTGAGTGTTGAAGCCCTGGTGACATGGGCTCTTCCATCGCTTCCCCTTGGACAAGGAGGGACCATAGCATGACTGTGCCTGCAGGGTGAGTCAGAACAGCCTCAGTGCAACCTTCCACAAAACGTGGGTCAGCCCTAGAGAATCCACTAGCAAATGTGAGAGGTTCACTGCTCTCCTGGGGGAGCAACCAGGAGTGGGTCCATTCCTGAACAAGTGCTGTGTTCTGAGTGTCCATTCACAAATGGAAGCCAGGGACAGCATGGGCTGGCTGGACTCACGACACTGAGGACTGACCTCCCAGACACGTCCCCCCATGCTGAGGATGGCACACTATCAGATCAGACATCACCACCTTGGTAGACTCTAAACAGCAAGGGGAGACAAGCAGGGTAGTGATGGAGGCCAGCCAACCCCTCCACTGGAAGGAAACCTGCCCATGTGAGAGTACAGAGCCCCGTGGCAGACTGGCTCAGCAGCAGAGATGGACTGACCCAAAAAAAGAGTAGATCAAGGGGTGCTCAGCTGGGTGGTGTACTTCAGGGGAGTAGCAGTGGGAGAACTCTGGGTAGGCACCATCTCTTCCCTGAAGAAACGTGGTTCCAAGACTCCAAAGCATGCAGCTCTTCCCACCCCAGCCTGCAGAGAGCTGGGTCCTGTTTCAAACAACAAAGAGACTCATCCTCTTCCATCTCTTCACTGGCCCCTCAGGAGACAGGACAGAAATCAAATCCAGCCAAAAGTCAGAAGGAAGCGCACATCCCTTCTTCCTTCCCAGGTGGGTCCCTGTGCACTGTTGACTTGCCCTGGGGAGGAAGATCAGTCAAAACATGAGGAATCTGATGTGTGCACTCCTTCCCTCCATCCCCGAGCATTTACCCCTATGCCTCAGAGGGCAGTTGCAGCCCTGGGACTCCAGGCGGAGAGGAAGAGGCACAACCTGTGTCTGAGATAGATTTCCCCCACCACTCCCCAAAGGGCATGGCGTGCTGCTGAATGTGGCTGCAGAAAAGATGATTCAGGCTGAAGTATCCCCATATGGGGCACTGTTGAGTAAACCACTCGCCATACCTCACAGATCATCGTGGTGATTCACTTCGGATATGACTGTGGTAGAGGAAGGGGTCTCTTTCTCCTAGGGCTTGAAAGTAGAGGATGCCCTCGGACTGTCTCATTGGCACCCCAGGCTTCATGGGCCTCTATCTCTCACTCCAGGACAATCTGTTATGGCACAGGAACAGGCACCAAGAGGATTGGCCTCCAAATGTCATCAACAGTCTCTGATCACTCAATGTCACTGCCACGTCTTTATCTGCAGACATATCAGCAGGCACCACCAGACAGCCCAACAAGGGCAATGGCAGCTCATCTGTTTTCAGGCACAGCCTGTGGTTACATATGTGGTCTGGAGACTCTGGCTCAGCAACTTCTGGGTTTAGCAGTGACCCACTGATCCCTAAAATAAATTGTGAATGCAGTTATGCACTGCAGGGGAAAAGATGTCCCACAACCTTTTCTCCAGCTCCAAAAAGAATTTAGACAATGCACATAATTGACCATGGATCCCCCTTCACCAATCCCCCAGAAGGGACTCGGATTGACTGGAGGAAACTACACTTTCAGCAGAGGATGAAAAGTATGACAGGACATCAACGCCTCCTTGCCCTCTTCCAGGCAACACCAACATTGCCCAAGGAGGAACAGAGACAAGCAATTGGTGGCAGGCCCGCCATCTTCCACACCAGGAGAGAACACACCTTACGAGACGAGTGGGTACTGAAACCTGTCCTTACACAACACTCCCTGGAACTGACACCAGTGTAACCTCAAGATTCATTCTGGGTATGTCTACACTATGGGATTATTCCGATTTTACAGAAACCAGTATTTGGAAATAGATTGTATAAAGTCGAGTGCACGCGGCCACACTAAGCACATTAATTCGGCTGTGTGCGTCCATGTACTGAGGCTAGCGTCAATTTCCGGAGCGTTGCACTGTGAGTAGCTATCCCATAGTTCCTGCAGTCTCCCCCACCAACTGGAATTCTGGGTTGAGATCCCAATGCATGATGGGGCAAAAACAGTGTCACGGGTGATTCTGGGTAAATGTTGTCAGTCAATCCTCCCTCCATGAAAGCAATGGCAGACAATCATCTCACGCCCTTTTCCCTGGATTGCCCTTTTTTTCAGCCTTTTTTCACTGTCACCATATGTCTACTGGATGTGGCTAACAGACACGGTACTGCAGCACTACACAGCAGCATCGCCTTGCCTTTTGCAAGTTAGCAAAGATGGTTACCAGCCCTACTGTACTGTCTGCTGCTTTGCAAGTTGACAATGACGGTCTGGTGCTGTCATGGGTGCTCCTGGCTGGCCTCAGTGAGGTCGGTCAGGGGCACATGGACAAAAATGGGAATGACTCCCAAGGTCATTCTCTTTAAGTTTTGTCTAATGGAGAGTCAGTCCTGCCTAGAATATCAGGCAAACTTACAAAAGAACCAGAGAGGCAAACGGTCACTCTGGGTCAGAGCCCCAGACATCCTGCAGAAATGATGAGCTGCATGCCATTCTAGGGGGTGCCCCTGCAACAATGCCACCCGTTGCTTCCCTCCTCCCACACCCCTCCTGGGCTACCGTGGCAGTTATCCCCCCATTTGTGTGATGAAGTAATAAAGAATGCATGAATAAGAAACACTGACTTTATTGCCTCTGCAAACAGAGATCAAAGGGGGGAGGGGAGGGCAGCCTCCAGCTGCTATGATATTCCAGGCAGGAGTGAATCTCCATCAGACAAAGCTTAAAGAAGAGAATGACCTGGGAGTCATTCCCATTTTTGCCCAGGCACCCCTGGCCGACCTCACTGAGGCCAGCCAGGAGCACTCACGGGATGATGATGACGAATACCAGTCATATTGCACCGTCTGTCATCCGGAAGGGAAGGGGATGCTGCTGTGTAGCGCTGCAGCACCGCGTCTGCCAGCAGCATCCAGTAGACATACGGTGACATTGAAAAAAGGCGAGAGGATTTTTTTCCCTTTGCTTTCACGAGGGGGGGGACCACATATACCCTGAACCACCCGTGACAATGTTTTTGACCCTTCAGGTTTTGGGAGCTCAGCCAAGAATTCAAATGGTTTTTGGAGAGTGCGGGAACTGTGGGATAGCTACAGTCGTCAGTCGTCTCTCCCTCCGTGAGCATCCATTTCATTCTTTGGCTTTCTGGTATGCTTGTCTCAGCTCCTTAAGTTTCAGCACTGTGTTGAGTCCCTGTTGTGGCCTCTGTCCATCATAGCCTTGGAGATTTTTTTCAAATGTTTTGGCATTTCGTCTATTGGAACGGAGTTCTGATAGAACAGATTCATCTCCCCATACAGAGATCAGATTCAGTATCTCCCTTACGGTCCATGCTGTAGCTCTTTTTTGATTCTGGGACTGCATGGTCATCTGTGCTGATCAGCGCTCCACGCTGGGCAAACAGGAAATGAAATTCAAACGTTCGCGGGGCTTTTCCTGTCTACTTGGCCAGTGCATCCGAGTTCAGATTGTGACTGCTCTGGACAGCAATGGTGCACTGTGGGATAGCTCCCGGAGGCCAATACCGTTGAATTGCGGCCACACTAACCCTAATTCGAAATGGCAATACCGATTTCAGCACTACTCCCCTCGTTGGGGAGGAGTACAGATATCAATATTAAGAGCCCTTTATATCGAAGTAAAGGGCTTCGTTGTGTGAACAGGTGCAGGGTTAATTCGGTTTAACGCTGCTAAATTCGAGATAAACTCATAGTGTAGACCAGGCCTCTGTCTCTGACGTACAGGGACAGCAGACCCTTTCTCCGAAGAGTTCTCAGGGACAGTATCCCATCTTAATCATCCACAAGCAATCAGTGGGTCTGGGCAGTACTGAGCCAGAAATACTCTCATAGCATAAAAAGCACACACTGTTCCACGTGGTGACGTAGCATGCCATAGCAGCAGGAATGCTGCCTAGGAAATTCAGAGACCAAAGCACCTGCCAGAGATTCCTGTGCTGCATTTGTGATAGAGCGATTCTCTCCTTTGCGTCCAGTCTTCACAAAATATGGAGATCCTTGTGGGACAGCTCCAGGCCATGTGGCATGCATTTGTTTCCCTGTGTAGATGACATTCTTATTAAGGCCAGAATGAAGAGGGAATTGGAAGAGGCCACAGAGGCATTGATAAAGATCCTGCCAGCTCAATTGGGAGAGTTATTTAGGTACAAGTAGAGATGTGATTCAGAAAGGTGGGAGGAGACCTGGTCATTCATACAGACCCCAAAAGACTGGCCAGTGCACAGTCTCCCCAGACTGTTAGGTTGATAGTCAGCTGCTTGGAGTTCTTTCATATGTGTGTGAGACTTAGATTCAGGATGGATCACTAGGACCCGTCACACTCAAACATGAGCAAGAAATGGTCTCCCTCAAAAACTAGGATGGGACCAGGCTAATGGAAATGCCCTCTGCTGACTGTGGGTGGATGGGGGAACCCCTACCCCAGATAGCCATTAAGGCCAATTGCAGCCTGGCAGGCTTGGGGCCAGGAGTTTCCATTCACAAGTTGAAGCCAGGAACATTGACTAGCTGAGGATTGACCTCGTAGGTGTGTCCCCCATGCTGAGGATCGCATATGATCATCCACCAAGGGGATATTGACCTTGGATAAACAGCAAGAGAAGACAAGCAACACACTAGAGGCCAGGCGACTGCTCAGTTGGTCTGAAAAGCACCTGTGCATACGCAGGGCACTAAGCACCGAAGCGAGGGGCTCAGCAGGAGAGATGGAGCAAAAGGGTAAATGGAGAATGAGATGTTCAGCTTGCGTGTAGTGTGTCCCATGGAAGCACCAAGGAGAGCTGTTCGCCCTGCAGCAAATAACTAGACAAGGAGATCTTATTTCAGGAGCCCTGATGTGAGTCTGCTGCAATGGTCCCCTGCCAAGAATGCTACTGCGGATCAGAGTCTAGAGGAATCAGGGACTCCGATTGTGCCAGGGAGGATGTGGATGTTGGAAATAACAGGAACAAGAACATGGCCCAGTGAAACTACTGACTCAGCTGAGGATTGATCACACATCTCCATCCTTCCAAGCTAAACCATACAGCAAAGATCAATGTGTAAGAGATACTGACAAAAGGCTATTGGTGCCTATTAAAAGGCTGTCAGCCTCAAGAATGCAGTCAACCATGGCAATATGCTCCCATACATACGGATCTACTTCAGCTACCGGTGTAAGGGGGGAGGAAGGGCTCAGTGTTTATCACTAGGATCCTCTCAGCTCTCTGACAGAGTGCAGGCTGCAGAGATGAGCTCTGATCCAGATTAATCAGACCTGCAGGTTTCAAAGAGCTGCCATCATCCTTGGGAAGCCTCCAGTTCACATGTGCCCCACCTAAAATTTAAACTCCATTCTCCAAGAATGACCAGAACCACCTTTCCAACCTAGGAGCTCAGTCTTTCCCCTGTTCCCTGTAAGGCTGTAAACACAGGAATATTTCAAAAAGGAGGAGGATTGGTGGGGAGCCTAACAATGTTTGAAGTTTAGGTGTTGGAGGGGTGTGTGTGGGGGGGGGGAATACTGGAAAGCCAGGAAATTACACTTTCTGGGAAACCTGTTACCAGTGAGAGGCACTTCTAGAATTCCTTTTCCTTCAGGAGTCTTCTACAACAGTTCCCCACTGGCCCCATGCATGGACCTGAAAAAATTCTCCAAGAGTTGGAGATGTCCCTCACCAAAGGCTCTTACATAAATTAAGCTATCATGGGATAAAACTGGATTGAGAACTGGTTAAAAGACCGGGAACAAAGGGTAGGAATTAAATGGTAAATTCTCAGAATGGAGAAGGGGTAACTAGTGGTGTTCCCCAAGGGTCAGTCCTCGGACCAATCCTATTCAACTTATTCATAAATGATCTGGAGAAAGGGGTAAAAAGTGAGGTGGCGAAGTTTGCAGATGATACTAAACTGCTCAGGATAGTTAAGACCAAAGCAGACTGTGAAGAACTTCAAAAAGATCTCACAAAACTAAGTGATTGGGCAACAAAATGGCAAATGAAATTTAATGTGGATAAATGTAAAGTAATGCACATTGGAAAAAATAACCCCAACTATACATACAATATGATGGGGGCTAATTTAGCTACAACAAGTGAAGAAAAAGATCTTGGAGTCATCATGGATAGTTCTCTGAATATGTCCACGCAGTGTTCAGAGGCAGTCAAAAAAGCAAACAGGATGTTAGGAATCATTAAAAAGGGGATAGAGAATAAGACTGAGAATATATTATTGCCCTTATAGAAATCGATGGTACGCCCACATCTCGAATAGTGCATACAGATGTGGTCTCCTCATCTCAAAAAAGATATACTGGTATTAGAAAAGGTTCAGAAAAGGGCAACTAAAATGATTAGGGGTTTGGAATGAGTCCCATATGAGGCGAGATTAAAGAGGCTAGGACTCTTCAGCTTGGAAAAGAGGAGACTAGGGGGGGATATAATAGAGGTATATAAAATCATGAGTGATGTGGAGAAAGTGGATAAGGAAAAGTTATTTACTTATTCTCATAATACAAGGACTAGGGACCACCAAATGAAATTAATAGGCAGCAGGTTTAAAACAAATACAAGGAAGTTCTTCACACAGCGCACAATCAACTTGTGGGACTCCTTACCTGAGGAGATTTGTGAAGGCTAGGACTATAACAGCGTTTAAAAGAGAACTGGATAAATTCATAGTGGTTAAGTCCATTAATGGCTATTAGCCAGGATGGGTAAGGAATGGTGTCCCTAGCTTCTGTTTGTCAGAGGGTGGAGATGGATGGCAGGAGAGAGATCACTTGATCATTGCCTGTTAGGTCTACTCCCTCTGGGGCACCTGGCATTGGCCACTGTCGATAGACAGGATACTGGGCTAGATGGACTTTTGGTCTGACCTGGTACAGCCGTTCTTATGTTATAGCAACTGCAATATTGCAATGGACTGTGAACACGTCAAATCTCCAGCGCTTAGTCAAATTGTGCTATCAGCACTTGGTTTGAAAGTGCGCTGTGTTGTAGCAAATGGCTTTGGCTATTCAATAGCTAGTAACTTCTTCTCTCGAGGGGATCTACTCTTGCAATGAGCTCTGCATGGGTGCCCCATTGCAGTGTTGGGCCAGAGTTAATGCTGAGCAGATGCCACATCACTCAGGCTGGGGTGTCAGTGGTGCGGGAAGTGCCATCCTCCAGATCAGACATGAACTGCAAGGCCTGTCCAAGTTTTCGGAGCCTTTTGACATGGTATATTCTGTCTGGGGACTTGAGGCTGTGCACCTAATAAGCTCCTATATGGAATTTGCCCAGGCTGGATTCAAGGGTGTTCATCCCCAGTTTGGAGCGGAGCCACCCTCTCCCTTTCAGATTGTTAATTCAGATGGATCCTTAGACCTTTTTCAGAAGGGCTTCCTAACCTTTCCCCTCCCTGGCCAGTTACTTTATTTGCAGGAGCGCCCTTATCTCAGCTGTCCCTTTGAGCAGCTGTTGACCTGGTGTTTGTGTAGTGAATATGCACTAGTTGTCACATTCAACTGTAAGTGAGGATAACATCTGGGGCTTTCTGCTCTAGAAACTTTTTGCAATAAGCAAGAATCTCCATGGGAGCGTAGTAGATTTTATATCATTAGAGCCAACCACCGAAGCTCGCAGTGCACAAGGGTGGAGTTTTATCTTAACAGACTTGATATTTCCCCAGCAGGGGAATTGCCCCAGAGGGATGAAGGGGAGGCTTATAGCAATGAAGACTTTCAGAGGCAATATGAATTGCTTTGGGGCTCTAATAATGCCCAATTAATAGGACCCAGTTTGTAAGGTGGTGATGCTTGGTAAGTAATCCTGTGAACTGGAAATGTTAATAAGCATGGGCAGGGGGAGTACCTGGCCAGTCAAACTCCTGGCAAAGAGGAAAGTTCAGGCTTCAGTGTATTTTTACCTAATTGTTTCAGGATAACTTCTTGTGGCTGGTAGAGATTAAGCATGTTTGGTTTGATTTTCTTCTAGTGATGTTTTTGCCCAAGAAAACAAAAGACAAGGAGATTGAGTCTAAGAGTCAATGCATTGAAGGAATTAGTAGATTGATTTGCACAGCAAAACATCAGCAGAATATGCTGCGGGGTAAGTGCTGAATTATTGCATCATTTCTGATAGTAAAGGGGAGCATTTTATTGCTAATTATGGCTCTAGTGCCTGTAAGCCAGCCATCTCAGTGCTTGACCAGGACGTGCTGGTCTGTGACACAAAGCAGACTTGAACCTGGTGGATCTGTCTACAGGAGGATTCTGCCATCATGGGGAAATCCACAGATGGCATAGAGCCAGCCAGCCACTAAACCTTAGGTTCTCAATTTGGGAGTTACAAACAGGTCTCGGGGGCACAACAACCCTCTTTTTCCTTTGTAGCTAGATGGGAGAGGAGTCCCAGAAGTTTTATGTTGTAACATGGGTTCAGTGTTAGGAAAAGGTTGAGAACCACTGTTCTAAACTCTTCTGGGTTATAGGTGTTCATTCTGGAACAAACCAGTGATCCATCTTGTTTGCTCTGGTTGTGGCCTCTACATGATGCTTGAGAGGAAGAGGAGGATTTCTCCATAATGCATGCAGCCAGTCAACAATTTCCCACTGTTGAGGGTGGGCAGGGAGATGACTGGTATCTTTCCCAATCCAGCTGCTGAGCCATTTTCATTTGATCTTCAGGGCAGCAGAAGAATTGACTGGGCCTTCTTCCTAATCTTTCTACTATCTAGCTGTCAGTGCAGCATCTGTTTCCTGTACTGACTGAGGAAGGATGATGGGATGGCATAGAATTCTGGCATAGGGATTCTCCAGTGTGACTGTCTTGCTGGGTGCTTTTTGACCTGCTTCCTTGTTCTATTCTTCCCCTGCAGTCCTAATTGATGGCGTAGAGTGGAACGATGTGAAGTTCTTTCAGCTGGCAGCACAGTGGTCCTCCCATGTCAAGCACTTTCCCATCTGCATATTCGGACACTCCAAACCTAACTTCTAACCGCTTTCAGCAGGGCGGCTTTCTGTCTGTATGGAGACTGCACACCCAGGAGCCAGGAATCTGAGTGCCAACTCTGACTCAAGTCTGCTTGCTCTCTCCTGCAGATTACTTACAGAAGCATCTGGATTACTTCTGAATTACTTTTTTCTATTAATTCTTAAGTTTACTACAAGGGAAGGAAACCCCTTGAACAAAGCAAAAAACAGTCTTAAGTAGAAATGTACCGATAACATGGAAATTACTGGGAGAACCTCCAGAAGTGGGGTGACCTGCCGAAGAACTTAAGAGCAGATAGCTGGATAACTGCACTGCTTATTAACCTGAAACCTCCTGGGTGTGTTTGCGGCTGGGTGTTCTGGATTGGGCTTGAATGGTTTTTGAGGGGCGAGTGGGAGGTAGTGGGAGAATTGTGTTTTTAAATGTTTAACTCTTCCGCACCCCACCACCACCCTGACTTCACATGAAGAAAGTAGAGCCTGGTTCATCACCAGATAGTTCAGGTACCAAGAATGTGAAATACATTGCGCTGTCTGCCAAAAACCAAGCTAATAACTGAGGGAAACCCCAGGATTCTCCACAGGTGAAGAAATGCCAGAGGGTCATTGTTTTAAGGTCAGCTACTGAAATGAGCAGGCATGTTCACTCTCGTGCCTGATTCAGGTTGGGCGGAGACTGAAATACAAAGTATGAAATGTCTGTCTGAGGAATCCCACTGCTCCAAGTCCATCCCAATAACCCAGCCGAGCCAGTCACAACACCCCTGGAGCTGGATTTGAAGGACACCAGTTCAGTGGGGTTGTTGCTATTTAGATTTTCACACAGATTATGTACATCAATAAAACCTTTCCCGGCCTCTCAAGAGAATGGATTTTTACAGGTGCAGATTTTTTTAATGCTTTTAAAAAAGATTAAGTTGCTAAAAAAAAAGATAACAGGAAAGATGAGCTGCTGTCTAATGAGTCAGGCATTAGTGTACTGGCTAGTTCCTGTGCCCCTTGGGCCCTTACACATGAGCTGCTGCATTTTACACCAGCTACATTCACACCCGCACAGCAAAAGCACACGTGCATGTGAAAGCACATACAATACCAGCTCGCAGCAAATGTGCCACCTGCATACGTACATCTTCTAGGCAGTGTGTACAAGGTTCCCCCCTCACACTCCAGATGGGAATCCCTTGTTTGGGGGCCCCCTCCAGCCATGCGAGGAGCTGCTGCTGCTGTTTCCGAGGCAGGAGGCCAGGTAGCAAAGTCAGTTCTGACAGCAGAGACAGAGAACTTCGGCTTGTCTGGACTGCGCTGGAATGCCTCATGCATGGATTGTATCATCTGAGGGGTCCCTCAACTATTCTAGTTCTTTGACTCCAGCACAATGCACCATTAGCCAGCTGGGCCATGTGCCGGCTTAGGATCCATTCGCCAAGGGGCCTGCCACAGAAAATGAGGGTGGAGGAGTCACTCGGTGCCCCTGTACTTCCTGCAGCTAGCAGAACCCACCATTCAGGGATTAAGGATTTACTGTGCAAAACCAGCCAGTGCCTGTGTGAAATGCACTGGCCACTATAGCCATGCCCCTGAGCACTACTGCAGCTTATGAGTGGGAAGCTGTAAGCTATGTATGTTCCCCCTTCCCCTTCACCTAAAATATCACTGTGCCAGCCCATTCCCAGGGTATACTAAAGCAGCCTGAAGGTTGCTCTGATTTACAATGTCAGTAGTCCTACAGGGCTGCGTCAGCAGCAGGGGATCTCTGGAGCCAAAGGAGGCTCAGCTACAGCTTTCCCCATGTCTCCCACTCACATTGGTAGCTGGGTGTGTGGATGGTGTAGGAGCTATTACAGCAACTCTCCTTGCTGGGAATCCTGCCCTGGCTTTAGAACGGAGCTTTGCTCTGCTGAAGGGTCATCAGGGTGCTCTAACTGGAGGAACAAGGCTCTGATCCGTCTCACCACAGGCTTAACCTGGTTTAGCTCCCTGGAGCTGAGTGAAGCCCTCCTGTACCGGGCATGCTGCACACTACTCTTCTGGCAGCCGCACGTGGACTGAAATTCCCAGGGGTGGAGCCTTTGCTTTGCCCAGAAATCCTCCCCCATCAACCCTGCAAGGAAACACACTACAGCAAAGCCTGACAGCTTTAGTTATCTGTAACCCTGCTCTACTCCTCCAGGGGGTCCCAGGGCTGGATCTGTGGGGCTCCCCTGGCAATACAGTTCCAGGGAGGAGCCTCCATGCAGATGTTCCAAACCCAGTGGCTGAGGAGCTAGAGCTTGTTTGCTTTGCAGAGGAGCCAGCACCCCACCCTTGAAATGAGCAGAGTGCAGCTGCATAAGGGGAGCCTCCTGGGGGTTCCAGTCTCATAGGCAGGCGTTTGCACTGCTCAGGCCCATTTTCAGAGACCCCCAGAGTGGCTCCTTCTCCCGCCCTCTCAAAGGGACAGCAATACGTTAAGCATTTTTCAGAGTCCAAATGTTCTGGGATAGTGACTGACTGAACGAAGATTTGCAAATGGCTGTGGAGCCTGTTCCACCTTGTGTGTAGGTCACGCCCTGGGAAGGCGTGTCCTGCAGGAAGGGTTTCATTGACTTGGGAAGGACTTCAGTGGACACTGGGTGTGTGTTCAGCTAACGACCCTGCTGAAGGAGTGAGGGTGACTGGCCCTAAATGAGAACTGTCTCCCCCTCCTCCCCTTTACAGTAAAGACGAGTATCTGCAGAGCAAACAGTACATGCACCTTCCCCTCACTGCTCAGTCTACTGGTTTAGACGCGTGTTTAATAAGAAAGAAACTTTCTAGTGTGATTTCAGCCATGTCCAGGAATTAACTGTCATCAGACTGGCAGAGTCCTCAGCAGCCCAGCAATACATTCCTCTGAGGAGTCGGGCAGGTCAGTGCACAGATCCACAAATGAACGCTGATGCAGCTGTTGGGGGGGTTACTGTAAACTATTCACTTGCTTATGGCAGCCCTGAGGAGAGGGTAGGTTTCCCTCTAACACTTTGTAACGGGGCAGAAAGAATCTCTAGCTTCAGCATAGTGCCGGCTGGCGCTTAGGATCTTGCAAGGAGGCTTGTGTCTTGCTCTGGGATAGTGCAGCATTGCCTGGCAGCCACAGCTTAGGAATGAGCACACAAGCACATCAGTGCTCTTTATTGAAGCTGTTGCCTCAGGACAAGCCTTTTAATGAAGTCAGCGGTTCAGGTTCTTCCTTAAATCCCTCTTCCCTGTGCAAGTAGAGTGACTGAAATCCAGTCTGATTTCAGTCCCACAGCTTATTCTAAACCAGCACTGACAGAGATCCTTGCTTGGCTTTCATGGCCCCTGCAGCTCTGGAGAAGGCTTGGACTGGCCATTTGCAATAACTTTGTTTACCGGGGCAATGAAGGATTTGATGCTTTGCTCCTCTTTGTATTTCAACCTACTGTAGAGAGACAAACTGTAGCCAGTATGGGACTTCATGGCTCCTGCTTATCAAATGTATGTTGCCCCCGTCTTACCGTGTGTATAACATTTCATGTGGGTTAGTTCTTTATTTTAATTACATTTTATGAAATCTAATTCACCAGGAAACTTTCTGCCTGCTTGGTACCCAAGCACTTGCAGACAGCGGAGTTTGTTTCCTCTGGCAAGCTGCTATTTGGCAGCACAGCCATCTGCAGTGGGCTCTCTGCGGTAGCAAGGCTTCCAAGGAAACTCTCCTTGAACCTCCAGGCTGGAGTTTGCCAGGTGGCAGGACTGCACTGATCTTGAGAAAGCTTCATTCTTGATGGTTCGTCATGGGGCTGCCCTGCCTCATAGCCAACGGTTGGAGTTAGATTCCCTGGGCTTTCCTGGGAATGTTTGTTAAAGTTTTATACAGTGGTTACTTTCTCTGAGCTTCTTCACACAACTAACTTCGTCTCTGACCACTGGGAAAACATTCTGGAAGTTTGAGAGCCGAAGCTGTGCCATAACCGAGTTACAGCAATTGAGCTGTACAGACAATGGGCTGCTCCATAGGATAAAGCAGTGGCAGGAGCCTCCTCCCAGGGTGAGCTGAGCTGAGCTTGGATCTCCCACATGGTGCTCTTCAACCAACCACCAATTCCAGGGTTCACAGGAAGTCACTCTGAAGAACTGGTCTGTGTGACAGCTTGCTGTGACTATACCATTGGACACTCTGGGGCAGAGCTGACCAGTGGGGGGAGGTGCCAGTTCTTGTGCCTGAAAAGGGGCCATCAGGATATCGGGGGGCTGCTTAATTGCCTTTGCCATGATGAGTGCAGAAAACTGATACTAATGGAGCAAGAAACCCAGCACAGCCCCAGTTTTAAAACTCTTTATGGAATAATGAAAAGAGACCTCCACAGGCCTCCACCAGAGTGTGACTCAAAGAAGGAAACTCATTTGCTTTATCTCATTGGCCTAAACCAGCCTGTTTTAACCAGAAATCTAGATGTCGCTTTTACTTCGGCCCCTGGATTTCTAGCAGTGAACAGGCAGAGGGGTGGAGACAGAGCTGACTGCCTAGTTTTCAGCTGGTTGCATGCCACCTCGTCACCTGTAAACCCCCCCCTTCCTTGCAGGAGGCCAGGAGACTGCAGCAATCCCAGTGCAAGTGGGAATGTACTGTAGTAGCAGATACGTTTGATTCCCATTACACACTGACCCAGGCCCCGATACTGACTGACTGCTCCATGGAGCCCCAAACTGCGACTCCAGCACTTTCCTATTGGCAAAGCTGACGTTCCCCTGTACTGGTGTTCTCTTGGGGAAACTGGCCCCAGCCCTTCCTTGGAGGTGGGATCTAAGGAGGCATCCCTAGTATGCTGGCCAAGAATTGGAGCTCTAGTTTTACACTTCCATGGCTAAATGAAATGCAGAAGTCCACCATGGCAAGCCAGGGAATATCCTTACCCGTATTGAATGCTTGCTGGGCTTGCATTTGGTTTTCTTTGCCCTAAAGAAAACAGCTGTTGGAGCAGCAGTATTCACTTAACCTCTGGCTTTCCATTAATTTCACCTGCAGTTATCAATTGCATATAATCCAATCACATTTTTCTGATCAACCCAACAACAGCCCCGTTGAGCCATTTATATCTCAAATTTAAGTATAAAATTCCTCTATTACCTTAGTTTGAGGATACTTATCAACCTCCCTTTGGCTTCATTTGCTGCTTTAATTAGCAAGCTTTGTTGTCATGTTCTAGAGAGGGTATCTGAGGGTGGAGTAGTAGACTGGGAAGTTTTTGTGGTTTCATATACAATTGCCATACCCACCTGTAGGCCGTTGACCCAGCTAAAAACCAAACTGACCAGCATTGTTCTATTAATGTCACTAAAACACTCTTATTGTCATGTATGTCCTGTTAGTCTTTGGCTAGCTATCATTACCATCTTGGATCAGTCTGGGCAGGTGTTTAATACCAAGAAAACATTCTAAGACGATTTCATTTTGAGGATTCAAGAAATAGTACCAGATGCCTTGAAACCTTGTAAGCAAAACATCTTGGTGAGACTAGAGAGCCTTTATTCTTTCCCTGTAGTTCGAAGTACTGAAAAGACAGGGGCTTCTCACTGTCAGATGGGAGCTTTGTTTCAGCTCAGATCCCAGGAATGTAAAGTCTGAAAGATCTTGGCAATAGGAACATCTTGGGGTGTTTTCTTTCTTCATATTGTTTGCTTAGAGATGCTGAGATTACAAACCCTCCATTCAGTGCACTTCTGTATCCTGGCCATTAGAACTGTGGGGACTCGCTAAAACTCTAGCATGATCTTCCCACTGGGATGCCCAGTATGAGAGGTGACTATCTGAGCACAGCATCTCCCACAGACCTTCATGAGGTTCCTTTGGCAAGTTCCTTGCAAAGTCACGGGAGAACTGGAGTGATGAGCTCTTGGGTTTCCGTGAAGGCTTTAGGACTTGATGCTAGAGAGGAGGAGGAGGAGCCATAGTTTTGCAAGTAGCAGGATGTTAATTCCTTTAAAAGGAAGCACATCAAAAATCCCTGTCAGGTTGGCTTTCCCTTCCCTACAGCCTGACAGAAGGAATCCCAGAACTTAGTGTGTCTGACTCGCATGCTAGCGTGTCTTTACTCAGAGCACTCTTTAGGAAGCACCTTGCTAAGTGTGAGTACATTAGTGTGTGAAATTGTCACATGTGCTGCAAGCACTGCTCAGACGATGTCAAATGAAGGGATGTTACCACTGTAGATTTCTAAGTTGTCCATCTGTTTCATTGTTGTATTGTTTGGGTTTTAGGTTTTATATGAAGACAAATTAAATGTAAATAGCCTTTTTTGGAACGAACTACAATGTGCGCAACCTCATCAACTATTTTATGGTACTAATGCAACACTAATAAAACTGGATATGAAAGCACACTCACGTCCCAGGCGTCTCCTTTGGGTGGGAGTGGACGTTCATTTCTGTGCCAGTGACCTGGCTTGAATTGAAATGGCTGCATTTTGTAGCTCTGTATGCCTGGGATGGATCTGTCTATACTAGGAAATGAACCTGCTTTGGAAATCTGTTACTAGCAGACAGTCCTTTGAACAGATGCTTTGGAATGGTTTAGCTGCTAGAGTAGATGGGAAAAAATTCTTTTTCACCAGTACAGTATGTAAGAGTGAGACACGGTGGAAGCAAGTCTCAGGGATGCTTTGACACAGCTGGAGACTTTCTGGTACTGCCTGTGCTAGCAGCATTCTTAGCACTGGCTCAGGGAAGCCATTTTTGCTACCAGTTGTGTTGACAAAACCAAAGTATTTCTTTTGATGGTCAAACTGCACTTTTTACACCAGTTGCTTTTTTTGTGCCCACATGTTCAACAATATTTCACACCCCAGGATAGAGCAGGATTACCACAATCCCATCCCCTTTCCCCTGTGTTGAAACAGTTGTGATCCTTGAGCTCTTTTCCTGCAAGGAGTGTGGAGAGCAATGTGTGTGACCCTGTCTCTTGACAACACAGCTTCCGCATCATCACCACCCTCACAATCAGAAAACAATGTTTCTTGGAGATCATCCAGAAGATGCTTAATTGGTTAGCTGTTCGTCACCCCTTCCATCTCAATGGCCACATTCAGCCCCTACAGCCAAAGCACATCCCCAGCCCTCCATGATGGACCTCAGCTCCACCATCTTGCAAAAGCCAAAATCCTAGAGTATTTCCTCCAGTTTGTTTCTGAGCTGCACACAACCAGAGGAGCTAAGCCTCTCAGAGCATGCTCCCAAGATGCCAGATTGGCCAGGAAGTGAGTTGCCAAGTGTGTGTTCGTTTCTAGGATGGTAAGTGGTCAGGAAGGAAGGCCTCGCTCTGTCTGATCACAGGACATCATAGAAATGTAGGCCTGGAAGGACCCTCAAGAGGTCATCCAGTCCAGCCCCCTGCACTAAGACATTCTTTTATTGGTGCTCAACAATGAGGCTGAGGATTTTGTCTCACTCAACTCAAGTGCACACCAAATTACTAACCAAACCTTTGCTACAGTAGCACCTAGAGGCTACGATGGAGAGCACTAAGTATTGTGCACACACGAGTCCCTGCCCTAATGAGCTCAGGCAATACATCGGACAAAGGAACAGGTGCATATAACCAATGGGATTGGGAGGGACGAGGTAAACCACTGTGATTAACATCATAAACAGAAGTGTTGGCAGGCCAGCTACTGAGCCATTGTAGAGGGTTCCGTAGGCAATATGGTGGAATTTGAAAGGAGCATATATTGACTTTGCAGATTTTAATGGGCAGCTTCCCAATCATAGGGGCTGTGTGAGCAAAAGCACAGAAGGAGAAATTGGAATTAGGGCACAACAGTCTGGTGGCATTGGCAGAGCAAAAGTAGGAGTCAGTGGCTCAATGGAGTGAGTTGTTGGGAGGGAGGGGATTGGCCAGGAAGGCCCTAAAGCTGAAGACTATCAGTTTCAGTGTGATGCCATGAAGAAAGGGGAAAGAAGGAAGAAGCGACAAGCCAAAAAGATTTAGTAGTGTTGGGATTTTGTGGTTCCCAATGAGTCTGATGCTGGGTAGAATCAAGGGACTGCGATGCAATTCAATTCAATGCGATTCGATTCAGTTCAACAAAGCTTTATTAAATATGTGCACAAAAGGAGAGCCCCTGGTACAAAAAATCAGGCAGAGTCCCTCCAGCAAGGAGCCCCTCCCCTTGCTATTTTATAGCACATGGCACTTACATAACAAGTTACATAACATGAACCTCTAACCAATAAGAGTTAACCTTTCCATATATGGATTTCTTTATCACATGGTCATAGTTCTCCATTCCACATGCTGAGCTCAACCCCCTCCCCCTGGCCTTCTCCAGAATGTTCCTAGGGTGGTGAGCCACAGCATGCTGCCCTATGCATAAGCACCCTGCAAACCACATTCCATCCCAAATGAACACAAGCATACCCTTCAGTAGCAACATTTTTAATGGACTGGATGGGAGCAAAATTGCAGTGTTCATGACTGCAGAGGATGAAATAGTAGTCTACTCTAAACCCATGCTGCTGATGATGAGGGATGGACAAGTTTTAGTTGTAGATGGGTAATGTTGAATCCTGGGTGTGTGGCTTTAAAGAGAGGAAATCTACCTGTGACAGGAGAGGTGGGAGAGAAGATTGTAGGTAGGAGGGACCTGTTGGAATTTGGTCATTTTATACTTGAAAAATTGGAGGTGTGTGGTGGTGCGGGCAGCGTTAGGTAGATCTTGTCAACTCAGAATTTCCATTGAGTGGAAACATCGGATATTTCAAAAACTATTTTGTTCAGATTCAGAACAAAAACTAGAAATGTCAGAATTTCCCATGCAAAGGAAATCCCCCCCAAAAAACATTTTTATTTCATTTTTATGGAACAGCAGCCAGCTGCCCCTGCCTTGTGGGAAACTCCTTGAGCTGCCCCTGCCACAGAGCAGAGACTCTAAGCCCTGAGAGCCCCGGTTCAAGCTGGGGCATCCTGGCCCTGGAGCAGCAGGCCTCCCCACCAGGTGAGGTGGCCATTAACCAGGCAGAAATCTGCTGGGACTCAGCCTGTGGTTTGGCCAGAGTTTGGCAAAACCGAAGTATTTTCATACAACACTTTTTGGTTTCCATGAACAGGCATTTTCTGACAAGTGTTTTGTCAGAAGATTCCTGTCCAGCTCTAGGTTTAAGCAAGGAGTTGGAGCTGCATAGAGATCTATCTGGAGGCCTCTGAGGATGGAGAAGTACAGGTGCTGGGCCACGAAAATGGCAGCACTGGAGGAGGAGAGTGAACTCATTGTTGGGGAAGTCGATATAGCCATGGGAGTCCTGCAAGAGACCACTGTGAGAACAGGAACGGCGGGTGTTGGGGTTCAGCCAAGGGTAGGGCATTGGTGGGATGGACCACCACTAGGGGAGAACACAGAGTAAGGAGCCGGTGACTGAGCTGACAGGCATGAGAATGAGGCCTGGTAGACATGGAGAGAGATGGAACCAGCGTGAGGTGGAAGGGGCAGGTGAGTGATGCTGAGACAGTTGGACAGGGAGACCTTGGCAATAAAGATGAGGGAGCAGTGCATGATGAAGACCAGGTCAGCTGAGTGGCCACGTTGATTTATGGCTACAGTTAAAGGAAGTGGTGAGTGCAAAGATGTGTGGGGCTAAGGGCCTAACAAGACAGCAGCACAGAAGGGGAGGAATAGTTCTACATCTCTGCCATACAAGCTGTTATGTTCACAGCATAGAAACAGAGAAATTAGAGGGAGGAAAATGTTATGTTGCAACATTCCAGAAAGAATGACTGTATATCTTAAAATGCAGAACCCTAATACACAAGAGCCCAAAGCAGAGAGAGAGACAAAGCAGGCTGCTCCCTAAGGCAGAGAGGAACAACCCACCCACCTTGCTCTAAGCTGGTTCTTTGCAGACTGACTGCTAAAGACCCAAAACACAGGCTTCCTACAGAGCCCTCTAACCTGCAGGCAGGACCAGGAAGTCTCCATAGAATTTAAAGTGATAGCTACACATTAAAGAGTTTTCAATATACCACACAAGATAAACTGTCTGTTGAAAGCAGCACTGCCCAACCTCTGCCACTAGTGCAGCATCCAGCTCTATCAGTGACTTATCTAGCTGATGTGCAGTCTGTGACCGGATCAGAGCTCCTGGCCCTCTCTCTGCTCTCTGGCCCAGAACAGCCTGAGTCTGTTCGAGCATGCAGCCAAGAGTATAGAATAAAAAAAAAAAGGGGGGGGGAAGTTAATTTGAGAGAAGAAGAGCTAATTATGGATCTCTTGGTGACATGATGAGGACCGAGCAGTCTACAGATATTTGCAGGGTCTGAATACCATGGAGGGAGGAGGACTATGTATGGAAGTACAAACAGTAATGGGAAGAAAAGAAAGTTTAATATAGCTGGTTGACAAGGGGAAGTTCCTCATGGTGAGGTGTATCGGTCTTTGGAATGGACTCTCAAGGGAAGTTGTGGTCTTCTCAAAGCCAGTCAACCACACTTCATGTGTAAAGGTTTTCCTGTGGCATGTACCTATAGAAACAGGACGCATGAGCTCACTGAGAAACCCAATGCAACAAATACAATAAAAGCAGAATGTTCGTTCGAGTAGCTCTCCTCTTTCCCCGTTCTCATGAGTACTCCTAGCTAACTGAGCTGATGTCATCACCCCAACATGGCTGGACTCACCTGAGGAAGAGGATTCCTTCTACAGTGTGGATTCCTTACTGCAAGCTGTGGGAGCACCCAGGCTGCTGGCAGATGCTGGTGTGAGGGTCAGTACAACAAATCATTTGGGGATGTTTATGATCCAGTCATCCAGGGCAGTTTTTAAATAGTGTCTGTGCCGAACTGCAGTCTGCATAACCTGGAACCACATTCTAGTCCATGCCTGGCTTGACTTCAACTGGTAACACCGGATACAGGGTTCTGACCCTAAACATATGTTGAAATAAGGAGACCATGGAAAAAATCAGTAGCCTCTGGAGCTGGGGGCCTAGGTAATGGGCTCTTTCTTGTGTTTCATGCACTAAACCAGAGGAGATGAATGTGGACATGCATGGTGGAAGGTATCAACCAGGGTGGGCCAAGAGAGCAAGGTGACCGGGCTAGCATACGGATAGTGGAAATGAGAATTGAGCATAGGAGGGCAATGGCTGGGAAGGGCACTGAGATTATGCATGGCCTTGGGAGGCTGAGGAGCTCTGATCTGGTGCAGTAGGAAGCTAACAGAGGGACTGAAAGCGAATGTGATGCAGGGAGATGATTGGCCTCTTATCACTCCTGTCCATTGAGAATGGTGCTGCCAGACAGAAGGGTGCAGTAATCGAGTACAGAGATATGCTATCTCCTAGAACTGGAAGAGACCTTGAAAGGCTTTCACTAGCAGGACCAAGTACTGATTTTGCCCCAGATCCCTAAGTGGACCCCTCAATGATTGAACTCACAATCCTGGGTTTAGCAGGCCAATGCTCAAACCACTGAGCTATCCCTCCCCCAAAGATGACTGGGGCATGGAGACATTTTAATAGTGGGATGAGGGATGAAAGTTGGATTTTGGAGAAATTCAGAAGGAAGAAGTCAAAGGCCCTAGGGAGAGACTAGATACATGAGGAAGGGAAAGGTGACCCAACAACTGAGGTGGGGCTGTGGACCTAAGACAGGAAGAACAGCTGTGAGGTGGTTGTTGGAGGAAGAGGCCAGGGGGCAGAGAGTAGTTCAGGTGAGGAGTGACTATCTGTAGGTGGGGTGTGGACATCCAAGAAAAGATGTTGGAGGCAGCTAGACACATGAGACTGGAGGGAGAGGGACAGCGACAGATTGATGGTGGAGAGGTGAATTGGCAAGGGTGGAAAGAGCAACTGAAGTCCTGGGAGAAGGTAAGATTATCAGGAGGGGGAGGAAGGAGAATGGAACCATGAGCCACCAACAACTGGGCAAGAGGCAAGATTGATGGTGTGGCCAGCAAGGCCCCAATGCTTACACACAACCTTCATTTCAAGCACATGCACAAATCCTGCCAAAATGAGTGGGGCTTTTGGGCTATGCTTTCAGCACTTGCTTATGAGCATTGCTGACTAGGGATGGCTTGCTAAGGTGGGGCATGGGGAGAGAGCAGCACACATACAGACTCATGGGAAAGAGGGACAGTAGAAGAGGAGATACTTTGATCAACAGTGTCTGACAGCAAAGAGACCCAGCCAGGTGGGTGGGGGAGAGCTAGGGAACACCACCTTTGTCAAAGTAAGGAGCAGATCTCTGACCACCTTGACCGGGGCAACTGCTGCACCTTTGCATAAATCTGTCTCAGCCAAACATTATGGTAGCAAAGGTGGGAGCTCATCTCAAATGAGAGGTGAACTCTAGTCCCTGCCTCCCAATTCACCTTGGTAAGGCATGGACCGCAAAGCATAGCTTGACCCTTTTAAATGCTCACCTTATTAAAACACAGGCTTGCCCAGTTTTTTCCCTTTATTAACCCAAGTATGAGATGGAATAATAGGCTCTTACTGCGACCCAAGGAGAAGAGTTAGGAATGTGAGAGTTAAATTTCTTCAGCAATACTACTTGGTTACATTGCACATCCAGTCTGGTCTATGACAGAACTTCTGACAATGTTAACATCAGTACGGGTAAGTATGGGGTAAAATAGGCCATTTGCAGTGTTGCTGTAGCTGTTGGCCCCAGGATTTTGGAGAGAGGAGGTGGGGGAGGCAATGTTTTTTATTGGACCAACTTCTGTTGGTGAGAGAGAACTTTCAAGCTACACAGAGCTCTTCTTCAGGCACCATTCCCAGACCTGAAGAAGAGCTCTGTTTAGCTCCAAAGCTTGTCTCATTCACCACCAGAAGTTGGTCCCATAAAAGATATTCCCTCCCCCACCTTGTGTCTCATTGAAATAAGGAATGCTGGGACTAAGAATAGGCTCCCAGATTGAAAATGGCAATGCTTCTCCCTGCAGGTACTAACATGCAGACTACAACAGAGCATGGCCAAGTGAATGTAGCACTAAGAACCTGAGCATCTGTATGTCCTGGTGATTTTTTAATTTTAACATGAATTGTGCAGCTTTCATGCTGTACGAAGATAGGTTTTTTTGTACTTTAGCTACAGTACATCCACTAGGGGGCAGATGTGACGTATATCTGAGAACCCTATTTTTGTAGAAGTAGAAAGAAAAGCTGACTTTGGTCTGTCTGCTTACACACCCATGGCATAATTATGTCTTGCCCTGTTATCAGAGGTTGCAGTGCTATTATTACAATGCCTTTAACAAGGAGTTTGTGTGGGGAGAGGGAAAGTTGGGTTGTATTTTAAAATAAGTATCTTTTGTAGAAAGAAACCTTTCAAAAATTCAAACTTTTTTCCCTTTCAGGATTGCAACTGCTAATTAAATTTTCTCCTGTACTAAAATGGGAATCTCTGCCTGTCTACAGGGATGCCGGGCGTTTGTGATCTGTGAATATATGCTTATTTCTTAGCTGTACAATTACTTGAACTTCAGTGGATGGATAAATTATGGAATGCACACCTGCTCCTGTGTCTCAAACAGGACTGAGATTCAAGAGACCTGCATTCTGAACCTGATGCTTCTATGGACTTGGAGGGTGATCTTGGGCAGAACACTTTAACTTCTGTGCCTTGGTTTACCCGTCAGTAAAATGGGTATAATACTGGCCCAGCTCAGTTTAGTGTGTTAAAATCTTGAGACGGAAGGCACTAGAGAATGGCTGAGTGTTACTTTACACGTAGTCAGCAAGTATGCAAATCCCTGTCCCCTGCCTAAGGCAAACCAGCCCTCAGAACTGCTTAACCCCACACCCACAACAAATATGGCTGCCTCAACCTGTAACCTTATACTTGAGGAGAGATGAGCATGGAGGTAGTCCTCAGGAGGAGAGTGTCTGGCTTCATTCAGCAGAAACTGAATTTGTTTAACTGAGCTCTGAGCATTTGAAACCGTGTCCCTGCCTGAGCCAGAGTGCTTTGTAAGCTTGCCATGTGTGCTCCTAAAGAGGGTCATATTTTGCCGGGGGAGGGGGGTGTCAGTCATTAAATGTTCATGGATGTGCCTAGTCCCCGGAGTTGTTTCAGCCAGGTTAGATGATCATCTCCAATGCTCCAGGTAAGTCACTGATGGTATAAAAAGGACAATGACAATGCTTGCTGTCATGACAACACCCGAGTGCTCCCTTGGCTCATGGTACTGGGTCTGGAGGCTACAGCCTGTCTGTTCTGGTCCCACTCCTGTGCACTGGGAAGCCATAATCACTTTTGTTGGGGGCGGAGGAAGAGTAACTAACACCAGGGGAAGGGCAACACCGAACTGGCAGCTTCCCCCTCTCAGCTGTGTTTGAGTGCAGCTGAGAATTGCACCCCCTTGTGAAATGGACAGTGTGTGAGATTGGGCACACACAAAACGCAGAACCCGCAGTCAGACGCCCATCTTGGAAACACTGGCTCCAGAGCTCCCATTGACCACAGGGTATGCTGAGTAGGTTGTAAGATGGAGGAGGGGAGAGCGAAGAGACAACCTGAAGAGCAAACACCCCAGAACATAACAGGAAATATTGTACGTAAATGAGAAACAGGAAGCCATGAGTCACTGGAATCAGCAGGCCCCCAGGCAATAACATAAGCAAGTAAGGGAAATGAGGACTCTGCTAAGGGCCTGGCTACACTTGCAGATGTAGAGCGCCGTGAGTTAAACCTGCCTTCGGAGAGCACAGTAGGGAAAATGCTGCAGTCTGTCCACACCGACAGCTGCTTGCACACTGGCATGGCCACATTTGTGGCACTTGCAGCAGCATTGGGAGTGGTGCATTATGGGCAGCTATCCCACAGCGCACCTCTTTCCATTCTGGCGCTGTGGCTTGTGGGAAGGGGGGTGCGGGGCATTCTGGGTCCTGTCCCAATGCCCTGTGATGCATCAGTTTGCATCCCAGCATTCCCTGTGCTTTCATCCACATTTGGCGCCATCTTTCAACCTTTTTGTACTGCACGCTCTGTCTTCCCTTTTGGTCTGCGGGAATGGAGCCTGAACTGCTGAGGAGTATGCTGACAAGTCTTGCCAGCACGTCACGTTTGGCAGTCGAGTTATTCCTTAGGATCCAAAGTGACAGTGAGGGCTCCGATGATGAAATCAGCTCAAGTAACTCATACGACATGAGTTTGCTTGCGGCATTCATGGACATGCTCATCACCATGGAACGCTGCTTTTGGGCTCAGGAAACAAGCACTGAGTGGTGGGATCACATCGTCATGCAAGTCTGGGATGACGAGCAGTGGCTGCAGAACTTTCGGATGAGAAAAGCCACTTTCAAGGGATTGTGTGAGGAGCTCGCCCCCACCCTGTGGTGCAAGGACACGAGATTGAGAGCTGCCTTGACGGTGGAGAAGCGGGTGGCTATTGCAATCTGGAAGCTGGCAACTCCAGACCACTACCGATGGGTCGCGAACCAGTTTGCAGTGGGAAAGTTGACCACTGGAATCGTGTTGATGCAAGTTTGCAGGGCCATTAATCGCATCCTGCTCAGAAGAACCGTGACTCTGGGTAACGTACAGGATATTGTGGATGGCTTTGCACAAATGGATTTCCCTAACTGCGGAGGTGTGATAGATGGCACGCATATTCCAATTCTGGCACCAGCTCACCTAGCCTCTGAGCACGTTAATTGGAAGGGGTATTTCTCTATGGTTCTCCAAGTGCTTGTGGATCACCGTGGGCGTTTCATTGACATTAACACAGTCTGGCCCAGAAAGGTGCATGATGCACGCATCTTTCGGAACACTGGCCTGTTCAGGAAGTTGCAAGCCGGGACTTTTTTCCCAGACCAGAAGATCACCATAGGGGGAAGTCGAAATGCCCATTGTGATCCTTGGAGACCCTGCTTACCCTTTAATGCCATGGCTCGTGAAACCCTACACAGGGAGCCTTAACAGCCGCAAGTAGCGGTTCAACAACAGGCTGAGCCGGTGCAGAATGACTGTGGAGTGTGCTTTTGGCCGTTTAAAGGGCCACTAGTGCTCTCTGTTTAGGAAGCTGGACCTGGCCGATAACAGCATCCCCGCTGTTATATCCGCGTGCTGTACCCTCCATATCATTTGTGAAGGGAAGGCTGAATGATTCACTCAGGCATTGAACTCGGAGGTTTAACACCTGGAGGCTGAATTTGAACAGCCAGAGAGCAGGGCTATTAGAGGGGCCCAGCGCGGGGCTGCAAGGATTAGGGATGTCTTGAGGGAGCAAGTTGAGGCTGAAAGCCACCAGTGATGTCTGGTGCCCTGCACAGGAGTGAACTGCAGTGGTTCCAATGTTGGTAGGAATCTGTTTTTGCTACACTGACTTGCAGTGCCTGTTTGTTTCCTGGGCTAAGGTATCTTTTATTTGAAAACATTCTTTTTTATTCCATAAAGCCAAACATTCCATTTATTGGAAAGAAACGCAACTGCTTGGGAAACAGAAAGGGCAAGGGGGTTGGGTGGGGAACGGTACAATCACAGATTTGCATATGTCCTGTCTGGAGTGCTGTGCAGTGAGTGCTGCACTTCAGGATGGCTATACTGCATGGTAATGGGTGTTGAGTGCAGTGGGTAAGGGTCGTAGTTTTCAGGGATGGGTGGTAAAGCTACAGGTGTTGGAGGCAGCTGGTGGCGGTAAGAACCTGGATGTTGGGGAAAGTGGGTTGGAGGTGAAATGGGGGCACAAGGGAAAGAGTTTTGGGACAAGGGCTGTGGGGGGGGGCGGCGGGGAGAGACGGTAGTTCTCTGCCTGCATGGCTATGAGGGCCTGGATGGAGACTGCTTGGCACTCCATTATGCTTATCAGCCGATCTGTGTTTTGCTGCTGAAGCACCACGCTTTTGTGCCAGCGCGCCTCGTTCTGCTGGCAGATCCTCCTTTCACTCTTCTGCTACTCCTGCACTTCTTGATTTTCATTACTTGAATGCTGCATTACTTCATGCAACATGTCTTCCTTGCTTCTACGTGGCCTCTTTCTGATTCTTTGGAGTCTTTTGGCCGGTGATAGCATGGACAGCTGAGATCTCAAGGTTGCATCTGTAAAGGCAAAATGCAACACTTAACAGAGGCAGCATTGTTCACACCAGATAGAGCAATGATTCCCCCGTACTTAAGGGCAAGCACAGTCTACACAATAGCATAATTTGCCCATCCCAAAGCGAGCGCGCACAACCCACAGGAGCCCCAAAATGGTGAGTAAGCACAGGGTCAAGCGTGACTCATCGTTTCACGGCTGTGCTGCCCTCTGGGTTTCTGTGCCTTGGGGAGAGCCAACAGCAGCAGGGGACCTCTATACTGAACATTGTCCCCACATTTTCCACAGGAGTTCGTCCTGGAAGATATCTCACTGCTGAGGGTGACCTGGGAAGCAAGGGAGGGTCTTCTACTGCAATGCGGCTTCCGCCCTGGCCCATATGCAACTTGCCTGTGTGCAGCAATGGTCCCCCTGCCCCCTCACAGCACAGTGGCATGGACAAGTTAGCCTTACTGGGACAAGGACCACAGTGGCTCTCCCAAGAAACCTGCGCAAGTGCATTGCCCAAGTTCTGGATGAGACCTTTGAAGAGATCACTGAGGCCAATTACCGCAATGTGAGAGAGCACATCAATGCCCTATTCCGCATCTAGGCATACATGCAGCCCTAATCCTCCTCGCCCAAAGAGCCCGCACCAAATAACTTCCTTCCCAAAATAAAAGCTGCTTACTGGAAACCTCCTCTGGAGCTTGTCCTTCCCCAAGCACTGGCCGTCGCAACTGGCTACCTTCCTCCTGGCTTGAGAACACCTCCTGGCTGCATGCATTTAGGGATTCCGGGGTGTCTTCTTCCTCAGCACCCTCACTCCCGCTTTCCTCTTCCTCCTCCTGCCTTGTTGAACTGGGCTCTGAAGTGTCCATGGTGGTATTCAGAGTGGAGGTGGGGTCGCCCCCAAGTATCACATCCAGCTCTTTGTAGAAATGGCAGGTCGCGGGGGCAGCAGCAGAGCAGTTATTTGCCTCGTAGGCTTTGCGGTAGGCATTCCGCAGCTCCATCACTTTAACCCTGCACTGCAGTGCGTCCTGGTCATGGCCCCTTTCCATCATGTCCCTTGATATCTGCCCAAAAGTATCATAATTCCTATGGCTGAAGCGCAGCTGGGACTGGACAGCTTCCTCCCCGTAAACACTGATGAGATCCAGCACCTCACCATTGCTCCATACCGGGGATCACATGGCACGTGGAGGCATGGTCACCTGGAAAGATTAGCTGAGAGCACTCCACGCCTGGCTGAGCAAACAGGAAGGGGATTTTCAAAATTCCCAGAGAATTTAAAGGGCAGGTCTGATGGTTGGTTACCTGAGGGCAGGGCAGTAGAGTTCAAAGTGATGACCAGAATGGCTAGAACAGGCATTGTGGGACACTTCTGGAGGCTGATCAGAGCGCGTTAACAGGACAGGTCATCCACACTGGCGCTGCGGCGCTCCAGCAGGGGCACAGCAAAAGTTATTCCACTCGCCAAGGTGGAGTACCAGGAGCACTCTAGCTGTGGAGTCAGAGTGCTCTGTGTGCCTTGCCAGTGTGGACAGGGAGTTAGCTAGTGCACATGGGGCTCCTTTATTGCACACTAACTCGCAAGTGTAGCCAAGTCCTTCTGCATCAACCTTTGCTACAAAGGATGTTGGGAAGATGCCCTAGAGCTCCTGTTTTCAGGTGTCAGACTGAGGTGTCTGGAATAATAGAATAAATATAGGGCCTGATCTTCAGCTGCTGTTTATTGGCATAGTTCTGTGTAAGGCAATGGACTATTCTGATTTGTACCAGTGGAGGTTCTGGCCCCAGCATTTAAAACACAGGGCTGAATGGTGTTTGGCGGGAGCTAGTTTCAACTGTCTAATGAATAGCCAATCAGACAGGTTTGGTCCATTTCTCTGTGTGCAAGGTACCCACAAAATGTGTCTGTAATTGTTTTGACATGTGCCTATAAATTCCTCCTGCAATGTCCGCTGGTGTTTGCCCTTCACAATTCTGGCTGTGATTGGTCTTCTAAGTCACATGGTATTGTTTCTGTTGCCTGATTGGAAGAATTAGAGTCCCTGGATGGGAATGGTGACTGAACAAAGCTCAGACAGTGTGATGTTGCTCAGGGAGAGGCAGTGGCTCATGCCACACGTACACTGGACAGTGCGCATTGAATGAGGCAGCTGGTCAATACTGATGTGATCAGGGTCCTAGTGGTGGCCAGCTATGGTCACTCAGTTAGGGTGAACTGCAAAGAATGGGGCAGACAATCCCCATAAAGCTGGTGGATATTCCAATACTTATATTTACCAAGCCAGCATAAAACAGCTTCTTTATTACCTATTACAAATCAACATATCCTTAGAGCCCCGACCAGGGTTATTCTATCTACTACCCAAGATCCACAAACCCGGAAATCCTGGACACCCCATCATCTCGGGCATTGGCACTCTCACTGAAGGACTGTCTGGATATGTGGACTCTCTACTCAGACCCTATGCCACCAGTACTCCCAGCTATCTCTGTGACACCACTGATTTCCTGAGGAAACTACAATGCATTGGTGACCTTCCAGAAAACACCATCCTAGCCACCATGGATGTAGACGCTCTCTACACAAACATCCCACACACAGATGGAATACAAGCTGTCAGGACCAGTATCCCTGATGATGCCACAGCACAACTGGTTGGTGAGCTCTGTGCCTTTATCCTCACACACAACTATTTCAAATTTGATGACAATATATGCCTCCAGATCAGTGGCACCGCTATGGGCACCCGCATGGCCACACAATATGCCAACATTTTTATGGCTGACCTGGAACAACGCTTCCTCAGCTCTCGTCCACTCACGCCTCTTCTCTACCTACGCTACATTGATGACATCTTCATCATCTGGACCCATGGGAAGGAGACTCTGGAAAAATTCCACCACAATTTCAACAGCTTCCACCTCACCATCAACCTCAGCCTGGACCAATCTACACGGTAAGTCCACTTCCTAGACACCACGGTACAAATAAGTGATGGTCACATTAATACCACCCTATACCGAAAACCTACCGACCGCTATGCCTACCTTCATGCCTCCAGCTTCCATCCCGGGCACACCACACGATCCATTGTCTACAGCCAAGTACTGAGCTACAACCGCATCTGCTCTAACCCCTCAGACAGAGACCAACACCTACAAAATCTCCATCAAGCATTCTCAAAACTACAATACCCGCATGAGGAAATAAGGAAACAGATCAACAGAGCCAGACGTGTACCCAGAAGCCTCCTACTGCAAGACAAACCCAAGAAAGAAACCAACAGGACTCCACTGGCCATCACATACAGTCCCCAGCTAAAATCCCTCCAACGCATCATCAGGGATCTACAACCCATCCTGGACAATGATCCCACACTTTCACAGGCCTTGGGTGGCAGGCCAGTCCTCGCCCACAGACAACCTGCCAACCTGAAGCATATTCTCACCAGTAACTGCACACTGCACCATAGTAACTCTAACTCAGGAACCAATCCATGCAACAAACCTCGATGCCAACTCTGCCCACATATCTACACCAGCGACACCATCACAGGACCTAACCAGATCAGCCACACCATCACCGGTTCATTCACCTGCATGTCATCATATGCCAGCAATGCCCCTCTGCTATGTACATCGGCCAAACTGGACAGTCTCTGTGGAAAAGGATAAATGGACACAAATCAGATATTAGGAATGGCAATATACAAAAACCTGTAGGAGAACACTTCAACCTCCCTGGCCACACAATAGCAGATCTTAAGGTGGCCATCCTGCAGCAAAAAAACTTCAGGACCAGTCTTCAAAGAGAAACTGCTGAGCTTCAGTTCATCTGCAAATTTGACACCATCAGCTCAGGATTAAACAAAGACTGTGAATGGCTTGCCAACTACAAAACCAGTTTTTCCTCCCTTGGTTTTCACACCTCAGCTGCTAGAAGAGGGCCTGATTGAACTAACCTCGTTCTCTCTAGCCTGCTTCTTGCTTGCATATATATATATATACCTGCCCCTGGAAATTTCCACTACATGCATCCGACGAAGTGGGTATTCACCCACGAAAGCTCATGCTCCAAAAATTCTTTTAGTCTATAAGGTGCCACAGGACTCTTTGCTGCTTTTACAGATCCAGACTAACTACCCCTCTGATACTTTATTACCTTTATTACTTTATTCTGGTTACTCAGAAGTCCAAACAACACAGTTCCCTTAAAGTGATCCAGCCTCAGGCTTCCATCCAGGTACCCACATCAAATATGATGAAAATTTCTGTAAATTTTATTTCATCATATAAAATAAAAGGTTCTACCAATTCCAAAGGATCGGACACATTACCTCCCAGGTTATTGAATATTCCAGATATTACCCAAATTCATGCTACAGCCAATTCTTATTAACTATAAAACTTAATTTAAAAAACAAGAGAGAAGGTTTGGTAAAAAGATCAATATACAGACATGAGTTCAATTCATTGAGGTTCAGATTCATAGCAGAGATGGTGAGCTTTGTAGTTGCAATGAGTTCTTTCAGAAATAGTTCACAGGTCCAATGTCCAAATATCATATTCAGGTCGTACCAGCATAACTGAGACCTCAGTTTTGCGACTCAGACTTCCCCTGATGAAGCCGAAGCAGATCTGAGATGACAGAATCAGGACCCAAGGATCTTTTATACAATTTCATGTCTTTTGACAAATTGGAAGTTCAAAAGGTAATTAGCATGACTTTGAAGGAGGTCCATGACTGGTACTTTGCTTTATGTTAATTCTATAGCTATTTGCTTGTTCCTCCACCATTTACAGATTAATTGCTATACCTTTCAAAGAGAGATGAATTCAGAGATATCCCCTGTTTACAATTAATTTAAATGACAGGATCTTCTTTTGACCTCTGAAGTATCAGAATACATCATAGACCAGAACTGTTGATTACATTGTTGACTCTACTCATACATATTGTGACAGACCCCGACCAGTGGGGTACAGGAGTCTGGTAGAAGGCAAATATACTGGGCACTGGATGAGTAGTTTTCTGTTCCCTGAGTGACCAGAGCAGGGGCTGCCCTAGAGCAATCAGGAACCTGCTAGAACCAGTTAAGACAGGCAAGCTAATTAAGACACCTGGCGCCAATTAAGAACTTACCAGAATCAATTATGTCAGCCAGGTTAATCAGGACACCTGGTTTAAAAAGGACCTCCCCCATCAGTTCTGGGGGGGCGAGCAAGAAGTGAGACAGCATGCTTCTGGAGGACTGAAGAGTACAATCATGATCAGGCTTCAGGAGGAAGATCCTGCAGTGAGAATAAAGAAAGTGCCGGGGGGAGGCCATGGGGAAGTAGTCCAAGGAGTTGTTGCTGTCACGCAGCTGATACAGGGGACATTGTAGACAGCTGCTACCCACAGGGCCCTGGGCTGGAACCTGGTGTAGAGGGTGGGCCCGCGTTCCCCCCCATCCCCTGATCAGACACAGGAGGAGTTGACCTGGTCTGTGAGCAACACCAGAAGGGAAGGTCCAATTTGGAAAGGGATCTGGCCTGTCCCCGACCCACTAGGTGGGATGCAGAGACCGCGGGGATTGTTCTCCATTTCCTCCATGCTGGCCAGTGATGAGGTTAGCTGAGTGAACAGCAGGTTTGAGCCTCTAGCAGAAGGAGCCAAACTGAGGGGCTGCCGTGAACGTCTGAGGCAAGCAAATCCGCCAAAAAGCGCAGGACCCACCAAGGAAGAGGAGGAACTTTGTCACAATATGTAAAAACACAAACATTCTCTCCCCACATGTCTTTTGAGAATTATTAGATCTGAGACTAGGGTTTTTTATTTCAAAAGGGCTAACTTTAAAAAATTAAGGAAATTAGTTAGGGAAGTGGATTGGCCTGAAGAACTTGTGAATATAAAGGCGGAGGAGGCCTGGAATTACTTCAAGTCAAAGTTGCAGAAACTATCAGAAGCCTGCATCCCAAGAAAGGGGAAAAAAATCATAGGCAGGAGTTGTAGACCAAGCTGGATGAGCAAGCATCTCAGAGAGGTGATTAAGAAAAAGCAGAAAGCCTACAAGGAGTGGAAGATGGGCGGGATTAGCAAGGAAAGCTACCTTATTGAGGTCAGAAGATGTAGCGATGAAGTGAGAGAGGCTAAAAGCCATGTAGAGTTGGACCTTGCATAGGGAATTAAAACTAATAGTAAAAGGTTCTATAGCCATATAAATAAGAAGAAAACAAAGAAAGAAGAAGTGGGACCGCTAAACACTGAGGATGGAATGGAGTTTAAGGATAATCTAGGCATGGCCCAATATCTAAATAAATACTTTGCCTCAGTCTTTAATAAGGCTAATGAGGACCTTAGGGATAATGGAAGGATGACAAATGGGAATGAGGATATGGAGGTAGATATTACCACATCCGAGGTAGAAGCCAAACTCAAACAGTTTAATGGGACAAAATCGGAGGGCCCAGATAATCTTCATCCAAGAATATTAAAGGAGCTGGCAGATGAAATTGCAAGCCCATTAGCAATAATTTTTAATGAATCAGTAAACTCAGGGGTTGTACCGTATGACTGGAGAATTGCTAACATCGTTCCTATTTTTAAGAAAGGGAAAAAATGTGATCCAAGCAACTATAGGCCTGTTAGTTTGACATCTGTAGTATGTAAGGTCTTGGAAAAAATTTTGAAGGAGAAAGTAATTAAGGACATTGAGGTCAATGGTAATTGGGACAAAATACAACATGGTTTTACAAAAGGTAGATCGTGCCAAACCAACCTGATCTCCTTCTTTGAGAAGGTAACAGATTTTTTTAGACAAAGGAAACTCAATGGATCTAATTTACCTGGATTTCAGTAAGGCATTTGACACGGTTCCACATGGGGAATTATTAGTTAAATTGGAAAAGATGGGGATCAATATGAAAATTGAAAGGTGGATAAGGAACTGGTTAAAGGGGAGACAACGGGTCGTACTGAAAGGTGAACTGTCAGGCTGGAAGGAGATTACTAGTGGAGTTCCTCAGGGATCAGTTTTGGGACCAATCTTATTTAACCTTTTTATTACTGACCTTGGCACAAAAAGCAGGAATGTGCTAATAAAGTTTGCGGATGACACAAAGCTGGGAGGTATTGCTAACACAGAGAAGGACCGGGATATCATACAGGAAGATCTGGATGACCTTGTAAACTGGAGTAATAGTAATAGGATGAAATTTAATAGTGAAAAGTGCAAGGTCATGCATTTAGGGATTAATAACAAGAATTTTAGTTATAAATTGGGACACATCAGTTGGAAGTAACAGAGGAGGAGAAGGACCTCGGAGTATTGGTTGATTACAGGATGACTATGAGCCGCCAATGTGATATGGCCGTTAAAAAAGCTAATGCAGTTTTAGGATGCATCAGGCGAGGTATTTCCAGCAAAGATAAAGAGGTGTTAATACCGTTATATAAGGCACTGGTGAGACCTCATCTGGAATACTGTATGCAGTTCTGGTCTCCCATGTTTAAGAAGGATGAATTGAAACTGGAACAGGTTCAGAGACGGGCTACTAGGATGATCCGAGGAATGGAAAACCTGTCTTATGAAAGGAGACTCAAAGAGCTTGGCTTGTTTAGCCTAACCAAAAGAAGGTTGAGGGGGGATATGATTGCTCTTTATAAATATATCAGAGGGATTAATATCAGGGAGGGAGAGGAATTATTTAAGCTTAGTACCAATGGGGACACAAGAACAAATGGATATAAACTGGACACTAGGAAGTTTAGACTTGAAATTAGATGAAGGTTTCTAACCATTAGAGGAGTGAAGTTCTGGAACAGCCTTCCAAGGGGAGTAGTGGGGGCAAAAGACATATCTGGCTTTAAGACTAAGCTTGATAAGTTTATGGAAGGGATGGTATGATGGGATAGCCTAATTTTGGCAATTAATTTAGCAATTGATCTTTGATTATCAGCAGACAAGTATGCCCAGTGGTCTGTGATGGGATGTTAGATGGGTTGGGATCTGAGTTACTATAGAGAATTCTTTCCTGGATGCTGGCTGGTGAGTCTTGCCCACATGCTCAGGGTTTAACTGATCGCCATATTTGGGGTCGGGAAGGAATTTTCCTCCAGGGCAGATTGGCAGAGGCCCTGGAGGTTTTTCGCCTTCCTCTGCAGCATGGGGCACGGGTCACTTGCTGGAGGATTCTCTGCAGCTTGAGGTCTTCAAACCACAATTTGAGGACTTCAATAACTCAGACATAGGTTAGGGGTTTGTTATAGAAATGGATGGGTGAGATTCTGTGTCCTGCATTGTGCAGGAGGTCAGACTAGATGATTATAATGGTCCCTTCTGACCTTAAAGTCTGAGTCTATTTATTTTGCAGGATGTTTAACCCTTTCTAGGCATGCAACAATTGATTTTTTTGATCCTCACTGTTTAGTAAGTTACTCTGTATGATCCAATTTGCATACTGAGTGAGTCAAGGACAGGAGCTGCATGGGCCACCTTAACACTGGCGATTTGACTGAGTGCTTTACTCTGCAGCCTTAATGCTTCTCTATAATGGGGTGTTTTTCGTGATGGAATAAAATACATTAAATACCATGGAGTATTTGTGTTGTAATAGAGCCTATCTAGTCTGGATGCTTAGGGCACTGCTCCTGCTGTTCTTACTGTACCGGACTAGAGAGCCAAGTCTGACAAAGGTTGACATGTATTGGGGATGGGGGAAGGATGCTTCACCCTCCCTCTCTAGGCAGAGCAGGGTGCACATTTTAGATCAGATTCCTCAGCACCCAGGAGTACCTGCAAGGGTTTTTCCCTTCCCTTCTGTTAGCACTTTGTCTCCTCCAGGAGGAGTAGGCTATGTTATATTGACTCAGGTGTCAAAGGGAGGATATTCAGACAACTAGGGTGGCTGTGCCATCCCTGCCCTGCAACCTTGGGTGCCTTACAATGGCTTGCTGAGATAGCTCCCACTTGGGCCACTCACAAACAGCCTTCCCATATGCAAGCCACACTCTGAGTATCTGTGTGTAACTGCAGCCTGCCAGCTACACCCTGTCTCTCACCAGTCTTGGTTATACTGCAGGGTGACCCCAACACAGCCCCAGTTCTGGATCTCTTGTCAGAAATGTATGTCCTGTACTGCCCAGCCATCTCCTGGACAGTACAAATATTTTAAGTCCATTATTCCTTTAAGGGAATAATGTATCTGTTTATTACTTTAAATGGAGTTATCCAGATGCTTCAACTTAAGCACACTGAATTAGATAAAACAGTAAAACAGTTATTAACTACAAAGAGGGAGATTGTGGGTACAAGTAAAAGAGGCCTAGAAGTCAGAAATGGTTACAAGAAAAATAGATAAAATGCTTTCTAGTGCTAACTTAGCAAACTATATTAGATTCAAGACAAATTTCTCACCATATGCTTCTAGTAAGGTTAGTGACCAAACTCTTCAGGTCAGGACCCCTCTGCCCCAGAATCCAATGGTGGTTCTCCTTTGTCATCTTAGGTGCAATGCCAAAGGCAGACAGGGAGAGAGAGAGGGTGGTGTTCCTCGTTTTTATAGTTTCAGTTCTTTTCTTGTAAAACATTTCCATTGGAGCACCAGAGGACAAAGAGTCCATGTGGAAGGATGTTCCATGCTGACTTTTTTCACCTGTTAGAGCTTTCTTTGTTTTTCCTTCCTGCTGGATCAGTCTGTTTACTACCTAAATGCAAATTAAGGCAAGCATACAATCCTTCCTTTGTTTAGGACAGACCTGACTTCTGCCTGGGCAGGGCTGTGTGGTTTGAACATAGGTATATCTCCATATAATAAAAAAAATATTAACCCATCTCATAGAACTGGAAGGGACCTTGAAAGATTGAGGCCAGTCTTCTGCCTTCACAGCAGAACCAAGTAGCATCCCTGACAGATTTTTCTACCATATTCCCTAAATGGCTCCTCCAAGGATTGAACTCACACCCCTGGGTTTAGCAGACCAATGCTCAAACCACTGAACTATCCCTGCTCCCCTGAGGGGAATATTTTAATTTCACATACAGTGTTGCCACGCGTATTTTATCAGGACAATATGTACCAGCAAATTGAGTTTTCAGATAATACCTTACAAAACCTACCTTGTACAAAGATTATTACACTACTATGCAAGGTGTGAATACAGAGGTGTATTCAGTCACAGAAGAGGTCATGGCAGTTCTCTGAATGGTGCTGCTGACAGAGCTAATTATATCAGCTGTAGAAAACTCACTCACCTTTGCTTCCTGGCATTGGGTGAGAGGAAGGAGAAATTGCTAGTTACAAGGTATAGGAAATGCAGTCTGAGGTCTGTCAAGCATTGACTGATGTGGAAGGGAGCAAAAGTACAGCTAGGTGTGTGTGTGATGGGGGAATTCCTGGATTTTCTTAATGAAAAATGAACTGAAGTGCTCTTGGCAGTCTGGATTGAAGATTCTTCACAAGGAAATGGTCAGTGGTCCTCAACCTTTTTCGTCTGGCGGGCGCCAGACGACGAGCCACGGAGGACTGTGGCGGTGGACGAGCATCCGCCGAAATTCCGCTGACAAGCGACAATGTCAATAGGCGTCGTTGCTGAAATGCCGCCGACAAGCAGCAGCATCCAGAGGCGTCGCCGCCAAAATACCGCCGAAAATTGGCAGCATTTCGGTGGCAACGCCTCTGGATGACACAGCCTGTTGACGGCATTTCGCCGGACGCTTGTCCACTGGCCAGAATGCGGGTGCAGTTAGACGCCCCGGAGGGCGCCATTGAGGACTACGTTGGGGACTTCTGGTCTAGATTGCTTGCTTTGTTTTTTAGGGTTTCACCTAGACGGCTTCTAAAGTCTGCAGGATGCTCATGGATTGCTGAGAATTTGGGAAAACATATAGACCCATTCTAAGAGTAATTCCCCAAACACTGCAAAACATTGTAAAAGGCACCAGTCATCATGGAGGACAACTGTTTCCAAGGTAAATATTCCCATGACAAGAACAAAATAAAACAGTTTTCAAAATGTTGAAATAACTTGGCTTTCTCAGATGTACAAATCAAAAACATGTTGTTGTCCAACAAGCCTCACACTTGCAAAAGCAAATTTTAAAACTTCTCTAGCAGCGGTGTATGACCAATATTTCAGGTGGATGGAGTTAGTTCTGGTACTGTTCAAGTGGAATCAAAATAGGACTTATAACAAAGCAACCACAACCTTAGCTACTCACAGGTGAGAGTGATGTTAGTTTTCTCTAATTATCACCTCCAGGTTACTTAAAAGATTATAGGCAGTGTGTAATTCACTGAAGCTACATAAGGCCAAAGGTTGCTGCTCCTGAAGCTAACTGAGGAACACACATACAGAGGCGGCTCTAGCCATTTCGCCGCCCCAAGCACGGCGGCATGCCACGGGGGTCGCTCTGCCGGTCGCCGGTCCCGCGGTTCCGGTGGACCACCCGCAGGCGTGCTTGCGGATGCTCCACCGAAGCTGCAGGACCAGCGGACCCTCCGCAGGCATGCCTGCGGGAGGTCCACCGGAGCCGCCTGCCGCCCTTCCAGCGACCGGCAGAGCGACCCCCCGCAGCATGCCGCTCCAAGCACGCACTTGACGTGCTGGGGCCTGGAGCCGCCCCTGCACACATAGCCAGTTGAAAAACTGGTCTCATTCTTTTGAGAGGGAGCAACTTGTGTCAGGCGACCCTGGTTGCCAGGGGTCCTGAGATTAAATCTTGGGCAAACCATCTGAGATGGGGAAGGTGGTACCTTTAAAGTTTATAAAATATTTCTCCAGACTAACTTATAAAATCCTTCACATGGGGGACATAGGCTCCAACACAGTGTCTTGTTGATAAAGCAGTCTATCTTAGGCCTTTTCTACACAGGAAAGTTGCACCGTTTTAACTTACATGGGTTTTAAAACGGATTTAGTTAAATTTGTATAAACTCCGTGTGGCCTAGCAAATAGAGCACTGGACTGGGACTCAGAAGACCTGATTCTATTCCCTGCTCTCTCACTGGCCTGTTGGGTGATCTTGGGCAAGCCAGTTAACTGCTCTGTGCCTCAGTTTCCCCATTTGTAAAATGAGAATGATGCTATTCATTTCCTTTGTAGTGTGTTGAGACCTACTGATCAAAAATACTAGACAAAAGCTATCCAGACTACTATTTTTTCAGTATAAGAATGTTTTTTTTCCAGTTTAGCTTAAGTCCATTGGGAACAAACTATGGCACAGCAGATTTAGATTAAATCTCAGGAAAAACTTCCTACCTCTAAGAACAGTAGGACAATGGAACAGACTGCCTAGGGAGGTTGTGAAAGCTCCTTCATTGGAGGTTTTCAAAAGGAGGCTGTAAAGCCATCTGTCTTGGATGGTTTAGACACAACAAATCCTGCATCTTGGCAGGGGGTTAGACTAGCTGACCTTTGGGTCCCTTCTAACCCTCTGGTTCTATGAAATTTCAGCTTAACTGCAATAAGCCTCTCTAAAACCAAAATAAGTATCCATACACCCAGGGATTGCACCAATTTAACTAAATCAGGTTAAATTCACACCTTGTGTTAAACTGGAGCATCTTCAAGTAGACCTTAAATTCAGGTCTGGGGTTCAAATTCTGGACATTCCCTGTAAGAGCGTGAAAGCTGTAGTCCCTTTAAATTTGATGACTGGGTTAAGCCTAAGTCATATGAGCAGAGATTTTCAAAGGAGCATAAGGGATTTAGGCATCAAAACACATTTAAAATTCAATGGGAGTTGGGCTTCTTGAAAGTGTCAGCCATGGTTCTTCCCCGGATGTACACCGTACATGGAGTCCAAATCAGAATTCTGGCTTTTTTGTCCAGTGCTCTGTCTCACCTTGGATATAATATCAGAGGGGTAGCCGTGTATCTTGCATCCGAAGAAGTGGGTATTCACCCACGAAAGCTCATGCTGCAAAACGTCTGTTAGTCTATAAGGTGCCACAGGATTCTTTGCCGCTTCTTTTGGATATAATGTAAGTGATGAAGAGAGTTCAGTGCGTACTGACCTAGGCATTTAAAAATATCCTGAACTGAAGTGTGCCTGTTCCTCTCCCATCTGGGGGCCAGGCCTTTCATAGAATCATAGAAGATCAGGGTTGGAAAAGACCCCAGGAAGTCATCCAGTCCAACCCCCCGCCCAAAGCAGGACCAACACCAATAAAATCATCCCAGCCAAGGCTTTGTCAAGCTGGGCCTTAAAAAACTCTATGGATGGAGATTCCACCACCTCCCTACATAACCCATTCCAGTGCTTCACCACGCTCCTAACGAAACAGTGTTTCCTAATATCCAACCTCGACCTCCCCTCTCCCTAGACAGGCTTATGTGTAGTGCTGGGGAGGAGCCGGTGGTCGTGGTACATGTAGGTACCAATGACGTAGGGAAGGGTAGGAGAGATGTCCTGGAAGCCAAATTTAGGCTGCTAGGGAAGAGACTGAAATCCAGGACCTCTATGGTGGCATTCTCAGAAATGCTCCCAGTTCCACGCGCAGGGCCAGGTAGGCAGGCAGAGCTTCAGAGTCCCAACGCGTGGATGAGATGATGGTGTAGAGAGGAGGGGTTCACGTTCATTAGGAACTGGGGAAACTTCTGGGATGGGAGGAGCCTATACAGGAGAGATGGGCTCCACCTAAACCAAAGTGGAACCAGACTGCTGGCACTAAACATTAAAAAGGTTGTAGAGCAGTTTTTAAATTAGGAGATGGAGGAAAGCCGACTGCTGCAGAGGAGCATGTGGATCGGACACAGACTTCTCTTAGGGGAGTGTCTGATGATAGAGAATCTCCAGGTTATAGTCAGGAGCAGAGGACGGAAGAGGATAATGTAAGGGCCGGATCAGATGATAAACAGTCACATAAAAAAGAATCTGGCACATCAGAAAAAGGCAGACTAATAAACAGGGACAAGTTTTTAAAGTGCTTGTACACAAATGCCAGAAGTCTAAATAATAAGATGGGTGCCTTGTGATAAAGGAGGATATTGATATAATAGGCATCACAGAAACCTGGTGGACTGAGAGCAATCAATGGGACACAATCATTCTGGGGTACAAAATATATCGGAAGGACAGAACAGGTCGTGCAGGGGGAGGAGCGGCACTATATGTGAAAGAAAGTGTAGATTCAAATGAAGTAAAAATCTTAAGCGAATCCACATGTTCCATAGAATCTCTATGGATAGAAATTTCATGCTCTAGTAAAAATATAACATTAGGGATCTATTATCGACCACCTGACCAGGACAGTAATAGTGATGATGAAATGCTAAGGGAAATTAGAGAGGCTATCAAAATTAAGAACCCAATAATAGCGGGGGATTTCAATTATCCCCATATTGACTGGGAACATTTCACTTCAGGACGAAATGCAGAGATAAAATTTCTCGATACTTTAAATGACTGCTTCATGGAGCAGCTGGTACGGGAACCCACAAGGGGAGAGGCAACTCTAGATTTAATCCTGAGTGGAGCGCAGGAGCTGGTCCAAGAGGTAAGTATTAGCAGGACCACTTGGAAATAGTGACCATAATACAATAGCATTCAACATCCATGTGGTGGGAAGAACACCTCAACAGCCCAATACTGTGGCATTTAATTTCAAAAGGGGGAACTATACAAAAATGAGGGGGTTAGTTAAACAAAAGTTAAAAGGTACAGGGACTCAAGTGAAATCCCTGCAAGTTGCATGGGCCCTTTTTAAAGACACCATAATAGAGGCCCAACTTCAATGTATACCCCAAATTAAGAAAAACAGTAAAAGAACTAAAAAAGAGCCACCGTGGCTTAACAACCATGTAAAAGAAGCAGTGAGAGATAAAAAGACTTCCTTTAAAAAGTGGAAGTCAAATCCTAGTGAGGCAAATAGAAAGGAGCACAAACACTGCCAACTTAAGTGCAAGAGTGTAATAAGAAAAGCCAAAGAGGAGTTTGAAGAACGGCTAGCCAAAAACTCCAAAGGTAATAACAAAATGTTTTTTAAGTACATCAGAAGCAGGAAGCCTGCTAAACAACCAGTGGGGCCCCTTGACGATCAAAATACAAAAGGAGCGCTTAAAGACGATAAAGTCATTGCGGAGAAACTAAATGGATTCTTTGCTTCAGTCTTCACGGCTGAGGATGTTAGGGAGATTCCCAAACCTGAGCTGGCTTTTGTAGGTGACAAATCTAAGGAACTGTTACAGATTGAAGTGTCACTAGAGGAGGTTTTGGAATTAATTGATAAACGCAACATTAACAAGTCACCGGGACCGGATGGCATTCACCCAAGAGTTCTGAAAGAACTCAAATGTGAAGTTGCGGAACTATTAACTAAGGTTTGTAACCTGTCCTTTAAATCGGCTTCTGTACCCAATGACTGGAAGTTAGCTAATGTAACGCCAATATTTAAAAAGGGCTCTAGGGGTGATCCCGGCAATTACAGACTGGTAAGTCTAACGTCGGTACCGGGGAAATTAGTCGAAACAATAGTTAAGAATAAAATTGTCAGACACATAGAAAAACAAACTGTTGAGCAATAGTCAACATGGTTTCTGTAAAGGGAAATCATGTCTTACTAATCTATTAGAGTTCTTTGAAGGGGTCAACAAACATGTGGACAAGGGGGATCTGGTGGACATAGTGTACTTAGATTTCCAGAAAGCCTTTGACAAGGTCCCTCACCAAAGGCTCTTACGTAAATTAAGCTGTCATGGGATAAAAGGGAAGGTCCTTTCATAGATTGAGAACTAGTTAAAGGACAGGGAACAAAGGGTAGGAATTAATGGTAAATTATCAGAATGGAGAGGGGTAACTAGTGATGTTCCCCAAGGGTCAGTCCTAGGACCAATCCTATTCAATTTATTCATAAATGATCTGGAGAAAGGGGTAAACAGTGAGGTGGCAAAGTTTGCAGATGATACTAAACTACTCAAGATAGTTAAGACCAAAGCAGATTGTGAAGAACTTCAAAAAGATCTCACAAAACTAAGTGATTGGAAAATGGCAAATGAAATTTAATGTGGATAAATGTAAAGTAATGCACATTGGAAAAAATAACCCCAACTATACATACAATATGATGGGGGCTAATTTAGCTACAACGAGTCAGGAAAAAGATCTTAGAGTCATCGTGGATAGTTCTCTGAAGATGTCCACGCAGTGTGCAGAGGCGGTCAAAAAAGCAAACAGGATGTTAGGAATCATTAAAACGGGGATAGAGAATAAGACTGAGAATATATTATTGCCCTTATATAAATCCATGATACACCCACATCTCGAATACTGTGTACAGATGTGGTCTCCTCACCTCAAAAAAAGATATTCTAGCACTAGAAAAGGTTCAGAAAAGGGCAACTAAAATGATTAGGGGTTTGGAGATGGTCCCATACGAGGAAAGATTAAAGAGGCTAGGACTCTTCAGCTTGGAAAAGAGAAGACTAAGGGGGGATATGATAGAGGTATATAAAATCATGAGTGATGTTGAGAAAGAGGATAAGGAAAAGTTATTTACTTATTCCCGTAATACAAGAACTAGGGACCACCAAATGAAATTAATAGGCAGCAAGTTTAAAACAAATAAAAGGAAGTTCTTCTTCACGCAGCGCACAGTCAACTTGTGGAACTCCTTACCTGAGGAGGTTGTGAAGGCTAGGACTATAACAATGTTTAAAAGGGAACTGGATAAATTCATGGTGGCTAAGTCCATAAATGGCTATTAGCTAGGGTGGGTAAGAATGGTGTCCCTAGCCTCTGTTCGTCAGAGGATGGAGATGGATGGCAGGAGAGAGATCACTTGATCATTGCCTGTTAGGTTCACTCCCTCTGGGGCACCTGGCATTGGCCACTGTCGGTAGACAAATACTGGGCTAGATGGACCTTTGGTCTGACCCGGTACAGCCGTTCTTATGTTCTTATGCACTGCAACTTGAGACCATTGCTCCTTGTTCTGTCATCTGCCAGCACTGAGAACAGCTGAGCTCTATTCTCTTTGGAACCCCCTTCCAGGTAGTTGAAGGCTTCTATCAAATCCCCCCTCACTCTTCTCTTCTGCAGACTAAACAAGCCCAGTTCCCTCAGCCTTGCCTCACAAGTCATGTGCCCCAGCCTCTGATCATTTTCGTTGCCCTCCATTTTCCATCCGAAAATCAGTACACACTCCCTCTCCGCTGCTGTAGTTCAGACATTCAGCATGAAATGATATGTGCCTTAGGATCAATGAATGGACAACTGTCCTTGGGATTGTCAGAAGAAGCATGGATGGGGTCAGGAGGGAGGACATGTACTGCAGGGGCCATAAGCTTGGTTCTGCCTGAGGAGTGGGATGGAACGAGGGATATGGAGGTCAATGCATAACAAAGATGCTGCCATTAATTGGCAGGAGTCAATTTACCTGCAAGCTTTCTCCACACAAACACCTTGGTGTGCATGCTCAGTTTTCCCTGTGGAAAGGTTTCAGGTCTATAGTTCACTCTGGAAGGGGCTCTCAGAGAGAAGGTATTTTTTGTCTAACACTTATCCACAAAATAGTTCTTCCCCAGGAGGTGCACACGTTCATTTTCTCTATGAAAAAGGCCAAGATACGGGTTTTGTCCTTTCAAAAGATTCACACGTATGAGACTCCACATGCAAAGTCTCAACAGAATGTTTTCTGTCAACAGAGCTTTAATGACAAATACTGGGCCATGCCCTTTGCCCTGTCCCACAGCTCAGCAGGGGATTCCCCTAGCCCAAGAACAGTCTTCCCTTCCCTTGATAAGCACAAACCAGCTCCTCTCATTTGCAATTGTATAACATACCTGTGGTAACTGCACAGAAAAATCTTCCCAAAGATTCTCAAAACAGTGGTCACTGGGCACTTGCTAGCAGTAAATGATGAGGTGGCAGGTCACATGGTGTTGGCTCCTCCTCCTTGACAAGAGTGATCATGTGCTTGTTAAAAAGTATTAAACACGTCTTGTCATGCCAGCTAGGAGTTTTATTACAGAATTTTAACAAATAGCTGACATAAAACAGCTCAAAATGAATACCACTCCCACCCACTGCTACTGCTTACAGGAATTGTACTAGGTGTATAGCACCAGCAGTAGGTTAAGTGGATATTAGCAACAATACTATCACTTTTCCAGGCGCACATGTCCAACGTATGGTAACAAAACTCATATAAAAGCTAAACCAAATAACCTTATCTTGCATTTTACTGGAAGCTCAGGTTCTTTCAGATAAGCAAGTTCAGCTCTGGGAACTTATGGTGACAACGTCCCCACTGATTTTAACTGCCATGGTGGAGTATGGAGTAAGAGGCACCTCTCAGATAACAAGATCCCCCCACTGAGCTTCAGCTGAATGCAAGAAAGCCAGGCCAGAAACTTGAGTGCAGGTGTTATGTATCCATGTTGTCTGTGACTCTCTGGAGATGGGCAGCTGTGTTCTCCATTAGAAGGAACTCCCAAGTGGACTTTAGAAGTAGTCACAAGTAGAACACACTGCAGCAATCCAAGATGGAACTGACATGATGTAGAGGAGAGTTGTTGGATCTTCACTGGAGGGGAAATGGATGTAGGGCTCTGGACAGAGGCAGATAGTGAAAGGGAATATGGTCCACAGATGGTGTTTGTCAAGGATTAGAAATCAGCGAGGAGGTAGGAATCAAAGAGTAGTAACAAATGTCATTTGCAACTTGAAAAGAGGTTAATGGATGCCCACAAGCATCTGTACTAGGAGGACTGGTGGTGTTAAATAGTTTAATGATTGGGGAAAGGGGAGGAACAGTGAAGTATCAGTTTGTGATGGACATGCAATTATTGGGGAGATAGCCCAAACACTGTGATTGGTGATGCTGATTTCCTGGGATCTGTATCCAAATAAAACACTTATAAACAGAGTGGTGCTGTTAAAGTCAAGAGCTGCACTACTGTTAAATTTAAAACTAATTCAGGGGTGGAGATGACTTGTAACGATTTGTAAGATCATTACAGTTAAGTTAGAGCAACTCAGGGTCCTGTTCACTAGTGCAGGGAGACATAAGTTGTCTAGGCAATTTAAATCCAATACTAGTCACAACAGCAAGGAGTCTATGTGTGTGTGTGTGTGGGGGGGGGAATCACGTTTGTTATAGGGCCCATTACCCGTACCCACTAGACTAAGCCACGTCTGTTCAGAAAGGCCCCACACAAATGCACAGAAGAAATCCCACTGTTTCTCAGAATGAGCAATGGGAGAGAATAATATGATCGTGCATTACTGAGCCAACAGAATGCTGTGTGACTATAGTGCGTATTATGAAAAGATAGGAGCATACCGTTATTTGTACAGAAGTGGCTAAATAAAACTGGAGGTGGGGGGAGAGGTATATTCTTCTCATTTGATGCAGGACCAGGGATGGTGGGAAGTTGGGGAGAGAGGTGGCTTAAGTTTTCATCACCTTTGCAGCCTCTTTCTTGTGGAGTTGGCTCACGGCCACTTTGGTTCCTGGTGCAACATACAGCTGTCTAAATTGGTGTCAATGACATCCTGCTGCTTATAATCCCAAGAAGTTGGAGAGGAATGGGGGAGTCAGTGTAGAGTCATTGCCCCAGTGTTGTGCCACCTGGGCATTCCCAGGTAGATAGTTAAGCCTGCTTTCTGGCTGTGTTGTGCCACCAGAGCAACACAAAATAGCTGTACTGAAGGGGAGAATTAGGGGCTTCCTCTCTAAATGAGCAGATGCAATAGTATTCTTCTCACTAGATACAGCTAGAGGAGTCTGGCAAGTACGGCTCTATTCTGGCAGTGACAAGCTGACAATTGTATCACTACTTGGCAGATATGGCTTTCACTGCCTCCTGTTCAGCATTTCAAATGTCTCAGAAATCATCCAAAGAGAAATGAGATTCGATGCGGCCAGCAGGGAATGAAGGTTTATGTGGATGACATCATAGGTAAGGGAAGCCTGTGGAACAACTTAACCTAAGGCTAGAGCAAGTTCTGAAGGCTACGAAGGATGCGGGACTAAAATTAAAAAGATAAAAATATATGCAACAACAAACTGGCTATGGTTCTTAGGACATAGGATTGATAAAGAAGGGGTGGGGTTAGCAATAGAAACAAAGCCATAGCTGAAAGGTCGCCTCCTACAATCAGAACTGGGGCTGTTCCTCCGTATGGCTGAATGCTGGAGAATCTTCATACTTAATCATTCTCAAAAGGCCAAGTCTTTTATGAATTGCTTAAAACTATGTGTGAATCTGGAATAAAGCACAGAGGCACACTTGTGGGGTTTTAAAATATCTGCTGACCACATTTAAACTGTATTTTATGATCTACAGTTCTTTCTACATATGCTGGTAGCTATGGTATTGATGGGTTGTTACTCTAGTTACAGAATCTGTGGAAATTGAGCAATTGGAATATGATTTAGAAAAATACTGGTTTGAAATTTTCAAAGTCAACTAGAAGACTTAGCCCCAGAACATTTGTAGGGCTAAATACCCTAGAGGGCTTTGCAAATCTTGACCTATTATGCATTCAGATTCCAAGAGCAGGTGTGCTCAAAGAGAGAGAATGTCTAGCAAGCATGTGGCCATGTAAGAGAGTCACAGGCCACATGTGTGAACTTGATAATGTCATATTGGTGACAGACCACAAAGTGCTTGTATTTTTAATAAACAGTATAGACCCAAACAAGATACATATTAAATACCAGAGATTGCTCATGTGTTTGAGATATAAATGTATTGCAGAATAGACACATAGGTGACTGTCCACCTTGTTAGAAAGACCACAGAGGTGACTGACACTGCACCGAGGAGCTCTAGCAAGCACCCAATTCTCCAGAGGCGTGGGATGATGTAGAAGCCCACATATGTGCTACTTAGCATATCCACTCACTCTCACTACAGAACTGATTCAAACAGCTGCTTGGGCTGATACACCACCGGAAACCAAGGTTATGGTTGGCTTAATTATTTATCAGAGGTTTAGCATCCAGTCTATGGATTTGTATGTTATGAAAGGTGAACTTTCTGAAGATGAAGGTTGATTACGTATAGCATTTGTACTGTGTTCTTACAGTCCTTGTAAAGGATACATTGGGGGGAGGGATAGCTCAGTGGTTTGAGCATTGGCCTGCTAAACCCAGGATTGTGAGCTCAATCCTTGAGGAGGCCACTTAGGGGTCTGGGGCAAAAATTGGTCCTGCTAGTGAAGGCAGGGGGCTAGACTCAATGACCTTTCAAGGTCCCTTCCAGTTCTAGGAGATTGGTATATCTCCAATTATTACCTTACATGAGGAATATTAAGCCCTCAGAAATGCTGGAAGGAGCCCTAATGTCCATGTGATAGCCCACTTGTAGGGTGAAAACATTAATCTTGCAGAATGACCTGACAAACACAACTCAAAAAATTTCCCATTGCCACAGGGCTACCCAATAGGCTTTGGAAAAGAACACTAGATGTGTGTGAAGAGGAGACATGCTTGTTTGGTAACCACTATTTTTCTAGATTTGTAAGAAGTCCACTTCTTGCTAGACCAGGGGTGGGCAAACTTTTTGGTCCAAGGGCCACATCTGGATGAGGAAATTGCATGCAGGGCCATGTGAGGGGGGGTGCAGGAGGGAGTGCAGGATGTGGGGAGGGGATGCAGTGTGCAGGAAGGGGCACAGGGCAAGGGGTTGGGGTGCAAGAGGGGGTGCAGAGTGCAGGAGAGGGCTCAGGGCAGGGGACTGGGGTGAAGGACAGGTTCAGGGTGTGGGCTTCAGCCTGGCGCTGTTTAACTTGAGCAGCTCCAGAGTGGCAGCGGCATGCAGCGGGGCTAAGGCAGGCTCCCTGCCTTCCCTGGCTCCACGCCGCTCCTGGAAGTGGCCAGCACCATGTCCTTGCGGCCCCTGGTGGAGGGGGGGCAGAGGGCTCCGTGCACTGCCCTTGCCTGCATATACCTCCCCCAAAGCTCTAACTGGCTGCAGTTCCCTGTTCCCAGCCAACGGGAGCTGCGGGGGGTGGTGCCTGCAGACGAGGGCAGCGCACAGAGCCCTCTGTCCCACTCCCCCAGGGACTGCAGGGACATAGTGCCAGCTGCTTCCAGGAGCCGCGTGGAGCCAGGGCAGGCAGGGAGCCTGTCTTAGCCCCGCGGCGCCATGGGCTGGATCTGGCCCGCGGGCCGTAGTTTGCCCACCCCTGTGCTAGACCCACCAGTAAACAGGGCTTAGCAAAGTAAAAAGAATTTTTTCTCAATTTGAAATCTGGAAATAATTTCTGACAATGGGACATAAGTTGCCAGTTCTGAATTCCAACTTTGGGGGATATAGTACGTCAAGCACATTAACTCCAGTCTTCACCACCCACAAAGGAATGCAGTGGCAGAGAAGACAGTAGATATTAGAGAATTCTACAACAAAAAGACCCCGTACTAGCTCTGCTGAGCTGTAGGGCAAACCTTCACGTTAGTCATCAGAGTTAACTCAGGGCAGCTGTTCATGGGTTGACAGCTAAGAACAACATTGCTATTCTCAGAGGTAAATTTTAGGTCTGAGTGGCCCTGGTCAAAGGATGTGAAGCTGAGAGGCGCCAAATCTAAAAGGTGTTTTCTTTTGGCTTTCTTCTTTAACTGTCAGAATACTGCCTGGAGCTTACTCAAAGGTAAACTAGGAAACTCAGACCTGAAAAAACTGGATGAGAAGTACTGAACACCACTAGCTCCTAACAGCGGAACAAGCTGCACACAGAGATTCTATTTGGTCAAAACTAATTAAGGAACTCGGTACAGAGGAAGAGGAAGTATCTTCAGCTGGTTCCAAGCCCAGCAGGACTGATGTGACCCTAACTGCAATGGTACTATCACCACTGCCTTAGTGAAGGGAGGTAATCCTGTTGAATCCTACTGAACAGCACTTTCCCTCTCTGGTATTTGAATTTTCAAATGACTCAACTGGACAAAACCCTCCTCAAGGTCAGAAGACAAGACCTAACTGTAGGTGGAGCTGGGATATTTAATTTTTATTTATTTAACATTTTTATTACCTTGTTTATACTGGGGGAAAATGTGAGGATATGTGTCCTTAAATCTGTAGCAGAAAGCCAGGCAGTTGGAGGCTGAAGGACAGTTGTAGGAGATGCCTATAGGGAAATAGAAAGAGAACAACTTTAGGAATAATTCTGTTTTCTTTAGTTTAAAACAGTTCTGTGTTAGAAGAAAGTAACTTTTTCTGTGGGGGCATGATGCTAACTGCTTGGGTTTAGGAAGGAACTCTACTTACATGGGCATAATATTCCTTTATTGGTCCATTGGAGTTTACTCCATTTCAAGCATCTAGTTCTCATCTTGCCACCAACTGGGTTATCTATAATCTAATAATAGGCTAGGATCAGCTGTGGACCCAGTAGGCCCCTAAAGCAGCAATATATTTTGGCAAAGGTCAGGCATACTCCTTCAATTGATGGTTCAGCCCAAGCCTCCATACATACATCTTAATGCTTTCCTTTTTCTTCCATCTCATCTGGATTGTGATGTAGTCAGTTCTCTTTCAGCCAGAGCTCTATCTTGGTCAGGCCTGGGGAAAATAATGATGTTGTATAGTACAATTACATGGACAAAAGCCTTAGTACTTTGTTTCATCACCATATTGCTGCTACTGCAACCCTTGCCCTCTTCAGGGATCTGCTGGGTGCCTCTCCTCATTGCCAACTCTGTGCTCCCTCACTCAGGGGCTCCCTTTCCCCAGCTGCCCAGAACTGCTGCCTCCCTCAGGAGGAAAGTCCCCACCCAAGGGTAGGGCCCTGTTCTTGGTTTAACTCTGACCCCGACTCACTATCTGCTGCAGGGTGTGGAGGTGTGATTTGACAGACAGCAGGGGATGAGTAGGCCTAAGGCTGCCACTATGGCCTCTCCTCCTTTGCCCCATTCTCCTGCCTCCCTTTTCCAGCACTTCCTACCCCATCCCCCACCTTGCCTCCTTTCCCATCCCCCAATTCCCTCTGATATCCCACTCGCCCCCCCCCAGTCCCCCTGCTGCCCCTTCCCCTCAACTCCCTCTCCCGCCTCCGGCCCCAACATACTCCCAATCCTGCCCACTATCTCCCGCAGCTCTAATCTTCCCCCCACTCCCCCCCGGCTCGAATCGCCCCTCCAGCCCGCACAGTCCCCCGGCTCTGATCTGCCCCTTCCCCGCACTGCCTCAGTCCAGGCGCCCGCTCCCCCATCGGCGCGGCCCCTTTAATTCCCTCGCTCCTCTCCCCCTCCCCCTCCCCCTCCCGGCCGCTCCAGCCTCCATTTTCCAGCGGATCCGGCACCTGGAGGCAACGGCGGCGGCGGGAGCGGCCCAGACCCCCCAGCCCGGGCATGGCTGCCAACATGTACCGGGTCGGAGGTAAGTCCCCCCCCCTCCGGGGGCCCGAGTCTTCCTCCCCCCCGCCGGCCGCTCCTCCCCGTGGGCGAGCGGCGCGTCACGGGCCCCCCGCCCCGCCGGGAGCAGGGGGAGTCCGGGCAGGGGGCCGGCGGGGACAGGGTTTGGGGAGGAGGGGCAGAGTTGGGGGCTGGCAGGGGATGGGTGCGGTGGGGCCAGGGGGCTGTAGGGGTGGGAGTAGAAGTTGGGGTGGATGTGGGGCGGGGCTGGGTGGGTTTGGGGATTGTAGGGCTGGGGGCAGAGTTGGGGGCTGGCAGGGGATGGGTGCCGTGGGGCCAGGGGGATTGTAGGGGTGGGAGTAGAATGTGGGGTGGGGCTGGGTGGGTTTGGGGCTGGTGGGGGCAGAGTTGGGACGAGAGGTGGGGGGGCTGTGTGTTTGGGTGTTATGGGGTGGAGTTGGGGGGCTGGCAGAGGATGGGTGTTCCAGGGCCAGGAATTGTAGGGGTGGGGGTAGAATTTGGGGCTTGCGTTAAGGAAATTGGGGGGGCTGGGTATGTTTACTGATTGTAGGATGGGGGCTGGTATGCGATGGGCGCTCTGAGGTGGGAAGGGGGTTGTAGGGATGAGATGGGGAGGGTTAGTGTGTGTGGAGTTGGGGGAGAGGCGGGTGGGTGGGGTTTAGGGCTCTGGTGCCGGTAGAGGAAGAGTGTCATGGGGCTGAGAGGGTATTAGGGCTGGGGAATTGGAGGGGGAAGGTTCATGGGGTGTGTGGGGTGAGGGAGTGGGGTTGGATGGGGTGCAGTGCTGAGGGTTGTGGAACTAGGGAGATGTGTGGGAGCAGAGTTGGGGGTGGGGGAGTGTGGAGCAGAGTTGTGGGCCAGAGTTGTGGGCTGAGTGTTGGGGATGGGCTTTCAGAGTAGGGTTGTGGGTTGATAAGTATGTGGGGGGGTGCAGAGTTGGGGGATGTAGGAGTGAAGAGGTGCTTGTGTGGCTTTGCGTGGGCTGAGGTGGAGGACTAGGAGAGGCTTTCTTAGTAGTTCATACTGTGTGGGTGGGGTGCTGTGGGTGCATGGAGTATGGATGTTTGTGGAAATAGTTCTGCTGGTTTCTGTCTTCTCTCCCCACCATTGTTTTATGGTGGGTTTTGCTTGACTCCTACCTCTTCCGTTCTAGGCATCCTGCTCAGAGTCCCACACTTCTGTCTGACTGTCCCATGTTTAACTCATGTAAGGAGAAAGGAGAGGATACAGGAGTATGGGGTTGAATTATAGGGAATTTAAACTTTGAAAGGGTGGCCTGGTGTGGATTCATCCTTAGCTGGTTTCCTGGATGACAGCTGTGCTGTGGAGCTTTCTTAGGGCTAGTCTACACTTACCTGCCAGGTCGACGCGGTGAGTTCGACTTCTCGGAGTTCGAACTATCGCGTCTAATCTGGACGCGATAGTTTGAACTCCCCGCGCGCTCCGGTCGACTCCGGTACTCCACCACTGCAAACGGCGGTGGCGGAGTTGACCTTGGAGCCGCGGACTTCGATCCCGCGGCGTCTGGACGGGTGACTAGTTCGAACTAGGGTACTTCGAGTTCAGCTACGCTATTCACGTAGCTGAACTTGCGTACCCTAGTTCGACCCCCACCCTTAGTGTAGACCTGCCCTTATTCCTGGGAGTGAGGTGGGGAGGAATAGTACAAGGGGGTTCTGTTCTGTATCAGCCCCCCACATCTAAGAATGCCCCATTTCCTTTGGCATCCAGAGGCCATTATGGTGCTATCAATTCCAGGAAAAATGGATTAATGAAGAAGATATGGCAGGAGTGACAGGCAATGCAAAGAGTGGCAGGAGACCAAGTCCTAGTCCTGGCTTCCAACTATTGTCCTTTTTCCTAATCTTTCTCCCTCACCTTGGCCTAGCTTTTATAGTCTCTTGCTTTTGTCTCCCCATTAGGTACCTCTTACTTTGTCACATCTATCCACATCTCTGATTGTATTTGGCTTGGTGAGGAGATATGATGTGGCTCTCATCTGTCATAACTTTGCCTCTTTGGCTTCAGAGAATGCTGAGCATAACTGCTATGGATTGGGTTTATTGAGGGCAGGATTTTGAAGGAGATAAATTGTACAGGTTTGTGTCTCTTGGTTCCTGTTGTGATTTATAAAACAGATTACTTCACATGGATTGACCATTTGTTTGGCATTTAATTCAGTCTCACAGGTCTTGCTGGAATCTCATCTCTGGAGCATTGAATGCCAGGAACCCTGTTCTGTGGGTCATATTGTTTAGGGAAAGGCTATTAGCCAAAGTTACCACTCCCCATTATTTTACATATGGATGGGGCCTTTACTTGACACACAATACAAGCCCTATATAGACGATCCAGCAGTGTCTAGATGACTATTGCTATTTGAAGACATTAGTTCAGTCTGAGCTAATGAAGGAGGTTGTGTTGGTTGTATCACCTTGAAAGGAGAGAACCTCCCATTTCAAAATTGGCTATGTGTGCACATCTCGAAAGGGCCATCTTCATACGTTTCTGATTCCCTGATGAATACTTGTTTTTGGTCGTCCAGGCTTATTGTTGGGAGTTACTTTAGCATCCATCGGAATTCTGCGCCCTGCAGAAAATACATTCTTCCGGAAAGGTGCTGCAGTTGCAACTTTCATTCACCGGGAACTGCTGTGGCACCAGAACAGAGTGGCTGCTCTTGGGTGGGAGAAGCCCCACCTCAGATAGGGAAGAAAAAGAGGCTACCTTTCTCACAGTGCCTAGCCCATGGGGGTCAGGTCGTCAGGAACGGGATATGGAGTAGATGGATGTACAGTGTGGGGCACATGGGGCTTCTGGGGGGTCACAGATGTGGGGGGATGGGTGGCAGCTGAATGGGAGTGGGGGTACAGGGCCACATGGGGATGGGAGGAGGGGAGTACATGGGCGGAGGAGGGTGTCTGAGTGGGGGTGCAAGGACAGATGGCGGTGAGGGAGTACAGGGACATATGGGGCAAGTGTACCTGACTGAATGAGAGGCTAGGGGTCAGCCAGGGTCTGCATGGTGGAAGCTCACTAACAATCCCTACTCACTCCCCAAAAAACCCTTGTTCCATACTTCTCCAACCCATACCCAACAACCCTCCCAAGTTCACACTCAGGCTCTTTCCCAGTAATGACTTCCCTCTCCTTCAGCTCCTCCATTACCCCTGACTCCCCTGAGCCTTTGTGGTGCTTCTGAAGGGTACAGTAAATACATTTCTGTATTGTAGTTTAAATGAATTATTACTCAGAGTTGTGTATTAATATGCCTAGTAAGGAATCTGTTAGTCAAAAAACATTTCCTGAATCTTTTTTGTTGTCTGTATTGTTACAGACATAGTTGCTGACAGGTATTTTGAAATCAATTACCAAAATAATTGAAATTTGCATGATTATATTATGTTGACAAAATATGCAGAATTTTAAAATATTGTGTGCAGAATTTTTAATTTTTTGGTGCAGAATTCCCCCAGGTATAGGGAATGATGACCGTGGTATATTGACTAAAGAGCCAATGACTGCCATAATCGTAATGGGTGTGTACTAGATAGTTTTTGTCTCAATAGACATAGGTGGCAATACTTTCTAAACTTATTTTGATGTTGGGATTGGCAGAAGTCATAGTGAAGATTCCTTTATTATAGTCTTGTCATAAACTTGTGCAAACTGTTGTCAGGGCTCACCTTTGCTGCAGTAGATGTGTGGAACCTATTTTATTTCTGTCCTTGGAAACTAACAGCATTTTCTAATATAGACTATAATGCACCTAGTGGACCTCTCTGTCTTTGTAGGACACTTTAGCTATCTTTTACCCTCTAATGTTGACACAGTAGTTTCTAAATATCATCTTCCTTAAAACCATCCTCACAGTCACCAGGGTGTATAGATGACCTGCAGCAGATGAAATGTAAAATAAAGATGCCACAGCATCAGGAGCAGACATTAAGCACTGAGTTTGACTGATCACCCTTAAAGAACTGTTAGAAGTCATGTGCCTTGAATATAATAGAAGTGGAGAAGAAAAGCTTCACCATAGCATCTATGAAAGCCCAAACAACCTGAAATCTTCTGGGTAGTAGACAGCATGGTGATTGTGGTCTGCTTTTGTTTGGAAGCAGTCAAATGTTTGACAAGATTGATTAGGTTTGCAGTGACTGGCTGCCTGTATAATGGCAGATCCTTCTGGATTTCCTGTTTATACAAATGTAGTTGAACAAATGTGACACCTAAAGATAGTGGAGAGCTTTGGGCTGTGACCTACAGCTTGGGGTTATGTCCCTGCTAGCTAGTGAAGTCATGAGGTGGATAAGTTTTATGTTCACTGTTATCTGAGTGCTAACTCCTCCACTCAGGAGGGCAACGTATCGGAACAGTTATGTCCATGTTCAAGAAGCCACCTCTTGATACTGACAGTCCTGCTAACGATAGTCCTGTCTATAACATCTTCTTGGAGAAACTTAGTGGAGTTTTAAGAGTTACCGTTTGATTCAGGTGTTAGGCCTGGATATAGAATAGAGTAGAGCTAATTTTGTGAGTCTATCTTACTGTCTTACAAAAGAAAAAAAAGCCACATGATATCAGTCTTTACAATAAAAATATTGTTAATGCATCATTAGGGACCAGGAGTTGACTTTTTTTGTTTTCTCCTATGTGATATATCGCCTGTAGAATCTGTGGAACTCCCCAGGATTTTCTTCTTATGGCCCCTATCATTATAGTGTCTGATCGCCTTTCCCATATTAGTGAATTTATCCTCATGACACCTTAGTGATATAGGCAAGTAATATTATCCACTCTCTTTCAGATGGGGGAACTGACACACAAAGATTAAGGAAATTTGTGCCAGAGCTAAGGATTGAATGCAGATCTTGGGAGTCCCAGTCAGTACCTTAACTGTAAGGCCATCCATCTACCTTATTCTGTCACACCTCCTATTCAGTGTGTATGTGAAGTTGATAACACTGCACTCTCACCATCTCATCTATCAATATAACACTCAGCTCTGTATCATATCTCTTTCCTCAGACCCAAGTGGTGGTGTCTGCTTTCCCAGCATTTAGCTGAAGTTGAGTCTTGGTTGAAGCTGAACTGAGGAGAGGAAATAATCAGCAGAAATGGTGAGAGTGAGGTCTGCTTCCTGGAATGTGAGGGTAGGCTTGCCATTTGCCAACAAGCTTTGCAGTTTAGTGATCCTATTCAATTCATGGCTGCTTCTGGATTATCAGGGCTCAGCAGTAGCCAAGCGTGGGGTTTTTCATCATCTCCTTGCAACTTTTTCTTTATGTGGAGCTTTCCCACAGCGTTCTAGGATTTTGTCCTCTCCAGTTTGGACTACTGCAATGTGCTTTAGTTTTAGGCCACACTTGAAGACTTATAGAAACTTCTGCTGGTTCCGGCTGTTACCATCTCAGGGTACGTCTACACTACGGGACTATTCCGAATTTGCATAAACCGGTTTTGTAAAACAGATTGTATAAAATCGAGTGCGCGCGGCCACACTAAACACATTAAATCGGTGGTGTGCGTCCACGGTCCGAGGCTAGCATCGACTTCTGGAGCGTTGCACTGTGGGTAGCTATTCCGTAGCTATCCCATAGTTCCCGCAGCCTCCCCCGCCCCTTGGAATTTCCGGGTTGAGATCCCAGTGCCTGATGGGGCAAAAATCATTGTTGCGGGTGGTTCTGGGTAAATGTCGTCAGTCACTCCTTCCTCTGGGAAAGCAACGGCAGACAAGCATTTCGCGGCTTTTTTCCCTGGATTGCCCTGGCAGATGCCATAGCATGGCAATCATGGAGCCTGTTTTGCCTTTTGTGACTGTCACCGTATGTGTACTAGATGCCGCTGACAGAGGCGATTCAGCAGCGCTACACAGCAGCATGCTTTTGCTTTTGCATGACAGCAGAGATGGTTACCAGCCATAGTGTACCATCTACCAATCCATAAATTGGTAAAAAGATGATCATGGTTACCAGTCCTTTTGCACTGCACCATCCGTTGCTGTCATAAGTGCCCCTGGCTGCTGTTAGCCAGGGGCGCAAAAGCCAAAATTGGGAATGACTCCCTGAGTCAATCCCTCCTTTTTGGTATCTAAAAATAGAATCAGTCCTGTCTAGAATTTGGGCAAGTGTACTAGAGAACCACTGTATCATAGAACCAGAAAGCACAGATGCTCTGTGTCAGATCCAGCAGAAATTATGAGCTGTATGCTATTCACAGGGGGTGCTCCTGCAACAACCCCACCTGTTGATTCCGTTCTTCCCCCAGCCTTCCTGGGCTACCGTAGCATTGTCCCCCCACTTGTGTGATGAAGTAATAAAGAATGCAGGAATAAGACACAGTGACTTGTTAGTGAGAAATGAGTGGAAGGCAGCCTCCAGCTGCTATGATAGTCCAGACACGACATTAAGAAGTGTGGAGGAGAGGAGCCCAGCATTGCGCTGCTAGTCCAGGGGCAATTGAATCTTTTCTTTACACATGAAGGGTGGGGGCTGATGGAGCTCAGCCCCCTGTTGCTATGATGAGGACGGTTACCAGCCATACTGCACCATCTACCAGGAAAAATTAGGGCCAGGCGCCCTTGATCGACCTAACGGATGCTAGTCGGCATGGTTACCAGTCCTTTTGCACTGCCCCATGTGCCAATAGGCTGATGATGACGATGGGTATCAGTCATATTGTACCATCAGCCACCCATGGCGGGGGGGGGGGGGGGAGCAAGGATGTTGGTGTTGAGTGCTGCAGCATCGTGTCTATCTGCAGCATTCAGTAAAGATAGGGTGACATGTAAAAGAGTCAAGAGAGGATTGTTTTCCCTTTCACTTCTGGGGGTGGGGGGGGTGCGTAAATTGCTGAGCTATGCCCTGACCCACCGTGGACACTGTTTTTGACCCTAGAAGCATTTGGAGCTCAGCCAAGAATGCAAATGCTTTTCGGATACTGCAGGAACTGTGGGATAGCTTGAGTCCTCCAGTCCATGAGCATCCATTTGATTCTTTGGCTTTCCGTTACACTTGTCACGCAGCAGTGCGCTGAGTCCCTGCTATGGCGTCTGGAGATTTTTTAAAAATGATTTTGAATTTCGTCTTCTGTAACGGAGCGCTGATAGAACAGATTTGCCTGCCCTTACTGTGATCACATCCGCATGGTCCATGCTGGAGCTCTTTTTTTATTTTATTTTTTTGATTTCGGACTGCATCGCCACCCGTGCTGATTGGAGCTCCACGCTGGGCAAACAGGAAATATTCAAAAGTTCGCGGGGCTTTTCCTGTCTACCTGGCCACTGCATCCAAGTTCAGATTGCTGTCCAGAGCGGTCAGTGGTGCACTGTGGGATACCGCCCGGAGGCCAATACTGTCGATTTGCGGCCACACTAAACCTAATCCGATATGGTAATACCGATACTAGCGCTACTCCTCTCGTTAGGGAGGAGTACAGAAACCGGTTTAAAGAGCCCTTTATATCAATATAAAGGGCCTCTCAGTGTGGATGGGTGTGGTGTTAAATCGGTTTTACGCTCCTAAAACCGGTTTAAACGCCTAGTGTAGACCAGGCTTCAGTTAGCAGTGTTTTTTGGATTGGCCATATTAGTACAATTGTGTCAATATGCTCCAGAGACTTTAAATATCTTCCTGTATACAACTCAAAATATTAATTTTTTTGAGCCCTTTATGATTTGGTCCTGATTACTTTGTCTATATCTGTCCTGGTACACTATCATGAGAGTTGAGATGAGCTAGGAAGCAATTTACTGATAGCTCCAGACTTGTATGTGAATGGAGCTGGGTACAGAGCATTCAAGGTGGGGCATTTTAAATCTAGACTTCACTTTTTTTGTTCTACAGAGCCTGAGTTACTGGTCTTCAAAATATGTTGCAACATCTCTTGATTCAAGCTTTTTGTGGGTGTGTTTTGGGGTGGGGAGGGTGTATGGTGGCAAGGGTTTTTTTTTGTTTGTTTATGGAATAGGTGACACATCTAAAAAGTTTTCTGGAACTGACATTGCAAATATTATAACTTGTTCATCTCCCTGGGGGGTGTCACAAATAGGGTTTATGCATTTATAGCCATCCTCAGAAGGGGACACAATCAACTTAGTCACTTATTTCTGAAAACATTGGACCTGTTACTGATGATGGTATCGGTCAATTCCATTATCAGAAAGAACATAAGAATGGCCATATTGGGTCAGACCAGTGGATATCCAGTTAGTGCCAGATGCCTCAGAGGGAATGAACAGGGCAGAGCAATGTATTGAGTGATCCCCTGTTGCCAGTCTCTGCTTCTGGCAGTCAGAGGTTTAGGGACTCCCAGAATATGGGGTTGCATCCCTGATCATCTTGGCTAATAGCCATTGATGGACCTATCCTCTATGAAACTCTCTAATTCTTTTTCAAACACAGTTACAGTTTTGGCGTTCACAGCATCCCCTGGCAATAAGTTCCACAGATTGACTGTGTGTTGTATGAAGAAGTACTTCCATATGTTTGTTTTAAATTAATAAATTTCAGGTGACCCTCTGGGTTTTGTTTAATGTTAAGGAGTAAATAATAGTTCCCTATTGACTTTCTCCATACCATTCATGATTTTTATAGACTTCTATCAAATCCCCCCTAAGTCACCTCTTTTCCAGTCTTTTAAATCTCTCCTCCTATAGAAGCTGTTCCATATGCCTAATCATTTTTGTTGCCCTTTTCTATACATTTTCCATTTCTAATGTATTTTTTTTTTTTGAGATGGGGCAACCAGAACTTCAAGCAATAGGTGTGGATGTACCCTCAACTTATATAGTGGCATTGATATTTTCGTCTTAATAGCTCTCCCTTTTCTAATGGCTCATAACATTTTGTTAGCTTTTTTGACTGCTGCTGCACACTGAGGAGATGTTTTCAGAGAACTGTCCACAATGATTTCAAGATCTTTCTTGAGTGGTAACAGTTAATTTAGACAACATCATTTTGTATGTATAATCGGAATTATGTTTTCCAATGTGCTTTACTTTGCATTTATCAACCTGGAATTTCATCTGCTATCTGGTTGCCCAGGCACCTAGTTTTCTAAGATCCCTTTGTAACTCTGCGCAGTCAGCTTTGGACTTTACTAAATTACTCAAGATAGTTTTGTCTGCAAACTTTGCCACCTTACTGTTTACATCTTTTTCCAGTTCATTTATGAATATGTTGAACAGCACTAGTCCCAGTACAGAACCTCGGGGGAACCTGCTGTATTTCTCTCCATAGTGAAAACTGACAATTTATTCTTACCCCTTTGTTTCCTGTCTTTTTAAACCAGCAACTGGTCCATGGGAGGACCTTTCCTCTTATCGCATTACAGCTTACTTTTTTAAAGAGCCATTGGTGAGGGACTTTTTCAAAGACTTTCTGAAAGTCCAAGTACACTGGATCACCCTTCTCCACATGTTTGTTGACATCCTCAAAGAATTCTAATAGCGTGAGGTGTGATTTCCCTGTACTAAAGCTGTTGACTCTTCCCCACCATATTATGTTCATTTATGTGTCTGATAATTCTGTTCTTAGTTTCAACCAATTTTTTTGATGCTGAAGTTAGGCTTATTGGACTGTAATTGCCAGGATTGCTTCAGGATCCTTTTTTAAAAATTGGTATTATGTTAGCTATCCTCCAGGCATCAGGTACGAAGGCTGATTTGAGTGATAGGTCCCATACCACAGCTGGTAGTTCTGTGGTTTCATATTTGAGTTCCTTCAGAACTCTTGGGTGAATACCATCTAGTCCTGGTGACTTATTACTGTTTAATCAGTTTGTTCCAAAAACCTCCTCAACTGACACCTTAATGTGGGACAGTTCCTTAGATTTGTCACCTAAAAAGAATTATTCAGATGTGGGAATCTCCTTCAGATCCTCTGCAGTGAAGACCAATGCAAATAATTTGTTTAGCTTTTCTGCAATGGCCTTGTCTTCCTTGAGTTCTCCTTTTAGCATCTTGATCTTTCATCGTTTCACAGCTTGTAAACCTGTTTTGTATATCAAAAAGGTGAGAGTAAAACACTTAATTACCCTGGGTTTACAATTTTTATTACAGTATCTGATAAAATTTCTAAGGCTTTGTTTACACTAGCACTTTTGTTGGTAAAACTTACGTAGGTCAGAGGTGTGAAAAAAAACACACTCTGACATAAGTTTCACCAACAAAAGTGCTGGTGTATACAGCACTACGTCAGGAGAGGCTCTCCTGCTGACATGGCCAATGATGCTTGTTGGGTTTTATTAATTATGCTGGCAGGAGAGCAGCTGTGCCGCTGTAAGGTCCGTAGTGTAGATGTAACCTAAGTCTCTCCTATCTTTTAAATTGACTAGATATTAAGTTGAGCGTTTGTAAGGTTGCCTAAGCATTTTCATTCTAATTGGTCCTTTTCAGTTATATACATTTGTCATTCTTTTTCATCCAGAATTTTTCCATTTGTGCCTCTTACAAAGTGGGGTGGGACAAAAGTAGAGTAAAATACATTTACAATTATTAATCAAAAGTAAAATAAAGCATATTTTAAACACTTCAGTAGTTTAGGGTAGAAACTTGAAATTTGGTACTGTGTATTCCTGGGTTGGACTTCAGCCTTTTTTGTAAAATAGTGTAGTAGCTGCTTTTATTTGCAGAGAGATGATCTTTTTACAATAATGTGATTGTGATGTCATAAAGTTGAAATTACTTAACCAAAGTGTCAAATGGGGGAGGGGTCTTGATACATTGGACTCACTATCTTATTCCTCTCTAATTTACAAAGTTGATTCTTAAAAAAAATTCAGTCTTTTCTGATTTTTTCTAGTGAAGTTTTAATAAGAGTCTTGAGTAATAATTGAAGATATACCAATCTCCTAGGGCTGGAAGGGACCTTGAAAGGTCAAGTCCAGCCCCCTGCCTTAACTAGCAGGACCAGTTTTTGCCCCAGATCCCTAAGTGGCCCCCTCAAGGATTGAACTCACAACCCTGGGTTTAGCAGGCCAGTGCTCAAACCATTGAGCTATTGTAGTATTAAGGGTCCAGTACTTTACAAAATTAACTACAGTAGATCTTGAATACCATGAAATATTTTTGAAACAACATTGCTTTTTAAAAACTTTTCTTACTAATTTTTAATCCATAATTGGTCTATTGGACTGTCCATCATTATAGCAGAACCTCCTTAATTCTTCTTAATTACCAAACAATTAGGAAAATTGCATGAGAAGTTTGTCTTTTACTGAAAAAAGCATTTCAGTATTAAAGTCCCTTTTAAGAGTAATTTTGGTTACTCTAATGAAAGTGTCATACTTTAAAATCATGCTTAGATGAGTGATTTCCATTAGTAGATAGCAAGTTTCTCTTGCTGGAAGTAGAAACAAAGCTTTTTCACAAATACCCAGTAGTTGTGATAGAAGCTAATGATAAATGGCAGGATGCTATTAATTGGTGTTGAGTATTAAAATCTGAGCAAATGTAAGCCTTGAATATTTCTAATAAGCCTTTTCTTATCTACTTCTTTTAGTAACATCATAATTTTGAGGTAAAGCCTAAGTTGAACATGAAGGGAAAAGTGTTGCTCACCCTTTCTCAAAAGCTACAAGAAATGTCTTTCTCTTTTTTCAGGAGAATTTTTAGAGCATTCTAGGATCATTGAAGATGCATTTTTTTTTTTTTTACTCTATGGAAATTTAAAATACAACCCGCAAAGAAACTCACCCACTGTTCTGTTTATATATGCTTTCCTAGTTGCAAAAGTTAAAGTTGCAACTTTCACTCACTCATAAACTTCTCAAACTAGATCTAGTCCCAGTTGGCTGAAAATATTCCTCTATTCAGAGCTTTTGAATCTTGCTACGTATCACTGTTTTTGAATTTCATCTTGGGCAGATCTTTTCTTAACACAAGGACTTTGCAAGACCCCTAGTAGCCTGCTGGCTGTTAGACTGAGCAGTCATATGTGAAACTGATTATGGAAACCACATGATCAAAAACTTCAATCCCGCAATGGCAAAATATGTCTCTGAAGATGCCCCAGGCTCTATAAGGGCATTGAGCAAAAGTATGTACCTGACTATTTTTGAGGTATGTCTACACTTTGTCTATAGCTGTGCCAGCACAGCCCCATAGTGTAGGTGGAGGCTGTGCTGACAGAAGGGGTTTTTCTGTTGGTATAAGAACACCTCCTCTTTAAAGATAGCTATGTTGATGAAAACCCTCTTCTGTCAAAATAACTTTTCAGGGTAGATGTAGCTATGTCAGCATAGCTGTTTTAATTGCTGCGTGGTATTTTCATACCCCTGACTGATGTAGCTACGCTGATAAAACTTTTCAGTGTAGACTGTAGGTCTTGTTGGAACCCTAGGCATGGCTAAGAGTGTGAACCAAAGTAGGCCTTGTCAGAATAGTAACATTGAGGTATCAACTAACCAAGTAAGCACTTCCTGACTGGAGAGGATGGTACAAGATTACACCGACCCACTACTAAAGATAAGGAGTGGATGACAGGATAATGGATGAGGATGTTTTGTTTGAACTAGCAGGTACAAGATGTAAGGATGGTAACAATATCTGAAGTGTAATAGGTAACATGTTTGTTTCAATGTATGAAAAGCAGAAATCATAGGAGGGGCAACTTTGTATTGGCCTATAAGACATCATTCTGTTCTGTTGATTACGTTGATACCTTGTTGCAGGCATACATGTTAGTGTACCTGTAACTGTTGAGACAGGGCACTAGGACTGTGTCTTGTTGATAATAAACCTGGCCGACCACCTTGGTCATCAAACCGAGCCTGTGGTCTGTCTTTATAAGTGACATTGCGGTCAGCTGAACTAGCAAACTGCACTCTCTCCTGGTGCAGCTAGCATCTGATCTCCACGAACAGCATAGGAGCAATGCATCAGCACACCCAACAGCATTAACAGTGGTGACCCTAACTGCTGATGTGGTGAGCTGACTGCTCTGAGGGTCACAACCTGAGATGGCAGAAAACTTGAAGCTACAAAATCCCCACAAACAGCACTGGAGCAATACACCAGCACAGCCAATAGCACTAACAACATGGGTAGAAGTTTGAGCTCTCTCACTTAGGGCAAAATAATTTACTTCGTGTGCACTTCCCTGGACGTCGTCAGGCACTTCAGTTTAATGAAGAAGCTGGAACATAGGGTCCAGTCTCCTATACTCTTTGGCCTTGTCTTCACTGTGAAAAAGAATGTGTCCTTATCTTGAGTTAAATAACAGGCGGTAAAAGCCAAGTGAAGGTAAGGCAGTTTGTAATTGACACATAAGTTAACAGGCTGCAGTAAATGCAAGGCTTCTCCATAGTCTTTAACTCAATCTGATACCTTGTGTGAAAACTACAAACTGCCTTCTCTTCACTTAAGACATTAGTTAATTTGAGATGACACCTTTTTTCTTAGCAAAGACACCCTTTTGGTGCTTTAATATAGTACTGAATAACCTCAGGGGCTCTCCTTTTGTAGCCTTTGAAAAAAACTTTCAGGAATTTAAAACCATTTTTTTTAATGGCCAGAGGGTGCTGCATTTTAGGCTCTTTAGAAAGGAAGCCCATGCTCAGAAAGGAATTCTTCTCTTTGTCCTTAACTGCTGGTCCACCATAAACAAGGGAAAACTTGATAAGAATAGCAGGGGTCACAAAAAAGCAGGCACTCAGCTCACTTTTCTGGCAATAAGGATATTTGCCTTTGAGGCTGAGGTAGCTGAAGAGGGAACCTAGGAAAGGTTGTTGTCCATATGGTTTCAAAATGGCTGTTGTAAATCCTAGATACACTACTGGAAACAGCACATTCTCAAGAGAGCAAAGCTTAGCAGAAGGGCACTAAATCCAATATAAAGGATTTTATATCTGCTTCCAAAAAGAAATTAAGTATATCAGTCCTCTTGTTGCCAATAGTAATGAAGTATTAATGGAAAAGCTCCTGCAAGCCCAAGAGATGAATTAAATAAGCCCCCAAAGTCTTGATGAAAGACCAAGGCACACTAAGAAGTTCTATTGTGGCACAATGCATCTTGGTTCTAAAACCTGATTGATGGCATCATATTCACCTTTGCATCTTCTCCTCTGAGATACTAGGTGGATATTTCCTGGGTAACTTGGACTCAGTCTTGCATCCGACGAAGTGGGTATTCACCCACGAAAGCTCATGCTGCAAAACGTCTGTTAGTCTATGAGGTGCCACAGGATTCTTTGCTGCTTGGACATTGAGCGGAGGTCATTGAAAAGGATAGTTTTCTATAATAATAACTCTTGTTTTCAAGAAAAACTTTTCAGTTTGACAAATACACGAGCATATGGTACAAACTGAATACCTGGTATAAAACAAAGGACCTAATAAAAACCCAATCTGCCAATATACCTGATATATTGGGTTTCCTACAGGGTGATGTGTGTATAAGGCATTTAACTTGAGGCTCACTAACATGCTTCAACTGTCTCTAGGCCACTGGGAGTGGATTAACAGGGATTGATTTCCTGACCACACCATATGAATGATTTTTAAGAGCAAAAGTGCTTCTTAATCTTCCAGGGCACTACCTGGAGACTTAATCTTGTTTTTTATGTCCTCATAGAGTCCTCTTTCAAAACCCTACTAACACTCAGTGTCTCTATCTTACCTTCAAGTTAGAATTCCTAGTGGCAATTACACCATTTCACAGCTAAGAGTCTTACTTATGGAATCTCGCTAATATAGCTGTCTACCATTCAGAGTGGACCAGTGTTACAGTAACTGCTATTTTTCATCAGTATGGCGAGGACATGCTTGGTTGCTTTTTGCCCCTGCCTGGTGCACCCAAGGGGGGAAAAAATGAGATTAAATGCCCTTCTTCCATCCAGTCAGAGCACAGCCAGGATAAGAAAAGGTTTTTGCAAAAGTGCACAGATCTGTTTGTTCTCTATTATCTGGCAGTCAAAAGGGGGAGGGGGGGACCATTCAAATTCCTCCAGTGCTACATTGTTAAAGCTGTGTATTAAAAAGCTTATAAATTCAAAGCTATTAAACCTCCTGGAAAAACTGTGGTCCAGATTAGTCTCTTTTTTTGCAGCAGAAAATTCTTATGTTTCCAATGAAGAGATTTGAAAGGTGGCTGTGGGCTTCTGTTCATGCGTTTTCTAGACATTTATAAATTAGATATACAGTCTTTGCTGAATGCTACCTTTATGAGGGAGGTACGAATTTCAAGAATCCCCCTCTCCCCCCTTCAGCTGTGTACTGCTTTTGAGTAAGGGCTTGACTACACTTGTGAGTTACAGCGCATTTAAAAGAGCCCCAGGTGTAGTAGCTTACTGCCTGTCTGCACTGGCAAGGCACGTAGAGCGCTCTAACTCCATGGCTAGAGTGCTCCTGTTATTTCGCCTCCGCGAATAGAATAATGTTTGATGCGCCCCTGCTGGAGCGCCACAGCATCAGTGTGGACGAGTTGTTGCATTACTGTGCTCTGATCAGCCTCTGGAAACGTCCCATAATCCCTTAAGTCAAGTGGCCACTCTTGTCATTGTTTTGGATATGCCCTTTGAAAGCTCCATTTGACAGCCAGCATGCTTATCTGCTCTGAGACAAAGCTACCATTACTGTGGAATGCTGTGTGTGATGAGAGAGAGAGAGGTGGGGAGGGGGGGTCTGTTGCTGTCTGAATTTACAAGACAGCATGCTGACATGCTCTCAGCCCCTCCAAAACCCACTCTCCCCCCACATACACACAACACACTCCCAGTCGCACTCCATCCCACCCTCCTCATTTGAAAAGCATGTTGCAGCCACTTGCATGCTGGGATAGCTACCACAATGCACTGCTCTCTGTGGCTGTTGCAAGAGCTGCTAATGTGGGCACACCAGTGTGCTTGTGGCTGTCAGTGTGGACAGATTGCAGTGCTTTTCTTACTGCACTCTATGAAGGCTGGTTTACATCTGCAAGTGTAGCCATGCCCCTAGTTTCGGGAGTGGTGAACTAGGCCATTGCTAACAGATTTAAAACTGACTCTCCTTGTTTTCCTTTTCTCAATGGCCAGATTGATCAGGCCATCTTTCCCTAGATGTAAATTCTCCTAATTCTGAAGAAAGTGGAATTGGGATGTAGGATTACTATTTCAGAATTTAGATGCACAATCTTAGATTAGTTAAGGGGAGAAACTAGACTGATAGTCTCCCTGGTTATTGATGGACTTATTGGAAATAGTGAACCTAACCACTGAGAGAAGAAATTGCTCTTTCAGGAACCAACCATGTACATATAAATATGCTGACTTTTTAAATCTGTCCTCATGTTTCAGAGATGTTCATGTCTTTGCAAATTTCTACTCAGTCTTCCTCCACACACCTCTTCTGGAAACCTGGCCTCCTCAAATGCATGGGTCCTTCACTCGTGCACATAAATCAGACAAAAAAAAATTGGAGTTTGTAACTTTTTTCCTCCTCTGGGGGTCTATCTCATATCAAATGTCATCATGTGGGTTTACACTATTGTAATTGCAAATAGAATTTGGCCTAAAATGAGTCACAGCTCCGCCACACTCCTGCCATATTTAGTGTGCATAGAGAGCCACTGCTTGTGCAGTACATAGTCTCTAACTGGGTTTTCAATGCGTGTGTGTGATTATGTTTATAAAGGGTATTTGTATAAAGGAAGAGCCAAAACTAGGGGTATTCCTGTAGTCCGTCATTTCTTGACTTGTGAATATTTCTGTTTGCAAACTTAACTTTCTTTTAAAGTAATGGAGGTTTTATGGGGTGGAGGTATATTGAATTTATTGTATATAATTATATATACTCATCCTAGTTTTACAAGTTTCAGAGATACATCCTATACTTAAAATGGGGACTACTGCAAGAACTGATATTATTGCAGAACCAAAACTTATTCTAACTTTGTGTGCGTGCATGCACACAGAAGTACTTGGCATTTAGATATCATGGTAATGTTGCCTTACCTGGCTTCTAGCAAGCGGGGTGTTGGCTTCCTGTACCCTTGTGAAAGATCTAAAGGTTGAAGGCCCATTGGACTCTTGGAAGAAGTATAAGAAACTAAAAATGCCAGTTCATTAATTTAAAGGGAAGGTATTTGTGAAAGTGTTGCATGTGCTGCATTTTATGTAAAATGTTTGCTGTTTCTCTTATAACTGCTTGTCTACACATGAAATTATACCTGAATTATTCTGTGTGGGGGGACACATTCTGGAGTAAGGCTATTCTACACTAAAAACTTAGATGCAAATTACACTGGCATAAAGCTGCTGCAGTTAGTATATCGCTTGTGCTTGTGCACGCTCATTAGGAGTGCTTGTGTCGTTGCACAGTGCAGTGCACCATGGGTAGGTATCCGTGTGCAACCTGCCATCATCCAGCACACTGTCTTTTGGGAAGTTTTGACAGTACAAGGTAGGGCAGAAATGATTCAGGAATGGGTGACTGGGAGTAAGGGTTCAACTTCCCAGAGTGCAGCTGTTTACATCCCATAATGTCACCTATATCCCAAAATTTCTGAGCCTTTTTATAAAAAAAAAAAAAAATCCCACAAACCTGTTCAACCCTCCTCGCTGTTCACCATCTCTGACAGAAAGCCTGGAGCCTGCGTGGCTCCGCGCTACTTGTCATAAGTGTTGCAAGCACAAGATGCATGATCCTTTGGTATTTGCAGAACTGTAAGAGGAATCGAATCAGTGAGGAACATGGTGATTTCTTGGAGAGATTGCTGCGGGACATAGTGAGAACCAGTTCAAGGTTATTGGTGGCATTCATGGAGCAGCTGCAGATGGTGAAATGCTGCTTCTGGAAAATGAGCACTCACTCATGGGATTGCATCATAATGCCGACTTGGTATGATGAGCAATGGCTGCAGAATCTTCCCCACCTCTTCTTTTCTGTTCATGCCAGGGGTTTGTGATTTGGGCTTCTTGGAAGTATCCACAGGGTCTGCAAGTTGGTGGCAGGGTTTCTACCAAATATATCTTGCAGCTCTTTGTGAAAGTGGCAGGTCTGTGGCTTGACACCAGATTGATTGATGGCATCCTTGGCCTTCTGAGATGCCTTCAGCAGATCCTCTGCTTTCACGTGGCACTGCTACTGGTCCCTGTCGTACTCCTTCTCCTGCATTCCCCGTGCAACCTGCTCTTACATGTCCATATTACTACGGGTGGTCCGTTGTGCTTGCACAATCTGTTCTCCCCACAGGCCCAGGAGATCCAACATCTGTCTACTTCAAGCCAGAGTGCATCTGGAGTGTGTGGTCAGCTGGGCAGTTGCACACAACAGTGGAGAGTTGCTAGGTGTGCTTGCCAAGCTGAAAAATTAGGAAAAGACATTTAAAAAATTCTCCAGGCTTAAAAGTGGGGATGGGCTTCTGGTCTCCATCATCTCTGGGCAGTGAAGTTAATAATTTTGACCAGAACAGTCTGTGTCGAGCTCTGTGGTACAGTGGCAGAAGGACTGTTAGGGTTGACATAAGTATGTTCGCTCATGCTGCATTGGTCTCAGTACATTGACCTTGGCTCAACACCTCTTGGGGAAGTGGTGTTACTGCTTCACTGTAATGGGGCACTTACATTGGTGGGAGACAAATTTAGGTGTAAACACATGCACGACTAAGTCAATGCAAGGTGTCTCACGTTGACCTAACTTTGTAATATAGACCAGGACCTCAGAATGTCCCCACACACAGTTAAGCCCTTATATATGCTAAAACCTGGAGGTAGAAAACAGATTTCTTCCAGCAGCTTACAGGCAGTCTCTGGATTGTGAAGTTTCAGAACTCCAAGTGGAGTCTCTGTAAACTAACACAGTGGAGTGTGAGATGTTAGTCATTGGCAGAGCTGCCACAACTTATGCAACAGTAATCATTTGCTGTGATTGAGTAGCAGCAACCTATACTGTAGCTAATATCAGGTGGGGCAGACTGCTCTAGTAATAGGGAATTTGTTAATGACTCAGAGGCATTCCCTGAGATGTTTGAATGACTGTCAGGAGACCACTGATGATTCTCAGTCCAATGGATTCTTAGGTGGGAATGTTAGGTAGTTTATCAGTCCTTGGACTAGGCTATACCAAGTGATTATGAACATCTTAAATTGTGATTCTGGGTGGATTTGTGCTCAGTGAGAGGACAGTCACCGCCAATTCAGATCTGAGAAGTTGCAGTCTTTTGCCTCAGACAACAGCATGGAAGCCTGGTGGTCCCTGTAACCATTGAGAGCAAGTTTCTGGATCTCAACAAAGTGGTGAAATTGGTGGCTGGGGAGTAACTCATCATTTACTCATCAAGAGTAACTGCTTCATTTTGCCAGCTCTGAGTAACTGCTATGTTCACACCAGGTGATTAGTCATAGGAGTTGTGCTCTGTCTCACAAGCCATGGAACCTTTTATAAGCATTACACTGTTAGAAGTTGTGTGTATCAATTGCCAATTATTACATTCCAATCTTGGGTTAAAGACCCTTTTCTCCATCATCTAACCATCCTAGGTTTTTCTTTCCATCTGACATAGTGGTCACTGAGCCAGGTCACTCTGTTTATAGTGTTTGTATTCATCCTAAAACTGAAATACTCTGAACCCTCAAAACATTAGCTTTAGTGTTGGTCTTAAATGTCTTTTTAATGTGCTTAGTCATATTAAAATAGGAAGACTTGGCCAGGTCTCAGACTTCATGCAACAACTCAAGGTCCAGAAGACTACATCTGGCAGAGGGAATTTGAGCTAGAGCTTTTTAAATCAGGTTTGTTGGCATGTGGCACACATTTGACAACATCAGTGGAATCTGAAGTATCTAGTGATTAGTTGTGCTGCTTGTACAATACCTGGTACTCATGGACCTCATCATTTGTGAGGTATTCATATACTACATACACTAATGAAAATATCTTCAACAGTCCTGTTAGATAGGAAAATATTATTTAATTCCCATCTTTACAGCTGGATATCAGGCAGAGAGAGGTTAAATGACTTGTCCAAGGTACCACACAAAGTCTGGCAGAAGTGGAACTGAACCCAGGTGTCAACATAACCTGAGTTGGACTGTTAGGATGCCATACCTTTTACAACCCTTGTGAAAATTCTTTGGTTTAAAAGATGATCAAGCCAACCTTTTTTTGAGCTGGGCATTCTGGAGATAGGTTCGTTCATAATGTCTGGGTATTGGTATTATTTTATAGCACTCCCAAGGTGTGCTAGGTAGTTCACAGAAGACTTTGTAAATAGTGGTCCTGGCCTGAAGCATTTCTAATCTGAAATTCTGAAGTGACTGAAAGTGATGGTGAGGCACTAGGGAGAGAGGGACAAGGGTTGCAGCAGTAGGCCCACATGAATATTAGACATCTTAGTGGTTCTGTGTTGTGTGAGTGTATATAGGTGAGTCAATAATTGTGGCAATTGTAGAAGTGTTTTCTGTGGACTGAACTTACTGGCATTCTGCATACAGCACTAATAGACTACTCTGTCAGGGACAATTACTCTATCCCCTAGGGAAAAAAACGGGAAATTGATATATGCCTTTCCACAGTTACCTTCTGGCTACAAAAGTCTTGATCCAGCTTGTGGCCCAGATGTCAAAGTGAACAAATGTTTTCTGTGTTCAGTTTTGTAAATGCAACTCACAATTAGCATCTTAAGTTCCTCTTTGGGAAGGGGGGTGTTTTCTCTTGCTATTCCTTTGTTGACAATAGATTCCTGGTTAGGATTCAGGGGCAGAGTGTGGGTAGTGAAGAGGAAAATCACATAGAAATCCCCAGCTGTAATCTGATTGTTTTACCTTGGGGCTGCTATAAAGGTGGAGGGATGTAGAAGGTGCAGCTTACTTCTTTTGAAAATTGTTATCCACAGATACTATAGTCAATGGAATATATAGCAGAGATGCCACTAATTGCATTATGTATGCCTGTTAGTTGGGTAGAAGAGGTGCTTTCCAGAGAGAGACATTTTACAGTAGACCTCTAATTAAAATGGAAACTAGACTTCAGTCATCTGATTACAAATTGCTGTACAAATCAGCCTGTAATATGCTTCATGCTTTTACTTACTTTTATAGAATATATTATAAATAATGGAAACTAGAATAACTGCAGAGAAATGAGGGAGGAGGTTTTGAGAAGATGACTGAGATGTTTAACTAGTAATGTGGCAGTTGGATATTAACATCAGAAGAAAATGAGAACTTGAAAATTATTAAGATAATGTGGGCCTTTTATGTCTTGATGATAGACTAAATGACCTGTTGAGCCAATGTCAAGATGTTCTCTGCACCATCTTTTGTTGATGACTTCATTTCTAGTGATCTTTTTAGAGTTCCGACATCCATGATCTAATGGCTGGCCCACCTTACACAGTATCCATAAAGAGAAGGTGGTGGTGTTACATCCAGCACCACAAATTTTTATCAAAGACGGTCTTTGATTTTTCACCCCAGTCAGTCTATCAGCCTGCCTTATTCTTCAATGCCTTATTGTTACCAGAGAAGAGCAGGCTGTAGTGCTTATATACTGATATAAGTACCTGTAATTGTTACTTTTCCACAGATTAGTACAACTTATCTCAGCAGTTAACCCAATATCTCACCCAAAAGATTTTAGTTATTGGGCAGACTGCGTTATATGGACCAGAAATTTATATATACTGGTATTAGGCAGAATTCCAGAGTCTTGGGTGCTTAACTGAAACACTCGTCCTTCTGTGGTCTCCAGACTGCAATGTTCCAGTCCTAAGTATTCTATATATAGGCTTAGCACCCAGTATCTGAGTAACATCCACGATTGCATTAAGTGACCTGATAACAGCTGCCACGTGGTGTTTGTTCTTTCATCCTCCCTCGGGGGTAAGGTGTGGGTAGCGGAGTGTTTTTTTGTTTTAATTTTTTATATATACGCACACATGCGGTCCTCCATTTGCTGCTCTGTTTACACTTAATGTAGAAAGCTACATTGTGCCTGAGAAGGGAAGTTATCTATCAGTCCTAATCAGTCATTAAGTGCTCTTTTAGGTAACCTAAGCCCAGGTCATTGAACACCTTGAAGACTGAATCCTTGAACTCTGACACACAGTTCTGCGAAAAGCCAGTGTAGAGAGTGGAGGACGGGTTTGATGTATATGAATCTGAGGAACTGTTGCAGCTTGAGGTGTCATTAGAGGATGTTGTGATGTTGCACTAAATATGCTTATGAATGTAAATGTAACTGGAATATGCTTTATGCAAAAGATCTCTTGTAAGGTATCATAACAAAGGTTATAACCTACTGAATAGGATGAATCTATTTGTATGTATGTATTATTCTTGTGTCTGAAGCTAGAAATATGAAGTATAACTCTGGGGTCCTATTGTAATTATGCAAAGTGTGGGCCATTAATGGTGGCTTAGAATCTTGATGGCTCCCATTGTCTAGGACTATTGGTTGTGAGTGGGTTTATTTACCTGCAGGCCTTCCTGTGTACCTGTGGGCAATGAAGAATGAGGTCTCACAGGACATGTGACCATGTCACATGATACTGGAATCCATCTTAAATCTGGTACTTTTCCATTTAGAAGGTGGGGTGGGGACCCCTAGAGAGACAGGATTCTGGCCTTGTGCCAAAGCTATAAAAGGGGATGGAACAGAACAAAGGGAGGCCAGTCATGAGATAGCCCTTGTTTTTCACCTAAGATGTCTGCTGGAACTAACAAGGACTGTACCAGGGGAAAGGTTTGGGCCCAGACTAGGAAGGAGTCTAGTCTGTGAAAGAAGCTTATTGGAACATCTCTGAGGGTGAGATTCTTATCTGTAATCAGTTTCTTAATGTATTAGGCTTAGACTTGTGTGTTTTTGCTTTATTTTGCTTGGTGACTTACTTTGTTCTGTCTGTTATCACTTGAAACCACTTAAATCCTACTTTTTATACTTAATAAAATCACTTTTGGTTTATTGATTAACCCAGAATAAGTGATTAATACCTGGGTGAGCAAACAGCTGTGCATATCTCTGTGTTATAGAGGGTGGACAATTTATGCGTTTACCCTATATAAGTTTTTTTTATACAGAGTAAAATGGATTTATTTGAGGTTTGAATCCCATTGGGAACTGGGTGTCTGAGTGCTGGAGATGGGTGACCTGCTGAGCAGTTTTTGGTTAAAGACTGCAGCTTTGGGTGTATGGACCAGATCTGGGTCTGTGTTGCGATAAGCTAGCTTGTCTGGCTCAACAAGGCAGGGTTCTGGAAGTCCCAAGGTGGCAGGGAAAATGGGCTCAGAGGTGACTTCAGCACATCAGGTGACAGTCCCAAGGGGGTCTCTGTGACCAAACCCGTCACAGAGATTTCAGATCAAATGGATAAACTCAACAGTAGTAAGTCACCAAGACCAGATAATAGTCGCCCAAGAGTTCTGAAGGAACTCAAATGTGAAATTGCAGAACTACTAACTACAGTTAGTAACCTATCATTTAAATCAGCTTCTATACCAAATGACTGGAGGATAGCTAATGTGACACCAATTTTTAAAAAGGGCTCCAGAGGTGATCCAAGCCATAACAGGTTGGTAAGTCTGACTTCAGTACCGGACAAACTGGTTGAAACTATAGTAAAGAACAAAATTGTCAGACACATAAATGAACATAATTTGTTGGGAAAGTGTTAACATGGTTTTTGTAAAGGGAAATCATGCCTCATTAGTCTACTAGAATTCTTTGAGGGGGTCAACAAGCATGTGGACCAAGGGGATCCAGTGGATATAGTGTACTTAGATTTTCAGAAAGCTTTTGACAAGGTCCCTCACCAAAAGCTCTTAAGCAAAGTAAGCTTAAGAGGGAAGCTTAAGAGGGATCAAGAGGGAAGGTCCTCTCATGGATCGGTAACTGGTTAGAAGATAGGAAACAAAGAGGTGGAATAAATGGTCAGTTTTCAGAATGGAGAGTGGTAAATAGTGGTGTCCCCCGGAGTCTGTACTGGGACCAGTCCTATTCAACATATTCATAAATGATCTGGAAAAAAGGGGTAAACAGTGAGGTGACAAAATTTGCAGATGATATAAAACTACTCAAGATAGTTAAGTCCCAAGCAGACTGCAAAGAGCTACAGAAGGATCTCTCAAAATTGGGTGACTGGGTAACAAAATGTCAGATGAAATTCAGTATTGATGAATGCAAAGTAATGCACATTGAAAAACATAATCCCAACTATACATATAAAATGATGGGGTCTAAATTATCTGTTCCCGCTCAAGAAAGAGATGTAGATGACACTAAACTTGGAGGAGTGGTAGATACGCTGGAGGGTAGGGATAGGATACTGAGGGATCTAGACAAATTAGAGGACTGGGCCAAAAGAAACCTGATGAGGTTCAACAAGGACAAGTGCAGAGTCCTGCACTTAGGATGAAAGAATCCCATGCACTGTTACAGACTAGGGACCGAATGGCTAGGAAGCAGTTCTGCAGAAAAGGACCTAGGGGTTACAGTGGACGAGAAGCTGGATATGAGTCAACAGTGTGCCCTTCTTGCCAAGAAGGCTAATGGCATTTTGGGCTGTATAAGTAGAGGCATTGCCAGCAGATCGAGGGATGTGATCATTCCCCTCTATTCGACATTGGTGAGGCCTCATCTGGAGTACTGTGTCCAGTTTTGGGCCCCACACTACAAGAAGGATGTGGAAAAATTGGAAAGAGTCCAGCGGAGGGCAACAAAAATGATTAGGAGGCTGGAGCACATGACTTATGAGGAGAGGCTGAGGGAACTGAGATTGTTTAGTCTGCAGAAGAGAAGAATGAGGGGGGATTTGATAGCTGCTTTCAACTACCTGAAAGGTGGTTCCAAAGAGGATGGATCTAGACTGTTCTCAGTGGTAGAAGATGACAGAACAAGGAGTAATGGTCTCAAGTTGCAGTGGGGAAGGTTTAGGTTGGATATTAGGAAAAACTTTTTCACTAGTAGGGTGGTGAAGCACTGGAATGGGTTACCTAGGGAGGTGGTGGAAGCTCCTTCCTTAGAGGTTTTTAAGGTCAGGCTTGACAAAGCCCTGGCTGGGATGATTTAGTTGGGAATTGGTCCTGCTTTGAGCAGGGGGTTGGACTAGATGACCTCCTGAGGTCCCTTCCAACTCTGATATTCTATGATTCTGTGTTGGAGTCATTGTGGATAGTTCTCTGAAAACATCCACTCAATGTGCAGTAGCAGAAAAAAATGCGGACAATGTTGGGAATCATTAAGAAAGGCATAGATAAGACAGAAAATATATTGCCTTTATATAAATCCATGGTGCACTCATATCTTGAATACTGTGTGCAGGTGTGGTCACCCCATCTCAAAAAAGATATATTGGAATCCGTGTTCCCTCTAATTTTTCCCATGCATGTGCAGAATGAATTTTGTTATGTGCACCAATATGGATGTGAACCCGAGGGGTTCAGATTGTGGGGGGGGGAGGTGAAGGCTCCAGCTAAGCGTGCGGGCTCTGGTGTAGGGCTGGGGATAAGGAGCAGAGGATTGGGGTGAGGAAGTGAGGGCTCTGGCTGGGGGTACGGTCTCTGGGATGGGGATGAGGGGGTTTGGGGTGCAGGAGGGGACTCTGAGGCTACAGCAGAGAGAGAGGACCCCCCCCCCCCACACCCTCCAGCTCTCTCTCCCAGCAGTAGCCTGGGCTGGGTTGGGGCCGGGGGAGGAGCACCTCTGCCTTGATTGCAGCAGGTCTGTTCGCAGTCCGGGGGGAGCCCTAAGCTGCGAACCTTCTCTCACTGGCGGCCCAGAGCAGTGGGTGTGGGCTCCTTTATGTCTGCCCACCTCATCACTGGCAGACGCCTTCTGGTGACAAGAGGCAGAAAGTGACAGAGGTCAGAGAGAGGAGCCTTCAACCAGCTGTCTCAGAGGAGCGGGTGGGTGGGGGCGTAGGGTAAAGCCCTGAGCCTAGAGGAGCGCAGGGGAGGGGCCAGAAAGGAGAGGAGCCAGGTGAAGTGGAGTGCCCGGCCGGGCCCTGGGACCCCTGCTGAATGTGGGCCTGGGCCAGGCTGGGTCAAGGCCGGGGGCTTCGTGGCAGGTCCGGGGCTGAGGGGAGAGGAATCTCTCCTCGCTGCAGCCCAAAGTGCCTGCACAGCGCTTAATAGGCCACAGTGCGCCACACAGCTTAGAGGGAGCTTAGATTGGAATTGGAAAAGGTTCAGAAAAGGGCCACCAAAATTATTAGGAGTATGGAATGGCTTCCATATGAGGAGGGATTAATAAGACTGAGATTTTTCAGCTTGGAAAAGAGACAACTAAGGAGGGATATGATAGAGGTCTATAAAATCTATGACTAGTGTGGAGAAAGTAAATAAGGAAGTGTTGTTTACTCCTCCTCATAACACATGAACTAGGGGTTACCAAATGAAATTAATAGATAGGTTTAAAACAAACAAAAGAGAGGTATTTTTTTCACACAATGCACAGTCAACTTACTTCAGAGTAGCAGCTGTGTTAGTCTATATCCGCAAAAAGAACAGAAGTACTTGTGGCACCTTAGAGATTAACAAATTTATTTGAGCATAAGATTTCATGGAGTACAGCCCACTTTATCAGATGCATAGAATGGAACATATAGTAAGTAAATATACACACATACAGAGAACATGAAAAGGTGGGAGTTGCCCTACCAACTAATTAAGAGTCTAATTAAGAGGAAAAAACTTTTGTAGTGATAATCAAGATGGCCCATTACAGACAGTTTGACAAGAAGGTGTGAGGTTACTTAACATGGGGAAATAGATTCAGTGTGTGTAATGGCTCAGCCATTCCCAGTCTCTATTCAAACCTAAATTGATGGTATCTAGTTTGCATATGGAACTCCTTGCCAGAGGATGTTGTGAAGGTCAAGACAATAACAGGGTTCAAAAAAGAGCTAGATAAGTTAATGGAAGATAGGTCCCTCAATGGCTATTAGCCAGGATGCGCAGGGATGGTGTCCCTAGCCTCTGTTTGGCAGAAGCTGGGAATGGGTAACAGGGGTTCATAGAATCATAGACTTTGAGGCAGGGGTCTCAAACATGTGGCCCATGGAGCTCTTCCCTGCGGCGCGCCAAGCTCCGTGCGTGCGCCCCCCCAGTTACTTCCTGTTGCCGCCAAACTCCCCTCACCCCCGTAACCCTCCCCAAGTTATTTTATATGGCAGCTAAGCTCTCCGCACTGCTCCCCAATGTTTGGGGCCAGGTCTCTCCCCCGGCCCCACCTGCCACCCCCACATGCCTCCCACGAGTGTCCCCCAGCCTCACTTGCTGCCCCCTCACCACCGGAGCCTGCAGCTCATGCGGACTCCGCTCTGCTCTGCCGGCTTCTGGCATCACCTGCTGTCGCGGGGTCCTAGTGCCCCCCTCCACTAGGGCCAGGGCAGGCTGCCCTTCCCCTGCCCTTCTACCCTAGTCCTGAGCCTCTCCAATGCCCCAAACCTCTCATCCCCAGCCCCACAGCTCTCACCCCTGCACCCCTTCCTATCCCCAAACTCCATCTCAGAGCCTGCACCCCAGACCCCCCTCCCCCACACAAACTCCTTCCCAGAGCCCTAGGCAGGTAGGGGTGGAGTTTGGGGGAGGGCAGGTTCTGGGCACCACCAAAATTTCTACAAACCTGCCACCCCTGGAAGAAGCAGAGCAGGAGCGGAGTGGTGGTGCAGCCCAGTGCAGTGTGGGGGCTTTACTGAGTGTATATATTTTATTAAAACTGCTTGGAAATGACTTTGTTGGGGGTGGGGCGGGAACTCATGGAAGAAAAGAGTTTTTCAAGACAAATGGGAGAATTTATATTTTTTCACAGAGGTAAAAGATAAAATTCAATGCCTTATTTGTCAGCAAAGGATTGTTGTTCCCAAGGAGTATAACGTGTGTCGGCACTACGACACGATGCACCGTGAAAAATATGATGCACTCACTGGAAAAATCCAAGAGGAAAAAGTTCAGCAACTTAAAGCAGCATTTGCCAAGCAAAGAAATTTCTTTTCGGGGATTAACAAGTCTAGCGAAGATTCAGTAAGAGCAATTTTTGTGATAAACGAAATAACTAAATCATCTCGACCTTTTACAGAAGGCTTTTTTGTAAAAGAATGTCTTATGAAGGCCAGCGAAATTTTATGTCCTTATAGGAAGAAAGTTTTTGAAGGCATAAGCTTATCTGCCAGTACAATTGTCTGCAGGATAACGGATTTAGCTGATAATGTGCAAAAACAATTGATTCAAATGGCAAAAGACTTTGAAGCATTTTCAATTGCTCTTGATGAGAGTACTGATTTATTAGATACCGCACAGTGTGCAGTGTTCATTAGAGGTGTGGATTGCAATTTGAATATAACTGAAGAATTTCTAGACTTAATGCCACTGAAGAGTACCACAATGGGACGTGACATATTTCAAGGACAGGAAGAGTGCATTTGAAAAGCTGCGCTGCCAGGGAACAAACTCGTATCTTTGGCTACGGATGGTGCGCCATCAGTGTGCTCTGAAAACGTTGGTGTGGCTGGATTATTGAAGACCAAACTGAACAGCCTCAATATACCAGGAATTAGCTTCACCAGTATACATTGTATTTTGCACCAAGAAGCCCTGTGTCATAAAAGTCTACAAATGAAGGAAGCTATGGATGTAGTTGTTAAAACTGTTAATTTTATACATGCACGAGGGCTGAATCACAGACAGTTAACTTCTTTTCTAGCAAGTATGGACAGCGAACATGGGGAACTTCTGTATCACACTCAAGTTAGATGGCTGAGTCGTGGAAATGTTTTGAAGTGTTTTTTTGCACTTAAAGAGGAGATTGATTCCTTCATGAAAATGAAAAAGAAGGAGGTCCCACAGCTTGCTGATTCCACTTTTATCTGCAGCCTTGCTTTTCTAACAGATATAACTGATCACCTGAATGCACTGAACTTAAAACTTCAGGGTAGAAAACAGGTGACAACACAAATGTATGACCGTGTTAAGTCATTCAAAGTGAAGCTTACTTTGTGGCGGAAACATCTGACTGCTGGAAATTTGGTTCATTTCTTGACTCTGAATTCCTTTGGAAAAGTTGAACCCAAATCCTTGAAAGAATATGCAGAGATCATTTCTAACTTACACGAACAGTTTGATGTGTGGTTTAAAGATTTCAAGGCACTTGAACCACATCTTGAACTTTTTTCCACACCATTTGCTGTTGAAATTGACTGTGTTGCAGAGGAAATGCAGATGGAGTTAGTGGAGCTTCAGTGTGACACCATTTTGAAGCAGAAGTATACAGATGTTGGAATTCCAGAATTTTACAGGTTTCTTTCACAAGAAAGATTTCCCACGTTGTTCTCTGCTTCCGCAAGGATAATGGCAATGTTTGGAATATATGTGAACAGTTTTTTCTCTTCCATGAAGATTAACAAATCTGTGGCCTTGTCTACACTACAAGACTATTTCGAATCTACTTAAGTCGAATTTGTGGATTCGACCTTATGAAGTCGAATTTGTGTATCCACAGTAAATACACTAATTCGAATTTCTGAGTCCACAGTAACGGGGCTGGCGTCGACTTTGGAAGCGGTGCACTGTGGGAAGCTATCCCACAGTTCCCGCAGTCCCCGCTGCCCATTGGAATGCTGGGTAGAGCTCCCAATGCCTCATGGGGGGAAAATGTGTTGAGGGTGCTTTTGGGTAACTGTTGTCATTGAACCGTCAATCACGCCCTCCCTCCCTGAAAGCTCCGGCGGGAAATCTGTTCGCGCCCTTCTCTTGTCGGTTACAGCGCGTACGCCACAGCACTGCGAGCATGGAGCCCGCTGCGATCATCGCTGCACTTATGGCCGTTGTCAACTCCTCGCACCTTATCGTCCACCTCTTCCACAGTCAGCTGCTGAGAAATCGGGGGAGGAGGCTCCGGCAGCGCGGTGAGAACAGGAATTCACAGAGTGGCGCAGACCTCTCACAAAGCGGGGTACGCCGCGCAGTGGAGATCATGGTGGCAATGGGTCAAGTTCATGGTGTGGAACGGCGATTCTGGGCCCGGGAAACAAGCACGGACTGGTGGGACCGCATAGTGCTGCAGGTCTGGGATGAATCACAGTGGCTGCGAAACTTCAGGATGCGTAAGGGCACTTTCCTTGAACTCTGTTACTTGCTGTCCCCTGCCCTGAAGCGCCAGGACACCCGGATGCGAGCAGCCCTGAGTGTGCAGAAGCGAGTGGCCATAGCCCTCTGGAAACTTGCAACGCCAGACAGCTACCGGTCAGTAGCGAACCACTTTGGCGTGGGCAAATCTACCGTGGGGGTTGCTGTGATTGAAGTAGCCCACGCAATCGTTGAGCAACTTCTCTCAAAGGTAGTGACTCTCGGAAACGTCCAGGACATCATAGATGGCTTCGCCGCGATGGGATTCCCAAACTGCGGTGGGGCTATAGATGGGACTCACATCCCTATCCTGGCACCAGCCCACCAGGCCAGCGAGTACATTAACCGAAAGGGCTACTTTTCAATGGTGCTGCAAGCACTGGTAGACCATAGGGGACGTTTTACCAACATCTTCGTTGGGTGGGCGGGCAAGGTTCATGACGCGCGTGTGTTCAGGAACTCTGGTCTGTTTAAACGCCTCCAGGCAGGTACTTTCTTCCCGGACCACAAAATAACGGTTGGGGATGTGCAGATGCCTACAGTGATCCTCGGGGACCCAGCCTACCCGCTAATGCCCTGGCTCATGAAGCCCTATACAGGCGCCTTGGACAGTGAGAAGGAACTCTTCAACTACTGGCTGACCAAGTGCAGAATGGTGGTGGAGTGTGCTTTCGGACGTCTCAAGGGGAGATGGCGGAGCTTACTGACTCGCTCGGACATCAGCGAAAAGAATATCCCCGTAGTTATTGCTGCTTGCTGTGTGCTACACAATCTCTGTGAGAGCAAGGGCGAGACCTTTTTGTCCGGATGGGAGGTTGAGGCAAATCGCCTGGCTGCAGTTTACGCTCAGCCAGACACCCGTGCCGAGAGAATATCCCAGCGGGAAGCACTGTGTATCCGGGAGGCTTTGAAAGCAAGTTTCCTCGGAGAGCAGGGTAACCTATGACTCTCCACTTGCTTTCAAGAGAAACTGACCCTGGGCCTGTGTCTGTATGTGTCGATTTCGATCTGCGGTTACATACCCCGTTCTCCAAGTTTCCCCCACTTCCAAAGCACGTTTTAAAGCAAATTAATTGTAACACTCATTAATAAATCTTTGTTTTACTTTGCATTTCTGTTCAGGTGTTGAAACATGGACGCATACTGTGCTGGGCACGGTGTGCACTGATGTACAGACCGCTTGTTCCATAGAGGAATGACATCCTCCTGCTCCTACATAGGTCTCTGGGGTGGGGGACGGTTGCAAGTGGTTGTGCATGAAGGGGAGGGTTTGCGGGAAGGGGTGGGTTTGCAGGAAGGGGCGAGTGGTGCCTTCTTTGGATAGGGGTTTGGATGACGGCAGTGGGCTGCGGGTTTGGGCGTAGGAAGGGGTGAGGGGTGTGGGGGAAGGGTGAGTATCTGTCCGTGGATGAGGGCTCTTGTTGGGGCTCAGGGCAGCGGAGAGGCTCGTTGCTACGGTGGAAGTGCATGGTAAGGGCAGCATGCCTTAACATTAAGGGGGTGGCAGGCGCTAGGACCCTGGACAAGCATACACATCACAGAATGACCCGGGGCAGCATACACCACACAGAGTGACCCTGGTGCCTACTGACTGCAGTGTGTGTGTGCCCTGCAGTTGATCATGGCCCCAAGTCTGTACCCTGGTAATGTAGGCTATACCGTGCAATTATAAATCCCCTCCCCCCCCACACAAAAAAATCCTCTGACACGAAAGACGTGACCGAAACAGTGAATAACAGCAAACAGCTTTTAATAATCTAATACACACTGGGGGGATGAAACTTGGATTTGGGACTGGGTGAGCCTGTAAGGGAAGCACTTCTACAAATTTATAGCGTGAGAGGTGTGTGGTACATTAGCGCTATGCAGTGGTGCAGTGAAAGTTCTCACGGCCCCTACCGCCCCGCCGTCTTGTACTTTTGGGTGTGGGGGGGGGCAGGACTTCTTGGCGGGGGAGGGCGGTTGCAGATACACTGCAGGGAGGCTCTGTCCTCCTGCCTGCGGTCCTGCATAACATCATCAAGGCGCCGGAGCGTGTCCGTTTGCTCCCTCATTAGCCCAAGCAGCGTTTGAGTCGCCTGCTGGTCTTCCTGCCGCCACCTGTCCTCCCGTTCGATGTGTGTGCGATGCTGTTGACATAGGGTCTCCCTCCACTGTCTCTGCTCTGCCGCCTCGGCTCTGGAGCAAGCCATCAGTTCCGCGAACATCTCGTCCCTAGTCTTTTTCTTTCGCCGCCTAATCTGCGCCAGCCTCTGCGAGGGGGATGCCGGGGCAGTCCGGGAAAGAGCCGAAGCTGTGTGATGGGAAAAGTAACTGATTTCCTTGAACAGATACATGTTTGCGAACAGTGAACACAGTCTAGTCAGTTTCTCTGAACAAGACCATACAGGGCAACAAGTCTCACGAGATCTCAGGACAAGTTCGAGATTTCGGAATAAGCTCTCATTGGCTGCGGCATTGCACAGGAGAGCGGACAAGTGGGGAGAGACAGCTGAATCCGTCTAGCAGACAGTCCTGGTAAGCCTTACAGTACATTCTGCTTATCAGTTAATGGATAGCTGTGCCCTCCCGCTAAAGGCAATCTGGAAATCATATACTCTGACCCTTTTCCAGCCACTCCCACCAGTGCACGGGAAAGATCAATGTATGCTTTTCCTATGTGGCCTACAACACGTGGCTGTTAAGCGAGGGTCATTGTTATGCAAAGTAAAAGTCAACCATTCACAACAGTAACAATACACTAATTGCCCTAATTAGATGCAGCATTTCATGAACGAGATCACCCTGATCCGGGTCCCTCGGAGTCGCAAAGAGCGGATGCTAAGGGAAGCCCTGCAGAGACCAGGACCATATGCGGCCATGCTTGTGGAGGCGATGATTCCCATCTACATAAGGATGTCCTGGCGCGGAAGAGTGTGCTTCCACGGAGCACCCAACAAGGCACCTCTCCCCAGGAACCTCCTGCGGAGGCTTTTCGAGGACCTAAATGAGACCTTTCTTGAATTGTCCCTGGAGGATTATTGTTCAATCCCTATATGTGTGGACCTACTTTTCATATAGTTTTTCATTGAAAATTTTATATATAGTATTTCTATTTTTTTATACCTGTTTTATAAAAAATAAATGTTTACATTTATATAGCACTTACCGCCTGATCCTTCCCCTGATTCAGAGTCCGGGTTAACGGCCGGGGAGGGTTGGTAGGGGATCTCTGTGAGGGTGATGAAGAGATCCTGGCTGTCAGGGAAAGCGGTATTGTGTTCGCTGTCGCCTGCGCCGTCCTCCACAGACCGTTCCTCATCTTCCACATCGGCGAACATCGAGGAGGAACTGTCCAGGTTCACTATGCCATCCACTGAGTCCACGGTCACTGGTGGGGCAGTGGTGGCAGACCCACCTAGAATGGCATGCAGTGCCTCGTAGAAGCGGCATGTCTGGGGCCGGGCTCTGGAGCGTCCGTTTGCCGCTCTGACTTTTTGGTAGCCTTGTCTCAGGTCCTTGATTTTCACGCGGCACTGCATTGCATCCCGGCTGTATCCTTTCTCTATCATTGCTTTGGAGACCTTCTCGAAGGTCTTTGCATTCCGCTTGCTGGAGCGCAGCTCCGACAGCACAGACTCCTCGCCCCACACACCGATCAGATCCAGGACTTCCCGGTCTGTCCATGCTGGGGACCTCTTTCTATTCTTGGATTGGCCGGACTCCTCTGCTGGAGAGCTCTGCATCGTTGCAGGTGCTGCGGAGCTCGCCCCGATGTCCAGCCAGGACGTCAGATTCAAAGTGCCCAGACAGGAAAATGAATTCAAATTTTCCCGGGTCATTTCCTGTGTGGCTGGTCAGAGAATCCAAGCTCCGACTGCTGTCCAGAGCGTCAACAGAGTGGTGCACTGTGGGATAGCTCCCGGAGCTACTAAGTTCGATTTGCATCCACACCTAGCCTAATTCGAGCTAGCCATGTCGAATTTAGCGTTACTCCACCTGTCGGGGTGGAGTACCAAATTCGAACTAAAGAGCCCTCTAGTTCGAATTAAATGGCTTCCTGGTGTGGACGGTTGAGCGGTTAGTTCGAATTAACGCTGCTAAATTCGAATTAAAGTCCTAGTGTAGTCCAGGCCTGTGTTAAGGTCAAGGCTCACTGATGACTGGCACTAGAAAAAGTTCAGAAAAGGGCAACTAAAATGATTAGGGTTTTGGAGAGGGTCCCATACGAGGAAAGATTAAAGAGGCTAGGACTCTTCAGCTTGGAAAAGAGGAGACTAAGGGGGAATATGATAGAGGTATATAAAATCATGAGTGATATGGAGAAAGTGGATAAGGAAAAGTTATTTACTTATTCCCATTATACAAGAACTAAGGGTCACCAAATGAAATTAATAGGCAGCAAGTTTTTAAAACAAATACAAGGAAGTTCTTCACGCAGTGCACAGTCAACTTGTGGAACTCCTTATCTGAGGAGGTTGTGAAGGCTAGGACTATAACAGCGTTTAAAAGGGGACTGGATAAATTCATGGAGGTTAAGTCCATAAATGGCTATTAACCAGGATGGTTAAGGAATGGTGTCCCTAGCCTCTGTTTGTCAGAGGATGGAGATGCATGGCAGGAGAGAGATCACTTGATCATTGCCTGTTAGGTCCACTCCCTCTGGGGCACCTGGCATTGGCCACTGTCGGTAGACAGGATACTGGGCTAGATGGACCTTTGGTCTGACCTGGTACGGCCGCTCTTACGTTCGTATGAACATCTGAAAGCAACACTGAGACTGGTTTCGTCTCAGGATATCAAACCTAATATTGATGCTCTGGTTGATGCAAAACACTGCCAGCTAAGTGGCCAAAAATGAAACGACTGTCAAAATTAGCACTGACTTTTCACATTACAGTTAAAGAAGTTAATAAATTGACTTTTTAATAGCATACTATATTTTAATACAATACTACTATACTACTTTTTTTTGTTTTTTTTCTGCCTACCTCCAGGCGCTTCCTGCCGCCAAACAGCTGTTGGTGGCGCTTAGCACTTTCCAGGAGGGAGGCGGGAGGAGTGGGGAACCACGTGCTCAGGGGAGGAGGTGGAGAAGAGACGGGGAAGGGGCGGGGCCTCATGGAAGGGGTGGAGTGGGGGCGGCACCAGGGGCAGCGAGGGGGGTGTCAGTGATGCAGCCCTCAGGCCAATGCACTAGTCCTCATGTGGCCCTCGTGGTCATTTGAGTTTGAGACCCCTGCTTTAAGGTCAGAAGGGACCGTTATGATCATCTAGTCTGACCTCCTGCACAACGCAGGCCACAGAATCTCATCCACCCACTCCTGTATCAATCCCCTAACCTATGTCTGAGCTACTGAAGTCCTCAAATTGTGGTTTAAAGACTTCAAGGTGCAGAGAGTCCACCAGCAAATGACCCGTGCCCCATGCTGCAGAGGAAGGTGAAACCCCCCCAGGGCCTCTGCCAATCTGCCCTGGAGGAAAATTCTTTCCCGACCCCTGGTGATCAGTTAAACCCTGAGCATGTGGGCAAGACTCACCAGCCAGAAACCCAGGGAAGAATTTTCTGTAGTAACACAGAGCGCACCCCATCACAGGCCATTGGGCATATTTACCGCTAACAGTCAAAGATCAATTAATTGCCAAAATTAGGCTATCCCATCATACCATCCCCTCCATAAACTTTATCTGGCTTCAAGACTAAGCTTGATATGTCTTTTGCCTCCACTGCTCCCCTTGGAAGGCTGTTCCAGAACTTCACTCCTCTGATGGTTAGAGACCTTTGTCTAATTTCAAGTCTAAACTTCCTGATGGCCAATTTATATCCATTTGTTTGTGTCCACATTGGTACTGAGCTTAAATAATTCCTCTCCCTCCATGGTATTTATCCCTCTAACATATTTATAGAGAGCAATCATCTCTTCCCTCAGCCTTCTTTTGGATAGACTAAACAAGCCGCACTCTTTGAGTCTCTTTTCATAAGACAGGTTTTCCATTCCTCGGATCATCCTAGTAGCCCTTCTCTGTACCTGTTCCAGTTTGAATTCATCCTTCTTAAACATGGGAGACCAGAACTGCACACAGTATTCCAGATGAGGTCTCACCAGTGCCTTGTATAACGGTACTGAAATCGAGGTAAATTGTTTCCTTTGTCTAAAAAATCTGTTACCTTCTCAAAGAGGGAGATCAGGTTGTTTTGGCATGATCTACCTTTTGTAAAACCATGTTGTATTTTTTCCCAATTATCATTGACCTCAGTGTCCTTAACTACCTTCTCCTTCAACATTTTTTCCAAGACGTTGCATACTACAGATGTCAAACTAACAGGCCTGTAGTTACCTGGATCACTTTTTTTTTTCCCTTTCTTAAAAATAGGAACTATGTTAGCAATTCTCCTGTCATACGGTATAACCCCTGGGTTTACAAATTCATTACAAATTCTTGCTAATGGGCTTGCAATTTCATGTGCCAGTTCCTTTAATATTCTTGGATGAAGATTATCTGGGCCCTGCCTGTTTAGTCCCATTAAGCTGTTCGAGTTTGGCTTCTACCTTGGATGTGGTAATATCTGCCTCCATATCCTCATTCCCATTTGTCATCCTACCATTTTCCCTAAGCTCCTCATTAAAGACTGAGGCAAAGTATTTGTTTAGCTATTGGGCCATGCCTAGATTATCCTTAACCTCCACTCCATCCTCAGTGTTTAGTGGACCCACTTCTTCCTCCTCCTTATTTATATGGCTATAGAACCTTTTACTATTGGTTTTAATTCCCTTTTGCAATGTCGAACTCTACATGGCTTTTGGCTTTTCTAACTTTATCCCTACATGTTCTGACCTCAATAAGGTAGCTTTCCTTGCTGATCACTCCCATCTTCCATTCCTTGTAGGCTTTCTGCTTTTTCTTATCACCTCTCTGAGATACTTGCTCATCCAGCTTGGTCTGCAATTCCTGCCTATGAATTTTTTCCCTTTTCTTGAGATGCAGGCTTCTGATAGTTTCTGCAACTTTGACTTGAAGTAATTCCAGGCCCCCTCTGCCTTTAGATCCACAAGTTCTTCAGTCCAATCCACTTCCCTAACTAATTTCCTAATTTTTTTTTCAAGTTAGCCCTTTTGAAATAAAAAACCCTAGTCACAGATCTATTTTTGTTTATCCTTCCATTTAGTTTAAACTGAATTAGCTCATGATCGCTCGAGCCAAGGTTGTCCCCCTACAACCATTTCTTCTATGAGGTCCTCACTAGTCACCAAAACCAAATCTAAAATGGCATCCCCTCTTGTTGGTTCAGCAACTACTTGATGAAGGAATCCATCAGCTATTGCATCCAGGAATCCATCAGCTATTGCATCCAGGAAAAGCACTTGTCCTCCAGTCTATATCTGGGAAGTTAGTCTCCCATGATCACACAATACCCATTAGTATTTACTTTATTAAAAACATTAAAGAGGTCTTTATCCATATCCAGATCAGATCCTCATGGTCTATAGCGTACCCCAAGCACTATCCCAGAGGAGGTTCTAGTAGCTTTCTTCCCCCATCCCTTCTTATTTCTTTACCGCCTACCTCATCACTGATATAGGATGCTACTCCTCCACCTTTGCCTTTTATTTCTGTCTTTCCTAAACAGCACATACTCTTCAATACCTGTACTCCAGTCATGACTACTATTCCACCATGTTTCTGTTATCCCTATAATATCCAGTTTCACTTCCTGCACCAGTAACTCTAGTTCCTCCATTTTGTTACCTATGCTCCTTGCATTGGTGTACAAACATCTTAATTTTTTTTGCTCTTTAGCTTCGCTCACATCCTGTACCCGATTAGGCCCAGACATTCTACTGCCAGTATCACCCATTAGACTGGTATCTACACTACCCTTCCTCCTTATGTCCATTCTCCTACCTGTGGCTGTATCGTTTCTTACTTCGTTTTCTTCCCTTTCAGTGTTAAAATCCGGCGTGGAGATTACCTGGACATCTCCCAACCATCTCCCCCCAATTCCTAGTTTAAAGCTCTCTTAATCAGTTGTGCCAGCCTCCATCCTAGAAGTCTATTTCCCTCCCTACTCAGGTGAAGTCCATCCCGAGAGAACAGTCCTCTGTCCATGAATGCCTCCCAGGGGCCATACATCCCAAAGCCCTTCTCATAGCATCACTGCCTAAGCAATCTGTTGATTGTCATAATCTTGTCACAGCTTTGTTGCCCTTCTCTAGGAACAGGCAGAATCCCACTGAAGATCACCTAAGCCTCAATTTCCTTAAGTGTCTTCCCCGGCCTGGCATAGTCTCTGTTAAATACGTTCCAGGGAGAATCTAGCCATATCATTCCTTCTCACATGAAGGACAGTCAGTGGATTCTTTCTCGCTCTCGTTAGGATCCTCTTTAGCCTCAGGTCCACATCCCGTATCTTAGCACCCAGCAGACAGCACACCCTTCTGTTCTCTGGATCAGCTCTGGTTACAGGCCTGTCTATTCTTCTCAGTAAGGAGTCCCCAGTCACGGAGACCCCCTTTTCTTGGTGATGGTGCTATTCTCCGGTCTATCCCCTGTTCTCTCTGGCTGCAAGTCCCCTCAATTTCTATTTGCCCTTGCAATCCTCCGCAACCCATCCCGTATCCTCCTGGGGCTCATATTTGGTGGTGTCTCCATTGACTCTTCCCCTCTTCCTATAGGACTAGCTGCTCTTCTCTTCTTCCTTGCCCTTTCAGTGACTACCTGCTGTGCCCCTTTATTTTCCAACTCCGCAAACCTGTTCCTGAGCTCTATTTCTCCTTCATTAGCCCATCCTTTCCTCTGCCTGGTTCTCTTAGTCACCTGCTTCCACTGTCCACTTTCCTCACCCAGCAGTCTCCCCTCAGAGTTCTTTGATCCTGTTTCCATCTGCAAGTTTGAGCTTTTTCCTTCAGACTTCTCATGTCCTCACTTGATGATTCCCTGTTCTGTTCATTCCCTCTGGGGCCCCTGGCATTGGCCCCGTCAGAAGACAGCATACTGGGCTAGATGGACCTTTGATCTGACCCAGTATGGCCGTTCTTATGTGTTGATGGTAGTCCGTGTTTCAGGAGAGACTCCCTGTCGTTCTGCTCTATATTTGTTACTCTCATGGAGCACAGAGCGGGTAAATTGGTTCTATATTTAGGGCAGTAAGTGGTAAAGCCAGTAGGCCAGAACACTTGGTCTCTCCTATCTGAAGTGCCTGATTTCCTCTTGTATTACTTGAGAAGTCACACTGCTTTTTTTTCTGTCACCGAAAATGATTTGGGAGTTGTAGCGGATAATCAGCTGAATATAAGCTCCCAGTGCAACGCTGTGGCCAAAAGGGCTAATGTGATCCTTGGATGCATAAACGGGGGAAACTTGAGTAGCAGTAGAGGGGTTACCTCTCTATTTGGTACTTGTGCAACTGCTATTGGAATGCTATTCCCAGTTCTGGCATTCACAATTCAAGATGAATGGTGGAACATTGGAGAGTGTTCAGAGAGAGCTAAGAGCATGATTAAAGGTTAGAAGTTCAATCTATTTAGCTTAACAAAGAGAAAGTTAAGGTGTGACTTGATCACAATCTATAACAGGGGTTGCCAACCTTTCAGAAGTGGTGTGCCAAGTCTTCATTTTTTCACTCTAATTTAAGGTTTCTCGTGCTAGTAATACTTTTTTTTAAAAACATTTTTACAAGGTCTCTTTCTATAAGTCTGTAATATATAACTAAACTATTGTTGTATGTAAAGTAAATAAGGTTTTTAAAACGTTTAAGAAGCTTCATTTAAAATTAAATTAAAATGCAGAGCCGCCAGGACCCGGGCAGAGTGAGTGCCACTGAAAATCAGCTCGTGTGCCGTCTTTGGCATGCGTGCCATAGGTTGCCTACCCTGGTCTATAAGTAGCTACATGGGGAACAAATATTTAATAATGGACTCTTCAATCCAGCAGAGACAGATACAACATGCTCACATGGCTGGAAGTTGAAGCTAGACAAAATTCAGACTGGAAAGAAGGTGTACCTATTTAAGAGTAAGAGTATTATCCACTAGAAAAATGTACCAAGGGTCGTGGTGGATTCTCCATCTCTGACCATTTTAAAATCATGATTGGCTGCTTTTCTAGAAGATATGCTCTAGGAATTATTGTGGGGCAGTTCTCTGGCCTGTGTTATACAGGGGGGCAGAGAGAGAAGCTCTGTACTAGTGCTTTCTCCCCGCCATTCCCCTTTGTCAGACCAACTGATATTTTCTCAACTGTGTCAGAACCTTTAGGCTCCCAATGTTCCATTGTCCATTTGTGAGCATCTAAGGATGCTGAGGGAGTTGGCTGATGTGATTGCAGAGCCACTGGCCATTATCTTTGAAAATTCGTGGCGATCGGGCAAGGTCCCAGACAATTGGGAAAAAGGCAAATACAGTGCCCATATTTAAAAAAGGGAAAGACGAGAACCCGTGGAACTACAACCTCACTTCAGTCCCCAGCAAAATCATGGAACAGGTCCTCAAGGAATTTTTGAAACACTTGGAGGAGAGGAAAGTGATCAGGAACCGTCAACATGGATTCACCAAGGAGAAGTCATGCCTGACCAATCTGATTGCCTTCTGTGGTGAGATAACATGCTCTTTGGATATGGGGAAAGCAGTGTATGTGATATATCTTGATTTTAGCAAAGCTTTTGATATGGTCTCCCACACTATTCTTGCCAGCAAGTTAAAGTATGGATTGAATGAATGGACTATAAAGTGGATTGAAAGCTGACTAGATTGTTGGGCTCAACAGGTAGTGATCCACAGCTCGATGTCTAGTTGGCAGCCGGTATCAAGTGGAGTGCCCCAGGGGTCATCCTGGGACTGGCTTTGTTCATCTTTATTAATGATCTGGATGATGGGATTAATTGCACCCTCAGAAAGTTCGCAGATGATGCTAAGATGAGTGGAGAGGTAGATACGCTGGAGGATTGGGCCAAAAGAAATCTGATGAGGTTCAACAAGGACAAGTGCAGAGTCCTGCACTTAGGAAGAAAGAATCCCATGCACTGCTACAGGCTGGGGACCGACTGACTAAGCAGCAGTTTTGCAGAAAAGGACCTGGGGATTACAGTGGACGAGAAGCTGGATATGAATCGACAGTGTGCCCTTGTTGCCAAGAAAGCCAACGGCATATTGGGCTGTATTAGTAGGAGCATTGCCAGCAGATCAAGGGAAGTGATTATTCCCCTCTATTCGGCATTGGTAAGACCACACCTGGAGTATTGTGTCCAGTTTTGGTCCCCCTCTACTACAGGAGGGATGTGGACAGATTGGAGAGAGCCCAGCGGAGGGCAACAAAAATGATTAGGGGGCTGGGGTACATGACTTACAAGTAGAAGCTGAGGGAACTGGGTTTGTTTAGTCTGCAGAACAGAAGATTGAGTGGGGATTTGATAGCAGCTTTCAATTACCTGAAGTTGGGGGTTCCAAAGAGGATGGCACGAGGCTGTTCTTAGTGGTGGCAGATGACAGAAAAGGAAGCAATGGTCTCACGTTGCAGTAGAGGAGGGCTAGGTTGGATATTAGGCAACCCTGTTTCACTAGGAGGGTGGTGAAGCACTGGAATGGGTTACCTGGGAGGTGGTGGAATCTCCATCCTTAGAGGTTTTTAAGGCCTGGCTTGACAAAGCCCTGGCTGGGATGATTTAGTTGGGGTTGGTCCTGCTTTGAGCAGGGGGTTGGACTAGATGACCACCTGAGGTCTCTTCCAACCCTATTATTCTATGATCTACAGATACAATTTTCTGAAAACGGTGGCAGTTGGGCAAGTGGTGATAAGGAAATACTACATCCCTTTGTGCAAATTTTGGGGAGGAAACATACAGTAGTTTAAGTAATCCTACAGCATTAAAGTAGTGGGAGATAATTTATTGATGTGACCAGTTTAATTAGTTTTGAAACTTTTCTTTTTCTTTGTCAACCCTCCCTTCCCCCCTCCCCACTCTTTTCCTACCAGTGTTCTGGAAGATGCATATAATTGATGGATAATGTGGAAAAGGAGCTTTGTTTCCTAATCTCTTTCAATTCCTGAGAGAGGCTGTGGGAACTTAACCACATTATGTATGTATAATTTCCGATGCACCAGCAAGAGTAACTCATCTTTACAAGAGTCTCCCACCCTGTAAAGCACCATTTTAAGAGAGAACTCACTGAATTTTAATTTTTTTATAATGAGATCACTGAAGTGTGTCTTTGTAAGACTATTTCTACTCTAGTTGGAAATTTATAGATCTTAAGAGCTATTGAGAGAATGTGAATGCTGTTCCAATCTCTGCTCTTTGGACTTTTTTTACTTGATTTGTAATACTCTATAATAATAAAAAGGCTAAAATAATATAAATATTTCCAACAACCTTCAGTAATGTGGACTGGATCACAATTATCTTCACCTATTTAACTCGTGGTGGGCCACTTAATATGTGTGAGACTGATTTGAAACATGTATGGTAAACGTTTGGTGTGTATATAAATTAAAGTCAAAATCTAAGACCTATTAGCGAACAAAAGCTTTATGGTATCGCTAATGTTTTGGTGCAATGGTTTAAACATATCCCCTAGTGAGTATTTAATCTGCAGAGAGTTTGCTACTGTTGATGCTTGGTGGCTACCTACCACCTACCTTTCCATAGCCACTAAAAAGGGCACACTATCTACCTGTAGTCTGTTAGTGTGGGTGATGCCGAGATTTGGTTACAGATACTTATCATGAACTTGTAAATCGTGCTGTACTGTCCACTTCAAATATAGTTTGTTTTAGTTTAAAAAAGAAACTAACTAGAAATCCTGTATCTGGTATATTTCCAACCATAAACTGTTAGTGGCTGCTCTATGCTAGCTTTTGGCAAGTCTATAATCTCTAATGATAAAACTGTTCTATTTACCCATGCCAGATTTTGTAGTAAGCTCTTGTATTAGATGCACATTATTACAATTTTTCAATTAAGGTTGTCATTTTAATTTACATTCTATTGTTTGAGAAATAGTATGCAGAATGTAATTGAAGGTTTGTAATACCTACTTATACAGGGGTGGAGTTAAGGTTGTGTGTTCATATGAAAACTTGGACATTTATTTACTTTTGAGTTCTCAGATTTTCAGTCTTAGAGTTCATGAATGTAATTTCTTTGCACTTAGACCCAAATCCTCAGCCTATTGCTGAGCCAGTCAAGTAACTGGAGTGAATGGCAGCTAGTTGTGTGGGGGGCACAGGGAGAAAGGAATCATTCATCCCTTCCCCATGTCATGAAGCCCTCTCTGAAGTAGTCAACATAGCCCTAACAAGTCTCCTTTGTGAGACAAAGTGGGATGATTTGCATAGCAGCAGATTCCTTCTGCCAACCTGTAGATGCGTTGGGAGCTACTGCGACACAGAGGATTTTTAATGAATCTGTAAACTTGGGGATCATACCCTATGACCGGAGAATTGCTAATATAGTTCCTATTTTAACAAAGGGGAAAAAAGTGATCCAGGAAACTACAGGCCTGTTTGACCTCCATTGTATGCAAGGTCTTTGAACAAATTTTGAAAGAGGTGAACGGTAATTAATACACCATGGTTTTACAGAAGGTAGATTGTGACAGACCAATCTAGTCTCCTTCTTTGAGAAGATCACTGATTGATTTATTTTTTTGGACAAAGGAAATGCAGTGGATCTAATCTGCTTGGATTTCAGTAAGGCATTTAATACAGTTTCACATGGAAAATTATTAGTTAAATTGGAGAATATGAGGATTGATATGAGAATTAAGAGGCGGATAAGGAATTGATTAAAGGGGTGACTGCAGTGCATTGTACTGAAAGGCGAACTGTCAGCCTGGAGGGAGGTTACTAGTGGAGTTCCTCAGGGATTGGTCTTGGGACCAGTCATATTTAACATTTTTATTACTGACCTTGGCACAAAAAGTGGGAGTGTGCGCTAATAAAGTTTACGGATGACACAAAGTTGTGAGATGTAGCCAATATAGAGTATTGAATATACCTGAATATCATACAAGAAGATCTGGGTGACCTTGTAAACTGGACTAATAGAAATGGGATGAAATTTAATAGTGCAGTGTGCAAGGTAATGCATTAGGGACTAACAACAAGATTTTTTGCTATAAGCTGGGGACTTAGTTGAGAGTGACAGAGGAGAAGAAAGACCTAAGTCTGTTTGTTGATCACAGGATAACTATGAGCCATCAATATGAAAAAGGCTAATGCAGTCCTAGGATGCATCAGGCAAGGTATTTCCAGTAGAGCCAGGGAAGTGTTAATACCATTATACAAGGCCCTGGTGAGACCTCGTCTGGAATACTGTGTGCAGTTCTGGTCTCCCATGTTTCAGAAAGATGAATTCAAACTGGAGCAGGTGCAGCAAAGGGCTGCTAGGATAATCCGAGGAATGGAAAACCTACCTTATGAAAGGAGACTTGGTGAGCATGACTTGTTTAGCCTAACCAAAAGAAGGCTGAGGGAAGATATGATTGTTCTCTATAAATACATCAGAGGGATAAATACCAGGGAGGGAGAGGAATTATTTAAGTTAAGCGCTAATGTAGACACAAGAACAAATGGCTATAAACTGGCCATCAACAAGTTTAGGCTCAAAATTAGGTGAAGGTTTCTAGCCATCGGAGGAGTAAAGGTCTGGAACAGCCTTTTAAAGGGAACCAGTGGGGGTAGAAAACCTAACTGGCTTCAAGACCAAGCTTGATAAGTTTATGGAGGGAATGGTAGGAGGAGATTGCCCACATGCCATTGTAGGCAATCGGTGTCTGCCAGTAGCAAAAATCCCTAACTGCTGGAAATGGGACACTAAATGAGGAGGACTCCTGAGTTACTACAGAGAATTATTTCCCAGGTATCTACCTGGTGGGTCTTGCCCACATGCTCAGGGTCTAACTGATCCCCATATTTAGGGTCGGGAAGGAATTTCCCTCCAGGGCGGATTGGCAGATTCCCTGGGGTTTTTTTGCCTTCCTCTGCCGCATGGGGCATAGGTCACGTGTAGGTTTAAACTGGAGTAAATTATTAATTCTCTGTAACTTGAAGTCTTTAAACCATGATTTGACTATTTTAGTAACTCAGCCAGAGATTAGGGGTTTATTTCAAGAGTGGATGAGGTTCTGTGGCCTGCAATGTCTGACCTTCTGCACTAGATGATCACGATGGTCCCTTCTGACTTTCAAGTCTGAGCCTGTGAGAGCTGTGTGGCAGATACACACTCATGCACATCCCCAACCACTACTCAGTGCGTGCCCCCTCATAAGAAAATTCACTAGTTCTGCTGTGGGAGTGGTTTCCTCTAATTTAGTTATTGTTCCATTAATTCTTAATGTTTGTAAAGTGCTAAACTCCTTCAGATTGCCTGTTCTAGAATTAGTCACAGTCATTTTAACCCTTCGCTCCTACTTCATGTAATGTGCTTTCTTGTGTTTTAAAAAAATGACACTTTGGGGTTCAAATAATACAGATAAGATTCAAACATTGGATCCTTTTCCAAACCAAATACAAATTACAGACTTTTGAGGTTTGTCCATTGCTAACTTTTAAACTCTGAATAGATGCAAGATTTAAAGAGGCAGTGGCTGTTGCAGAGTGAGGAAGAGGGTTCAGTCCTTGGTCCTTCATGCCAAGATAATGGTAGCCAACCTAAGGAGCTGAAGATACTTTTTGATTTCATGGTGTGGTGTCCTTACAGTCCGTCATGATTTTTAATCATTTATGCAACACAAAGTGTGTGCGTTTAGTGATAGTTGAGCCTTCCCATGCAGCGTTGTAACTCTTGTCATCACATAAATGCAATGTCACAGATGAAAATACTGCCCTGCGTTGGCAAGGTGTCCTGCCCACATTTTGTATCTCTGTAACTTTATTTGAAAGACTAGACACTGTTTTTTTCCTTAGTACTCTGGTGCATGCTTGCTGACTTCAGTGTGGATGCACTGGTTCATGGACTACAGAATACTCCACTCTTGTCTAGCTGCTGAGGGGGGGTCTAGTCAACTCTGATTTATTAGCTCAGCACTCCCCACCGTTCTCCAGCACCCGTTGGTTGACAAGTGAATCATTGCACTGATCAGTGCTCCATTCACTCAGACAACTTGCAGACCTGTATAATCAGTGGTTGAGTGTCATTACTGTGGGCAGTTAGAGGGAATGTTGTGGGACCAGGTTCAGTTCAGTGAAGCCTGAGCATGCTCTCCTATTCTTTTCTACCCTTGCGCCCACTGAATTCAGCCCAGATTACTGTTGCAGCAGGGAATTTCATCGCATCATTGATGTCTCACTCCAGAGGCAGAGAACCTCTGTACTCTTCTTTTCCCCTTAAACAAGAGGGAAAAGAGAAGAAACTCTGGTATTACAGACCATTTTTATGAGAATTTAATATGGGGGCCAAAGTCAGGCTTATAACTGAAAAAAAATCTCAGCTCTAACTACGTAAGTGCCATTGCCTCAACAAACATATAATCATGGCAGGTCCTGCCAGCGTGCTCAGGGCTGAGTAAGACATGGTTCCTTCCCTGAGGGGTTGTTGAGCTTAAAATCTAAATATAGATGAGACGCAAGTTCCTTTTGGATCTGCCCGCATCGTAGATTTAGTAGATTGATATCAAGAGCTACTTTAGTTCGACCTGGACAAGAAATCCACTAATGCTTAATAGCTGGACAGAGGGCTAGTATCACAGGATGGCTGACCCTTTAAGGGGAGTTTGGCCCAATCCCATCTCTGACTAATCACTGCCTCCTTAGGGATCAGGTGATAGGTGGAAGATTACCTAGTCCTCATAAAAATGAGCAAGAGTTCAGTTGCTAAGGAAAAATGCAGGGAGGTGGTCTAGGTGAAGGGAAAGAACCCAATTTATAGGAGACTCTCAGGAAGAGGGCCTGAGTAGTGTAATCCTGTTGGAAGCTGACCCTGAAGGAAAAGGGAGCAGAGAGGCTCACCTTGAGTCCCAGGCAGACAGCGTGTGGAGTGTCCTGCTGTAGGAAGTAGATTGGTCCCTGCAGGAGACCCAAGTCAGGGAAAAGAGCATAACTGATATGAACATGTGTCAAGTGTTTTTATTTTGAAGAAATAAAATCAACACCCTGAAAAAAGGGGGACTAGAATCCTGTAGCTGGCAAGTGTTCTTTGGTGTGTGGGCTGGTGAGAGAGCTCACTGTCTTACAGGCAGTTAAAGTATATGTAATTGCTAAACTTAAAGTAGGAGCATATAACAATTAAGTATATTTGATTGTATCCCATCCCCCCACCTTTCATATATTTTGTCTTAAATTACAAGGTCTTCAAGACAGTTCCTGTTTTGAACTCTCTAAATGTACAGTGCTCAGAAGTTTTGCTTAGAGGACAGATCACAGGACTGGGACAAAGGAGACCTCTGCTCTGTTCCCAGCTCTGCCACTGGCCCACTGTCTGACCTTGGTCAGGTCACTGTCTCATTCTGTGCCTCCATTTCCCTATCTGTAAAATGGAGATACTAACCTCCTTTATTCAGTACTTTGAATCTACTGATGAAAAGTGCGTTATAAGAGCTGGATATTATTACTCGATCTCAGAGTTATGAGTTCCCATGCCACCCTCCCATGAGGGATTAATATTAAGTCATATGCATGGTGACAGCACTTTTACTGACATGGCTTATATTTATGGGATTTACAGAAGAAATAAATTTTGGTGAGAGATTAGTAAGGAGAGGGTGTCTGTGGACAGGGGCAGTTTCAGGCATAGAAATAAGGGTAAATAAGAATCAGATAAAGAGAACGAGAGATATGAGGCATTATTCATAGGTGAAGCAAATGGGAGAGAGGATGAGACAGGCTGGGGGACAGAATTAAGCCAAGTCTTGAAGGCAAAGACAAGAAGCTAGAACTTGATATGGAAGAAGAGAAGAGGTAAGTAAAGGGACTTGTACGTGGGGACATGGTCTTTCGCAGGGAAATATCTTAAAAATTGCTTTCTGAATGCACAGATGGCAAGAGAACTTCTTTTGTAACTTACCTCATTTTGAGGGTGGGATTTTACAGCCTTCAAATGTCATTAATACTCGTTTCTTATTAAATGTTAAGTGATGTTAGACTGGATTATGATTATGCATCTCTTTAGTTACTGGATTTAGATGGGTCACTGGAACTGTGCTTGCTTCTAAAATGAAAGTAGTGCAGTGTCATTTTGTGTATCTGAGGTTTTTTAAGCAATGCCATTTCAAGTGTTTATACTTAGAGTAAAACATACTTCTTAACTTTTGGTTTTCTTCTGTATTTTTTCAGATTATGTCTACTTTGAAAATTCTTCAAGTAACCCTTACTTGATACGAAGAATAGAAGAACTCAATAAGGTAATGCAGTGCTAATGTATTTTCCCAGGTGTCTGAAACTGTTGGCTGTTTTTGATATTTGAATTGAAAATAACTTCATCTACTTTACCTCTCTCTTTATCCGTTTGAAATAATTTGCAGTATCTTTTTTAAGTTGCTAGCAACTACAAAATATTATACCACCTGATCATTGCCTGGAGTATCTGGGGGCAGTCACTCATTCAAGAGGTGCTTGTCATGTGCTGTCTACAAAGGCCAGAGAACACCAACTGAAAGTCATCCTGATGGTGACCTTACCCTCCCACTTTGGCCTGTCAGGCAAGGTTTAGTCTGCAGTTCTTAAACTCCTGGTGCTGTGATTGTTTGATCCAAAGATGAAATATGAGTTGACCTGGGGAGAGGATGAAGAGCCTTGTGGTTTAAACTCCCTGGGAGCCTCTCTTATGAGGAAGTAGATGATCAGATCCTCAATTCAAACAGCTGAAATCTTTCTCTTTTCGTGGTCCCTGGAGCTGGTATATTGTTTGTGTTCTTAGTCCTCCAAACATTCCTTCTTGCTTGGAGATGAAAAAGCAGCATGATAGGCACTGCCATTCCAGTAGAGCAGATGAAAGGCTATAAGGGGGCTGGGGAAAGGTATCTGAGTCCTTTGGTACTGAGGATGTATTTCAACACACAGTGCCTGTTCTGAAACTCTCAACTGCTGTCCCTACCACACAGTATCACTTTAGATTTAATTCCAAGTACAATGCTATTCAGTCCCTTGCAGTCTGTGCAGAGGGAACTTGGTGTCATCTTGGGGTTGGACCCAAATTATCCAGTTGCCATCAGAGATTGGCTAAGGAAATTCAGTGGTTGTGGGGAAATTAGTCCTTTTTAAAGCTGCTTTGTTGTATCCTTCAAAAATTACCTGTAGATTTGCAATCTGGAGTAGTGGATGTGAAATCCAGGTCATCCTTGTAATCACTCCCTTTTGGTATCAGGTCTCCTGTGGAGGAAGTTTGTGTCCCTTCCATGGGAGATACAGTGATAACCACATTTAGCACATACTGAGGAGGTTATCAAAGGCCTTGTCTACACTGGCAAGTTTCTGCGCAGTAAAGCAGCTTTCTGTGTGATAACTCCCAAGGTGTACATACTGCCAACCCACTTAGTGCGCAGAAACTGTACAGTTTTAGCGCTGTAAAAAACCACCCCAATGAGAGGTGTAGAGTTTTCTGCACCAGGGCTACAGTGCCACGGTGGAAGTGTAGACACCCTGGTTGATTACAGCAGTGCGATTTGGCCTCTGGGAGGTGTCCCACAATGCCTGTTCTTGCCTCTCTGGTCATCAGTTTGAACTCAACTGCCCTGCCCTCAGGTGACCAACTGTGAGCCCCACCCCTTAAATTCCTTGGTAATTTTGAAAGTCCCTTCCTGTTTGCTCAGTGATACATGCAGTGGTCTCAGCACATCTTTCCAGGTGACCATGCCTGCTCCATGCACCAGACCTGGAGCAAAGCCAAGCAGCTGGACCTCATCAGCATTTGGGGAGAGGAGGTTGTCCATTGCCAGCTGTGCTCCAGCTGTGGGAATTATACCTGATGACAGATTTCACGATGCATGACAGAAAGGGGCCATGACTGGGACACACTGCAGTTGAGGGTCAAAGTGAAGGAGCTCTGTAATGACTACCACGAGGCGCAGGAAGCAAATCACCGCTTCGGTGCTGCGCCCACGAGCTGCCAGTTCTGCAAAGAACTAGACACAATACTCTGCGACCCCTACTACCACTGCGAAGGCCACTGTGGATACTTCAGTGGCTCATGTGCCAGTTGAGAGTGGACTGAGCCAGGATAAGGAAATCTCGGATGAGGAGGGGGAGGGGGACCCGGAGGCAGAGAGAGGCTCTGAGGTCAGAGAGGCATGCAGCAAGGAGCTTTTCTCTACCTCAGAAGAAGCTAGCTAGTCACAGCTGTCGGAGCTTGGTGAAGCGCAAACAGGAGAGGAGGCCTCTGGTAAGTGGCTTTGATTTTGGGAATCACTGAAGCAAGTTGTTGGGAGCAGGAGGGTTGTGGAAAGCAGGCTTGTGTCTGTATGATGCGCGTACCACCACATGCGTAGTCTGAGTGGCGGAACAGGGTGTTGATTGACTCCCTCACTTCACGGGAATCTGCCTCAGATCTCCACAAAACTCATGGAGATACTGGCAATCCACTGCCACAGGTTCTTTGGCAGAACTGCTTTGTTTCTTGCCCCATTAAGGGTAACTTTCCCACACCACTCTGCTGTCATGGGGGGCGGGGAAGAAGCAGGGGTGTGGGGGGGAACCATTGCTGCACAAAGGCAAGCTGCATAAGGACTAGGGTGGAAGCCACAGTCTTGGAGAAGACCCTCCTTTGATTCCCTGCTCACCCTCAGCAGCAAGTTATCATCCATAATGAACACACCAGCTTGTGGAAAACGTGTGGACAGTAATGACTATAAGGACCCCGCCCCACAGTACTGGTTTTCTCCAAGAGCCATGTGCCCAGAGTACAGTATGGTCCTGGAACACTGATTTTCCCCTGCCCCTGTGGCTACTCACCATTTTGGGGGGCTTGTGGCTCATGTACACTTGCCTGGGGTCAGCCAGTTAGTGACAGGTTTGTGAGTACTGGCTGTATTTTAAAGCACTGAATCAGTGGTCTGTGTGTTGCAAACAATACTGCTTCTGTAAAATGTTGCATTTTGGCTTCACAGATATGACTTTGGGAGCCCAGCCTCCCTCATTGTTACCGCTGGCTGAACGGCTGCACAGAATTAGAAAGTGGCCATGAAGAACTAAAGAGGACTTTCTGTGTGATGTCATGACGCACTCTGCAGCCAAAAAATAAGAATTGAAGGAGTGGTGGGACAGCGAGAAGAGGGACTGAATGGAGAATGTGGCATGCCAGAATGAAGCCATGGAGCGTCCCTTAAAAAATATGGAGCACCAAGCAGACACGCTCCAGGTGCTACTAGCACTGCAAACCCAGCAGCTCCACGCCAGTCCTCCTTTGCAGTTGCTGTCGCAAAACTCTTTCCAATGTGTCCCCCAGACACCGCCAACACACTCTTATCAACCTCCTGGCTCCAATCTATACTCCTCTTCTGCCACAGTCCAGCACTGCGGACTCCCAGTACCCACTGCACTCAATACCCATCCCTCTGCAGTTTAGCCCTGCTGAAGTACAGTACCCACTGCACTGTACTCCAAAGGAGAAGGTTGGATATGATATCTGGACATACATAAATTTTTCACCGTCCTGGAACCCCATCTCCTCGGACCCTCCCTTCCCCTATCCCCCTCAGTGCTGATTTTTTTCCTCTCTCTCCTCCAGTTGTTTTTAAATAAAATTGTTTTGGTTTGAAAGCCATCTTTATTCCATTAATTGAAAGCAAACAGAGCCCTGCAAAGCAGCAGGCAATTTTCTTAAGCCTTCATAGTGCATTGTCTGCACCAATCACAATCCCCTTCTAGCATTACAAGTACTGCACTCCCAAGCATAGCAACAAATATTAGTGTCTTTCAGCTTCAAATTGTTGCCTCAAGGCATCCCTGATCCTTATGGTCCTGTGCTGTGCCCCTCTAATAGCCCTGGTCTCTGGCTGTTGCAATTCAGCCTCCAGGCGCTGAGCCTCACCAGTCCAGACCTGAGTGAAACTTTCACCTTTCGCTTCATAAGTATTATGGAGCATGCGGCTATAAGCATAGGAATATTGTCATCTGTCAGGTCCAGCCTCCCATATAGGCAGCACCAGTGGGTCTTTAAATGGCCAAAAGCACACTTAAAAGTCATTCTGCACTTGCTCAGCCTGTTGTTGACCCACTCTTTGCTGCTGTCAAGGTGCCCCACGTATGGCTTCATGAACCACAGCATTAAGGGGTAGGCGGGGTCTCCCAAGATCACAGTGGGAATTTCGACTTCCACTATGGTGATATCTTCTGGTCTGGGAAGAAAGTCCCTGCTTGTAGCTTCCTGAACAGGCCAGTGTGCCGAAAGATGCGTGCATCATGTACCTTTCCGGGCCAGCCTGCATTAATGTCTGTGAAACGCCCACGGTGACCCACAAGCGCCTGGAGAACCATTGAGAAATACCCCTTGTGATTAATGTACTCGGTGGCTTGGTGGTCTGGTGCTGGAATTGGATTATGCGTGCCATCTATCGCCCCTCCGCGGTTAGGGAAGCCCATTTGTGCAAAGCCATCCACAATGTCACACACGTTGCCCAGAGTCACGGTCTTTCGGCGCAGGGTGTGATTAACGGCCCTGCACACTTCCGTCAACACGACTCCAGTGGTCGACTTTCCCACTCCGAACTGGTTAGCGACCAATCGGTAGCAGTCTGGAGTAGCCAGCTTCCACAGTGTAATCCCTATGCACTTCTCCAACAGCAGGGCAGCTCTCATTCTCATGTCCTTGTGCCGCAGGACTGGGGTGAGCTCATCACACAGTCCCAGAAATGTGGCTTTCCTCATGCGAAAATTCTGCACCAACTGCTCGTCATCCCAGACGTGCATGACATTGTGATCCCACCATTCAGTGGTTGTTTCCTGAGCCCAAAAGCGGCGTCCCGCTGTGGTCAGCACCTCTGTGAATGCCACAAGAAGTCTCATGTCGTAGCTAGTACGCGTGGTGAGATCAATATCAAATTGCTCTTGCCTTTGTAGTTTAAGGAATAACTCCACTGCCACTCGTGACGTGTTAGTGAGAGCGAGCAGCATATTGGTCAACAGTGCGAGATCCATTCCTGCACACCAAAGAGGCAGAGCGCGCAGTATACAAACCGTTGAAAGATGGCGCCAAATGTGGATGGAAGCACAGGGATTACTGGGTTGCGAAGCAATGCATCACAGGCCATTGGGACAGGACCCAGGATGCCCCGCGACCCCCTCTGCCTTCCCACAACTCTTAGCGGCAGAAGAGGAAGAGATGCTCTGTGGGATAGCTGCCCAGAGTGCACTGCTCTGAATACCGCTGCAAGTGTCTCAGTTGTGAACACACTAATGTGCAGGCAGCTGACAATGTGAACGCAGCAGCAGCAGTTTCCCTTCAGCACTTTCTGAGTGGTGCTGTAACTGCCAATGTAGACATACCCAAAGATAGACTTATTTGTGTTGCGGCAATATTGATGTCTGAATCTTTTCTCTGGAATGGTCAGGGAACTAAATTTCTGGGAGATGCATATAGCAAGTCATAATCCCTATCAAGGAGAGGCATTTTCTCCACTACTATGAATACTTACTTTCCTCAGAAAAAGAGGTGGGTCAGGATTCTTGAGATCTTAATGGCTCCAGACCAAGTGTGGTATTTGGATCTATTGACAGTTTCCTGGGAAACTTTCCTCCTTTCTCCCTGTCTTACAAAGAAGGTCAAATTCTCAACCCAGATCTAGAAATCTGCCATCTTGTGGCTTGGATTATGGGTCCTCACATTTTCAGAATAATCCAAAATTGTTAAATATTTAAGATAAACTTGGTCAAAGTCTTCAAGCCTTGCACCAGAGACCTCTATGCCTCTGATTGGGATCATTTGTACGTGTGCACATAAGTGTTGCCTGATGTTTCTAATTCTAGATCATCTGATAAAATTAAAGATCTTGATTGTTGTCCTTCCACCATTAAGGTTTTAGAAGCTACCTTATATATTGGCCTTATATTTTCTTGTGCATGGAATGGCACTCCTCATTCACCTTTGGTTTTCTGGGTGGGCTTTTACATCTCTGTTCCCCAAACTGCCAGTCTAAGCAGCCTTGAGATTTAAATCTAGATCTTGCAGAACTCATCAATGCACTGCTCTGGGATACTGTAGCTTAATTTTTTTGTTTTCTTCATTCAGGCATTTTGGGGAGAAGTCTACAAGAGAATTGAGATCTGCTCATTGTTCATGCAAATAGATAAAAGTATGCGAGCAAGCCTGTTTGTTACGAACAGAAATATACAGCCAGCTTCAAAAATGGTTAGGTATATTACCTTATTTTAAGAACAACAAAAGAGACACACATACAAAAACTCACCCTTTTTCATGTAGTTAAGTATCCGAGGGGTAGCCATGTTAGTCTGGATCTGTAAAAGCAGCAAAGAGTCCTGTGGCACCTTATAGACTAACAGATGTTTTGCATGCATCCGACGAAGTGGGTATTCACCCACGAAAGCTCATGCTCCAAAATGTCTGTTAGTCTATAAGGTGCCACAGGACTCTTTGCTGCTTTCATATAGTTGTCATTGACAAAAATGTTGCTGCCTGTTGCATTTTTATTGTTGCTGTTTTTGGAACTTCCCTTGAGCTACTTATTCTTCAGTTGGGAGAACCTTGCGCATGTGATATCAACTTGGTGGATTCTTTCTATCCCTTCAAACTCTGAAGGGACAGAGAAGGGGAACCTTTTGGAGTTGTTGTTTATCTTTGCAACTTAATTTTTTTATTGTACTTTTTTGCTCTCCTACTGAAACTGCTGCCCTGAGACCTAGGCATGACAATTCTGTAGGAGAAGCAGAATTACAAAGAAAAGACCAGATTCTGATCTCCTTACTCCTTGAATAGTACCTGACACCACTTGGATCAGTTTTAGAGTAAATGGGACACTGTGGAATAAGGTTCTACTGCGTTTGAGACAGGATCAAAATCTGATCCCATGTAGGTTTTTTTTCTTCATTACTGTATGAGGTCATCCAGTCCATTTGGCTAAATCCTTGTTTAATCTACAGATAAGGTTAATTAAAATCGCCTGCCTCAGGCAATCAAGATAAATGGGTGTGAGGTCAGGAAGGAGTTTCCTGCTGGCAACCTTTGTGTACAGCCCAGTCTAATTTCTCAGAAGCCTTTTGAGATCTTGTTGTTCTTCCTCTGTACCATCCAGTATAGACCATGATTGAGAACAAGAAATGAGATTTAGAACAATGGTCTGTTCTGGTATGGTAACTTCTATTTTTCCATATTGTAGAACTGCAGAACACTTAGTGTTTCATTTTCTATAGAAATGCATTCTATTCGTAGCAAGGTTCATGTATTTGATTGGAGTACTTGTAGCTAAAATTTCTAAATACTTTAATGGATTTCTAGTTTAGTAGTTTGAGATCCAGTTTTTTATTTATGCCCAAGAATAATTTTTCTACTCACTGTTACAGACGGCCAATGGAAATGTGGAAGCAAAGGTGGTGTGTTTCTACAGAAGAAGGGATATATCGAGTACGCTTATTGTATTGGCTGACAAACATGCAAGTAAGCTTGTTTATTTTAAAACATTATTGATTATAATTTCTACATTTGGATGAAGTGGTGATGCTATTTCCAAGATGCATGTATCTTGGAGCTAGGTTAATTTAAATTTATGATCCCCATCCTAAGCAACTAAGTAGTATCCAACAATTAGTTGTATCATTTGGTTGGCTGAGTTCTGACCTTTTTCATTTAAGAAACAAAGATTTGTTGAAAAGTCAATTGACTGGGTGTCATTTGGTTGTCACAGGGGTGTGTGTGTGTGTGTGTGTGTATATATATATATAAAATATAATGTATGTATGAATGAGAGCACAACATTTATTATTACATTGAAAACATTTGAGGAAAATTATACCAACTATTAATGACAGTTTATAGCTGATAATAGCTCACCTTAACTGATCACTCTCCTTATAGTGTGTATGGTAACACCCATTGTTTCATGGTGTGTGTGTGTGTGAGAGAGAGAGATATCTATCTTCCTACTGTATTTTCCACTACATGCATCCGATGAAGTGGGCTGTAGCCCACAGAAGCTTATACTCAAATAAATTTGTTAGTCTCTAAAGTGCCACAAGTACTCCTGTTCTTTTTACCAACTATTAAGTTGCTTGGGAAAGGGAAATATACTCCTTACATTTAAACAACAACTGGTCATACTTTGTTTGACAATCACTGAAATCTGAGAACATTAATAAATGGCCTGTTAGTTTTCTATCAGAAATTTGTTTTTGACAGGTTTAAAAAATTAGTTAAAATTGTGACTATCATCAAATTTGCCTTTGAGCATGTTTAGTACAACTTCTAAAAGTTAGTGATCTGGGGACATCCCACCATTATGCAATGTCTTGAATTTATGGTCTCTGTTAGGAGGTTGTTAATTTCCCAGCTGGATGGAGGTCTGAAGAGAGCTGGTTACTGCTTAGTGATTTGAACACTGTAATAATTCTGTTTAAAAATAGATGAGAATTTTTAGTTTCATGATTAAGCATTGGTACTTTCTGGCATTTCAAAGTTTTTTGTTTTTTTTGTCCATGCAACCTTCACTTGGCCTCCCTTGGGTGTGTGCCTTATGACAATCTTTACTTGCATGCTCACAAACTATTCTTCAGTATACTATGCCATAGTTTTTCCCTTCAGCCTTCTAACTACACATGTATCATCTTGTAGTACTGTATGCTCATCTGTTTATAACAGAGTTTCATAGGCAGAATGTGTGGCATATCTACTTATGTAGAGAGAAGTTAATTTAAAAAGAAAATAAGATACCCAGCGCAGCAATGGAGCTTAGTTACATGTGTAGTTTCTTCTAGTATCATGTTACTCTACATATTCCAGAGAGATACTCCTTTTCTTTCTTTTTTTAAAATAAAAATAACAAGAAAAAGTAGTTAAACTGTGGCTGAAGTGTTTGCGTAATTGGGAGAAGCTTATACATAGGTTTTCCTTAAATTACAACTTAAAATCTTTCAATATCTATGCCGGTTATCACTATCATCTGTCTTTAAATATTCTATTACTGTTTTATAACATCAGATACTAAGCACTTTGAATTGTGCGTACATTTCAATGTCATCTAGTGAGAAATTATTTTCACTTGGGCCTATATTAACTATCAGATCAATAGAGTACAAATTCTGTACGCTTGTTAGAGAAACAGTTTAACAATATTTTAACCTGCCTTTTTCCCCAGTATTTGATGTCTCCTTTGAATTTCTCTAAAATAGCATAAGTATAGATATGGAAATTACAGATTAGCTAGCCATCTACTTAAGTCCTCGGTCAAACAAGAAATAACAAAAACGTTCACTAGTAATAAAAATCTGACTTCCTTCCAAAACAGCTGAAATACTACAATGGATGGGTGCTTTTTAGGTGAATTAAAATTTTAGGACTAAGATGCAATACGTTACTGTGAAGGGGTACCTCTATCTCTAAAGGAGGAAAAATAACCTGTTAAATGATATGAGTACTGACAAAAGTATTAAAATGCGTACCTTACAGATCCATCTTCTTCCTAGTAACGATGAAGCCAAAAATCTGGGTACTACACTTCTGAATACTGCCATCATGTCATTGGAAAGACCCAGTAAAACTAGACCTGGGCATGCTCTCTGCCTTCAAAATAGCTTTTTTCATATTGTTTGTAACAGGTTTGAATGAAATGAAATCTGTTCTGTGCTCATACAATTACATCTCGGTCCATGTATTCGTATGGTACTGATATGAGATTTGTCTATGTTTTAGGTCAGGGGTCCGCAGCCTTTCAGAAGTGGTGTGCCGAGTCTTCATTTATTCACTCTAATTTAAGGTTTCACGTGCCAGTAATACATTTTAACATTTTTAGAAGGTCTTTTTTTATGTCTATAATATATAACTAAACTATTGTTGTATGTAAAGTAAATAAGGTTTTTAAAATGTTTAAGAAGCTCTATTTAAAATTAAATTAAAATGCAGAGCCCCCCGGACCAGTGGCCAGGACCTGGGCCGTGTGAGTGCCACAGAAAATCAATTTGTGTGCCACCTTTGGCATGCATGCCATCGGTTGCCTACCCTGTTTAAGTGATTTTTTGCGGGGGTCACAATCCGTAGTTTTACTGATTCTTTCTCTAGTGTCAGAGCTGTTCCATTGTTTAGGAATGCTGAAGTTTAATACAAACCTCCCTGCAAACAAACTAAATATGGTGACTCATTAATGTGTGTCTCAGTTCAATACGTTAGTAAATGAAGTGACAAGAATTGTTGAAACTTTGAGGATGAAGATGAGAAATCTTGCTGTTAGCCACCATTAGCCATTCTTTGAACCTGCAAGTACAGATTTTTTTTTTCCCAAATGAAATAAACAGTTTTGATCCAAATGGAAACTAGAGCATTGCTTCACTTTAATAGCTATTTGGAAGATTGTCATGAAGATCCAATTATAGAGCAGTGCTATTAATGGAAACATCACATAAACAGAGACAATATATGTCAGTTTAGATTTCCTTTTCTATAGTTGTTCTGTGTTGTGTTGTTTTGGTAGAGGCACCCCAGTTCATCTCCTCCCCCCCCCCAGTCCTTTTTGTGTGGCTTCAATTGTTCCTTTTAAAAAGTAAAAATATGGTTGTAATTAGCAATCAATACTTTCTAAATAATTTATAATCAAAATATTGTATTAGGAAAAATCTATAAATAGCCTGCATGTTGTAATGAAATTACTCCTAATTTCCTACAAAAATTCTAATACAAATACTTGATCAGAGAGAATCAACATTGTCACTGATTTCTGAGTTGATTGCATAATGATCCCTTTTCATAAAGTGTCCTGCTGCCTCATTTTGTTGCATTTGCAGTAGATGTACGTATCTGCATCACTGATCTTTTAACTGCCTTTGTTCAGCTGATTAATGAAGCTGTGTGACTGCAGACCCTTCTGGATTCAATCAGTCTTGTAATTTCTAAGTGTAAGTCTGCTATTGATGCCTTTTATAATTTTAGACCTACTAATGATATAACTATGAAAAAGAAACACATATGTCAAACTCAAATGTTGTGCAATTTAGGAAAACTTTTATCTATTTCTCACTTAAAATAGAGAGATGGAGAGAGATGATATTCAAGTAAATAAATGTCATTAAGTAAACAGGAATACAATAAAATTTTCAGTATAATCCATCAGATACTTGAAACTACAGAAACTTAAAGAAAGGTGCAAGGGTTTTATTTTGCAGCCACTTTCCAAGAGGAGAAGTGACGTGCCTTCTGCAGTGATGTTTATAAGTTTGTACCTAATGTATAGAATATGATTCCTATGTCTGAACTGCAAACTTAAGGGTTTTTTTTAACCATCTGATGTGAAACTTGTCTGGGGTTATGGTTGAATAATGATGATTGCTATACCTTTTTCTCACATTTTCCATTCTTTAGATTCCATAATCACTTCATAAATTATTCAGAGGAATCGCTTGAAATGTAGCTGCCTCAGGGGTGGAACACAATTCCTATTTAACAGGTCTACAGCAGAACTGCACAACAGTTTGGGACAGGAAACAAAGAATAAATACTGTATCCAATTGACATTGCAGGGAGAACGTAGGAAGTCAGAACACATGTCTGTTTTATGTAATTTACTCTGCTGGTCTCCTCAGCAAAGATTGTATGCCACAACTAACAAACTAGGAGGAAAACACTGGAAGCATGTATGCATTTATCATTTACTGGAACATTTCCAAACAATTGTAAAAGACCCTCTCCTCCTAACCATATCAACTTCTTCTTTTGCCATTGGTAACAGTGGTCACAGAACCAATGCTTCATTAGTTTGTCCCAGTTCATAAAAATAAATGAATAGTTGTTAGTAGTATAGAATCATAAAAGTTTAGGTTTGGAAGAGACCTCAGGAGGTCATCTAGTCCAACCCCCTGCTCAAAGCAGGACCAACACCAACTAAATCATCCCAGCCAGGGCTTTGTCAAGCTGGGCCTTAAAAACCTTTAAGGATGGAGATTCTACCACCTCCCTAGGTAACCCATTCCAGTGCTTCACCACCCTCGTAGTGAAATAGTGTTTCCTAATATACAACCTAGACCGTCCCCACTGCCATTTGAGACCATTGCTCCTTGTTTTGTCATCTGACACCACTGAGAACAGCCGAGCTCCATCCTCTTTGGAACCCCCATTCATGTAGTTGAAGGCTGCTATCAAATCCCCCCTCACTCTTCTCTTCTGCAGACTAAACAAGCCTGGTTCCCTCAGCCTCTCCTCGTAAGTCACGTGCTCCAGCCCCCTGATCATTTTCGTTGCCCTCCGCTGGACTCTCTCCAATTTGTCCACATCCTTTCTATAGTGGGGGGGCCAAAACTGGATGCAGTACTTCAGATGTGGCCTCACCAGTGCCGAATAGAGGGGAATAATCACTTCCCTCGATCTGCTGGCAGTGCTCCTATTAATGCAACCAGGGGCGGCTCCAGGCCCCAGCATGCCAAGCGCGTGCTTGGGGCGGCAAGCCACTGGAGGCGCTCTGCCGGTCACTGCGAGAGCGGCAGGCAGGCTGCCTTCGGCGGCTTGCTTGCGGAGGGTCCGCTGGTCCCGCGGGACCAGCAGACCCTCCGCAGGCAAGCCGCTGAAGGCAGCCTGCTTGCCGTGCTTGGGGCGGCAAAATGCCTAGAGCCGCCCCTGAATGCAACCCAATATGCCGTTAGCCTTCTTGGTAACAAGGGCACACTGCTGACTCGTATCCAGCTTCTTGTCCACTGTAATCCCCAGGTCCTTTTCTGCAGAACTGCTGCTTAGCCAATTGGTCCCCAGCCTGTAGCGGTGCATGGGATTCTTCCTTCCTAAGTACAGGACTCTGCACTTGTCCTTGTTGAACCTCATCAGATTTCTTTGGGTCCAATTTGTCTAGGTCACTCTGGACCCTATCCCTACCCTCCAGCATATCTACCCCCCCCCCCAGCTTAGTATCATCTGCGAACTTTCTGAGGGTGCAATCCATCTCATCATCCAGTTGAATAGCTTGAGTAGTTACTGGCAGTTTTGCTATCTGCTTTCAGCAGCTACTGTTCAGTTGTCAGGCCTACACGATGGTATATTCTGAAGTTTCAAAGCTTCTAAAAATAAGTATCTTATAGCAGGAAGATGTGATTCAGACCAATATGTTAGGTGCTTGAGGTTTGCTTGCCTGAGGAAGTTGCTAAGTCTGTGGTTTCTATACCAGCAGCGAGTGTGAATACATTTTGAGTATAGCCTCATGAATGAGGTCTTAGTTGACTCTGCCTCCCCAAAGTTTGGAAGTGCCTGGATCATCGGTTCAGAGTTCATCTGAAACAAAATCTAAAATGAGATTTTTGGTTTCATCATTACTAGAAAGAACTTGAATCTACCTCTTCGGGAAATTCCCAGAATTCTGAGTTAGATTAGTGTGTCTCTCTTCCTGAATTAACATGGAAATCGCCATATGTCAAGGCTGATTCCCTACTCTGGCACTTTGAGTGCAGAAGGTGGGGGCCCACAAGGACTCTAAAAGTTAATACTGGCCATTCCAGGTTTGTATTAAATTCCCAAGATTACAGGTTTTCTCTGACCTTGGATTGGTAGATGCTGCCCCCACCCAAATGCAGAACCCCTTTGAGAGACCAGGAAGGCTCATTTGGGAAACGGGGTGGGAAAGGAAATCAGCTGTGCCACCAGCTCATTAAACATGTGCACAAACCTCTTAAGAGAGACAAATTCAATTCTGTTCTTAAAAAAAGTAAATTTTATTAATAAAAAATAAAATACATCTGGGAACTTAGGCATTTGCTAGATTTAAAAAAAAAACCAAAAAACCTACAAGGATTAAGCATCAAGAATAACTTTCTTGAGGTCCATTTTAAAGGTTACAAGCAAAACAAAAGCCCCTGCGGTTAGCACAGAAGAGTCCACAAGCCATAAAGAAATAAAAAGAGAAACTTAATTGCATCTTCCTAGACATTTCCTGATCTACTTACATATCTGTGGTTTCAAATGAGTAGTTTCTAGGTGTATGATACTGATGATTTTTCATACCTGGCCCCAAGCTTCTTACAGCACGATTGCAGCCCTGTCTGCCTCTCCCCGGAGAACAACCACAGACAAAAGGGGAGTTGTTTCAATTTAAAAAAGTTCTAGCCTTCCCCTTGGCTTTTCTGGTCAGATGTCCACTCACTTCCTTTTACCCATGCATAGTAGTGAGACTTTTTAAGCTTTTACAGGTAGAGCAATTAGAGAACAGCTACTAAGAGGGATTTTATAGCTACTGGCTGCCTGGATGTCCATTAAAGGGAGCTACCCCCTGTAACAAAGCAGCCTTTGGCGGGACACTACTGAGTATCAATTCAGGACAAATTGCTTAGAGCACGGCAGTTACATCCCAAGGCTGGGGGTCCTTCACTACTGAGGCACACCAAACCAGCCAAACAGAGAGGACTTCGGATTTATTCCACTGGCTAAGCAGGAGTCATACAAGCAATTCCCTTAGACACTCCAGTTTCTCAGTATCACCACCAGCGCCGCTCCTTATGGCAAAGGTGGGCAAACTATGGCCCGTGGGCCACATCTGGTCTGCGGGACCCTCCTGCCTGGCCCCTGAGCTCCTGGCCTGTGAGGCTAGCCCCTGGCCCCTCCCCCGCTGCTCCCCCTCCCCTGCAGCCTCGCTGCGCCACCGGCACAAATGCTCTGGGTGGCCGGGCAGCACAGCTGCAGAGCCATGGCCTGACCCGGTTCTCTGTGCTGTGCGGTGGTGTGGCTGGCTCCAGTCCCAGTCGTGGCACTGGTGCTCCAGGCAGCACGGTAAGGGAGCAGTGGGGGTTGGATAGAAGGCAGGGGAGTTTAGGGTGGGGGTGTGGATAGGGATTGGGGCAGTCAGAGGGTGGGGAACGGGGGGGTTTGAATGGGTGCGGGGGTCCTGGGGGGCAGTCAGGAAGGAAGGGGGGTTGGATGGGGCAGTGGGGGGCAGTTAGGGGTAGGGGTTCCGGGGGAAGGGGTGGTTGGATGGGGCAGAGGTCCGCAGGGGGTGGCATTCAGGAATGAGAAGAGGGGTTGGATGGGGTGGCCGGGGGCAGTCGAGGTGGGGGTTCTGGGGAGAGGGGATGGGAGGGTTGATGGGGCAGGGGTCCTGGGCCATCGGGGGCAGGAAGTGGCGGGGGGGTGTGTGGATAGGAGGCAGGGGCCACGCCACGCCACGCCACACCTGGCTGTTTAGGGAGGCATAGTCTACCCTAACTGGCCCTTCATACAATTTCCGAAACCCGATGCGGCCATCAGGCCAAAAAGTTTGCCCACCCCTGCCTTATGGGGATGAATGGTTATGAAAACCAATACCCAGTAAAAGAAAAAAGGTTCTCCCGATCCCAAAGGACCAAGCCCCAGATCCAGGTAATATACAATTCAGATCTTACCCACAACTCATGCTGTTGCCAGTCCTTTAGAATCTAAAATCTAAAGGTTTATTCATAAAAAGAAATATAGAGGAGAGCTAAAATTAGTTAAATGGAATCAATTACATACAGTAATGGCAAGGTTCTTGGTTCAGGCTTGTAGCAGTGATGGAATGAACTACAGGTTCAAATCAAGTCTCTGGAGTACATCCACAGCTTGGATGGGTCATTCAGTCCTTTGTTCAGAGCTTCAGTTTGTAGCAAAGTTCCTCCAGAGGTAAGAAGCAGGATTGAAGACAAAATGGAGAAGATGCAGCTGCCTTTTATAGTCTCTTGCTGTGCAGCCTGTGCTTTCTTTGTTCCAGACAGAAGCTACCCAGCACATGGCTTGAAAGCCTTAGAGTCTTCTCCATAGGCATGCCCCTGCATGCCTTGCTGAGTCATAAATTGTATCTGCCTTCTCTCAGTGGGTCAGTTGTATAGCTGATGGTCCTTAATGGGCCATCAAGCAGGCCAGGCAGTGCTGAAACCAAAGTGTCTGGGGTGTCACCCAGAAGCATAGCACAAGTTTGAAATACAGACAGGATACAGCCAATACTTATAACTTTAAATATACAAAAATACCTGCATACAGATAGTATAATCATAACCAGCAAATTATAACCTTTTCATAGACACCTTACATGACCTCCTTTGTACAAGATTTGGTGCCACTATAGGACCTTGGTTGCAACAATGATCTATATGGTCACAGTTCATGTCAATAACATCACCCCCCCCTTCATTTATCACATCATACTATATCAGAACAGTACCCCATCTATTCCAATATCCAGTCTGTGATAGTGGCCACTACCAGCTCCTTAAGAGGGTATGCAAGAAACCCCATTATAGACCATTATAGAATAACACATTACCTGCCCATAGAGTAAACTTCTTCCTAGTGAGTGTGTGTGTGTGTGTGTGTACGTGTACACACAAACACATTTTTTTTCCCCTCTCGTGAGGGTCGCATGGAGAGTATGGAGGACCAGATCTCCTTTTCCTCCGCAACAGGTTTCAGCTCATCCTGGGGGATTCCCCAGTGTTTCCAGGCCAGCTGCGAGATGTAATCCTTCCAGCATGTCCTGGGTTGGCTTCTGCCCTGTGGGATGTGCTCACTGTAGTTCCAACGGAAGCTTCCCAGGGGCATCCTTATCAGGTGCCCAAACCACTGCAGCTGGCTCCTCTCGATCCCAAGAAGTCACAGTTCTACTCCTAAAGCTCTCCCGAATAGTTGAGCTCCTCTCCCTGTCTCAAAATGTAAGCCTAGCCACTCTGTGTAGAAACCTCATTTCTGCTGCTTGTACCCATGATCTCGTCCTTTCAGTCATTACCCAAAGTTCATGATCCTAGGTCAGGATAGGGATGCTTCATCTGAGTAATCCGCTCCCGCTTCACCACCATGGATCGGTACTGCTGCTGCCACACCAATCCGCCAGCTGATTTCATGCTCCCGCTTCCCATCACTCATGAACAAAACCCCTAGATACTTGAACTTGTCAACTAAGGGCAGCTGCTCTTCACCGCCCTCCCCTCCCCCCCACCTGGAGAGAGCAGTTTACTTTCTTCTGGGAGTGGACTATGACCTCTGATCTGGAGCTGCAGATTCTCATCCCAGCCGCTTCACACTTAGCAGCAAAATGTTTGAGTGCACATCAGACACTGCAGTCTGAAGAAACAAGAAGGATAACATCATCTGGAAACAGCAGAGATGCCACCTCCGAGTCTAACAACTCCGAATTTAAAGACTGGGACCAGCACCCTGGGTTGTCAGTCCAGCGGTACTGCACCCGCCTTCCACGCAACATTGAAGAGATGCATTAACTATGACACCCCAACATTATCCGGTGCTTGCAACAGCTCTAGGCAGATCTTGTCATCCCTGCTGCCTTACCACTATAAAGGCATGTTACCACTGTATCGACCTCCAGCATCAGAAATAAATCAATCTCGCCAGAGGTTTCTGGCGCTGCATCCTTAAAGGGAGAGGGTACATGTCATCGAGTTGAGTTCCTTAAAGTGCTCCTTCCATCTCTTGATGATCTTCTCAACTGAGGTCAGCGTTTCACCACCCTTGCTGAGTACAGTGTGAGCAATGTCCTGCCGACCCCTCCTAAGGCAACAAACTGTTTGCCAGAACACCTTTGAAGCCATACCGTAGTCATTTTCCATGGCCTCTCCAAATTCCTCCCAAGCCTGGGCTTTCACTTCAACTACTACCACAACTGCAGCCCTCTTAGCCAGCCAGTACCCCTCAGCCATATCAGGAGTCTGGTTCGTGGGCATTGCTTGGAGCATTGATCTCCTTCTTCAACTTGACAGCTTCCCTCACCACTGGAGTCCACCAGTGGATCCTAGGGTTGCCACCATGGCAGGTGCCAACCGCCTTCAGGCCACAGCTTTTCGTGGCTGCCTCAATGATTGAGGCCCTGAACATGGTCCACTCAGACTCAATATCCAAGACCTCATCCGGAATGCAGAAGATGTTCTTCCGGAGGTGGGAATTGAAGTCCTTCCACCAGTTGTTCCCAGGGAACTCACACTGATCGTTTGGGCCTCCCATGTCTGTTTCTGTCTGGGGTCTCGTGCATCGGATCCAACTTCCCACCAAGTGTTGATCGGTTGCCAGCTCTGCCCCTCTTCACCCGAGTGTCCAGAACATATGGCCTTAGGTCCAACGAGATGACTATGAAGTTGATCATCAGTCTTCAGCCCAAAGTCCTCTGGTACCAAGTACTTTTATGAGCAACCTTATGTTCAAACATGGTATTCGTTATGGAGAATCTATGACTAGAACAGAAGTCCAATAACAACTCACCTCTCGAGTCCACACCAGGGAGGTCGTTCATCCCAATCACTCCCCTCCTGGTATCTCCATCGTTCCCCACATGAGTGTTTGAAGTCCCCCAGTAGAACTATGCCTTTTAAAAAATAAAAATAATAAAAAAATTAAAAAATTTGGTGTCAAATTTGCAGATGAACTGGAGCTCAGCAGTTTCTCTTTGAAGTCTGGTCCTGAAGTTTTTTTGCTGCAGGATGGCCACCTTAAGATCTGCTATTGTGTGGCCAGGGAGGTTAAAGTGTTCTCCTAATTAGGAATGGCAATATACAAAAACCTGTAGGAGAACACTTTAACCTCCCTGGCCACACAATAGCAGATCTTAAGGTGGCCATCCTGCAGCAAAAAAACTTCAGGACCAGACTTCAAAGAGAAACTGCTGAGCTCCAGTTCATCTGCAAATTTGACACCATCAGCTCAGGATTAAACAAAGACTGTGAATGGCTTGCCAACTACAGAAGCAGTTTCTCCTCCCTTGGTTTTCACTCAACTGCTAGAACAGGGCCTCATCCTCCCTGATTGAACTAACCTCGTTATCTCTAGCTTGCTTCTTGCTTGCCTATATAAACCTGCCCCTGGAAATTTCCACTACTTGCATCTGAAGAAGTGGGTATTCACCCACGAAAGCTCATGCTGCAAAACGTCTGTTAGTCTATAAGGTGCCACAGGATTCTTTGCTGCTTCTAGAATATAAAGGCACTTAACCCTTCCTCCCTCTCTGATTTTTATATATACTCCACCATGCATTGATCCATACCGCATTGCAAGCTTGTCTCTCTCTTCTTTATAGTTACTATTACAGTGGCACTGTACATATGATGTTTCATTTGCCACCCACTGCCTCTAGGTCTCTCATAATTATAATTGTTGCATCTCGACTTTTTCCCTCCAATTGTATATCTGCATTTTCTAATTAATTTTCCCTACATATATTAGCTTTCACTTTTCCAAATTTATTGAGAACTTGGATAGAAGAAGTGACAGTCTGTCTGTATCTCACCTTATTATTTCTTTGTCTTCACTAGTGTTCAAGTTTCCTTCCAACATAGTAACTACAAACTTTTTTTAATGTGCTAGTAATGATTCTTTTTCCAAATCGTTAATACAGATGTTAAATAAAACGGGACCTAACACAGATCCGTGCAGAACCCCTTTGGGCACCTCCCTACACTTGATATAGTGCATGTTCCTGTTCGTGTAAAGTGTTTGTTTTTAGTTTTCAGTCTGTGTTCCAATCCTAGATAAGAAATTAATTTTCAAGTAAGATTTTGTGTGACTATGTATCAAATGCTTGTTCAAATCCAAGTATATTGCATCTACTGTGTTCCATAGTCACTTATTCTGTAACTACCATAAAAGCAGTCAAATTTGTCTGAGAAGATTTGTTCTTTAAAAGGCTATAATAGTGTCTTTTCCTCATTTAGTCATTCTATAGGGTGGTAATCCACTGCATTTATCTGAGTAATTGAGCTGTGAGGGTGAAGCACACATAAGCTTCAAAGGTGAAATCTGCTTCCCAATCTGTGGCCAGGGACAGCCTCCAGTGCAGTTGCTGAGTCTTTCTGCATGTGCAGAGTATGCAAAGATACCTTTGTGTGGTCACTGAACCCATGGCCAACCCTGCACAACTTCAGTGTGGTGCTGATGGCTTTGTGTTGACTGTTTGCTTATACTAGTACTGAATTCATCCTGTTCTCTACACTTTTATTATGTCTAAATTCATCAGGTTCATGCTTTTCAATATTAAAGGGGCCTCAGCAAGAGGGGCAAATATATTTGCATACAGCTTTTTTTTATTCTTCAGAGAGTTCCTACCCAATTTTCTGCTCAAAAGCTTTAGCAATTTTGTATTGGGCTTTTCTTCATTGTTACCTTATATGAAGTCTTTCTTTCAAATGTACTGTATTGTGCCTTTTTATTTTGAAAGGCTGTGCACAGCAGGGCAAGCGCAAAAGGAAATGCGTGCTTCACAGCCTCCATGTTACATTACAAAAATGAGCCAAAGAAAACACTACTTGGATTAAGTTCTTGGTTGAAGATGAAGAAAATTACAGTTTTTGGGATTAAATTTGTTTTGCTAGGCTTCATTTTTGTGTGTTGTAGATTTGATTGACAAATGGTGATTAATACACATTTTAAAAAAGGTTTTCAAATACACTAGAGCAGTGGGTTTCAAACTTTTTTTCTGGTGACTCAGTTGAAGAAAATTCTTGATGCCTGCGACCCAACGGAGCTGGGGACAAGGGGCTTGGGGTGTGGGAGGGGCTCAGGGCTGGGGCAGAGGGTTCGGGTGTGGGGGTGAGAGCTGCAGGGTGGGGCCGGGAATGAGGTATTCAGGGTGTGGGAGGGGGCTCTAGGCTGGGGCAGGGTGTTGGAGCGGGTCAGGGCTCTAGGCTGGGGTTGCAGGCTCTGGGGTGGGGCCGAAGATAAGGGGTTTGGAGTGCAGGAGGGGAATCCAGGTTTGGGGGTGCTCAGGGCTGCGGCAGGGGATTGGGGCATGAGCTGACCTCTGGTGGCTCCCAGTCAGTGGCGCAGCCAGGGTGCAGAGGCAGGCTTCCCGCCTCGTGGACCATGCTGCGCCCCGGAAGCGGCCAGCAGCAGGTCTTGCTCCTAGGCAGAGGTGCGCAAATGGCTCCCCCCCCCCCCATTGGCTGGTTCCTGGACAATAGAAGCGTGGAGCTCAGGGCAGGGGCAGCACACGGAGCCCAGTGCCTCCTCCTTCCCCCCCCCCCCCCCCCCCCCGCGCGGCTAGGAGCCGGACCTGCTGCTGGCCACTTCCAGAGCACAGCGCTGTGACGGAACAGGTAGGTTCTAGCCTGCCTTAGCCAGGCAGCACCACCGACGGGACTTTTAATGGCCTGGTCGACAGTGCTGACCAGAGCCGCCGCTACCCAGTCCCTTCCATTCCGTGACCCAGTTCGAAAACCACTGCACTCGAGGCATTGAGAATTATTTTGAGCTCCTCAGCATAGCACTTCTGTCTCCAAACTCTTTAAAAGATGCCTTTTCGTATGAGGATACATTGCTTTTGAAAATTAGAATGGGAGGGTTTTCAATAGCTCAGATTTCTTGTTTTCTAGACGCACTCAAATGTAAGCATGATGGGGATTTTCCATGTTTTCTTTTAATATTTTGTGTTCACTAGTTTTCAAACAGCTTGGCCTATGACTTGCTGATGTGTTTATGGATTACTGCTGGTGTATTGATAATGCCGGTCACCAGCCATTATATGAATTTTCTATTAAAACGGAGTTTACTTAAGTGAATAAATTGTGAAACCATGCAACTGTGACAGAAATGTAAATCCTGTGTTCCATTTCCTAGGAAAGTATTACAGTGTAAATCAGGGGTGTGCAAACTTTTTCTGGACCGAGGGCCACATTAGGGTTGCAAAATTGTATGGAGGGCCGGGTAGTGAAGGCTGTGCCTCCCCAAACAGCCTGGCCCCTCCCCCCTATTTGACTCCTCCCACTTCCTGCCCCCTGACTGCCCCCCTCAGAATCCCTGACCCATCCAACACCAGCTCTTGTTTCAGAATGGTAAAACAAAGTGAAATAAACTGTGTAGAATCTGAGAAGCATGTGATTTTTGCTAGTCTCTTTAGCAGAATGGCCAGTTTAAAACCAAATGTGCAACTTAACATTTTACAGAATTGAGATATTCCCTTTATATTCCTTGGTTTGGGATAATTTTGAGGATTATAAATGACTAAAATTTTTGTGTGTGCAGTGTTTCTATACAGCAGTCAGATTTGTGCATGTAAGTTCTAAGAGTAGGGAGGGATGAAGGAGTATTTCTTGGCAACAACTGTTGGAGTAAGCTGCAGGCATAAGATTGGTCAACCTTTTTTTGAGAGTAGTAGTATAAAGAGTTTTTGTTATGTACAAGATTTAACAGCTCAGTCTGCTACAATCCAAAAATTCTCCCATGACGAATGCAGAAACTGATCTGAATTCCGTAGAGGGGAAAATTTCCTCTTTTGCAGCCTCTCGTGATTGGATGCTGTGCCCTTTCCTAAAGTAGTTTGACTCCAAATGCTGTATCTAACATAAGTGAAAGATGTCACTAATGACAATGCCCTCTAGCAACCATTTCCCACTGGGACATTGTCTGGATCCAGTTGTTTTGCAGATAAGTTATGTATCAGTGTGGATGTAGTTTAGCATATAGATGTGAATTTGGGACAGTATATCTGTGGTACCAAAGAATTATGGATCAAAAAGTAAAATGGGTCATGACCATATTTTATAGGTCAGTCATTGAAATGGGGTAGCACTGCCTGCTGTTGGATATTAGTGGTGCCATTACAGTAGCTGGCAAGGGTGGCCCTAGGCATTTAGTTGGCATCTCCACACTTGTTCTGTGACTCTTCTTAATGCTGTGGTTGGTGTGAGCTGCCTACTGCAATGGGCTGCAGCTCTTGGCTGCAGCAGTAAGAGACAAAGAGGAAAATGGCTTAGGTACCATGTATTGTGGTTATTTATGGTTTAATTGTGGTCTTGTGGCAATACATTCCGATTGGCTAAGAGGTACCGTTTGCAATATGTGTGATATTAAGCTTTTTTTTCCCCTTGTGTAACTAGGGGAAATGGAAGAAGAGATGGAAAACCCAGAAATGGTTGATTTACCAGAGAAACAGAAGCATCAGCTAAGGCATCGAGAACTGTTTCTCTCACGACAGCTGGAATCTTTACCTGCCACGCACATAAGGTAATGACCTAATTCTTCTAGCACTGTTTAGTCAAGAAGCAAACAGTACAATATTAGTCCAGTATTCTTCCTGTGTAAGAATAAACTTTATGCAAAAGTTAGTAATGCCATTGTATATATCATAAGTTTAATATATTTTTTTCATAAAATGTGATTTCTTTCTTTTTTAGAGGCAAATGCAGCGTTACTCTGTTAAATGAGACAGAATCCCTTAAATCATATCTGGAACGGGAGGTATGAATCCATTTTGCGAATTGCAAAGCTTCACCGGGTTATTTTGCCACAGTTTAGTATTGGTGGCTTTCTGCAAGTAGCCCAATTAAGAGGTTTTCTTCTTTTCTCATTTCTGAGGTTCACTGGGTGTTGTCAGGGCCACTAAAAACATTAAGGTAAATAAAATTGTCTGGTTCTGCAATTTTCATTTTGCTGTAAAATTTTTTGTGGCTCTAGCAGGCAAAGCCCATTATTTAAATATATATTTGTGACAACACTAAACCATTCCTCCTTCTATAAAGAAAACCATACTTATTTTGTCAGCCCAGCAGTCTGAAAGTTCAAAGATTAAGATTCACCTGTTGACAGGAATAAACTGAAATATGTAATAGAAGTTGCTGCTAGCAACCATTATAGTTGAGACTGCAAAACAGTTTGCCCTATTTTTGCAAGGTCATTTTCTATAACTGTCTACTGAGACTGAAATTTTGGTTGGTATCTTTTCAAAGTTAAATTATTTCTGGAAGATTAAATCAAATCTATTCTTGAGTTATAGGAAAGTGGGGGGGGAATACCCCCCCTTTTTTTCCCCTAACCAATCTATTTTTAATGCAACAGCATAACTGCTAAAGCATCAGACTTGAAGCTAGGATTAGACTTTCAGTGGTAGTGAGACTCCTTCAAAAATTTTTATCCATTCTCCTTAATGAGGAGCATGTGCTCTAGTATGCCTGGGAAAGAGAGAACAAAGATTGTCAACAATTGGAAAATTACTTGTGAACAAACTCAGTGGACATCTGCTGAAGTTTTAGCCAGGGCCAGCTCCAGGGTTTTTGCCGTCCCAAGCAGCAGGGGGGATGGGGGCGGGGGGAGAATCGTGATCGGCAGCAGCTCCACCGCGCAGCTTTCTTCTTCGGCGACAGGTCCTTCCCTCCGAGAGGGACCCGCCGCCAAATTGCCTCCGAAGAGCCTGACGTGCCGCCCCTTCCCCTTGGCTGCCCCAAGCACCTGCTTGCTGAGCTAGTGCCTGGAGCCGGCCCTGGTTTTAGCAGAGGTCATTGGAGCCTCATCTCTTCTATGATATTAGTGCACATACTCTCTCTTTCTAGCCTGGTGGATGCAAAGACAGTTTGTCATATTGTGCACACTGAAAAATTTATATTCTTCTTTTTCTGATTTAAATGCACCTCTTACTATATTATTGATGCTGTAGAATATATACATCATAGGATATAGAAGCTATTTAAATTGTCTGAATTAACATTATATTGGAACCCTAGGCCTAGATTTTTGATAGTGACTCAATTTTTGGTTATCCAGATTGATTTTCAGGAAATGTTAAGCACCCACCCTCTGGATGTCAGGCCTATTAAAGATGTCTCCAACTGAATACCTAAAAATTGGGGCATCCCAAACCACTAGTATCTGCTTAAGATTTAGGCCTTGGTCCTTACTTTCTGGTATTTTTGTGAATTTAAACTGTGCAGCCTTCATCTTATATTAACACATTTATGTGTGTTTAATTTTAGTTACAATTGACATCTCTGAGCTGCCCATTGGTATCAACAAAGTTGTTGGAATTTGACCTGACTGTCTGGGAGCTTCATTTCAGAGATTAGCAGCAAGTTTTTCTTAAATTTTATTTATATGGAGAAGTAAAAGTGAATTTTGTATGATAGTAGTATTACAAACATCTGCAAGGGTGGTGATGTCCTTTGAGCAGACTTAAATGTTACATAAGTATGAGACAGGAAAAATCTATTGATTGAAAACATTATGGCAACAGCTGTTAACTTGTTTAAAAAACCAAAACAGGTCTTGCAAATTGTAAACTGGAATATGTTCCTTGATCAAGCTTCCTTATAAACACATTTCTAACCTACTTTAATACTTGTTTAATAGTCAGAAAATTAAATTGAATCTGATATTCATGTTTAAGTTTTTTTTTTTTTTAAAAGTGACTTACTTGCTGAATATTCAATTTTCTTTTCAGAATGTTAAACTAGAAACATGGCGAGTCTCACCTAAGGCTGCCAAATGGACAGGGTGTCAAACAAGGCCTGTTGAATTCAGAAAATGGTCACCAGCAGCAGGTAGCTGAGAAAATGCCAATTGAAAGCGCAAGCTTAGAAAGCCTAGTTAGTTTCATTATTTGATGATGATTAGTTGTTTAGTGCCCTTCGTCCTACAGATCTTGAGACTCTTTTCAAAGGAAAGAAGTATATTTATCCCCATTGTAGAGATGGGTAAACTGAGACAGGGGTGAACTAATGTGCCCACAGTCATGCAGCAGTTCAGGTGCAAATCTGGGATTAGAACCCTGGTAACTTTCCCTTTGAACTGTCAGAATTCTGGGCTGAGTGATGTTGGCTATTTTTAAAACTGAGCAGGCATTTTGGAAAGAAACTTCACACAATAAGAGGTTTCATGAAGGTGTTCTGTTACCACAGCAAGGACCTATTTTAGTGCTAACAAACTTAGTAGACGTAGAAGATTGAGAGAAATGGAGAGTTTTAGAAAATGTGTAGAGCGTGGAGAGAGCAATGAAAAGAAAGGGCTGAAGAGAGTGGGGAGAATAGGACACAATTGCCCTCCCATAAATTCATAATAGGTGGTGTAATACCTGCCTGTCCCTTCCAATCTCCTTACCTTTTTTCCCCCATCCCTGAAAACTACACTTTCAATTTTAAACATGGCACTGAAAAAGGAAAAACAGTGTCCTAGAGATCTGGAATCTGGCCCCCTCACATGGTTCCTGCTCCCGGGAGAGGTGGAGTCAGACCCAGGACTGTGTACCCGATAGTAAGTGAGACATACAGGCTAAACTTCTGGGGGAGGTCATGGGCAAAACAAAAGTGATCTTCAGCTGGGTAGCGGAGGATTGCTTAGTTACCCCTTCCAGTGGAAGGTTTTGTTTAAACTCCTTGGGGCAGGCTAGCACGGACACCACTGCTGGTTCAGATTGCATTTGGAAGAGGAGAAGAATAAGGAGGAAGCCAGGGGGAGAATCTGAATTTACTGTAGTCGCCCATCCCAAAGAGGTTGGGATGGGAACACAGAACCACTTACAAGGGTGGCAGAAGCACTTAATCTAGTCTTTCCTCCTCCACTCCACACGTTTTATGTCCCCAACTATTTCATTGCCTTGCAAGCATGCGTCCAGCAGCCTGGGAGAACTTTGTGCCATGGATGGCTATCCAGGCTGCTTACTAGTCTGTGAATGGCCCTGAAAAGGAAAAAAAAAACCTGTAGTATGTTTCAAATGTGTTTTAATTGAGCTGGCAAAATCCAATTAGCAGACTGCCAAGGCAGTTAGCTAATTAGTATTTCTGACTTTAGATTAGTTGGTTCGAATTCCCAACTGACCAATATCTCTTGATTTCTCTCTTTTCCTTAGAGAGATTGGGGGTGAGGGGGAGAATATCTTCTTATTGGAGTAACTTTTGCTACTGAAAGAGGCATCCTTCATGCTCTATGCAAGCTTGAAAGCTTGTGTCTTTCACCAACTGAAGTTGGTCCAGTAAAAGATCCTCAGACCGATAACAGCCACAATAACACTGCAAACAACAAAATATTTTCCTGTCCATGTCAGCCATTTTTTTTCTGGCCATTTCTCTTTCCCTACTTTTTCTGTAGATTCCTTTGGCTTTGGTCTTTGGCTAATGTTACTGACAAATTAGGGTGGGGTCAGGGTCAGAAAGGAACATTCAGAACACATGTGCCACACCTCATTTTCTTCATAGTTCAGTTCTAATTTCAGCAATCCATTTTGATTTTTTTCTCAACATGTTGAGCATAAATGATATTTAAAATTTTTTTAATTTTCTCTTCTCTTCCTTTCAAGCAGTGTTGTGAAAGAGGCGTATACAGTTTTTACAGCTAAAATGAGCACAGACTTTGTGAAAGGACTATGCCATTTCCTATGTAGGTTTCAGTGTAACTTTTTCCAGCATTTTGACTCTTCTGGAGATGGTCTAATGTGACTTCCACCACCAGGTGGTGAGGAGAGTCTAGCTGGCCTTTTGAGGTTACGGAACTCTCAGCTTCCCTGCAGTATTCTTTGCTTTTGGACTCCAGTAAGAATGAGACTACATTGCTACAAACTTAATTCCATAGGAGTAGTTTTTTGAAAAGCCTCTTTAAAGAGCAGCATACAGCAGAACTTGTGTTCTTCCTAGTAGTGTCTTAGAGGAAAGGTGGCAGGGGCTTTGCACCACCGCTTGGGGCAACAGGCTCCCTTGCACCTTGCTCAGGGATCCCAGGTGTCCATCTTCCTTCTAATGGCTGAGAGGAGGACCGTAAGTCAAGACACTTTTCAATATTTGAGATCTTTATGTCGATGAATCTGCTACTAAACTTAAGAAAAACAGAACTTGGCATATTTCTTTTGGGAACAAGGATGAGAACAGTAGAGAGGGTTGGGTTTTTCTTCCTAAACAGAAATGGAAAGATTTTATTTTTTTAAATATAAATTTGTTTGGATGTTTCAGTAAGTAAATATCTACATTCTCTAGCCAATGAAATGTACAGTAGCCAACTTATTGTTAGAGGGAAAGGAATGTAGAAGAGTTACAACCGGACAGTAAAAATGCAAATCCCACATGACAAACCATTTTTTCCAAGGCTAAAGTTTTAAAAAATGGATGCTTGGAGTTGGCTCCTGGATCAGAGATCTGATCTTCCAAAGTGGTGAGCACCCAAATTCTGCCAATAGAGGTCACGGGAGGCCATGGTTACAAGGCACATCAGAAAATCTGTCTGTTTATTTAGGTGCTGAAATATACAGCTAGAAGCCTTTAGACTCCAATTTTTGAAAATCTTGACTGGAGAGACTTTATAAATCAGAACTGGAGTCTGTGTTGTAATAGAATTCTGCACGTACATTCTGCCTATGCCCTACTGCTGACATGTCCCCTCTTTCCCTTATTGGCAGGGGTGGAGGGTAGGTGGCAGAAGAGGTGGCAGAACCATCTCACTCTAGCAGAGAGTTCATCTGCACAAGCAGTATTCTTCGCTGGCCATCTCACTGCTTTAAGGAATGGACTGGAGTATCTGGCCTCCTGAGCTGATAGCATGACATGCTACATTGCTTTGCTTGTGTATTTGCTGGGCAATCTGCATGAGAATGATGACTGTTACACTAGATATACTAAAAAACAGGAGTACTTGTGGCACCTTAGAGACTAACAAATTTATTTCAGCATAAGCTTTCGTGGGCTACAGCTCACTTCTTTGGATGCATAGAATAGAACACACAGACTGGAGATATTTATACATACAGAGAACATGAAAAGGTACTCCTGTCTGTGTGTTCCATTCTGTGCATCCGAAGAAGTGAGCTGTAGCCCACGAAAGCTTATGCTGAAATAAATTTGTTAGTATCTAAGGTGCCACAAGTACTCCTGTTCTTTTTGCGGATACATACTAACACGGCTGCTACTCTGAAACTAGATATACTGCAGCGTTAGGCCTGGTCTACACCTGGGAGGCGGGGTCGAACTAAGGTACGTGACTTCAGCTACGCGAATAGCGTAGCTGAAGTCGAACTACCTTAGTTCGTACTTCTTACCTGTCCAGACGCCGTGGGATCGAAGTCCGCGGCTCCCCCGTCGACTCCGCCACCGCCGTTCGCGGTGGTGGAGTTCCGGAGTCGACGGGAGCGCGTTCGGAGTTCGAACTCCGAGAAGTCGAACGCTACCTGTCGACCCGGCGGTAAGTATGGACGTACCCTTAGAGATGGATACTCTGGGGCTGAAACACAAATAAAACACTCGCATTTGTAATACTGAGACATGCAAAACAAAACCCCCCTTTACTTTTGTTTGTGGCAGTACTGACTTAATAACTGACAAGATGGTGAGCCTAATTCTCATCAGCACTAAAGCTGCCTTGCACGGCTCTGGCATCAATTACATTTACACCCACACTGCAGCCCCTTTATACTGTCAGAGTGATGTAAAGCGCCATTGGTGTGCATGAGAATTAGGCCCAATATTCTCATTCAGATTCATATAGGCCCTGCTCCAATGACTATTCAAGTCCAATGGGAAGGTTCCCATTTTTGTGAATGGAGCTTAGGATCAGGCCTTTGTTAAGCTCCAGCATCATGCTCCATATTGTGCAAGACACAAAATAAGACTATTAACAGGCTTGGAGAGTTCAGTCTAAAGTGGAAATAGGATGGGTGCTCCCTCTGCTGCAGGAGATCAGGATGGACTCTTTCCTTGCTGTAGAGACTATTCAAAAGTTTAAAGTTCTTGGATTTGGTAACTGGATACTATTATTATTGGAGCAATAGAATACAGCAGGAAAACGAAAACTTCATTGATCTTTTCTTGTCAACCTTGGATGTGCCTGTGGTATGTGTTTGCACAGTCAAGTGGGGCTCAGGAAGCAGAAGTGACTTGCAGCTGTAAGCCTTCAGGCTACAGTAGTCTACCATGTGGCTGAATGTGTGTTGTGACCTAACAATGGTTTCTTCTGTTCCTTGGGCTTGTACAACGTATTGTCCTCCATTGAGTCTCAAAGTGAGCTGGAGTGCGCAATACCGCTATTCAGCAGCACTACTTTATTTTCCCTATGTATGGGCTCTATCGATGGGCAGCAGGGAATGGTATATTGTGTGAGGAGTCCACATACCCTCACAGTGTAGGTAGATGCCAAAGGGCTCATTGGTTGCTCTCTGGAATATTGTAAGGCAGTCGCATTTTTAATTGCCTTAGCAGTGCCATGTGGTGTAGTCTCCTGTGAGAGGAGGAGAATTCTCCACCATAGGGTATTAATTTTAATGGTTTTGTTTAGATCCTTATACGGTGTATGTGTCACTTTTTTCTGGGATGTTAGTCTCATTATGGTGTCAGAGCCTCATTTGCATCACACAAGAGGAAATTGTGCTCATGTTAGCTATAATGACTGTATATATGTTCCTAAGTAAATTAAGCCATTTGGAGGAGTACCGTTTTATTTTCATAAGAAAGTCATAGTATTTCATTTTGTTTTTTTAAGACTGGGGTTTGGTACATAGTTCATCCACCTGATTAAAAAAAAACAAATCTGTAATCAAAAACTGGCCACTAGCTACCAATAACATTAATAATGTTGCTTGCCTTTTGTCTTTGTTTTATTTTTAGGATTTCTTCTTTTATTCACTAGTGTATGATCCACAACAAAAGACTCTTCTGGCTGATAAAGGAGAGATTCGCGTTGGAAACAGATACCAGGCAGATATAACAGACTTATTAAAAGAGGGTAATTTCCATGATTTCATTAGAATTGTCAAGATACCATGTTGAAAATGGCTTTTGTTTTGTTTTGTTTGTTTAATGGACTGTTGGCTCATGGGTTATGGAATCTTTCACTTCTAGGTCACATGATGGGAACTATGTCCTGGTTTTTTAGAGGCTAATGTGGTGTGACCAGCTGAAGGCAATTAGTTGGGTTTCAGTCCAAGCTCAAGTGGGCAGTTGTCCAGGTCATAAAAGCTCTTGAAACAAATTGGATTAATTGGTTCCGTCTGAGCCTCCTCTTCTTCTTCTTCTTCCTTTTTAATTTTTATTTAATTGAGATTTGCCTTGGGGAGCCCAGATTTTCACCACGCACATGAAAGGTGTTTTTGTGTTCTGAATCAACCCTCTCCTCACACCAAGGGTCCTTCCCAACCAATCACCCATTAAATACTGTCTACCCATTACTCCTGGGTGCCCACTCCCAACAGCCATCTAACCACCCATCACTTTTGGCTGAGATCATAGAATATCAGGGTTGGATATTAGTCCAACCCCCTGCTCAAAGCAGGACCAATCCCCAACTAAATCATCCCAGCCAGGGCTTTGTCAAGACTGACCTTAAAAACCGTTAAGGAAGGAGATTCCACCACCTCCCTAGGTAACCCATTCCAGTGCTTCACCACCCTCCTAGTGAAAAAGTTTTTTCCTAATATCCAACCTAAATCTCCCCCACTGCAACTTGAGACCATTACTCGTTGTTCTGTCATCTGGTACCACTGGGGACAGTCTAGATCCATCCTCTTTGGAATCCCCTTTCAGGTACACCACTACATCGATATAACGCTATCTGATTTAACACAAATTTGGATATAACGCAGTAAAGCAGTGCTCCAGGGTGGGGGGCTGTGCACGCCGGTGGATCAAAGCAAGTTCAATATAACACGGTTTCACCTATAACGCGGTAAGATTTTTTGGCTCCCAAGGGCAGTGTTATATCGAGGTAGAGGTCTAGTTGAAAGCAGCTATCAAATCCCCCCTCATTCTTCTCTTCTGCAGACTAAACAATCCCAGTTCCCTCAGCCTCTCCTCATATGTCATGTGCTCCAGCCCCCTAATCATTTTTGTTGCCCTCCGCTGGATTCTTTCCTTTTTCCACATCCTTCTTGTAGTGTGGGGCCCAAAACTGGGCACAGTACTCCAGTTGAGGCCTCACCAATGTCGAATAAAGGGGAATGATCATGTCCCTCAATTTGCTGGCAGTGCCCCTACTTATACAGCCCAAAATGCCGTTAGCCTTCTTGGCAACAGGGACACACTGTTGACTCATATCCAGCTTCTCATCCACTGTAACCCCTATATCCTTTTCTGAAGAACTGCTTCCTAGCCATTGGGTCCCTAGTCTGTAGCAGTGCATGGGATTCTTCTGCACTTGTCCTTGTTGAACCTCATCAGATTTCTTTTGGCCCAATCCTCTAATTTGTTTAGGTCCTTCTGTATCCTATCCCTACCCTCCAGCGTATCTACCACTCCTCCCAGTTTAGTGTCATCTGCAGACTTGCGACGCTGGAACTCTCACCTATAAAGCAGGAAATCCTTAATCACTCCTGGCATGAACTGTGTTCCAGGACAAAGAAAATTGTGGAGATTTACAGCTGTCTCCTGATGCATGTAAGGGAGAGGGAGAACTGTAGGAATTATTGTCCCTTTTCCTGCAGGCCCAAGGGAAGGGAGCTGGAGCTCTGGGGATCTTTGCTTTCCAACACTCTCAGACCCTGAAAGAGGGGAAGCAAAAAGATATTCACTCTTATCCCCTCCAGCTCTCTGTCTGGCTCTCTTTCCCCCCCCCCCCCAGGGGGGGTGCCTTCCCTTCTCCAGAGGGGGAACAGCTGCGAACCACAGTGCAAGGATCTCCATCAAATCTTCTGATTGTGCCATTCTTCTGGTCAGAGGTGAGAAGTAACATTGGTGCTTTGATCTGTGCGTTGCTGACATTATCTAGCTTAGTTTTAGACCAGGCAGAAGGGGGTGGATCTCAGATCAGGGTTTCTATTTGCTCTGCTTGGGAAACTGGCATGTTTTAGCTGCAACTGGGCTAGCCTCCGAACATCAGAGGAGGACGAGTTAGCCTTTATGGGCCACCCTCTCCACGCATTGGGACAACAGGGCTAGGGGGAAGAAGAATCTTCAGATCTTCTGTAGAGAATAAAAGGGAGGCCAGTGTTCACTGGGCTGGGAAGAAAAGAAACTATAGAGAGGGAAGGGTGGAGGAAAAGATTTGCCCAACAGTGTGCTGATGTCCTTCATACAGCTCCACTCTGCCCCCCCACCCCTCAGATCAGCTGATGAATGTGTGTATTTCTGGGGCTGCTGTGTGTGGAGGAGTTGTGGATTTGGGGGGGACTAGAGAGAGTGTTTGGGATGAGGGGAGAGAAAAAAATGGGAGGAAGAAAGATAAAAAATGTGGGGGAACAACAAGGCAAATGACACAGGGAAGGTGGAAGTAAAAGGTTTAATAGAGGGGGGGAAAAGAGGTACACTAATATAGAGACTGTAAAATGTGGCAAGCCTTAAAGTGGAGGAGAAGTGAAGGAAGAATAGCAATGAAGATGTGCATTTAAAAATGTATTTAATGGCCAAATGAGTATGATACTCGTACTGTGTGGAGTATCAGAGGGGTAGCCGTGTTAGTCTGGATCTGTAAAAAGCAGCAAAGAGTCCTGTGGCACCTTATAGACTAACAGGCTTATTGGAGCATAAGCTTTCATGGGTGAATACCCACTTCGTCAGACGCATACTGTGTGGCAAGATCCCAATTTCTCAGCATTCTATTATCATTGTCAATCATATTGTATGTTTCAACTTTTGCTTCCTAGTATTTCCAGGGGTTGCTTGGGTCATTTTTAGAATGGAAGATAGTGATGATATTTAAGAATACATTTTTGTTTAAAAAATATTAAAGTATGCAATATCTTTCTATAAACATAACATATTAAGCATATAGGTCAACTTTTTCTGCATGACATGGTGAAAAAAGTTGTTCAAACTGTCATTGTATTGCTCTTTTGGCCCACATCCCCTTATCATTGATCAGGTGACCATATTGTCTGGGCAGCAGTTACAAGTCCACTTCTCCATGTGCCATAAAACTTGAAAATGAACATTATTATGGAATAGTGTGGGTATGAACAGGCTTAGAAAAATTTACCAGACATCCTGACTACTAGCCAAAGCTGATCCAGTGTGGTCTAGGGACACAGCTGTGGTGAGAACATAGCATATATCTTTCAATAACAGTGGCAGAGCAGATACACAGCTATCTGGGATGCAGTTGCCACAGGCAAATGGGTGAAAGGCTTTCCAGCCACGGCCACACAAACAGCAAGATAATGTGCTTTAATAGACCAAGGGCCTGGCAGTTACATATTTTTTGGGTGGGATGAAATACAGAAGAAAAAACTTTTATTCTTTCTGAAAGCTGCTATGCCAAAACATTTCTAACTTGCATTTCAACCAGGTGAAGAAGATGGAAGAGATCAATCAAAACTTGAAACAAAAGTTTGGGAAGCATTTAATCCGCTAATAGACAAACAGATAGACCAGTTCTTGGTGGTAGCACGGTAAGAAAATTTGGCCTTTCCTTGGGGAAAAAACTAAAGAACTTTAATTTTTTTTTGGAGGGTGGGGGATGGGGGGGAGGTAAATTTTGGTGGTTATTTCTTGTTTCACCTTCTCCTGTCCCGAACCCAATGTTCATATTTTCTCTCTCTCTCTCTCCTCGTATGAACTTTTTTGGTTGCTGGTTCACTTGCTCCTTTTTTAAAAAGGTGTGTTTCGCTTGCCTAAATGGAGTATGTGACTTGAAGTGCAAGATATGAGACTGCATAGTTGTTCCCAATCTGAGGCAGAAAATGCAAATAAAATATGGGAATTATGGACAACCATATCCTGGGAGTTACTTGAAATACCTATTTTAACATTTTGATGGGAGTGTGGTAAGGATTTTCAAATAGCATTGTTAGATTATGCAGATGATGTAGATGCAATGTATTTTGGGGCAAAATCTTCAAAATCTGTACAGTTAGTAGATATTGAAAATGTACATTTTTCCAGCTAAAAACCCCACCCCAATCCATGATGATTTTATTAAAAAAAAAAAATCTTGATCTCATTACTCTGAAATGTTTTCATGAACATAGCATATATTTGGAAGTTTTTCACAGTAGAACCATTAGGCTCCAATTTAATTCTGTGAACGAAAACTTAATTGTAAAATGTTAAATGGGTGAGGATATCAAATTTCTTCTTGTGCCTATTAGGTAAGTTTACAGAACTGTCTGAAAGCCTGGAAGGAAAGGGGAATGGGTGAAATAATTGGAGAGAGAGGTGTGGTTAGTGAATGGACTCGGATGTCATTGGATGTTGAAGGGAGGAGAATGGGTGGAGTTACGAATTGTTAGTGGAACTTGGGGTATGTCTGCACTACGAAATTACTCCGATTTTACAGAAAGTCAATTTTTGAGAACAGATTGTATAGAGTCGAGTGCATGCGTCCACATTAAGCACATTAATTCGGCGGTGTGCATCCATAGTACCGTGGCAAGTGTCGACATTCCAAGCGGTGCACTGTGGGTAGCTATCCCGCAGTCCCCGCTGCCCATTGGAATTCTGGGTTGAGCTCCCAATGCCTGATGGGGCCAAAAATTTGTCGCGGGTGGTTATGGGTAAATGTCATCAGTCAACCCTCCCTCCGTGAAAGCAATGGCAGACAATCATTTCGCGCCCTTTTCCCTGGATTCCCCGAGCAGATGCCATAGCACGGCAAGCATGGAGCCCGTTCAGCTCACTGCAGCAGTTATGAGCATTGTAAACACCTCACACATTATCGTGCAGTTTATGCAGAAGCTGAAAACCCTGGCGAGGAGGCGATGACAGCGCAGTGATGAGGACATGGACACAACTTCTTTCAAAGCGCGGGCCCCAGCAACGTGGACATCATGGTGTTAATGGAGCAGGTTCACGCCGTGGAATGCTGATTCTGGGCCCGGGAAACAAGCACAGACTGGTGGGATCGCATAGTGTTGCAGGTCTGGGATGTTTGCCAGTGGCTCCGAAACTTTCGCATGCATAAGGGCACTTTCATGGAACTTTGTGACTTGCTTTCCCCTGCCCTGAATCGCAAGAATACCAAGATGAGAGCAGCCCTCACAGTTCACAAGAGAGTGGCAATAGCCCTCTGGAAGCTTGCAACGCCAGACAGCTACCGGTCAGTCAGGAATCAATTTGGAGTGAGCAGATCTACTGTGGGGTTTGTTGTCATGCAAGTAGCCAATGCAATCACTGAGCTGCTGCTATCAAAGGTAGTGACTCTGGGAAATGTGCAGGTCATAGTAGATGGCTTTCCTGCAATGGGATTCCCTAACTGTGGTGGAGTGATAGATGGAACCCATATTCCTATCTTGGGACTGGACCACCAAGGGAGGTTTGAGGGGAACCCGGGCCCGCCCTCTACTCTGGGTTCCAGCTGAGGGCCCTGTGGTTTGCAGCTGTCTATAGTGCCTCCTGTAACAGCTGCAACCCCCTGGCCTACTTCCCCATGGCCTCTTCCAAACACTTTATCCTCACCACAGGACCTTTCTCCTGGTGTCTGATAACGCTTGTACTCCTCAGTCCTCCAGCAGCAGCATCTCTCACTCTCAGCTCCTTGCGCCTCTTGCTCCCAGCTCCTCACACACGCACCACAAACTGAAGTGAGCTCCTTTTTAAACCCAGGTGCCCTGATTAGCCTGCCTTGCTTGGCTGCAGGTGTTCTAATCAACCTGTCTGCCTTAATTGTTTCCAGAAAGCTCCTGATTGTTCTGGAACCTTCCCTGTTACCTTACCCAGGGAAAGGGGACCTACTTAACCTGGGGCTAATATATCTGCCTTCTATCACTCTCCTGTAGCCCTCTGTCCTGACCCTGTCACAGTTGGCAGACAATGCTAAAAATCAAAGTTTCAAGTATCTGGGCTCCAGACTCTGGGTAAAGGGACGATGAAATTAGACCTTGGATAATAAATGCCTGGCTCAAATGAAGAGAGAGAAGTGGTGTAATATGTGACAGGAGGATACCAATAAGATTAAAAGGGAAAATCTATAGAATTGTGGTGCATCCGGTTTGAAAGTATGGCTGGAAGTATTGGGCAACACAGAAGAAAAATGAGCAAATGATCGCATCCACAGAAATACAAATGTTGAGATGGATGAGCGGTGTAAACAAGAGAATCCACATGAGGAATGAGTATGTTGGAGACAAGCTCAAAGTAACACTCAGAAATGGAAAAAATGAGGGAGTGCAGTGTCATGTAAAATGCAGCCCTGACAACTATGTGGATAAGCATCTAACAGATCAAGACTGAAGGAAAAAGAGGCCAACTCAAAAAGAAATAGTGGGATGTCCTAAAGGAAGACATGTTAGCATATCGTGTGATAGAGGATATGGTACTGAAGAGCGCTCTTTGGACTGAAGGACTTGTAGAGTGGACACCATTTGATGCAGTTAGCACAAGCAAGAAAAAGCCTCAATGAAGGAATTTAGGGAACAAACAAGTGTGTAAAGGGAAATAATTCTTCTAAAACAAAATACCAAATGTTGTTAAGAAGCAAGATGGAAAGGGCTCATACTCATCTCAAAGTGCACAAAATGGTTTATTTTCCTGATTCTTGAATGTGCCATTGAATGGAACTTTCATCAATATTTTAAAAAATGACTAGCAATTTTTCCTTGTCCAGTTTGAGAGAGCTTAAAGTGCTAGACTGAGTGCTTAGACCTACCGAGGAGCCAAGGGTTGACCTCAGTTGGCTAAATTGAAGTAAAAATGTTAGCTTGTATCTCTACTACAGAAAATGTCAGGGTTAGCTAATGCTTGTTTGTTGTTGGCTAACATGTTTTTTCTTATCTAGTCATACCCTTTCTAATCCTGTGCGTTGTGGCTGAGCTAAGTTGAATTCACTGTGGAATTCATTGGCTTTAGTAAGTTTTGTGGTGTTCCTCCCACAGCATTTCTACTTTCTTTGAGGAGTCTGAGTAGAGAAGCAAAACTTATTAAAGCAAGCGCCTCGGACACAACACAATGGATTCTACTGGAACAGTGAGAGGGAGGAAAATCGAGAACAGATAATTGGGGAGTAACAGCTGGTGGGGAGTAAGGGGAGGCAGATTAGGAAAAAGGGGAGAACAACCTTTATATAAAAATATGCTTCTTGCTAAGACTCCCACCCATTGATATAACTGAGAAATTTGGAAAGACCTGACAAGCTGGGTGTGACAAGTGGTGAATGTGAATATGGTGAAGGCTGGGAATGAGGAAGGTCATGGGAATTTGGGGGGCCTAATGAGTTTTTGTATAATGGGCATGGTAAGCTGGAGAGGCTGGCATGAAGAGTTGGATTGCTGTCTCCCTCCACCGCTGCCCCTCTCCCCCAAAACTGTGCATGTAGGACATACCTGGCAGAATGTGAAACTGTTTAAATGTGAATAGACTGTCTTCTGAAACTTTCTTAGAGGAATGATAATTGGATCACTGCTGTCCCTCCTTCCACCTGTTATCTTGGCAGCTATCTCTTCTCCTTTGTGCCTTCAGTTAATTAAAACCTGCTCTTATCTTCATGGAAAAGGTTTTGATGTGCCGGAAACCTGATGTAGATCAGGTTTCCAAGTTCAAGGCTGACCTACCCATATCTCTTGAGGGGTGGGGAGACAAGGATGCATCCCAATGTGATCCTGGAGAATTTCTCTCTCTCCTTGTGTCTCCTGCTATGCATGAGCATAACTTAGGGCCCTGTGAGCTAAGCAGAATGAAGCATATGTAATAGCAAGCCACGTGATGAAAGGGATCTCTGGCTCAGAGCCGGAACATAACAGTAAGTCCTGATATGAAGTAATGGAGACACAAAGTAATGGAGACGAATGCCAGAGCTGTTCACTGTGAGCCTGCTAGCCTCAGAAATAGTGTGTGTGGATTTTCCTGTATTCACTTTGCATGCAAGGTTAATGTTCTCTTAATCCTTTTCAGCTCTGTTGGTACATTTGCCCGGGCCCTAGACTGCAGTAGTTCTGTCAGACAGCCAAGTTTGCACATGAGTGCTGCTGCAGCTTCCAGAGACATCACACTGGTAAGATTAAGAGGATTTTGAGAGAAATGTAAAATATGCACCTCTGCTATGGCAATAGGCACATGGAAGGATGGGAAGGTGGATTGTGACTGAAATTCAGCTACTGCTTTTGTAAAGGTGCAATTAGATTACTGCCAACCCGTTTTTTGAATTTTATTGCAATGTTTTCTGCTCAGTGCTTCTCAGTCATCTCCTGTGGTGTACACACACTAAGTAGCTGTCTTGAAAACAATAGATTAGTTGGCTGTGTGTAACATGATAGCTTTGAAACACTGCATCCGATCAATTCCAAAAAAATCAGGGAATATTCTAGCCATCAATGGGTGAAAAAGATCAGAACAGAAAACTTGGCTATCAAATATGTTGTTCCCTACTAGTGTTTGCTAAATTTCAGTACAGCCTGTTCCTTCTCTATATTGAGTTATTTATAACTAGGGCCCTACCAAATTCACAGCCATGAAAAATGCATCACAGACTGTGAAATCTGGTCTTTTGTGTGCGTTTACCCTGTACTCTACAGATTTCACGGGGGAGACCAGCGTTTCTCAAATTGGGACCCAAAAGGGAGTTGCAGCGGGGTGGCAAGGTTATTTTAGGGGGGTAACAGTATTGCCACCCTTATTTCTGCGCTGCCTTCAGAGCTGGGCAACCGGAGAGAGGCGGCTGTTGACCAGTTGCCCAGCTCTGAAGGCAGTGCCTTCATGCCATGCCATGCCATACCATACCATGCCACCCTTACTTCTGCGCTGCTGCCTTCAGAGCTGGGTGACTGGTGAATGGCGGCTGCTGACTGAGAGCCCAGTTTTGCAAGCAGCAGCGCAGAAGTAAAAGTGGCAATACCATGCCATGCCATCCTTACTTCTGTACTGCTGCTGGTGGCGGTTCTGCCTTCAGAGCTGGGTTCCCAGCTAGCAGCCACCGCTCTCCAGCTCTGAAGGCAGCACCACTGCCAGCAGCAGCACAGAAGTAAGGGTAGCTGTACTGCAAACCTCCCCCCCCCCCCCCAATAACCTTGAGAATTCTTTTTGAGGTCCTTTTTGGTTCAGGACCCCTACAATTATAACATCTGACATTTCAGATTTAAATAGCTGAAATCATGAAATTACGATTTTTAAAATCCTGTGATCATGAAATTGACCAAAATGGGCCGTGAATTTAGTAGGGCTCTATTTATAATAAAGTTCACAAAGTGGTGGTATTGTAAAACATTACTTATATCACAGCGATTAGTATTTAATGAGACAAAAAAGGAAAATTCAAGCTGTGTATCAGCTTCCTGACAGCGAGATGCATGAACTTATTGAAGAGTCTCCAAAGGAAAGTATTGGAAGCCCCAGTGCTTGGATTATTTCAAGTGAACAGGACAAAGCACTGTAGAATAAATTCATAATGCACAAAACTAAGAACAGTTAAGGTTCCTAAGGGCAAATAACCTGTAACTTAAAACCACCGGAAATAGAGTAAAGTCTTCACCCTCTATCATCTCTCTCACTCATCACATCCCTACCCCAAGCAAATCATCAGTTATCAACCACAGACAAGCTTAACTCTGCCCTAGTTGGTGTGGTTTTGATTGGGGTGATGTTTGCACTTTGGAACTTCAACTGTTTGTAAGGGATTTTTGGTTCTATATTAGGTTGCAGTTAGTAAGGTGCATTGATATTTTTTTGTTTTGTTTTTTGTTTAATGTAGTTGCTATTGATTGTGAGTAAAAGAAGATGCACAATAAATTTGAGTTTGTGTGGCATGTCCTCAAAGGCCCCCTCACCCCTGCTTCATCCATAGATGGAATCTAACAGGGCTTTCCCATTTGCAGTTTCTATGATTGTACCATTTCATTATGTTTTTACATCTAGTGACTGAATCAGATTACTGCTTGGGAGTAGATGAGTAGAAATTATGGATACATGGGATCAACTTTTCCAAAAAAGCACCATTACTAGATGACCATAGCATCCATTTACTAGTAATGAATGGTCAGCCTAGGACTGGGGAAGTTCTTACTAATGTATAGTAGTGGAATATTTTGCCCTGCCCCCGATTATAGCATGTGGGATATGTATAACACATCTGATTCTTGTCACTGGTTTCATTTCTAAGCATTTTATTATTTGCCCATCTTCTGTTAATTTTATTTTTTAAACTTCTGTTTAGTTCCACGCTATGGACACTTTGCACAGAAATGTCTATGACATTTCCAAGGCGATCTCTGCCCTTGTGCCACAGGGTGGGCCAGTCCTGTGTAGGGATGAAATGGAAGAGTGGTCTGCTTCCGAGGCAAATCTCTTTGAGGAAGCACTGGAAAAATATGGAAAAGACTTCACTGACATTCAACAAGATTTTGTAAGTATAAATTGAGGCAGTGCAATGTAATTGTGCTCTGCTCTGGGACTTCATCTCAAACAGCGTCTGAGCTAGAGTGGCACTTGGCCTTTTGTTCCTTGAATGGCCTGAAGTGGAGCCAGCACAGCATGATTTTACCTTCCCTCTGCCCCAGTTCTGAAGTGAAGGCACTGTACTTGAAAGGCATTTATTTTATATGGCCACCAAGAATGGTTGGTGCCCCTAGCAGGCACTGACTGCCTTCCCTGTTAGGAGGAATTATAGTCTATAAAACACTTAGCTGAAAGGCTTCTGTCAAAAGATTCTTGTGAATTTCAGGGAGACATCAGCTTTTTGTGATGACTGTGGCTTTTTCTTCATATCCGTAGCTTCCATGGAAGTCCTTAACCAGCATAATAGAATATTACTACATGTGGAAAACTACAGATAGATATGTTCAGCAGGTAAGAGAGATTCAGCACAGCCCATTGAATTTTAAAAGGAGCTGCTTTTGTCTTTAAAGGAGGAGTATTGCTGCTTTGAACTTCCCATTGGGAATTAGTCCAGCAGGTGGATTTCATAGTGCTCCAAAGCACTAGAAATATCTCCCTTGCCACAGAATTCTTCAGCCATCATATAGAAGTCTGGGAAATATGTGGGGTTGCCATGTGTGTTCCTATCACGTATGCCCCATAATTTCCTGCCTATGTTAGAGGAGCTTTCAAATGACTCTTTGGAATTTGTCTCAAAATTGTGGGAAGGGGAACAAAACTAAAATCTTCGTATGTTGCTGTATTTAAGGTCAGCATTAATTTTAGCAGGAAGTTACCCAGGAATTTCTGTGTGAGAGGAGGATGGTGTGTAAAACAGCCCTCCATTGACTGTTCCTTACTTCGGTTCTCCAGCCTGGGAGCCATGAGGAGGCAAAGTGGTTGCTGTTCATATGGAGGTGGTTCCGTGCAGTTGGAGTATTGTGGGAAGAGGTGGATGCCTGGCATTCCTTAACTCTCACACTTACCAGCCAGTTTTGGCCACTAGTTGCGCTCATTTCATCCATCTTTGTCTAACTGTGAAGATAAAGGTGATCCCTTAAATAGAATACAATACAGAAACACAAAAATGGGTTCTGTAGAAATCTGGTTACTGAAAACTAGCTGTAAGAGTTGGGTAGAGTGGCAGAAAGGTTAGTTGCGAAGGAAGATAAATGTGGATCAGTGTAGGTATTTCTGATATACCCACCACCATAATATTTAGAAATACAGCGAGGAGTCTGGTGGCACCTTAAAGACAAACAGATTTATTTGGGCATAAGCTTTCATGGGTAAAAAACCCCCAAATAAATCTGTTTGTCTTTAAGGTGCCACCGGACTCCTTGTTGTGTTTGTGGATACAGACTAACACGGCTACCCCTCTGATATTTGACATATTTAGATCTAATACTCTTACTCTATTTTACAATCCAGTTGTACTTGAGAGAAGAGTACAACAGTCATATTCTGCTAACTCTCTCCAATGGAGACTTTGCCTGAGGGTAAGGATAGATGACTGGCCCATGTGTATTTGGCCTGGAGTTATGGCCCTGTATTGCCACCTTTACCATCCCTTTTCAGAGTAGAACACTTTCATGGTGGTACTACAAATGGATCAGACAGATTACATAATGAACAAACACACACACTGTATCAAATGCTTTTAACATTGACATTCTCAGCTCGCCACTGACTGTCCAGCTAACTCTTTCTGTGAGGAAGATGTAGACTCACTCCCTTCCAGCAAGATAAAGCGTTAAGCACTTGGGACAATGAAAGAAGCTGGTGTGATGGGGAAATGTTGACAGGAACCTATCCTTTTCTTTCTCTCCCCACTGTGGGCACCACTGGCACAGTAGTTGGCTGCTTCTTTACTGCTATGTGTGGCTATCATTATGGGGATAGATACTAGATAGGCACACTTTCCGTGTACTTCTGCTAAGGCAGATGCTTTGAGGGGAATCTGCTTGTCTCCTTCCTTTTGTAAGGTACTCCTTGATTATACAATGAAAACAGCCCCCTGGAAGTGGGGGCAAGGTGGCTGTTCTCTGTGAGAAGTCTGTCAACCAATGAAAATTGTGCTGCCCACTCCCTAGTTTATTAGAGTCAAAATTGTGTATCTGTTTGATCTCTTGTGTATCACTGGCCACTAACACTACCCTGCACTGCACACTGAACCCAACACTTTGATCTAATTTCAGCTATTACAGCCCATAGCAGACTAGACTGTCAGAGAATAGGAGGCACCAAGGTGCACCAGTGCCTGAGTTCCCCGTAGTGTTAGGGAAATGATTGTGAGATATAGCCAGACAATCCTGGCAAGTGACCTGCAGCCATGTGTTCCAGGGCAAGGTGAAGAATCTCCAAGATCACTGCAAACCCTTGGGTCTAGCCCTTGATCTTAAAATCTCCAATGTGTGTGTTTCTGCTTGATTTACAAACTGCAGATCTTTTGTTTACTAGATAAATGATGTGATAACCCTATGCTGCAAACTTATTTTGGGAAGGTCTCCAACAAAGTTTGTATATGTTATGGAAACAATGCATGTTTCCATTCCTTTGATAGATGCTATGCCTATCCTATGCATGTTATCTCCTTTTTGAACAAAAATCTCTTCACAGTTTTTGAAATGATGCAGCTGGTCAGGAGAGTGAGTAAATAAGATGTTGTACCAGTTCAGATACATTCTGGTTGGGTATGAGCTAACAAGGAGAAAAAGCCCAGAACGCTTAAGAGATCTTTCTTTGAACACACACATTGCTGTTGGACTAAAAGAGGATGCAACGAGTGTCCTTTATGAGAAGTTGTCTGACTGTGGTTTTGGAAACGGATTGGTTGAAGTCACAGAAGACACTTTGGTTGACTCTTGATGGCTACAGTTGATTTTCAATGGATATTTCTGTATCAGAAAGGGAATACATGACAGCTGCTAATGCCAAGAAGTGAATTTCATTCCTGTTCATTAACAGACTTGTAGGTGCTAGGGGTTGAATTGCCAGACTCCCAGTTAAAATGGTGTGAACATTTGTCTTTTATTTTTTGTTTTTCACTTTAACTTTCTCTTTTGTGTTTAAGAAACGATTGAAAGCAGCGGAAGCAGAAAGCAAGCTAAAACAAGTGTATATACCCAACTAGTAAGTATCTTTCCTTATTGATGAATTTCCCATTTCATTATGGATGTTTTATATAGTAGCATTCTCCTTTGCCTGGCAGTATGATGCATTGATTTTATTTGTAAAACTGAAATAGAGCAGCCATCAAATATCCATGTCAGAAGAATTAACAAACTGGATTATTAAATAGGTGAGTAAGGAGGAATTCTGGTTTTGAAGAATAAATTAGCCATCAGTCTAACTTGGATGTATGTTCATCACCTGGAACCTGTACCCAATAAGTCTGCCATCTGTTGAGTCCAATGGAAGGCATTATATTGTAACAGACTGACCAGAAAATGACCATCTATAGCTATTTTTTACAGCCTACTGGCCAGTGGAATGAATGCACATGTAAATGATATGTCTAGCCTTTTAAGTGTCTGAGTTGTGTGTTTCTTACCAAACACATTGGGCGAAATGATGGCTGTTAAGAGCCAGGGGAATGCATGGAGCAGGTGCTGCAGAGGAAAGCTTAATGCCTCTTGTGCTCTGGGTGGAGCTGACTAGGAGTGCGCATCCACTGCTCTTCCTAGTGCAATCATACTGCTGCTTGCACATGAATGGAAGGCAAGGCCATGCTCCTGTCTTGCCAGACCACTTGGCCAAGGAATGCTTTAGACAGTGCTGGTGAGCTTCCCCCTTGGAATCCCAAGGCTAAGGTTGCCTCGTGCATGGGTGCACTGTGGGTGGAGGGGCTCTGTGTGTTCTCTTCACCCCAGTATAGCACACTGATACAGGGTTGGCCATAACTTGGCCCTTAGAATTTTTGAGCCTTTTTAAAAAATACAAAATCTTTTTTGACAGTCTTATTTTTCACACAAAATATGGATTGGTAATTTTGTTAGACTGGGAGTGTAATGGACAAAAAGGGGTAGCTAGTAGTTGCTGAATAATAGGTCTCTTCCTCCTCTAGATTTTGTTGGCTGGGAGATGACTCCTAGAAATGGTGTTTCCTAGTGCTTTGTTTAATTTAATTCTTTAAATCCAATGCATTGGGACTTCTGCCACTTCCCTTTGGAATCTGTTCCACAGCGTAGTATAAATTACTCTTAGGAATCTGCTTTTGGATGAGGAACTCAAATTTTCCCTTTCTTAATTTCTTCCCTGTACTTCTAGACATACTCCCATGTGTGCTACCCTAAATAATTCCTCTCCCTCTTACCCTTCAAATATTAAGAACTCTTTTTTCATGTGTCCTTTCAGCCATAGCTAAATCAAAATTTATATATTGAGCTTGCAAGTCGATCCCCAAATCCCTGATCATTTTTGTTGCTCTCTTCTGAATTCCTTGCAACATGCCAATATCAATCTGTTAACAGTGTCCAAAATAGAATGTAATATTCAGAATTAAGTTGAATAGAATTTTTCTCCCATTATTATTCAGTGGTAATATCCTTTATGGAAGCTGATACTATTCACGGTGACACTAGATATCAAATTAGACATAAATGCATAATATAACAGCAAAACAAATGCCATTTTGGACTGTAGATACAAAGGATATTAACAGAAAAGACAAATTATTCCCCCTCTCAGTTGCTTTGGAAACATAATAAATTAAATTGTTCGTAGTTTTCTGTATGGGTTGGTTAATTTTCTCCGTTTGTGTGAACAGTTTGCCTTTTCCCAGCCTCAAACATACACATGAAAGTAATGTTATTTGCAGTTACACTGATGTCATACCGTGCAGGATACATCTGTAGGCTCCTTACTTGTATGTTCTTATTCTTCTGATGTGCTAAGAATTTTAAATACCATGAGCCTTGTTTCTTAAAATCTGATTCTCTTGGTCAGGGCTGTAACCTCAATCTGCAGTTGGTAGGACTTCACACTTTTAAGCCTGCCATCACAGTTCTGCTTGCCCAAGTGGGGAGAAGCCTGTTCTGCCCCATGGTGCTTGATGCATTGTTGAGGATGGTGGAGCTCATTGGGTAGTCAGAGCTGGCTGAAAATTTTCTGACAGAACGCTTATCTGTTGGAAAATGCTGCTCAGATGGAAGAAATGTTCCATGCAAATTGTGTCTTCCCACAGAAATGCAGCAGGTAAGCTGGTGAGAGCTGTTTCCTGCCAGCCTGGGCTCCCCTGGCACCTGGGCAGTCTGACTCCCAGGGAGCTGGGCAGCACAGAGAGTTGAGCACCTGGAGAAAGCCAAAACATTCTTCCAGTTCTCCTGAAATGGAACTTTTCAGAATGTTTCTGCCTGCAAAAGACTTCAAATTTTTGACTCTTTATCCCAATTTGTGGTGATGAATTTTCTCCCACAATCAAAAGCTTTCATGGCATTTTACAGCCAGGTCTACCAGTCAGCTAATCTGGGGAAGGCTTTCACATGCCATTCCCTACTCCGCTTGTTACCCTCAGCACAAGCACTCATGCAGTGTTCTGGTGAAGGGACAGATGATGGGTGGAAGAGTCCAGTCTGCAAAGTGGGGACCTTCAGCTCTGCTTCGCAGATGCCTTTCACCCTCTCCTCTTGACACAGTACTAAGGGATGAATGCACAGGTAATAATTGGAGATATACCAATCTCCTAGAACTGGAAGGGACCTTGAAAGATCATCGAGTCCAGCCCCCTGCCTTCACTAGCAGGACCAGTTTTTGCCCCAGATCCCTAAGTGGCCCCCTCAAGGATTGAACTCACAACCCTGGGTTTAGCAGGCCAATGCTCAAACCACTGAGCTATCCCTCCCCCCTACCATGACTTGAAGGTGACTTGAATGGTAATGTACTGTAATTTAGGTAATAGGTAAGCCTTAAAGCAAGTGTAACATACACTGTCCTCCACTTCTGACCTTCTCAGCATGAATCATGGAAAGCTGCAGTCCTGTGCACAGCCCTCTTGTCTCCTACAAGTGCTGTTACTGCCTGCCTGTCAAATTTCAGATCAAGACATGGCACCGAGACAACTCATGACATTGATGGATTGTGTCTTCCTAGCTATGGATAGTGGTCACGTGCTTGTTCTGATGGATTTTTACTACATTTGGACACTGTGGTTCATTAGGTTATGGTAGGTGTGGGAGGAGTTTCATGGCTCCACTCATGCTGTAGTGATAAACATACTACAAGTACCTAAATGCATAGAAACAGGACCTGGTGTGGCGTTGGCTGGTTAAACTACTGTGCCCATTTCTGTTTGAAGATTTAACAATAATGATCCATGTTTGTCATTTTAGGAATAAATGATTGTCACTTGCTCCAATGCTGACACAAGATCCACCTAGAAGCAAGTAAATCTGGTCAGTGTTTGCCCTAGAATTTGACTGCAAAGAGTGATCTAGAAAGCCCTTAGGGAATGTGTGCACTGAAAACAACAAAAAACCCTGCAGCAATGAGTCTCAGAGCCCTGGTCAGCTGACACGGGTTCATGCTTTAGGGTTAAAAACAGTGTAGGTCTTCCTGATTGGGCTGGAGCCTGAGGTCTGAGACCTTCCCTTCCACCCACCTCCCCCGTTGCTGGGTTTCGGAGCCTGGGCTTTGGCCTGAGCAGGAACATCTGCAGTGCTACTTTTTAGCTCTGTAGTGCAAGCCTGAGTCAGTTGATCTGGGCTCTGAGACAGTTGATCTTCCAGGGTATTGTTTGCTTGCTTGTTTGCAATGAGTACATGTACCCTAAGGCCTGGTCTACACTAAGGGCGGGGGTCGAGCTAGGGTACGCAAGTTCGCGTAGCTGAACTCGAAGTACCCTAGTTCGACTTACTTACCCATCCAGACGCGGTGGGGTCGAACTCGCGGTGGTGGAGTTCCGGAGTCGACAGGAGCGCGCGGGGAGTTCGAACTATCGCGTCTTGATTAGACGCAATAGTTTGAACTCGGAGAAGTCGAACTCACCGTGTCGACCCGCGCGGTGAGTATGGACCTGCCCTCAGTTAATTCAGGACACTTTTCTCTCGGTCTCTGGGCACTTCAGCTGATGGAACCCTAGTTTCCTCTTGTGCCGATAGTGAGAAAGGCACTTAAGAGATGGTAGAAAAAGAAAATAGAGCCAAAGCTGTTGTGTGTTTAGTATCTGTGGTTCTTATATGGCCCCCATTACCAAAGTAATAGGCAGAAGTACCTCTTAGGTCACGTCTACACTGGCAAAGTTACAGCACCAGCAGTTACAGCACCACTCAGAGAGCGCCAGAGGAAAACCGTTGTTGTGTGTTTACACTGACAGCTGCCTGCGCAATAGCATGTTCACACTTGTGGCACTGTTCGAAGCGGTGTGCTCTGGGCAGCTATCCCACAGAGCACCTCTTTCTCTTTTGCTACTAAGACTTGTGGGAAGGCAGAAGGGATCGCAGGCCATCCTGGGTCCTGTCCCAATGCCCTGTGGTGCATCGCTTCGCATCCCAGCAATCCTCGTACTTCCATCTGCATTTGGCGCCATCCTTCAACGGTTTGTGTACTGCGCACCCTGCCCTGTCTCTTTCTGGCTACAGGAATGGATCCTGAGCTGTTGACAAGAATGCTGTTTGCACTAACCAACACGTCACGAGTGGCAGTGGAGTTATTCCTTAAACTACAAAGTCAAGAGGAGTGCGACATTGATCTCACCACGCGTAGTAGGTACAACATGAGATTTCTTGTGGCATTCATGGAGGTGCTGACCACTGTGGAACGCTGCTTTTGGGCTCAGGAAACAAGCACTGAGTGGTGGGATCACATCGTGATGCATGTCTGGGATGACAAGCAGTGGCTGCAGAACTTTTGCATGAGGAAAGCCACATTCATGGGACTGTGTGATGAGCGCGTACCACACCTGCGGCACAAGGACACGAGAATGAGAGCTGCCCTGCCGTTGGAGAAGCGTGTAGCGATTGCACGGTGGAAGCTGGCTACTCCACACTGCTACCGATCGGTCGCTAATCAGTTCGGAGTGGGAAAGTCAATCATTGGAGTCGTGTTGACATCCTGCTCAGAAAGACCGTAACTCTAGGCAACGTGCGTGAGATTGTGGATGGCTTTGCACAAATGGGCTTCCCTGACTGCGGAGGGGCACTAGATGGCATGCATATTCCAATTCTGGTACCAGACCACCTAGCCACCGAGTACATTAATTACAAGGGGTATTTTTCAATGGTTCTTCAGGAGCTTGTGGATCACTGTGGGCGTTTCACAGACATTAATGCAGGCTGGTCCGGAAAGGTGCATGGCTCACGCATCTTTCGGAACATTGGCTTGTTCAAGAAGCTGCAAGCAGGGACTTTCTTCCCAGACCAGAAGATCGCCCTGGGGGAAGTTGAAATGCCCATTGTGATCCTGGGAGACCCCGCCTACCCCTTAATGCTGTGGTTCATGAAGCCATACCTGGGGCAACTTGACAGCAGCAAGGAGCGGTTCAACAACAGGCTGAGCAAGTGCAGAATGACACTGGAGTGCATTCAGCCGTTTAAAAGCCTGCTGGTGTTGCCTGTATGGGAAGCTGGACATGGCCAATGATGATATTCCTATGTTTATAGCCGTGTGCTATGTGCTCCATAATATTTGTGAAGGGAAGGGTGAAAGCTTCAATCAGGGCTGGACCACAGAGGCTCAGCACCTGGAGGCTGAGTTTGAACAGCTGGAGACCAGGGCTATTAGAAGGGCACAGTGTGGGGCCATAAGGATCAGGGATGCTTTGAGGCAGCAATTTGAAGCTGAAAGCCAGTAATATTTGTTGCTATCCCCAGGACTGCAGTGCTTGTAATGCTAGGAGGTGATTGGTGCACATGATGCAAGAAGGGGCCTTAACATAGCTGTATGTATATTGCTTTGCAGTGCTCTTTTTTGCTTTTATTTAATAAATAAAGATTGCTTTCAAACAAACAATTCTTTTATTGAAAGACAACAACCAGAGGAGAGAGTCAAACAAAAAAATTCATCAGTGGGAATGGGGGAAATGGAAGGTCTCAAGAGGAGGAGGGGTCCCAGGACGGCTACAGATTTGTGTATGTCCAGGGATGATGCCCAGCCTTCTCCTTTGGAGTATGATGCAGCGGGTGCTGTACTTCAGCAGGGCCAAACTGCAGATGGATGGGTGTTGAGTGCAGTGGGTATTGGGAGTCCACACTGCTGGACTGTGAGGAGGGAGGAGTGGAATGCTGCGGGTAAAGAGTGGAGCCAGGAGGTTGATAAGAGTGTGTTTGGCTGTATGTGTGTGTCTGGTGGGGGGGGCAGAGTGCATGGGAAAGAGTTTTGCGACAGTGGCTGCAGAAGAGGGGGGGCGCAGAGCTGCTCAGTTTGAAGAGCTAGTATCGCCTGGAGCATGTCTGCTTGGCGCTCCATAACTGTTAAGAGCCGCTCCATGGCTTCTTTCTGGTGTGCCACATTCTCCTTTCGTTCCCTCTTCTCGCTGTCCCGCCACTCCTTCAATTCCTTTTTCTCGGCGGCAGAGTGCATTATAACCTCATGCATAAAGTCCTCCTTAATTCTTCTTGGCTGCTTTTGGATTCTTTGCAACTGTTCTGCTGCCGATAAGGGAAGCTGGCCTCCCGAGGTCAGCTCTGAGAAGTTTAAATGCAACATTTTACAGAAGCAGTATTGTTTGCAACACAGACAATACTGTTTCAGTGCTTTAAAACACAGCCAGTACTCTCACACCTGACACTAACTGGCTGACCCCAGGCAAGCGCACACAAGCCACAAGACCCCCAAAATGGTGAGTAGCCAGAGGGGCAGGGTAAATCACTGTGTTCCTGGACCCTGCTGTACACTGGACACATGGCTCTTGGGCACTTGGGGAGAGCCAGCACTGTAGAGGGAGCCTGATAATCATTCCTGTCTCCACCTCCTGTGGAAAGTGTGATCATTATGGAAGATATTTCGCTGCTGAGGGTGAGTAGAGAATCAAGGGAAGGGTCTTCTCCAAGCATGCCGCTTCCGCCCTGGTCCCTATGCTGCTAGCCTGTGGGCAGCTATGGTCCCCCTGCCCGTGACGGCACAGTGGTGTGGGAAAGTTAATTAATGGGGCAAGAAACAAAGCAGCTCTGCTGAGGAACCTGCGGGAGCGGATTGCCCAGTATCTCCACGAGAGTTACCTGGAGATCTTCTGAGGGGAGATTCCTATGAAGTGAGGGAGTGTATCAACAGCCCGTTCTGCTGCTCAAACTAGGCATGAGGTGGGAGACAAGCCTGCTGTCTGCAACCTTCCTGCCCTCAACAACTCGCTTCAGCAATTCCCCAAATCAGATCCACTTACCAGGGGCCTCCTCTGCTGTTTGCAGTTCACCAGTATCTGACTGCTGTGACTGGCTAGGCTTCTCCAGGGTAGAAAAGAGCTCCGGACTGCGTGCATCTCTGGCCTCTGAGTCATCCTCTGCCTCTGGTTCCCCCTCCCCCTCTTCATCCAAGATGGGCTCCTCCTGGCTCAGTCCACTCTCAACTGGCATGAAGCCAACAAAGTATCCACAGGGGACTTCGCAGTGGAGGTCAGGCCACCATCAAATATCGCATCCAGCTCTTTGTAGAACCGGCAGCTCGTGGGTGTAGCACCAGAGCAGCGGTTTGCCTCCTCAACTAATTTTTTGCCCTGGGTGCTCCAGCCAGCAAGAATTTGAAGAACAGCTAGCCAAAGTCTAAATAACGTGGGTGAACTAGAGTGCCTCATATTAAATGAGGATATTGATATAGTAATAGCTAAAAATGTTTTAAGTACGTCAGAAGCAGGAAGCCTGCTAAACAACCAGGGGGGCCATTGGATGAGCAAGATGCTAAAGGAGCACTCAAAGACGATAAGGCCATTGGGAAGAAACTAAATTAATTCTTTGCATCGGTCTTCACAGCTGAGGATTTGAGGGAGATTCCCAAACCTGAGCCATTCTTTTTAGGTGGCAAATCTGAGGAACTGTTATTTACTCCTCAAACACAAGAACTAGAGGTCACCAAATGAAAAAGCAGGTTTAAAAAAAAAGGCTTTTTTTTTTCCTCTCAATACAATGCACAGTCAACCTGTAGAATGCCTTGCCTAGATATTGTGAACCTCATCACTGGCCAGCATGGGGGAAATGGAGAACAATCCCTACAGTCTCTGTGTCCCACCTAGTGGGTCGGGGACAGGCCTAATCCCTTTCCAATTTAGACCTTCCCTTCTGGTGGTGCTCACAGACCAGGTCAACTTCTCCTGTGTCCAATCAGGAGTTGGGGGATGGGGGGAACCCAGGCCCACCCACTACACCGGGTTCCAGCCCAGGGCCCTGTGGATAGCAGCTGTCTACGTGTCCTGTATCAGCTGTGTGACAGCTACAACTCTCTGGGCTACTTCCCAATAGCCTCCCCCCAGCACCTTCTTTATCCTCACCGCAGGATCTTCCCCCTGAAGCCTGATCACGCTTGTACTCCTCAGTCCTTCAGCGGCATGCCGTCTCACTCCTTGCTTGCCCTCCACTAACTGATGGGGGAGGTCCTTTTTAAAGCAGGTGTCCTGATTAGTCTGCTTGTCATAATTGATTCTAGTATGTTAATTGGCTCCAGGTGTCTTAATTAGCCTGCCTGTCTTAGCTGGTTCTAGCAGGTTCCTGATTGCTCTAGTGCAGCCCCTACTCTGGTCACTCAGGAAACCGAAAACTATTCATCCAGTGGCCAATATATTTGCCTTTTACCAGACTCCTGTACCCCACTGTCACATAGGAAACACCCCAGAGAGTCCAAATTTGAGTATTTCTTGAAGCAATTCCTTTGGCTCGCAATCCAATTTAAAGTTAGTGGAATATATTTGTTTGAGGAAGATGACCTCGTCACTGAGCTCTTTTGAGATTTCTTTGTTGTACTGTTGCTGAAATTGTTCAGCTGCAGAAAGTAGATCTTCATTACTAAGGGTACATCTACACTACAGGATTATTCCGATTTTACAGAAACCGGTTTTGTAAAACAGATTGTATAAAGTCGAGTGCACGCGGCCACACAACGCACATTAATTCGGCGGTGTGCGTCCATGGTCCGAGGCTAGCGTCGATTTCTGGAGCGTTGCACTGTGGGTAGCTATCCCGTAGCTATCCCATAGTTCCTGCAATCTCCCCCACCCCTTGGAATTCTGGGTTGAGGTACCAGTGCCTGATGGGGCAAAAATCATTGTCGCGCGTGGTTCTGGGTACAGCCTCACCCATTCCTCCGTGAAAGCAGCAGACAACCGTTTTGTGCCTTTTTTCCTGGGTGAACTGTGCAGACGCCATAGCACAGCAAGCATGGACCCTGCTCAGCTCAATACCGCAATCTTGGACTTTGTAAACACCTCGCGCATTCTCGTGCAGTCTATGCTGAACCAGGACCTGCAAAGCCACGCAAGGAGGAGGCGGCTACAGCAGCGCGGCAACGAGAGTGATGAGGACATGGACACAGAATTCTCTCAAACCGCGAGCCCCTGCGCTTTGGAGATCCTGATGGTAATGGGGCAGGTTCTAGCCATTGAACGCCGATTTTTGGGCCCAGGAAACAAGCACAGACTGGTGGGACCGCATAGTTTTGCAGGTGTGGGACGATTCGCAGTGGCTGCGAAACTTTTGCATGCGTACGGGCACTTTCATGGAACTTTGTGACTTGCTTTCCCCTGCCCTGAAATGCCATAATACCAAGATGAGAGCAGCCCTCACAGTGGAGAAGCGAGTGGCAATAGCCCTCTGGAAGCTTGCAACGCCAGACAGCTACCGGTCAGTCGGGAATCAATTTGGAGTTGGAAAATCTACTGTGGGGGCTGCTGTGATGCAAGTATCCAAAGCAATCATTAAGCTGCTGCTACGAAAGGTTGTGACTCTGGGAAACGTGCAGGCCATAGTGGATGGCTTTCCTGCAATGGGATTCCCTAACTGTGGGGGGGCGATAGATGGAACCCATATCCCTATCTTGGCACCAGAGCACCAGGGCACCCAGTACGTAAACCGCAAGGGGTACTTTTCAATGGTGCTGCAAGCACTGGTGGATCACAAGGGACGTTTCACCAACATCCACATGGGATGGCCGGGAAGGGTTCATGACGCTCGCGTCTTCAGAAGCACTAATCAACGAATGGCTACGCAGATGGTGTCGGAGAGAAGGGTTTGGATTCTTTGACCATGGGACGGTCTTCCAAGAAGAAGGATTGCTAGGCAGAGACGGGCTCCACCTCACGAAGAGAGGGAAGAGCATCTTTGCAAGCAGGCTGGCTAACCTAGTGAGGAGGGCTTTAAACTAGGTTCACCGGGGGAAGGAGACCAAAGCCCTGAAGTAAGTGGGGAAGTGGGATTCCGGGAGGAAGCACAAGCAGGAGACTGCAAGAGGGGAGGACTCCTGTCTCAGACCGAGAAAGCGGGACGATCAGCGAGTTACCTTAAGTGCCTATACACAAATGCAAGAAGCCTGGGGAACAAGCAGGGAGAACTAGAAGCCCTGGCACAGTCAAGGAATTATGATGTAATTGGAATAACAGAGACTTGGTGGGATAACTCACATGATTGGAGTACTGTCATGGATGGATATAAACTGTTCAGGAATGATAGGCAGGGCAGAAAAGGTGGGGGAGTTGCGTTGTATGTAAGAGAGCAGTATGACTGCTCAGAGCTCCAGTATGAAACTGCAGAAAAACCTGAGAGTCTCTGGATTAAATTTAAAAGTATGAACAACAAGGGTAATGTCGTGGTGGGAGTCTGCTACAGACCACCGGACCAGGGGGATGAGGTGGACGAGGCTTTCTTCCAGCAACTAACAGAAGTTGCTAGATCACAGGCCCTGGTTCTCATGGGTGACTTTAATCACCCCGATATCTGCTGGGAGAGCAATACAGCGGTGCATAGACAATCCAGGAAGTTTCTGGAAAGTGTAGGGGACAATTTCCTGGTGCAAGTGCTGGAGGAACCAACTAGGGGAAAAGCTCTTCTTGACCTGCTGCTCACAAACAGGGAAGAAATAGTAGAGGAAGCAATAGTGGATGGGAACCTGGGAGGCAGTGGCCATGAGATGGTCGAGTTCAGGATCCTGATACAAGGAAGAAAGGTGAGCAGTAGAACAGAGACCCTGGACTTCAGAAAAGCAGACTTCGACTCCCTCAGGGAACTGATGGGCAAGGTCCCCTGGGAGAATAACATGACGGGGAAAGGAGCCGAGGAAAGCTGGCTGTATTTTAAAGAAACCTTATTGAGGTTGCAGGAACAAACCATCCCGATGTGTAGGAAGAAAAGTAAATATGGCAGGCGACCAGCTTGGCTTAACAGTGAAATCCTTGCTCGTCTTAAACACAAAAAAACAGCTTATAAGAAGTGGAAGATTGGACAAATAACCAGGGAGGAGTATAAAAGTATTGCTCAGGCATGCAGGAGTGAAATTAGGAAGGCCAAATCACACTTGGAGTTGCAGCTAGCCGGAGATGTTAAGAGTAACAAGCAGGGTTTCTTCAGGTATGTTAGCAACAAGAAGAAAGTCAAGGAAAGTGTGGGCCCCTTGCTGAATGAGGGAGGGAACCTAGTGACAGAGGATGTGGAGAAAGCTAGTGTACTCAATGCTTTTTTTGCCTCTGTCTTCACAGACAAGGTCAGCTCCCAGACAGCTGCACTCTGCAGCACGGTATGGGGAGGAGGTGACCAGCTCTCTGTGGGGAAAGAAGTAGTTCGGGACTATTTAGAAAAGCTGGACGAGCACAAGTCCATGGGGCCGGATGCGCTGCGTCCGAGGGTGCTAAAGGAGTTGGCCAATGAGATTGCAGAGCCATTGGCCATTATCTTTGAAAAATCATGGCGATCGGGGGAGGTCCCGGATGACTGGAAAAAGGCTAATGTAGTGCCCATCTTTAAAAAAGGGAAGAAGGAAGATCCAGGGAACTACAGGCCAGTCAGTCTCACCTCAGTCCCTGGAAAAATCATGGAACAGGTCCTCAAGGAATCAATTCTGAACCACTTAAAGGAGGGGAAAGTGATCAGGAACAGTCAGCATGGATTCACCAAGGGCAAGTCATGCCTGACTAACCTAATTGCCTTCTATGATGAGATAACCAGCTCTGTGGATGAGGGGAAAGCAGTGGATGTGCTATTTCTGGACTTTAGCAAAGCTTTTGATATAATTTCCCACAGTATTCTTGCCAGCAAGTTAAAGAAGTATGGGCTGGATGAATGGACGGTAAGGTGGATAGAAAACTGGCTAGATGGTCGGGCTCAACGGGTAGTGATCAATGGTTTCATGTCTAGTTGGCAGCCGGTATCAAGTCGAGTGCCCCAAGGGTCAGTGCTGGGGCCGGTTTTATTCAATATCTTCATTAACGATCTGGAGGATGGTGTGGACTGTACCCTTAGCAAATTTGCAGATGACACTAAACTGGGAGGAGTGGTTGATATGCTGGAGGGTAGGGCTAGGATACAGAGGGATCTAGACAAATTAGAGGATTGGGCCAAAAGAAATATGATGAGGTTCAACAAGGACAAGTGCAGAGTCCTGCACTTAGGACGGAAGAATCCCATGCACTGCTACAGACTAGGGACCGAATGGCTGGGCAGCAGTTCTGCAGAAAAGGACCTAGGGGTTACGGTGGACGAAAAGCTGAATATGAGTCAACAGTGTGCCCTTGTTGCCAAGAAGGCTAATGGCATTTTGGGTTGTATAAGTAGGGGCATTTCCAGCAGATCGAGGGCTGTGATCATTCCCCTCTACTCAGCACTGGTGAGGCCTCATTTGGAGTACTGTGTCCAGTTTTGGGCCCCACACTACAAGAAGGATGTGGATAAATTGGAGAGAGTCCAGCGGAGGGCAACAAAAATGATTAGGGGGCTGGAGCACATGACTTATGGAGGAGAGGCTGAGGGAACTGGGATTGTTTAGTCTGCAGAAGAGAAGAATGAGGGGGGATTTGATAGCTGCTTTCAACTACCTGAAAGGGGGTTCCAAAGAGGATGGATTTAGACTGTTCTCAGTGGTAGAAGATGACAGAACAAGGAGTAATGGTCTCAAGTTGCAGAAGGGGAGGTTTAGGTTGGATATTAGGAAAAACTTTTTCACTAGTAGGGTGGTGAAGAACTGGAATGGGTTACCTAGGGAGGTGGTGGAATCTCCTTCCTTAGAGGTTTTTAAGGTCAGGCTTGACAAAGCCCTGGCTGGGATGATTTAGTTGGGTTTGGTCCTGCTTTGAGCAGGGGGTTGGACTAGATGACCTCCTGAGGTCCCTTCCAACCCTGAGATTCTATGATACTCTGCTTAAACGGCTGCAGCAAGGGAATTACTTCCCAGACCAGAAAATAACAGTTGGGGATGTTGAAATGCCTGTCGTTATCCTGGGGGACCCAGCCTACCCCTTGATGCCATGGCTCATGAAGCCATACACAGGCAGCCTGGACAGTGGTCAGGAGCTGTTCAACTACAGGCTGAGCAAATGCAGAATGGTGGTAGAATGTGCCTTTGGCCGTTTAAAGGCGCGCTGGCGCACATTACTGACTCGCTCAGACCTCAGCCAAACCAATGTCCCCTTTGTTATTGCTGCTTGCTGTGTTCTCCACAATCTCTGAGAGAGTAACGGGGAGACCTTTATGGCGGGGTGGGAGGCTGAGGCAAATCACCTGGCCGCTGATTACATGCAGCCAGACACAAGGGAGATTAGAAGAGCACACCAGGAAGCGGTGCACATCAGAGAAGCTTTGAAAACGAGCTTCATCACTGGCCAGGCTAGGGTGTGACTGCTGTGTTTGTTTCCCCTTGATGAACCCCCACCCCCCTTGATTGACTCATTCCCTGTAAGCAACCCACCCTCCCCCTTCGATTACAGCTTGCTTATGGAAATAAAGTCACTATAGTTTAAAAATCATGTATTCTTTATTAATTCATTATAATAAGAGGGAGAGAACTGAGAAGGTATCCCGGGTGTGGTTTGGGAGGAGGATAGGAGGGAAGGAGAAGGCCGCTAAAAACATTTCACAGTAATGACAGCCTTTTGGTTGGGCTGTCCACAGGGGTGGAGTGGGCGGGTGCACGGAGCCTCCCCCAACGCGTTCTTAAACGTCTGGGTGAGGAGGATGTGGAACATGGTGAGGGTGGTTTATACAGGGTCTGCAGCGGCACTCTGTGATCCTGCTGCTGTTCCTGAAGCTCCACCAGACGCCGGAGCATGTCAGTTTGATCACGCAGCAGCCCCAGAGTTGCATCCCGCCACCGCTGATCTTCGTGCCGCCACCTCTCATCTCGAGTGTCCCTCCTGTCCTCACGTTCGTCCCTCCTATCCTCACGTTGGTCCCTCCTGTCTTCACGGTCACTGGCATCTTTCCTGTACTTTGCTACCACGTCCTTCCACTCATTCAGATGCGCTCTTTCATTGCGGGTCACTTCCATGATTTCGGAAAACATTTCTTCTCGCGTCTTTTTTTTCTGCCGCCTTATCTGAGATAGCCTTCGGGACGGAGTAGGGATGCTTGAAAAATTTGCAGCTGCATGAGGGAGGGAAAAAAGGGAGAGAAGTATTTTAAAAGATACGTTTTACAGAACAATGGTTATACTCTTTCACAGTGAACAGCACTATTCCCCTTACATAGCACATGTGATTTCACTACAAGGTCGCATTTTGCATCTTAATATTGAGTGCCTGCGGCTCTGGTGTTACAGATCTCACAGACGCAGGTCCGGGCATCAGATTTCAGCTTGCATGCGGCCATGGTAAGCCACTGTCTTTCGGCTTCTGCAGCCTTCATATATACAGTGCTTTTCCCCTCCCTGCACCGCATAGCTGGTATCATGAAAGCTCACTGCTAATCATCCCCCTTCCCCACCGCGTGGCTGGTAGCTGGGAAGATCTCTGCTAGCCAAACGCGAAAAAGCTCATCGCTATTTCACTCCTCCCCTCCCTGCGCTTGGCTACGTGCAAGGAAGGATTTTTTTTAAGCAGCAGGCCACGAACCCAGTAGGAAAATTGGCATCTCTGTCCCCTTAATTAAATTCCTGATTTTTCAACCAGGTTACCCTGAACGATATCACTCTGCTGAGGATAACACAGTGAGATAAAGAACGGATGTTTCTTGAATGCCAGCAATCACCGGGACCATACGCAGCTATGCTTTGTCATGCAATGATACCCGATTACTTGCTGCATGCATGGCGTGGTAAAATGTCCTACCATGGTGGACGGAACAAGGCTGCCTTGCCCAGAAACCTTCTGCAAAGGCTTTTGGAGTACCTCCAGGAGCGCTTCATGGAGATGTCCCTGGAGGATTTCCGCTCAATCCCCAGACATGTTAACAAACTTTTCTAAGTAACTTTACTGGCCGCGAATGCATCCCAAGTCCTTAGGGCAAATCAATCATTAAAAAACGCTTGCTTTTAAACCATGTTTTATATTTACAAAGGTACACTCACCAGAGGTCCCTTCCATGGCTTCATTGTCTGGGATAGTGGCTTGGGAGGGCTAGGAGGGTAATTCCGTCTGGGTCAGAAAAAGCTCCTGGCTGTTGGGGCTAACGGAGTGCTATGTGCTCTCTGCAAGCTCATCCTCTTCTTCGTCATCTTCCCCGTCCGCATAATCCTCAGCCATGGCTGAGATTCCAACCCCCACCCCGGAATCCATGGACAGGGGTGGGGTAGTTGTGGCGCAGCCCCCTAAAATTGCATGCAGCTCAGCATAGAAGCGGCATGTTTTTGGTCCTGCACCGGACCTTCTGTTTGCTTCTTTGGTTTTCTGGTAGGCTTGTCTGAGCTCCTTAACTTTCACTCTGCACTGCACTGAGTCCCTGCTGTGGCCTTTTTCCATCATAGCCTTGGAAATTCTTTCAAATACTTTTTCATTTCGTCTTTTGGAACGCAGTTCTGTTAGCACTGAATCCTCTCCCCATATAGCGATCAGATCCAGTACCACCCTTGCAGTCCATGCTGGAGCTCTTTTTCGATTCTCAGGAGACTGCATTGTTACCTGTGATGATGAACTCTGCGTGGTCACCTGTGCTGATGAGCTCTCCACGCTGGGCAAGCAGGAAATTAATTTCAAAAGTTCGCGGGGCTTTTCCTGTGTACCTGGCCAGTGCATCCGAGTTCAGATTGCTGTCCAGAGCGGTCACAGTGGTGCACTGTGGGATACCACCTGGAGGCCAATAACGTCGATTTGCGGCCACACTAACCCTAATCCGATATGGTAATACCGATATTAGCGCTACTCCTCTCGTCGGGGAGGAGTACAGAAACCAGTTTAAAGAGGCCTTAATATGAATATAAAGGGCCTCGTAGTGTGGACGGGTGCGGCGTTAAATCAGTTTAACGCTGCTAAAATCGGTTTAAACGCGTAGTGTCGACCAGGCCTCAGTCTGTTGAACTGCCAAAGAGAGATTGAGAGATTCCAGCTCATTTAAAGCCTTTCTCACTGAATTCAAATGCTGCGCAACTGGTTGAACACCATCCATCTGTGCAGACCATCTAGTTTTGGACATCCCATGCAGTGAAACAGGAAGATATTCTTCAGAATTTCCCACCTTTGTGTTTTCCAGTGGTTTGAGAAATGAAGTTATTGGCTTTGAGCTCTTAGCTACTGCTTCACTCAGTTGTTTTTGCCGTCTCTTGCATGCACCACTTTCAAATCTTCTCTTCATAGTGATCTATCTGGTCAATATGTAGCCTATCCAAACTTGAATTATTCTGCTTTAAATAAGTAGCTTATCTACACTTGAAATTTTCTATTGTAAACATGACTCAACTGCTGAAAGGTACCCAAATGCTGAAAAGACTTAAAGGTTTCAGAGTGGTAGCCGTGTTAGTCTGTATCAGCAAAAACAACGAGGAGTCCATGTGGCACCTTAGAAACTAACAGATTTATTTGGGCATAAGCTTTTGTGGGCTAGAACCCACTTCATCAGATACATAGAGTGGAAAAATACAGGAGCAGGTATAAATACATGAAAGGATGGGAGTTGCCTTACCAAGTGTGAGGTCAGTCTAATGAGACAATTCATTTAACAGCAGGATACCAAGAGAGGAAAAATAACTTTTGAAGTGGTAATGAGAGTAGCCCCCCACCCTCGGTTTCGCCTTGCCACCAGTGAAGGTGTGTCAGAACTACTCTGCTCCAGTTTGGCTGCAGCCTCCCTCTTGAACTCTTCATAGTTAGTAGTACCTGTAGTTAAAGTAGTTTAGTTTAGTGTTAGTTTAGTGCGCCCGAGTCGGGGCATGCCCCGTGCCCTGGTCTTTGTTGTGTGACACTTGCAGACAGCTGATTTCAGTGAGTGATCCATACGTGGACTGTTTACGCTGTCTGGGGGAAACCCATCTCAGTGATCGCTGCAAGAATGCAGATCCTTCAAGCGGCAACCCTTCAGTGCCTTCCACCAGCCAGCACCACTCCCCATCTGCAAGATGCTCTAAAAAAGCTCAGACGACACTGGAGCAAGACCGGGGCAGAGACTAGACCCATGTTGGGCAGTTCTCGATCCCCGTCGGCCTCCAGGCCTCTGACTCAGGTTGAGTGGGGTAGCCCAGCCCAATCTGCACCGACCTCCCCAGATGTCTGGATGCCCTCCATGCAAGTAGCCCAGGATGTTATGTCTCTTCTGGTACCAGGGGCACTGCCACCATTGGCTCCCTGGTCCAGAGGCAAGCCATTACTTGGATCTCCGCAATAGTCGCCTGGTCGGTACCGTTCACGGTCTAGGGAATGTTCCCGACGCCGTTCGCCACTCAGCGATCACTCCATATGCGGTCCGCGCCAGTCCCATCAACCCCCACCAGGTTGTCTGGCTGGGTACTGACTGGCAGGGGTTCCAGGCATCAACGCCATTGCCATTCTTCATCTTGCTCCAGGACCCCACCATGGCACTGCTCCTGCAGTCCCAGGCATCGATCGCCGGCACCTCGCCGGCACGGATCCGCCCGTTGGAGCCGATCATGGAGCAGTTGCTACCAGCGGTACTCCCGCTCCTCCACACTGGGAGCACGGTCTCGTGGTTGCAACTGTTCCTGACTCCACCCACTCCTCCCGGTCCAGGGACAGCGGCAGGTTGTACGCCAACCCGGCCTCCCTTCATAGTTGTTAGTCTTTGGGACAGGCTAGTCAGGCTGAACAGCCAGCTCCGCGGGTGCCACAGCAGGTGCAGTGGCACCAGGCACCTTGGCCGGCACTGTGGTACCAATGGGCCCCAGGGCCCCCAACGCAGCCCCCAGTGGTGGTTTGCTCGGTGGCTGGAGCCTGAGAGAAACCATCAGCCTCTCTACTTCAGCCTCCCAAGAAGGAGTCGGTGGAGTGTTCATCACCGGTTCCGTGCCTGGAGGGTGACCAAGTGGTGTGACCTGCGGCACCGGTGAGTACTGCACCCCATCCTCATCCTCCCCTGATGAGGCGATTACAGCCCCTCCTCTGTCTGTTCTGCAGGAGGACTCTAAGGCCCACCAGGAACTGTTGAAAAGGGTGGCATCAAGCCGAGGATATGGAGGAACCCTCAGACTTCCTCTTCAACGTCCTCTTGGCCTCGGCACTGGGTAGGGTGGCTCTCCCACTCCATGAAGGGGTGGCAAAGATTTTGAAGGCCTTGTGGCAAACCCCGGCTTCCTTGCCCCCCATCTCTAAGAGGGCGGAACAGAAGTACTTGGTGCCCGCCAAGGGGCATGAATACCTGTACAACCATCCTGTCCCCAACTCCCTGGTGGTCGAGTCGGTCAACCACAGGGAGAGGGAGGGCCAACTAGCTGGGAAAAGAAACGACTAAGGGGGGACATGATAGAGGTCTATAGAATCATGACTGGTGTGGAAAAAGTAAATAAGGAAGTGTTATTGACTCCTTCTCATAATAAATGAACTAGGGATCACCAAATTAAATTAACAGGCATCAGGAAGTACAAAATACAAAATGAAGTATTTTTTCACATAGTGCACAGTCAACCTGTGGAACTCTTTGCCACAGGATGTTTTGAAGGACAAGATCCTAACAGGGTTCAAAAAAGAACTAGATAAATTCATGGAGGATAGGTCCATCAATGGCTATTAGCCAGGATGAGCAGGGATGGTGTCCCTAGCCCAGAGATCGGCAACCTATAGCACATGTGCCAAAGATGGCACGTGAGCCGATTTGTTTTTAATGGCACGCTGCTGCCTGCCAGTGTCCCGACATGCAGCAGTGTGCCATTAAAATTCCTGCCCAGCCCAGCCTGGCCCACTCTTCTCTGCCTTCCGCCCCCACCCCCTCCCATGGGGGCAGGGGGCAGAAGCTTGGTCCTGCCGGCTCCCCTGCCTCTTCCCGCAGTGTGCTGGGTTCCTGCCCCTCCTCCTCCTCTCCATCCCTCCCTCCCTACCAGCCAATCAGCTGATGGCCCTTGTGAGGGAGGGGGTCGGGGAGGAGTGGAGTCAGCGTGCTCGCTGCTCCTGGCGGAGGCAGAGAAGAAGTGGGGGCAGGGCCTTGGGGAAGGGAGAGGGTGGTGGAATAGGGGCATATCCTCTCCAGTCCCCTGCCATGAGCACCCCACAACCCCAGCCCTCTGCCCTGAGCCCTGCAGCCCCGCAACCCCATGCCATGACACCTGTACCCCCTTCACATGCCCCCAGCCCTCTGCCCTGACACTTGCACACACACCCCCACATAGGGTGACCAGATGTCCCGATTTTATCGGAACTGTCCCGATATTTACTTGTTTGTCCTGTGTCCTGACCGATGTATTGTTGGGACTCGAATTGTTCCGATATTTTGCCCTCCGGCGCACAGGCGGAGGGGGCTTGTGCCCCCCTGCTCCAGCTCCCCCCGGCCCTGCCTCGATTCTGCCCCTCCCCCACATTGGATCCTTCCCCAAATCCCCGCCTTGGCCCTGCCTCTTCCCCAAGCACGCTGCATTCATCGTCCTCACCCCTCCCTGGCTTGCGCTAATCAGCTGTATGGCTGCGCAAGCACTGGGGGGGGGGGGAGAAGCAGGACATGGCTGCCAGCTCAGGGAGATGGAGGCAGAGCAAAGGTGAGTTGGTGCGGGGGGGGGAGGGGGGCGGAATGTGGATTTGCTGGTGGGTGCTCAGCCCCCACCAATTTTTCCTATGCTCCAGTGGCTCTTGATGTGTTGGTTGTTTTTTTTTGTTTTGTTGCTCCACCGGCAACCCACCCCCCTCGTCCCAATATTTAACATCTCTCATCTGGTCACCCTACCCCCACACCCCATGCACCCCCCCAAATCCTGACTCTTGCACCCCCCACACCTGCACCCCTTGCACCAAATGGGAGCTTCCCAGGTAAGAGCTCCACTCCCAAATCTCCTGCCCCAACTCTGAGCCTCCTCCCTCATTCTAGCGCCGGCCCAGACACTATACGGCAACCCCCAACCTACCCCTTCACCCCCAGCCCTGTGCTCAGTGCACTCCTGCCCTCAGCTCAGTGCAGAGAGAGAGGAAGAGAATGGGCCAGAACCAGGGAGAACGTAGGAACCCACTGTATGTGGGCAGGGCCAGGACCCCAGGCTGGCAGAGGGCTGAGCGGGTCCGGCAGCCGGGATCCTGGCTGGCAGGAGCCAGCGGATGGAACCCCTGAGTGGCAGCGGGCTGAGCTGCTCAGCCCAGTGCCGGTCTGGGGTCCGAGCCGCTGGCCCCGCACTGCCCGCTGCTGGTCTGGGGTTCTGGCTGCTGGACCCTTGCCAGCTGGAGTCCCGGCCGCAGGCCCCATTCAGCCCGCTGCCGGCCTAGGTGAACAGAACCCCAGACCAGCAGCGGGCTGAACAGGCCGGCGGCATAAGATCAACATTTTAATTTAATTTTAAATGAAGCTTCTTAAGCATTTTGAAAACCTTGTTTATTTTACAATACAACACTAGTTTAGTTATATAATATATAGACTTAGAGAGAGAGACCTTCTAAAAAACATTAAAATGTATTACTGGCACATGAAACCTTAAATTAAAGTGAATAAATGAAGATTCAGCACACTGCTTCAGAAAGGTTGCTGACCCCTGCCCTAGCCTCTGCTTGCCAGAAGCCTTCACATTCTATGGCGGCTTACTTTAGGCAGTCTCAGGGCCTCCTTAGAATGGAAGCAGACATCTTGCAGATCCCTCTGGAGGAGGCCAAAGATCCACAACACAAGCTGCTAGATATTTTGCCGTCTGCAACACCCTCCAGAGTGATGCTACCTATTAATGAGGCTCTTCTGGATGTGGCGAAGATGATCTGGCGCCTGCCACTATTCCATCAAAGTGCAAAAGGATTGATAAGTACGATGTGCCCCTTAAGGATTCTGATTTTTTATTTTCCCATCCCCTCCTAACTTCCCAGTAGTGGATGTGGTGAATGAAAGGTGTAGACAGCATTTTTCAAGATCTACCCCTTATGACAAGGATCAAAGGTGGCTGGATCTCTTTGGACAAAAGTCTTACTAGGCAGGGCTGCCGAAGTTCTGGATCACAAGATACCATACCAGGTATGGCCAACATATAACTTTTACTAATTATAACAAGCACAGGGCTTTTATTGAGCAGCTGCCACACATCTGCAGGGAGCAGTTCCAGTCTGTCGTTACCGAGGGTCAGCTGTTGGCCAGAACAGCTCTCCAAGTGTCTCTAGTTGCTGCCGATAGTGCTGCCACATCCATCTCTATTGCAGTAGTTATGCATAGGGTATCATGGCTCCAACTTTTGGAATTTCTAAAGAGGTTCAGAACACAGTAGAGGGCTTCCTTTGATGGTCATAAACTTTTCTTGGAGACAAAAATGACTCCCTGCACACATTGAAGGGTTCTGGGGCTACCGTACGTTCCTTGGGCATTTACACACCTACGAGCAAGAAATGTTTTAGTAGGTCTCAGGCTGCCCAGAGGTCATGCTCTGCACAGTTCTTGGAGTACCATAGAGCCCCAGAGAGAGAGACAGGTTTCAGAGGAAGAGGGCTGCTTAGCTGCCCTCCATGACCATCCAGGTGTCATCTAAACAGTTTTGATGGGTTGGTCTAGGGTTCGACGATGACTCTGGATTTACAGTTTCTGCGCTCTAACCTACCTCCCTGCCTTTGGGGACTGTCTTGTCCATTCTGACCAGGCTTGGGAGTGAATCACCATGGACTGATGATTCTTGAAGTTTATAATATCGGGATATACTATCCAGTCTGTCACTCCTCCCTTCTACCCCCCCTTTCCCATCTGTCTTCAGGGACCCCCCCCTCACAAATTTATACTGAGGCAAGAAGTAGACTTTCTTCTCTGACTAGGAACGATAGAACCCTTCCCCTAGGGTTAGGGGCTTCTACTCAAAATATTTACTAGGGCCAAAGGAGGACAGAGGTTGGAGGTTGATCTTAGATCTGAGACTGAACAAATTCATGAAGCCTCAGAAGTTCAGGATGGTGACTCTAGCACTTTAATTCTTCTTCAAGTACTGTCACTGTGGGTGCTCTACTCCAGATGACAGTGCGTCCCAGTGCCATTGATCGGAGATCTTCGGTAGCAGTGCCTGGTCGGGATGCACATGCTCAGCTGTTGTCTCGCGGCGGCGTTAGGGTCTGCCTGAGCGCATGCGTCCCACACCCCCGTCAGTTCCTCCTCAGCCATCCTCGGCTGAAGATGTGACTCGGGGCAGTGCTGAACCTCTTCCCTGGTCACTGAAGGAAAGAAGTAAAAAGAAATAGAAATAGTTAGAAATATCCCAGTTCTCTCCCTTCCTTTAGAATAGTTCGTTAGTTTAAAAAAAAAAAAAAACTTTTTCTCTCCCGTTTGTCTCCTGTTGAGACTCTCCCCCAGGCAATCCTAGTCAATGATGTCGAGGTCCCCGGGCTTTAAGAAATGTGACTTCTGCAAGGAGTCTGACGGACACTCATGGTATGTGAAGTGCCTCAGTGAGATACACATGCCTGCCAAGTGTATCCATTGTACCAGCCTGAAAACCAGGGCTCGTTGTGACAGGGACTTGCGGCTAAAAATGCTCCTGATGGAGAAATCTCCGCAGCCACCTATGGAGATGGGCACAAGTAAACCCTCTCCCTCGTGCTCCCCTGCTAGGTCGGAACCGGTCGGGTGCACGGCTTCACCCTCTCAAGCGAAGAGACAGGAAGCCCCAATGTCTCTGCACAGAGACTTTCAAAAGGGTAAAGGGTCTCCTGCGAGATCTTTACCCTCGGTGCTGACAGTGCCAAAAGCAGCTGCCTCCAACCGCCCCAGCTCCTCAGCCACGGCTCATGCAGGGCACAAAAGCAGGGACCTGACTTCCCACGGCGGGAAGCTCTCTTTGGCACTGGTCCCATTGGCACTGAAGATGGACCCAGTACCGGCAGCATGTTCCACCCCGCATGTTCGAGCCTGCCCATCACCCCCGCAGGAGACACGGGTCCCATGCAGGGTGCCCATAAACAGCCCACGGCGCCCATGAAAGCTAAACAAAAGTCGCTGCGGGCTTCTGCTCACACTCCGTGCCCTGCATGACCACAGCCCATGGAGCAGCAGCAATTTTTGCTTCAAGATGACATCTCCATGGCCCCTGAGCCTGACTCTCTGCTCCTTAACACACAGCGTTCAATGTTTGAACAGCCACTCTCGGCACCCAACCTGGCTACCCTCACTGACAGCGAGAGTGACATGCAGCAGTAGGCAGAGTTCTCCCCGCCTGATTCTCCTCCTCAACCAGAGCCATATCTATCTCATGACATGGCACCTCACAAGAACCAGCCTCAGTTTCCCTACTTTGTCCCCCCGTGGGCGGGGCCTCACTTTTCTTACCCTGTGCCTTGGCCTCAGTGGAACCCTTGGTCGGCTCCTGCTGCTGCCACTCCTCGTGGCCCTTCCACCAGACTGCAAGCCCGTTCTGCGCCTCTATCTCCAGCTCCATCTACATCTAGAGCTCCTGAACCCCCTCTTGAAAAGGTGGGCTATGAACCTTCCCTGATTCACCAGCTCCTAACTCTCCATCAGCTGCAGATGGAGCCCTCATGCCTCCACCGCCACAAAATGTGGAGGACTTCAAACAATTCCAGGAACTTTTCAAGAAGGTGGCACTCAGCCAGGACATTCCTTTTGGAGGAAGTCCAGGAGACACAACACAGACTTCTCAAAATCCTCCAACACTCTGCACCCTCAAAGATCGTGCTACCCATAAATGAACGCCTCTTAGAACCAGCTGACATTCTCTGTCAGACCCCTGCCTCCATGCTACCAACAAGGAAAAAGGCTGAACGTAAATATTATGTTCCCACTAAGGATGTGTAGATTTCTTATTTTCTCACCCACAACCAAACTCTCTTGTAGTGGTTGTAGCGACACAGAACAAAACAGCTCACTCCGCAAGACAAGGACCTCAAATGGCTTGACCTCCTGGGCCGCAAGGTTTATACCTCCTCCACTTTGCAATTTAGAATTGCAAATTACTCCGCCCTCCTCGCAATCTATGACTATGACAATTACAACAAGCTCTTTGATTTTACCTCCTATAGCCTGGAAGACAGGAGAGCGGACTTTAAATCAGACTTGTCGAAGGTCAATTGGTGTCCAGGACGGCACTACAATCATCCCTGGACACGGTGGACACAGCAGCCCACCCTACCGCAACTGCGGCGGTGATGCACAGGTCTTCCCGGCTGTCTGCATCCGGTGTCCCCAAAGATCTGCAGACCAAAGTGGAGGACCTTCCCTTTGACAAAGATAAACTTTTTTCTAAAAAACTAAGTCCTTGACACTATGAAAGACTCTAGAGACACCCTGCTCTCACTGGGCATATACCCCAGGAGACAATGATATCAACCTTATTAGAGGCCTTGCGCACAACAATATCACCGGCCCCAGTCCAGACCATATGATGTTGGGAGGAACCACAACAGACCCCTCGTAGGCCCAGACAAAACCATGCACAACCAGCTACCTGCCTCCCAGCGGGAAAGAAACAGAAATTTTGAAGTGTTTGTCAGGGGTCTGCGAAATCACCCATTGACTCTGCCACTTATTTGCCCATTTGGCCACCACCTCCAGTTTTTTCGCCATGTCTGGCAACAGGTCACACAGGACCGCTGGGTCCTGGAAATAGTTCAATCAGGTTACTCCATCCCTTTCATATCCTGTCCGCCCACCCTTCCCCGTCCCTCCTCAGGGACGCTGCTCACAAGCACCTACTTCACGTAGAAGTGGCTCATCTTTTACAGCTAGGTGCAGTGGAACCTGTACCAATGCAATGTCAGGGAAAAGGGTTCTTCTCTCTCTACTTTCTGACCGAAAAGAAAAGCGGGGGATGGAGACCTATACTGGACCTACACCAAGTGAACAAATTTGTACGTGTACAGAAATTCAAGATGGTCACATTGGACACAGTAATATCCGCGTAGAACAAGGGGACTGGTTTACAGCCCTCGACCTACAAGATGCCTATTTTCACATACCCATTCATCCAGCACATAGACGCTTCCTGCGATTCACAATTGGACACTACCATTTTCAATACAGAGTGCTTCCATTCAGACTCTCCACAGCACCGAGAGTATACCCGTAGCCGTAATTGCTGCCCATCTCTGCAAACACGGGATTATACTTTTCCCCTACCTAGATGACTGCCTTATAAAAGGCAGCTCATACGACAAGACATTAAAGGCGACGCATTTTATCATCTCCCTCTTCCACAGTCTAGGCCTGCAAATAAACTTCCAAAAATCCACCTTGATACCCACACAGCAGATCGAGTTCGTTGGAGCTCACCTGGACTCAATTCGAACCAGAGCCTTGCTCCCACACAACAGATTCCTCGCTATTACGCATCTCATACACACGCTTTCTGTTCGCCCCAGAATACAGGCACGAACCTGCCTACAGCTTCTTGGCCACATGGCAGCCACCACCTTCATAGTCAAATATGCCAGACTGCATATGAGATGTCTTCAGGGTTGGCTCAACTCCAAGTACAAACCCCGCAGACACAGCTTCTGCATGATGCTAACTCTTCCAGCAAAGGTATTGCCCTCCCTACAATGGTGGACAAAACCAGAAAACCTGCTCTCCCAGGACAACAGTCGGCTTCTCCATCCGCAGCTCCAGAAACTCCAACTAACGGCGTGGTTCCTTCATGGTTTCAAACCCACGAATTAGCCTGTTCAGAGCAGGACCAATACGTCGTCATGCACAGTAGAAGAGACTCCACTCATAAGACTTGCCTGCAAAAGTGAAAATAGTTCTCCATGTGGTGCTTCCACAGATGCTTGACATCCCAGACTCTGACCCTCCTTGACGTCATAGACTACCTTTTAAAACTAAAACAGGACAGGCTCTTGCTCAGCTCTATCAGAGTACACCTTGTGGCTCTCACCACCTTCCATGATCCGCTGAACAGATATTCACTTTTTGCCCACTCCACCATAAAGTGCTTCCTCACGGGCCTTCAAAATCTCTACCCTGAGATTCACCCACCAGCAGCCTCCTGGAATCTCAACCTAATTCTCTGAGGCCTCCCTTCGAGCCCCTGGCTATCTCGTCCATACTCCACATGTCTATGAAAGTAGTTTTCTTGGTTGCCATAACGTCAGTGAGAGGGGTCGGTGAAATAAGCACCCTGATGGCCTACCCTCCCTACACGATTTTCTCTAAAGACAAGGTTACAATGCGACCCCACCCCAAATTCCTCCCCAAGGTGGTGTCTACTTTCCACCTTAACCAGCCAATACACTTACCTGCATTCTATCCCAAACCTCACAAGACTCCACAGGAAGCAGCATTACGTCACCCTGGACATAGGGTGACCAGATGTCCTGATTTTATAGGGACAGTCCCAATATTTGGGGCTTTTTCTTATATAGGCTCCTATTACCCCACCACCCTCTGTCCCGATATTTTTCACACTTGCTGTCTGGTCACCCTACCTTGATGTCAGACTGGCAATTGCATTTTATCTAGACAGAACTAAGGCATTCCGTAAATCTCTTAGGCTATTTGTGTCCACTACCGAGAGATCCAAGTGGATCTCTGACTGCATCAGATCCTGCTACCAGACTCAGAATGCTCAACCACCCAAGGGCATCAGAACTCACTGTACTTGGGTGATGTCAGCATCCGTTGCATTCCTCCACAACATACCTATTACCAATATATGCAAGGCGGTCACGTGGACATCTGACCACACATTAACCAAACATTATGCTATCGCACAGGATACCACAGCAGACACCATAGTGGGCCACACAGTACTGTCTACCATTATCACTTCCGCAACTCCAAAATCCCACCAACCATAGTGGGTACTGCTTCACATTCACCTGGAGTGGAGCACCCACAGGGACAGCACTCGAAGAAGAAGAGAAGGTTACTCACCTTGCAGTAACTGAGGTTCTTCGAGGTGTGTCCCCCGTTGGGTGCTCCACTACTCACCCTCCTCCCCTCTACTTTGGAGTACTAATCAGACAACTCTATAGTAGAGAAGGAGCTGATGGGAGGGTGCAGGACGCGCGTGCTCAGGCAGACCCTAACGACGCTGTAAGACAGCAGCTGAGTGTATGCATCCCGACCAGGCACTGCTACCGAAGATCTCCGATCAACGGCGCTGGGACGCACAGTGGAGCACCCACAGGGGGACACATCTCGAAGAACCTCAGTTACTGCAAAGTGAGAAACCTTCTCTTCCTTTACTAGAGAATGGGGATTGGCTTTTGTCCTTCAACCTATAGGATGCCTACTTTCATATAACTATACACCCATCACACAGGAAATACTGACGATTCATTATAGGTCGAGATCATTTTCAGTATTGAGTGCTCCCCTTCGGCCTATCCTGAGCTTCAAGAGTATTTTCAAAGGTTCTAGTGGTTGTGGCAGCTTACCTTAGGCAGGAAGTGATATTGGTCATCTTGTACTTCCACAACTGGCTACTCAAGAGCAACACCTTTGAGGCAGTGTTATTGCCATCCAGATGACCCTCGCTCTGTTCCAAGAGTTGGGCCTACAGCTGAAAGTAAAGAAATCCATGCTGGTATGTGTACAAAGGATACAGTTTATAAGGGTATACTCGTACCTCCCTTTGGACAGATTTGTGACCTTGTTTGGTCTGGTAGGGACAATTCAGGGAAGCCCTTGGGTCACAATAAAGTACCGTCTTCAACTCATGGGCTGTGTGACAGCTTGTATCTTTGTGACCAATCACACAAGGCTACACCTCTGCTGCTTCCAGGGTTGGCTAAAAACTACCTATTCTCTGAACAGGGTCAATTTGGACAGGTAGGTGACAGTCCCCTTGCACTTAACAAACTCCCTAGACTGGTGGTAGGAGCAATGCAGCATTTGTGTGTTTATCCCTTTCTGTCACCCAACCCCAACAGTGACTAACCCTGATGCTTCCCTGTTAGGATGCGGGACTCACCTCGACACCCTCATGGGAGGTTCATACACACTTGAAGTGGAGCATCCATAGGGTGACACATCTTGAAGAGCCATAGTCACAGCACAGGGCAAGAAATTTCTTTGTGGCATAGCTGAAAATAGACCCTCTGTCTCTTGACTCATCATTTTGTGTCTTAACCCCAAGACCATTCTTCCTCCCGTTTTAGATAGGACTATTTGAAGACTCAGTATAGACTAGAAAAATTTCCATGCATGATTATATTCTATCCCTCTTTTATAGGTATGTTAAAACAGTGATCTATACTTTTAATGTTGGTCAAGAAGGATCTTACCAATATCTAAGGATACTTTTAACAAACATTAGACTTTTTTTTTTCTCCCCAAAAGTGGGCACAAAATAGTTTTAGGCACGTTTTCAGATACACGAAGTAATGGCCTGACAAAGCTTTATGTGCAGTAAAGAGGAGAAATGCTGTTCTCTTTTATCACAATGTTATTCCAAAATGTGTTTCTCATAACAGGACCAGAACATCTGGCTGTGTACGTACTTGGATGACTGGAACCACTCCAGTGTACATTGGTGGTGGTATACTCAGTCTTCTAACCAATAAAACCAGTTTAATCTTTAGCTACCATATGTCTTGGGCACACAAGTTTCTCCTTTCAGAAAAGTAAGACTTCAGTTCCTGCTCCCATGTTAATTTAGTGCTGTCAACCAAGTGCATAAGGTTGGTCACACATTGGAAAAATGTCAATGTTTTGTGAGCTGTTTGTCAATTCATGATCTAAGGGAAGCTGGGAGCCAACACTTCTTACAAGGATCTTGTCACTTTAATAGGTTCAAATGTCAGAAGAGACTATATTAAGATCACCTGGTCTGATTTCCTATATAACACAGGTCAGAGAATTTCACCCAGGGTTTCTTGCATCTAGTACACGTACTCCAGTTCAACCACAGATCTTTTAGAAAGGCATCCAGTTATGATTTAAAGACTCCAAGTGTTGGGAAAGCTTACCATACTTGTTGAAAGCAACAAAGAGTCCTGTGGCACCTTATAGACTAATAGAGGTATTGGAGCATAAGTTTTCGTGGGCAAATACCCACTTCGTCAGACGCATGTGGTGGAAATTTCCAGAGGCAGGTATAAATATGCAGGCAAGAATCAGTCTAGAGATAACGAGGTTAGTTCAGTCAGGGAGGATGAGACCCTCTTCTAGCAGTTGAGATGTGAACACCAAGGGAGGAGAAACTGCTTTTGTAATTGGCTAGCCATTCACAGTCTTTGTTTAATCGTGAGCTGATGGTGTCAAATTTGCAAATGAACTGAAGTTCAACAGTTTCTCTTTGGAGTCTGATCCTGAAGTTGTTTTGCTGCAGGATGGATACCTTTAAATCTGCTATTGTGTGTCCAGGGAGGTTGAAGTGTTCTCCTACAGGTTTTTGTATATTGTCATTCCTAATACCTGACTTGTGTCCATTTATCCTTTTATGGAGGGATTCTCCAGTTTGGCCGATGTACATAGCAGAGGGGCATTGCTAGCATATGATGGCATATATTACATTGGTGGACGTGCAGGTGAATTAACTGGTGATGTTGTGGCTGATCTGGTTGGGTCCTGTCATGGTGTCGCTGGTGTATATATGTGGGCAGAGTTGGCATTGAGGTTTGTCTCTTTGCTCTAGTCCTGTGCTCTATCCACTATGCAGCATTGCCTGCCTGTAGAGAGAATACTTTTGGAAAACCCCAGCTACCTTAAGTAATCTAATTATATTTGCACAAAATGAATTTTTGGTGAAGTAGAATCTACTTGGAGGTAATTTTTAATATGGCAGCAATCAGCGAAATGCAGTCTCATGCAAAGGTACCATATTCCATTCTTCTCCTTCGCAAATTGCCTTTGCAAGTCTCCTTGAGTTGGAACGTCATGCCGTGACTTACAAATCCCAGAGCCATTTCAAATCCATTAATAATCAATCATTAGGGCCATGACAGTGCATCAGCTGAAGAACAGAACAATTGAACCACAATTGTAAAAAGGCCCCAGTTATTAATTCTTCTTTTTCTGCCTTGCCTGGGGAGCCCTGCAGACCAGAGAAATCCAGAATGTCTGTAGCACTCGGAGACCTTCCCCCTCACCCACACTCCTTCCTCACCATGTTGTTTAAAGGAGAGTAACACAGGTCAGTCTGAAGCTTCTCCTGCTCTTGGAAAAGGCTCTCCTGGCCACTTGTGGAGCCTTTATGCCCCTTGTGTGCCACTGTAGCAGAATCTGCATGTAACACTTAAAAAAAAAAATTGTGTCTGGGCTCTCTGCCTCTCAGTGACTCGCAATCACATGTAATTAGTTTCCAAGTAAAAAGATGCATTTTTCTAACAGCCCTGGAAACACAGTGACTGGGGAGTTTTCTTTCTTTCCCTCATATCACCACTTGTCTTAACAATTTGGCCTAGGGAATCTTTATCTTATTTATGCTTGCCCAACGCCATTGTCTCAAGAATAATTTAATATGCAACCTCTTTGCAGATATAACTGATTGGAATTTACTAAATCTTTGTTGATGCTGCATCAGAAGGAATAGAATCTGGCGCTCTGATGTGTCGGCTTTCACTTAGTGAAACGTGGTAAACTATATCACTGAAGTCAGCAGATGAAGTGCTGAATATACATACAGAGCAATACTGCTGTATAAAAAGGTATGCAGCTCAATGGTCTACACAGGCACATTAATGCACAGCACGAGTGTGCTTTAGAAATTGCATCCCAGTAGAGTGTATTCTCCTACTGTTGATGCAAGCCCTAAATGACTAGCCAAAAGTCACACAGGACGTCTTGGAATTGAACCCAGATCCCCTGTGTTGCAGTCTGGTACTTTAACTAATTCTGTTGTGGTTTTGTTGAAGGGAGTGGTAAAATAAGGTCTGTAAATAAATCTGATTCTACCTGTTGGCTTGGAGTGCCATAATCTCTATGCTAAATGGGATGGGATAGAGGTCTTGACCTTTTAAGATGCTTCCTTTCACATCTCTCTTAGGAAATTGCACAGGAAATACCTCTGAATCAGATGGGGAAGACTGCAGTCTGTACAAGGTGTTCCCATTTGGGTTATCTGAGGATTCAGTTTACACCTTTTACTCTGCAGTTCTTTAATAGTGCAGTGGCAGTAGGTGCTTATTTCAGGAGGGCAAACTTTGAGTCTGAATTAGTACTTCTGAGCTCTTGCCTATAAGCTTGCCAGTCTACTACAGAGTGACAGGATTTGAAGAGGCAATTTTCTGAAGGAGAAAGGAAGGCTACTTTACCATGGAATTCTCTGAATCTATTGCCCTTGCAGATCCACCTTGACTTTCCCTCCTTCCTTACCTCTTTAGAGGCTTAAGTAGAATGTTATTCAGGCAGAGAGGAGCAGAGGGATGTCTGTCGATATGGCCCTTTTGTCACCTAGATTAGAATGTTTTTGGGTCAGTAATTAAGGTGTGCTCATGACCAGAACGGTTAACTACTTTTAAGTGGTTCTGGGACTCCTGAGAAATGGCATGTGACTTCTACAGTATGATCTGCAGAGGAAATGTATTCAGAAAACTCTATTTACTGGTAAGTAATGTTTCTTCTTTTGGAATTCATAAACATGTGAGAAATGCATGTCTTCAGTTTTAATCTTCTGGGCCATATTTTTTGTCACATAGGAAAGTTACATGTCACAATCAATTAATTTTTCCCCTTTTTTTGCTTTGTGTTTTAAGTAACAAGCCAAACCCCAACCAGATCAATGTAAATAATGTCAAACCAGGAGTGGTAAATGGTACAGGAGGACAGGCACAGAACATGGGAGCAGGACGGGCCTGTGAAAGCTGCTATAGTAAGTGATTTGCAAATGTAGCAATTGTGCAAGAGCAGCAGAAGTACTCTAGCACTAAGACTAAAGTAAAGCTTTAATAAGCTACCATGCAGGGTGGGGTGGGTGAAATAGGCAGGGTTTTTCTTCATGTAAATGTTTCTAAGTTTTTAGAGTGGGTGGATTTTATTGTAAATAACTGCAAGAGCTGATGTTTCCTGTGAAATAATGGATGGCTCCTGAGTGAAGACAAGTCTTCAATTCATTGGAGAGCTTTATAATGTTTTCACAGCTTTATTATGGTAGTGGAAAGTCCAAAGAGCATGGTTACATCCTTGTATTCACTATGGTCTTATCGGCTAATACGTCTTGGTCTAATAGGCTTCCCTCTCCTTTATGGAGAGCCTTTTAGATGTGCTAAAATGTAGGACTGTATGGAGAGTCAAAATGACTGACTTTTTCTCTTCCCTAAGTAAAGTTGGGGAGGGGATTTCTAAAACAGAGGGGAAAAGTTAGTTCCCCCCACCTATGCAAAAGGGGTGGTTGTGTTTTGGAGTTACAGCATAAAATATCTCAAAGGCATTACCAGGAAGTTTTCCCATCCTAATGACTCTACAAGATGGGGAAGGTAATACCTTTTATTGGACCAACTTCTGTTGGTGAGAGAAACAAGCTTCTGAATTTATACAGAGCTTTTCTTCTGTGTAGCTCGAAAGCCTCTCTCTCTCTCTCACACCAACAGAAGTTGGTTCAATAAAAATTGTTACCTCACTACCTTGTCTTTCTAAGATCCTGGGACCACCATGGCTATAACAACACTGCATAATGCCATTATAAAACATTTAATGATGATGCAATTTGCCTCATTTTTGATACAACAGGCTTATGATCTAGTTTTGTTACCTTGTGAAGCTGAAAGGTCTCTTTCTCCTTTGAGATTGTAAAGATGGTTGTAAAGGCTATAAACTTTGTAAATCAATTCTGTTTAAGAATATATATATATTTCCACCTTTATTATCCCTAGCCACACAGTCTTACCAGTGGTATTCTTGGGGTCCCCCTAACATGCAGTGTCGCCTCTGTGCATCCTGTTGGACATACTGGAAGAAATATGGTGGCTTGAAAATGCCAACGCGATTAGATGGAGAGAGACCAGGACCAAACCGCAATAATATGGTATGTGCATCCAGTGTAAAATAATATGGTATGTACATCCATTACAGGTGGCTCAGTACTGCAGGTCAGGGAACCGAATGCTCATTCCAGTGAACAGTAATGGAAAAAGTATCACTTATTCCTGCCACACAAAACCACATCAAATAATATACAGTAGAACTTCAGAGTTATGAACACCAGAGTTACAAACTGACTGGTCAACCACATGCTTCATTTGGAACTGGAAATACGCAATCAGGCGGTAGCAGAGAGCCAAAAAAAAGCAAATACAGTACAGTGCTGTGTTAAACATAAACTACTAAAAAAGGGAATGTTTAAAAAAAAAAAAAAAAAAAAAGACAAGGTAAGGAAACTGTTTCTGTGCTTGTTTCATTTAAATTAAGATGGTTAAAAGCAGCATTTTATTTCCTGCATTGTAAAGTTTCAAAGATGTATTAAGTCAATGTTCAATTGTAAACTTTTGAAAACGACCATAACATTTTGTTCAGAGTTAAAAACAGCCTCCATTCTTGAGGTGTTCATAGCTCTGAGGTTCTACTGTACAACTGTTTAAAGCCTAAACCAACAGAATTATTAGTCAGAACTTGGCTTTTTTATGACATGGTAAGGGTCTGGCCTGTGCAATAATTGATAAGTCATCTTTGTCCACATGTAGTTAAGTATGTAAATCTTAGCCCAAGGCCAACCTTCCAAGATATTGAATGCTTAAATTGGTCCACATTAAAGTATAGAGTCCTGCACTAAGTGCAGAGTCCTGCACTTAGGACGGAAGAATCCCATGCACTGCTACAGACTAGGGACCGAATGGCTGGGCAGCAGTTCTGCAGAAAAGGACCTAGGGGTTACGGTGGACGAAAAGCTGAATATGAGTCAACAGTGTGCCCTTGTTGCCAAGAAGGCAAATGGCATTTTGGGTTGTATAAGTAGGGGCATTTCCAGCAGATCGAGGGATGTGATCATTCCCCTCTACTCAGCACTGGTGAGGCCTCATTTGGAGTACTGTGTCCAGTTTTGGGCCCCACACTACAAGAAGGATGTGGATAAATTGGAGAGAGTCCAGCGGAGGGCAACAAAAATGATTAGGGGGCTGGAGCACATGACTTATGAGGAGAGGCTGAGGGAACTGGGATTGTTTAGTCTGCAGAAGAGAAGAATGAGGGGGGATTTTATAGCTGCTTTCAACTACCTGAAAGGGGGTTCCAAAGAGGATGGATTTAGACTGTTCTCAGTGGTAGAAGATGACAGAACAAGGAGTAATGGTCTCAAGTTGCAGAGGGGGAGGTTTAGGTTGGATATTAGGAAAAACTTTTTCACTAGTAGGGTGGTGAAGAACTGGAATGGGTTACCTAGGGAGGTGGTGGAATCTCCTTCCTTAGAGGTTTTTAAGGTCAGGCTTGACAAAGCCCTGGCTGGGATGACTTAGTTGGGTTTGGTCCTGCTTTGAGCAGGGGGTTGGACTAGATGACCTCCTGAGGTCCCTTCCAACCCTGAGATTCTATGATAGGGCCAAAGTTTTCAAAAACGAATAGTGGCTAGGGAAGAGCAGCAGCAGTGCAGATGGGAGAAGGAGTGGAGGGTTGTGTTGTGTTCTTAGCTTGTTGAGTCTTCCCTCCTAATCTCTGCCTCCCACTCTTGTCCTTTCCTCTATCTCTGTGGTTTTCCTTCAGCCTGTATCAACTCCACGCTCCTATCTCTGTCCCCAGGAGCCATTCAGAAACTGAGTAGAAGCAAATACTTTACTTTGAGTGAGCATCCTTTAAAAATTTAGGAAACGGGGGGTTGGATAGGAGGGTGTAGGTGGAAATGACTTTTAGAATGGACTATGTATGTGGTGTTAACTGATGCTGGTTTCTGGTGTTCTGCAAATTTTGAATAAAAATCAGTTGTGGACAATAAAAGTGCTTGTGCTTTTTCCCTTTTCCCAGAGTCTTCATGGTGTGCCAGTGCGAAACAGTGGGAGCCCCAAATTTGCCATGAAGACACGACAAGCGTTCTATCTGCATACAACAAAACTGACAAGGATTGCCAGACGTTTGTGTCGAGAGATCTTGCGTCCTTGGCATGCAGCAAGACATCCCCACCTGCCCATCAACAGTGCAGCAATCAAAGCAGAATGTGAGTATTTATCCAGCCATCCAACTACTTACTATGAAATTGGGAAACCAGAATTTGAGATTAATTCCTTTGGGAAAGACTTGAGTTAGATCTTTCAGAGGTACTGTGGCTAAGCACAGATGACCTGCTGTTACTTATTTACTTTGCAGAAATGTCCTTAACTCATCACACTATTACCAAATAACACATTTGAAATTGCTCAGCTTTTTTTTTAAATGTCACTTGTTTGCTAGTATGCAGCACATTCCCTTGCCAGTGTGTACACTTGCCAAAACATGCACCTACTCTGTAAACATCCTTTTTTACTAGAAAGCTCTCCAGAGGAAAGTTGTTTTAGACTAAGTTAATTTCCAAGACTCCATTCATTTTTTTAATAAGAAAATAAATGTTTTCCTCAATCCCGATATTGTCTTCACAGGCACAGCACGCTTACCAGAAGCATCAGAAAATCCATTGTTGTTAAAGCAAGTTGTTCGAAAGCCTTTAGAAGCAGTACTGCGGTATTTGGGTAAATATGCTACAGGCTAATTCTCCTAACTGTTTGCATGTTTTCATACTGCTGGGTAAACTGATCTGGAAAAATAGGATCTGCTACCTTAAAAATTTTGCCCATCTCTAGAAATAAATTCATAACCTTTGGTAAGATCCTGAAATGTTCAGTTTATAGACTATTGTTTCCTTCTCTGGAACAGAGGAAAGTTCAAAATGGCCCGTACAGCCTTTCTCCCCTTCACACTATGTAGAGGTGTGGTGGCTCAGCAGCCTACTACCCACCCTCCATCCCATATGCGAAACTCCTCTTTAGCAGTCATGAGGCAGCCTCTGGTGTCTGGGTAAGAGGCCTTCTGCTTACAATCCATAAATGTGATTGGTGGGATGCAGTTGGCTGTCCACAATCCCACTCTGGTGCAGTCTTAATGTAACTCCTACAATGGGATCCACTGTGCAGCCTCTTCTCAAGTCTAAAAGGCCTAAGGATACAGCGCTTTCTCCATGAAGTGCTTATAGTAAGTGTTATGCAGGAGTTATAGAAGGAGACTGCAGCTCTGCTGGGGCCTCTCCTTAGCATCATAATCACTGCACAGTAGGCAAATGTCTGAGAAGGATGTCACTAGAGTTTAACAGAAAATGAGTTGTCATTTGCTTGCTTGACCTTTCATGCCTCTGAGGGTAAAGATTCTGTAATGGAAGAGGTTTAAATGCAGAAATCATGGTCAGTGAAAGATTAATAGATTTCAAGGCCAGCAGGGACCATTGTGATCATCTAGTCAGACTTCATGCATAACACAGGCAACAGAACTTACCCAAAATAATTCCTAGATTGTTAGTTCTTGCATCCAACTACTGATCTCAACCAAAAAAAAAAAAAAGATTTAGGTGCCAGAGGTGGTTCAGTAGGTAGTCTTCCTCCTGAGTGAGTTTGAATCATGATCCCAGGGTGAAGTTAATATATATTGTGCTGCTGAAGGTTCTGTCTTTCAGATTGCACATAAAAGAAAGGTCTCAATCACTTCTGACCATTTTAAAGCAGCCAAACAAAATCCCAGACTGCTTCCCTCTTTTACAAAAGTAGGGGAATTAATTCTTGTATCCTGTCCAAAAATTCCTTCTGCAGTTTTGTTTGGATACAGCATTCTCCTCCTCCTGTCCTAAATAGTTTAGCATTGTTTTGTGCTGTTAAACATCCGACACAGTCTTCCTTAAGAGTGGATGGCATGATTTCAGGTGTGTATAGTTTGCAATGTGAAAAGTGCTTTGGGATCTTTGAAACAAATGGCTGATATTTTATTAGCAACTTTTATCCAAGTATTTCAGTGAATAGAACTGAAATTGTGCTTAATTTGATCTGTTGCTGTTTCCTATAAATATATTGCTCGCTGCAAGTTGTTATATAATCACACCTGAACCATACATTGCCTTAAAGAAAGATCCCATATCTGGGAATGCTGTCAAATGAATATTGCAGTAACCCATGATATTTTGTACATTAATTGGCTATTGGTGCATGCCTTGAGTGTGTTGTGGGATGGTGAAGGCCCTATGACTTTACCACATCCTGTGCTGGCATCAGAGTGGCTTATTAACTGTTTCTTTTGTATTTAAAAAAATTACGGTACTTAATGTATTGCATCCTTCTACTATTCAAAATATAAGGATAAGAGGAATAGTAGGGGAAAAGGCTACAGAAGCCCTTCTTGTAATATTTTTGATGTAGATTTTTTTAAAATCAGTTGTTTTAACTTCCTCTTCTCTTATTACTTAATGTTTGTTTTTGTAGGTAACTGAACTCCTTGATCTGCTACCCTCTCTAGTGTCCTAAGAACTAGCTCTCTCTTCACTGCAGTTTGTGGCCAGACAGCCACTGTCAACTCACTTTTTGTTGAAGCTAAAATTTAAGACTCCCAATTTTGTAATTAAATAACCATTGAGTTTAAAGGGACCAGAGACCACAAACTGCTCCTGAGGGACTGGCAGGTTGCGCAGGTGGGGTCAGGGGCAGTTGTAAAACTGTCATGCTTCTTCCTGGTCGTCTCCTCCAACAGACACTACACAGCCTCCTTCAAACTTGCCTGGTTAGTTTAAATACTGAATTTAGGAGCCTTAAATGAGCACCCAGAACAGCGCTCTAATGTTAAAAGCATCCTCTGGCCACTTCTCTAGTCTTGCTGAGTGATATGGATGGGGAAGTGGAGATTGGCTTTGGTATCTAGAGCACTGTCCAATTGCTTCTAAATTCCAGAGAGTTGATTTGGGAGTTACTTTAAGACTCCCATTTCAGCAATTAAACTAATTATCTGTTAACTTTGATAAGAAATTGTGAAGTCAGTTTTGTTTCTTTGAATATTTTTATTTATAAAAGATAAGCTTCTGTGTGTGTATTGTGTGAATATTCATTAAATATGGTTTGTCTGCTTTTGTTCTAGATACAGTACTTAACAATTAAAATATTCTGTAATAATAAATATCCCAAAAAATCCCCAAACTGTATGCATGCAGCACAACCAAAATGTAGCCACTAAAGGGAGAGGAAATTTTGCTATGGAATCCTAGGGGAAAAAAACACTCTTTATGAAGAGTACCATAGGATCTTTAATGTTCACACGGAATAGGACCTTGGTTTTTAACGTCTCATCTGAAAGCAAATGCTTCAGTGGTGTGACAGATTTCAATGTGACTCTTAAACTGGAAAACAGGGCCATTCTCCTTTTGATGTAACTATCTTCAGGAGTGTTGTGCTACTTCTTGCTATTACAGAGTCAAGGCTGTGAATCCATAGTTAGGGCCGAGAAAGAGCAACTCATTTTAAACCCCTGTTTTCAGTTGCTTGTAACTTTCTCAACATCTTTTCCTTTGGCATGCCATGCTTGATCTCTGCCTCAGCCAAAAGGTTAGATTTAAATTATGTGCATGTTCTTGATAGTTTTGTTTTAAGTCCTCAATGGCTTGGCCAGTTTAGGAACTGCATTTATAGAATACTGATGAAATTGGCAAAGTTGTAACTTCTGGGTAGCCTGTGGGTGTTGCATGACTTCTTGAAGATGGCTTCTAATATAGAGCAGCCTAGAAATTATCCAGAATCGGTGGAAAACATAGTTTTAGAAAAGGATACAAAACAGCCTTCTAGCACCTATTGTAGGATTATATTGCAGTGTATATTACAGCACAGGTTAAACATCCTTGTTGAATTCAGCAGTATATTTACAATGCTTTATATAAGTAGCAATCTTCTGTTATACTTGGGGCCAAATTCAGAAGTGATATATGTGGCAATTAGTGTTCAGACCTCTTTTCACTAATTCAGATTCCTTTGCATATCAGTAGAGTAGGCTTAAGTCAGTATAAGGCAGTTTGAATGTAAGAGTTTCTGTTCATATAAAAGGGGTGTGCCTTACATTATCTCTGAATTTTGCCCTTTGTGTTTGGGTTTATAGTCTCCATGTATCTACTAATAAAAATAACACACTGCTGTTTTTACAACAGAATCTCATCCATGTCCTCCGAAACCAGACCCTGTAAAGAGTTTGTCCAGTTCTCTTCACAATCTGACTCCTACCAAGTTCACACCTGTCATAAACAATGGATCCCCAACTATCCTGGGAAAAAGAAGCTATGAGCAACACAATGGGATGGATGGTAAATATTTTCTAGTACATGTACATTGTCATCTGTCGGGTGTTTCTTGTGTCTTCAAGGAAAGTGCTCCTGTTAATTACTTCCATTTCAGTATTTTGTAAAGAGTATTGCCCAATGGACAGCATCAGTCCTTATTCCAGGGGAGATTGCTTTTTTATTTTTTATTTTAGGGGCCTTAATAGTTTTGAACAAGAAATGTTATGGTTTATATTTCTCTTCTTGCAAAGGCTGGTTTGATTTTGCTTGTGCAGGCATGGATGTGTACAGTCTGAGTAGTACATTGATACAGAGCTGCTAGGCTAGTGGAACTCTGTCTACTTTGACCACATCTTGATGTCAGGCTGGTCTCAGCCTGGCAAACATGAGAGAATAAGACAAATCTCTTTTTTTATTACTCTTACTGCCATGGGAATTACTACAGAAAATTTCCCAAATGGTTTTTCCTCTTTCATTAAGAATTTACTGCTGCTTCCTTGGTCGGCCCTCTCACTGAGAGTCCTCCTCTCACTGTTGATGGGTCTCACCCCTTCCTTCAGCCCAGTAAATAGCATGGGTGAAGGCAGCATGTGCTTGCAGCAGGAGATGGAGGTACGATTCTCCTGGCATGGAGTCCAGGGCTCTGTCTTGAAGAGCTAGCCATCAGCTGAGAACGGCAAAGCAGGGAACGTGCCACTGGCTCCTCAGTCAAGAATGCGATGGCCTATTCAAATGGCCTTAACAGGAATAGGAAGGTGGGGAATGGCTCAATTAAAAGAAAAGTGTGGCACTTAACAGTGATTGTGACAGGGTGAGGAGAAAAACGTAGTAGCTTCCAACTTTCCCAGAGGTGAGCAAAACTGACTGTCATGCCTTCAAAGGCCTCCTTTGGGAGTGAGACCAGATTCTCTCCCATTCTGCTCCAACCCCATAAATTTACTGTGCTGTATTAAAGCTATCTTGCCATTGCATTTCAATACAGCCACACCGGGTTTTTTCTCCTTCACATTTATTCTTAGATTAAATTAGCATTTATATTGAACGCAAATTACACAAGCAGCAATGGACATCTTACTGTTTGTATTTAATATTTAGCTTTTAAAAAAATGCTACTGTTCAGATTGCTGATATGGTGTTTTTTCTCTTTTCTGTTCACTTGTGCTCTGTCAGGCAACGTGAAGAAGCGCCTATTGATGCCTAGCAGGGGTAAGACCTTCAAGCTGTGCTCAGCTTATGCTAGGAGAGTGTGATTTTTAGTTTCATCTGTTGGCTTCTCTAGTTTGCTTGTCTGCTTTGTGGCTACTAATGCTCTGTGTAAATTTTGTGTTGGTGTCTAAATGTTCTTTGGATAACCTCTGTATCCATGGTCTATGCACTGCTAATTATTTTTCAGCCTTTTTCCCGTGTGGGGCTAGTAATGGTACAACCATAGTTGTTGCATGGAAGTGGTAATGAAATGAAATGTTCACTTTATGCTACTAAATTCCCCAAATTATCCAACATTGTTCTAGCAGTTTTGTAAAAGCTATTGAAAGTTTAGAATGTAATGATAGCTTGGGTGGGTTTTTGGTTTCACTATTTAACCTTAGGAAATGTAGGCTTCAAATATTCTATATGAATTTAAATATCCAACACATACAGATCAAAAAGGAAGCAAAATCTAGTAGGATATACTCTGTTTTTTAGTCATGACCCTTCATAACGTCAGCGACACTGCTAGCTGTTTGATTAGCCAGTGCTGCTGTGCATATCTATCTTTAGCAAGCAAGCACCTGTAATTATAATACTTTGCTTCTACATAGCACTTTTAATTCATAGATCTGCATGTGCTTTACAAGGTTAGTAAGAATTATTCTTCTTCCAGTGCTGGTCCTATGCATATTCCACTCTGCATATGCATGTGCTCCATGCACCTGAAGTCAGAATTCTTGCAAGCAGCAACCATTTATCTTCACGTGCACCCTTTTCTGCCTTGCGTTTCTAACTGAAGGCATAAAAGGGTGAAACAGACTGGCTGTCTGTCCAATTCCTTCTTACTGCTGCATGGCCTAGGATGGCAAAAAAACTTCAGGACCAGACTTCAAAGAGAAACTGCTGAGCTTCAGTTCATTTGCAAATTTGACACCATCAGTTCAGGATTAAACAAAGACTGTGAATGGCTAGCCAACTACAAAAGCAGTTTCTCCTCCCTTGGTGTTCACACCTCAACTGCTAGAAGAGGGTCTCATCCTCCCTGATTGAACTATCCTCGTTATCTCTATGCTGATTCTTGCCTGCATATTTATACCTGCCTCTGGAAATTTCCACTGCATTCATCTGACGAAGTGGGTATTCACCCACGAAAGCTTATGCTCCAATACGTCTGTTAGTCTATAAGGTGCCACAGGACTCTTTGTCGCTTTTTACAGATCCAGACTACCCCTGTGATACAAACATAAGAGTAAGTCTGCTTTAAAGATGTCAAACATAGCTCTGCCTAAATCGAGCAGGTCTGCTCATTCAACCCTTAAGGACTTAGGATGTACCAAATCCCAGGGCCATGACCCTAAAGCCAGAGTTGTATCAGTACTTGACCCCGTATCAGCGACACCAATTCAGCTGCTACCATCCAAGTCAAAAAGTCAGGATCCATCGGTTCAACCACTGTCGGTACCATTGGTTCTGTCTCTCACATGGAGCCTCCCTTCTCTGACCCTATCAGTGTGAGCAGATTGGATCCTACGCATTCCAGAGAGGTCAGAGACTTGTACTACACTGGAGGATATCTTTGCTCTTCCTGAGCCTCAGTTTCCCCCAACATCAGAACCTTCTCTCACTAGGGAGATTGTGACTCCACTAGAGGGTGTTACCAATGCGGAACATGGGACCCATATGCCAAAGAGCCCAGGCGTTTTGCCAGGGAATCACTTTACCATTCCACTCTGAGGGAACTATGAGAGTTTCATCCTTATTCCACAAAAGAGAAGGACTGTGAACCAGTTCTCCATTACTGATAAGCTTGCCTTCTTCATCTCCTGATGAAGCAGTCAGAGAGGATGGAGATGCCATTGAAATTTCAACGTCTGCAGAACTGCACTTCAATCAGCAGTTGATGCAGCAGAGACCGCTTCTAGATTGATGGAATAGCCATTGTGATGCCCTGAGAATCATGATTATATTCTTCGGGATTTCTCAGGGAGGTCCATAACACCATGGAGGACTTGCCCTTCAATGAAGCTCACCTTTTCACTGAAAAGATAGACGAGTCCTTATGTACTTTAAAAGACTCCAGGGCCACCCTCACTCCTTGGGAATATATACACCTGCCCCAAAAAGGAAGTATCACAAGTAATCTTACAAACCTAGACTGGCGAATTGACAGTTTTATCACCGATGATTTTATGACACTCCTGATAAGAGACAATGGATATAGAAGTCTAATTTCCCTGAACCTCCTGCACCATCTCAACCTCCTCCCCTAGCTAAAAGATATTTTTGACAGGAGTTAGATAGCTGCAAACCATTAATGAAACCACCTCGATCCCATCCCCTCATATCCTTCAGAGGTCATTTAGCACTGTTTTCACAACTGGAATTCTATAACAGACAAGTGGGTATTAGATATCCAGTCTGACTGTGCAATTGAGTTTACTTCCCTACATCTCCAAAACCGCTATCCCTCTTCAGGGACTATTCTTATGAGGGGATTCTCAGGCAGAAAGTGAAATCCCTCCTCCAGCCAGGAGCAATAGAGCGGGTGGTACTTCAGCACCCAGAAATGTACTTCCTAGTCCCCAAAAAGAAGAGAAGCTGGAGACCTATCTTCTATCTCCACAATCTCAACCACTTCACGTGGAATTCTAGCTTGCGAATAGTCACTCTGACATCAGTAATCCCATCCCTGGAAAAGGATATTTGGTTTACAGCTCTCGATATGAAAGATGCCTACTTTCACTTGAATGTTCACCCTGCCCACAAGTGTTTTCTCAGATTCATGGTGGGCACTGACTGCTTCCAGCACAGGGTGCTCCCATTCGACTATGCCACTGTCCCCCATGCATTTACCAAGGTTTTTTTCTGGTAGTAGCAGTTCATTTCAGATGGAACAGCTTCGCCATCTTCTCCTATCTCAATGACTGGCTTCTTGTTGCCAGGACGTGTCAAGAAGCCTATGAGTTGACCTCATTAATGCTTCAGCCACTTTTCTCTCTAGGAGTCTGTCTGAACCTGGAAAAGTCTATCCTTGCTCCAATGCAGACTATAGACTTCATGGGGATCACTTCTAGATTCACTCACAGTGGGAGATTATCTACCAAGAGACAGGTTTTGCACTATGAGCCACTTGATAGACCAGGTTATGCGCAAACCTCAAGCTCCAGTGAGAACTTTTCTTTCCCTCCTGCGGCCCATGGCTTCATGCACTTACATTACCCCATTTGCCAGAATCCACCTATGTTTCCTTCAGATGTGGCTCCACACAGTGTATTCACCAACCAAATGAAGCATAATTACCAAGGTAACAATTCTTTCGAGTAACATGGTAGATGATCCTCATCAGGTATGTGTGAGCATCCCCTTCCTTACTAGACAAGATGATCATTTCAGACATCTCCCTCTTAGGCTGGGAAGCCCACATGGACAGTCATATGGCACAGGGCACTTGGAAACCGGGATGCATACCAACCTTCTGGAACTTTGAGCAATCAGAGAAGCTTCAAAGGTTTTTCTGCAATTTATGCAGTCCCACCATGTCCTCATAATGTCAGACATGACAACCACCTCTTACGTTAGTAAGCAGGGAAGGGTGAGATCCTTCTCCCTGTGTAGAAGCAGTCACCTTAGGGAATTGGTGTATCAGGAATCGAATCATCCTGTCAGCAGCGTACCTTCCAGGAACTCAGAATGTGTTGGGGGACACCCTCAGTAGGCCTTTTGTGGTCAATCATGAGTGGGGATTGCATAATTCAGTGGTTAACAGAATCTTCGCTCAGTAGGGGACCCCCACCTCGGATCTGTTCTCTTCCCAAACAAACGGAATGCAACATCTACTGTTCCAGAGGAGCTCTGGGTCTACATTTGCGAGGAAAGGCTCTTCTTCCCTTGGTCAGGACATTTCCCCCAAACGAAAAGGGAATGAAACATCTACTACTCCAGAGGAGCTCTCCATCTCATGGCTTGGTTTTCAGATGGACATCAATATTAGAACATTCCTGCTGTGAAGACTTACAAATCAGCCTTAACAGCAGAAAAGATTCCACTGGGAAATGCTGTTTCGCCAAGTGGAAGCATTGTCCCATTGAGACACAGCAGAAACACACATCTCCTGAGTCAGCCGATATTCCAAAATAAGGGTAATGTCGTCTTTCCCTCAGTTCTATATGAGTCCACATGGCAGCAATCAGTGCGTGCCATCCACCATCAGATGGTTATTCAATAACCCATTGACCGGCAGATTCTTGAAGGGCCTAATCAGAACCTTCCCACTAGTAGAGAACCCTACTCCTCAATGGGGCTTAAATCTTATACTTTTGGCACTCTCAAAGCCTTCCTTCAAACCATAAGGTGAGACATTGAAGGGGTAGGTATCAATGAAAGTTGCATTTGTTGTGGCCATTGCTACAGCCAGAAGAGTAGGTGAGCTGGGAGCTCTAATGGCAGATTTGCCATACACTGTATTCTGAAAGGACAAAATTTCATTTAATTTATATTGGAAATTTCCCCCTCCCTGGAATGAGCAGAGGAAACTTAATTTCCCCCAGCTCTCACTTTCTATCCGCAAAAGACAAAACCAATCAGAAAATCACCTAGAGCGGGGTGGGCAAACTTTTTGGGCCGAGGGCCACATCTGGGTGGGGAAATTGTACGCAGGGCCGGAGCAGGGGGTTGGAGTGTGGGAGGGATTACAGGGTGTGGGAAGGGGTGCGGTGTGCAGGAAGGATCTCAGGGCAAGGGATTGGGGCAGAGGAGGGGTGCGGGGTGTATGGGGGGGCTCAGGGAAGGGGTTTGGGGTGCAGAGTGCAGGAGGGGGCTCGGCAGGGGGTTGGGGTGTAGGAGAGGTGTGGAGTGTGGTGGGGGCTCAGGGCAGGAGGTTGGGGTGCACAGGGGTACAGGGTGCAGCAGGGAGCTCAGGGCAAAGGGGTTGGGGTGCAGGGTGTATGAGGGGGATCAGGGCAGGGGGTTGGGGTGCAGGGAGTATGAGGGGGATCGGGGGGGGTGCAGGGTGTACAAGGGGGCTCAGGGCAGGGGGTTGGGGTGCAGGAAGGGTGCGAGGTGCAGGCAGGGGCTTAGGGAAGGGAGTTGGGAGGCGGGGAGCAGGAGGGCTCTGGCCTGGCACCGCTTATCTAAAGTGGCTCCGGAGTGGCAGCGGCGCGCACCAGAGCCAGGGCAGGCCCTGCCTGCCTGCCCTGTCCCCGGCCCCGCGCCGCTCCAGGAAGCGCTGTGGCCCCGGAGGCGGGTGGAGGGCTCCGCATGCGCTGCCCTTGCCGCGCCTCCAGGTATCTCCCCCAAAGCTCCCATTGGCCGCGATGCCCTGTTCCCCGCCAGTCGGAGCTGCGGGGGGTGAGGCCTGCAGGCAAGGCAATGCACAGAGCCCTCTGTGCCCCCTCCTCCCCCGGCCTGAGGCCTGCAGGGACATAGTGCCGGCTGCTTCTGAGAGTAGCACGGGGCCCACCACGCCATGAGAGGCAATCCCGCGGGCAGGATCCAAAGCCTGAGGGGCCGGATCTGACCCGCGGGCCGTAGTTTGCCCACCCCTGACCTAGAGGGTTCTCTCTATATCAGAACTAATCCAAAGTCAAACTATCCCAGAGATTCTCTAAATGGATCTCGGGCTGTATCCTGCTCTCTTACCAGTTGTTGCATCTTCCTCCTGCTCATGGGGTGAGGGCTCATTCTGCAAGACTGCAAGCAACTTCAATGGCATCACTTCAGGAAGTGCCGTTACTTGACGTTTGCAGGGCAACTACATTGCGTTGCAGCCACAAGTTCGCAAGGTATTATGGTCTAGTGCAGAATATCTTCACTGATGCATCCATTGGGACAACAGTCCTCCAGACGGCTCTGCAGTCTGCATCTTTGCACCCTCCTCTTAAGCAAGTACTGCTGGTCAGTCATCCACACTGGAATACACCTAAGGACCAGCACTTGAAGGAGAGGAAGTTACTTACCTTACACCACATGGAAGTTCTTCATTATGTGTGGTCCATATCTGTATTCCAGAACCCACCCTCCTTCCTCTCTGCTTTGGATCTTTACTAGATTCACAAGAGAGCAGGAACTGGAGAGGTGATCAGTCCATTTGGCTCTTTATGCTCTCAGTTGGAAACATGAGGAGGACAAGTATGCATGCATGGACCAGCAGATACTGCTTGCAAGAATTTGCCGGTTCTGGGTGTGTGGAGCACATGCAAATCCACAATGGAATACTTGTAGGTACCATAGATCTCAAAGAACCTTCGGTTACTATAAGGTAAGTAACTTCTTGTCACAATTTTTCAAATGGAGAAACTGAGTCAAATTGGTCTTAAGTGATGTGCCTACACACCAAGAAAACATAAGAGCTGGGAATAGAATCCAGCTATCCTGACTCCTAGTCCGTTGTCCCTGCCATGACACTACATTGCTCATGTAGACGACGACATGTTCTACTGTGCATGTACAGAACAGAATTTTCAAAGGATCTTGACTTTATTAAATAAAAACATTTCTCCTACTAAGCAAAGACGCTGCTTTTCTAAAGACTATCTGTGCCAGGTCTCAAGTTTCACACTTCCATTTCTTACTAAAGCTGTTTTTAAAAAAGCATGGGAAGATTCTCATTTCCCCCTGGTCATAGCAGCTGAAAAATGTTTTCCCCTCTGTTAAAGATTGAGAAAAAACTCATCTCCTTTGGTGAGAAACCAACCACTGAGAGGTTTTTTTGTTTTGGAATAATTTGGAAAACTATATTTAATAAGAGTGACTGGCATCTGCTGTAGACAGTGCAGTGAAATCAGCCTATTAATGCAAGTTTAGGTTATGTTCAACACAAATCAGGCAATGCAAAAGTGAAGGTTTGCACAATAAATATTAACTCAGCCACACTGCACATCCCTTGAATATTAAGGTTACATTAGCAGCCTAGTTCGTAACTGAAAACATAAACATGCAGTGAGGGTACGTTAGAGTTAGCATAAGAAGAATCTATTTTCTGATTCTTAACTGTGCACTAACGTAGCCCTCAATGTCATTTTTAATGTTCTTTTGAGGGTGAATTTAAATAAAGTAATAAAGAAAACTCTCCCCATTCACCCGTTAAGTCTCCTCCTCCTGGACCGCCTCACTCTCCATGCCAGAACTAAGGGATGTCCAGGGGAGCTCCAGCGTGTGGAGTAGCTTGCTGACTTTCTACAGCTCCTGTTGATAACATGGTTGTGGTCATGATTTCCGCTCCCTGCTAAACAGCTGATCCATCAGTGAAGGAACTGCTGAGTCATTCAGCAGCTGAAAAACGTCAGAAATCCTGACCAAGTTTGTCTGGCCTCAGGGTGTGAAGCGGAAGAAGAGAGAATCAATTCCTCCTCCTATAAGGTGCGGCCTCTGGTAATGTTTTGCTATTAGAGGTGGAGAGTCCCTGAGGTAGGGTTCCAAAGTGTCCTCTTGTTGGTTTGAAGATTTTACTGTGTGTATTTCAATGACACTTAAAATCTCCCTTTTGCAAATTGCCCCAGCAGTGAAGTCCCTGGTCAGGCTGGACCAAATGAGTGTTGTGTGGTTCTTTCTTCCCCCATTGTGATGTCCACTGGGCTGCGTTGAGATCATCTGCTATTAAAATTTTAGCAGATGTGCACCCTGCATGCCCACAAGCCATCATTTAATTTCTTATCATTTTTTATCTGCAGCTTCTAAGTAGCTCAGTGGTTCACTCCTGGAACCTGCTTGCACTCTTTCTGCATTCTGTTAGCTTATATATATCTTGTGGTCTAGTTTAAAAGTAGTTTTAGAGTTGTTGGTTTAGACTTAGTTTTTATAGGAAAAATATTTTGGAGACTTTCCAATTTATAAATTTTGATTTTCTGATTTTTAGGACAATAGAAGCCTCAACCCAAGTAAGAAAGCAGGATCTAAACAATGGACCAGATCTGCTTGGCATAGGAGAGTGAGGGCATGGTTCCCTGATTCTGTGAGCCGGTCTGAGCTCGTCCCAGTGTAATTTAGAGCAGCCGGGTACTGGGATAGGCCCAAAGTTAAAAAGGGAATCACTTTTACACTGAGACCACTCTCAAAAAGAAAACATTGGAAAAGGTTTTAGGAAAGTGAAGATAGGGTTACTGCAAATTATTATACTGCTGTATTATCAGAAGCAGACAGGCAGGAAATCCCTTGTAAATAAAGAAACATACTGGAACTGTGAACATCTACTTACTATTGGGAGTCCCTTTTTTCTAATGGTCCATTATATAGATTGCTAGGCTGGTTCAGACTTTTATGTCTTGGGTCTGTGCTAGAAAGAGGCTCAGAAAGAAACAGATGGCATTTTCAGATGCTTTTACAACAGTACTGCAGGAGTAGTGGGGCTCACATAACTAATGCTTGCTTCCAAATTACCTGTTATGTTGGTCTCTGGGTTAGTGCTTTTCAGTGAGATATGTACTTAGAGCCACCTACATTGATATTAGTGAAATCACTTATCTCTCACCATCTAACATACTCTTTAAGGGGCCATTTGTGAAATCTGTTTCCAGCCACTGTGGACAGGCAAAGCTGCTTCAGTTGGCCCCTGGAAATGAATTTGCTCTCCCTGAAGGAGGGTAATATAACTAATGTCAGTCAATATGGGTTTAGGGAAAATAGATCCTACCAAACTAACTTGATTTTTTTTTGTATGAGATTACAGGTTTGATTGTTAAAGGTAACGGTGTAGATGTAATGTACTTGGAGTTCTATAAGGCATTTCACTTGGTACCACATGACTGAGGCTAAAATTACAGAGGTCATGCAAGTCATGGATTCTGCGACTTCCAGAAACCTCTGTGACATTTTCCGCTTCAGCCTTAGAGCTGAATTTATTTAGCTTAACAAAAAAAAGTTTTAATAGGGTGACTTGATTAGTCTATAAGTACCTATGTGAGGAACAAACATTTGACACATATATCTTTTCAGTCCAACAGAGAACTGGTATAACATAAGTCAGGGTTCTCCCTAGGGGTGTGCAGGCCTGGGACAGCCCATGCCCTGCCCCTTCCTTTAGCCCCATGCCCTGCCCCACTCCACCCCTTCCCCTAAGCACGCGGCCCGCCTCCTCCCTTAAGCCCCCTCCCCGCCCCATCCAACCCCGCCCCCACAAGTCGCCTCTTTCCAGCTTCCGCCTCCTCCCCCAAGAGACACCAGGAGCTGGTGGAGCGGGGCAGGCTGGGGCCGGATCACTCGCTGCTACCAGTGCCTGTCCCCCCGTGACCCCGCATCCTGAAGCGTGGGGCCCTCCAAATTGTGGAGCCCGGAGTGGTTGCCCTGTTCTGTCCTATGGATGGGATGGCTCTGACACCAGTGGCTGGAAGATGAATCTAGACAAATTCAGACTAGAAATATGGCATATCAGTGAGAGTAATTAATCACTGGAACAATTTACCAAGTGTCATGGTGGCTTCTCCATCCCTAGCCATTTTAAAATCAAGATGGGATGTTTTTCTAAAAGATCTGCTCTAGGAATTATTGTGGGGAAGTTCTCTGGCCTGTGTTATGCAGGAGGTCAGACTAATTGATCATAATGATCCTTCTGGCCTTGGAATCTATAAACCTGACAGTGGGCAGCACCAAGGTGCCTTTGCTGAGATTCTGTGCTAAGGCTCTTTAGTAGTGGACCTGTGCATCCAGGTTCCGGGGGAATAGTTTCTCAGCTGACTGCATTAGACTGTCAGCTGGACAGGTGTGCATGTGGCCAGGAAGTAATGTCACAGGTAGTCCTTTAATACAGTTAGGATGAAAGAGAGGATATCTTGTGGGAATTGAGATCAGGATTTTCAAACATGGGTGCCTGAAGTCAGGCACGTAAAATCATTATACAGGCACATTCATAAGTGACTTGATTTTCAGAGGTTCTAACATCTTTCACTCCCTTTTACTTCATTTGGAATTGAGGCTGTTCAGCACCTCTGAAAATCAGGGTACATATTTAGGTGCCTAAAATATGGATTTAAATGTCTTACTTCAGGCATCCTGATTAGAAGATTTTGGTCTCGGATTTCTCCAGCCTTTAATGTGGGTAGTCAGGAGTCAGAAATGTAGGACTTGCTTGCAGTATCATTAATCTGTAATACAGGAGTGGAACATCCTAAATGCAATCTGATGCTTCTACAACAGGTAACCCCTCTCTCAGAAAAATAAAGGTTTAGAATGTTGTCTGTTCCTTGTGGTATGGATTTTAGGTCTTTATAATTATAAATGATATGCTCAGTTATTTCTTCTGTTTATATTTTTATATTATGAATGATGTGAACAAAAATGCTACTGCCTTGTTATAACTCATAGCAAGAAAATAATTGAACCAAAATAATTCCAGCCATATGGAAAAAGTAACATGAAGTATCTGGTTTTATTCCTTCATGTAAATCTGTATTAACCTCAACTAATAAATCCCTCATAGTATGAGGTGGTAATAGCACTTGGGATTTTTTGGGACCAGAATCCTTTTGATACATTTATTGAAGGCTTAGGTCTACATTTAATAATATGATTGGTGGTAGCAATATCATTTTCACATCAGCAAATCTAACGTTGGGTTTACTTGCAATTGAATTAAATTTATGTTCTTTTACTTTTATCTCATCTCTGCCCCTCACACCTGATGGGAGAATTTAACTCTAGACATTTAAGAATTAGAGAGTCAACCTCGTAATACTGAAATTTCATCTGAGTCTTTAAATGGGGAAAAAAGATGCAGTCTAGCAATCTAGTCCGCATCTCTGTCTTAGTTACAGCCAAACTTTGTAAAGTTCAGAATATGGATTCATCTGGTTAAGCATCAAAAACTAGTTGCCACTCAAATTATAGGAAACCTTCTAGAAGCACTACAATGCACTTCACCCCCCTTCCCCACACAACACTACCACTACCCACAGGCCTTGGCTAACCTGTTCCACTGCCACCTTCAATACTCTCAGCTTATGGGAGAAGCTTAGTGGTTCTATTTCCAGGAGTGGATTCTGGGAAACCTGTTCTCTCTCAGATCCTACTGGAGGCAACTTCTGAGCATAGGAGACCGTCCTGGCTCCCTGTTCGTTAGCACAGGGCCTGGAATCACTCTGCAGATCCCACTGTTTCCAGCATTTTAAAGTACTCGGAGTCTGAGATGCCCCAGGTTCACTAGGGTATTTACAAATTTATTAACTTGTCATCTGTCTTTTGATTTTAATAGCTTTTTTGAATGTTCTGGAATAAATAGCCTGCCAATATCTACTGCAAGTAAAACTCCCCACTGAGAAAGATGAAGGCCCCTTAACTACAGGCTGTTAGGGTACCTTAGACACATGTCCTGATCATTATCCAGTGGGTCTACATGGAATCTGCTCTTTCTGATACCCAAAAAGATGGAGGCTTTATGCCCAGCCTGGATCTCTGAGTCTTTAGTATTTCGGGGGGGAATCCTACCTCCTTTACAGAAAGAAAACTGACTTTGGGTTCTCTACCTTACAGATGTCTGCTTTGCAGATTTCTAATAAAGGAACAATTTTGACAGTTCCCTAGATGGGGACTCTATCCCCCATGACCCCCAACTGTTTTTCAGAGTCATTGCTTCCTAGGATAATCAACTGAATGTGGGTTCCCAGTGCAGTGCTATGGCCAATAGGGCTAATGTAATCCTGAGAGATATAAATGGGAATATTGAGTAGGAGTAAGAAGTTATATTTCCTCTGTATTTGGTACTGGTGTGACTAGTATTGGAATACTGCGTCCATTTCTGGTGTCCACAATTCAAGAACAATGTTGAAAAATTGGAGAAAATTCAGAAAAAAGTTGTGATTTAAAAATAGGAAAACATGTCTTAAAGTGAAAGACCCAAGAAGCTCAATCTATTCATTAAGCTAAAGAGAAGGTTACGGTGCGGGACTTGTTTAGTCTATAAGTACCTACATGGGGAACAGAAATTTGATAATATAGGGGTGTTCGATGTGTCAATCAAGGGTATAACTAGATCCAATGGCTGGAAGGTGAAGCTAAACAAATCGAGACTAGAAATAAGGCACAGGGATAGTAATTAACCATTGGAAGAATTTACCAAGGGTTATGTGGATTCTCCATCACAGGAAATCTTTCAATCAAGATTGGATGTTTTTCTAATGAATATGCCATAGTTCAACCTCAGCTGTGGGACTTGAAGCAGGAATTAATTCAGGGAAGTCCTGTGGCCTCTGTTATGCAGGAGGTCAGTGTAGATCTTAATCTTAGTCAGCAGAAGAGAAGAGTGAGGGAGGGATTTGATAGCCTTTAACTACAGGAAGAAAGTCAAGGAAAGTGTGGGCCCCTTGCTGAATGAGGGAGGGAACCTAGTGACAGAGGATGTGGAGAAAGCTAGTGTACTCAATGCTTTTTTTGCCTCTGTCTTCACAGACAAGGTCAGCTCCCAGACAGCTGCACTCTGCAGCACGGTATGGGGAGGAGGTGACCAGCTCTCTGTGGAGAAAGAAGTAGTTTGGGGCTATTTAGGAAAGCTGGATGAGCACAAGTCCATGGGGCCGGATGCGCTGCATCCGAGGGTGCTAAAGGAGTTGGCCGATGAGATTGCAGAGCCATTGGCCATTATCTTTGAAAAATCATGGCGATCGGGGGAGGTCCCGGATGACTGGAAAAAAGCTAATGTAGTGCCCATCTTTAAAAAAGGGAAGAAGGAAGAGCCAGGGAACTACAGGCCAGTCAGTCTCTCCTCAGTCCCTGGAAAAATCATGGAACAGGTCCTCAAGGAATCAATCCTGAACCACTTAAAGGAGGAGAAAGTGATCAGGAACAGTCAGCATGGATTCACCAAGGGCAAGTCATGCCTGACTAACCTAATTGCCTTCTATGACGAGATAACCGGCTCTGTGGATGAGGGGAAAGCAGTGGATGTGCTATTTCTGGACTTTAGCAAAGCTTTTGATACAGTCTCCCACAGTATTCTTGCCAGCAAGTTAAAGAAGTATGGGCTGGATGAATGGACGGTAAGATGGATAGAAAACTGGCTAGATGGTCGGGCTCAACGGGTAGTGATCAATGGTTCCATGTCTAGTTGGCAGCCGGTATCAAGTGGAGTGCCCCAAGGGTCAGTGCTGGGGCCGGTTTTATTCAATATCTTCATTAACGATCTGGAGGATGGTGTGGACTGCACCCTTAGCAAGTTTGCAGATGACACTAAACTGGGAGGAGTGGTTGATACGCTGGAGGGTAGGGATAGGATACAGAGGGACCTAGACAAATTAGAGGATTGGGCCAAAAGAAATATGATGAGGTTCAACAAGGACAAGTGCAGAGTCCTGCACTTAGGATGGAAGAATCCCATGCACTTCTACAGACTAGGGACCGAATGGCTGGGCAGCAGTTCTGCAGAAAAGGACCTAGGGGTTACGGTGGACGAAAAGCTGAATATGAGTCAACAGTGTGCCCTTGTTGCCAAGAAGGCTAATGGTATTTTGGGTTGTATAAGTAGGGGCATTTCCAGCAGATCAAGGGATGTGATCATTCTCCTCTACTCAGCACTGGTGAGGCCTCATTTGGAGTACTGTGTCCAGTTTTGGGCCCCACACTACAAGAAGGATGTGGATAAATTGGAGAGAGTCCAGCGGAGGGCAACAAAAATGATTAGGGGGCTGGAGCACATGACTTATGAGGAGAGGCTGAGGGAACTGGGATTGTTTAGTCTGCAGAAGAGAAGAATGAGGGGGGATTTGATAGCTGCTTTCAACTACCTGAAAGGGGGTTCCAAAGAGGATGGATCTAGACTGTTCTCAGTGGTAGAAGATGACAGAACAAAGAGTAATGGTCTCAAGTTGCAGAGGGGGAGGTTTAGGTTGGATATTAGGAAACACTGTTTCACTAGGAGGGTGGTGAAGAACTGGAATGGGTTACCTAGGGAGGTGGTGGAATCTCCTTCCTTAGAGGTTTTTAAGGTCAGGCTTGACAAAGCCCTGGCTGGGATGACTTAGTTGGGTTTGGTCCTGCTTTGAGCAGGGGGTTGGACTAGATGACCTCCTGAGGTCCCTTCCAACCCTGAGATTCTATGATTCTATGATACCTGAAGGGGGGTTCCAAAGAGGATGGAGCTAGCCTGGTCTCAGTGGTGGCAGGTAGCAGAACAAGGAGCAATGGTCTCAAGTTGCAGTGGAGGAAGTCTAGGTTGGATATTAGGAAACACTGTTTCACTAGGAGGGTGGTGAAGGACTGGATTGGGTTTCCTAAAGAGGTTGTAGAATCTCCATCCTTAGAGGTTTTTAAGGCCCGGCTTGACAAAGCCCTGGCTGGGATGATTTAGTTGGTGTTGGTCCTGCTTTGAGCAGGGGGTTGGAGTAGATTACCTTCTGAAGTCTCTTCCAACCCTGTTCTTCTATGATTCCATGATTAACGGTCCTTTCTGCCCCCTCCTCCCCCAAATCTGTGAACTACGTGTATTGCCTTTTGGGTTGGCTTTTGTGCAGTATAGTTGTGGCCATGTGCTTATCTGGATCAAAGAGACACGTTTGGAAGGGCAGTCAGCCACCATTGGGCTGCCAAAATCTCAGTCATTCAAGATGAACTACCCAAAGTCCCGGTTTGTCCATTCAGAAACAATTTAAATAAACCAGAGCCCTGCTCACTGCCATTTCATTCCAAACCTTCCTGCTGCCGGACAGGAGCCTGGATGCAGTGGTTCTCCAAAGTTCGCAGATACCTTAGTGCAGATGTTGACCCTGATGGCGATAACAGCATTTGTGGTACACGATGGCATGCCTACATGAGACCCCTTAGTTGAAGCTGTCAGTGGTGTAAAACCACACAGAGAAGTAGAAAAAGAGTCAGACCCCGAACAAAAGGAGGAAATGGCAGGTCTTGGAGACATAGCTATATGCCAAGAATTAATTATTAAACAGATCTTACTCTGGTCAAAGATCTGGGTTCAGAAATCCCTGCAGCAGTAGCATACAGCCATTGACCCTAAAATCTCTGCAGTGTCCATAATGGTGAATACGGTTGCTGGCAAGCAAAATAAGTGCATGGAAAGGGTTGGTGGGGAACTGAATGAAGACTTCTTTCCTTGAAGATGAATGTCTGTGAGTTCACAAGAGATTGCAGCAACTGGAAAGAAAATCAGAAGAAATAGGGAAAAGGCATTCAGATGCATGGAGAGAAATGGAAGAAATCTCCCCACAGTGAGGCCTCCAGAAGACAAAGGAGGAGAGCTCCCTATTCTTTTCGAAACTGAGAAGCTTGACCTGATGTGTAGACATTGGAGGGCTGAATCTGGACTGGGCTCACTGAGTGCTGGTAATGAGCAGCCTTGGGCAGTGATTATGCAGCTCGGTAATTCTGTAGATAAACTAAAGATCTTGGAAACCCCGTGACTATGCAATACTGTGGAAAGATTGAAAAGTGAGATTTAATTAGGATGGAAAATTAGTTGGGGGAAGGGATCAGTTGGATGGAGGAGAATATTGAATACTGTGAAAAGCTTACATGATCAGTTAGATGGAATAATGGCTTGGTAAAAAGACTGTTCAGCTGCACAGAGCACAGTTTGAAATGAAGGTCAGGCAGATTCAAAAACATAAAGGAAGTCAGCATGCTGAGTTCCCATCCCCCCACATAATGTTCTACTCAGTGGAGATTAGTGAGCTGCATTTGCACAGCAGGGCTGAATCTGTGCAAGGGGAAATAGAAAGAAGCATTTTCATCCTCAGAAAAGAGCATGTTCTATTTGGCCAAGTAGAAATAAAGCAAACATTGAAGAGAGCAGAACATTGTTTCAGGGCAAATTTCCCCAGCCTTGAAAATAAACTACTCAGCAAGTCTGGGTATTTAGATAGCAGTGGGATACAAGTGTTCTCTGATTCTGGATTCCACTGGCATTCCCTCTTACTGAAATGTAGTTCTGAACCATCGGAAATCTTTCAAAATGTAACTTCAATATTACTGAGGAGATGGATTTAGTTGTGTTTATACATATGTTAACCAGACAGAGCCAGTATAGCTATAGTTATTTAAAATCATCTAATTATTCTGTATGAGGAATAGAGTTTGTGACTGCTCTTAAGAATTTTGGTAGATCTCATTTATTCATTCTAGATCTGGTTTTTGAATTAGCCCTGAAGGCAATTGTGCCCGAAGCAGAACTCCCATGAGAGGTGGAAAACTCTTAGGCTATGGCTACACTTACGGTTTGCAGCGCTGGTAGTTTGCAGCGCTGGTCATCCAGCTGTGCAGGGCCAGCGCTGCAGTGTGGCCACACTGACAGCTACCAGCGCTGCAGTGTGGCCACATTGGCAGCATTTCCAGCGCTGTACTGAGAGGTGCATTGTGGGCAGCTATCCCACAGAGCACCTCATCCCGTTTTGGCGCCGTTTTGGCGCTGAGTATTGTGGGAAGGGGAAGGAAGTGTGTGGGTCATTCTGCTTCCTGTTCCAACGCCCCGTGGTGCATCGCTTCACTTCCCAGCAGTCACACTTTCGCCGTCCACGTTTCTTGCCATTTGTGAGTGCAGCACGCTGTGAAATGGAGCCTGAGTTGCTGAGGAATTTGCTGCTGACTGTCGCCAGCACATCACGTTTGGCAGTTGAGCTATTCCTTCAGCTCCAAAGTGACAGTGAGGATTCCGATGATGATATGGATTTGCCTAAAGCGGGTGACATGAAATTGCTTGTGGCGGTAACAGAAATGCTCAGCACCGTGGAACGCCGCTTTTGGGCTCGTGAGACAAGCAGTGAGTGGTGGGATCACATTGTCATGGAAGTCTGGGATGACGAGCAGTGGCTGCAGAACTTTCGTATGAGAAAAGCCACTTTCATGGGACTGTGTGCTGAGCTCGCCCCCACCCTGCGGCGCAAGGACACAAGATTGAGAGCTGCCCTGACGGTGGAAAAGCGGGTGGCTATTGCAATGTGGAAGCTGGCAACTCCAGACAGCTACCGGTCGGTCGGGAACCAGTTTGGGGTGGGAAAGTCGACCGTTGGAATAGTGTTGATGCAAGTTTGCAGGGCCATTAATCGCATCCTGCTGAGGAGAACCGTGACTGTGGGGAACGTGCAGGACATTGTGGATGGCTTTTCAGAAATGGGTTTCCCTAACTGTGGAGGGGCAATAGATGGGACGCATATTCCTTTTCTGGCACCACCCCACCTAGCCTACGAGTACATTAATCGCAAGGGGTATTTCTCTATGGTTCTCCAGGCGCTTGTGGATCACCGTGGGCGTTTCATTGATATTTACACAGGCTGGCCTGGAAAAGTGCATGATGCACGCATCTTTCGGAACAGTGGCCTGTTCAGGAAGATGCAGGAAGGTACATTTTTCCCAGACCGAAAGATCACAGTAAGGGACGTTGAAATGCCCATTGTGATCCTTGGGGACCCCGCTTACCCATTAATGCCTTGGCTCATGAAACCATATACAGGGAAGCTGAACAGGAGCCAGGACCGTTTCAACTACAGGCTGAGCCGATGCCGAATGACTGTGGAGTGTGCTTTTGGCCGTTTAAAAGCTCCCTGGAGATGTCTATATGGGAAGCTAGACTTGGGGGAAAGCAGCATCCCTGCGGTTATATCCGCGTGCTGTACCCTCCATAATATTTGTGAAGGGAAGGGTGAAGCATTCAGCCAGGCATGGACCAACGAGGTGCAAGTCCTGGAGGCTGAATTTGCACAGCCAGACAGCAGGGCTACTAGAGACGCCCACCACAGGGCAACAAGGATTAGGGATGCCTTGAGGGAGAAATTTGAGGCTGAAAGCCAACAGTAATGTTTTTTTGCCTTGACCAGGAGTGACGTGCACTGGTTACAGTGCTTTTAAGTGCCTGTGTTTTCCTTGATGTTTGTTACCTGTGTTTTCATTGGGGTTTGTTATCTTTCACTTTATGCAATAATAAAAACTGATTCATAATAAAAAATCATGTATTTAAAAAAAAGGAAGTACACGGGCAGGGGGGTTGGTTGTTGAACTGTACATTCATAGTTTTTCATATGTACTGCCAGGAGTGCTGTGCACCTCAGGATTGTACTGTTGCATGGTGATGGGGGTTGAGTGCAGAGGGTAAGGGTCGTAGTTCTTTGGGCTCATAGGTGACCGTACAGGTGTCGGGGGCAGCTGGTGATGGTGTAGGTAAGAACCTGGATGCTGGGGAACGGGACTTGGAGCTGACATTGGTGCATAGGGGAAAGAGGTTTGGGAGGGTGGGGTTTTGGCACGGTAGTGCTCTGCCTGCATTGCTACCAGTGACTGCATACAGTCTGTTTGGCGCGCAATGAGGTTTATAAGCTGCCTCGTGGTTTTCTTCAGCGTCAACGCCTTTCTCCTGCTTTCTGTTTGCTTCCAGTGATGCATCTTTTCTCTCCATTCCTGCGCATTTTTATTCTCTGTTGCACACTGGTTCATAACTGCCTTCACCAGTTCTTCTTTGCTCTTGTTCGGTTTCCTCCTCAGGTTTTGCAGCTTTCTTTCAGTCACTGATAAGACTGGCCCAGGACTACTCAAGGTCACTGTAAAAATGCAGCAAATGATACATTTTAAGAGAGCTTCCATTGTGTATAATCTGAAGTTATTTTAAAGTCTCACAAGCATTCCTCACACATTTCAGCAACTGCTAGAGAATTCACAGCCTCCCAGAAATGGTAATGGTAATTAACCCTGGGGTTTCCTTCCGCGGTGTGCTCGAGCAGGGTGCTGGTGCTTTGTTAAACGCAGCACCTCCATCTCCCTCAGGAATTAACCCTGGGGTTTCCTTCCGCGGTGTGCTCGAGCAGGGTGCTGGTGCTTTGTTAAACGCAGCACCTCCATCTCCCTCAGGAATTAACCCTGGGGTTTCCTTCCGCGGTGTGCTCGAGCAGGGTGCTGGTGCTTTGTTAAACGCAGCACCTCCATCTCCCTCAGGAATTAACCCTGGGGTTTCCTTCTGCGGTGTGCTCGAGCAGGGTGCTTCTTGATTCATGGCTAGGCTGCCTGTTTCGGGGCTTTGTTAACCCTGGGGTTCCTGGGGTTCCTGCCTGCCGCGCTATGCAGTTGGGGAAACCAGCACTGAAACACTCCCTCCATTTCCCATAGGAGTTAATACTGGAAGATATCTCCCTTCTGCGGGTTACCAAAGAAGCAAGGGAGGGTCTCCTACAACAATGCGGATTCCGCCCGGGTCCTTATGCAGCGTGCCTCTGTGCAAGCATGGTTCCCCCACCCCTCCTGGAACAGTGGCGCGGACGCGTTAGCCTGAATGGGACAGGGACCACAATGGCTCTCCCTTTAAACTTGGTCACGCGAATTGCCTATGCTCTTGCAGAAACTTTTGAAGAGATTACAGAGGCAGATTACTGCGACGTGATAGACCACATCAATGGGATATTCCATGTCTAGGCATGCAGGCATGCAGCCATACCATCCCCCCTACTCTCCCAAAACCTTTGCATTGCAATAAAAGCTGCTTACCTGGGACCTGCTCCTGTGATTCTTCTGCACCAAGTTCCAGGGGCTGCGACTGGCTAGCTTCCTCCTGGCTTGAGAAGAGCTCCTGACTGCATGCCTCCTCCGGGCTGGCTTCCCCCACCACAGTAGCCTGACTGTCTGCCTCCCCCTCCCCCTCCTCTACCGGCTCTGAACTGTCCATCGTGGGCCTTGGATTTACAGAGGGGTCACCCCCATAAATCGCATCCAGCTCCTTGTAAAACCGGCAGGTCGTGGGGGCACTGCCGGATCTGCGGTTTCCCTCGTGTGCTTTGCAATAGGCACTCCGCAGCTCCTTTACTTTTACCCTGCACTGCACCGCGTCACGCTCATGGCCCCTTTCCATCATGGCTCTCGATACCTGGGCAAAGGTATCATAATTCTTACGGCTAGAGCGCAGCTGTGCCTGCACAGATTCCTCCCCCCAAACACTGATGAGGTCCATCAGCTCGCCATTGCTCCATGCTGGGGCTCGTTTGCCACGTGGAGGCATGGTCACCTGTAAAGATTCACTGATTGCATTCCATACCTGGCTGAGCAAACAGGAAGGGGATTTTTAAAATTCCCGGGGCATTTAAAGGGCGGGTCACCTGAGGCCAGGGAAGTAGAGTCTGACCTGATGAGCAGAGTGGCTGAACAGGCATTCTGGGATACATCCTTATACCCTGGAGGCCAATCACAGCGCTGGTGTGTGGCCACACTTGATGACCAGCGCTGCAGCACCAGCGCTGGAATCCTTATTCCCCATGCCGAGAGGGGTGTTCGGCCAGCGCTGCAGCCAGGGAGTTGCAGCGCTGGAAGTGCCTTGCAGGTGTGGCCACTTACTAATTGCAGCGCTGGTGGAGGCTTTCCAGCGCTGCAAATCGCCAGTGTAGCCATACCCTTACTCACTGAGGGATAGCTTGGGCTGTGCCCTTGTATAGCCATGCAGGGGCATAGGCAGGGGCGGCTCTAGAAATCAAGCTGCCCCAAGCAGGGCGGTGCGCTGCGCCGCCCTTCCCCGGTCCTGCGGCGGGTCCCCTCTTCCCGCGGCTCCGGTTGAGCTCCCGCAGGCATGACTGCGGGAGCTCAACCGGAGCCGCGGGAAGAGGGGACCCGCCGCAGTCATGCCTGCGCCAGGTCCACCGGAGCCAAATGCCGCCCCCCCGGGAAAGGGCCGCCCCACGCGCCTGCTTGGCGCGCTGGGGTCTAGAGCCGCCCCTGGGCATAGGAGAAAGTAAGGGTCTAGCCACAATAGCATCCTGTGTGCTCATGGGAGCATAAGGACTGCATCCCAGATGTTTCTCCTCAAGGAGCTACTATGGGGAGAATGGGTGGAGCCATAGCTTCACCCGCTTGCACATAGGTTAGTGGAGCTGGCTGGCTTCATGAGGGCAAATATTCTACACCCTTCTAAAGGGATGTAGTGAGTATTGCCACCAGCACAACTGGGGCGATCCAGGCAGCATTGTTCATGCTGCCTCCCAGTGCTTCCTGCTGGGAGGTGAGCATATGCACCACCCCTTGCTGTAAATTGCATGCTAAAAGCACAGTCTGTCCTTTAGAAGTCTCCTCTCCTCTGCACATATGCACTTAGGAGATAAGCCACTTTGTGGGAAGCAAGTTGAACAGCATGTCCTCAAGGTACAATATTTATATTTCAGTAGTGCACAGAGGCTCTGATCAGATTTGTTGTGCTAGACTCTGTACAAAGTTAAGCATGAGCCTTGTCCTGGAGAGCTTAGTCTAAAAAGATCAGAGGCAATGGAGACAAGTATATAATTTTTATATTTATAGCAAATGGTGAGATATATAGATACATTTTCCCACCTGGCCTCAGACTCGCCATTATATGCTGATTAGGTTTTTACTGGTAGTGTGGTAAAAGTAGGTCTGGAGAGAGACTACCACCCCCTCCTCCAAATTTCAAGGATCTATTCAGGGAGAGCACTCCATGCATATAAGGGACAGCATGGAGAAAGGCACAGAGAGGTTTGTTTAGAGTGACCAGATAGCAAGTGTGAAAAATTGGGAGGGGGAGTAGAGTTGACTATATAAAACAAAGCCTCTGTCAGGACGGTCCCAATAACATTGGGATGTATACTCACCCTAGATGTGTTTGAAGAGAATCCTAGAATCATAGGACTGGAAGGGACCTCAAGAGGTCATCTGGTCCAGTCCCCTCCACTCATGGCAAGACTAAATATTCTTTAGACCATATCTAAAAGACAGGGGCTGGCATAACTGATGCAATTAAGGAGCAGGTTAGTGACAGTATAAGATATGAGTGAATCAGTAGGGAAGGGACAAAGTTGTGAATGGCCTTGAAGATGACAACAGGTAGCTTGGACTCATATTTGTTATATGGTGTTCCATTTGTTTGTCCCAGGTTGGAGAGTAGCAGGTAACTGAGCTGCTTACAGTTTCTGTCGTCCAGATTTGACAGCTCCTAAAGAAACAAGGTTTTAAAGTGAACTTCTCTCTTCCTCCAGGACCTCACATCTAGACAGAGTATAAGAATGATATTTTAGGGATGAAGCTGACTACTGCTGACCCATTATGGACTAATCTCATCTAATCACCAGTGGCCTTTCTCATGTGGAATAGGACCTTACTTCACAAAGAGTTCCATCAGACTCAGTGGGACTACTTGTGGAGCAGGGTGCGACCCAGTATGAGCGAGGGCATCGGAACATGACCATGTAGTGTGTTGGTAGCAAACTGATTCCGTGTAAACAGCTGTAGAACTGAGCATTTCAGGATCTACTGTGCAAGGCCAATAAATACATAATATGCAAGGATAGTGAATGGATGTGGGCAAAGAACAACTTTTTTTATGTCCAGAGAATCCAGTCTGGCCTTTGCTTTATCACGTGTTTGGAGATTTGTTTTAATCTTGCCTCATTTAGTGTAATATCAAACATTCTAGAAACTCAGTCACTCTTGCTCTCCATTACAATCAAAATAGTTACTTTGTTTTTCTGCTTTTATTTCACATAATCTTTCCTTTTTTAACTTTAAATCTTTTTTTCCCCTTCTCCTTTGCCAATCTTGGTAGGAACTTATTTAGGTAAGTAACTTACAATTTTAACATTGTGCACAACAGATTTTTATAGCTAGTTGCACTTCTGTAATTACACTCCTGCATGTTCACCCACTGCACTTTTAAGGTGATAGACATCTAACAATCTGCTCACAGCTCCAGCTATGTAAAATACTGGCACTATTTTCTCAACAATTAAAGGAATAATTGATATAATTTCCATTATTTATTTATACACACACCCTCTCTCTCCCCCTCTTTCACTATTTAAAGTTAAGCTTGAAACTTGTTTCGCAACTTGAAAATGAAGTCTGTTTCCCTATCAGAAAATACTTATTCGGTCATGTGCACATACTGTTTTGTTATGGTTCGCTCACGAATGTGGGACTGCTGATGTTCTTCTCAACAACAACAAAAACAAGATCCCGGGAAAGGCATCTGTTTTGGGGGTTTGGTTCTGTTTTTGGAGGGGGGCAGAAAGAGAGAAAATGTGTGTAAAAATATTACATGGACTTTGAAAATAAATCTGTGTATTTTGAAAGGTAGCTTAGATTTTAAACTAACTAGTCTTGACAGTGTACGATTCAGTTTTCTATGTACATTGCAGTTTATCACAGTTACATTTCTGAAAGATTTTTCACACTGCATGTATTGCATGATAGCTCTCTTCAGCAAAGAGAAATAAATACGAAGATTAACTTCTTGCTGTGCTGATTGACAAAAAGAGGATTTGAGCCTATGCGAAGTGGATGTGCATTTTGGGGGAGCAAACTTTAGTGGGTGCATTATGTGGTTGGCCATGCCAAAGTGTAGGGGAGGGAGTTAAAAGTTCTATGTTATAAATTAGGCCATCCTAAGGTATGCCCTAAATGGTTTGGTGTTGGACTGTGATTTTCCTTGGGACCAGTGCTTCAGAGGTTGCTTGTGGGGAGCTGCATGCTTTCTGCTGGTGGAGGAGGGGGATTTAGGCAAAGAATTTGTGGTGCTGAGGTAAAGTTTATCGAAAATGAGGGTAAGAAAAGAGGAACAGAAAGGGGCTTAGAGATTTCTAGTTACATGAAAAGGTGACTAGCAGAAGGAGAGGTGCTCACTTTCTATTCTGCCGCTTCCTGACTTTTGCCTTTGTGATATGTTGGAAGGTTCTCCATTTGTTAGACACCCAGGTGTGAATGAATACTTCCGAGATTAGATTAGAGGATTTGGCTCTCCCACCTTTGGCAGTGATAGGAGAGCATTTTATACAGGTGCTGCGAAAGGAGTTTGCACTTCTGCAACTGGTAGGCAATTTGGGGGAGTTGTGATGCCACCACTGTGGCACAACGAGGGCTTGCTGGACTCCATACAAATAGGGATTGTGTCAAATAGAGTGTGCACTTTTGTGCTCTTGCAGATTTCCTCAGGAAATCAGCCATGCTAGCAGGTTTCTCTGTAGTATGACAGAAGCTAGACATCTCACTCTGATGCTGTGCAGTCAGGTGGGTGTAGTGATGAGTGCCAACTACTCCTTGGCCCCAGCAGCACTGCAGGAGATTCAGAGTTGAGTGTTCCCTGGAGTCATGAACTCCCTCAGGTCAGGTATCTATTAGATTCATTTAAAAAAGGAGGGGTAGGGTTGGTGCATAGAGGGCAATGTTTTAGTGTGGTGGCTCTTTTTTAATGAGATCTAATCTAGGCTTTAAACTTGCCTTTATCTCATTGGAGTAAATTAAATAGAAATGGAATTTAGCTGCAGTGAAATAGAAATTCATTGGCTCCTGGATCATCTTGGAAATATATCCCCTTGCAGCTCTGACACTCTAAGAAAGGCCAGTCATAAGATCATTATAACCTATTGTGACTACTCCCTGTGAAGCAAGCTGTCCTGCAGAATAGATCTTGTGCCAGAGATCAAAGGTTTTGATTCCTGTGCACTATTCAAGAGCTGAGACATACTTTGAGGGCTTCGTGCACTGTCTATAATATGGCAGCTTGTTCTATAGCTATTTCAGTAACATTCCAGAGTCATTTGTGGTTACGGAACTTTAGGTTACCTGCAGATGTGCAGTCAAGTTCTTGACTTAATTTGACCCCTTGAAGTTCCTGTGGTGGTCATATTTATCTCACTCTGAGGCTTTAGAAAAATTGAAAGGCAGCAGACCACTCTCCAGGGCGATGAGTTTTTTCTTATTGTTCTGTGGAAATAAATCCTAATCTTTGAGATTTCTGAAAGCATCTTAGTTTCTGTAGCCATCTGCCTTGTAGCTTTTATCTCTAAAAAGAGGGAAAATCTGGTTAGTCAGGGTAAAACTTGTGGTCATCAACAGCCTTCCTCCTCAGTTTTGGATTGTCACTGAATATCCCATTAGAAGCACGCAGCTTGATGGTATGCCAGAGGAACTTGAAATAAACCCTGTATTTTCCTAGGTTTCTCTGCTTTTGGTGGCAGTCAATGCCATGTTTTCAGGCATGGAAGTCTATACCTTCAGATAGTTGGATTTTAGAAAAGGGTTATCCCAGACCCCCTTCCCTGTCCTTTTTCCAGGATCCCTGTAATGAGATACGGTTAAGAGAAAAAGTCTCCTTTTAAATATAGAGGGCTGTAGAAGGGCTGCCAGAGCCCTCTGCATTTTTGTCCCTAATATATACTTAGGTCTAAGACGTGTGTGTGTGTGTGTGTGTGTGTGTGTGTGTCCCCCTCACTGCCTCATTTTGTGTGTTTGGGGGAGAAGGGTGTCTGTGTTCCATTCTCAACCCCTGAAAAGTTGAACAGCAGCTCTGAGATTGTATTTGGAATATGTTATAGCTGTGGTACTGTATCTCTGCTACTGTGAAGCAATAACTATTGATAAATGGTGTGTTTTAAATGGCCAGCCATTATTTCCGATGTAATTTTCTGTCATAACATAATTAGTTTTTTTAATGGCTATTGCTGTATTTTTTCCTTGTCTTCTACATTCCAGGTATATAAATTTGTTGAAAGGGAACAATCTCAAATAGTTAAGTATTGGTGTATTGCCTTCAGATATATTAACATCAAACATAGTGTAATAGCAAGGCTATAAAAATTGCTTTGAAAAATGTATCTATTTTATGTTGCTGATTACTGGATCAGCAAAATACACAATTATATAATGTGGCCACTTTTTGCTGAAAGGAGCAGCTTATTTTTGAGGCTGAGTCCATATGTTGGATGATTAACAGGTTTTGGGGTTGTTGGTGTTTTTTTGCTGTTGTCTATGGACTTGAAGCACAAACTCTTGGAACTAGTAGCTTTTACCTCTGAGTCTTGCTTTTGTCACTCTCAACATGTGACATCTTTGTCTTCTCACCATGGAGGATCTGAGTTACTACTGATCTTGGAACTTGGGAGTAGCCTTGCTAGTGACTACTACCTGTACACCAACATCCTCATTTGCCCCAGTAGCTACCTCTCCTCTCTGAATGGAAATCCTTTGACACCAGCTGCCCCTGTGGCCCTGTCTTCGTTGGTATCAAGTATATTGAGCCCTGTGCCTTCCATCCACAGAGCTCAAAAGTTTTCACAAACGTCAGTTGGTTAAACCTCTCAATATCCCTGTCAGCAAGGACAGTATTATCCTTATTTTGTAGAAAGGGAAACAGAAGTATGAGATAAAGTGACTTGCCCACAGTCACATACTGGATAAAATTGCAGAGCAGTGATTAGAACTCAGTCTCCTGACTTCCAGTCCCAACTTGCAACCTAATGACAGTGCTCCTCCCAACAGCTGTGTCAAGCTCTTTGTCTCCATCAACTGGCCATTCCTGCTCCTGCCTTTTGAATGTGACTGCTGCTTAGGTAGAGACTTACATTCCCTTCACTAACCGAGCTCCTTCCTGATACTAGATGTATCATTAGTTGACATCTCCTTCATTAGAGACACAAGGTAGATGAGGGGCTGGAACACATGACTTATGAGGAGAGGCTGAGGGAACTGGGATTGTTTAGTCTGCAGAAGAGAAGAATGAGGGGGGATTTGATAGCTGCTTTCAACTACCTGAAAGGGGGTTCCAAAGAGGATGGATCTAGACTGTTCTCAGTGGTAGAAGATGACAGAACCAGGAGTAATGGTCTCAAGTTGCAGAGGGGGAGGTTTAGGTTGGATATTAGGAAAACTGGTGAAGAACTGGAATGGGTTACCTAGGGAGGTGGTGGAATCTTCTTCCTTAGAGGTTTTTAAGGTCAGGCTTGACAACGCCCTGGCTGGGATGATTTAGTTGGGTTTGGTCCTGCTTTGAGCTAGATGACCTCCTGAGGTCCCTTCCAACTCTGAGATTCTATGATTCTATGAGGTAATAATTTTTTATTAGACCAACTTCTGTTGGTGGAAGGTACGCTCTTTCGAGCTAAACAGAGGTCTTCTTCAGGTCTGGGGTCACCTACCTTGTGTCTCTAATACCATGGGACCAACACAGCTACAACAGTACCGCAAACAATCATTAGGTGATCTCCAGCTCTGAAGCTGGATGTTTGAGCACTGAAGTGCCAGAAAATGAAGCCATGTGTGCATAGGTGCTGGAACTGGGAGTACTGCCGCACCTCTTGATTTTGAAGTGGGTTCCATCATCTACAGGGTTTACAGTTTTGTTCAGTGGCTCTCAGCATCCCCCGATACAAATTGTTCCAGCACCCCTGCATGTGTGAATGTGTGCATTTGTCTTCATATGTTGGTAGTTGCTTATATCTGCCTTTTTGCAGAAAGGTGCACTGTTACCGTGAATGATGCAAACTACTGAATTTATGGCAATATTACAATTAAGACCACCCAAGCACGCAAAAATAGGGAAGTCCAACAGTTGTATTTTTTCCCTGAAACATTAACTTGGCCTCGTTTTATATCCTATATGTTTTACCAGTGTACTTACTAAGTATGTTAGAGTTTACGTTATACAAAGGAATCTTCAGATGTAGCCAGTTTTGAAGTAGGCATCTATCTGATGATTACGGTTAGAATCTTTTAAAACAGGAGGGTGGGTGGTTGGGTGTGTGTAGGGGTGTGTGTGTGTGTGAGAGAGAGAGAGAGAGAGAATTGTTGCTGAATTCTCAAATAGCAGCAGGGACTTTGCTCAAACATATATTTTTAAATAAAAGTTCATCTTTGGTCAAAGACCAAACAAGGAAAATTTCAGGCTAAAAGGATAATGTTTAGAAAAGTTGTGTGTGTGAAAGCAAGGTTATAATGGAAATCCATTTTGCAGTCAGTAGCTGCCTGTTATAATACATATTCTCTTTATGTCTAGAACAATTCCTTTCTGGGCCGAAAAGCGGCCCAATGATGCTCATGTGCACTGCAGTTGATGAAATGTGATTTAAAGTTTTGGGAATGTACATGCTGGTACAATGTAACTGATGTAGGTAATATTAAAAAAATCATTTGAACTTACCATAAAATAGTAAAAAGGTGGTGATGGAAAGATATATTAGGTTACCTAGGCCATTCCCTGCCATACCTTTGCTGCAGCTCTATACCAAGTCTTCATTTTCTTACATACTGATACTTGTATGTGTCCAGTAGTATACCTGTTTGCTAAGAGCCCTGGTTCAGTTTACACACTAGCTCTGCACTTAAAACATGGACCTTTCACCATGCAATGGAATATCCAATAATGTTACTAGACTACCATTTACTACATCAGATCATTGTGCCTGTAAGATTTGTGTTACTGGAGTATCACCTTGTGTGATGGAGAGATTGCTGAGCTCTGTGACTGTCGGAGCTAAGATATTGGAAGTCTTTACTTGTGACAGGGTCTTATGGACTGAGCAGTTCAGTAGATGCAATCTGATTGTACATCCAGGAGATAAAATAGCTCCTTGGATTTTCCCAGATGATAGTAAAGATTTTACTCTTTGCTCCTTTGATAGTGCAATACTGTCCTTTTCTTTAAGTCCATCATAAAATCTGAAAACTGGAGCTGTTCCCAAGCTATTGAGAAGTAGTTTCCAGATCTGAAAGAGGGGATTTGATTTTGGTGATGGTTTCCCATGTATTGTCCAGTAAGACATGAGTGACTGGAGAAAAAAGTGGGTAGCATATTTAAGCTTTTTGGCCTTCGTTTTTTAGATCACATTGTTAGGGATGCTGTCTTCTCAGTTATTTCTCAAGGAGGGGAGAGATTAGGGTGATAGAAAACTGCCACATTAGAAAATCAACCCAAATGCAAACATAGCTGTGTTTGTTTGATTTTGTATTTTTTCTGTCTTGGAAAATCACTGCTGTCTTACAAGCTCTATTCTCTTTCCTGTTTGTTAGGTCTGCCTAACCACGGACAAACCAGACAAATGGTAAGAGAATGTTCATTTAAACCAAAAATGGGTGGGGGGGAGGAGAAAACCCCCCAAACCGTAACTCTCTAGATAGGCTTTAAAAGGGTGCTCTAGTTTTTTTTGCTTTTGCTGTTCACAGCTATTCATACTTTATCACTTTTTTTTTCTTCAATTAGCCAGGATGGTTTTGTGTATAAAAAACAGATCTGGGTGTTTAAATGAAAAAAGACACAGTGCAATCTGTATCAGTGAAATTCTGTTTTGAATGGAACATTTTGTGTGTCCACTTGTACAGAAGTCAAGAGAGTGGCTGTTTACAGCAAAGCCCTGAAATGTGTTTTAGGTGGAGTGTTTCATTGAAGGAGAAAGGGAAGACATGACGGAAGGGTTTTTGTTTGGCAAATGGTTTCTTATTTTTTAGACAGTTGGCGTGCAAGTTGTCTGCTAAGAATGTGTGTTTTTAAAAGTAAAACATCATCTTAGCCTTTCATCCATTATGCTGAGAGCTTTATCAGGTGACAGAAGCAAATAGCCAGTCTAATTGATGGGTTTCTGGCAAAGTGCTTTTCATGGAGTGCTCCTGGGGTCCAATTCGCCCCCTTTCAAAGGGCCAGCACAAGGGTGAAGAGCCACTTTAAGCCATCAAAATGGGATTTAATGGCATAGTCCTTGTTATAGTCCTCTTCAGTGGAAAGAATTTTGCACCCTGGAATTTTTGCCACAAAGCACCCTTTCATGGTATTGCTATAGTGGAATTTGCCCTGTTTGGTAAATTGCCACAATGTACTAGTGTGAATGGAGGCACTCAGAAATTAGTAAATCTGCAGCAGGTTTGAATGACAGCTATTGACTAATGATTGAGTATTATCAAATCTAATGCTTCTGTCTTGGGTAGAGTATATCTTATGGCCAGGATTTAATTTTGTCATGCTATTTTAGTTGTAATAACAAAGCAGATCACTTTGTTTGTCACATTAGCATTTGATAAGATGTGGTGAATTGTATTTTAATTGAATTCAGTTACACCTCTTACTGCAGAGGAGACTGGCTACTTGTTTGTGTCTGCTGTGTAAACAAACTCACAGTGTAGTGGGAGAAATATAAGAAATGGCCAAACCCCAATCACCTGCAGGGATAAAAACACTGAAATGTCTTGCTGCTCTGCTTGCTTGATAAAATGTTCTACTGAAAATGAAAGGTCCATGTTTCAGGATGTAACAGTTGAAGTGATTGCTCTGTTTGGGGAGAGAAAAGCTAGACTCAAAGCATTTCCGAGAATTTTCACTGCCGTCGTTTTCCTGACACTTAACACAATGGAGAAAATAGTCTTCACACAGCAATGAAAAGGACTCTCCTTCAGAAATCTGGCAACACCATATTTCAAACATTGTTCCCCACACCACAAAAGTAAAAGCTGAATTTCTTAAAGTATTTTGATGGCTTGTTTTGGTGCTGAAATTGTCTGAAATACAAAGGAGGTAGAAAAATATTGAGAAAAAATAAGTTGTCTATGCCATTTATACAATATAAGTGTGACACTTGCCTCCAGTTTTCAAGGAGTTAAGAAAGAAAAAATGATTTAGCTGTTTTATAGACTTTTGTATTGGCTGAGAGAGAAAAATAGGAAAATGCATCTAACTCTAAAGCAGCCAATGGCATTTATACTAGGGCTGCTAGGATATATTGTCAAACCTTTTTTTGAGAGAAAATTGGGTTTTTGACTAAATGAAATTTTCACAAAGTATCTGGTTTCTGCAGAAAATTGTCAAGAAAAAACCCTTATATTCCCTCTTGTTGCCCAATATTTCAACTTGGGTATGCTGGTAGAGTACCTCTTGGGAGTTGTAATTTAGGTGCTTCATGTTCACATTCTCCTGTGCGTTCCCAGTCAGACTACATCTCCTATGGTGCACCATGGCCGGGGACTCCCATGATACGCCACCTCCTCTTTCCAAGAGGGATGATCATCATGCCTTATGGGAGATGATGTTCTCCATGAGACACTAGGGCTGAATTTCCTAATCAGAATTTTCGGTTTTTCGCTGCAATTTTTCAGGATTCCAATTCCCACCCCCCACTCAAAATTTTCTATGGACATATTAGTTTTCACAAACTTATTTTCACTTTCATCAAAATTTTCTTTACCTCTATAGAAGACTTTCTGAACAGTTCTAATTTGCTCACCTCAAACTTTCCGTGCCTGATTCTGCAACTTCAGTCTGTTATGAGCACTGTTAATTTCTGTGGAATTTTTCTAAATAGTATTTATCGTGAGTACAAGTGGCAGAACTGGGCCCCAAGTGATTCAGGACAACCATACTTGAGTAGTTTAATTCTTTGCATGCCCACACCTGCATCTTTATAAAGGTAGAACTATAAATTTCAGTGCAGTAGCAGGGACTAACTTCATAAAGCAAGTTCACTATACGTGGGGGCATCAGAATAAGACAAATATCACAGTGAGACCTTCTGATGAGCATCTTAAGGTCTATGATTTTAGGTTTTCTAAAAGAATTTTTAACTATATAGTCCCCTTCTTAAAAATGAACATCCTTAAAGCAAAAGGGATGCGGGTCAGTGCGCGAGCTCAGTATAACGTGAGTCAGATTTTTAAATTTTGCTAGGTGTAAATCCAGATTTCCTTCTGAAATTTAATGGAATTACCTCACATTTACAGTAGTGTGACTGAGAGCTGCATCTTGCACTCAGTCTTCCAAACTTGATGTGATCCTTTTGTGTACAAATGTAGGTTTACTGGCCATACGATTTGTTCCTATTTTTTTACTACAATCCTGTCCTATTGTAATTTTAAGAGGGCCTCAGCTTCTAGTACTAGTGGCCAGTTGCTTTTTCATGAAATTTACATTCACTCATGGGCAGGAGCGGGAGAACTTGCAATGAACTTTAATATCTGATTTGGCAGCTTTAAATCCTTCTCTCCTCTTGTTTGATTGTTTGTCACATGCCACCATGGATTAACTGCAGTCCATAATTTTACTTCTTTATATATTGTTAGGGACCAAGCCGAAACTTGCTGCTCAATGGGAAATCATACCCAACAAAAGTCCGATTAATTCGTGGTGGATCCATGCCTCCAGTGAAAAGGAGGAGGATGAATTGGATTGATGCTCCGGATGATGTGTTTTATATGGCCACTGAGGAAACCCGGTAAGGAATATATGCCAATCAATTGATTCTCACTGGGGAGGCTGCCTGTATGTAACTCCTTTTGGTCTCTACTTTGCATTTATCACCCCTAGCACTGTTCATGCACACTGATGACATGTGTATGACTGCTCAGAAAGTCTCTTCACCAGGCCTGGTGTTGCATATTTAAAAACTCAAGCAGCTGCCTAAGATGTTTCAATAGAATGGGTCTCTGGCCGATTGTGTGCCACTGCAGCACTCAATGGAAAATGGATTCATAGGGACATAAGACTGGAAGAGACCACCTGGGTCATCAAGTCCAGTCCCTTGCTGTCACAGGCAACTCATTATTAATCCCAGTCATAAATTTCTCAAACTCCATCTCAAAACTAGTTGGGCTGTTTGCTCCTCCTCCTATTGGAAAGCTTTTCCAAACGCTCACTACTCTGATGGTTAGAAACCTTCTTCTCCCTGGAACTGAACATTGCTCCTATGAATGCTGTTGATTTGATTCGGAGCAGGTGTGGATTTCTCTCTGACTTTGAGGCCCAATGGAGTGAAGAGCGTTGTGGTTACTTGGATCGACTTGGTCACCTGCTGAGGTGATCTTCCCCGAATCAGCCAGTAGTTGAGGCAAGGGTTGAGCTGGGTTCTCTGCCTTCTTTAAGGAACTGTCATTATTGGCAAGGTTTTGGTGAATATCTTTGGTGCTGTGGAAAGAGCAAAGGGTGTAGAAGCCTGTACTGGGAGTGACATGTTCTTCTTCGAGTGATTGCTGATGTCTATTACACAGTAGGTGTGCGTGCTCGCCACGTGCACTGGTGCCGGAAGTTTTTCCCCTTGCAGAACCCGTAGTGGGGAGCGCCCCCCATGACCCTTGGAGTAGCGCCTACCTGGCGTACTATAAGGGGAGCTGCGCGCTTCCCCCACCCTCAGTTCCTTCTTGCCACCAGTGAAGGTGCGTCGGAACTGCTCTGCTCCAGCTTTGCTGTAGCTTGTCCCCAGAACTGTTCGTTCATTTAATGTTAGTACCTGTCATTAGTTAGCAGTTTAGTTAGTAAATGAGCCTGGGCCAGGGCATGCTCCGTGCCCCAGGGTTTAAGTTGTGTGCTCTTGCAAGCATTCTATGCCAAGGAGCGACCCACATGCAGACTGTGCTGCTTGGGAGAAACCCATATCAGCGAAAGGTGCAAGATTTGCAAGTCATTTAAGCCTCAGACCAAAAGAGAAGGAAACATTAGGCTCCAAGCCATCCTGACCCCAGCACGCTGGCGCTGACTCCGACCCCGGCACGCCGCTCCGAACTGGTACCTGGTGACCCTCCGGTATCATCGACCAGTCGGCACCGTTCCCCATCCACAGGGCACACCAAGAGGGCCAAGAAGACTCCCTCTTCACAGCGGCACTGAGGGAAATCTGGGACAGAGGCTAGGCCCATGTTGGGTAGTCCTTGTTCCCCACCAGGGCCCTGGCCTCTGACTCAAGCTGAGCAAAATAGCCCAGTCCGTTTGGAACAGGCCTCTCCAGATGTCCGGATGCCTTCCACGCCTGAAGCCCTCCAGGCCCTCCACACCTGGAGCGCTGCTGATGTTGAACCCGTGCTCCAGAGGCAAGCCACTGCTGGGATCCTTGCAGCCGCCTCCGGCCTGGTACTGGTCTCGGTCGAGGGAACGTTGATGACGCCGATCACCGCCCAGCGACCGCTCAGGGCAGAGTCCAGGTGGATCGCCCTTGATGCTGACCAGACTGTCTGGCTGGGTTCCATCTGTCTGGGACTCACGGCACCACTCGTCCTCAAGGACTGAATATCGATGGGATCACGGCGGGCATTACCATTGGTCCTCATCTCGGAGAGAGGACCGCAGTAGGTCACGACACGATCGTCGACGCAGTTCCCGCTCAGCCTCCCACTCCAATTCTCCACCAAGACATCGCAGCTCTGGGCATCGATCGCGGGCGTCTCGCCATCATGGGTCCGCCCGTCGAGGCCGTTCGCGGAGCAGCGATTACTGTCAGTACTAGTCCTCCACGTCGAAATCGCGGTCCCGTGGCCGTCATAGATCCCAGCACCACCACTCCCAGTCCAAGGACAGCAGCAAATCTTACGCCAGGCCGGTCTCGATCCGTAGCCGTCCCTCAGTGGGCCAGGCTGGCCAACCCGGACAGTCGGTCCTGCCGGTGCCACAACAGGTGCAGTGGCACCGAGTGCCATGGCCGGCCGAATGGTACCAGTGGGCACTGTGGCCTCCTGCGCAGCCCCTGGTGGGGGCCTCCTCAGTATCCAGAGCTTTGGAAGCACTGTCGGCCTCCCTCTCCAGACCCCTGAGGAAGGAGTCGGTGGGATGTACGTCCTCAGCACTGTGCTCAGAGACCGACTAGGTGGTGGACCCTCTGCTGTCGGCCGACACCCAGAGCACCCACCACACTGGCCTCTTCGCCCTGGCCGGAGGAGGCGATTGCGCCCCCCTCCCCAATATCCTGCAGGAGGACTCTAGGGCCCACCAAGAACTCGTAAAGAGGGTGGCAGCGAGCCTACACCTCTAGGCAGAGGATATGGATGAGCCCTCGGCCTCCCTGTTTAACTTGTTATCCCCATTGGCACCTGGTAGGGTAGCCTTGCCTCTCCATGAAGGCGTGGCTAAGATTTCAAATGCTCTGTGGCAAACACCAGCCTTGTTGGCCCCCATCTCTAAAAAGGTGGAACGTAAGTACTTTGTACCCACTAAAGGGCTCGAGTACTTGTATACCCACCTGGCGCCCAACTCCTTGGTGGTCGAGTTGGTCAACCATAGCGAACGGCAGGGTCAGCCAGCCCCGACCCCAAAGAACAAAGACTCTTGGAGACTGGACTCTTTCGGAAGGAAAATGTATTAATCTTTGAGCTTCCAGTTACGAGTGGCGAACCATTAGGCTCTCCTGGGCTGGTACGAATTCAGTCTGTGGGGCTCCCTGCCTAAGTTTGAGGACTCCCTCCAGGAGTGTGCTAGGAAGGGGTTTAAGGCACTAGTGGAGGAAGGGACAGCGGCTGCTAGGGCGTCCCTGCAGGCAGCTTCAGATGCTGCAGTCACGGCCACATGATCGATGGCCTCCATCCCTGAGACGGGCATCGTGGCTCCTGCTCTCTGGGCTGTCCAGCGAGGCGCAGTCTTCCATGCAGGTTCTCTCGTTTGATGGGAAAGCTCTGTTTGTGGAGGAAACAGATACAAGGCTGCATGGCATGAAGGACTCCCGCACGACCCTCCAGACTCTGGGCCTCTATGTCCCAGCTCCGGCAAAACCTAAATTCAAGACTCCCGCCCAAGCAGCCCTCCTGAAGTACGAGGCTGCCGATAAGAAGCAGCGGGACTATTAAAGTATCAGAGGGGTAGCCATGTTAGTCTGGATCTGTAAAAGCAGCAAAGAGTCCTGTGGCACCTTATAGACTAACAGACGTATTGGAGCATGAGCTTTCGTGGGTGAATACCCACTTCGTCGGATGCATGTAGTGGGACTATTAAAGACGCCCTCAGAGGCAGTCTCTGGCCTGCCCCCCAACCTGGGTCCTCCAAGGGCAAGCAGGCGGGGAAAAAGGCATTTTTGACAGGACACTTGGGGGTACCCCACCAGTCCTCATCAGGGATCCACCCCCAATAAAGCTTCCCTTCTCCAACCAGTTGTGTGCTTTCCTCCTGGAATGGTAGCTGCTAACCTCAGACCAATGGGTCCTCAATGCCATTTCCCGGGGTTACACCTCAGGTTTACTTCCTCCCCGCCCAACCACCCCCGCCCCCGTTCTTCTTGGAGGACCTGTCACATGAAGCTCTGCTTGAGCAGGAGGTGGGGCGGCTCCTAGGACTAGGAGCAATAGAGGCGATGCCCGAGGAGTTCATGGGCAAGGGGTGGTACTACCATTATTTCCTTATCCTGAAGGCCAAAGAGGGGCTCAGGCCCATCCTGGACCTTCGAGGTCTGAACCAGTACATGGTGAAGCTCAAGTTCTGCATGGTCTCCCTGGCCTCCATCATCCCCTCCCTGGATCCCAGGGACTGGTACGCTGCCCTCAATATACAGGACACGTACTTCCACATCCACATATTCAAGGGGCACAGATGCTTCCTCCATTTTGTGGTGGGACAGAATCATTACCAATTCACGGTCCTTCCGTTTGGTCTATCCACTGCCCCCAGGGTGCTTACAAAAGGCATGTCAGTGGTAGTGGCCTACCTCAGATGGCGGGGGGTCCAGATATTCCCTTATCTGGACGATTGGCTTGTCAAGGGCACCTCCCAGGCGCAGGTGAAGGATCACATGGCGCTCCTCCTATCCATGTGCACCACCTTGGGCCTGTTGGTAAACAACACCAAGTCCACGTTAGTCCTGGTCCAACACATAGAGTTTATCGGGGTGCTCCTGGGCGCAGAATCGTCCTCCCGCCAGACCTTTTTGAGATCCTGAAAGGTCTCATAGACTCAGTCACAAGGTTCCCAGTGACAACAGCAAGCGTTTGCCTGCAATTCTTGGGTCACATGTCGGCATGCATATATGTGGTCCGTCATGCCAAACTCAGGATGAGGTCCCCTCCAGCTTTGGTTGGCCTCGAAGTTCTCCCAGGCCACAGACAGGATGGACAAGGTTCTCACCATGCTGGATTCTGTGATCGCCTTCCTACAGTGGTGGTCTGCCCCAAACAACATGCTCCAAGGGGTCCCGTTCAAGGACAGGGCCCCGTCATTGGAGCTGGTGTCCGATGTGTTGGACCTGGGTTGGGGGGCCCACGTGGGGAACTTTCAGACCCAAGGTCTGTGGTCGGCTCAAGACCTGACCCTACGTATAAACGTCAAGGAGCTCAGAGCCTTCCGCTTGCACCTGGAGGGCAAGGTAGTCAGGGTCCTTACGGACAACGTGGCCTCGATGTTCTATATCAACAGGCAAGGCTGGGCCTGATCCTCTGCTCTCTGCCGTGAAGCCCTCAGGCTGTGGGACTTCTGTATAGCCCACGACATCCACCTGAAGGCCTTCCACCTACTGGGCACCCGGAACGAGAGAGCGGATTGCTCGAGCAGGGACTTTTCCTCACCACCCGAGTGGTCCCTCCACCCGGAAGTGGCCCACCAGCTCTTCCAAAGATGGGGAACTCCCCATGTGGACCTATTCGCTATTTGGCAGAACCGGCGATGGCCCCTGTTCTACTCCGGGTGGGGGTTGGGGAGGGGCACTATCTCCGATGCCTTTCTCCTGTCCCGGTCAGGTCAGCTTCTCTACACTTTTCCCCCGTTCTCCCTAATCAGCAGGGTCCTGGAGAAGATAAAGTCGGACAAGGTCCTCCTGACTGCCCCAGCATGGCCCAGGCAGAATTGGCACGGGACCCTCACGGGCCTGGTGGTAGCTGGATCGTTGCCCCTCTGCCTGGACCTGCTCTCTCAGGACCAGGGCCGCCTCCTCCATCCCAACCTAGCGGCTCTTCACCTCACAGCGTGGCTGCTCAGTGGTTAGATGGAGAGGAAAGGACGTGCTCAGAGCAGGTTAAGCGCATCCTCCTCGAAAGTAGATGGCCCTCCACTCGCTGCGCTTATTTGGCAAAGTGCTCCCAGTTTTCTAGGTGGGCGGTGGACCAGGGTGTCTCCCTGGTGACTGCGCCGATCCAGCTTATCCTTGATTACCTCTTCCACCTGAGGGCCCAGGGCCTGGCGCCCTCGTCAGATAAGGTGCACCTGGCAGCCATATCGGCCTTCCATCCGCTGGTGCATGGTATTTTCCCGTGTTATGACTGGCCAGTTCCTTAAGGGTTTGGACCATCTTTTTCTGTATTCTAGACCCCTGGTCCCACAGTGGGACCTAAACCTGGCGTTGGCTTGTCTCACGGGGCCCCTGTTTGAACAGCTGGCCACGTGCTTCTGGCCTCATCTCTCGTGGAAGGTGGCCTTCCTGGTTGCAATCACGTCAGCCAGGCAACTCTTGGAGCTCAAGGCCCTGACCGCCGTACGCAGTCTTTCCTAAGGACAAGGTCCAGCTCCGCCCACACCCTGCGTTCCTCCCAAAGGTGGTCTCTGCCTACCACATGGGTCAGGACATTTTTCTACCGGACCTCTGCCCTAAGCCTTGCGCGTCCAGTGGGGAGCGCTGTCTCCACATGCTCGATGTGTGACGGGCTCTGGCTTTCTACCTTGAGTGGACTAAGCCTTTCAGAAAGTCCTCGCAACTGTTCATTGCCTCGGCTGAGCGCGTGAGGGGCCAGCCGATTTCCACTCAGCGGCTTTCCAACTGGATCACTTCGTGCATCCGTTCCTATTATGAACTGGCAGATGTTCCCCCGCCACCCATTGTGAGGGCACACTCTACTCAGGCACAGGCCTCTTCGGCTGCCTTCATGGCCCACATCCCCATCCAGGACATTTGCAGGGCCGCCACATGGTCTTCGGTTCACATGTTCACCTCGTACTATGCGATAGTCCCCCAGACCAGGGATGACGCCAGGTTTGGCAGGGCTTTCCTCCATCCTGGGAACTTGTGAACTCCCTACCCACCTCCAGCAGATATAGCTTGGAATGACCTATTGTGGAATAGACATGAGCAATCACTTGAAGAAAAGTCGGTTACCTTTTCCGTAACTGGTGTTCTTCGAGATGTATTGCTCATGTCCGTTCCACATCCTGCCCTACTTCCCCTCTGTTGGAGTTGTCTGGCAAGAAGGAACTGAGGGTGGAGGGAGCGTGCAGCTCCCCTTATACCGCGCCAGGCAGGCGCCACTCTAGGAGTCGTGGGGGGTGCTCCCCGCTACGGGTACTCTAGGGAAAAAACTTCCGGCACCGGTGCACATGGCGAGCACGCACATCTATTGTGGAATAGACATGAGCAACACATCTCGAAGAACACCAGCTACGGAAAAGGTAACTGTCTTTTCCTACCAGGAATCTGAGGAGTTTCCTGTGGACTGGCTAAATGTATACTTGAAATAGGCATTTTGCAGGTAGAAAGCCACAAACCAGTCTTGAGGCTTTAGGGGAATAGTGGAGGCTAGAGTCACCATCCTGAATTTGAAACAATGGATGAACCTGACATGTTGAAGATCCAAAATGGGGGACAGCAGCCTCCTTTCTTCATTGGAATGAAAAAATAACGGGAATAAAATCCTCTGACCCTGAACTCAGGGTCCCTGAGAAGGAAGAGGGAAGGTAGGAGGAGAAAGGGTATGAAGGGGCTGGAACTGAATTGAATACTGCTTCTTCACAAGTACCAGGACTCAGTGGTCCGAGGTGATTGCAGTTCAGGTTTCCTGAAAACATGAGGGGTTACCAAAGGAGGAGAGGTGGAAAGGAAAATACCTTTGGTGGTTCTGTCATGTTCTCCACATTGGTGTCAAATCTGCTGCCTTGTAGAAGCACTTGATTGTGGGGGCAGCTGAGGCAGGGGATCGAAGCTCTTTCTGTAATATTCATGCTGTTGTATTCCATGGCCAGAAGGGAGAAAAACAAAAGTTGAAACTTCAGAAATACCAGGTTTTGAATACTAAATAAAAATTACTGATTTGGAATGAAAACTTTAAATCAAAATTATTCAAATTGAAATTTTTCATTAGAAATTTTTTTTAGAAAGAAAATGTGTGTGACTCCAACTTTATAAAAACATTTCTATACATAAAAATGTGGGAATCTCCCTTTTCCAATTGGATGAAATTCTTGGCTTCATTGCAGTCAATGGCAAAACTTCTATTGGAGTTGATCAGGTTTTCCCCTCTTGTTTCTAGTTCTAGCAGAGCACAAGATACCAAATATCCAGGTAATGACATTTTTACACATAGGAAAGCTGTTACAAACACAGGATTAAATATTACCCATTCTTGGTCTTGGGCCTGTGTAATTTTGGCAGCGAAATTCCACATTTGAGGGGAAAAGAGAATCTCTTTGGCATTTTTTTTTAAGTGGCGGCTGTTTGAACCTGTTCTGAAGTTTGAAATGTTAGAATAAGTCAGAAGGAGTTGGCTTTGTAGGCAGGTGAGGTGGCCAATGATGATTTATTTATAACATGGCTCTGAAATTTATCAGTAGATATTATTGCCGTGGGTGTATACATAAGTTTATAATGGAAAATATTGGGTTTCTGTAACTATTGCAGACATTCCATACATCTGCTACAATAGAGGCTTTCATCCTGCAAACACTTCCATATGCAAATAGCCCACTGAAGTCAGAATAGAAAGCTTTGGGCTCTTTGGAGAAGAGAAATTATAGAAATGGCAATGCTCTTTTTTTGATGGGTTAATAAAAGAACCAAGTGAGAAGACTTAGCTGAAATAAATATCAGCCCAGCCTATTAATGTGTACGGCCTCCTGAGAGCACTCCGCAGAATAGGAAATAAATGCCAGGATTTTCTGTCTTTGTGACAAGCTCCTTTTTATTTTCACTGTTTGTAGGAAAATTCGCAAGCTGCTTTCATCTTCTGAAGCGAAGCGAGCTGCCAGACGCCCTTACAAGCCCATTATCCTCCAGCCAGTCCAGTTACGACAACCCATGAATGATGAACCCATAATAATTGAGGATTAAAACAAACTGAGCAGCCCTCACAATGCCAGTGGGTCTGCCTGAAAGAATCTCTCCTCTGATACATACTTGAGTTTTTATGGCTACAGTGTTGAACTAACTGCTGAAGATTGGAAACCTTTAAGGAACGGTTTTGCATCTTTTAAACCCCTAAAAGGAACTCAGCCCTATCTGAGCCCTGATGACCACAGACTGCGCTCTCTCTCCTGCGCACACTCTTTCCTCTTTTCTCCTCTCCTCTCCCTTTTTTATTTTTGGTAGCCTATTTTCCCCTCATGCTTGTAGATTACTCTGCCTTTTTGTAGACGTGGGAGGGAAGATCAGTTTAACTTATTAAGAGAACATGGAATAGTAATTTTTAGCTTTGTTTCCTCTGACCTTTGAAGAGCTAGAATCCTTTGTTTAGTGACTGAGCTCTCGTTGCTAACCATTTCTACGAGGCTGTGTTGTAAGATTTTTTTTTTCCTTTTGTGGACGGTGCCATTTTTATTTCATTTTTGTTATTTCTTTTGTAGATAAAGTTTTGATCTGTAACTCAGATATTTGGAAATAGAGGATTTGAAAGCCAGCTACAGGTTCAGCTAGTTTTCTTGGTTCTGTCCCTTGTGTTTTTTGGATAATTTGGCATGGCCAATTTTGCTTGTGCTCAGGCACAAGACAGAAACAACTCAGGCTGAAAAAGGAGTGAGCTAAGAACTGAAGAATCTTGCAGAACATTACATTAACACTGAAGAACTGAGGCCAGGTTACTGGAACTGGCTGTTTTATTCCAGTCAGTCCCAGGGAGATCTGGCCTGTGGCGTTTTTTACAGTAACCAGAATTTTGTGTGCTGCCTTCTGTCCGCTTCTGGAATCCTACATGCTATTATAACAAGAAGGACCAGCAGTAGGCCCTCTAGTGCAACTAGTGTAATGAATTGCTTTGCTCCGGCTCCAAGAGTCAAGTCCACCAATGCCCAGGGACATTCTGCTTTGAATTCTGAACCTGTTTGTGCATCAGTGTTTTTGGACACACCTCTCCACGGGAAGCCTGGTTTCTGTTAAATTACATTACTGTACATCTCCCATCTTGAAGGAAATTTAAAGTTAAATTACAACTGGGTTTTAATTAGAACAGACTGTGTCTGAAATTGTGTTTTCCCCTTGACATTTTTGTGTTTGAGGTTTGTTTGGGTTTTTTTGCATCTCCTGAACATATTATGTATTAGCAAGTATGTAATTTTTTTCATGTGTCTTCTCATGGCAGTGCATTTGCAAAATGCCCTGCTTTGTTTTGACAGGTTGTGAACTATCATTTGCATCTTATGTTGATCTGTACATGTACCTGCCTCAAGCAGACACAGCACGTTATAATCCCCAAGTCATTCCATATGTGTCAGCAGTGAGATGAGCCAAAGTTGTATTTGGGTTATCACAGTCCAGCCGTGATTCTGTGCAACACTGCTACCCCTCTGGGTGAGGTCGAAAGGAATCTCCACAGAACAAAAACAGTTCAGTTAACTTTACTTAATAAACCTGGAACCTGAGCTTTTGTGAAACTGCTGTTTTTTGTCTCTGTTCTGAAATGTTAACTCAAACTTGACCTTTGCCAAGGCACCATCTGCCTGTAGAATGTGGAGCTGCACCTGCTTCCTGGAAATTGCTTTGATTGAAAAGTGCTTGGATAACTGTGCTGCTGTGAACTATAACTTCACATGTGTTTGGCCTGTCAGTTTGTTATTTTGGACAAGCCTAATTCATAGTTTGATCCCACCAATATACTCAGTGAACGTCTAACTACGTTTCAAAACCTGCGGCAGCAACTCAGAGTCCAGCTCTAAAGATTTAGGGTTGCGCTGCGGCACTAAAAACAGGTATGTAGACGTTTGGGCTTGGGTTCTGAAATTCACCCTGCTCCCCGACCTTCAGAGCCTGAGCCTGAACATCTACACAGCTGTTTTTAGTGCTGTAGCATTAACCCAGGCTCTGAGACTCATTGCCGGGGGTTTTAAAATGCAGTATAGGCATAGTCTTAGATACTGCTAACCTTTTAGAGTCTGAAAGGTTAAATTATTTTTCTCTCCTGCACCATGGCTCTTTTAGGAATGAGGGTACAGGACTCTGAAAACTGCCCTGCATGCAAACAATAGATTTGACACTGAAGCTTTTGGATGAGCCTATTGTATGTGTGACCCATACTATCACACTGAGCAAGGGTGCAAGTGTGACATGGCAGGATAGAATCCCAGTGGGTTAACTTCTGAATATGTGGCCATTTAAATATTTCCCTTCTGCATTAACTCACTACCAAGACGAGCAAAGTTAGTTCAGCTGCAGTGCTTTAGAGTGGGGACAAACTGATTCCTGTAGCTTGGTACTATTTGTGCTGCTGCCACACAGTTTATATTCTCCCTTTACTGCTGACCCCCAACTTGAAAAACCAAAGTGGACAGCCAGGGGCTGAAAGAAATGTCAGCAAGGCAGCCATGTCCAGTAGCACTGTCTCTCCTAGGCCATGGTGGAGTGTTGGTGTAGTAATGCGGATTTGTGCCTGCAGTACCACTTCCTGCACTAACCGTTTTCCTTTGTTTCTCATGAACATATGGCACAACTCCACCCTTTGCATGTGAGATGTGATGAGAGAGACTGCCTCAGGCTGTTCACTATAGGAAGGACTTAAGTCCAGTGGCATGTGACTTTCCTCTAGAAGGAGAACAGCCTGAAGTGACTACTCTGGAAATTGCAAAATTTAGCCCTTGCAGGCCACTTTGAAAATACTCCTTATTTCTATTTTGTCACCGCAGGACAGGATGCAGAGAGAAAGTTTCTTGACACCTTAAATGGCTGCTTCTTGCAGCAGCTAGTCCTAGAACCCACAAGAGGAGAGGCAATTCTTGATTTAGTCCTAAGTGGAGCACAGGCTCAGGTCCAAGAGATGAATATAGTTGGACCCCTTGGTAATAGTGACCATGATGTAATTAAATTTAACATCCTTGTGGTGGGGAAAACACCACAGCAGACCAATACTGTAGTATTTAATTTCAGAAAGGGACACTACATAAAAATGAGGAAGTTAGTTGAACAGAAATGAAAAGGTACAGTGCCAAAAGTAAAATCCCTGCAAGCTGCATGGAAACTTTTTAAAGACACCATAAGAGAGGCTCAACTTACATGTATAACCACAATTAAAAAACAGAGACCCAAAATAGTGCCACTGTGGCTTGGCTTAACAAAGTAAAAGGAGCAGTGAGAGGCAAAAAGGCATCCTTTAAAAAGTGGAAGTTAAATCCTAGTGAGGAAAATAAAAAGGAGCATAAACTCTGGCAAATGAAGTGTAAAACTATCATTAGGAGGGCCAAAAAAGAATTTGAAGAACAGCTAGCCAAAGACTCAAAGTAATAGCAAAAAATTTTTGGGGAACATTGAAAGCAGGAAGCCTGCTAAACAACCAGTGAGGACAATTGAGATGCTAAAGGAGCACTCAAGGATGATAACAAAATTAATTCTTTGCATTGGCTTCACGCCTGAGGGTGTGAGGGAGATTTCCAAACCTGAGCTATTCCTTTTAGGTGACAAATCTGAGGAACTGTCCCAGATTGAGGTGTCATTAGAGGAGGTTTTGGAACAAATTGATAAACTAAACAGTAATAAGTCACCAGGACCAGATAGTATTCACCGAAGAGTTCTGAAGGAACTCAAATGTGAAATTGCAGAACTACTAACTGTAGTCTGTAACCTATCATTTAAATCAGCTTCTGTACCAAATGACTGGAGCATAGTTAATGTGACACCAATTTTTAAAAAGTCCTTTGGAGGTGATCCCAGCAGTTACAGGCCTGACTTGAGTACCGGGCAAACTGATTGAAACTATAGTAAAGAACAAAATTGTCAGACACAGATGACATAATTTGTTGGGGAAGAGTCAACATGGCTTTTGTAAAGGGAAATCATGCCTCACCAATCTACTAGAATTTTTTTAAGGGGGTCAACAAGCATGTGGACAAGGGGATCCAGTGGCTATAGTGTTCTTAGATTTTCAGAAAGCTTCTGACAAGGTTCCTCACTAAAGGCTTTTAAGCAAAGTAGGCTGTCGTGGGATCAAGAGGGAAGGTCCTCTCATGGATGGGTTAAAAGATAGGAAACAAAGGGTAGGAATAAAGGATCAGTTTTCAGAATGGAGAGTGGTAAATAGTGGTGTCCCCCAGGGGTCTGTACCAGGACCAGTCCTATTCAACATATTCATAGATGATCTGGAAAAAGGAGTAAATAGTGAGGTGGCAAAATTTGCAGAAGATACAAACCTACTCAAGATAGTTAAGTCCCAAGCAGACTGCAAGGAGCTATTAAAGGATCTCTCAAAACTGCGTGACTGGGCAACAAAATGGCATATGAAATTCCATGTTGATAAATGCAAAGTAATGCACAGTGAAAAACAATCAAATGATGGGGTCTAAATTAGCTGTTGCCACTCAGAGAGATTGGGGATATAGTTCTCTGAAAACATCATGGCCTCTGTATAAATCCATAGTACACCCACATCTTGAATACTGTGTGCAGATATAGTCAGCCCATCTCAAAAAAAATATATTGGAATTGGAAAAGGTTCAGAAAAGGACAACAAAAATGATTAGGGGTATGGAACGCCTTCCATATGAGGAGAGATTAATAAGACTGGGACTTTTCAGCGTGGAAAAGAGATAACTAAGGGGGGATATGATAGAGATCTATAAAATCATGACTGGTGTGGAGAAAGTAAATAAGGAAGTGTTATTTACTCCTCAAACACAAGAACTAGGGGTCACCAAATGAAAAAGCAGGTTTAAAACAAAGAAAGGCTTTTTTTCATACAATGCAGAGTCAACCTGTCAAACTCCTTGCTAGAGGATGTTGTGAAGGCCACGACCATAACAAGGTTTAAAAAAAAAAAACTAGATAAATTCATGGAGGATAGGTCCATCAATAGCTATTAGTAAGAATGGGCAGGGCTGGTGTCCCTAGCCTCTGTTTGCCAAAAGCAGGGGAGGGGCACCAAGGGATGGCTCACTTGATGATTGATTACCTGTTCTGTTCATTCCCTCTGGAGCACCTGGTATTGACCACTGTCAGAAGACAGGATACTGGGCTAGATGGTCCCCAGCTTTTGAGGTCCCCAGCCATAATAAAAATAAAAAATGACACGAAAACAAAATAAGGCACCAAAAAAAGACATAATTTGAATATTTTTTATTTAACAAATGCTTTTCTAGCCCTTTTCTGCACAAATGCACTAATTGAGGGGGGAAAAAAAATCTAACTTTCATGCAATGTCACAGTTGCTATTAAACATGGCGAGCCCATTCAAACGTTCTTGTCCCATAGCTGAACAGTGATACTTCTTTACCTGCTTCAACACATTGAAGGTGCGTTCACCTGAAGCCACTGATGCAGGCAAACTGACAAAAATACACAATGCAATTGTGATGTTAGGTGTGACAAAGTTCCTCCTCTGCCTTGGTGGGTCCTGCGCTTTTTGGCGGATTTGCTCACCTCAGAGGTTCATGGCAGCCCCTCAGTTTGGCCACTTCTGCTAGAGGCTCAAACCTGCCATTCACTCAGCTCACCTCATCATTGGCCAGCATAGGGGAAATGGAGAACAATCCCTGCAGTCTCAGTGTTCCACCTAGTGGGTCGGGGACATGCCTGATCCCTTTCCAAATTAGACCTTCCCTTCTGGTGTTGCTCACAGACCAGGTCAACTTCTCCTGTGTCCAATCAGGAGTTGAGAGGATGGAGGGAACCCAGGCCCACCCTCTACACCGGGTTCCAGCCCAGGGCCCTGTGGATAGTAGCTGTCTATGTGTCCTGTATCAGCTGTGACAGCTACAGCTCCAACTCCCTGGGCTACTTCCCAATAGCCTCCCCACAGCACCTTCTTTATCCTCACCTCAGGATCTTCCCCCTGAAGCCTGATCACGCTTGTACTCCTCAGTCCTCCAGCGGCATGCCATCTCACTCCTTGCTCACCCTCCACTAACTGATGGGGGAGGTCCTTTTTAAAGCAGGTGTCCTGATTAGTCTGCTTGTCATAATTGATTCTAGTATGTTAATTGGCTCCAGGTGTCTTAATTAGCCTGCCTGTCTTAGCTGGTTCTAGCAGGTTCCTGATTGCTCTAGTGCAGCCCCTGCTCTGGTCACTCAGGGAACAGAAAACTATTCATCCAGTGACCAGTATATTTGCCTTCTACCAGACTCCTGTACCCCACTGGTCTGGGTCTGTCACATAGGAAACACCCCAGAGAGTCCAAGTTTGAGTATTTCTTGAAGCAATTCCTTTGGCTCACAATCCAATTTAAAGTTAGTGGAATATATTTGTTTGAGGAAGATGACCTCGTCACTGAGCTCTTTTGAGATTTCTTTGTTGTACTGTTGCTGAAATTGTTCAGCTGCAGAAAGTAGATCTTCATTACTCAGTCTGTTGAACTGCAAAAGCAACCCCAACAGGGTACAAATTAGTCACCGTGACTCAAATCGACCTGTAAGACCTGATTGAATAGAATCAGTGATGACAAGGAAGACATTGACCCTAGAATGCTGCTCGGCAGCAGATTCAGTAGGTAAGTTATGATTGGTGGAGAACTCGGATGAAATTCCAGTATTCTGTGCAACTAATTTGGACTCAGGATCGCATCCCATTGTTCACAAATCTGTTGAATGTCATTGATAAGACTTGCAATGTTATCCCTCTCAACATCAAGTGTAGCATGGTGTGCTTCGATTATTAGGTTAGTAGCTTCGTCCACAAAGATGACATCAGAATGCATTCAAATTTGGACATGTGCTTCTGAATAGACTGAAGTTCAGTTTGAACCTGTGCAGTGAGATTGAGAGATTCCAGCTCATTTAAAGCCTTTCTCACTGAATTCAAATGCTGCGCAACTGGTTGAACACCATCCATCTGTGCAGACCATCTAGTTTTGGACATCCCATGCAGTGAAACAGGAAGATATTGCTTCAGAATTTCCCACCTTTATGTGTTTTCCAGTGGTTTGAGAAATGAAATTATTGGCTTTGAGCTCTTAGCTACTGCTTCACTCAGTTGTTTTTGCCGTCTCTTGCTTGCACCACCTTCAAATCTCCTCTTCATAGTGATCTATCTGGTCAATATGTAGCCTATCCAAACTTGAATTATTCTGCTTTAAATAAGTAGCTTATCTACTACTGTAAACATGACCCAACTGCTGAAAGGTACCCAAATGCTGAAAAGACTTAAAGATTTCAGAGTGGTAGCCGTGTTAGTCTGTATCAGCAAAAACAACGAGGAGTCCTTGTGGCACCTTAGAGACTAACAAATTTATTTGGACATAAGCTTTTGTGGGCTAGAACCTACTTCATCAGATGCATGGAGTGGAAAATGCAGGAGCAGGTATAAATACATGAAAGGATGGGAGTTGCCTTACCAAGTGTGAGGTCAGTCTAATGAGACAATTCATTTAACAGCAGGATACCAAGAGAGGAAAAATAACTTTTGAAGTGACAATGCCACCAGTGAAGGTGCGTCAGAACTGCTCTGCTCCAGCTTGGCTGCAGCTTCCCTCTTGAACTCTTCATAGTTAGTAGTACCTGTAGTTAAAGTAAAAGTAGCAAAGAGTCCTGTGGCACCTTATAGACTAACAGATGTATTGGAGCATGAGCTTTCGTGGGTGAATACCCACTTCGTCGGATGCATGTAGTTAAAGTAGTTTAGTTTAGTGTTAGCTTAGTGTGCCCGGGTCGGGGCGTGCCCCGTGCCCTGGGCTTTAACTTGTGCGACACTTACAGACGGCTGATGCCAGTGAGTGATCTGCACACAGACTGTTTACGCTGTCTGGGGGAAACCCATCTCAGTGATTGCTGCAAGATTTGCAGATCCTTCAAGCGGTGACCCTTCAGTGCCTTCCACCAGCCGGCACCACTCCCCGTCTGCAGGACGCTCTAAAAAAGCTAAGAAGACACCGGAGCAAGACCGGGGGAGAGACTAGACCCACATTCGGCAGTTCTTGATCCCCATCGGTCTCCAGGCCTCTGACTTAGGTTGAGCGGAGTAGCCCAGCCCAATCTGCATCGACCTCCCCAGATGTCCGGATGCCCTCCATGCAAGTGGCCCAGGATGTTATGTCTCTGCTGGTACCAGGGGCACTGCCACCGTTGGCTCCCTGGTCTGGAGGCAAGCCATTACTTGGATCTCCTCAGTCATCGCCTGGTTGGTACTGTTCGTGGTCTAGGGAAGGTTCCTGACGCCGCTCGCTGCTCAGCAACCAGCCCGTGTGCGGTCTGCACCGGTCCCCGTCGACCCCCACCAGGTTGTCTGGCTGGGTACTGACTGGCAGGGGTTCCAGGCATCGCTCTGCCTCGAGGGCCCATAGACCTCACAAGAAGAGCGTGCCCCATCGACACTGGGACAGACGGCACCAGAGGTCCTTGTCTCCGAGAGGCTACCATAGCCCATTGTGGTACGGGCATCAACGCTGTTCACATTCTTCATCTCACTCCAGGACCCCACCATGGCACTGCTCCTGCAGTCCCAGGCATCAATCACCGGGACCTTGCTGGCACGGATCCGCCCGTCGGAGCCGATCATGGAGCAGTTGCTACCAGCGGTACTCCTGCTCCTCCACGCTGGGATCACAGTCTCGTGGTTGGCACTGTTCCTAACACCACCCACTCCTCCTGGTCTGGGGACAGCGGCAGGCCGTACGCCAACCCGGCATCCCTTCGTAGTTGTCAGTCATTGGGACAGGCTGGTCAGGCTGAACAGCCTGCTCCACGGGTGCTACAGCAAGTGCAGTGGCACCGGGCTCCTTGGCTGGCACCGTGGTACCAATGGGCCCCATGGCCCCCGACACAGCCCCCAGTGGTGGTTTGCTTGGTGGCCATTGCTTCAGAGAGACCATGGCCTCTCCACCTCAGCCTCCCAGGAAGGAGTCGGTGGAGCATTCATCACTGGTTCCGCGCCCGGAGGGTGACCAAGTGGTGTGATCTGCGGCACCGGTGGGTACTGCACTCCCATCCTCATCCTCCCCTGATGAGGCGATTACAGCCCCTCCTCCACCTGTTCTGCAGGAGGACTCTAAGGCCCACCAGGAACTGTTGAAAAGGGTGGCGTCAAGCCTTAACCTTCAAGCTGAGGAGGTGGAGGAACCCTCAGACTTTCTCTTCAACATCCTCTTGGCCTCGGCACTGGGTAGGGTGGCTCTCCCACTCCATGAAGGGGTGGCAAAGATTTTGAAGGCCTTGTGGCAAACCCCGGCTTCCTTGTCCCCCATCTCTAAGAGGGCAGAACGGAAGTACTTTGTGCCCGCCAAGGGGCATGAATACCTGTACACCCATCCTGCCCCCAACTCCCGGGTGGTCGAGTCGGTCAACCACAGAGAGAGGCAGGGCCAACCAGCCCCTACTCCGGAAAATAAAGACTCAAGGAGACTGGACCTATTCAGGGGAGAGGTTTATTTGTCCTTGAGTTTCTAATTAAGGGTGGTGAACCACCAAGCCTTCCTCAGGAGGCATGAGTTCAATTTGTGGGGCTCTCTGCCCAGATTCGAGACTCCCTCCATGAGCGTGACAAGAAGGAGTTCAAGTCTCTGGTGGAGGAGGGTACGGCTGCCGCCAGGGCAGCCCTTCAGGCAGTGTCGGATGCCGCGGATACAGCTGCTAGGTCTATGGCCTCTGCGGTATCCATGAGGAGGGTATCATGGCTCCTGCTGTCTGGGCTGTCCAGCAAGGTGCAGAACTCCTTACAGGACCTTCCATTTGATGGCAAGGCCCATTTGCAGAACAGACAGACGTGAAATTGCATGGCCTGAAAGATTCCTGCACAACGCTTAAGACCCTTGGCCTCTATGTCGCAGCCAGGACCAAGTTTAAGCCGCAGCAGGCTCCCAGCCAGGCCACCCAGTCTAAATATGTGCCCCCTTATAAAGTCAAGGGACTATAAGAAATGCCCGCAGAGGCAGTCCCGATCTGCGACCCAACCTGGGCCCTCCAAGGGCGAACAGGCTGGAAAGCATCATTTTTGACAGGATGCCTGGGGGCGACTTACCAGTTCATACCCAGGATCCACCCACAATAAAGCTTCCCTTCTCCAACCGGTTGTGTGCTTTTCTCCCGGAGTGGTCGCGGCTGACCTCGGACCTATGGGTCCTCAACACCGTTTCCCGGGGCTACACTCTCCAGTTTACCTCTACCCTGCCCACCAACCCTCCGTCCCCATCACTCTTGGGGGATCCCTCTCACGAGGCCCTACTCAAGCAGGAGGTGGGGCAGCTCCCTGGCCTAGGAGTGGTGGAAGTGGTACCAGCCGAGTTCAGACACAAGGGTTTCCACTCACGCTACTTCCTTATCCCAAAGGGCGACTCAGGCCCATCCTGCACCTGAACCAGTACATAGTAAAGCTCAAGTTTCGCATGATCTCTCTGGCCTCCATCATCCCCTTCCTGGATCCCAGGGACTGGTACGCTGCCCTTGAGCTGCAGGCTGCGTACTTCCAGATTCATATATTTGAGGGGCACAGACGTTTCCTCCATTTCACGATTGGGCAGGAACACTACCAATTTATGGTCCTCCTGTTTGGCCTGTCCACTGCTCCCAGGGTATACACAAAGTGCATGTCTGTGGTAGCAGCCTATCTCAGATGTCATGGTATTCAGATCTTCCCGTATCTCGACGACTGGCTGATCAAGGGCAGCCTCAAGTCACAGGTGGGGGATCATATGGTGTTCCTCCTGTCCATGTGCGCCACTCTGGGCCTGTTGGTTAATGACATCAAGTCCACGTTAGTCCTGGTGCAGCGCATAGAGTTTATTGGGGCGGTCCTGGATGCGACATCGGCCAAGGTCCCCTTCCACCAGACAGGTTTGTGACCCTAAGGGAGCTTAGCACAGTCACAAGGTTCCCCGTGACCACAGCCAGAGTGTGCCTCCAGCTCCTGGGTCACACATCGGCATGCACATATGTGGTTCACCAGACTCAGGATGAGGCCCCTCCAGCTCTGGTTGGCTTCAGTTTTCTCCCAGTCCAGAAACAGGATGGACAAAGTATCAGAGGGGTAGCCGTGTTAGTCTGGATCTGTAAAAGCAGCAGAGTCCTGTGGCACCTTATAGACTAACAGACGTATTGGAGCATGAGCTTTCGTGGATGAATACCCACAGTCCTCACTGTGCCCGAACCGGTGATCACCTCCCTACAATGGTGGTTCTCCCCAGGGAACATGCTTTACAGGGTCCCGTTCAGGGGCAGGGCCCCATCAGTGGAGCTGGTGTCTGACCCATCGGACCTGGAGTGGGGAGCCCATATGGAGAACGTTCAGACCCAAAGTCTGTGGTCTGCACAGGACCTTGCCCTGCATATAAATGTCAAGGAGTTCAGGGCGGTCTGTCTGGCATGCGTGGCCTTCCGCTGGCACCTGGAGGGCAGAGTGGTCAGGGTCCTCACAGAGAACACAGCCTCGATGTTCTACATCAACAGGCAAGGCAGGGCCCACTCCTCTGCCCTCTGCCAGGAAGCCCTCAGGCTGTGGGACTTCTGTATAGCCCATGATATTTGCCTACAAACCCACCACTTACTGGGCGCCTGGAACTTGTGGGCGGATTGCCTGAGCCGAGACATCTCCTCTCAACACGAGTGGTTGCTACACCCAGTGGTGGTGCACAGGATTTTCCAAAAGTGGGGTACTCCCCAGGTGGACCTTTTCGTGACACAGCAGAACCAGCGGTGTCCCCGCTTCTGCCCCAAGTGGGGATTGGGCACAGGCGCCATCTCTGATGCCTTCCTCCTATCCTGGTCGGGCCAGCTTCTCTATGCCTTCCCCCAATCCTGCTGATCAGCAAGGTCTTGGAGAAGATAAAAACGGACAGGGCCTGGGTCCTCCTGATCTCCCAGCATGGCCCAGGCAACATTAGTACGGGACTCTCATGAGCCTGGCAGTTGCCCCGCCGTGGCTGTTACCATCCCGCCCAGACCTGTTCTCCCAGGGCCAGACCCGCCTCATACACCCCAACCTAGCGGCACTCCACCTCATGGCATAGCTTCTCAATGGTTAGGCCAGGAGGACTTGCTTGGAAGGGGTTCAGCGCGTCCTCCTGGAAAGCAGATGGCCCTCCACATGTCAGGCCTACCTGGCAAAGTGGTCTCAGTTTTCCCAGTGGGCAGCTGATCCAGCTCATTTTAGACTATCTCCTTCACCTTAGAGCCCAGGGCCTAGTGCTCTCGTCCGTCAAGGTGCACTTGGCGGCCACGTCGGTCTTCCATGCTATGACTGGCCAAATCCTTAAGGGATTGGATCGTCTTTTCCCATGTTAGGCCCCCAGTCCCACAGTGGGACCTGAACTTGGTGCTGGCCCGGTTGACGGGTCCCCTGTTTGAGCTGCTAGCTACATGTTCCTGGTCACACCTCTCGTGGAAGGTAGCCTTCCTGCTGACGATCATGTCAGCTAGACAGGTCTTGGAGCTCAGGGCCCTGTCCTCCGAGCTCCCATACACGGTGTTCCACAAAGATAAGGTCCAACTCCGACCGCATCTTTCGTTCCTCCCCAAGGTGGTCTCCACCTACCACATGGGTCAGGACATCTTCCTGCCGGTGCTCTGTCCGAAGCCCCATACATCCAATGAGGAGCGCCGCCTCCACATGCTGGATGTGAGGCAGGCTTTGGCCTTTTACTTGGAACATACAAAGCCGTTCAGTAAGTCCTCACAGCTGTTCATCGCCTTGGCCGAACGCATGAGAGGTCGGCCGATCTCCACGCAGTGGCTCTCCAACTGGATCACTTCATGTATTTGTACCTATTACAACCTGGCAGGAGTCCCCCCGCCGCCGATTGTGAGGGCACACTCAACTAGGGTGCAGGCCTCGTCAGCTGCCTATTTAGCCCATGTCCCTATTCACGACATTTGTAGGGCTGCCACATGGTCTTCGGTTCACATGTTCACCTCGCATTAGGCGATCGTCTCCCAAACCAGAGAGGATGCCGGGTTCAGCCGAGCTGTACTCTGTCCCGAGAGTCTGTGAAGTCCTACCCACCTCCAACAGATATAGCTTGGAATCACCTATTGTGGAATGCACATGAGCAATCACTCGAAGAAGAAAAGGCAGTTACCTTTTCCGTAACTGATGTTCTTCAAGATGTGTTGCTCATGTCCATTCCATATTCCGCCCTCCTTCCCCTCTGTCAGAGTTGTCTGGCAAGAAGAAACTGAGGGTAGGGGGAGCACGCAGCTCCCCTTATACCGCACCATAGCAGCACCACTCCAGGGGTCGCTAGGGGTGCTCCCCTATGGGTACTGCTAGGGGAAAAACTTCCAGCACCATTGCGCGTGGCGAGCACGCACACCAATTGTGGAACGGACATGAGCAACACATCTCGAAAAACACCAGTTACGGAAAAGGTAACTGTCTTTTTTCAATTGAGAAATTACAGATATGGTCTAATTTCGTACTACATATGCAACGAGGAGGCCGGTGGCATCTTAAAGACTAACTGATTTATTTGGGCATAAGTTTTTGTGGGTTAAAAAAAACCCCACTTCTTCAGATGCATGGAGTGAAAATTACAGATACAGGCATAAATATACTGGCACATGAAGAGAAGGGAGTTACCTTACAATTGGAGAGCGAGTGTTAACAAGGCCAATTCAGTCAGGGTGGATGTGGTCCACTCCCAATAATTGAGGAGGAGGTGTCAATACCAAGAGAGGGAAAATTGCTTTTGTAGTGAGCCCAGTCCCTATTCAAGCCCAAATTAATGGTGTCAAGTTTGCAAATGAATTGTAGCTCAGCAGTTTCTCTTTGAAGTCTGTTTCTGAATTTTTTTTTTGTTGATGTATGGCTACTTTTAAATGTTATTGAATGTCCAGGGAGATTGAAGTGTTCTCCTGCTGACTTTTATATGCTACCATTCCTGATGTGTGATTTGTGTCCATTTATTCTTTTACGTAGAGACTGTCCAGTTTGGCCAATGTACATGGCAGAGGGGCATTTCTGGTACATGATGGCATATATCATATTAGTAGATGTGCAGGTGAATGAGCCCCTGATGGTGTGGCTGATGTGTTTGGGTCCTCTGATGGTGTGGCTAGAGTAGATATGGGGACAGAGTAGGCAACGGGGTTTGTTACAGGGATTGGTTCCTGGGTTAGTGTTTCTGTGGTGTGGTGTGTAGTTGCTGATGAATATTTGCTTCAGGCTGGGGGGCTGTCTGTAAGCGAGGTCTGGCCTGCCTCCCAAGGTCTGTGAGACTGAGGGATCGTTTTCCAGGATAGGTTGTAGATCGTTGATGATGTGCTGGAGAGGTTTTAGATGGGAGGCTGTACATGATGGCTGGTGGTGTTCTGTTATTTTCCTTGTTGGGCCTGTCCCATAGTAGGTGACTTCTGGGTACCCATCTCACTCTGACAATCTTTTTCCTCAATTCCCCAGGTGGGTATTGTAGTTCTAAGAATGCTTGATAAAGATCTTGTAGGTGTTTGTCTCTGTCTGAGGGATTGTAGCAAATGTGGTTGTATCTTAGGGCTTGGCTGTAGACAATGGATCATGTGATGTGTCCTAGATGGAAGCTGGAGGCATGTAGGTAAGTTTAGGGGTTAGTAGGTTTCCAGTGTAGGGTGGTGTTTATGTGACAGTCACTTATTTGCACTGTAGTGTCCAGGAAGTGGATCTCTTGTGTGGACTGGTCCAGGCTGTGGTGTGGAAATTGTTGAAATCCAGGTGGAATTCTTCAAGGGCCTCCTTCCCGTGGGTCCATATGATGATGTCATCAATGTGGCGCAAGTAGAGGAGGGGCACTAGGGGATGAGAGCTGAGGAAGTGTTGTTCTAAGTCAGCCATAAAAATGTTGGCATGCTGTGGGGCCATGCGGGTACCCATAGCGGTGCGCTGACTTGAAGTTGTCCCCAAATCTGAAATGGTTGTGGGTGAGGACAAAGTCACAAAGCTCAGCCACTGGGTGCACCATGGCCTCATCAGGGATACTGTTCCTGACAGCTTGTAGTCCATCCTTGTGTGGAATATTGGTGTAAAGAGCTTCTACATCCATGGTGGCCAGGATGGCGTTTTCAGGAAGACCACAATGCATTGTCATTTCCTCAGGAAGTCGGTGGTGTCTTGAAGATAGCTAGAGTGCTGGTAGCGTAGGGTCTGAGGAGAGAGCCCATATAGCCAGATAATCCTGCTGTAAGAGTGCCAATACCTGAGATGATGGGGTATCCAGGGTTTCCAGGTTTATGGATCTTGGGTAGCAGATAGAATACCCCTGGTCTGGGTTCTAGGTGTGTGTCTGTGTAGATTTGTTCCCGTGCTATAGCAGGGAGTTTCTTGAGCAGATGGTGTCGTTTATTTTGGTCTTCCTCAATGGGATCAAAGGATAGTGGCCTATAGAATGTGGTGTTGGAGAGTTGCCTGGCAGCCTCCTGTTCATAATCTGACCTGTTCATGGTGACTACAGCACCTCCTTTGTCAGCCCCTTTTGATTATAATGTCAGAGTTGTTTCTGAGGCTGCGGATGGTGTTGCGTTCTGTACAGCTGAGGTTATGGGGCAAGTGATGCTGTTTGGGAGTGGACCACATCCACCCTGACTGAATTGGCCTTGTCAACACTGGTTCTCCACTTGTAAGGTAACTCCCTTCTCTTCATGTGCCAGTATATTTATGCCTGTATCTGTAATTTTCACTCCAGTCATCTGAAGAAGTGGGTTTTTTACCCATGAAAGCTTAGGCCCACACAAATCGGTTAGTCTTTAAGATGCCACCGGACTCCTCGTTGTTTTTGCGGACACAGACTAACTCGGCTACCCCTCTAATACTACATATGAAGTAGCTTAAAGTGGCCACTTGAGGGCACCAAGTCTGCAGTTTCAGTAACTGGAACAATGTGAACACATTAATATGACTACTAGAATGTTACTCTGATTATTTAAAATCAGACTGGGCAATCTCCTGGAGGATATCCCATAGTGCACTGGCCTCCAGGGGTCACAAGGCTGCTGCTTAATAGGGCTTCCCTAATCTTTGCTCTCCTGTGGCAGACTGCATTTAGCCTGGCCTTGGGAGAGGGCAGAATAAGATTTTAATTTAGCACCTGGTGGGTCTTGCTCTATCCCAGGAAGTGAACTATGCTGAGATTCATGAGGGGCAGATCTCACAGCCTGCATCCTCAGCTCTAGTGCTCCTTAACAGCCTGATTGCCCTTACCAAAACCCTGTCAGGCCATCTCCAATTGCGATCCACTTCCCGCATCTCGCCAACAGCTCTCCCTCCACTTCGAAGGGGGCTTTGAAAACCGTTCTTCCCCAGTAGTAGTTATGCAGGGCAGTGGTTCTTGTCAGGACCTCGTAAGCAGGGGAAATGACTCATCACTGGAGTCCCTACCCCAATCAGCTGCTGGACTTTGGCCACGTCCCTAATCAGCTGCTGGGACTGCTGTCCAGATGCCTTCCTGAGCTAAGTTCTTAAGGCCAAGTTCTAAAGAGACTCTTAAGGGAGCTACCTGTAAATTACATCACATGACCTAATTAGATTCAACCACTTAGAGATGATGTCATATCTCTGTGATTGGCACCCTCTAAGTCAGTGGATCTAAGTCAGGGGTACGTATGTCCCTGGGGCTACTCAAAGGTCTTCCAGGGGGTATATCAACTCCTCTAGATATTTGCCTAGTTTTACAAGAGGCTACATAAAAAGCGCTAATGGAATCAGTACAAACTAAAATTTCATACAATGACTTGTTTCTACTGTTATATATAGTATACACTGAAATGTAATACAATATTTATATTCCAGCTGATTTATTTTATTGTGTAGCGGGGTGGACCCCGCTCCGGCCCGGAGGGGTTTAAAAAGTGGCCTGGCAGGGCTTGAGAAGACAGCCTTTAGCCTGGGCTGATTGGGGAAGTGGCTGCAGGTGAGGCCACGCCCCAAACTGAGCCACAGGCCTTATAAAAAGGCCAGGGAAGCCAGAAGCCAGACAGTCTCTCTCTGGCTATAGAGAGAGATGGGCCTGGCTGTTTAGGAGCTGGAGACTGGATACCTGAGTGAAGCAGGGCTGGGGAAGGCTGAGGAGCTGGGGAGCTCCAGCCTGGAAAGCCCCACGCTGCGGCCTAGCAGTGGGCCAACTGGTACTGGGGGTTGCAGAGGGCAGCCCGGGGTAGGCCAAAGCAGCAGGTCCAAACCCCTTTGCCTGTGATGAGTAGGCTGATACTGCAGTCTGCCCCAGAAGGTGGGGCTAGACAATGACTGTCAGTAGCCAATACTGAGGCAAGGTGGGGATAGAGGGTGAGGGTTCCCTGAGGAGGGGAGACCCTAAGAGAAAGGGGTTACTGCTAGGGGGCAGCACCCCATGTAAAAGGGCACCGGGTCCAGGGAGGGACACGGGGGCCTGAAGACAGGTGGATCACCGGCCTGCAGAGGGCGCTCCGAACGCTGGAACAGAGCTAATTCCCCAGAGCAACCAGCAGGAGGCGCCGCAGGGGTGAGTCCAACCCGTTACAATAATTATATTGTAAAAATGAGGCAGTAAGCAATTTTTCAGTAACAGCTTGCTGTTTTGTATTTTTGTCTGATTTTGTAAGCAAGTAGTTTTTAAGTGAGGTGAAACTTGCGGGTATTTAAGACAAATCAGACTCCTGAAAGGGGTACAGTAGTCTGGAAAGGTTGAGAGCCACTGCTCTAAATTTTATTTTGCTGCCCATTACCATAGTATCTGAGTACCTTCCATGTAAATCAATAGCAAAGTCCCTAGTGGAGTTTAGGGAGTCTCTAGCATTTCTCCCTTGATGAGGTCAGCAGCCTTCTCGTTGGGGGTAGGTTGTTTTTAGGGTTGGGAGGGGTTTGGAAATAAAAAGGATGTTTGACTTGTGAGTGTCACTTATGGTGAAAGGCTGTCTCAAAGAGGAAGGCTTGGCAGCATTTCCTGAAGCTGGTCAGACTCTGGATTAACCTGATCTCTTGTGGAAATTGTCCCATTGTTGTGTCTCCTTGACTGAGAAAGCTTTGGTCTCAGCTTTCAGATGCTTTGTGTGATGCATTGCCCCAGGGGAGCAGACAGATAATAGATCTAAATTCTGTCTTTAATGTAGCTGGGGCTTGATCCATTAATTGCTTTGAAGCTCAGGACCAAGGCTTAAACCGGCATTGGAAGCTGATTAGGAGCCATGGAGGGACTTGAACACAGGCCTGATGCTCTCAGCAGCCTCAGCCATGGAGAAGGTAGGCAGCTATGTTCTGTACCGATTGGAGTCTGTTCATCATCGGTCTCAAGTAGATATTGTGGGTATAGTATAGATCCCTTGGAACCCTGCAGGTGAGGGCCTTCCGAGAGCAGGTGTGGTTACCCATCACCACTGTGGGCACTGCTGGAGAGAAATGAATGGAACTGTTGTAGAGCTGGGCCATGCACTCGCTGTGTCTTGAGGTGGGTGAGTAGTACCCTGTGGTCAAGTCTGCAGAGAGGCCCAGCAGCGTGAGCACAGGGATCTTACCTGTGTCCATGGCCCTGAGCAGATTCTTAGTGCCACTACAGCTGTCTCTGTGCAGTGCCTGGTCTGGGCCCTGATTGTTAGGCATCCAGGATGTTGGCTAATGTCACGTTGTTGTAGGAGCTTGGTGGTTACTTGCAGTCCAACTCGCATGCCAAGGAATGGGCATTAGGGGATGGAGTGGGAACAAACCATTAACGTGTGAGGTAGGTAATGGTTAGTTTCTTTCCCTGCTACAATCTCTACAGGCCCCTCTGCACAAGTAGCACCAACTTACGCTCAGACTGATGGTGTGTGTTTATGCCCACACATCTACAATGCGATTCTTTCCTGCCCTGAGTGCTGCTGTGCAGCCATCAGGTCACTGCTAGCTTTTGGCAGAGTGCCCTTTCTTTGCCCGTGCTCTGCCTGTTTTACCTTTTACTCCTGAGAGCAAGGAGGTAGGCATGCAGTGGGCCTGAAACTTCAGCCAAAGTGTGGGGGGCTCAGACTCCCTTAACCTGGCTCACTTCGCCTTCAGTGGAGCATGTCAGATTCAAAACTTGCTGCACACTGTAATAGGACAAGCAGCCTCAAGGTATTTGTTTAGCCAGTGCAGCGATGTTGTGTAGGTCAAACATCAATAAACAGGTGAGTCAGTTTTACATGGTGATCGGCCCAGCTTCAGCAGCTTATCTCAGTGCTGGAGGAGGAGAATTCCATTAGTCTATTCAATGGGGAGCATGAGAAAATGCTGTGGGTACGCTGCATCTTACACTTGGACCATTAATAGTCAAAGTGTATTAAGACCATGGCATTTAAGAACATCTGGATGAATACGGTCTCTTGTAGCAAATCCTCGGATTGAGGGAAGCATCTTTTGTGTGCCTGTTGTGACAAGTGGGGCCCAGCAGGCCTGTGCTGATTTCTTGAGAGTTCTGTCAGTAAGTGAATGAAAGGTAAACATGCTATCGCTGACTCTTGTAACAAAATAGCAGCATAAACAATGAGAAGGAAAGGTGTTTCCACTATTTAGGCAAGCTCAGATCTGGCACGAACACAGAAGGGTTTTACCTTGTTAATTTTCAGAGTAGCAGCCGTGTTAGTCTGTATCCGCAAAAAGAACAGGAGTACTGTGGCACCTTAGAGACTAACAAATTTATTTCAGCATGAGCTTTCGTGAGCTACAGCTCACTTTTTTTTTGACATAGGTCTTTCCAGGGGCTCGTAAGCAAATCAAAATTTTCTATCTCCCAGCTCACCTGTGCAAAACCTATCGGAGCCTGCAGTGATGGGGATCGCCCTGGATTTCCACCCCCTGGGAAGGGAAGGCTCACTTGCTGCCATATTTATGCCAAGGCAACATCTAAGGCAAATGTATAGTATGAGCCAGTTGTCTCCGCTGCTGTGCCAGTGGAATAGGATTGGAACAGCAAAGCATTCCGATGAGATTCTTCAGATGGGTGCTACCCCAGTCAGCCTGTTCACTTCCCACAGAATCTAAAAAATTAGATTTTTTTTTTTGCTGCAGGCAAAGGGAGAATCCATGCCCTAAATGACATCTTGCGGCATTGGAAGCATTCAGGTTCAGACAGGAAGAATCAGGCTTCTAGGTGTCCTGTTCATCAGCTGCTGAGACTGTCTGATGAAACCAGGAGATGGGGGAAAGCTGACTGCTGCAGAGGAGCATGTGGATCGGACAGAGAGCTCTCTTAGAGGAGAGTCTATTGATAGAGATTCTCTAGGTTATAGTCAGGAGCAGAGGATGGAAGAGGCTAATGTAAGGGCCAGATCAGATGAGAAACATTCAAATAAGTATCGGACACATCAGAAAAGGGCAGACAAATAAACAGTGACAAGTTTTTAAAGTACTTGTACACAAATGCTAGAAGTCTAAATAATAAGATGGGTGAACTAGAGTGCCTTGTGATAAAGGAGGATATTGATATAATAGGCATCACAGAAACCTGGTGCACTGAGGACAATCAAGGGGACACAATCATTCAGGGGTACAAAATATATCGGAAGGATAGAACAGGTCGTGCGGGAGCTGGGGGGTGGGGGAGTGGCACTATATGTGAAAGAAAATGTAGAATCAAATGAAGTAAAAATCTTAAGTGAATCCACATGTTCCATAGAATCTCTATGGATAGTAATTTCATGATCTAATAAGAACATAACATTAGGGATCTATTATCAACCACCTGACCAGGACAGTGATAGTGATGATGAAATGCTAAGGGAAATTAGAGAGGCTATCAAAATTAAGAACTCAATAATAGTGGGAAATTTCAATTATCCCCATATTGACTGGGAACATGTCACCTCAGGCCAAAATGCAGAGACAAAATTTCTCGATACTTTAAATGACTGCTTCTTGGAGCAGCTAGTACGGGAACCCGCAAGGGGAGAGGCAACTCTCGATTTAGTCCTGAGTGGAGCACAGGAGCTGGTCCAAGAGGTGACTTTAACAGGACTGCTTGGAAACAGTGACCATAATATAATAACGTTTATCATCCCTGTGGTGGGAAGAACATCTCAACAGCCCAACACTGTGGCATTTAATTTAAAAAAGGGGAACTATGGAAAAATGAGGGGGTTAGTTAAACAGAAATTAAAAGGTACAGTGACTAAAGTGAAATCCCTGCAAGCTGCATGGACGCTTTTTAAAGACACCATAATAAAGGCCCAACTTAAATGTATACCCCAAATTAAGAAACACAGTAAAAGAACTAAAAAAGAGCCACCGTGGCTTAACAACCATGTAAAAGAAGCAGTGAAAGATAAAAAGGCATCTTTTAAAAAGTGGAAGTCAAATCCTAGTGAGGTAAATAGAAAGGAGCATAAACACTGCCAAATTAAGTGTAAAAATGTAATAAGAAAAGCCAAAGAGGAGTTTGAAGAATGGCTAGCCAAAAACTCCAAAGGTAATAACAAAATGTTTTTTAAGTACATCAGAAGCAGGAAGCCTGCTAAACAACCAGTGGGGCCCCTTGACGATCGAGATACAAAAGGAGTGCTTAAGACGATAAAGTCATTGCAGAGAAACTAAACAAATTCTTTGCTTCAGTCTTCACAGCTGAGGATGTTAGGGAGATTCCCAAACCTGAGCCAGCTTTTGTAGGTGACAAATCTGAGGAACTGTCACAGATTGAAGTGTCACTAGAGGAGGTTTTGGAATTAATTGATAAACTTAACATTAACAAGTCACCGGGACCAGATGGCATTCACCCAAGAGTTCTGAAAGAACTCAAATGTGAAGTTGCGGAACTATTAACTAAGGTTTGTAACCTGCCCTTTAAATCGGCTTCTGTACCCAGTGACTGGAAGATAGCTAATGTAATGCCAATATTTAAAAAGGGCTCTAGAGGTGATCCTGGCAATTGCAGACCGGTAAGTCTAATGTCAGTACCGGGCAAATTAGTTGAAACAATAGTAAAGAATAAAATTGTCAGACACCTAGAAGAACATAAATTGTTGGGCAAAAGTCAACATGGTTTCTGTAAAGGGAAATCGTGTCTTACTAATCTATTAGAGTTCTTTGAAGGGGTCAACAAACATGTGAACAAGGGGGATCCAGTGGACATAGTATACTTAGATTTCCAGAAAGCCTTTGACAAGGTTCCTCACCAAAGGCTCTTACGTAAATTAAGTTGTCTTGGGATAAAAGGGAAGGTCCTTTCATGGATTGAGAACTGATTAAAAGACAGGGAACAAAGGGTAGGAATAAATGGTAAATTCTCAGAATGGAGAGGGGTAACTAGTGGTATTCCCCAAGGGTCAGTCCGAGGACCAATCCTATTCAACTTATTCATAAATGATCTGGAGAAAGGGGTAAAAAGTGAGGTGGCAAAGTTTGCAGATGATACTAAACTGCTCAAGATAGATAAGACCAAAGCAGACTGTGAAGAACTTCAAAAAGATCTCACAAAACGAAGTGATTTGGCAACAAAATGGCAAATGAAATTTAATATGGATAAATGTAAAGTAATGTACATTGGAAAAAAATAACCCCAACTATACATAGAATATGATGGGGGCTAATTTAGTTACAACGAATCAGGAAAAAGATCTTGGAGTCATCGTGGATAGTTCTCTGAAGACGTCCATGCAGTGTGCAGAGGCAGTCAAAAAAGCAAACAGGATGTTAGGAATCATTAAAAAGGGGATAGAGAATAAGACGGAGAATATCTTATTGCCCTTATATAAATCGATGGTAGGCCCACATCTCGAATACTGTGTACAGATGTGGTCTCCTCATCTCAAGATATACTGGCACTAGAAAAGGTTCAGAGAAGGGCAACTAAAACGATTAGGGGTTTGGAACAGGTACCATATGAGGAGAGATTAAAAAGGCTAGGACTTTTCAGCTTGGAAAAGAGGAGACTAAGGGGGGATATGATAGAGGTATATAAAATCATGAGTGATGTGGAGAAAGTAGATAAGGAAAAATTATTTACTTATTCCCATAATACAAGAACTAGGGACCACCAAATGAAATTAATGGGCAGCAGGTTTAAAACAAATAAAAGGAAGTTCTTCTTCACACAGAGCACAGTCAATTTGTGCAACTCCTTACCTGAGGAGGTTGTGAAGGCTAGGACTATAACAGGGTTTAAAAGAGAACTGGATAAATTCAAGGAGGTTAAGTCCATTAATGGCTATTAGCCAAGATGGGTAAGGAATGGTGTCCCTAGCCTCTGTTTGTCAGAGGATGGAGATGGATGGCAGGAGAGAGATAACTTGATCATTACCTGTTAGATTCACTCCCTCTGGGGCACCTGGCATTGGCCACTGTCGGTAGACAGGATACTGGGCTAGATGGACCTTTGGTCTGACCCAGTATGGCCGTTCTTATGAAGACCCCCTACCTCTCCACAGTCATCAGGGAGATCAAGCCATAGAGGGCAATTCTGAGCACCCTTACTGTCCCTGGTTCTTTGGTTCGAAAAGTCCCTCCACTGTTACAAGAAGACACAGTAAGTTCAGATCATCTCTTTTCTTCTACCCTTAGCTAAACAGCATGAAACCCTTTCTCCTACTACACATGCTCATGCAATGGAGGTGGTTTTAAATGCACCCTCATATAAATTGCTACCTCCCAGTCATAGATAAATTGATTCGAAGGCCAGAAGGGACCACTGTGATCATCTAGTCTGACCTCCTGCATAGCACAGGCCAGCAGGTCATTTAGAAAAGCAACAATCTTGATTTAAAAATCATCAGTGATGGAGAATTCGCCATGACCATTGGCAGGGCTGGCTCCAGGCACCAGCGTTCCAAGCAGGTGCTTGGGGCGGCAATCTGCAAGGGGCGGCAGTCCCTGTGTTTTTGCCTCCAAGCAGCGCGCCGAATTGCCGCTGCGGATGGCGTGGGCAGTCTGTGTGCTGTTAGGGTGGCACGCACGTTTCCACAGCGGTGGCAATTTGGCGGCAGCTTCTATGTTCTAAGACAGAAGCTGCCGCCGAATTTCCGCCGCCGCAGAAACGTGCATGCTGTCCTAATGGCACACGGACTGCCCCCGCCATCAGCGGCGGCAATTTGGCGTGCTGCTTGGGACGGCAAAAACAGTAGAGCCGGCCCAGACCATTGGTAAGTTGTTCCAATGGTTATTTACTCTGACCATTAAAAGTTTATACTTGTTTCCAGTCTGAATGTCTAGCTTCAACTTCTAGCCATTGGATGGTATTAGACCTTTCTCTGCTAGACTGGAGAGCCCATTATAATACCTGTGTAGGTATCTATAGACTTGTGTAATCAGTCATCCCTCAACCTTCTCTTTGTTCAGCTAAATAGATTGAGCTCCTTGCATCTATCACTATAAGTCAGGTTTTCTGATTCTTTAGTCATTCTCATGGCTCTTCTTTGAACCCTCTCCAATATATCAATATCCTTCTTGAATTGTGAGCACCAGACCTGGACACAGGATTCCAGCAGTAGTCGCACAGGTGCCAAATACAGAGGTAAAATAACATCTTTGCTCCTACTCAAGATTTCCCTATTGATGCATCCCAGGATTGCAGTAGCTCTTTTGGCCACAGCATCACAGTGGGAGCTCATGTTCAGTTCATTATCTATCACAACCCCCAAATCCTTTTCAGAGTACCTGCTTCCCAGGATAGTTCCCCATCCTGTAAGTATGGTCTGCATTCTTTGTTCCTAGATGTACACATTTGCATTTAGCTGCATTAAAACACATTGCTTGATAAACTGGGTACAAGCAAACAATCTAGAAGATTGCTGTGAATCAGTGACCTGTCCTCTTCATTATTTACCACTCTCCCCAATTTTCATGTATTCTGCAAACTTTATCAGTGATGATTTTGTTTTCTTCCAGGTCATTGATAAAGATGTAAATGGCGTAGAGCCAAGAACCAGTCCCTGCAACACACCACTGAAAACTCACTCATTTCATGTTTTCTCATTTAGTTCTATTTTGAGACCTATCACTTATTAAATGGTTTAAAAATTGGCTATGTGCCACGTTATTTTTATACCTTTTTCATTTTTTAATCAAAATGCCTTGCAATACCAAGTCAAACGCCTTACAGAAGTCTATTATGGCAGCACTATTACCTTTATCAACCAAACTTGTAATCTCATAAAAAAAAATCAAGTTAGTTTGACAGGATCTATCTTCCATAAACCCATGTTGATATGCATTAATTACATTATCCTCCTTTAGTTCTTTAGTAGTTGAGTCACGAATCAGCCACTCCATTATCTTGCCTACTATCAATGTCAGACCAGCAGGCCTATAATTACCAGGGTTATCCCTGTTTACCCTTTTTAAAAATTGGCACATTAGCTTTCTTACAGTCTTCTGGAACTTCCCCAGTGCTCCAAGACTTACTGAAAATCAACATTAATGGTCCAGCAAGCTCCTCAGCCAGCTCTTTTAAAACTTATGGATGCAAGGTATCTGGACCTGCCGATTTTAAAAATGTCTGACTTTGGTAACTTCTGCTTAACATCCTCCAGAGATGCTAGTTCTTCTTCGAGTGATTGCTCCTATGCATTCCAATGTAGGTGTGCGCGCCGCGCGTGCACGGCTTCTCCGGAACATTTTTACCCTAGCAACTCCGGCGGGCCGGCTGGCGCCCCCTGGAGTGGCGCCGCCATGGCGCTGGATATATACCCCAGCCGGCCCGTCCGCTCCTCAGTTCCTTCTTACCGCCCGTGACGGCCAGTTGGAACAGTGGAGTGCTCCCTTACCTCCACAGCCCTAGCGTTTCTCCATCTCTTACTGTATATAGTTCGTTAGTTAGTTTGATAGTTGTATAGTTATAGTTAGATAGGTATAGTAGTGTAAATAGGGAATTAGAGGGGTTAACCCTCTTCTTCCGCACCCGGTGCGGGCTTATGCCCAGGGCACCGGGATTCAAGCCCTGCGTGGCTTGCCAGTGGCACATGCCGGTGAGTGACCCGCACGACTTGTGCCTTCGCTGCCTTGGGGAGGCGCACAGAACAGATAAGTGCCCGATCTGCGTGGCCTTCAAGCCCCGGACGAGAAAGGAGCGGGACTCGCGCCTTAAACAGTTGCTAATGGAGGCTTCGCTCCAGCCTCCGGCGCCAACTCCATCGGCGCCGAAGCCCTCCTCGGCGGGCAGCGCACCGGCAGCACTGAGCCGCTCTGGGGCCGAGCCTCCTCGGCACCCGGCACCGAAGTCCCGGCACCGCTCCCTCTCCCCAGGAAGGAAGCACAAGGTGCCGAAGGCGGCCTCTTCCAAACATCCGCAGAGACCGCTAGCCCAGCCGCCTCCGACACAAGCGGTACAGGCTGAGGCAGTGCACAGGCAGTGCACGGCGCCGTCGACTCCGGCGCCGCAAGGGCCGTCGAGTCCGGCACCACCCAGCTCCCCGGTACCCGCCGAGGTAGAGCTGCGGATCCCGTCCACGCCGGAGGCGTTTGCGACGGCGAGGGAGCTAATCGAGCTCGCGGACGCTCCAAGCCCCCGGCCCCCGGCACCGCCGGTGTGGGCACTCAAGTCAGTGGGCAAACCGATGATGATGCGGCCTCCTTCCCCTGACAAGCGAGACGGACGCTCCAGGATTCGGTCTCAATCCCGGTCCCACTCTCGGAGGTGGTCCCGATCCAGAGGTCGTTCAACATCGCGGCGCCGCTCCCCGTCTCGGCACCGGTCGCAGTCCCGGCACCGCTCGCATTCGCGACGCCGGTCGTACTCCCGGCGACGATCCCGGTCACCGGCATGGCAAGAGGTCCGGCTCCAGCGACCGCTTTCGGCACCGAGATTCCCGGAGCCACTCCCGGCACCGCCGATCGCCGTCGAGGTCCAGCTCCCGGTACCGCGCCGCACGCAGGTCCCGCTCTCCGCTTAGGTCACGTGATGACCGCCGCCGACCTTCAACGCCTGCTAGACACCTGACGCAGGTTTCGGTTGGGCATTCGGGATCCGCCTCGGCTCCTCCCTGGCCCTCGCATGAACCCTCCATCGCTTCCCCTGAGGGCAGCGCAGTGGACTTCAGGGCAGCGTCCCAAGGACGGGACCTTGGACCCCAACACTGGGGATATTGGGTTCCCTGGGCCCAACATGAGCAAGGCCCTCCCCTGCAGCTGAGACAGGCGCCTACGGGCCGCTCAGCGCCGGAGGCGACGGTTAGCAAGCCCCCCCCGTCTCCACAGGAACAGGCTGGCTCGCCACCAGGCCCGGCACCGGGGCCGGAGTCCGTGGCTCCTGACCGCCCAGGAGCGGACCAGACATCCGAGGAGGTGCTGCCGGGCCGCTCCTCGTCCTCCTCTCCTGACGAGGCGGTGGCAGGGGCATCAACATCTGAACCCCCGCCTATTGACCTCAAGGCGCATCAGGACCTTCTCCGCCGTGTGGCAAAGGCCATGAACCTGCCCGTTGAGGAGGTCACGGAGGACGATGACCCTATAACGGACGTTGTGGGTTCGGACGCCCCAGTGTGAGTAGCATTACCCTTTATCCGCACTATTCAGCGGAACAATACGACAATCTGGCAGTCGCCCTCCTCAGTCCCCCCCACGGCGCAAGGGGTAGAAAGAAAATACTCTGTCCCGCCCAAGGGGTACGAGTACTTCTATGTGCACCCCTCCCCGGACTCTTTAGTAGTCCAGTCGGTAAATGACCGGGAGAGGCATGGCCAGCCAGCCGCTGCACCAAAATCAAAGGAGTCGCGGCGCATGGACCTGTTGGGGCGAAAAATCTATTCGGCAGGTGGCCTTCAGCTCCGCATAGCAAACCAGATGGCGCTCCTGTCCCGGTACACTTTCAACATCTTGGGGTGCCTGGGAAAATTTTTGGAGCTGACGCCGCAAGACTCCCGCCGGGAATTCTCGGCGCTCCTGGACGAGGGCAGGACGGCCTCCAGGACCCTAATTCGGGCAGCCTTGGACTCCGCTGATTCAGGAGACAGAACTATGGCGTCCGGAATAACCATGCGGCGCATTGCCTGGCTGCAATCCTCCACCTTGCCGCCGGAGGTACAATACACCCTCCAGGACCTCCCCTTTGAGACACAGGGTCTTTTTTCAGAAAAGACAGACACAAGAATTCAGACCCTGAAGGATGGGAGGGTTGCTATTCGTACTTTGGGCATGCACATGCCGGCCACCCAGAGACGATCGTTCCGGCAACAGCCCTACCGACCCTTCCCACAGGCCAGGTCTCGGCCATTTAATAATCGCCGAGCGGCCCCCTTCCGCCGCAGACCATCGGGAGGTCGGCGTAACCAGGCCCAGAGCTCCTCCAAGGCTTCTCAAGGCCCAAAACCGGCCTTTTGATGGGACGCCCAAGGACGGCCCACCACTCTCCCCCCCGGATCCATCCCTATTGTTTTCAAGTCGCCTTTCCCGCTTCCTCCAGGCGTGGTGTTCTATAACATCGGACAGCTAGGTCCTCAACACAGTCCAGCACGGCTACCACCTGCAGTTTATTTCGCCCCCTCCCTCCCACCCACTTTCCCCGTCCCTCTTCAGGGACCCCTCTCACGAGCAAGTCCTCTTACAAGAGGTCCAGACTCTCTTGAGCGTGGGTGCTATAGAGGAGGTGCCTCGCAGCAGGCGGGGCAGGGGATTCTATTCCAGATACTTTCTCATCCCCAAGGCGAAAGGAGGTCTTCGTCCCATCTTGGACCTCCGGGAGCTCAACAGACACCTGTGCAAGCTCAAGTTTCGTATGGTGACCCTGGGGACCATCATCCCTTCCTTGGATCCGGGAGACTGGTTTGCCGCCCTCGACATGAAGGATGCATACTTTCATGTAGCAATTTACCCCCCCCACAGACGCTTCCTGCGCTTCGTAGTCAACGAAGCTCACTACCAGTTTGCGGTTCTGCCCTTCGGCCTCTCCACCGCACCGAGGGTGTTCACCAAGTGTATGGCAGTCGTGGCCGCAGCCCTCCGCCGTCGTCGGATACATGTGTACCCGTATCTCGACGACTGGCTGATTCGCGGTTGCTCCCAAGAGCTGGTAGCGGCTCAGGTGACCGAGGTTCTGCATCTATTCCGCTCTCTAGGCCTGCTTATCAATACCGAGAAGTCCAGGCTAACTCCAGCACAAAGAGTGGAGTTCATAGGAGCGGTGCTCGACTCCAATTTAGCCAGGGCCTGCCTCCCTCGACTTCGGCACGAGACGATGGTCTCGCTCATACGGGCCCTGCAGGCCTTCCCTTCAACGACAGTGCGATCTTGCCTGCGCCTACTGGGGCACATGGCGGCGTGCACGTTCGTGACCGCGAACGCAAGGCTGCGCCTTCGCCCGTTCCAGATGTGGCTGTCATCGGTGTACCGCCCCCACCGCGACAGCATGGACATGGTGGTTACGGTGACGAAGCCCACTCTCCAGTCGCTCACCTGGTGGCTGGATCCGGAGGTTGTCTGTGCAGGGGTTCCGTTCCGCCCTCCTCGCCCGTCGGTCACCCTGACCACAGACGCCTCAGCACTCGGCTGGGGTGCTCACATAGGCGACCTGCACACCCAGGGTCTCTGGTCGGCCCAGGAGCTCTCCCTCCACATCAACGTCCGGGAGTTGAGAGCGATCCGCTTGGCGTGTCTCGCCTTTCGGACCCACCTGCAGGACCGCTCTGTAGCGGTATACACGGACAACACTACAGCAATGTTTTACGTAAACAAGCGGGCGGAGCCCGATCCTCCCCGCTCTGCAGAGAAGCGATGCTCCTATGGGACCTTTGCGTGACCCACTCGATTCGCCTCGAAGCGTTTTTTCTGCCGGGGGTGCAGAACACGTTAGCAGACCATCTCAGCAGGTCATTCGCCTCTCACGAGTGGTCCCTTCGCCCGGATGTGGCTTATACAATCTTCCAGAGGTGGGGCTTTCCCCAGATAGACCTATTCGCCTCCAGGGTCAACAGGAAGTGCACCAGATTCTGCTCGTACCAAGGTCGAGCCCCGGGCTCCCTCTCGGATGCGTTCCTCCTGTCGTGGACAGGTCCCCTCCTCTACGCGTTTCCCCCGTTTCCGCTCGTACACCGGGTGTTACTCAAGCTTCGGAGGGACAGGGCCCGCGTAATACTCGTCGCTCCGGCCTGGCCGAGACAGCACTGGTACACCCTGCTGCTCGAGCTGTCAGTTCGGGATCCCATTCCCCTTCCGTTATGGCCGGACCTCATCACTCAGGACCTCGGCAGGCTTTGTCACCCGAACCTGCAGTCGCTGCATCTTACAGCTTGGTTCCTGAGTGGTTGACCGATGCAGAGAGGGGTTGTTCGTCGGCGGTGCAACAAGTCCTGCTCGAAAGTAGAAAGCCTTCGACGCGCTCTACCTACCTCGCGAAGTGGAAACGCTTCGCGCTCTGGTGCGACCAGCGAGGTCTTAACCCATTCTTGGTCCCTATCTCGACCATCCTCGACTACCTCTGGTACCTGAAAGGTCAAGGTCTTGTGATCTCTTCCCTGAAGGTGCACCTGGTGGCTCTGTCGGCCTTTCGGCCCGCCATCGGAGGTCGGTCTGTCTTCTCTCACCCGATGGTTGCCCGCTTCCTTAAAGGTCTAGACCGTCTGTACCCGCCGGTACGTCCTCCTGCCCCGACCTGGGATTTGAACCTGGTTCTGGCCCAGATGATGGGACCGCCCTTCGAGCCCCTGGCCACGTGCTCTCTGCTTTATCTCACCTGGAAGACGGCCTTCCTCGTGGCAATTACATCCGCCAGACGAGTCTCGGAACTCCGCGCCCTGACGGCCGGACCCCCGTATACCGTCTTCCATGCGGATAAGGTGCAGCTTCGACCGCACCCGGCCTTCCTCCCCAAGGTGGTGTCGGCATTCCACCTCAACCAAGAGATCTTCCTCCCGGTCTTCTTCCCGAAGCCGCACGCCTCACCTCGTGAGCAGCAGCTCCACACCCTGGACGTCCGCAGGGCCCTCGCTTTCTACATCGACCGGACGAAGCCCTTCCGGCGTTCGACCCAGCTGTTTGTGGCAATCGCTGATCGCATGAAAGGCGAGCCAGTATCCTCGCAGCGCATTTCATCCTGGGTGACGTCATGTATACGAACGTGCTACCAGCTTGCTCACGTCCCCCCATGCCGCCTCACCGCTCATTCCACCAGAGCGCACGCTTCTTCGGCCGCCTTCCTGGCCCATGTCCCCATCCAGGACATCTGTAGGGCGGCCACCTGGTCTTCGGTACACACCTTCACTTCCCACTACGCGTTGGTGCAACAGTCTCGAGACGATGCAGCCTTTGGCTCAGCGATCCTACACTCGGCCACGTCTCACTCCGACCCCACCGCCTAGGTAAGGCTTGGGAATCACCTACATTGGAATGCATAGGAGCAATCACTCGAAGAAGAAAAGACGGTTACTCACCGTAGTAACTGTTGTTCTTCGAGATGTGTTGCTCCTATCCATTCCAGACCCGCCCTCCTTCCCCACTGTCGGAGTAGCTGGCAAGAAGGAACTGAGGAGCGGACGGGCCGGCTGGGGTATATATCCAGCGCCATGGCGGCGCCACTCCAGGGGGCACCAGCCGGCCCGCCGGAGTTGCTAGGGTAAAAATGTTCCGGAGAAGCCGTGCACGCGCGGCGCGCACACCTACATTGGAATGGATAGGAGCAACACATCTCGAAGAACAACAGTTACTACGGTGAGTAACCGTCTTTTAGATGTTAAGAGTGTTATCACCATATGATGAGACTTCATCATCTTTCCTCCCCCCCCAAATACATAACAGAAATATTGAGTAATTACCTTTTCTGCATTATTAATGATGATTTTAACATTTCCATCTAGTAAGGGACCAATGTCAAGATTCTTTTTGGTCCTAATAAATGTAAAGACTAGAGATCAAAGTGTGTTCTCTTGGTATTATACTGTGCTGAGGGGCACCGGCTGCTTTTAAAGGGGAGGCGATAAAAGTTGATGAAAGGAAAATACTGAAATATTCATTAGTTTATAAAGAGAAGTTGGATAGTCTGGCAAATCCAGACAATGGAAAACAGGAAGGGAAGAAAACTAAAAGGACAAAACTAGAGACAATTTGAAAAAATAAAAATAAGCGAAAAACATGGGGAGGAGGCTACAATAAGCAAGAGTAGAGAGAGACTGAACACACTATGGGAAAAGGAAGAGACAACAATATGGTAGGCGTGTGTGAGTTGGCAGAGTGGGGCAGGAAGCAGAAGAAAAACTCCATCATGTGGCCCGAGCAACTGGAAATGGGCAAGATCACCCCTATAGGAAAATGGGCCCCCCTCGCCCAAAGCACACAGGCAGTAGAGAGTCCCTGCTGCCCTCAGAAAGAGAACATGGCTGTTGGATGTGGACCCTGCTTGGCTTGCTGTTCTGCCCTGAAAAATGGCAGCAAAGACCTACCAGCTTGGATTTAGAGCAGTGGTTTTCAACCATTTGCGGACCTCTAACATTTTTTGAATGGAGGTGCTACCCCTTTGGAAGTCTGAGAAACAGTCTGTGGAGCCCCAGTGGTCTGTTGACCACAGGTTGAAAAATCACTGCGCTAGATACAGTGAGACGCAACAGGCTCCGTCTGCAAATAAAACATGGTTTCTTCTAACTTCCAGCCCTGAAGTCTCAAGCTGGGATCTGAGGGTCGGGTCAAGCCAGGATTCTTTGCTGCGTATGGATCTCCTGAATTCTGCCTTCTGCCCCACCCCTGCAAATCTATTTCTTCCTTTATTAGCACCTTTCTCAGTGGTTCTTCACAGGTGTGTGTGACTCCCAATCAAATTCAGTAAGATGATGCACAAGATGAAATACTGTGAATGGCTTGCCAACTACAGAACCAGTTTCTCCTCCCTTAGTTTTCACACCTCAACTGCTAGAACAGGCCCTCATCCTCCCTGATTGAACTAACCTCGTTATCTCTAGCTTGCTTCTTGCTTGCATACATATACCTGCCCCTGGAAATTTCCACTACTTGCATCCGACGAAAGCTCATGCTCCAAAATGTCTGTTAGTCTATAAGGTGCCACAGGATTCTTTGCTACTTTTTAAGAGGAAATAAATTCCAGGTGCCTCTTCCATAGCCAATACTAACTCTGCAGAAGGAATATTAGGAAAACATGAATAAGGGTATGTCTGCACGGCAAACAAAGGCCTGCGCAGTAAGTCAGAGCCCAGGTCAACTGACTCAGGGCCTTGGGTCTTGTGCTGCAGAGCTAAAAATAGCATTGTAGCTGTTCAGGCTCATGCTGGAGCCTGGGCTCTGAGATCCGGGGAGTGCAGGGGTCTCTGAGCCTGAGTATCTACACTACACTACTGTTTTTATCCCTGCAGCACAGGCCTGAGTCAGTTCCCCCAGGGCTCTGAGACTTGCTGCTGCAGGGTTTTTTTGCCATGTAGACGCACCCTTAGTCTCCCTTTTTACGACAGCTGTCGGATTTTGAAGATGACACTTGTGCATTTCTAGCTCACCCAGTTTAGAGGAAAAAAAGAGAGAGATGTTGACATGACGAGGCATTCGATGTTGCTAATGGTAGTGCATGGAATGTCTCTGGATGGGACAGATTTCAGAGTAGCAGCAAAAGACAATGGGTTGTGTACATTGGCCTATACTGTAAAGGAGCCTCTCAAAAAGGCACCTATGCTATTCATGGGTGTGTCTGTGTGCATAAAAATCTGCATTTTCTCTCACAATGTTCATTGGCATATGCAACTACCTATCTGCATGCACAATTAACCAGACAGTTTGTATATACACCTGTGGATTTGTGAGAAGTTTGGCACAGTGTATACAACTCGTTCCCCCTCTTTCCCAAAATCACTGTTATCACGTTCTGATATGGAGGCAGTTTCCAGTCTCCCCATCCTCCCACCCCAAGTTATGCAGAGTTTTATTTATCCTTTCTGGGTGGTTAAGACTCATTTTATACCCAAAAGCAGAAAATGCGTCTCTGCATTTCATTTTTCTCCAGTCATGACTGCTGTACTGCCCATCTTGGGATCCCCCTGCGCCTCCCAGTATAGCCTCACTCATTCTGCATTTGGTAACTGCTGCTTGTTTTGTATATTTGATTGCAACAGGAGATTTAGTAGCAAGACGCAGGGCTGCCCAGATGATTTAAGTGTCCTGGGGCAAAGCAATTTTGGGGGCCCCTTCCATAAAAAAAAGTTGCAATACTATAGAATACTATATTCTGGTGGGGGTCCCTGTGGGGCCTAGGGCAAATTGCCTCACTTGCCCCCACCCTCTGGGTGGCCTTGGCAAGACACTTCTGTGTAGTAATTGCTGCATTCTTTAGCATGTAGGCAGAATGAAGTCTTTCTAGGGTTAAGTCCAGTATCTTGAGCACTGCTTTTGAATAGGGTTATTTGTACTAATTTCAAGTTTTGACTTCTGGGAAATGTGGCCATGTGGGAGTGGAGTATGTGATAAATCAGACTTTTGTTTTAATGTACCAGATCATTTGGTGCTTTGTGGGGGAAAGAGTCTCTATTACTTTGATCTAGTCCTAGTAACTGGTTTCTTTTTCTGTATATTGCTTTGCAGGGAGTCTTATCTTGTTTTGGGTTTGCAGCCAGTGCAGAGAGCTTGCGATTACATAGTACCAGGGCCGGGTGAACAGTGAGGGGGGTGTTCATAAAAGCTGCTGTGATTTCTAAATAGATTTTTCACTCCGGCTGTGTTTGCATATGTATAAAAAAGGTAGCATGGGAACCGCAGTTCCCAGAGAGCTACAGTTGCACAACTCACATGCACTTGATGATGAAACTCAGTTTAATTTGGGAGGAAGGGCTTTCTGAAGGTGAGGTTGCACAGTCAGGGAAGAGGACCGAGGAGAATTCTGGTGACTATTCACACGGCTCCACTAGTGAATACCGAACACTTGAAGGATCACTTGCAGCAGGCTGTTTGCTGGCAATCCATTGCCGTAAATTTGTTCACACATGACATTTGTTGTGAAATGTAGAGCAGGGAAAATAATTGGAGTCAGATTTGTTTTGTGAGTAGATGGTTCAGATCCAAGGTAAAGAGGCAATGCCCAAGACTTCAGCCAGCAGAAGTCAGCCTCTCAGCTGACTTTAATTGAGCTGAATTGATTTACATCATCTGAAGATCTGGCCCTATGATCTCTGCAGAGTGTTGAGACTTATTTGTCCAACGGTGCATAGCATTAGTTCTCAAAATTCCAGGAGCAGGGATCGTAACGAGGTTTGGCTCGTCCACCAGCTGAGTTCTGCACGCTGGCCTCATTCAGCATTGCCTCAGGAATGCCCAGATTAGAGATGCTGTGCTATGTCCTTGGTGGGTATAAATTAGCCTAGTTCAGATCACCCTCCCTTCTTCAAGCACAGGTTGGTTGGAAGCTTGCATGAGCCTTAACAAGTGGTATTCCTTCAAAAGGCAAATAAAATGCTGCTGCTCTGTTGCAGCAGCTGCAAGGCTACTGGTATCAGGATACCAATTTACAGCAACACTTGCTGGTAGCTAGCCCACATACCAGCAGCAGTCTCCATATCCTGAAATCTGAGAGTGCGAGCAGCCCTGTCCTTTCATGGGAGCTTTGACCATCTAGCTTGGAGGAAAAGTGGAAATCTCGGCACCAGCCAGTTGAAGTGCACAGGAGCCTATACTGGCTGGACATTGTCCCCAGGAATGCAGATGAGGGGGCGTGGAAGCTAACTGGTTCCAGAGTGCTCTTCTCGTTTATTACCCACCAGCCGCATATCTGCAGAGGCAGTTGGTGTTTTCTCTGAACAAATGTTTAGTGTTTTTCTGGGCCTAGGAGCCCGAGCTTGCTTTGCTGAGAGAGATCCAATTTTCCACTACTTCTGAAGAGCTCACCAGGTTGAACAGAGCTGGCCCTACAGATGAGGTTTATTCATTTGCCTCATGACAATAGTTTTGTCCAGTCTGCTCTCTCTGAATCCAGAGAGGTTTCTGGCTGGGTTGTGCAGGTTCTGGATTCTATCATAATTAGCGTCTTCTTCTGAGGGTGGCAATTTTCATTCTTGGGCATAGCTTTCCAGCCCTCAGGACTTAACTTTAAACACCATGGTTGAAAGTCTTGGCCTGAATTCAGGCCTTTAAAGAAGTGTCCACTTCTGATAGGTTGATAGGTGGCAAGCACCCAGCAGCTCCCATTGGCTGGTGTGTGGCTTCATCAGTTCAACTCCCCCTTGGAAAACAGCCAGTTTGAGCTTGTTGTGCTCCGTTTGTGCTCATCTCAAGTGTGGGGCTCCTGTGTCCACATTGGGTCGCTCACCTCTGTAGTCTTTCCCATCACACTGGATGAGTGGGGTCATGGCTCCAGTCACCCTCCAATTCCATCTGATGGTTGGCATGCCACAAGCTAGCATTGCATTTAGTGTGCTCAGCCACAGAAAAGCACCGAAGGCCTCTGCTTCTTCTCTTGGTGGGCTCAGCAGAGAAGCAGCTGCTACTGATGCTGGACAGGAGCTGGAAGGTCTTTGCATATCCTCAGATTCTGTTGATCTACAAAGTCAGGCAAAGACAGAGCCAAGATGCAGTTGATAGCCGTGGCTCAGACTTTACAGTTTCCAAACTCCTGGAGCAAATGTCAGAACCAGTAGTTCTGCTTCCCATTCACACCCGCTCTCCCCTGTTCGCAGGGCCGGCTCCAGACCCCAGCGCGTCAAGCACGCGCGTGGGGCGGCATTTTAACGGGAGGGCGGCAGGCGGGTCCGGTGGACCTTCCGCAGTCATGCCTGTGGGAGGTCCAACGGAGCCACGGGACGACCGGACCTCCCACAGGCATGACTGCGGCGGGTGCGCTGGTCCCGCGGCTAATGTGGACCTCCCGTAGGCATGACTGCAGAAGCTCCACCGTAGGCGCGGGACCAGCGGCACGTCTGCGGGAGGTCCCGCGGAGGCGCGGGACCGGCACCCAGCAGTGCGAGCAGCGCAGCGCGCCGCCCTGCTTGGGGCAGCGGAATTCATAGATCCGCCCCTGCCTGTTCGGGTTGGAGTGAGATTCTTCACCCAGACCCAAAGCGTCTCAGGCCGACCGCATTCTCCTAGTGTGCAGGGAGCATTAGGCTGGGGGTGCTATACTGAAAGCCTGAAAGTTACTTGGGAAATGAGAGGATTTCAGCCATACCTACCTGTTCAGTACATTGGCAGACTTTGCATCTGGGCAGCTCTAAATGGAGCAGATCTGAGATGTTCCACCTCTGCCTTTGCCTTAGACTGTTAAAACTATTCATCAGGGTCCAATGGTGACTCTTCCATTTTGCTGCACAGGCCAATGGTCTCTACTTACCTGACAGCAGCTATGTTTCTGAAAGGATTATTTCATGATTCTGTCTCGTGTGAGCCATCTCTAAGAGACTGTCCCCTTGTTCTGGATAAGCTTGTAGAGCTACCATATGAACCTGTGTTCCACTGTTCTCTACACCTTGTCTGTGAAAACATACACTAGCTGCCACCAGAGAGTTGGAGAGAAACAGGCCCAATGGCTGATCCTCCCCACACTGTGTTCTAAAAGGAAAAGATGGTCCTGTGTCCTCACCCCAACTTCTTGCCTAAGTTGTCTCCAGTTTCCATCAGAAATCAGTCCACTAGCTGCCTCTCTTCTTCTCCGCCTCATTTGCCTCCAAGGATCCCCGTACTTCACGGAATGTACAGGGCCTTATGACGTTGTTGATATAGGACCACACCTATGCACAATTACCTCAAACCTCAGTCAGGGTAAGAGCAGAGATTGGCCCATCTCAGCTCAAAAGCTGTCCAAATGGATCAGACTATGTCTACAAGGTTTTCATGGTCTAGCAGGTTTTCAGCCACCTAGTGATATTACAGCCCACCCAAGTAGGTCTATGTCTGCCTCCACAGTATGCTGTTGCACTGTGCACATTGCTAGTATGTGTAAGGCCATTACATGGAGCTCTGGCACTTTTTTACACAGTTTGGCCTCTAGGGCAGATGTCCATTGGAATCAGCTATCTTGAATCCCTTCCAGTATACCCCAGACCCTTTTTCATGGCTCACTGCTTATTACTTCCCCAAGAATGAGGATCCATATGGAAAATTCCAGAAGAAAAGAATTACTGTAGTAAGTGTGTAGCCTGGGGACTATTGCGCTGCAGATGTAGCATAGAAACTACATGCTATGGACAGCACACTCTCACCTCAACATTGAGTTCACTAGCTGATGTGGAAAAAGCCTACGCTGTGAATTTCAAGGGTGTGAGTTCAGACCCTGCTGATGGCCCATGGGGGGTGAAAACCAAACCGCGTATTAATATTACTGTAAGGACCCTGGTGTGATTATTGGAATGGTGTATGTCACTAACCACTTTAATTAGATTGAATCTGGGTGTTGGGCTAATATTTCTTTGTTGCACTTTTATTATTTGTAGGTGGTTAATGGGAGTTGCCCCTTTAAGAGCAGGATGTGGCTGGCCGTGTGACTGAGACAGAGAGCAGTGAGTGAGCCTGCCTGGGTCAGATCCACAAAGGTCAGAACTGGATCTCATAAATGTCTGAGGTTGCTCCATGATTCCCTAAGAAGTCAGATTGGTACCGGAGTGGGGGCTGGGTGCCTCAGGGCATGGCCATTCAGCTATAGGGCACCACTTGGAAAGCTGACCTGCTCAGCAGAGATTACCTGTGGTTCCTATCTCATGGAGGTTTGGTAGCTCCTACACCATCAGAGCTTGTGTTGCTGCACACACCATCCAAACCCTGCACTGGATACGCAGTTTTTAGTTTCCTGGTGGTCTCAAAACATCTGAGTGCTCTAAAACTACTAATTTATCTTCACCACACCCTACTGTGGTGGTGGGTCCCTCTTGGACAGCTGTGGAACTGAGTCGGGGAGATTGAAGCCAAAATTGTCAAATGTTTGCTAATTTTGGGTGAGACACCTAGGTCCTGATTTTTTAGAGTACTTAGCATTTTTATATAGCAGCTGTGAGTACCCAGCGCTCTGGCAGATCTGGCACTCTCAAGCCAGGCACCCAGAAAATGAGAAACACAATTAGTGTGAAAAGTCTGGTTTAAATGACTTGCCTGGCATCACACAGGAACTCTGTGGCAGAGGCAAGGAGAGAATCCAATTCTCCAGGGCAACATTTGATTGCCCTAGCTCCAAGACTATCCTTTCTCTTCCGGAAACCCCCTGCCTCGTTCATCACCAGGGCTGGCTCCAGGGTTTTTGCCGCCCCAAGCGGCGAGGGGGAAAAAAAAAAGTCGCAATTGGCAGCAGGTCCACCGCACCGCTTTCTTCTTCGGTGGCAATTCGACAGCAGGTCCTTCCCGCCACCGAAGAGCCCGATGTGCCGCCCCTTCCTCTTGGCCGCCCCAAGCACCTACTTGCTGAGCTAGTGCCTGGAGCCGGCCCTGTCCATCACATGCCTTCTGCAATAAATGAGGGAGAAATCTTACAATCTCCTTCTCTGCCTAACCCTGATCCAGCCTCTGTACACTGACGACCCTGTGCAGTGAATGGGGCAATGGTCTGCAGTTGTCTAGTAATGCTACGTGGTCATTTAATTAATTAGAGACTATTGCAATGCATATTCTGCAGCTTCTCCAATGTTTGACTGCTTCACTTGCAACCTAAACAAGCAAACATTCTTTTAGCATACCTTTTTGTGTGTAATTTCTTAGGTTTTAAAGAGGAAAAAAGATAAAAACAGATTGTTATGTACAGCCCCCGTATGATCATGTAATTAAAGACTAGCATATGCACAAAGTGGTACAGTGAATGTTACTTGGGCGTGCTGAATTCTGGCATTTCCTGACTTTTGAGTGCTTGACTTTGCAATCTTAATGTTTTAACAGTTATGTCATTTCCTAAGCTTTTAGAAAAGCAAACTTAAAAAAAAATCCATCATGTGGAATCATATTGATCTCACATAGGTAATCAGCAGGATTGGAATGTTTAGATCCACAGCACAAACATCTACCCCTTGAGTTACCAGTAACTGGTAGCAGTAGTAGGCTGTTATCCACTGCCAGTGGTCCATTCACAGACGTTAAGACACCCAAACTTTGCCAGTGGGTTTCACAGCTGCTTGCTGACCAGCAGAGGGATGTTGGACTCTGAAATCCTGGATAGTTTTCTAGGTTCTAGAAGGGAGAGTCCTGTAGTGGTTATAAAAACTTCTCCCCAGCATCGCTTCTGCTCTTCCTCAGCTATGTCCCTGTTTCTTCTCCTTCCCACCCACATTCTCAACCCTCAGTGAAGAGTCTCCTTGCACTTAATTTCTGTGCTTTGCATCACAGTTTCTCCTGACTATTGGGCTCAGCAATTGCAGGGTAAGTCTGACTTGTCCCCTGTAGCCCTAGACTTCAGCACTCAGTGCAGATTGAATGAATAATGCTGTCAAACTCATGCAAACCTCCATAGCACATATGCAAACTATTATCAGAAGTTTGACTTGGCCAGATTTTCACAGGCCATCAAAAGACACATCAACTCCAGGGTACCCCTTCCCTTCCCCCTGCCAAATTGAGTCCCTGCGCCAAAGCACAAACAGTTCTAGTGCCTCCAATGGAACCCCTGAGAAAATTTACCAGAGCAAAATATTTTCCCCTATTTCTCATTCTTGGAAATGGCTGTACCAGTTTACCTAAAACTTTGCTCTATTAGCAGCATAGGTTAAATCCCAGCAAATGCTTAAAGTTAGGCCAAGTTATAAGCAATTGAAGACAGTCCTAGAATAAAAAGTAGTAGGCAACCTTAACTGTAGGAGCCACTGTCAGCTCGACCTATAATTATTGTAATAAATTAAGTTCAGAATTTAGAATCCTAGAAATGTAGGGCTGGAACCAACCTCAAGAAATCGTGTTAACTTATATCAAAATGTCTTGATTGAAAGTAGCTTAATACAATAAAAGTCACATACAAAAATCCCCCCTGGATACAATATGGAGGTTGCCCAGAGAAGCACTCTAAAAGTAAAGAAGTGCCAATGTTAAGGATGAACGCACAACCTGAAGTTTGCCTATGTCTCATTACTCAGTCTTTACATACTATACTGTAAGTAGTAGTCTCTTCTATGTACATGTAGGATCTACTAATATATGTGTCATCCTTATGCACAATGGTAATCTTTAATGACTTAAAGCCCAATTTATTGACTTCCAGGGCTGGCTCTACCATTTTTGCCACCCCAAGCCAAAAAAAAAAAAAAAGCTGCCCAGACTGTGCCACCCCAAGAATGGAGGGAATGCCGCCCCTTAGCATGTGCCGCCCCAGGAGCCGGCCCTGGTGAGTTCTGTGGATTTTGGATCAGGCCCTTATATACATAATAGACAACAAGACCTTTTTGTATTAAGTGTATTTAAATTTTGTGCAATGCAACTTACACACCGGATCATAATTTCCCCTTCCCCTCTTGGGTGCAGCTACTCCTCTGAGCAGTATTTTACTAATTGGTGTAATGATTTACTAAGGGTGAAATTCATGCCTGTGCCGGAGGGCAGCAGGAGGGGCCAGTTTCACTCTGAATGTTGCTCAGAGAAATGCTCCTGGAGCTTGTTTTGCCTCTAACTCTCACTGGATTTACAAAAGAACTCCACTGAAGTTAGACGGGTGAAGTTCTGTTAAATGAGGCACCTCAGACCTGTAGAGCTGCGTTAGCAGGATGGGTATTCTAATGCTGTTTGCTTTACGGTGGGCCAGGTGTAAGTCAGCATTGACTTCAGTGGCAGCAGTTCCGGTTTACCCCGTGGGGATTTGGCCTTATGTCTTATATCTAGATATGTATGTTATTCTGTGAGTACTGGATGTAGTTAGAATATGGTAAAACAAATGGTTTCATACGATTTGTTGTGCCCTTGTTTATCCCTCCCATAATTGATTCTAGTTAAATCTATTTCTGCATTTAACAGTTAAACTGATGTGAGAACTGGCTTTTTTCTGATTAAGGACAGAGGTTGTGTGTGTTTTTAAATGTTTATTTCTTTGTATTGAACAGTACATTAATGGTAGTTGAATCATGCAGTTCTTTGAAGTCAGATGGGAGTTTGGACTGGATAAGCACTGACAGACTGGAGCCAGAAAGCTGTTTATAGTGCGCTCTCTTCATGAAAACAGCATGATGTGGTTACTGAAAGAGCTCTTGCTGCTGGTTTAATTGTCAGCACCTAACACTACTCAGTGCTACTGCATTTTGCTACAGTGCAGCAGTAGGTTGCTTAAAATTAATGAGGTTTTGGTTAGGAAATGTCTTTATTACAGGAAAATAATTAGTAAATTGTCAATATTTTGTATCTAAAAAAAGCTACTCAACTGCTCAAAGATATGAGAGATCTTGGCTATGATGATTGGCTAGGTTTGAGTTAAAGACTGGACAATTTGGGAAAGAGGATGCTATAAAGTATTTTAATTCATAGATATTAAGGCCAGAAGGAACCATTATAATCATCTCTTCTGACCTCCTGTATAACACAGAGCAGAGAATTTAATCTAGCAAATCCTGGATCAAGTCCATATCTTTTGGATGAGCTCCAGCATCTGTATTAGAAAGAGACATCCAATCCTAATTTAAAGAATTCAAGTGATTGAGAATCCACCACATTCCTGTATAAATTGTTCCAACAGTTACTTACACTCCGTTTCCCGCCGGAATTTGTCTGCCTTTGGTTCCAGCGATTGGGTCTGGTTACGTCTTTGTCTGCTAGCCTAGAGAGCTCTTACAGAAAATTTTCCCCATGTAAATATTTCTAGATTGATCAAGTCCCTAAGGAGATCAGTCTATTTAGTTTATCCAAGTGAAGACTAAAGTCTTTCACTGTAAGGCAGATTTTCCAGAACATAAGTAATTCCTGTAGATCTTTCCGGAACTTTTCTCCAATTTGTCAACATCCATTTTAAAATTTTGACATCACAACCAGACACAGTTTTCCCAATAATAGTCTCACCAATGCCATAGACAGAGGCAATATGTCATCACAAATTCTACGTGACATTCCCTTGCTCATGCATCCCAGGATAGCATCACCCTGGGAGCTCATATTCAGTTGGTTACACACCATGACACTTCCATTCAGAGTCACAACTTTCCAGGATACAGTTATACATCCTGCAAGTATGACTTAAATTTTTCATTCCTAGATGCATGACCTTGCACGTGGCTGTATTAAAATGTATCTTGTTCAAATGAGCCCAATTTCCCAAGTGATTCAGATCACTCTGTAGAACTGACCTGTCGTGTGCCAGTCCACCAATCTTTATCAAGGATTTGGAAGGAAATGTAAAATTGTTGCTGGTAAAAAATATTGACTAGCATTGTGTCAACAACAGATTCCTGGGGAACCCCACTACGGCTGGCCCCTTTGGGGAGAATTCCCAGTTTACAGTAATGTTTTAAGATACAGTTTTAGTTTTGAATATTTGATATTGATTAAAAATTACCACTGTGCAAAATCAGAATGTCCTGCAACACAAAGTAAAACATCTCCCAGAAGTTCATGTATGTTACATCAGTTCCTTTATCAACCAGACTTCTAATCTTATCCAAAAGGGTAACAAGTTTGACAAGACCAGTTTTCTGCTTGGCATTCATCATAGACTCTCAGGGTTGAAAGGGACATCAGGAAGTCATCTAGTCCAACCCCCAGACACATTTTTGCCCCAGATCCCTAAATGGCCCCCTCAAGGATTGAACTCACAACTCTGGGTTTTGCAGGCCAATGCTCAAACCACTGAGCTATCCCTCCCCCCATTACCTATGTTACCATCCTTTAGTTACAGCCTTTTAGTAACTCATATGCAACAAGAAGCCAATGGGGTCATGGAGGATGCCCCTATTTGGTCCTACACAGGGAGGGCACTTCTGGAAATTAAAAATGTTAGCATCATGTGCTTCCCTCCCTCCAAAGGTAATAGTGTCTGTGTGAGGGGGGTGTTCACCGCACACTCACCTCAAAGGAGTTAATGGAAGACAGATGAGCCAATTAACCGCTTAGGCTGCAAGCTGGGGGAATTAAGGCTGAGAGGAAGGCACTAATTAGGGGAAGCTCACCTGTGCCAGAACAAGCGGGGGGCTTCTCTGAAGCCAGGGAAGTGATAGCAGAGAGGGGCTGCAGGGAAGGAGTCTGCAGTACCTGCCTGGAGGAAGGGAGGTACTGCAGAGGCAAGTAGCCTACAGTTACTCTCTGGGAGGATGGAGTTGTGGGGCTGACGACTCCAGAGAATGAGGGAGAGCCGGAAGAAGTAGGTAGGAAGAGCTGGGAAAAGATTTGGGATGGATAAGACTTTGGTTGCTGACTAGAGGGTCCCTGAGCTGGAACCTGGAGTAGAGGTTGGGTCCAGGTTCCCCTATCAGCCACGGGGGAAGTGGCACCATAGGGGCAGTGAATGGGAAGACTGCTGGTAAGGAAAGACTTTGATACCCCAGAAGCGGGAATCACACAGTGACCTGGTTGGAGGGCTGAGTCTTGGAGAGTGAGCAGCAGAAGGGGGCACCTTGGACCTGGAAAGAGCTAATCCTCAGAGCAGCCTGGAGGCTGCACCACCTGTGATGAGTGGGCACCGTGCCAGTCCCGTTTTCTGGACCTCAGCTGTGCTGACAATCCATGTTACTGATACAAGAAAAAGGAATATTGACACCAGTCTCCTCTCTGGTCTGCTGGGCAATCTTGTAAACATCCCTGAGCAGAGCAGTACCCCTTCCCCTGAGGCTCCATGTGGTTAGGGGATGAGCAGTACCTTGCAGCATTGGGTCCTTAATGCTTAATTATGGCAGTTGCTCTGGGTCACATTGATCAGATTGAGGGCAGGAAGGAAATTCTTTCATGGGTTTTTTGTAGGCATTTTTAGCTATTTCCTCCTTCCTGGCTCTGCAGTATTGAATGGAGACCTTGTAGGATTGGGGTGGGGGTAGTTCCTGTGCAGTGCAGCTGAAGAGCAGAAGTTATTGGTGCTCTTGTTGTTTTAGAGCTGTTTCCCCAGCCTTTCCCTGGCCAGGATGTAGAGGGTACGCCCTGCCGAGGCTGCTCCTCCCTTCGCCAGTCCAGCAAAGCCCATGCGGGGCCGAACGACAGCCACTGGAAGGGTCAAAACCAAGCCAAAGTCAAATTGCAAGTCAAACCAGAAAACAATTTCAGTTTGTTCTGGCAAGATGGATTCCTCCTTACTCCCACTTGTCTTCATGCACGCAAGACCATATCAGGAAGCGCTGATCTGTTTGGGTGGATTTGGATCCATGCCTTACATTTTGTCAGCTGGAAAATGTGCAGATAAATTGAACAAAAAAAGCAGGTATCTGATGCCCAGGTGCCAGTCATGTCTTGGCCAGTGCCACTTCTTGGGGCCCATTGCTGAATGGCAGCTGAGCAGGGCTTGCAGAGGGACAAGGGGATGGGGGAGAATTCCTTCTGCATTACCTTGGCTCATGTTCATCTGCCTCCAGCACCTGTGAGGACTTTCACAGCACTGCAAGCCAGCCGGGAGCTTTGCACCAAAGCACAGGATGATACGATGGCTTGTTCCCAGCAAAGCCACGTAGCCAGCCTCTAAACTGGTGTAGCAGAAGTGACTGGCTGCTAGCATAGGTGGCGAGTTATATGGGCCCGTGGTGCACATGCTCCACCAATATTCAAGGAGGTGGGCCAGCTGCACCAATGTTTGGGCTTATATTTGCAGAGCCATCTTGTCCATAGGAAGGACTGAGGCAACGACTCCGGGCCCCGCGCTTTGGGGAGACATGGGGTCTGGGGGGGTCTGGTGCTGGCAGCAGCAGCAAGTGAGCTGGCCCCAGCCCACCCCATTCTGCTCCACTCTGCCCCACCCCGCCTCTTCCCACCCCTTCTCTGCCCATGCCACGCCCCCACTCCATCCCTTCCCCCAAGTCCCTGCCTTGCATCTTTCTGGCTTTCGCTCCCTCCCCCGAGCGATGCCGGGAGCTGGCGGGGCAGAGTGGGGTGGGCCGGGGCTGGGACCCATTCTGGGCACCACTAAAAATTATATAAACCTGGTGCCCATGGCTGCTAGAGGTTGCCATACTCCCACAAAGGAGACTGGCTGCCCAAAGGCTGATCTCTGACACAGAGCATGTTTGTGTGCCCTGCCTGGAAAGTTCCCTGCCTTTATACAGCTTCCAGAGACACGTGTATTCTCAGTGTGACTCTTCCCCTTGCCTCTCTATGGCACTTATACACCCTCCATTACTGTATTATCTGAGCACCACTGAATTGTCAATGGATTTATCCTCCCTGGGAGGCAGGGCAGCACTGTTATCCCCATTGTAGAGCTGGGAACTGAGGCAGAGAGTGACAGAGGGTTTGTCTACGCTGCAAAGTAAAACCCGTGGCAGGGAGGCTCATGCTAAAAGTAGCATCGTAGATGTTCCTGCTTGTACTGGAGCCTGGGCTCTGAGCCCTGGCAAAGGGGTGAATCTAAGAGCTCAAGGCGAAATGTCTCCAGTGCTATGGGGCTAAAATTAGCAGGAGCCTGGGTCAGGGGGCCTGGACTCTGAGATGTGTGGCTGTCAGGTTTTTTTGGCAGGGTAGCCGTACCCTAAGTGACTTGCCCAAGGTCTCACGGAGTCTGTGGCAGTGCAGGTCCCTCCTTTCTCTAATACGTTATCACCCCTGTTTAGAGAAGTAGCAACTCCATCCCTGCCTCTCAGGGAGTGCATGGGCTAGCCTTCAGCCTCAGAAAGGAAGTGGGATTCTTCCTCGCAGTGCTCCAGCCCGGCCCAGGACTACCACCAGAGTGTCAGCAGGAGCTGCAGCCTATAACACTTAAAAGGTCACTGCTCTAGTGTCCCTCGGCCCCATGCTGCTGAGCACATGCCGAAGCGGATGCAATGGCAGACCTGTGTTCATGTCATGCCACAGGTTCACCCAAGGCTCTGCTGCTGCAGCTAATGATGGTGACAGCCGCTCAGGGGTTCTTGGCTCCCTCCCAGGAACCAGGAGGAGGCACTTGCTCAGCACCATGGGGAAGCACTGGGTTAGCCTTCCTGCCAGGAGGGCTAACAAGGTGGGTTGGCTCCATGCCGCTGTGCCCGGTTCCATGCTGAAAAGCTCAGGGTAGTGAGGGGGGATGGTGAAAGGGTTAACCCAAGTACCAGAAGAAGTTTGGGGAATGGCATGAAGAGAATGTGCACTCTGTGCCAAGCACTTAGCCATCTGAAGAGAGGGTTGTGAAAGCATCTGTCCTTCCCAGAATGATCAGCCCTGCCCTTCTCCACAACTTAAAGCCTTATCTAATACTTTTAGATGCTAATCCCCATAGTGGGGCCGGATTCTTCCCCACCCTGGGTTGTGTAATTCATACAGCTAAGGAGTATTGTGAGAGCAAAGGCGTGAGGGAGCACAGACCTCTGGCAGGATTGCTGAAATGCAATGCTTTTTTCCCAAGCATCCCACTTGATCAGTGTTTCAGTGACTGGTCCAACTTCCTCTGCCCTTGTACCATCCACCAAAGCCAGATATACGTCTCCTTCAAACACATGACCCTAAGCATTGGGACCAAAGACACCAGCAGTGCTTTCTAGCATGGGCTAGCTGCAGGGATGGGATTTAACATTCAGAGGAACTGTCTGTTCCATTACTATCTAGCAGCAACACTTTAACTCTAACTGAGTCCTATTCCTCTCCTAGTTGAGGCTGAGATCCTCCTCCTACAGTCACCCACCAGAACTTTTCCAAGCCATGGCCTGTTTTGTCAACATGAACACACCAAGCAGCAGGCATGAGAAGAGCCACTTACGTTCACTCACCTTCAGGAGGTGCTGTCTGGACAACAGCCTCCATACATGGAGCCCACAATAGAATCCACACCAGCTCATTGTCTTAACGTGAACAGAGGAACATGTCAGAGTTCTTGCCAGTTGCGCCTTTGCTGCTCCGCTTGCATGTGGGACTGAGCAGCGCTGGAGCAAACAGTAAAAAATTATGCTAATGTGCTATACTCAGAGGCCTGCCATGATTATGAAATATTTATACTGCAGTGGTGCTGGAACCCAGGCAGATCAGGGCTCCAGTGAACTAGGTTCTCACAAACCTAGAAAATGATTGCCACTGCCCCAAAAGAGCTGCTGCTGCCGCCATGCTCTGGCTGCACGTCTGAGCTAAACAAGCCCAGACTGTGCAATGCAGGTACTGCAGTTGGCAAACTTGCTGAGTGCCAGAACAGAAGGTGCATTTGCTCTGGACTGAGAACTCTTGAGGCAGTCATAGATTTTCTCCTGTATTAACCTTTGGGGCAGCCACGCCTCAGCTTGTATGGGATCAGGGTCAAAATTCAGCCTTAAACACGTGCATCAGTGTGCTCCTTAGTCACTGCTCAGAGGGGCCTTCACTGGGGTCAGGGGAGTTGTCCTCCTATTTATTGCCCTCCCCACCAAGGCAGGACAGGCAGCTGCCTCACACAGTCTCCTTCCATATTCGCCATCCACCACGAGCCCCCTACCTTCACTTACCCCCCCATATTTCCCCTCAGTCTCCTGCCCATCATGTTCTCCCTGCCATCAGTCTGTCCACCCTTCTTCCCCTGACTCCTCAGTTGCCCATCCTGTGCCCCAGCCCTTCCTCTCTTCTGCTGCCTTCACCATCCCATTCTAGCACCTCCACCTTCCCTTGTGCCCTGCCTGGCCCCACATAATGAGTAAAGGGCTGCCATCTTTCCTCAGGGCAGCTGGCCTCAGTCCCACTGGGAGCAATGGGAAATGGCATCCATCTTTGGTAGTGTAGCCACCATTTCATCTACCAAGGACCATGGCAGCCCTCTTGCTGAGGGCAGCCTGTGGCTCCAGACCTACTGCCAGCAAAGGGAGGTGGTGGCCATTGTGTCCAATGGCAAAACTTCCACAGACCAAGGAAGAAACTGGAAACTCCTAAGAAGTTTAATAATGCGTCCAACTTCCATTAATCACAGGAGTTAGCAACACTGTGACTCTGCCCTTCCTGTCCCCCACCCCTCCAATGTAGGTCCAGACCCCAGCCTGGGGCTGTGTCCTCAGACGAAGCGAGAGAAGACCCTTGTCTTGTTTAGAAAGCAGAAAGGAGGTCCTCTCCTTACCATGCCCAGCACACGCCCACACTCCCCACAGGCAGTCTGTGCATCAGCTGTCATGCCAATGGGGCTCTCCTCAGCCATCTGCCTCAGTCTAACCCTTGAACTCCAGATACTGATTGACTAGGAAGTTCTTGCAAGACCCAGTGATGCTCCAAGACCTGCACTCCCCCACCCTGCTGCTCTTGTATGTGATCCCCGGTGTGTGGCCAAATTTGAATATCACTGGTGCTTGTGATGCTTGAGCTGTGCACTAGCTTCAGCTCCTGCTCCCATAGCTTTCATGTGGCTTTCTGAAACTCATCTTCAATAGATGGACAGGACACCTGGGAGCAACTCCAGTATTTAAGATATGGCACTTGCCCAGGGATCAATAACTCCTTCCTGCCTTCCCAGGCACAGGGCACAGCTCTGTTTGCAGCAGTAAATCCTCAGTTTTCTAGACTCCTGGCAAAGCTGTTACCTCATGTCCTTTCTTCCCTCCTTATCGCTGTTCCTGGTTCTCCTCTCTCATCATCATCATCGTGACCTCAGAGCTGAAGGGGAGATTACGGTGGTGACTGGAGCTGTAAATCTCACTCACGAGGCAGCGATAGCATGAGCACAGGCATCCGGCTATAAGTGCACTCTTATCAAATACATTCCGCACAACCAGGAGCAGTGCAGGGCCCAGCCGAGAGCGTGTTCCTCCCCCCCCCCATCCCAATATGGACGTGCTGTAGGGAGCCCATGAGGGGTAGTGTCCCCCTCACCAAGCAGGTTAGAGTTCAGCGGAGTGCGGGCTCATGCCTGGATCCGCTCTGTGGCATCTCTGCCAGTCTGTTGTACCAAACTGGCTCTGGATTTAGCTGCAGCTCCTCTGTGTTTGGATAGCAAGTGAATTAGAAGCAGGAGACCCCAGAGCTGTGCATTTAGAAGCTAATCCAGCCCTCCATAGCTGCCAGTAATTGGACCAGAACACAATTTCTTGGTTAACCAGCCCCAGGAAATTTATTCAAACAACTTAGGAGGCATTTGTCATAGGCCTCTAACTCAGATCTATTTATTCCATCCTATTGGCCATTTCCCCCTCCATCTTCCCCCTGCCCCAGCTGTTGACACATTACCCACCTCTGTCCAGAGGATGATGGGTTTGCTGTCCCTGCCTACCTCGATAACAACTCGGACACAGATGCCTTTAAAGGAAACAAGCTACAAGCAGCTTTCTGTAACTCTGAATATAAGTAGTGAAGTGATAAATCAATGACATATTCCCGCCCCCTTCCCTGAGCCTGGAAACAGCTGACAAATTGTGGCATGTGCTTCATGACAGATTCCAGCTGGGAGTGACTCCACTCTGTCCCATCTACCCCCACTCAGCCTGCAGCCTCTTCAGAGGGTGGCTGGGGTGGCTGCAACTGCTAGAAGTAATTACTAATTTTTACTCTCCGTCTGCAAGGCAGAAAACTAAACCCTTTCCTTCAGCAATAGCCCTGGACCTCTCTAGGTCTCGTAGGCCAGAAGGAATAATAGCCTTGTGTAATACATGGCATCCCTCGCCTGGGCTCGGCTGCCTGCCTTATTCATGTAAGGCTTCTCAAAAAGGCCTTAAGGGGAGATTTTTATTTTTAATGCAATCAGATCATACAGCTTCCCTAGGCAGGCCTGCTGGTGGGTGTCAGGTAGGAGGGGGAAGAGTTTGAGCACAGAGGATTGTGTGGGTTGCAGGGAGGTGGAGTTCTTCCAAGCCGGGTGGTGTAGGCTGGGAGAGGGTTCAGAGCAGATGCAGTGGGTCTGAGCTATGGAAAGTTTAGCTCTGAAGAAAAGCCTGAATGGATAGAGATGTGTGTTTGTAGGGGTCTGGAGTTGCTGGAGGCGAGGTCAGAAGGGTCTTGAACATTCTAGTCAGGAGGGGATGGAAGCAATTGATGACTGACAATATGAGTGGATTGAGGGGGGAGGGGGCGGAAGAGAAGGAAATAACTAGATTAAAGGAGGAAAAGTGGGGAGAGCACACTGAAGAGTTCAGCGAGATTATAGGCAGCACTTGGGAGCATTATCTAAAGTTAAGTTTGTCTGACACTTATAAGACCCTGTTTTCAGTTACCTATAAGCTTTGCCAAGCTTTAACCAGTTGTATTGAAGTTGTATAGAGTGGGTTTCTGTCTCAGGCTGAACACTTTTGGAAAGTTTCAGATTAAATGGTTCAGCCATTTCTGAGAATCAGGTTAAGGAAAATGTTTGTTTACCCCAGGCTAAATTCTTATAGCCATTGAACTGAAAAACTCTAGAACAGTGGGTCTCAACCAGGGGTCGGGGCGGGGCCATCCTTAGGCATACGCAGCATACACAGCTGCGTAGGGCACCATGAAATTTGGCGAAGTCCAGCCCTATTCCTCGTCCGGCCCCCGCTGCAAGGGGCAGGGCCGTCCCTAGGAGGTGTGTGGGGCCCTGGACAACTCCCTCCGCCCTGCCTCTTACCCTTCCGCCCTGCTCTGCCCCTGGCCCGCCCCCATTCTGCCTCTTCCCCCAGCGACCCCGCATTCACTGGCAGCGGCGGGAAGAGGAGCAACCCAGCCCCAGCCCTCTCTACTCCGCAGCTCCCTGCCGTGGTGCTCCACTTCCCGCTGCCGGTGAGTGCGGGGAAAGGATCATCCCCCGCACTCACTGGCAGCGGGAATCAGAGAGACGCGGCCCCCAGCCCACTCTGCTTCCCTTGCCCCGGCTCCAGCCATGTCTCTCGGGTTGGGGAAAGGACCGCCCCTGGCTCTCACTGGCGGCGGGAAGCAGAGCACCGTGGCTGGGAGCTGGCAGAGTAGAGCGGGCTGGGGCCAGGCTGCTCTGCTTCCTGCCAGTGCTGGTGAGTGGTGGGGAGAGGGGGGTCCCTTCTCTCAAGTTCCCTCCCCCAAGCGCCACAGCTGGGGCCGGGGCAAGGGAAGTGGAGCGGGCTGCTCCCGGCCCCCCGCTAATATCCCGGGCCACTCTGGGCCTGTGGGCCCCCAAAAGTGCCCCCCACAGCTCCCACCTCCCAGACCCTGGTCGGGGGAGGCCTGGGGCCCCACCCAGCTGAAGCCCTGGGCCCTGAGTCCCATCACCCAGGTCTGAATGTAGCTTTGTGGGAGCCCTTGTGGCATGGGGTCCCAGGCAATTGCCCTGCTTGCTACCCCCTAAGGCCGGCCCTGGCTTTTTTATGCAGAAAACCAGTTGTTGTGGCACAGGTGGGCCATGGAGTTTTTATAGCATGCTGGGGCGGGGAGACGGGGGGGGAGGGGGGGTTGAGAACCCCTGCTCTAGAGGCTCCATGCTCTGGAAGAGGGACATAAGACCATAATGGCCATCTAGCCTAGTGTCCTGGCTTCTGACTGTTGCCAATGCCGTGTGCTTCACAGAGACTGAATAGAACAGAGCAATTATTGAGTGATCCATCCACTATTGACATGAAAGTTAATTTTGGGGTGCAGTATTGTCCTGATATCAAGCTGTGCCTTTTCCTTCCCCTGTGAAAATCCATCCAAATTTGACCAAGTTATAAGCCTCTGAAAGTCACAGCTCACATATGCGCAGAGGCTGGAAGCATTGTTCTTTGAAGGTTTAATCCGCACTGAGCATGCTCAGTCCCTGCACGACTTCTATGTGCCACCCAGGCTATATGTCATCTACACCGAGGAAGAGAGCTGGAGTAAAGCTGGAGTAGGACTTTTCCTGCAGTTCCTCCTATGCATAACTGGTGGGCCACCATGGTGCCAGGCACAAGATCTGAGACCAGGGGAGAGACTCTCTGCCTTGTTCACTATACACCTTCCAACACCTGCAACAAATGAGGCAGGGGACCTACAGACAATAGTGCCCCCTGATTCACCCCAGAATGCCCCCATCCCATGCACTGAATGAGGCAGAGACCCTGTGGAAAAATTAGCATGCGCTCATGTAATTAAACACTGTCATAATGCAGGTCGCTTCCCAACTTCTGAGTGACTGGGGGGGGTCTCACCAGGCTATCCACCAATTAGTTACACCATCCCCACCCACACAATTAATGCAGGGCATACCAAGGCTAGCTGACACCCCAGCCCCACCCCAGTACATTGTGAATGTGGCTCTCCCTTTTCCCCTCCAGCTGTGTCACTGCTGAAGCTTCTCAGGGCGGGGATGAGAGGGGAGGAGCCAAGTTGCACCACAGAGTGAGGAGACTGTGGGAGAGAGGAACTCTCCTAGGCTGACACATCATAGGGAGAGGTGAAGTACTTAGGAAGAGCCTGGCATAGCAGCTCTGAGCTGGCTCTGGTCACCTCCCACCTCCCCCAGGATTAGGGCCATGTTTAGGCATATGCAGCATACAAGGCTGTGTAGGACACCTGAAAATTTGGGGCACCCCTGGGTCTTAGTGTCCACCTTCCCCTTCTTCCTATCCCTGTTCTGACCTTTCCTGCAGGCTCCCACCACAGCTGGCTGCTGCAGCCTGATGCGTCTTCCTCCAGAGAGGATCTAGTACTTAAAAGTGAAAAAGCTGCCAGACCTATTAGCACAACACTGAAACTGTTAAAGAGTCATTCAAAAGGTAATGAAGCCATTTAACAGGCATTTGCCAACCCCCAGGTATATACTGTCAGTTTCTGAATTTACTGACAAAAACAGTTGTGCATTACTGTAATATTTACTTTACTCAGAACATGTTAGTCTACAGCAGTGCTTCTCAAACTATCTGAGGTGGCGGACCGGCAATTTTTTTCCCCAACGTGCCAGGGACCGGTACCATATTTGTGCCATATTATTATCGTTTTCACGTAGGCTCGTAACACATCAGATCAGAAAAACTAACATTCGTCACTGTATTAATTGGCATGGGAGTGTGGCGTAAATGCAGAGATGTTCCCATTTAAATACACTGAAGACTGACTGAAAGGATGTGTGTCTGTGCGGATAGTATAAAATGACTATTATTCGTTTACGATCCAAGAAAATATTATTTGAACATTCGTAGTAATATTAATTTATATTGGAAACAATATAATGAATAAAATAAAAGTTGGCAGCCATTTTTTATTTTATGTTTATTTTGTAAACAAATAATACAATATTACAATACAAATAAAAAAAATTAAAAAATCAAACCAGCAAAGTCTCCTAACAAAGATATTATTTAAAAAAATTATTCACACAATACTAGGCATGTTAAAACCTTAACCTTTACTAATGTGAAAGGTGAGCCTGCTTCTTCTTTGTCAGTTTATCCAGTCGTGGTTCAATTGAGGCCAGTGCCACGCGCAATGGAGAATGACTATCCATACTATGCCTGTACTTTGTCTTAATGACACTCATGGTTGAGAAGCCAGTCTCGCAGAGGTATACTGAAGGAAATGGGAGCAGAATTTTCAGAGCAATTTCAGTAAGCTTAGGATATTCTGCTTTCACTTTTATCCAAAAGGAAGCGAGTGATGTTGTAGTTTTGAAACTCATCTTCAATCTTTCATCAGCAGCCAGCGCCAACAATTTATCCTCCATAGTGACAGTTAAGTCATTTTTCAATGGAATAAATGGATTTTGGATCCATCCAGTCCCTTTCCATGGATCTTCTGCTGGAAAGTAAAACTCAAAACGTTCTGCCAAATTCGTCAAGTGTTCACTGATGACATTTCGTAGAGATGTAACATCAAGTTCTTCGCCTGCATCGGCGATGATTGTCGCTAAGTTGTGAAACGTTATAGCAATCTCTTGACATTTGACTCTTCCATGCTTTTAGCTTTCATTTCTATCCGTCAATCTTGTCTGCCATCGTAAGACACGAAGCCATCCTTCTCTGCATGGAGGTGTTGAGATCATTAAAGATGGCAAAGATATCAGCCAAATAAGCCAGCTTGCTAGCCAATCCACATCTCGGAACAATTGTGACCAATTTGGCTTTTTGTCTTGAAGAAATTCGGCAAGCTTGTTTCAGAGCTCAAATACTCTTGACAGGACTTTTCCCCTTGATAACCAATGTACATCGGCATGCAATAGGAGCTGTTTATGATCAGCTCCCATATCATCACATAATGCAGCGAATAGTCTCGAATTTAAAGCATTCACCTTTACATGGTTCACAATTTTTATGACCTCACTGAGCACACTGTTTAGTTCTGTTGACATTGTTTTTGTTGCAGGACTTTCTCGGTGAAGGAAGCAGTGTGTCGACTTTCATTTGGGTGCAAGCACTCCAGAATGCCGTCCTGTCATTGTGGCAGCACCATCAGAACATACGCCTACACAAAACTTGAAATCCAACCCGTATTTGTTAACGCTGTAGTTGCTCACAGCCTTGAACACTTCAGAACTAGTTGTTTTTGTTCATAGTGAAGCAGAAAACAAAAACTCTTCCTTCAAACCACCCTCATGTTCAAAGCGCACATACACCATCAGAATTGCCGTATTAGCAACGTCTGTACATTCATCAAGCTGCAAAGAAAAGTACTTTGCTAATTTAATCTGTCCTGTGAGCTGATCTTCCATATCGTGAGCCAGATCATGAATTCGTCGAGCTATAGTGTCATTTGAAAGTGGCACCTGAGCCACTTCCTTTGCCGCCAGCTTGCCCAGTATTTCCATGCAGACATCTTTAATACAGCCTATCACTAGTGTCTCACCGATTGTGTATGGCTTTTTAACCTTAGCAACGCAAAGCGCTACTTTATAAGAAGCTTGCAAAGCACAAGTATTTGTGTGTGACACTTCAAAGATCTGTTTCTGACAGCCTTTTAAATCAATATGCTTTCTTTCGAAGAACTCTTTCGGCTTTGAACTAATTTCATTATGTTTTGTATTTAAATGCCTCTTGAGTTTGATGGCTTCATTGCGTCATTAGCCAACACATTGCCACAAATAACGCACTGCGGTTTTGGCACTCCACCATCATTCATGGCTACAAAACCGAACTGAATGTATGAGTCATATTTCTGAGTAAAGCTAGTACGGATTCTTTTTGTTGACAATACTTTGGTTTCATTTACATTGCTGTCATCTGATTCAGAATTACTGCGTGTTCAGCAACCGGATGTCTCTGCTTGATAAATATGTTGATTGGGCCTCGCTTCACCATCTGTAAGTTAGGCATAAAAATAATTAATATAAATTCCATTACTCTGAGTATATACTTAATTTATGATATTAGGATGAAAGCTGAATAAATACAGTGGGAATGCTTTTATTGAGAAATATGTGTGGGAGAACATTGATTAATAGGGTAAGTAATGTTAGGATAAGAAGATAATATAAATTTTAAAATTAAATTGCAAACAGGATAATAATTGGAAAGTTAAGATGGTTTGAACATATGGAAAGAATGAATAATGAACATCAAAAATAAGATTTACCTGTCTGAAAGATATGGAGTGAGAAAGCGAGGAATTTCGAAAACTTCCTGGCAGAAACATGTAGGTTTGATTCTAGAAAAGAGGAAGGCTATAAGTAAGAACAATGAGAGCGTATATGAAACCATATATGGATATGGAGGAAGCGAGGATGTTATGCTCATACAAAACACATGGGATCTTTTCAGGGGAAAAAGGCAAATACATCCCATTTATTGCAAATACAAGTTATGCTTTTCACACACACACACACACACACACACACACACACACACACACACACACACACACACACACACACACACACACACACCCACCTGCCAGTTGATGTTTATAGTTACCAGTCTGTTGTAGCTCAAGTCAATCTAATGGCCAGTTAGATTGAGCACGAGTGAGGAGCTAGGCTCTGTCGATCACGATCCAATGCTCTGAGGCTTTGCAGGACTGAACCCAGAGTTCCATGGCAAAACACCCCAGCTTTATAGTTGTAAATTCCCATTCGAGTCCATGCATTTTGCAATGTCATCCTGTAATCATTAGTCCTTAAGTGGTGTTAATCTTGGGGTTTTCTGCTGTTATCATTTGATGGTTATTGTCGGGCTTCCCTTCGTTATCTCCTATTTGTTGTCTTGCCTTCGGGGGTGCCTGCCTCACCTCTGAGGTCATCAATGCCGCAGCGGGCAGCCTAGAGCCCTTTGAATCCCGCCTGCGGCTCCAGCGGCCGGGCTGGGGCTGGGATTTAAAGGGCTCAGAGCTCCCGTGGCTGCGGGCAGTTCAGAGCCCTTTGAATCCTGCCCATGGCTCCAGCGGCCGGGCTGGGGCTGGGATTTAAAGGGCTCAGAGCTCCCACGGCTCCGGGCAGCCCAGACCCCTTTGAATCTTGCCCACGGCTCCGGCGGCTGGGCTGGGGATATATTTAAAGGGCTCAGAGCTCCAGCGGCCGGAGCTCCAGGCCCTTTAATTTGCCCCTGAGCCCCAGGGGCTCCCAGCCACCTCTGCAGCTGAGAGCCCCGGGTTGATTTAAAAGCCCTGGGGCTCCCAGCCACAGCTGGTGCACCAGGGCCTTTAAATTTTGACAGGCCCCGCCTCTTCCGGTTGAGGCCACGCCCCTCAGGACTCCGGCAGTATCGGTAAGTCCTGTAAGTTACTTTCACCCCTGCATTCGATACAATGGATGTTTTGTGATCTTTCCAAGTCTCTCACTTTTTTTTGACCATCTGGACATTTGTGATGGTTTTCACATGTTATCTTTTCCTGATGCATTCATTCCTCATTCACACAAACAGTCTTCCACAGAAACCTTCAAAGGCGTACAGACAGCAGTATTTTATATTCAGCAAAATACATTGTAAATGAAGCCTTGCTAAATCTTATAACTAAAACAATTCACACTGGGGCTTCAGGCCCTCAACATTTCTCTAATCTATTTATCATAGACACAATACAAAATCCTGTATCTTACTAACTAAACTTTATAACAGGTCCTAATTGTAATGCATATTGAAAACAGGATCCCAGTCTCAGACGATCATTCCTTTCTGTTATTCAAAAAGGGTATAACACATTTTTTTGTTGATATAGATTCCCCACTCAAATGGCAGTGGCAAACATATCTTTCTCCTGGTTAAATGTGTGTTGTAACACCGTGAAGGAGGAGGCATCTGTCTGGAATACTGAAAGCTGCTTTTGGATGTGCGCTAACGGCAGAAACACATTGGGTGTTATTTATGAAAAATTAAACACAACATACTTAGAAACATTCACAGTTTGTTGCATAATGACGGGCCAATGCACTGAAAAATTTTGTGTTTGTGATTTTAACAGCAAATTGAAAGGCACTTTGGGGTTGATGGTTCTCCAAACACCCGCAGTGGTATTGGTAAACACATGTGCTGCAGTGGGGGCATATTTTAATGCCTCCCCTTCCCAACAGATGTGTTGACCCATTTTATAAGAGCGGACAAGAAGAAGAGCAGCTGACTTATGCTGAACCTGAACTAGAGAAAGGCCATGTTGGTGCAGTGGCGTAGCCAGGTTGTAACATCAGGGAGAGCGAACACATTAAAAAAGGCACCACCTGACATTCTTGTGTTCTTATTTTATTTTGTACTTAAAATAAGAACACAAGAATGATCCAGCCACGGAAGGGTTTGCACAGCCAGCATTTCACAGGTTATACTTAGATATACTTTAGATTCACCCACGAAAGCTCATGCTGCAAAACGTCTGTTAGTCTATAAGGTGCCACAGGATTCTTTGCTGCTTTTACAGATCCAGACTAACACGGCTACCCCTCTGATACTTGACAGAATACAGTAGTTTATAATTGTCACAGGTTTAAAAAAAATATTGGCAATTTTTTCCAGTTACTAATTTCATTTTAAAATCAATCAATGAAATGCACTTTATTTATAATAGATCGTAATACTAAAGTCACCAAAAAGGCATCTCTCTCTCCCTCTCCCTCTCTCTCACACACACACCCTCCCTCTTCCTGCTACAGGAATGAAATCTAGACATCCCATAAAATAGCTAGTTCCACATTGTTCTTCAAACCTCAGATCAGTGAAATGCAGCTTTGATACTATATGACTGTAGTACATTTTGCACTGCCTGCATCTACACTGACATCAGGAGAGGAGAAGAGGACAAGACTGTCCCTAGCATATATCATTTTTTAAAAGAGGTGAGACACACCCACCCACTATCAATACAACAAGAAGGGAGAACCGTAGCTGGGGCCAAGAGAGAAGATGCAATGAAACCCTCCTGTACACACAACTGATATCTGAAAAGCATCAGTCACTCTGCCGATCAAAGAAAGAAAGAGCAGCCAGTATTCTGACAGGTAGGATCCTTATGACCTATATAGGAGAAGTGCAGTTTCTAAGTAAACTGTAGCAGTTTCCTAACAGAGTTTTCTTATGGACTTATTTATTAAGCAAAAATTAAGATTAGGAATCTGATTTAAATTATGTAAATTTTCAGTTTTAGTTAACTGTGCAACTATTGCAGCTACTTTTATTTTACTCCTGCCTTCATAACAAGCTACAGAGTTATAACAGATAATTACAAAGACTAAAATACATGCTTTAATATAATTAGGACCGGGCCACCCAAGATTAAAACTACACCATGGAAGAGTCCTACAACCAGGTATTTGAGGCCAATGGAATCTTCAACCAAAATGTGAGGAAGGAGAAGAGTACACCCTCTAACTTTTGACAATAATTCAAGGTCAGCCACCAAGAAGACCAGCACCATTCATATTCTGGTTTTGGATAAAACACCTGATCTTGCCTACATCATAGAAACCTTCCTCCTTCCAAGCCTACACCCCACTACACCCTTTAAAGTAATCATTAAACAAGTTCTGAATCAGTAGTCTTTCTTCCCAATTTAGTTTGAAAAAAAAAGCTGCAATGTAAGTAGCTATGGGAAAGAACAGTGCAACTACTAGGTATCGGTGGATGAAAAGTGTGCTAGTAATGTCCTGGATATACTGGTCTGTTAAGTGTTATTGCTTTTAATATGCTAATACAAACACTGTAATAGAGTATTAATGTCCCAATGTACTGTAGCTTGTTTTAACTTACCATAATACTAGAAGTGGTACATGTGAAGCTCTCTTAAAAGCTGACACCACAGCAGTGATATTCCTAAGCCAGCATGCGTAGGGCTGGGGGTGGAGAAGGGGAGTGCATCCAGGTATAAGTAACATCTCTCACACCAAACAGGAACTTTTCCATAGTTCATTGCAATTTGGAAGTGTGATTATTATACCTTGTCTTACAAACACCAAACACCATTACATATGCACAAGGTCAATAATCCCCCCCCATATATACAGAGTTGTGCTTCTGCATATACAGTTGAACCCTGTTATGTCGCCGGCCTAGGGGTTTGCCAAAAATAGTCCAGATAACCGATGATCGAGATAAACCCCTATCCACCCCCCCACCCCTGAACTCCCCTGCCCTCTCTCCAACACCCCCTCCCTGCCCCCTTACCGCGGTGCCTGCACGTGGCTGGATCCGGCGAAGCGGGACGGGGACCCGGAGCCGGGCAGCCAAAGAAGCGGGACCCGGTAAGCGGGCCGGGCGGCAGGCGAAGCGGGACCGGGTAAGCGGGCCGGGCGGCAGGCGAAGCGGGGACCGGGTAAGCGGGGTGGGCGGGCGGGCGGCAGGCGAAGCGGGGACCGGGTAAGCGGGGCCGGGCGGGGGGGCGGGGACGGGCAGGGACCGGGTATGCGGGGCTGGGCGGCGGGAACGGGCAGGGACCGGGTATGGGGGGACGGGCAGGGCCCGGGTATGCAGGGCCGGGCGGGCGGCGAAGCGGAGCCGGGTGGACGGGCGGGCGGCGAAGCGGGGACCGGCGAAGCGGAGCTGGGCGGGCGGGCGGCAGGCGAAGCGGGGACCAGGTATGCGGGGCCGGGCGGGCCGGGCAGGGACCGGGTATGCGGGGACCAGGTATGCGGGGCCGGGCGGGGCCGGGCAGGGACCGGGTATGCGGGGACGGGCGGGCGGGCGGGGACGGGCAGGGACCGGGTATGCGGGGCCGGGCGGGCGGGGACGGGCAGGGACCGGGTATGTGGGGCCGGGCGGCGGGGACGGGCAGGGACCGGGTATGCGGGGACGGGCGGGCGGCGAAGCGGGGACCGGCGAAGCGGAGCCGGGCGGGCGGGCGGCAGGCGAAGCGGGGACCAGGTATGCGGGGACGGGCAGGGACCGGGTATGCGGGGCCGGGCGGGCGGGCGGGCGGGGACGGGCAGGGACCGGGTATGCGGGGACGGGCGGCGGGGACGGGCAGGGACCGGGTATGCGGGGACGGGCGGGGGGGCGGGGACGGGCCGGGAGCGGGGCTGCGGGGCCGGGCGGCGGGGACGGGCAGGGACCGGGTATGCGGGGCAGGGACCGGGTATGCGGGGCCGGGCGGGCGGCGAAGCGGGGCCGGGCGGACGGGCGGGCGGCGAAGCGGGGACCAGGTATGCAGGGCCGGGCGGGCGGGCGGGGACGGGCAGGGACCGGGTATGCCGGGGCGGGCAGGCGGCGAAGCGGAGCCGGGCGGGCGGCGGCGAAGCGGAGCCGGGTGGGCGGGCGGCAGGCGAAGCGGGGACCAGGTATGCGGGGTCGGGCGGGGCCGGGCAGGGACCGGGTATGCGGGGCCGGGCGGCTGGGGACAGGGTGGGTCGGGGACGCGGGGAGCCGGGCGGCTGGGGACGCGGGGAGCAGGCGGCTGGGGAACTGCGCGGCTGGAGAGCCGGGGAGCGGGCGGCTGGGGACACGGTGGGTCAGGGACGCGGGGAGCCGGGCTCGAGATATTAGGGTTCGGGGAATCGACATAAGGGATGAGAAACCCATAAGACAAAGAGGGAGTTTGGCGGTTCCACTTGTAAAACGTCGACTTAATAGGGTTGGCAAGTTAACCGAGGTCGAGATAAATGGGTTCGACTGTAGTATCTATCTGAGATGAATATTGAGCTCCCAGCTCTTCAGGAAGCAGTAAAGAGTCGGCAGCCAAGCCACAGGTTGAATCCTATTGCAAATGGTATGGGTGATGCATGAGGCATTCTGAAGCAAGAGGAGATTACTGGAAAACTTTAAGTAAGACAGAAAGAATAAAGTTTTCCTAGGTTTTGTTTCTGTCGTATTTATTGTATTACGTATAGTAAGTGTTTAATATTAAAATCAGGCACTAGGGTTTACAATGTTATAACAAAAGATTATGCTATTACCATTATCCAGTCAACTTGCACACTACTATTTTGAATTACTGATAATTCACAGAGAGAGAAAGAAGAAAGCTGAATTTAGAGAATAATTATTAACCAGATTCCTGGTTATTGATCAGCCACTTTGCTCCAGTCCATAACACAAAGCACCATAAAGCCAGTAGAATATAGCCAAGAGAATATTCACCTCAGATTGGCATCTGCTACACTCCCCCTTCCCCCCCATTCCCAGTCACCACTATTCAGGAGATAGCTAAGTGAAAAGGTGGCATGGCTGAAGCATTTAGCAGGGAATTGAAAACTAGTATAGAGTACAGTAGCCCTGAGAACACTGCTGAATTCTGAGCACTAGGTGTGCAGCTAGTCAGCAGTGAGACTGAGGACTGAGGAGACACAACTGGCACCTTAAAGCATCTTTACCCCTCTTTCCTTCACAAGCTGCACTAAGCACAGTTTAGATACAGCCCTGTATCTGAGCCACAGTATCTGTCACACTTCTGGTTCTCATGGAAATGAGTACACTTTGTTTATAAAAGAATGCACTAAAGTATTTCTCTTTAAAAAAAAAAAGTCTTTACCGTTCTATCCTAAATTTTTGCACAAACCCAGTGATGTCCATGAGAGTTCTGCACATAGATCAATGCCAGTATATAGTAGCCTCCAACATATACACAGCTTTCCAGTGTTTTATAGTGAAACATTCTCTCGCCTAGACCAGTTTCATAATTCTCTACAGATTTGTCACCAAGATCAAGGACTGCAATGAAAGGAGAAAGGCAAAAGGCAAAGGGGAGGGGGGGGGGAGAATCAGTTATGTGTTTTTACAGCTTTGTACAGACAGTCTGTAAGCCAATATTATTACTGAGTTAATGAATGATTGCATTGCTTGAACTCTTTTCCTAAAATGCTGATGTTCTAGGCGACATTAAGTTAAGAGAATTTTTTTATGTTAGATTAGATTTAGTTTTAGTTCAAGAACATATCATGTTTATGAATAATCTTTCTGAACTACTCTGAATTCTCTTTCATTGTGATCTAAAAAAACTCTTAAGAAACTGAGCCAATGAGGCAGAAGTCAGTCATTACCTTCCATATTAATCAATCTTGTCATTATTTCATAAATTAAGCCTTTAATACTTTTTTTCACACCAAAAAAATTCCATCTCCCCTACATAACTGTGTTTTTTTCTAGTTTGTGGGAAACAGGTTGCTTTCTGAACAGTGAAAAAAATTATAAATACAGGCCTCACAAAACTGCATTTCCAATTTTAAGTGTGTGTGTGTGTGTGTGTGTGTGTGTGTGTGAGAGAGAGAGAGAGAGAGAGAGAGAGAGAGGAGCGGGGCCATTGGGAACAGTTACCTTCAGTCCTTGCCCGGTCCTGAGCACTCAGTCCCCTTCAGTCCCTCAACAACCTGCAGCAGTGGCGAGCTGCCTCCACACGCCTGCTGCTCCTCAGCGCCCCTCCCTCCGCCACACTGGGGGGCTGTGCTGCCGCCCTTTCCCCTCCCGGCAGAGCCCACCCCTGCCTGGGCAGCGTGTGCCAAGCGGGGCTCAGCTTAGCAAGCTGGGCAGCTGCGGGTGGGGAGGAGCCTCCTCCTCCTCATCGCTGGGGAGCCAGGCAACCAGCCGCCACCGCCTGCAGCCCCGGAGCGAGCCGGGCTGGGGTGCGGAGCCGAGAGCCAGCCAGCGTCCGCATGCAAAACCCGGCTCCGGTGCCCTGTGCTGGCTGCACGGAAAGGCGCTACTTTTGGTGAATGTGGTCAGGGGGAGCAGCCGCTCCCTCTGCTCCCCCTAGCTACGCTACTGTGTTGGTGGGCAGAGGAAAGTGTTTTGACGAGTTTGCAGCCATAGTGCAGCCTCCTGTGGTGGGAGGCTCATACTTGCAATTGGTCAGTTCAGTCTGTAGTCTAGGAGTGCTCCTGGGTTCCACACTGACGCTGAGCTCTCACATAGCAGCATCCACCAATAATGCTTTCTACCATCTCTGCCTGGCTAAGAAACTCCGTCCCATCCCAAAAGACAATCAACTGGCCTTGTTATTCACATGTTCGTCGCTTCCCAACTGGACTACAGCCATGTGTTATACCTGGCTGCGAAACCTTCGGCACTTAGGAAAACTTCTCTCTATAAAATATTATAACACATCTTCTCCCTCATGTGGGCTACCATGAGCCCATCACACTTTCTCTGAGTTCTACACTGCCTTCCCCTTGAATACTGAGGTGAGTTGAAAGTCTCTCTCAATGGCCTGGGCCCATGATATCTAAAATAGCCTAAGGCTCTGGAATGAAACCTGGGTCAACAGCTCTATTTTCTGTCCCACTGGAGCTATACCACAAGGGTGCAGCTCATCTGTGTGGATGCCAGAGCTTTCCTGGGGGCTGGCCTGAGACCATGGAACAGACTCCCACAAGAACCGAGGACCATCACTAACCTCAACATTTGAGCACCAAGTGCAAGGCACATTTCTTTGGCCTACTTTCTCCAATAAAAACACCACGTCATCCAGTGATACATCTCGGTTTTTGAGGAAGAGAATGTGGGCACATAAATCACCAGCTCCCGAGAAGTGTGACTTTATCTGCAATTGGTTCCCCATCACCCTCCAGCCTGAGCAGCCAACTAGATGCTCCAGAGCCAGGAGGCTGCAGGTGACTGCACAGGCAAGAGTTTGGTTAAAGAAAACAAACCTCAAATTCTTTATTGAACAAGCAAATGTGCAAACGGTTGAACAGACCATCATCCAGCCCTTGCCACTCACGAGCCACATACGTGACAAGCAGCCATAATTGCCATCAATGGGGCCTGGCCACAAAGACCAATATCTGAATCACCGAGAAGCCCTCTTCTTGTGGCCGGACTGGACACATGGCTACACAAGGAAGATTTTTGCCATCATCAGCCAACACAAATCATTGATTGAGATTCTGGTGTCTGAAAAATTATACAAAAATGACCCTTTTTACTCCACAAACCTGCTCTGGTGTATCTTCAGAATCCCACTACTTACTTCAGTGATTAAAAAAGTCTCTCTGTTGTTTTGCTCCAGTTAGCTTAGCCTAGCCTGCACAGCAATAGTTTTACTCTGGCTCATGCACCACTAATAAATTTGTTAATACATTTCTGAACGCAGAGTCTTGTGTTTCTGCTGATGCATAAGCCAGAAAGAACCCAGCTCAGCTGGCAACTCCCATGTTTGTCAGCAAAAAACATATTTTAGGTGTAAACTGAGCACATTTTGCTCTGCTGTTTCTGAAAGGCAAAAAATATGAAACCCTAGATGCTATTTTTACAGTCACTTTCCAGAGCAGTTCCAGCTTCTGCTCTAGGTGTTGCTAAGTACACAGTGAAATACTAGCCACAAGTACCCCAATGGCCAAGACTCAAAGAGTGACTCTGAGATGGTCACGTGACTGACTGGTAAGTGTGCTGTATTGAAAACGCTGTTAAAATTGTAAGCTATAACTTGAAATTCTCAGGGGGTTTCTTGGTCCAGCTTGAAGACTAAGGGGCTTTGTAGGGATGTGTGTGTCCTGTGTCTCTTTCAGCAGCCAGCCTGCAAAGAGCCAGCCGAGAATGAGGTGGGCTGAGTTGTGTCTCACTCCTTAGGGAGCAGCCTGGTTTCTCTCTCTGTGTTAACGTTCTGGATTTTAATGCAACCTTCCAGAAAGATAAAAACAAACTATTCTAACTTCTCGGTGTGCTGCCAGCATAACAGCTGCAATGCTCTTAAGGAGACTTGGCATTTGTACTTTGGCATTTGTGCTCCCAAATATAGGAAAGCTGACTATTGGCTGAATATGATTTGGCTGGCTGAGTAGGGCTGGCTGGTTTGTTATTTAATTTGCAATTCTTAATAGTAATACTCTATCTATAGAGTCTTTTTATCCAAGGGTTTCAAGGTGCCTTGGAAACATTAAGCGTTGCACATGAAACCGGTAAATATTACAGGTGGGGAAACTGAGGCAGATAGAGGCTGGGTAACTTGCCCAAAGGGTCTGATAGTAAATCAGGAGCTGCCCAAGATTAGAACCCAGGACTCTGCTCCAATCCTGGCTGCCATTTCCCCTTCCACCCTGCCTGATGTCTTTTATATTTCAGTATTTAAAATATTAAAATTAACATTTGAAAATCCTTGTGCAACCATTTATGTTGTTGAACACACAGCCTGAAAAACAATGCAGACTCTGCTGCTTTGTGCAGAAGTTATGCAGGCTGCAGCTCATAAAGAATACCCCCTTGTTTTGGTGAGCCCGTGTAATTGGATAATTCTGGGAATACAGAAATCAATAAATATCAAATATTAATGCCTCATGCTGTCATATTTATTTAGCCAGCAAAGCTGTAAAGTGAAAGCTGCTCAGAAAATCTGGCTGCTGTTCGTGGTGGCTCTTTTAATGAGAAGAGGCTGAACTGACAGGCTATCCTGCTGTATGATTGGTGGAAAATGGGTCATCAGGGGAATAATTTCCCACTGACTTGCCATAGAGCATACATGTGCTAGGAAAGCTCATGCTAGGACTGGTAGACTGGAGAGCCACCAGGAGGATGTGTTAGATCAGGGGGGATCACGGGAAAAATTTTGGTGGCCTCAGAGTGCAGCCACCAACCCTTGCTGGTGGCCACTCTGACAGTTTCCCCTAAAATAGTTAATTAACTTTAGGAGAAACAAATACATATGCACAGATCCATGTCCAACTCATTGTCATTTATTTATGTAGGTTTTTATTACAGACTCAATAATATAAGTAATGTGCAGTTGTCTCTATTCTTTACTGGACCTAAATAGAACAGAAACAAGGTGCTTTGCATGTTCTTTCTTTCTTTCTTAAAACATTTGCTAGCTAGTGAGTCTGTTTCGGTGAAAAGTGATATTTATATGTTTGTTAACACTGCTTCCCCTCCCCGCAATCACCGCCCAGGAGGCTGTGATCCTACGAAAGGCCCCTAGTGGCTGCATTTGAGAAATGCTATGCTAGATCCATGTCCCTTCAACAGTGTTGTACTTTCCTTCCCAGTTCTGTGAGCAGGAGTGGTAGGCTGAGGTGTTGATGAAGACGCCTCTTTCTATTCTTTACTTTGTGGCCTAGCATGCCAGTTTTGGAATTTGTTCTGCATTTGAAGGAAAAAAAGGCCAGAAAGAGCAGTTGTGATGTAACATCAATTGCTGTTGCTAGGGAAATCCAGACTGCTCACTCAGGTCTTGGCAGGTAAGAGAAGGCAGAATCAATTGCCCAACTGTTGGTTTTAATATGCAGCTGTACCTGTCATTTGTTTAAGGATGCAGAAAGGTTTTTCTACCTATGTGTGGTCTTAGAGTGGTTGGTTCTTCTGAGCAGTTCTAGTGCACCTATAGACAATGAGATGCATTGCTGTCCAGTTGCCAAGTGGTGGCAGATTTGGGGGCCTGGCAGGAGGTGAGTTTCCTATTGGAGGAGAAATGGGTTGCACAGTTAGGATGTTTTCATATTTACTTACCAGATAGACATGTGCTCTGTTTACCTGACCAGAAGTGGTCACAAACATTGTCAGGTCCCCTTTGCAGAGACCTCAGGCTGTCACCACTCTCCTGATCCTGTCTGCTTAAAAACACTGTTCATTCTTTGTGGCTAGTGCCCCTCACCTGGGAAAGCCCTAGTCCAAAGCTGTTCTCCCAGGTATGCCAGAGGAGCCTGGGTATTAACTTTCATGCAGCTGTTCTGAATCACAAAGGAGCCACAAAGATCTGAGGCATCTGCAGACAATCCCCTTAATGACTGTTTGGCTGTAGCTACTGCACAAGGTCCCTTTGCCTCTTACCAGAAAGGATTGCACACTGCATGTATATATCTCAGTGGCTCATAACACGCATGATTTTGGCACCATTTGCCATGTGTGTCTGTGTTAGCCCCAAACTCCACAAGGGATGTATATCTTCAGGGGCGGCTCCAGGCCCCAGCACGCCAAGCGCATGCTTGGGGCAGCATGCCGCGGGGGGCACTCTGCCAGTCGCTGGGAGGGCGGCAGGCGGCTCCAGTGGACCGCCCGCAGGCGTGCCTGCGGAGGGTCTGCTGGTCCCGCGGCTTCGGTGGAGCATCCGCAGGCGTGCCTGCGGGAGGTCCACCGGAGCCACGGGACCAGCGAACCCTCCGCAGGCACGTCTGCGGGAGGTTCACCGGAGCCGCGGGACCGGCGACCGGCAGAGTGCCCCCTGCGGCGTGCCGCCGTGCTTGGGGCGGCGAAATTGCTAGAGCCGCCCTTGTATATCTTGATCTCACTTTAGGAAATTATATACAGCCTCAACCCCCATTTCTTTGGGTCAGCCCCCTTCTCCCACGACAATCTAGCAATCCCTCTTTTCCACACAGTCTGGATGTCTCACACTGAATCTGTGGTCCTTTATCTTACAATTAAACTAACAGTAAAAGGAAAGGGTAAAAAGAGGGAAATATGAGCACTCAGCACAAAATTGAGATGTTGAGTGTTGTGTATTTGGTTGTCATGGGTTTTGTTACTATGGCAACTGAGTTAGACTATTAAGGGATAGCTCAGCCGGTTTCAACCGGCTGAGTGAGCTCTCTGTTTCTGTAAATAAAATGGAGGTTTTGGTTAGCTGTCTGCTCTCTGGCCTCAAGTGATTGCTTCCTACACCAGCTGCCCCTAGGACATAACACTGGCGACGAGGATGGGATTCCGGTGCTGCTCCAGTAACAGAAGGAAGTAGAAGTCAAGGTAAAGACCAAACAAAGAAAAAAAGCTGCTTGTTTGCACTGACTGTGAAAGTGAAACTAAAAATCATGGCTACTCTGACCAGGCCCCTGGAGCCTTTTGATGAGAATACAGAGCAGTGGCATGTGTATACTGAGCGTTTTGAGCTTTTTGGTATTGCAAATGACATTACAGAAGCGAAGAAGGTGCCAATATTCTTAACTGTTGTAGGGGCTAAAACCTACTCTCTGCTACGCAACTTACTACACCCTGTTAAGCCTGAGACTAAATCTTACAGTGACATTGTGGAAATCCTGGGGTCTCATTTCTCCCCAAAACCACTGGTAATTGTTGAAAGATATAGGTTCCACAAAAGAGACCAAAAGGAAGATGAAACAGTTGTACAATTTGTAGCCATTTTAAAAAAGCTAGCAGAACACTGCAGTGGTGAGCTGGAGCAGGTTCCCACAGGTTCCCAAGAACCAGTTGCTAAAATTAGACCTCCGTGGAGAACCGGTTGTTAAAGGGCCAAGGGTGGGCAAAGAACTCCGGTCCGTGGGCAGGACCATCCTATTGCTCCCAGGATTCCCAGCTGGGGAGACTGAGGCTCCCCCGGCCCTTCCCCTGCTTCCCCCCAGCTGCAGCGTGGGCAGCTCAGCTGAGCTTCTGAGTTGCTTTGAGCTGCCAGCAAGGTAAGGGGGAGGGGGCTGCAAGCTCTAGGGCTGCTGAGGGGGCAAGTGGGGCAATTTGCCCCAGGCCCTGCAGGGGCCTCCAGCCCCACAAGTATGTCTCTGCCTGCCCCGGCCCCTCCTCCGCTCCCCCCCCTTAAATCAGAACTTTTTATAGGGAACCAGTTGTTAAAATTTTGGCAGCTCATCACTGGAACACTGTGAATTTAAAGAGATGTTAAATGATGCCCTGCGTGACAGGTTAGTGTGTGGCCTCTGCAGTGAAGCTATACGGAAGCGCCTACTGACAGAGGCTCAGCTTACATTACAGAAGGCTGTTGATATTGCTGTCTCCATGGAACTGGCTACAAGGGAGGCACAATACATCGGTGCATCCCCTAGGGTGCAAAAAGTGTCACAAGAACTGACCCACAAAACGGTGCAGAGTCAAGAATGTTACCGCTGTGGTAAGCTGGGTCACCAGGCATCAGAATGCTGGTGTAAGGACCTGGTGTGTCGACACTGTGGCAAAAAGGGACACATTGAGTATGCCTGTAAACAAAAGAAAAAGAGGCCTGTGGTCTGGCCGACAAAAAGAGGAACCTTGCATACCCTAGAGCAGACCCAGGATGATCAAGGTGACACCTCCTCACAAGAGGAAGTGCCACTGCATGTTTTGTCTTTGGCAGCGGGCTCACATGAATACTGGGTAACCCCCTTATTGGAAGGCAAACCTATACGCATGGAACTAGACACCGGTGCAGCTGTCTCGCTGGTTCCTGAGACTGTGTATAAGGAAAAGCTACAGCATCTTCCGCTTAAGGCAACAAAAACTGTTCTGAAGACGTATACAGGTGAAGCTGTGCCCATGTTGGGCACTATTGATGTTAAGGTGGAGCTCAATGGACAGGTGGCTAAATTGCCACTGTTTGTGGTGAGAGGTGACTACCCAGCCTTAATGGGTAGGTCTTGGCTTGGGAAGATTCAGCTGAACTGGGCAGAAGTGCACTGGATGACTAAAGAAGAAACCAGTCTAACCCCTATACTAAGGAAACATGCTGCTGTTTTTGGAGATGATTTGGGAAGTATGAAGGGAATCACTGTGACATTTAACATTAAACCTGGCAGTCCACCAAAATATCTGAAAGCCCGAACTGTGCCATATGCCATCAGGCCAAAAGTTGAAGCAGACCTGGAGCGCCTGGTCACCAATGGAGTCCTAATACCAGTTACCCATAGCTCATGGGCCACTCCTATCGTTCCAATAGTGAAGAAAGATGGCTCTCTCCGGATTTGCGGTGATTTTAAAATCACTGTCAACCCAGTGTTGTGTGCAGAGCAATACCCGCTTCCCCGCATCGATGACCTCTTCGCAGGCCTGGCTGGGGGACAAAAGTTCAGTAAGATTGATCTGAGTCAAGCATATTTACAGATGCACGTCGATGAAAAGTCCCAAGAGCTGTTGACTATTGTGACTCATAAGGGGCTTTATCGATACTGTCGCCTACCCTTCGGAATCACATCGGCTCCCGCCCTGTTCCAGAGGGCTATGGACCAGATCTTGTGTGGCTTGTCAGGAGTTCAGTGCTATCTGGATGATATCCTGGTCACTGGAAGAAATGAAGAGGATCACTTAAAGAATTTAGAGGCTACCCTACAAAGACTGGAAGAGTATGGCCTACGAGTTCGCAAAGACAAGTGTGAATTCTTCAAGCCCTCTGTTGAATATTTGGGACACATCATCGATTCTGCAGGTCTTCATAAGGCCCCTGCAAAAGTTAAAGCTATTGTGGAGGCTCCCCCACCTCGAAATGTAAGCCAGCTACGCTCATTTCTAGGACTACTGAACTATTATGGAAAGTTCATCTCACAGTTAGCCACACTGCTAAAACCACTTCATGAGCTCCTTGGGCAGAACAAGGCCTGGAAGTGGACTGAAGCCTGTGATGTTGCATTTAACAAAGCTAAGGATGCATTGTTAAATTCTGAAGTTCTAACGCACTATGATCCATCCTTACCCCTGCAATTGGCCTGCGATGCTTCCCCTTATGGAGTGGGAGCGGTCGTGTCACACATTATGCCTTCGGGAGAAGAAAGACCTATTGCTTTTGCTTCACGCACTCTAAGCAAAGCAGAAACTAACTACGCCCAAATCGAACGTGAGGCATTAGGAATTGTTTTTGGAATTAGGAAGTTTCATCAGTACCTGTTTGGGCCAAAGTTTACTCTTCTTACAGACCATCGACCTCTGACATCAATTTTTGGACCCTACACAGGCATTCCCCCATTAGCTGCTAGTCGTATGCAACGTTGGGCATTGATACTTTCTGCACACACATATGAAATCAAATATCGGAAATCCACTCTGCACGGCAATGCAGATGGCCTCTCAAGGTTGCCTTTACCGGTCAAACATCAAGATAGTGCCCAAAAGGAAATCTTCTACTTTGAACAGGTAGAGAATACACCCATCACTGCTACTCAGATAAAGAAGGCAACCCGCGTTGACCCAGTATTATCCCAAGTTATGGACCTGGTGATGCATGGAAAATCTCGACAAACCTCTCCGGTCTCACCCGACCTTGTTCCCTACATGTCCAGGTGGACGGAGTTATCGGTCCAATCTGGTTGTTTGTTGTGGGGGAGGCGTGTCATTATTCCACCACCCCTGAGATCACAGATGTTAGAACAGCTACATTCCGGTCACTGTGGAATAGTGCGCATGAAGGAAATTGCACGAAGCTATTTTTGGTGGCCTAGATTGGACAGTGCTATTGAAGAGAAGGCAAAAGCTTGTATGTCATGTCAGGGTGTAAGAAATGCACCCCAGTGGGCACCCCTACACCCATGGGAATGGCCTGAAAACCCGTGGCAACGTATTTACGTTGACTTTGCTGGCCCCCTTGAAGGAAGCATGTTCTTGGTGGCAGTAGATGCCCATTCTAAATGGTCAGAAGTCTCTATAATGCAGTCCACTACTGCAGAGAGTACTATCCAAAAACTACGAGGACTCTTTAGTCGTTTTGGTCTGCCAGAACAACTTGTGAGCAACAACGGACTGCAGTTCGTCTCTCAGAAGTTTCAAAATTTTATGAAGGCAAATGGGATACACCACATCACGTCAGCACCATATCATCCGTCCACCAACGGATTAGCTGAAAGATTTGTGCAGACAATGAAAAACGCTTTGAAATCAGCAAAGGGACAACACTCCATTCAAAAGCGTCTGGATACCTTCTTACTTTCCTATAGAAACACACCTCATGCTACGACCCAGGCTTCCCCAGCCTTTCTAATGATGGGACGACAGCTGCGCACTTGCTTTGATCTGCTGAAACCTTCTGAACCCAGACAAACTGTGCAACATCAGCAGCAATATTAAGTAATCAGACGGGCACCCAGAGCAAAAGACCAAACCTTTAGCCCAGGGCAGCCAGTTTTGGCTCGGAATTATACTTCCAGAGCTAAATGGGTCCCGGCCACAGTCATCACTCAAACAGGACCTGTTTCCTATACAGTCCGGACTGCAGAGAATCTTACCTGGCGGCGACATGTAGATCAGCTGTTGCCAGGTCATGCCAGTCTTCAGGACCCATCTGCAGTTGAGGGGTCTGACTCCACCCCTCCTGGTGAGACACCGAATCATGAGTCACCTGTTCCTGACTGTTCTCCTCCATTACTGCCGGCAGCTGAGATACCCCTTTGCCCAACACGAGCTGATACCACCTCCTCACCTATTCGTGCTGCGGACCCTGAGCCCCTAGTACTTTCGGGTGCAACAACACCAGAAGTTCGCCGTAATCCACCTAGAGACAGAAGGCCTCCTCATCGGCTTGATCTTTAGTTAGGGCGAACCCACGGTTATGGGGCAAAATAATCCCCAGGGTTTAGCCGGGAATGGAGGCAGTCTACCCTCCTTCTCTAGTTTAGTGTGTGTTTTATTTAGGGGATGTTCTTATTAGGGGGGAGGAATATGTTGTGTATTTGGTTGTCATGGGTTTTGTTACTATGGCAACTGAGTTAGACTATTAAGGGATAGTTCAGCCGGTTTCAACCGGCTGAGTGAGCTCTCTGTTTCTGTAAATAAAATGGAGGTTTTGGTTAGCTGTCTGCTCTCTGGCCTCAAGTGATTGCTTCCTACACCGGCTGCCCCTAGGACATAACATTGAGAACAAACTTGACTGAGAAATCAAAGGATATGGAGAAGAAATTATTGAATAGCCTATACACCAATGCTTGGAGCCTGGGTAACAAATGAGAGGAATTGGAATTGCTCATTAATGAGCATAAATTCGCTTTAGTTGGTATTAGTGAAACCTGGTGGGATGATTTGCATGACTGGAATGTTTAAATCAATGGTTATAACCTATTTAGGAAGGATCGAGTGGGCAAAAGGGGAGCGGGAGTGGCACTCTGTCAAAAATGGCATTACCTGTTTCTGAGTCTCTGATAACTTGGAAGAAAACTATCTTGAATGCTTATGGATCTGTGTCCTTGCAGATAAAGCACAAGATGGGGCATTAATTGGTATCTGCTACAGACTACAGAATCATGCTAAGGTAATAGTTTTCAACCTGTGGTCTGCTGACCCCTGCCCAGACTACGTCTAAGGGGTCTGCAAAAGGTTGTCATTACCATAGAACAGCGGTTTTCAACCTGTGGTTCTGTTGACCCCTGGGGGTCCTCAGACTATGCCTAAGATTTTGATTGAAGTTCCATCGAAATATTTTAGGGGTCAGCAAATGAAAAAAGTTTGAAAACCACTGTGCTAGGGAACAGGATGTCCATCTCCTTGTGCCCCTATCTACAGTGTGTAGGGAGAAAAACTGTGATCATGGGGGACTTCAAACTGAGCGACATGTGCTGGAGAAGTAAAACATCCTTAGAATTTCTAACCATTATCGATGTCAGTTCTCTAACTCAGAAAGTGTTGCATCCAACATGGGGAAATTCTGCCCATCTTGCAGTGACACCAGGAGCACCTGCTCTCTTGGGCATTTCAACCCTGCCCTGCCCTACGTGGGGTGGCAGCCCAGAGAAATTTTGGGTCAGGGAGTCGGGGGGAGAAGCAGATACCATTCTCACAGGATGGGAGGGGAAAGGAGAGAGCAGAAAGAGCCCGCTCCCTCTTCTCCCACCCCCATGAGCAATGGGTCAGTCTGTTTTGTGCTCCCTCCTGCCCCCCACCGTCCCCATGAGCAATGCATCAGTCTGCCCTGTGCTCCCTCCTGCCCCTCTCTCTCAGAAGCAGTGGCTCACTATGCTCTTCCCCCCGCCTCCCGCCTTTCCTGCAACACCAGGCCTGGAGGGAAGGGACCTGTAGGGACCGGGGGATGGGTGGTCATGTCTAATGGTTAGGGTCAGGCACTTGGAAATGGAGCTGGGTCAGAGGCAGATTGCCAAGCCAAAGTTCCGAGCCGGAGACAGTCAGGTACCAAGCCAGGGTCAGGGATAGAGTCAACATCGGGGGCAGTATGTAGGAGCAGGGACCTGGAGTGAGACAGGAACTGAGAATAAACTAGGGTCTGGGATAAGGAGGACAGAAATCAGGAACAGGCTGGGAGACAGGGGTCCAGAGCCAGGCAAGTAGGCAGGAGCCAATGTAGCAGCCTACCAGTGTGCTCGCCATGAAAAGGAAATTGAGCAGTTAAAACGTCAGTTGACCGTGTATTTGGTCCAGGTGGCGAGCCTCACTGGGGATGATTCAGGTGACCCATGTGAGGGCTTTGATTTCTCCCTTTGCGAGGATCCCCAAGGGTGGGTGGATTTTGTTGCACCCCCATAGCGGCCCTCATTAAGACCAAGGAGAGGTCCGCTAAACAACTTCAAGAGGGAGCTTGGGTCCAGACTCAGTGTGGACATCTCCATGCTGGCTCACAAGCTTGGCCCCTTCAAAACGGAAAAGGCCGCTACCTGGTTCCTTTCCCTCTGGAACATCATGCATGTAAATAGTTTGTCCCAGCAGGAAATAGAGCGGGTGCTCACCTCTGCCAGCCCGAAGCTGGCCTCCACCATAAAAACCGTGGTGGCCGACTTGCAGGGAGAGGGGTTGCTTGTTTGACCCAGCAGGAAATAGAGTGGGTGCTCACTTCTGCCTGCTCCTTCACGGCCTTCAGCCCCATAAAAAAAGTATGGGCCCCTGCTATAAAAATCCAACCAAGTCTTTGGGAAGGTTGCCTCTGGGACTGGGTAGTCCATCACAACATGTAAAAAGTGGTGGCTCTCCCAAATAACATGGCCAAGCGGTATGTGCTGACTGCGTCCCCCAACTATCAGCACATATAAATTGCAAAGGGTAACACCTGGCAACTCTGGCCTATAACCTCCCTCTAATGGTGTGTAAAAAAAAAAAGGCAGTGCCAAGCCGCTTTTATAAGGTGGGTTAGCACATCTGTTGAAAAAGAGAGGCATCAAAATATGCCCCCACTGCAACACATCTGTTTACCAATACCTCAGCATGTGTTTGGAGAACCACCGACCCCACGGTGCCTCTCTACTTGCTGTTAAAAATCACAAACACAAAATTTTTCAGTGCATTGGCCCGCCGTTATGCAACAAACTGTCAATGTTTCTAATTATGTTATGTTTAATTTTTCATAAATAACACCCAATGTGTTCCTCCCGTTAACGCACACCCAAAAGCAACTTTCCGTATACCAGACAAACGTCTCCTCCTTCACGGTGTTGCAACACACATTCAACTTTAAAAAAGCTGCCTTTGCAGTAGCCATCTGGAGGGGGCATCTATGTCAACGGGGGGATATGTTACGCTATGTTACTAATAAAGCCAAAAATCATTATTGGCTTGTGTATGCAATTGTTGCTGCTCTAATAATTTTGTGCATGCTTATATTGCTGTTTATGTAAAAAACCAACAGTAACCCTTGCCACCGTCTTAAAAAAAAAAAAAAAATTAAAAAGCTAAGTGGTAACCCCTCCCAACAAAATGTTGATTTGGGACCAACGGGGGGACTATCACACCCCAGTGGCCCAAGGGGGTCCCCTGGGAAGGCAAATCAGCACTGTATATTGCTAAGGCTATTGCAAGCATCACAGGGCATTTTGGGAAGGGTCAAAGGTGTAAATAATGTAAAATAAAAAATTCTTTTGCAGGTCACATAAAACCAAAAAAAAAAGCAAAAAAACGGGTTAACTCCATGCTCCTGCTAGGCCTAAAAATAAAATGCTAACTCCGGCCCTCTCAAGGCCACAACACACATCTAACTCTCGTCTGCCTGCCAAAAAAGGGGGGCCCCGTAATTCACCAATCAGCCGTTAAAAAAAAAAATGCAGCTAAGCAAACCTGCAAAGGCAGCCCATAACAAGCAAAACAAGTAAAGGCCAGCACAAAAAAAACAAACAAAAAAACCCAACAAAGTCTAGTTTAAAAACCACAAAAAGCTGGTTTAAACTGGTACAAAAAACACGAAACACAAAGGTCACGAAGCAAAACACCCCCAAAGGCACCCAAAACTTAAAAACCCTCCTAAAAGCTGGAGCAATTCGAAAATCGCAGCGGATCTCCAAACAACCTATGCCCAAAACAAAACTCCCGTCCACCGTTCGCCCCTCTTCTTCTTATGTTACACCCAGGCTTAGCCAGCCTAGGGTAAAGCATGTGTAAGTATAAAAGTGGGTTAGGGCTTGGGGCACTAATCTTTCTTCCTTCCTCTAAGTAATGTGGGGCGCACCCCTCACTCTCCACTGTTATTTTATTATTTTATTAATAAAGCTTTAAATTAGACCCTTGGTGTGTTTCATCATCTCCTCCCCTAAAAATCCTGTGGCTTCAGCCTAATCACCAAACGCCTCAGGCAGATTGGTAACAGAAATCTGTCACAAGGGCCCTTTGTGAGCTAGAGCTTTGTTGGCCCTCTCCATCAGTTGTTCAGGTGAGTTGCTGGGTGGTGGCTGTGATCTGAGTACTGCCTTGGGCCCCGTGCTCCCTCACATTGCACCCTGACGTTGTAGTTGGCCAGGTTTCTGAGGCTGGGAAGACCTCAAATACCAGTGGGAGATAGTATGAACTCTAGGAGTTCTAGGGAGGACTTAACAAAGGCACATTTTTCTACCTTCACATAGAGGCCATGTTGGTGCAGCCTCTTTGGGAGGGAACGGACATGCATCCTGTGGTGTTTGGTGTTGGCCAAAAGGAATAAGCATGTCACCCAGGTATGCTACCACATACTGGTCCAGGATGTCCCTGAGTACATCATTAATAGCCCTCTGGAACAATGTGGCTGCAGTTGTCAAAGTGAAGGGCATCACAAGATAGTCAAAGTGACCATAACATCTTCAAAAGGTGGCCTGCCATTTGTCCCCAGTTCTAATACATATGAGGTTGCATGACCTCGGAGGGGTAGCTTTGTGTATAGCAGGGCAGTGCTCACGTGGTCCATTAGCTCAGAGATTAGTGGTAACGGGTATCGGTTTCTAATGGTGACGTGACCTGGGTCCCGATAGTCCACACATAATCAGAAGCTTCCATCTCTTTTTAAGCAAAAAGGACTGATGTTCCAACAGGCAAAGTGGATTTACGTATAAAGCCCTTGGTTAGGTTCTTCTGAAGGTATGTGTGTAGTGCAGCTAGTTCAGGCTCTGACATGGCGTATTTACGGCTGGCCAGAATGTCTGCCCCTGGGTGTAGCTCTATTGGCCGATCACAGTCCTTGTGTGGCAGCAAAGTGTCTGCTTTCTGTTTTTTAGAAGACATCTTTGTAGTCACTGTATTTGGATGGAAGTCAAAGACCAGATTCAGCAGGTGGCTCTGCAGAGCCAGCTACCCTGGCATGCAACCTCTGGGGAACTAGTGCACACTTCCTGGGGTCAAGCAGTGCTGCTGGCAGAATTCTGAGAGAAGTTCAACTCCAGGATCAGAGGGAAATGTGAGGAATGGATGGCCCTTGGATGTCCTTGGATACTGACTTTGAGAGGAATGATTTCTGTAGCCACTGAGCCAGAGGATAAGAGGGAACTGTTGATCATCTCTATCAGATCCAGATAGATCTGGTTTGCGCCACAGGGAAATCTGTAGTGGCTGGGCTGTCTCTGCATCGATACAGTTGTCTGCTGCGCCTGAGTCGATAAGGGCTTGTGGTGGAGGAAGTGGTTGGGGGTGACCCAGGATTTGTACTTGTAGATACGGTGCCACTTGACGGGGGCCGGTGTGTGTTTCTGTCAGGAGCTCAGGTCGGGTTTCAAGGGGACATTTTGTCAGGACGCTCAGGCTAGCCCCTTTTACTAAACCTGGGCTGGTTTGTTTTCTGGATTCCTTTGGACTGGGTTTAGGGTGACCAGATGCCCCGATTTTATGGGGACAGTCAGATCACAGCCATCACCCAGCAGCTCACCTCCTGTCCCAATTTTTCACACTTTCTATCCGGTCACCCTAACTGGGTTCCTCATGGGCCAAGTAGAGGTTGCATAGCTGTTATGCTTATAAGAAGCACATGGGATCTTTTTCAGGGGAAAGGCAATATGCCGCGTTTATTGAAGATACAACAATTAGCATATGCATTCAATCACACCACACACACACACGCGCGCGCACACACACACTGTCCCGCCAGTCGATGTTATAGTTATCAGTCCAGAGTCTGGATCAACCCAGTGGCCAGCTAGGTTGATCACGGGTAGGGAGGTGCCGGGATCCGTCGGTCGCGACATGATGCTCCAGGGAAGTCTTGGCAGGACGAACCCAAAGTTTCATGACAAGGCACCCTGTTTATATAGTGATTTTCCTTCATTGGGACCAATGAGTTTTGCACGATCATGCTGTAATCAATTGTTGTTTGATGAGAGCTTGTTTTCTTAAATTGTCCTTCTCATTCTTTATCACAGCTATCTTGTCCCCATTGATAGGTGCCTGTCTCATCTTTAGAGATGTCAATCTGCCCTCCTCTCACATTTCAATAGGGGCGTGTTGCAGCCTCCTGGCACCTTTGCGTCTGTTTCTGGTGGTTCCTCCCTCATACATCTGGCTCAGCGATGGCCTTCACACTTATCTCTTTACACATACATTCCTCATTCACACACACAACAGAATTAATTTACACAGAACATTTTGAACAGGAACATCAAAGTGCAATGCACAAGAAAACAATCATGGCATTCTTTTACTTATTTTAAAATGCTAAACCTACAACAAAACAATGACCTTAAAACTTCTGTTACTGCCTTGAAATCAGCCCAGACACAGATTCCAGCTGATGCATCTTTACCAAATGGCCCATTAGGCCATTCCTTTCTGCTATTCAAAAAGGTTGGCTGGCAGGATATGATCAAATAATACATCAATACATTTCATGCATGCTACATTATTATTCTTTATCCTTCATTTTAAATTATACAAAGTACAAACATAAAATCCTACTACTACATGACCCACTTCACCACACTCATAACACAGGTTAAGGCGTCACCGGTGCTTTCTCTTCAGAGGGGAGTTGTTGGTGGGTTAGGTCTATCTGCATCAGTTCAATTGGTGAGGCAGAATCCGAGAGTGGGGGGTAAAGTTGTGACCTCCTCTTCTTTCTTCCAGTCACTCTCACAGGCAGTTTTCAGTACAGATATAAAATCTTTGACAGTGTCCAGACCTACTGGGGTCTTGACTTGGGCCAGTTCATCCTTAAACTTGTCCTGCAAGCCCCATCGCAACTGGCCTAACTGGGCCGCCTCGTTCCATTCTGTGTCTGATACGAGACTGTGGAAATCAGCTATAGGAAGTGGCCATACCCGACCCTTGTTGGAGTTGCCGCAGGACAGCCTCAGTGGAGCGAATGTGGTTAGGGTTGTCAACGATGGTCAATATCGCTCGCTGGAAGGCAGCCCATTTGGACAGAACTGGACAGTTGGCTTCCAGCGCAGGAGAGGCCCAGTCTAATGTCTCCCCTGTCGTCAGGCTGACTGCCAGGCCTAGTTTCTTATGGTTGGAAGCATGTAGCTGCGGTCGAAGGCAGAACAAGAGTTAGCACTGATTCATGAAGCCTTGGAATTTGGAGGGGCTCCCATCGAAACACTCAGACAGAGGGATAGCAGGTCCCAGCTGAAGTGACAGCACAGCTGGATGGGCCCAGAGCACAGCATTTTCTGTGTGGAGTTGATGGATTTGCTCCTGCAATGCCTGATTTTCACTGGCCAGCTGTGCGTTCTGCTCCTGCAATGCTTGATTGTCTGCCTGGAGGCAGATCACCTGCTCATGTACCTTCTGGTACGGGGAACTTCTCTGGGTCCGTCCTTGGCTGGGCCCACTCAAAGAAGTTGACAGTGGTCTGAGCAAGCTTTAGGGACTGGGGCATGGGCGTTCAGGCCAAATGGTTAGAGTCAGGAGCTTGGAACAAAGCCAGGGTCAGAGTCAGGTACCAAGCCAAAGGTTAGACTTAAACCAGAAATGGAGTCAGGAGTCAAGCTAGCGGTTGAATCCAGAATCAGTATCGGGGTAGGACATAAGACCAGGGACCTGGAGTCAGGGGCAGCTCTATGTATTTTGCCGCCCCAAGCATGACAGTCAGATGGCTTTCGGCGGCGCGCCTGTGGGAGGTCCTCTGGTAACATGGATTCGGCGGCATGTTCATGGTGACCGGCAGGCTGCCCCCCACGGCTTGCCACCCCAGGCACACGCTTGGTGCACTGGTGCCTGGAGCCGCCCCTGCCTGGAGTGAGGCAGGAGAGCAGGAACTGGGACTAGATGGAGGTCTGGGAGAAGGAGGGCATTAACCAGGAACGGGTAGGGAGGCAGGGCTCAGGCATCAGGCAGGTACATAGGGATAGGGCCCACTGTAGCAGCCAGCTGGAGAGTCCTCTAGTTGGTTGGACAACTTCCTGTGCCTCTTTCTGGCTTAAGTACAGCTTCCTAACCAATCGATGAGGCTGGATGTCTTCCCCAATCAGGAGCTTCAGGGGTGGGGCCCTTAGTGAACTAGAGCTTTGCGGCCCCATCCAGTGATTGAGGTGAGCTGCTGGGTGGTGGCTGTCACCTGAACACTGCCTGGGGCCACTCGGGCTCAGGTTTGAGGCTTGAAATCTCTCACAGGACCCTGCTGCAGCTGCCTCCAAGGCCTAGGATGGGGGCGTGAAGAGCCCCAAGAGCTGCAGGAGGAACTCATGTGGGATCTGGGGGCTGGGCAGATGTTGGGGGGACACCCAGGAGAATGCTGGGGTTGGAGAGAAGCTGAAAGCTCTGTCAGGCCGCAGCGTGAGCTGCTGCAGCAGAGCCAGAATCACCTCTCTCAATACCTGGGGTGACACCAATTGTTTGTCTCTCACACACACAAACTGAGGCAGGCACATGCATGCGCACACTGAGATAGATGTGCACTCTGAGGCAGGCATGAACTCACACAGACAGTGAGGTGGGATAGGGAATCACATCAAAAGACAAACAACATAATATTAAACAAACCCTTGTGATTTGGGTGGGGGGAGCCTGAGTTCGGAGTCTTTGAAGTTTGGGGGATGGCCATAATGTAACTGCTTAACTATGAAACCTCTTTCTCACAGGTATTTTTTCTCACTCTGTACATTTAAATCTTTTTTTTTTTTTAATGGAGAAGAAGAAAATCCACCCTGTATAAGCCATGAGCTCCAGCATAGGTTGCCAACTGGAGGTTTGATCCTCTGCTCCATCCATATCCACACCTGGAAACTAAACTGAAAACTCATCCAGTCTCATTCTTGTTAGATTTCAGAAAAAACAGTTTTTCCTCTCACTTTTCTCATTATTGCTGGGATTTGCAACACAGCCTAATGGATTTAGCTACCTAGATCACATTGAAAGTTATCAGTGCCCAGCTCCCTCAGGCCCCCTTTAAAGAGCCAGCCTATAACTCCAAGAAACTCAAGTATCAGAGGGGCATCCGACGAAGTGGGTATTCACTCACAAAAGCTCATGCTCCAATACGTCTGTTAGTCTATAAGGTGCCACAGGACTCCAAGAAACTGTGAGTAGGTTAGAGAAGGAAGAATTCTAATGTTAATGTGTCCTAGCAAGATCAGGGAGACTGATATTAGCCCTGAGAAATTACACAAGCCAAAGAGATTGTTTGATGACATCGGATTTTATCTTTAAATTCCCCTCTGAATGTATTCCCTTCTGATGGCAGGCCATGATGAGAAACAAAACTGTTTTGCAACAATAGAAATACCAAAGATCTACAGCCGGAGAGAAACTTGACTACACCATGCACTCCCAGGCATACTAGAATAACCAAATTAAATCAAAACACAAATGCAGCAGGAATGTCATGGTACCAAACATAATTGCTGTACTGTAGTGTTGAAGTGGGTACTGTTGTTCCAGCAGCTGCTGAGGTTTCTGCGCTTGCATTGTGTGGTTTCTATCTATTGCCACTTAAAGGTTTTTATTGCAAATGCATTGCAGGCATTCCGGAAACTGCAACGGGACCTCAAGGTCCCGGGTGAGTGATGCCTGGAGTCTTGCAGCTGAACTAATGGAGGTGGTAAATTTCAAATCCAGTAGTTCACTGAATCCCTGGAGCCTACCCCAAAATCCTTTCATATATTATGTAAGATCAGGCTACTGTTGGCAGGCAGCATGGTTGAATGGACTGTGCATGGGCTGTCAGCAAGAAACTTGGGAGCTCTAGTATCATTTGCTATGGAACCTGCTGTGTGGCCTTTGGCACATCTCTTAACTTCCCTGTCTAAGCTGCCTCATTTGAAGAATCAGGGTAATTATAATTTATGGAGTGCTTAGTGCTTCGCAGGTAATTCAGCGTGATAGGTCCTGTGCAGGGGAGCTTTTATTGTGCCTTGAAGGGCCATTATGAGTGTGATGTTTATACAGGGCTAGCCTAATGCACCACAGAAGTACTAAGTATTGCTGCTAGGTCATTTTCGAGTGAGCAGTTCCTTGTTGGGAGAGAAATCACTGACATAGATTTGAGACACTTCTCTCTTAATTACCATGTGGACCTAAATCCTGGTCACCTGGAACAAAGATGGCAAAAATGATCGCAAGACAGTTCCACTTAAGAAAGCCAGCTAATGCACACAGTTCTCAGCAAGTCTTACCAGCAGCTTCTCCCTCTGCTGCTTCCAGTATTCCTGTTGCTAAAACTGGGCTGGATGGAGGTTTCCAGGCCACAAAGCCACATACAATTGTAGCAGCAGTGGCATTTGTGGCTAGATGCACCAGTCGGGGATTGGAGCGCCAACATGCAGGGTGCTGGGGGGCAGGGGCATGCAATAGAAAGCTTGCAATCTCTTTGGGGGTCAGATTATCTATGTTGTGACAAGAAGCAAGGGCTGGGGGAGCTGGACAAGCAGGGTGTGTGGTGGGGGAAGAAGGTAACAGTAAAGCGAACAAGGTGTAATACAATGAGTAGGGGGTCTTGGTGCATCACCTGCCTAGGCAGTGCCACTGGGCTGCTCTGTAGGTAATGAGGCAGAAGTAAGTTTAAAGGACTCTCCCTGAGCACATGGACTCAGTCATTCTCACTATTGAGCTGCTAGCCTAGCTGGGTCTGGCTGTTAACCCCCTGCATCCAGCTGCTCTACAACACACCAGCCCTCCTTAGCTAGGTTCAACCAGCAACCATGTCCACTGCAACATTCTCCATCCACACGCAAGTCTCACAGTCACCCATGTACCCCTTAGTGACCATGCTTGTGCCAGATCTTTTGACCAGGCCTCAGAAGAAAACATCAAGTGTTCCTAAAATACTAACTCCATACCATATGTTTCAGTCACTGTATCGGGTAGTAGTTTGTTCCAATAGACATGGCACTGGCCTGGGCCCAGCTGAACTGGCTGTTCTTCCCAGCTCCACCACTCACCTGCTGTATGACCTGAGGCCAGTTGCTTCACCATAGCTGCTGGTTCAGAAATTCAGAGCTTATATAAAAATGGACTAATATGGGTGACAGCTGAATATGCAATTACCTTATTAACAAACATAAATGACCAATGGTCTGGTTTCCAAGCTGCTGGGTGGAACACTGTGCATTGTGCCCAAGTAACTCTGGCAGCTTTTGGGGTGGGGAGGGCTGTTGCTGAGTGATTGCCCTGGGTTGGAAGGGTGATCTGGCAGCTCCAGGATCAGCTGAGGGATGCTGTGGCTGGGTTGCTGGCCCCTAGCTGGGTGTCCATTTGCTCCCTGGCTGGGGTGAGAAGGTGAGGAATCTTTGGCTAAAGCTCACCATAGCTGTCATTCCAAGCCTATGGCCATGGGTGGATTGGGAGGCGCTAGGCTTATGGCTGTCTGGTCAGAATCCTCCAGCTGGCACTCTGTGTAGTTAGACTCCTGGAGGACTCTAAGCATAACGTAGAGCAGCTAAACCAGGAGCCTTCTGGCCGGAACAGGAGACTAACCAGCCCTGCAGCAGCTTTCAGGTTAATATCCTCCCTGCCATAGGTACCGCCCTGGGTCTGTTTTGTCTATCTAGATTGTAAGCTTTTGGGGCCAGGGAGTTTCTCTGTTGACATGTCTGCACAGTGCCTGGCACAATGGGGCCCTGGGCCCTTACCATGCTATTGTAATACAAATAATAATTTAGCCAGGACTAACTTTTACTATAAAACTGTGTGTGCAAAGACCCACCTTGTGCTCTTCTCACCCCCAGCTGCTGCTCCTGCAGCACTCCTGCCTGGCTGCTTTCATACCTGGAGCAAAGAGGCATGAAGGGTCTTGGCTCTCGCTGAAGACATTGCGCCCTCCCTTGCTGAACTGTCTGTGGGATGAAAGACTTGATTCCTGCTGTCATCCTCTCCTGTGCGTGCCCCCTTTATCCTCCTCAGCTTGTCCAGTTAACTCTGAACCACAGAACTCAGCATGGCAGGATGAGCCGCCCTACCAGCCCTGTCCAAGTGTGCAAAGGGATAGGCCAGAGTCCAGCCAGATGTCAGCCCAGACTGGGGAGATGGGCCTAGAGCTACATCTGTTTGGGGATGTTTTGCATATATAGCTTCTCAGACCTCCTCGGACTGACAGGCACAGCCCCCCATCTTCTTCCTGCATGTGTGATCTCTGTTTTAAGAGCAGGAATAATTGCTGACAACTGTTGAGTAGAGCTGAGTGAATAGTTGACTTTTTCTGTTCAATGGCTAAACCAAAAAAGGAAAAAAATTGGTTTGAACCCAAACTGATTTTTTTTAACCGTTTATTCTCACCAAAGCGAAAAGCTGAAAACATTTTGTTTGGGTCAAAGGAAACATGTTGAAAACATCGATTTGAAACGAACTGTCGAAATGCTTTGTGGCAACATTTTCAAAAGGCGACGTTTTGTAAAGGAGGGTACTGTAATTAATGCCAATCAGCATGGGCTTATGGAAAAATTGATTGTCAGACTAACTTGATTGCTTTTTATGATGGGATTACAAATTTGTTGATAAAGCTAATAGTGTTGCCATAATATACTGAGACTTCTGTAAGGTGTTTGGCTTGGTACCACACAAGATTTTGATTAAAAAGCTGGAATGAAATAAAATTAACATGGCATTGCCATGGGGTACATAAACCCCCCAGTGGATGGAAGGGGTTAAGGAGATGCTTTGGGCTGGAATGGTCCAGCCCTTCTGCACCTGCAAATCACTCCAGGACTGGCGGAGGTGTTAAAGAGGGAAGTCCATGCAGATGGGGGCTGCCCTAGGAAGGGAACAGGCTGAGCTTCTCTGGCCCTGGAGATAGGGCTGACAGCCTGCAGAGCCCCTGCCCTGGAAGAAAGAGGTGCAGATACCCTGAGCTGAAGAAGAAAAGAGCTGAGACTTGTACTGGAGCCCAGTTACCTCTGACATGGACAGTGATATTGCCTCTGAAGTAAGAGGGGCCCATAGCCTGGAGGAAGCTGCCTACAGGTTTTTCTTTTCCGTTCTGTTAGTGTAACCCCTTTTGCTGAATACAGGCTGTTTGGTGGCATCGCCAGGGATGCAGAGGGGGGAGGAGACAGTCAAGAGGCCCTGGCCGGAAGGTGGGTGCCAGCCAGCTAGAAAGATGCCCTATAGCACCCGCTGGGGTGGGGATGGAACAACTTACCAAGGGTTGTGGTGGATTCTCCATCACTGACAATTTTTACATCGAGATTGGATGTTTTTCTGAAAGATCTGCTCAAGGAATTATTTGGGGGCAGGTCTCTGGCCTGTGCTATGCAGGTCAGACTAGATGTCCACAATGGTCCCTTCTGGCCTTAGAATCTAGGAATCTATTTTGACAGGGATGGAATTTTTGTTTTCAGGGTTTTTTTTGACTGAAACTGTTCACTGAATTAGACTCAAATTCACAAATAGTTTGGTGCCCTGAAAAATGCATTTATCTGAAAATTTACTATTTGCTAAAATAAATCAGCCAGCTGAACTGTTGGACTGAAATCCAGCATCCAGCCTAACCTGCTCTCCCCCGCTGTCCCTTTTAATATTAGCAAGGAGCCGTCTGCCCGATACCTTTGCTAAAAACCCTAGCCAGACCCTTCCGAACAAAGAACATCTCTGTCAGATCTCCAGGATTTCATCTTGAGTCTTCTCTCTGTTTAATAAACAGCTGAAGGGATTTTGACACTGTGGTTGCCATGGTAACCAAGCAAAATTGTGCTGCAACTCCCTGGGCACTGCTAGCTGTTCGATGGTCTGGCAATAAATGAGGAATAATCCTTTTATTTTTGCAAGGCCTTGATGCTGCTCAGGCTTCTGTGGGCCTGGAAGGGGAAGAGGGCACATCTCTGGATCTCGCAGCTCTGTGCAGAGTCTGGACACGCAGGAGTGAGGAGGGGCATGGGAGCACTCTTGGAAACAAAGGATGGTGAAGCAGCTGTGTTCCCCAGATCTCCACGAGACATGGAGGCCTGGAGCGTCTGTGGGCTCGTACATCTCCCAGCAGCCCCCACATGGGATGTGACTGAGTACCCACAGTTGAGCAATGAGTGTGATAGAGTTTGCTACCCATCTGGGGTTCAAGAGATGCAGGAATTCCTCCCTTTCCTGGGTTTGTTGGCACGAGTCAGGAGCAGGCAGGAAAGGGCCTGAAAGGTCATGGCAGGGGAAGCTCATTTGCAACCAGGCCCTGTTGCATCATACACCGTGGAGGTTGGGGCTGTGCTGACTGCTGGAGAGAGCCGCTGGTTTGGTCACAGTGAGGAGGTGGCCTGGTTACTTTGGGGCAAGCTAACCCTGTGACAACCAACACTTCTGAGCTTCACAGAATTCCATCCAAAAAAATCAGTGACAACAGTGCTCTGAGCTCTTCCTGCGCATACTAAACCCACCTGCTTCAAAGTCAGGAAATGTCTCAATAAAGACATCATCAGTCTGCCCCATGAGAAACACACACTTGTACTGCAGGCAGTATCATCACATATCATCACAACCACCTTAACTAAATGTTAAATAAATCAGCTGGAAGCGTCACCAGAATCCTAGGTTAAGGAGTGGCAGTCACTGGACAAGGAGAAAATGGCTCCTGTGGAGCACTATATCCTTCATTTTACACCTGACACCATTACAGAGCTAATCTAGCCTTGCAGGGTGAGCAGCACTTTCCATACTCCCCCAAACTCCTAACAAGCCGGCTAGTCAGTGTGACAGCACACCCATCAATGTGCTCAAGTTTCCACAGCCAATGCCTTACCCACTGCAATACCAGGCCTGGTGTCCAGGCTACTTAATCTTAGGGGTATTTTAAATTATCCTGTATCTGGAAAATGTGGCTAATAATACATTGCATATACAATACACAGTGCTTTTATCCCCTTGCAGAGGTCAAAAAGGTGGGTGGAAGTAGCCCTATTTTTACAGGTAGCCTAAGTAAGTACGGAGGCGTTAAGCTGTTTGCATCAGAGGCACTGTGACCTGATAGCTCAGATGTGCGTCCATCACTTCCCAGTTCAGTGTTCTTTCCCCAATTCTGCCATAAGCGTCCTATGTAATCTTTGCAAATTGCTTAAACCCTCTAGGCAGTCTGTATGACTGCCGCCTTGTCACCTACATCTGAGTAAAATGCTATCATTTGGACTGGGTACGACTATGCTCGGGTAGAAATAGCTGCACCAGGATCAAGTTGGGGACAATCAGGACTTCTGTTACCCCCTCTGGAAAACAGAGCTGGGCATTTTCACCCAGATCCTCAAAGGTATTTAGGCACCAAACTCCCTTTGATTTCCGTTGAAGTTAGGAACCTAACAACCTTTGATGACTGGACCTTTTCATCCTAGGCCAAGGGGGAACTGATGGGAAGGACTGATTCCAGCAGTTATGATGTTTGCCTTGACCTTTGAAAAGGAGCAGGCTGACGACAAAGACATTATCCATCGATGCCACTTTTTGTGTCTCTCAGCTTCATTGTCAGAGAACCTGGTCTAGTTTTCAAAGAAGGACCCTTTCCAAAACCCTTTGCTATTCCTGCTGTTGAAAACTGCCTCTGACCTGAAGCAGTGTTCAAACCTACCTGTGTCTCATATGGTGTGGTAGACCCTTTGTAAACACTACTGAATGGCACCATTTATTTATAAGCTTTTAAGTTAACAGGCATCCTTACTCAGACAATTCATTATGTTCAGAAAAACTTCCCTATTGTAGGAATGCATCTGTGAGTAACGCTTTCTACCATCTCTGGCTCGGAGCCTCCGTTCCATTCTGGTGGATGGAGACCTGGCCTCAGTTCTTCTTGCCTTTGTCACCTCTTGTCTGGATGACAGCAATGTGATATAGCTGGTCACCTAGCCTTCAGCCCTTGAGACATTCCAAGTAGTACAGAACACTGCAGTGTGTCTCCTCAGCAACGCAGGCTCAGTAACCACCAGCACATCAAACCTGCCCTCCACTCCCTACACTGGGTTCCCATATTTATCAAGTCAGGTTCAAGGTCTTGGTCCTTCAAGGAGCTCCATGGCCTGGACTCAAGGTATGTGAAAGGGCCTAAAGCCCGGGCTGAGGTCCATGGCTGAGAACTTCACTCCTCTGGCACAGTGGCACACTCTAGCCCAAGGGGAACGCTTGTCTGTGCAGGTGCCAAACCTTTTGTGGGGGCTGGTACCAGACTGTGGAATGAATTCCCCCAGAAACTAAAGATCATCCCAAACTTCACCACCGTCAGCTCCAAGGGCAAGGTATGTTTCTTTGACATGCGGTCACTAATGGACACAGAGTCACATGTGTGTGTGTATTAATTTTTTTCCCAAATCAAAACACTCCCCTGTACACCTTTCTCCCTGTGGAGCAAGGATGAGAGAACAAACCCATGACAGATGCTAGTCAGGTGACTACAGGAAGGCACTCAGCTACTATAGTGCTGAGTATGGCATAAGAATGTATATAGAACGGATCTATTTTAGGCATTGGCTTTTGCAGAACCCTTACCAGCAATATGTGCACACACACATGGAGCGTGATCCTGCTCTCCATGGGTATTCAACTCCCGTTTATGTGAATGGGAGCAGGAAAATCCCACCCTGTGTCTTGTCTCCTCCTCCTGGTTTGAAAATGGATGATTAGTTCCCCTTGGGATGATCCATGTAGTTAGATCACCTTCAGCTCTCATACCCCGGCTCTGCTGGGAGGAAAGAGGTTGCAATTAAGCAAACTGATCAATGAGATTTGTTGTAGGTAGTTTTGAGCACAACCTGTTTCCTTTGATTTTGAAAAGAGGTACGGACCTAATCCTGCTCATCTCCCCTATCGCCATCCTCCTCTTTGCCCTTTCACTGCCACCTGCCACCCAGGGGTGGGAACCGTCACCTCCACAGCTGGCCAGGAGCGCTGTGCCCCCTGACTCCCTGTCAGTGCCTTCCCATCACACATGCCTTTCTCCTGGACTTGGGCCTCTTACTTCGCCATCCGTTTTGGGTCTGTAACTCCCTGCTGCCTTTGGGGCTGGCGTGTCTACACATCCAGGGGCACTGACCTTCCCTGGTCAGGTGGGGCCAGCGTGGCTGGGCTGGGGGGAGGGTGCGAAGTGGACACCTGGGGGCCCCTCTCCTGCTCTGCCCAGGTGTTTGGGACCGGACAGCCCCGGGCGGGGTGCCGTTCGCCCTGGGCCAGGGTCCGAGGAGCCCTGCGGCTCCCAGCCTCCAGCCCTGGCTCTGCGCTCCGCAGGGACTAGAGATGCGCGGCAGCAGGTTCAACTCCCAGCTCGTGCTGGCCCGTGTCTCCAGCCGGCCCCGGTTCCGGCCCCACGCTCGGGGGGTGCAGACAGCGCAGCCCCGTGTAATGGGGGGGGGGCGCCTCGAGCAGCTGGGCGGGGGCTATGGGGGCTGCTCCCTGCACCTGCTGGCAGGCCCGGCCCGGCCCGCGCGTGGGTCTCAGCGGCGCCGCGCGGGAAGGGAGTCGCCCCAGCTCGGCAGCGCGGCCAATGGGCTGCCGGGCTGTGGGCGGCGCGGAGCGGAGCTTGGGCCGGGCGGAGCTGAGAAACCCGCACACAGCAGCGCGTCTCGCCGGCTGCGCGACCCGCGGCATGGCAGCCAAGTGCCCCCGGTGCGCCAAGGCCGTCTACTTCGGTGAGTGCCCGGAGCCCTCCGCACGGACCAGTCCCCCCTCTCTCCCCAGTCTGGGGCATCCCCCCGGGCACGGACCGGTCCCGCCCTCGCTCCCCAATTTGGGGCACTCCCGCCCGGGAAGAGGGGCTACCCCCTTGCGCTCGCCAGCCTAGCCGCAGCTCTCCTCCCCGCTCCCAGGAGGGACTAGTGTCTCCCTTTCACACACTCCCCGCAGCCTGGGAAAAGGGACTGCTACTCTCCCTCCATCCCGGGTGCAGCCCCAACCCGGCAGTAGGGGCTGCGACCCCCCGTGCTGCCCACCTTGGGTGCTCCCTTGCCTTGCAACCCCATTTCTCCCTTCCCGAGAACTGAGCCCATCCCCAGTCTGCGCGTTCTTCCCGGGGGCGGGGCGGGCAGCTGTTGTCTCCCCTCCCCACCCTGTGTGCACCCCTGCCTGGGAATAAGGCAGTGCCCCCGCTTTCCAGTTTGCAGGCTCCCCCTCTCTGGGAGCAGAGGGCAGCTGAGCATGTTATAACTGTTTTTTATACATACTGGACCCTTGGTCTATGGCTCTCTTGTCAGAGTTAACATGATGAGTAGAGTCTACAGGTATAGGGCGTGGCAGGGAAAGGGTTACAGCTAAACCTCTGCTGCTTTGGTTAGTTAGGGGGGAACACCTGCATTGTTTGTATTTGTAAAGTTGTGAGGGCTCCACTTGATTTCGTCCTCTGGTATTGGCTCCCTGGGAGAGTCCCTGTGTGCGCTTGCTGGGACAGGGTGATTGGGATCTCTGCTGAGTTGTCTGATCCCCTGCCCAGATGGGTGTGTATGGCTGACCCAGGTGATGAGGAGGGGGGCCAATCTCTCAAATGCTCGGTTCTGCAGCTGGGACCAGATTTTTCAAAACCGCTCAGTGTCTGTTGTGCACCCAGTGTGCTGAGATCATAGATTCATAGAAAGGTAGGGCTGGAAGGGACCTTGAGAAGCCATCAAGTCCAGCCCCCTGGGCTGTACAGGGCCAAATAAACTTAGACCATCCCTGGCAGGTGTCTGTCCAACCTGTTCTTAAAAAACTGCAGTGACAAAGATTCTACAACCTCCCTTTGAAGCCTATTCCAGAGCTTAACTACCCTTATGGCTGGAAACGTTTTCCTAATGTCTAACTTAAATCTCCCTTGCTGCAGATTTATCCCATTACTTCTTGTCCTGTCTTCAGAGGCCATGGAGAACAAATGATCCCTATCCTCTTTATAACCACTGTTAGCATATTTCAAGTCTGTTATCAGGTCCTCTCTCTGTCATCTTTTCTCCAGACTGAACATGCCCAGGTTTTTTAACCTTTCCTCACAGGTCAGATTTTCTAAACCTTTTCATCTTTTTTGTTGCTCTTCTCTGGACTCCCTCCAGTTTATCCACATCTTTCCTAAAGTGTGGTGCCCAGAACTGGACACAATACTCCAGCTGGGGCCTCAGCAGTGCCAAGTAGAGCAGGACAATTACCTCCTGTGTCTTACATACAACACTTCTGTTAATACACCCCAAGATATTAGCCTTTTTTGCATCACATTGTTGATTCTGATTCAATATGTGATCCACTATAAACCCCAGATCCTTTTCAGCAGTACCACTACCTAGCCAGTAATTCCCCGTTTTGTTGTTGTACATTTAGTTTTTCTTCCTAAGTGATGTACTTTGTGCTTGTCTTTATTAAATTTCATCTTGATGAATTGAAATCAATTCTCCAATTTGTCAAAGTTGTTGTGAATTCTAATCCTGTCCTCCAGAGTGCTTGCAACCCCTCCCAGCTTGGTTTCTCCCACAAAGCATATAAGCATACTCTCCACTCCATTATCCTAATCATTAATGAAAATATTGGACTAGTATCAGACCTAGGACTGACCCTTGTGGGACCCCACTGGATTTACTCTCCTAGTTTGACAGCAACCCATTGACAGCTACTCTTTGATTACAGTCTTTCAACCACTTTTGCACCAACCTTACAGTAATTTCATCTAGACCACATTTCTCTAGTTTGCTTATGAAAATGTCATGTGGCACTGTGTCAAAAGTCTTACTAAAATCAAGGTGCACCACATCTGCTTCTCCCCGTCCATTAGCCGAGTAACCCTGTCAAAGAAGGAAATTAGTTTGGTTTGACATGATTTATTTGTGACAAATCCATACTGGCTATTCCTTATAACCCTGTTATTCACTAGGTGCTTACAAATTTAATTGTTTTATAACTTGTTTCAATATCTTTCCAGATAATGAAGTTAGGCTGACTGGTCTACAATCATCTGCAAATCTCACCCTGATTGTGAGTGCTGAGTGGCTTTGATCTGACCAGTATTGCTAGGATGGCGGTGCCCTGAGACCTGCCTGAGTTGGGACACATTGACTTTTCAGAGGATGGGCAAAGTTGTTTTTAGAAAGACAGGAGAACTTGGCAGTAGTGGGAAGAATGGGAGGTCAAAATCAGAAATGAGTTCCAGCAGCATCTACAGACAGCAAAGAGCTAGAATCCAAAGGTTAACTACATGTCTCCTCCCCTCAATTCTGCATGTTGAAATACAGAGCATGTCTCATCCAAGCCATTTCCAAAGTCTCTGAACTGCTTTGTTCTCCTTTACTGTAAATGTATGTAAAATACTCTACTTATGGTGCACTTTTCACTAATGGAGCTCACAGCACTTTACAAAGGTAGGTAAAGCAGTGTTAGTTTCATTTTACATATGGGGAAACTGAGCCACGAAGACAATTATATTTTAAAAAGTGGCTTCTGAATTTGGGGATGGCACCTTGGACCCCATTCTCAGAAGCACCAAGTACCCACAGTTCCTGTTGACTGCAGTTGAAGAGATGACTGCTTCCCCCTGCCCCTAAAAATCAGACCCAGGGCATCTCCAGTTGAACATCCTGGTTTTAGTGACTTTCCCCAGCTTATAGAGCTGGTCGTGGCCAAGCTGGGACTAGAGTCCAGGTCTCCTGACTCCTTCCTGTGCCTTGCTGCCATTTGAAAATGTACCTCTTCCAATACTGCTTTTATTACGTGAAAAGTACACGGTCCAGAATGTGGCTTGGCACCAACTAGAACATAGCTTTGACTTGCTCCCTTCTCCAACCTGTCATGGTCTTAGAGTCCTGGGAATTACTGCTGAAGATTAGGATCATTTTAAAGGCACGGGGAATTAATCTCCATTACCCAGATCACTTTCTGATTGAATTAGTTAGCTTTGCATTCTGGCTTAGTTTTGGTTAGTGCTGCTTGCAGGTTATTCCCACCCTGGAGGATAATTCCCATCTCCCTCTTATGATCTACTGCCATGTAGTGAAGTGTGTGACAGCTCAAGTATCCATCTTCTCCAGTCCTTGCTTCTCCTGGTTGTTTATTTTGATAGAGAAATACCATGGGGTTATGATAGCATCTGAGTGTTCAAAGCTTTGGGAAGGGTTGTGCACTTTCATTCCGCCCCAGCCATCTCCAAGTAAACACTCAGAAATAGGAATTTGCTTTTTCTCCCCTTCTAAGTAAGTCTTTTTGTGGGGGCGGGAATAACTCAGCCTGCTGGATTTCATCCCTTGTGTGAATCTTTCCCTTTTAAGCTGAAAATACTGCGTCTGTTTTCCTGGAGGCCCCAGTCTGACGTTAGTTTCTTTCTCCCTGCTCTCTGGGTGACTGTTCTCGTGGAATCACTGGTTGCTGTTGGTAGTGGAGAAGACTGTCCTCTCCTGACTGCCCCAGGTGCAGTCAGGGAGATGGGGTCATATTGTGCCCGAGCAGAAGTACCGATGGGAGTGAGCCAGAGAAACCATGACCTCACAGAGTTCACTTCCAATCTTCCCCGTCTAGGGAGGGATCAGGTCAGCATTCCCAGGATTTGTGATGAGTGGAAGCATCAGTCCTGCAGAAGCTATGGGCGCTTTTACTTCCCCCACCCTCTTGCTCCATGGTCTCAGGGAAGATGGGTTTATACAGGTGCCATGCTGCCTCTGAGTGACCATCCACCCACAGCTACGTAAATGAGCTGCCTAGATGCACGGAGCAGGTGATAACCTAGAGAGAGAAGAGAGATACCCCACTCTCCCTACTTTGCAGCAACAGCATGCAGAAATCTGCTTGGATAGAAGCCATCTTTGCATGCCATGGGCTGTGGCTGCTCCCTGGCTCCTCCCAGGCCCCAGCTCAGCCTCTGCTGCCTGACTCCCATGGAGACCTGGCTTTATGGGGGGGGGGAGGAGGGGGAGAGGGCTCTGTGGGGTCCAAGGAAGGGGGTGTAGGGGAGACTGTGCCACAGAGCCAGTGCTGGTTCTATGCCAGCCAAGGTGGTATGTATTCAAGGGAGTGGCGAGAGCAGAGTCAGAGCTGGTCCAAAATTTTCTGTTGAAACACTTTTTTGATGGAAAATGTTGCAAAAACGGTATCCTTTTGCTGAAATATGCATATAATCCCACCCCAACCCAAATATCAAAACGTGTTCATTTCTTTCGGTATGAAAAAAAATTGAACACTTTTTCTGCAAGTTGGGGAAATCACTTCCTGACCAGATCTAGTCCAAATGTATCAGGAAAGTGGCAGGATAAGGTTTTTTCCTGCTTCTTGTTTCCAAGGCCAGTTTTTATTTTGAACTTCCACTGCAATTGACTAATAAATCACATAACCTAGTGGGAAAGCAATAGTGGAATTATCTTCCACAGGTTGTGTGTGTGCATGAATTCTTTTATTGCCCCTTAAATTAGCAGAGACTGATTAATAAAGTCCTGCTTGTTTGGAAGTGTTACTTTCTTGTGATGAATGACCCTTGATTATAATTTTTTTAGATGACAGGCGTTGTGATTCTGAATCTCATGAAAATGTAATCAAATTCTTTTTCTCTTCCCTCTGCCCTACCCCCGACTTTGTTGAGATGCTCATGTACTGAAATGGGCAGCTGTCCAGAAATAACGGTAATTTTATTTATGGAAAATTAACTTTCAGTCTTCCTGTTGCCTTTTACTCCACAGAAAAATCTGGCAGACCCTTCCTCTGTAATGAAAGGGATGTGGGTGTTTCCTGAATTACAGAATGAAGTTAAAGTGCAGGAAAACATAAAAATAGATTTTTTGAAAAAGCACATTGTGGCATGGGACATTTTTTCCCAGTAGCAGCTGGGCCATTTGGTTAGTCTACCTTTTTTTTTTTTTTTAAATGCAATTTGAAAGATCCAGTGAATACTTGTTGGGACTATTTAAGTGAAAAAGTAACTGATGCTAATGCTCTGTAGCTGACTCCTAGAGCCCTAACTGCAAGTAGCCCATGTTTTGGTCTCTTTCACCAGGAAGAGTTGGTGGTCACAGCCAGCCTGAAGCAAAAGAACTGAGTATTTCTTAAGCTACCAATACAAAAGAGAGGTCTCCAAGTGAGTTTTGCAGGATCACTGCCTTTGTGACCTGTGCCTGGGGGAAAATTCTGAATTGCCCCTCTCTACCCGCCTTTGTTTTCAGACTAGTGAACTGCAGAGAGAGGACTGCAGTAGCTAGCATTCTGCTGCTTCCTCTGTGCAATGTTTATCACTGAATTCTGAGCTGAATACAAAGTTAAAAAGACAAAATATGTAACAGATACATGCGATTTATTGTCCATCTGCTTATTCTGCTGGAACCCAGGCAGGCAGATAACAAAGAGGCTCTTTTTGTTCTTGATTGCATTGTTCTAAAGGACCTCATCTGGTGGAGTGTGAGTGAGCGTGCATGCAATTACAGAGTCAGGGAGCTTTGCTGCAAGTGGGTGACTTTCTGTGTGCAGAGAATGGCATGGGCTGGCATGTACTCACAGGCATGAGGAGGAAGTGGCCAAGTAGCCCCAGAATTTAGCATTTTTGTGCAACTGGCAGCAGCAGCGAGTGCTGAGGTATTGGGGGGGAAATCTTGTATGTGTGGTATGAGGAGCTTGCTGTCTGGGGGCAGCAGCGAGAGAGGCTTTTAGCTTGGGATCATTTGATTGCCAGTATTGGCCAGTGTCTGAGGTTGGAGAGTGCTGCTGAGTTGCGGAGTGGGGGTTTAAGGCTCATCCAGCTGTTATAATATTATATTTATTATTATAAGGCTCATCCAGCTGTTATCTGGACAGACCAACATCAGCCTCTGTAGCTCGGGCCAGCAGTAACCATCACCATAGGCGAAAAATGGAGGCAAGCTGCCTCTCACTGATACCCTGGGGGAGCAGCCCAAGCTCCCCATAGAGAACCCTTGGCAAGCAACAGTCCAGCATCACTGGAAAGAGGAACAAGTGTTAGCAAGAGGTGAGCAGACCCCCGAGTGCAGTGAAGGGGAATCTGATCCATGGTCGCTGCAGCTGGGTCTGGGCTCTGTAAAGGGGCCCGTTGGATGGTTTTGAAATACCCAATGCCCATCATTGCTATACCAGTCACCTGTGTATCAACTTCCTCCTACCGCTGTATTTAGGAATACAATATCCTGGCCAGTACTGCTTCCTTCTGTGCTTTGCAGAGCTCTGCACAGGCTTGTTTGCTCTGGAGAAATTTAAGCTAGAAGAGCAGAAGCAGCTCTGCAATTAATAAGTAACCACTGTCCTTGGAAATAGATGCTTGCTGTTTTCCAGTGCCCGTGGCCTGAAAATCTCCTGCCCAGGCCATCTCTGCATGGCTGATTGTGAGGATTTTGTCTGTGTGTGTATTATAGATTTTCTTAAAATATTGAAAAAACGCCAGTCTTCTCTTCAGCACAGCCTGTATGGAAGTGACCATATGGGTGACTTAAGTACAGCTGCTTTATTGCCAGGGATAATGCTGATGGCCTGGAAGCTGGCTCTTATATAATCTCCTATTTTGATGTCTGAGAGGCTGCTCTCTGGGCGTGTCCATCTCAGGAGCCAGGGTTTCTAGCAAATTGCTGCCTGGCTCGGGTATCAGAATACAAGCAGCTGACGGGGATTTAGCTGTGAAAGTCCTAGAGAGCAGGAAATGGCCCAAAGCTGTGGAGTGGGGTAACTGGCACAGTTGTAGTGTACTTGGACAAATACTGCAAATGACAGAAAATCGCATAGGCCTTCCTGCAGTAGCAACTCATAACCTTCCTTCCTGCCTCTTCGCTGGGGGTATGTCTGCTGCTTATTAGCAAACATTTCTATAGCAGTAATGGCTAAGGGCCACACCAAGATGTGCCCCACTGCGTTCAGTGCAATGCAGATGTAAATGCAAGTTCTGCTCCCAAAGAGCTTGTGGTCTGAAAGACAAGATGCCAGTTGCTAACTGTGTTTCATAGATTCCAAGGCCTGAAAGGACCGCTGTAATCGTGTACTCCAGGGGTCGGCAACCTATGGCATGCTGCTGCCTGCTGGGGTCCTGGCCACCGGCCCTGCTCAGCCCGCTGCTGGGGACCCTTGCAGGCAGCAGCGTGCCATTAAAAATACTCCCCGGCCCAGCCTGCTCTTCTCCGCCCCTGCCTCTTCCCCTAGCGTGCCTCCTCCTCTCCCTCCTCCTCTCCCTCCCTGCCGCAGAACAGCTGATAGCCCTGGAGAGGGAGGAGGAGAAGAAGAGCAGGAACCATAGCCGCAGCGTGCTCGTGCTCCGGAGAAGAGGTGGGGACGGGGCCTTGGGGGGAAGGAGGGTGGAATCAGGGCATATCCCCTCCAGCCAGTGATGAGCTGCCAAAATATTAACAGGTTCCCTCCTCCTTACCCCAGGAGGGGGATGTGGCTGCCCCCCCAGACTCCTGCCCCATCCAACCCCCCACGTTCCTTGATGCTCCCCCAGGACCCCTGCCCGATCCACCCCCCTTCCCTGTCCCCTGACTACCCCCTGCCGCCCCATCCAATGCTTCCTCTCATTCCTGATGGCCCCCCGGGACCCCTGCCCCTATCCAACCACCCCTTCTCCCTGTCCCCTGACCGCCCCTGGAATCCCTGCCCCTGACTGCCCCCCGCCACCCCATCCAACCCCTGCTCCTTCCTGACTGCCCCCCCCCAGGACCCTTGCCACCATTCAATCCCCCTGTTCCCTGCCCTCTGACCGCCCCACCCCTATCCACCCCCCCACAACCCCCAAACTCCCCTGCCCTCTTCCAACATCCCCTCCCTGCTCCCTTACTGTGCTGCCTGGAGCCGCTCTGCCGGGACCAGCACCGTGGGGCCCAAGCCGGGAGCTGCAACCGCAGGGCCGGGAACCAGCACCAATGTTGCGGGGGCCCGGCTGGAGCCGCGGGGCCGGGAACCAGCACCAGTGCCGCCGGGGCCGGAGCTGTGGGGCCGGGAACCAGCACCGGTGCCGCGGGGGCCGGGCCGGCCGGAGCCGTGGGGCCGGGAACCAGCACCGGTGCCGCAGGGGCCGGGCCAGCTGGAGCCGCGGGGCCAGGAACCAGCACTGGTGCCGCGGGGGCCGGGCCGGGCGGCCGGAGCCGCGGGGGCCGGGCTGGAGTTGCGGGGCCAAAGCTGGGGGTGCTTGGCTGGGGCCGGGACAGGATGGGGCTAGGGGCGCTCTGCCCGGACCAGGAGCCAAGCCAGAGCCAGGGGCACTCGGCTGGGACTGGGGCTGGGCTGCGGCTGGGGGCGCTCGGCCGGGGGTGCCAGGCTGGAGGGAGCTGCTAAGCCGGCCACACCTCCCCTCCCCCCGCGGCCCAGCTTACCTGCCCCCTGCTTGTTTCAGGCTTTACGAATATCTGATTCGCGGGAAGCAGGGGAGGGGGAAGAGAAGTGGGGGCGGAGCATTCAGGAGAGGAGGGGGAAGTGAGCTGGGGCTTTTGTTAAATAAAGCCCTTATAGAACCGGTAGTCCTGGAACAACAGGTTCTAAAAGGACTTCTAAATTTAACAACCGGTTCCTGCGAACCGGTGAGAACCGGCTCCAGCTCACCACTGTCTCCAGCCCCCTGCCGTGAGCTGCTCAGGGCAGGTGGCTGGGAGCATCCCCACGACTCCCCCAGCCCACACCCCCAGCCTCCTGCCCTGACTCCTGCACCCCCCTCACAGACACCCAGCCCCTTGCCCTGACCCCAGCCCCCCCCACGACCCCAGCCCTGATTGCTGCACCCCCATCACACACACCCCAGCCCTCTGTCCTGACTTCTGCACCCGCCACACATACCCAGGCCCCCCACACCTCATGCCCTGACTCTTACATCCCCACCCTGAGCACCAAATAGAAGCTCCTGCACACACCCCCCCCACATTCCCACCTGCACCCCTCACACCAAATGGGAGCTGCCAAGGTAAGTACTCCACATCCAAACCTCCTGCTCCAACCCTGAGCCCCCTCCCTCATTTTAGCACTCCGACCCTCAGCTCAGTGCGGAGAGAGAGGAAGAGAATGGGCCAGAACCAGGGAGAAGGTAGGTACCCACTCTATGTGGGCAGGGCCAGGACCCCGGGCTGGCAGCAGGGACCCTGGGTGGCAGGAGCCAATAGACGGAACCCCAGACCGGCAGTGGGCTGATCCGCTCAGCCCATCAGCCCACTGCTGGTCTGGGGTCCCGGCCGCCGGCTCCGCTCAGCCCGCTTCCAATCTGGGGTTCTGGCTACCAGCCTCTTGCCAGCCGGGGTCTCTGCCGCATGCCCTGCTCAGCCTGCTGCCGGCCTAGGTGAATGGAACCCCAGGCCGTTAGCGGGCGGAGCGGGCCGGCGGCGTAAGATCAGCATTTTAATTTAATTTTAAATGAAGCTTCTTAAACATTTTGAAAACCTTGTTTACTTTACATATGACAATAGTTTAGTTATATAATATATAGACTTATAGAGGGAGACCTTCTAAAAAACGTTAAAATGTATTACTGGCACACAAAACCTTAAATTAAAGTGAATAAATTAAGACTCGGCACACTGCTTCTGAAAGGTTGCCGTCCCCTGGTCTAGTCTGACCTGTGTAGCCCAGGCCAGAGAACTTCCCTGAAATGATTCCTAGAGCAGATCTGGACAGGCTAATTAACATGCCTGGTTAATTAACCACTTGTTCCTACCTGTGTTCCATCCCACATTTAGCATAGACACTGCCTTGCAGAAACCCCCGCAGGAGGTGAGAGCACCTATTATGCTGCTGTGTTTCATACTTGCAGTTCTCAGTGGCTCCCCTCCTCCTCTGCTGTTCATTGGGAGCCAGCTCATGACTTCTCCTTGCAGAACAGCTGAGAGGCAGATTGGGTGTGTCTGGGACTGGCAGGAGACTCCTCTGCAAGCCAGCTAGTATCTGGCCTACCTAAGTTTTTCCATACCACTCATTAGTTCAGCAGGGAGTGAGTGGTGCTTCCATTTCTCACTGAACCACAGATTGACAGCAGGTGTGGTGAGAACCTAGGTCCTGATCTGGGGAATGCTCCCATGTGCTGTGCAACTGTTTTCAGGAACAGGAGCTTAGTTTTTAGGTTGCAAGTGAGCAGTTAGAAGGGAGCTTCATTTATTGATCACTGTCCTGGAAAGAGCATAGGGAGGGGGAGAGAAAATGGGAAAGGGGAAATAAAGAGAGGGAAAGGAAATTGAATGGAGGGGGAGGGAAAGTTAGAGGCACAACTGTAAAGAGGCAGATAAGGGGGGGGGAGAGAGAGAGAAACAAAAATAAGTGAGGCAAAACAAATTTTCCATACAATTATTAAGAAAATGTTACAATAAAACACAAAGAATGAATAGCCTCTGTTACATCATATGTGGGTCTGCTTTATGTATGCAGGGTCAGCTCTGTGCCCAGTACCCAATATATATTACCTTTGCTGCCTTTAGAGTAAAAGCCATCCTGCTTTTACTGTACAGTACCATGCGTGCTGAAGGTGCTATATAAGCAATACTGAGGAAAAGGGTTGGGAGACCTTGCTGAGAATGGGTGGTGGGTCCCAGATGCCCAGTGCGGGTCAGTAGAGAACCTGCTCTGGTTTTGCTTTCCTCTCTAATATTAATTTTGGCTTTTTGCATGGCCTTCTTCCTGTTTTTTTGTGTGCCTGATGGGTCATACCAGCCAAGACCCAAAGGCAGCTGGGTCAGAATGGAGTTTTGTTGGCTTTCTACCAGGATGGAGCATTGGTCTAATGCTGAACTCCAGGGAGGCAGGTAGATTTAAAAACAAACCAACCAACCTTTGGTCTGAAATGTCTTAAATCTTGTAAAATGCAGGAAATTACATTGGACAACCTACAGATATCCTTGGGCACTCCCAGACATCGCTCTATGCTGATCTCTTCTGTGCTTGTGTAACTCATGTAAGGCGAGGGGGTTCTTTGTCCCCCTCTAGTGGCTGGTTCTTATACAAAGTTTGAGCCTACTAAGGACTTCATCCTCCAGCAGTAAAGGCTTATAGCACTGAATGGCCTGGGTTCAAACACCGCTGACAGGCCAAGTGGGTTTGGTTAAATTTGTCCTTATGAAATTGTGGATGGACCGTTTTCAGCCTGTTGTGTCATCCACCCTGTTCACGCTCACCTTTCCATGCAGGCCTGAGAGGGGCCGATGCCTTTCTGGGCTGGGAAGCTATTGAATGAGTGGTGCAGGAGGGGAGGGGAAAATGTCTCTGACTTCCCTGCCTAGCAGTTGAGCCCACATGGCATTTGACAACTGACTCTTTGGTTCAGTGGGCTTCCTTTTGATTAACTTTAGCATGGATAATTTTGAGGAGCGGGTGACAAAAAGGAGAGTGCCTGCAATGCATTGTGGCATGAGTTCCTTCCTAGCCCTGGAAGGAATGAGACCTCTTGTCTGCCTGGGCTGTCAGCAGGAAGCCTGGCTGTGCTGCACTGTATGCTGTGTTGGCAGGTGACTTTGCACCAGCAGGCCCTATCATACAGTTACTTCCATCCATCCATAGGGTGATGAAGGGTAATTGGCAGATCTGGTGTTCCCTGAGTGAATGCGTGGAGTTATCTGTGGGTAGCTTGAAGCTCTCTGGGACCCTGCACTACAGGTTTGTAGGAATACATGAGTGGAGGGGCAGCCAGGATGTGCAGTTTTCAAGGCTTGGATACATTGTGAAGCAACAGGTCCAAGGCTGTGGAGGGCCTCCAGCAGATGAGGAGTACACGCAGCGTGTGACGCTGTGTGGACTCCATGTTTGTATTAACACTTTGGCCAGTGAATTCCCAGTGTCCCGTGTGGTGCTGGGCTCTCTTCGGCACAGGCCAGCTAGTCAGATTGTGCCTTCAGACCCCTGTCTGCTCCTGCTTCCTCCCTTATAAAATGGGTGTTGGTCCTTGTCTCCGGCAGCTATGGGGCATACTGGAAACCTCTCCATGGAAAAGGGCAAGAATGAAGAGTGTAGAACTTCCTTCTGGGGGTTGGAAGGTGATGAGGAGATGAAGCACCTCTCTGCCTCACCGAACCAGTGGGCTCAAGAAAGCAGGCCCCGGTCGTGAGCAAATTGGGGTGGGTTTCAGAGAGAGCTTGGCCCTAGCTACAAGTGTTATCATCTAGAGCCTTGTGTTCACTGCCATGGAACGGGATGCTATGAAGATCAGTGCAGTTTCTCCCAGGCCTGAGGAGAGCACAGGCCGAATTAGCCAATTCAAGACGTGCATGCTGGATTGGAGTGGGTCACTGACTGGACTAGCCTTGTTTCTTTTACTATGTTTGGTCACAAAATTTATGTAACTTTCTATGGACTCATGTTGGCAGGCAGATGCTTCAGTGCTTTCTTTTTTAATAAAACAAACCATGGCAACAAGCTGTCAGCAGCAGCTATGATCCCATCCCTGTGGCCCCGCAGCGTGTCTGGTGCACAGAGAACATCAGCCATTGGGCTTGACAATGGTAGTGATCCTATCGGCACTGCCTGGGCTCCAAATTGGAGAAAAGATTAAAAATGTGAATGGCAGTGGATGGATATACATCAGGGTGGGGACCGAGGGATTCTGTGTGGGTGAGTTACAAATGCGTGTAACCCAGCTAGTCAGAATGATTTCCTTCTTCCATTACCTTTCAGGGCTGTGTGTTTTCCCTGCAAGTCTTGCTGCTGTTACAGGGAGCTGCTCTGTTTTTCCACTGTCGCATATTAGAGGAAATCTCCTGGCTAGCAGAGCAGCACAGAGCCTCAGCTTCAGGCCCAGTAGTTAGCAAGCATGTAGGTTCATCGCTCAGTTGTCCTTCTCTGCCATTTTTCAGGCTACCAGCGTGACCTGTTGTATTTAAAAGAAACTGATTAGTTTAAAAGTAACTGATGTTGCCAGACATTCAGACACTGAGCTGAAGGCAGGTACACAGTGGGTGCAAAATGCTACTCAGCTGGAGTGGTAACTATTTACATTTGACATTCATCCCAGTGCAAAACAGTGCCAGGTGCCAGGGCAATGGAGAATTGGGCCCCAGCTGCCTGAAGAAGCCACTGTCTCCTGGAGGGCTTGATTCAGCTCTCACAGACATCTGTGGGAAGTTCTCCATGGACTCCCTGGATGTGGGATCGGGCCCCCACTGAATCATGGACAACTGAAGATTCAGGTGGTTAAACAGAAGTGCAGGTTGATAATTTTGGCATCTGCTGGTGAGGCAGGAGGAACATGGCTGGCTTCTTTTTGAAGGGTGGGCTGTTGCCTGCAGGAAGGAAGCCCCTGAGTATCCAGAAGATTTAGGGTTTGTCCTGGTGAAGGGGAAAGATAGATTTCTAGAGCATGTTAGTGACCACATTCTAACACATGAAGGTAGACAAGGCAAGCTCTACCCCCACACGCGCTAGCTGGTCGAGCTGACCTGTGGGATGAGCCTGGGTTAGATGTGAAGTTGTGTTAGAAGGTGCTAGCAACATGATCTAAAATCCCACTCCTCTCATCCTAGTCCAGACACACTGTTAGGAAAGGCCGTGTCACAGCCTGACTCTGAGCTCTCCGCCTTTGCCTGTCATTGTTTCCTCTGAACTAGTTTTGTGTATTTTTAGCTTGGCTAATCTGGGTCCTGTCAGCATCAAGAGGGGAAGAGGAGCTGTGCTCAGGGTTGGGATGTTCTTGTTTGGACACTCGCACAGATTATTAAATAAACTGGAATGGGTCCTGAGCTTGTGGGCAGAATGGGGAACCCTTCACCATTCCCTGTGTGCTGGGAAATACTCCATGAAACACAGAAAGTGCCGTGGACCGAATGCTAATACTGCACTGCCAAGGCCCCGAGCATCAGGAAACACCCAGGTTCAGAATGGCCGTGCCTCTGTAGCCCTCCCGCTTGTGTGTAGACGCTTAGATACAGGGTGCTGCAGCAGTTTAAAAGAATCACATCTCAGCGTGAATGTTTCTTGCCTGTATTGTGTTGGGGAGCCTGAGATCACTGTTGCTGCAAGGGAGTAGGTGGGGAAAACATTTTCCTCTATTGTTTGCTCCTTTGTGTGATTGACAGCACTCTGTATGCTCAGTTCTGCTGTTTCCCCTATGTCGTGTTAGGCCCCGATCCTGAAAAGTGGTGCTGGCTTTGTACTGCAGAGTCTCCTATGATTGCCTCAGACAGACCTGTGGGTGACATGCAGTCTGCTTCTATGAGCCGATCAGCGCAACTGCCCCACCCAAAGCCACTGCAAAGAAGACTAGAAATCTACAAAAGATTCTGCCCCCGTCAGCCCTCAGGAGTCCTTAGGGGGCCCTGCCTGGGAGTGTGTTTGTGGAGGCTCAGGAACTGGGTATCTGCGGGGGTTCCCCTCCAAGTCAGCGTCTGTGAGCACAGTCCACAGTAGCAAACTAAAGCACCAGGCTCTGTATGTCATCTGCCTGGTGCAGCAGTCGGGGGAGTCTCCCATCAGGCGCTTTCCTGGTGTGCTGCTGAGAGGCTCCCAGCTGTTTGAATGCCCCTTTCTCTTCACAGCTGGAGGGCAAAAGGAAATGCCCTCACTGGGAAAGGACTTTATTGTTAATACTGTTACAGTGACTGCTCCTTTTCTGGGCTGTACCCAGTGTTCTGGGGATGTTGGCTGGGTCCTGGGGGCTGGATTTGGCTCTGGAGAGCTTGATAGGGAGGCAGCACAGACATCAGTATGTCATGATGGAGGGCAGTTCATTGTATCACATGGTCTGCCCTAAAGCAAGAAGGCAGGCAGGGCTTAGAGTTGGCAGTGTGTGAGGTTGATTGGAAGGGTGTAAAGCTGGAGCTTCCTCTCCGAGGCTCAAAGCCTGGCACGGGCCTCCCGCTTGCAAATCACACTGCAGATGGAAGGTGCTGTACACCAGAGGAGCTAGCAGCAATTTGCTCCTGTAGTATCTGGAAGTGTTGGTAGCTGATGGAGTCTGTCCTAGTGTACATAGCTGAAACTGGGCTAGGGTTATTTGAACTGGAATGCTAGCGTATGTGGGTGCAGTGAGAGAAGGCTGGTGCTGTATATAACTAGCCTTTAACATTAAATGGAGTATATTTTTGTATCGTGCAACACCTTTCATCCCAAAGAATCTCACAACACATCACAGAATTTACAGCACAGTAGCATACCTATCAAGTGAATCCATTACTGAAATGCACCTACTTCTGGGGTGGAGTGAGTCAAATGCTTAACAGCTCACAGCAGCGCTACACAACACATTAGAACAAGAAGTGTCCAAGTTTCAGAACCAGTGTGATTCAATTTAATAAAGAGGTTATGGCAGCCAAATGACAAATAATAGAGAAGTTGCAGTGGGCAACTGCAACAGACTCCCTAGGACAGGAGGAAAATGGGTGAAGAATTCCCAGATGAGCTGGAAGAAGAGTGCACAAAGTTAATTAAGGATTGAAGAGAATTGACAAGGGTAGCAAAAAAGAAGAATGCATTAATGCAGAGTGCTAGTGTTATTGGACAGGAAATAAAATGAAATGCTAGCTAAAGCATCTGGGGCAAAATAATCTGGAAGACAGCTATTCAATAGGAGTGGGAAATCTGGAAAGCAATGATATAGAGACACTAGGGTAATAATGGAGCGTAAATCAGACAAGCAGCGTGGCTGCCAAAAAAGGCCAGAGCAATTTTAGGCTGCATAGCTAGATCCTGATTCTGATCCCACTCATAGTGGTGTTCTGGTAGACTGGGAGGACTCACTTGGAACCATTCCTGATTGATTCCCACAGAGGTGACAGTTCTCCTCTCCGTGGGTGAAACTGCACTGCAAGAATGCTTTGTGCAGGTCTTGGAGGGGACTTCAGAGAGAGAGCAACAACAGTGACTCTAGGGCTGGAGGGATTGAATTACTGCTAAAGAACTATGTATGTATGTCTTGGCTGCACAAAGAAGTGGGAGACATAACAGCCAACAAATATGTGAAGGCTGGAGATAAGAAGGAGGGAGAAGAATTGTTTAGGAAAGTCCGAGGAGGTAGGAGTGTGGTAGGAGGCAGCTAAATGTCAGGAAAGATATCCTAATTGAGGGTCTGTTAGGCCACTGAGCAATCTGAAAGCACGTGATGGAGGCCAATAGCGTAGTTCACCTAATACTGGAGCCCTGGAGCCCTGTCCACAGGGGAGGGACAACTTGACGTAATAAGTCTTTTCCATCTCCCATTTCTGTGGTTTCTGAAAGGAGATGGGGGAGGAAAGCCCAGCCATCCTGAGACACCAGAGGGTGGGTCAGGAAGACCTACAAATATGGAGAAGCCTTGAATTTCCCAACAAAGTATTGAAGAAGTCATGGGTCCATAGATCATGCTGGAGGCTCTGACCAATGGGATACGGGTATTGGCAGTGGACAAAAACTAGGGGCTTGTAATCTTGCATGTGCAGTGGCTTTGTTGGATGTTCTGCTGTGAATGGAAGTAGCAGATAAGGTTCTCGGCTGCCTGGTGTTTCTGTTGGCTTTGTTTTCAACGCAGCCTGTTACTGGGTCCCTTTTCCCACTATTATCTTCATCTCCTCTGGGCCTAGAACTCTTTGAATTATCACCAGACACACTTCAAAGGCTTCCCTCTCTTTCAGGGTTGTTGCTCATCTTCGTCCTTATGTGCTGTGCAGATCTGACATCCCTTTCCCTTTCTACTGTTGAACGCTGCTGTTTACATCAGGAATGGAGAGGTGTGGGGCCAAGGTTACAGATAGAGTCCTTTACACTAAAGGAAGGAATCCCACAGCTCTGTCCAGTTCTGGCAATTGCTAATTTTTGTGTGGCCCTTGTTTTGGGTCTCACCTGTTGCTTCCCACATTTGAGCCATGGCAAGATGACAGGCATAGGTTGGAGGATATTCTTTTTTAGTCTTCAGACTAGCTAGACAAAATGAATCCATTGAATCCCAGAGAGGTTGTGGAAGCTCCTTCACTCAGCTCACCTGTTTTGGATGAATTAGACACAACAAATCCTGCATCTTGGTAGGGGGTTAGACTAGCTGACCCTGGTGGTCCCTTCTAACCCTCTGGTTCTATGATTGTAAGAAGATGGGCGCATACACTTAAGTTTCTTTTCCTTAGTGGGGACCAACTCCAGCCTCCAGTGGAAACCCTCTCAGGGTGACAGTCCCCTTCAGTATGTCACCAAGAGCATTATTTAGCACAGAGTAGAGTCCAGTGGTGGAAATGCACAGAGGAAATCAAGCTTTCCACGGACCTAGGTGAAGATGGCTGCCTCTCTGTGGTGAAGCTGGGAGGACTAACTAATCCCTTCCACTTCCCATCCTGAGGATCTGCATGCCCTGACACTACCCTCCTTTTCTGGCCCATCCACTCTAGTCTCCTGCTCTTCTGCCTTGTGAGCAGGGCGGCTGCCTGGCCTGAGGGTTGACAGGATACTGAAGGAATGAGTCTCTTCATCTCTTGGGGTGGGGCTTGGAACAATCTCTCGGCAGACAGGTTTCCTTCACTAACATGAATTTCATCTCATAATCCTGTAGTCTGCGTTTTTCCTCTTAGCAGTCCTCAGCCATCAATATCCCTGCATGGCACACTGCTTCCCGAAGTGTGGTCCAGGATGGGTAACACTCTTCAGTTAGTCACACCTGTCACACCCCAGCTTGGACTTGAATTCCCATGCCAACTACTTGCTGTGCCTTTGCATGACTTGCTTTTGAATAGCAGCTAGGAACCTGGCCCCATAAGGTAATTGACTTGTTGACTGCCTTGGTCATAGGAGTAAAGAGGGTGGGGTTTGACGCTGTGTGGGGGAGCCTTCCTGGAGAGGAAGAAAGCTTGTGTGAGGCAGTGATGGAGGTGGAAAGAACCTTTGAAACCTTCTGTGGCATGGCAGAATTCCCTGGGGCCGGACCTCTGTATCCCCCCTTTCACCCTCTTCCAATTTAAAATTGGTTGCCTTTGCCCAGTTCTTCAGAATTTCCCCATTTCTGGATTGCTGGCTGTGGCCTGAGTGTGTCGCTACTTTCTGTAGTTGGTCCTTGTGCTGTGGGCCACAATAGCATTCCAAGGGTTGGGGCACAAAAGGCTGTGGGGGAAGGGCCAGGAAAGGACTGGCCAAGAGGCCCAGTTGAGTGGAGAGCTGGGCGGGACCCTAGCACTTGTGAGGATGGTGAGGTGGTGGAGAGGGGACCTGGCCACATGCTGAAGGTGGAACCGTCCTCAGTGTGGACATGGGAGAAGTGGTGTGGCTGAACCAAGCTATGGGAGATAAAACTGGAGAAAAGAAGGGGCTCCCAAGCCTTCTGCTAGGCTAACTGATGGGATCAGACTGGGTGCTGGCTGAAGCCAAGACAGGCCCATGTATAGCATGAGTTTCTGAGTGTCTGGAAGAGGTCTGCGATGTTCTGCCAGGCAACTCCTGCTTCGCCTCACCGTGGAGGGCTGTGGAGTGGAGCTGTCTGAACACTTGAGCAGCACAGATGTGTGGGGCTTACTCCTAGCTGGGCTAGCATATGCCAGAGGGCGCTGGATGCAGCCGTTGGTTGGGATGGGGTATGTGCGTGCTGAAACAAAAGGCTTTCTCAGGAGCCCCAGGACAATATGTCCCCTGGTACGTCCGTGAGGGAGCGGATTGGATGGGCTCCCCATCTGTGAGACTATGAGAGCCCTGGTGAGCAAAGGCAGGGGAGTCGCATGAGCATCCGTGTGTGTGTGTGTGTGTCCAGTCAGACAGTGCCTCCATGTGCCCTGCCAGCTGATCACAAGGAAACCCAGCTCTCCTGCTAGCAATCTGTGGGACTGCAGTGACAGACTGGCATAGTGCAGGGTGGTGGCTGAGGTTAGCCCTCCCCTCCCCTCCCCTTCCCAGGCAAGGCCTGCTACCCTAAGTGCCTCTGTGAAACCAGCTGGAAAATTGGATTAGCACCTGGAGCCTCACAGGAAACTAGACACTGCCTCTTAGCTGAGTGTCCCTGGGGTGCTGCATCGCCAGCCACTCTGCTTCCGAATGGCAGAGAACTGCGCTGTGCTGGTGGATTCAATCCCCGTTCCTCCACGGTCCTTGTTCCTTGTGTGTTACTTGGGATGCTCTACCGCAGCCCCGCCATGCTGCATGCTGTGTGTGGCTGGGGACTACTTGTGCTGTGTGCCCAGCGCCGTGCTGTGGGCCCCAGGCCCTGCCCCAGATGCATGCCCCCATCCTTCAGTGAGGGGAGGACTGGTAGGGATGGACCAGACCACACTTGCATGGTGCTGTGAGTAAGCACCTGCCACCTGCTCCTCTCAGTGTAGCTTCAGATCCATTCTGTGTAGCTCTTCCTGCTGTTTTCCCTGCTCTGTGTTCTGCTGGCTGGGCAGCTACTCTGTCAGTCACTGCTCACAGACTTGTAGCCTCGTAATGACATTGTTAGCTATGGGAGATGGTCTTTTCCAAGCCCAGTGCTGCAGAGGGATGCACTCAGAATGGTTGCAAACTGTGTGTGTTGCTCTATGAAATAGTTCCCATGATGGGCCTGGAGCATTGTGCCCGAGCTCGGGGGGAGCATATCTGACCCGTACCAGCAGCTTCCCACAGCTGCAGCCAGGCACAGATGTGCTACTGGCTTTCTCAGCAGCAAGAAGATAGGGGCAGGCAGTGTCGGCAGGAGATAGCCTGGTTTTTGTTGTGTTTCTTGTCCCTCACTGGCTGACCTAGGCCTGCTCATTAGAGCAGGAGCCAGTCCAAGCAGATCCTCCTTGCGTGATGCTCAGATGAGCAAGTAGCTCTTGGCCACAAAGCTGTGCTCTCTTTGCCAGTGTTCAGGACAGAGAGGGACATGGGAAACACACTCTGCATATGCAGCATTCCCACTTGGGCAGAAGGAGTCTCCCAGTGAAGAAGCTGGGAGAGGGACTTTACCCTGCTGCCCTGAGCATTGCAGTGTGGCCCGGGCTTTTACATCTTTTTTCTGAGCTGGTTTGCACGAGGTTTTGGCAGCTGCTCCCATGTTTCTGCCCTGACTCTAGTCCCCAGGCAGTGCTTGAAGCCGGGTTTTTGAAATGGAGAGACACCTGGAAGAGGTGGGAGTGAAGCTTGCAGCAGGTGAGGTGCTCTCAATGCAGCCACCACAAGCAGCACATTCAGTCAGAGTGCAGGACTGAGCAGTGAGTGGATTGCCTCTGCTGTCATGGACAGCGCGGGGAGGTGTTGTGCCTGGGGCAGAGAGGGAAATGCAGTCTGATCTCCTGTGTGTGCTCACTGGACCAGGCTGCTCCCTCAATCCCTGATGGGTAGCACATGTGAGAGCCCCACTCCAGGAGATCTAGGGAGCTCTTGAGAGCTGAGGCGCTGAGCAGCTCTTGTGCAGCGACTCCCCTGTCCTGGCCATAGGCATGCTCCCAAAGAGCCTCATGCTCGCGCAGGCAGAGACTTGACGGTGCCCCCTGTGCATGGTGGACCATTAGGTGTGGCACGGACTGGGTGAGCCAAGAGGCCAATGTGCTTGTGCTAATACTCCGACTTGTTAGCTTGCTGGGAGGCATGCAGCTGTTTGTGCCCCTGCAGAGAGGCCCTCTGGGTGGTGTATACTCACAACTCTTGGTTTGAGGCTCGGAGAGGCTGGGAGGCACTAGCCTTGCTGGCTGATTTGTAGAGCAGCAGCAGTGTGTCTCTGAGGCTGGGGGAGGCATGGTGGGCACCGTTTCCAGATAATTCCCTTTTGGACCAGAAACAGGCAGAGGCACCTATAGCCCAGGGAATTGCCAACCCCACAGGGGAGAGCGTTCGGGTGCCGGGTTGCAGTGTTCTCTCAGCTGCCTGTAAGCCCATCTTTAATAAGATTAAAAGGGTTCTAAAGCTCTTGGGCCTGGCATGTACCTGTTGGCATGAGTGGACTGCAGGGAGCGTCAGCTCGTGGCCGTTGTGCGAGCTGAACTCTGCATGTCCACTCAGCGGGCTGGTGGCTGCCTCTGGGGCTTGCTTGCCCACCTGCCCAGCCTGCTGGCAACTGCACGTGAGGTAGGGTAACCATACGTCCCATTTTGGCCCTGTCCCGGCCAAACCAACTTTTTTGACAAAACTGGGCATTTTGCTCTCTCCAGCTGATGATCAGTTGGCGAGAGCAAACAGGACAAATGTCCAGTTTTGCCAGAAAAGTGGGGTGTGACCTCTGGTGGGGCGCGGAGGAAGGAACATGCGAGATGGAGGCGAGCAGCAACGCCAGCCCGTGCTGGAGGAGAGGCTAGGGAGAGTGGCTTGGGCCAGCTGGCCCTGTACACAGGCAGGTGGCAGGAGTCTAGGACCAGGCCTGAATGGGTGGGGGGAGGGAGGCCGTCAAGGGGAGCGGGACCGTGGGTGGGCAGTAGTGGGCCTTGGGCTGGCCCCGTGTGCTGGGAAGGATGGGGACCTTGGGCTTGCCCCGTGCAGGTGGGAGGCAGGGAGAGCTAGGGAGAGGGGGGCCCTGCATGCAGGTGGGCAGCGGGGGGCCTCGGGCTGGCCCCACACTGGTGGGGGTAGGGGGACCTCAGGCCAGCCCCAGGCGGGAGGCAGGGAGGGCTCAGGCTAGCCCCATGCACAGGTGAGGGGCGAGGTGGGCTTCAGGCCCACCCATGGGGTACCCTGTTTTCTGTTTGGGGAAAATATGGTCACCCTAATGTGAGGCCCAGGGAGGGATGGGGCCACTGTCTTCAGTGGGTGGAGAATGACCAGTGTGGACTGGTCCAGGCTGGGCTGGGAGGCAGGTGAAAGCACCCCCCTGCTGTCCTGTGCTCTCTAAGCTGAAGTGTCAAAGGCTGGCATCTGGGGGTGCCAGGCTGCCATCCAGAGCATACTCACTGGTCTCTGAGCCCAGCAGAGGCAGTGCTGTGCCTGCTCGTCAGTCCAGCCTGTGCTAAGTTTCGGGCTGGGTCTCAGTTCTGGGGCAGCCCCAGAGGGTTTTCCTGGCTCTCCCATGGTACTGCAGAAATGCTAGCACCGCCCTGTGTCCCCCACCCTCTCCTTCAGCAGGGCGGCCATAGCTCTCCTGGTAGGGATCCACCCGCTGCGGGAGGAGAGGGAGCAGTGACTCAGGGAGCTGAGCTTCCAGGGAGCCAAGACTCCAGACAAAGGCCTGATTCATTCAGCCGGGTGAAGCTGTCTGTCATTCTGTGACTGCTCCTCCAAGGTGTTGGCAGGGCAGAGAGGCCTTGGGGAACACGTCTCTGTCCGGAATGGAGCAGGGCTTGGCAGTGGGGCTGGGGAAGGGCTACTACAGCCTGTGCCAGCTGGGAGCATGTCAGCGATTGGCACAGGGGACTTGGAGCCATTACTTCTGGCAGGGAGTATGCTGGGGTTTACAGGAAGGAGCTAGGAGTCGAGAGATCTAGACTTTCTGCCCCAGCTCTTTGACAGTGGGCAAGTGCTCTGTGCCTCGGATTCCTCGTAGGTAATATAGGGATAATGCCTCCCTTACAGAGGAGCTGGTACTATGTATGTTGCTGATCTGCCCTTGCTGTCACTACCCCAGCTTAGGGGCGGATACCTGGGGTCCCTCCCTTTCTGATCATGTTGTAACAGATCATTGGTAGGTGGCTGGGGTTTGGAGACTTTCCCTTTTACATCTCCAGGCTAGGTGTTGTGTGGCTCTAGGGATTCCCCAGCCTGAACAGAGCAGCTGCCTAAGGTGACCAGACAGCAAGTGTGAAAAATTGGGACAGGAGTTGGGGGGTAATAGGTGCCTATGTAAGACAAAGCCCCAAATATCGGGACTATCCCTGTAAAATTAGGACATCTGGTCACCCTACAGCTTCCACAAGAGTTGGCTGGGGAATTGGACTCAGGAAGCCGGACAGCCTCCCCCTGATGGGGCTCAGCAAGAAATGTTGTAGATGAAGGGGGTTCAAGAATCACTTCAGGAGTTATCTGAAGGAAACCCTCTCTCCACCAAGCCTGAAGTGCAGCCTCTTAGGTCAAGGTTTGGCTGCTGTGATGTCCAGCTCTTCCATTCCCTGTGCATCACCCCCTAAAATGGTCTCCCTGCTCGCCTGCAGGGGCTGTGCTGAGCAGAGATATTGCAGAAGGTTAGTTTGGAAGTTGAGCATGTCCATCCCTGAGCCACAGCCTTTACCCATTGATTGATTGCAGCACGTGACGTCCAATGGTGTTGCACGTGCAGACTGCAGGGAGTAAGGCGCTTCCTCCGCTTTGCCCATCATTGCCAATCAGAGGGTTTACATGGATCACGAGGTTTACCTTTTGCGAGGTTCACTGCACCTTGGGCAGGTATTGCTGTGGCCAACTCCATCAGCTGTCTCTTACGTATCTTGTCTGTGCTGGTGGTTCTGAGTCTGGCTAAGGGGAGGGAACATGGAGTTCTTTACTGCTGCGCTCTGTGCAATAAAAAACACATTGTAGTGTCTTCATTTCCCCTTTTGGAGGGAACACTGAGCTTCTGTGCAGGCAGCTGGGAGAGTGTCGCTGGATTCTGGAAGTGGAACATTACATCATTGCAGCATCCTGTGCTGGAAATCTGGCTGCTAAATACAGAAATCTGTTTTCTGGTTTGGAGTTTGGTTTTTTTAAATTCTTCCTCTTCTCCAGGCGTTTGGATGCTGGAGGGCGGTTCTTGTGCAAGTTACAGAGCCCCAGACACAACAAAACCTGCTCCTGAATACTGTTAGAGTCTGTCTGACCTCCCTGCTGGAGACCTGGGGGACCCCTTGCTGACTCACCTCCCTGAACCTGAGGGGAAGGGGCAGCGGATCCGATTCCCACCTGCATGGGTGGCCTGGAGCGTGTTTCAGGTGGGGTGACAGGCACCTGGCGCAAGGGTCAGCCCAAAGCCTCAGTACCACTTCAACCCTGCTTAAGGTGTGTGCAGATCTGTTACCATATAGACCACTTCGAAATGGGAACCTACTTATTTGCCAGAGTCTTTGCATCAGCGGGAAGAAATCACAACAGAGGGCACAAAGCCCACTTTCCGTTCTTTCATTGGTCACTTTTCGCAGGCTGACGAGAGGGGGCTAGTGCAGCAAAGGTCTTATGTCTGCTGGTTGGGGTGGGCCCTGGAGTACAGACCGATCCTGCTGGGCTGAGAAGGCTGTTTCTCCTCCTGAGTGATATACCTGAAAAACTCACTCCCCTGGCATTCCCTAGCCCTGAGCCATGGAGCTTAAGGCCAGAAGGGAGGACTTGATTATCAGTCTGACCTCCTGGATGCCAGAGGCCATTCGATGCTGTATACAGTCCTGTTCCCTGCCGGTAGCATTCAGAATGGGTGGAATTCCCTGCTAACCCATAGCTACAGCAATGTCTGTACAGTACAAAGGCTATCTCTTTACCAGACTCTGAAAGCAGCTATAGTTGTAGCAGGGGCTGAATCAGCCATGGAAAATCTTTGGCAAAAAGGAAGATGTAAGATTCAAGTGCTAAGTTTTACATTTTGCTCCATCAGTGGTGCAAAGGGGACAGAAGCTGGCTTAAACTGCCCTCCCTGATTCTGTACCTGGTTCTGGCTCCTCACCAGTCCCAGCAAAAGGGATGTGCCGTGAAGGGAAAAGACTCTGGCCTGGCTATGCTGGTGATCCCTTCTGGGGCTGTTATAGCTGAGAGCAGCCCCTGGGGCCAGGATCTGGCTTTAGGAATTTAATGCATTTCAAGCAATAGAATTGCAATGTGCAGATCTCTTAAAGATGGGAAGCAGGACAAGAGTTAAGTGGGTGCTTGGCTGATTTCAGATGTCGAACCCCCATCACCCAAAAAATAGGGGGCCAGCGAAGAGGACAGCTGCAGAAGTTATGCTCAACCTGCAGCAAGTTAGTAAATCTATCTCTGCTGTGCCCTGCAAGTCGTTGCTGTGCAGCTCCCCAAGATATTTTATCCCTTGGTCTTTGCAGCCTGGCTATTAAATCAGTTATGATTTGCAATGGGACAAACCAGTATGGCCTGGCATGAGAGCCCTGAAGTCTCAGCACTCTTGAGTGCTGTGGGTCGAGTCTCTTTACTGCGGCAGGTACCTCTGAGGTCCTGAGTTTTCCAAAAGCCATGAGCCTGGCAGGTGCTTCTGAGATGCACGTGGGTGTGTGCTCAGATCCATTCCCTCTGAATCAGCAGCATGACTGTCACCATCCTGGATGTTGACCCTGGTGCTGGTAGTATTCCTAGGAATGCCATGAGAAAATCGGCCCACTGCTAATCCTGAGTCGCCCCTTCTGGAAGGGATGTTCAGAAACAGCCATCTGCAACCATCCAGCTGCGAGTAGAGCAGGCGCTGGGTGGGTGCATGAAGCTGGCAAGGGCTGGAGCTGTGCTCCTAGGTTGATCCGTGATTGTTCTAGAGCTGTTGGAGCACCTGGGCGTGTGATTCCAGGTGTTTCTGAGCCAGTGTGGAGAAAGCAAATGGGACTGGAAAGGAAACAAGAAAATGTCTCCTCTGAAGGTAAGGGCCATTTTTAGCCTTCATCCCAGTCATAGAATCATAGAAGATTAGAGTTGGAAGACACCTCAGGAGGTCATCTAGTCCAACCCCCTGCTCAAAGCAGGACCAAGACCAACTAAATCATCCCAGCCAGGGCTTTGTCGAGCCAGGCCTTAAAAACCTCTAAGGATGGAGATTCCACCACCTCCTGAGGTAACCCATCCCAGTGCTTCACCACCCTCCTAGTGAAATAGTGTTTCCTAATATCCAACCTAGACCTCCCCCACTGCAACTTGAGATCACTGATCCTTGTTCTGTCATCTGCCACCACTGAGAACAGCCGAGCTCCATCCTCTTTGGAACCCCCCTTTAGGTAGTTGAAGGCTGCTATCAAATCCCCCCTCACTCTTCTCTTTTGCAGACTAAATAACCCCAGTTTCCTCAGTCTCTCCTCATAAGTCATGTGCTCCAGCCCCCTGATCATAATTGTTGCCCTCCGCCGGACTCTCTCCAATTTGTCCACATCCTTTCTGTAGTGGGGGCCCCAAACTGGATGCAGTACTCCAGATGTGGCCTCACCAGTGCTAAATAGAGGGGAATAATCACTTCCCTCGATCTGCTGGCAGTGCTCCTACTAATGCAGCCCAATTTGCCGTTAGCCTTCTTGGCAACAAGGGCACACTGCTAACTCATATCCAGCTTCTCATCCACTGTAATCCCCAGGCCCTTTTCTGCAGAACTGCTGCTTAGCCAGTCGGTACCCAGCCTGCAGCAGTGCATGGGATTCTTCCGTCCTAATTGCAGGACTCTGCACTTGTCCTTGTTGAACCTCATCAGATTTCTTTTGGTCCAATCCTCCAATTTGTCTAGGTCACTCTGGACCCTATCCCTGCCCTCCAGCATATCTACCTCTCCCCCCAGTGTAGTGTCATCCGCGAACTTGCTGTGCTATACTGTGGCCATATCTCTCACATTTCCATGGCAATGTGTCGTGACATCACATTTCTTCCTGCTGGGATCCAACGGTTGGAGGGCTAGGAGTTGGAAAGAAGCAAAAGGCTGGGGCTGGGTGTCAGGGAGCTCTGGGCTGGCACACTGAACAGAGCCCTGCTAATTGGTCCTAATGATGGGAGACCCATGCAAATTAGTAACAAAATTGGATTCCGAGAACAAACACAATCCAGAGCAGGGCTGCTGTCTCGGAGAGCCCTGCAGTTGTTTGTCTTACCCACTGCAGTTGGGTTTAATTATTTATGACCATCTTTAGCCTGCTAGTGAGCACTCTTGAGTGTAACTGGGAGCAGTGCTGAAGTCTTGGTAATGTGAGCACTCGCTCCAGCACATCTCTGCTCTTTGCCAATAGAGGGGAGGAGATGGCTGCTGTGTGTGGATGGGAGTGAGTAAGATCCTGTTGGATCTTCAGTAATTGCAGGTGGAACACAGAGGAATCCAGAGGCCCAGAATACAGCTGGGTTGCAATGTTGTGTATGTATAAGGCAGCCCCTCCTTTCTCTGTCCTGATTGCAAAGTAACTCTTCCAAGAGCAGCATGTCAGTGTAATAAACAGCGTACTGGAGACTTCGGTATGTGCTCTGGCTAGTACTGACCCCGATTGGCATATAGAGGGTCTCTGAGGGAGCTGCTTCTTGCTAACTCTTCTGCGCTGCAGGCCCTTGATCTTTCTCCTGCATCATTTCCAATGCCATGTGTCTGTTGCAGCATTGGGCTGGCATGGAACCCATGCAGCCATGGCTATAAAGAGCTTTGAGATCATTCCCCCCCATCCTCTGTGATGGGAGCTTTGCTGTTGATCCAGTTCCATCCTCGCTTTGTGGCCTGGGCAAGATGATCCTTACCTAAGTGCATGTCATAGGAGCCAGGACCCTGGTGTTTGCTGAGCTGTTTCTGGGATGACGATCCCACCGTAGGTAACAAGGAACAAGCACACAAGTGGAGAGGGTGCTGGGCAGGGTGCCTGCCCTCCCAGGTGTGAAAGCAGGTGCTCTCCAAGGGGACTCATTGCACAGGGAATAGATGCACAAAGAGGCTAAAGGAGAGCTAGGTTGACTGAGGATCCATGCGTATCTTCCCTGCAATAGAAGGTCCCATATGAAGAACTATGTTGGGGGGACTGTGAGGACGCAGAGTGAAGTGCTTGAGTCAAATACCAAATTTCATGTTCCTGTGTAACCTTAACTCTCCCCCATGGGAAGGTCACATTATGATGCAGAGTTTAAATGACAAATGGCCTGCTATTTCTCAAATCTAATACCTTGCTATTTCTCTGCTGTAGTAACATACCTGATGCCTTACTGATTCCCTCATTTCTAATGGCCATAAGTCTCTCTGGTGCCGTTTTCCATGTATGTCACACTGCAGGGGAACCAGAGGCCTTGCTGCAGGCTGACCTCCTCGGCCTGGAATCTGAGGAAGGGAGGCAGAAGGGAGCACATGTGCCATGGTGCAATAGCAAAGGGACCAAAGCAGACAGCATGGTAGACTAGCCCCACTGCTTCAGGCATACAGCTGTAGTGGAGCCCCTGGCGGCAGCAGCAGTGGATGTAGATGAGTGTACATTGTGTTGGGTGGATGGGTATCTCACTGCACATCCAATCCTTGATTAATTCGTGTGAAGCCTGCACTGTTGCTGTCCCCAAAGAGGACTGGCTGGATTTGGGATCTGATTTGCCAGATTTGAAGAGACTCACAGCAAATATTGAGCTAGCTGAAATCTCAGCATGTTGCTTGGTCCCAGGAAGGTCATGGTGAGTGGGCTGCAGTCTCGACTCTGTGCTGTGCCTGAGGCTGTACCCTGGAAGAGGATGGCAATTGTGTATTTATGGAGTAGATAAGGCGAAGCGGCAGGAAATCGGAACTCTTGTTTTCTCTCTCTGTATGGTGATTTATAGTACTCTGAACACAAATGGGATGTCAGTGCCCTGGAAGTGGGTTGAGTGTCTCCAAGCTGTTTCCTCTGCTGGGAATAAACAATGCAGCCTGGAAAACTCTTGCTAATCCACTGGCTGACAGCCTGGCTAAGAGGTGGCTTGTTTGCACTCCCTGGGGAGCGTGGGGCCATTGTGCAGTGCAGGATAACTGTCTGCAAACATCTGCCACATGGAATCAGAGAGCTCAGCCAGGGTTGACTGCACTATGGCCCAGCAGGATGTCTGGATGAGAGCTTTGGTCTCCAATGGAGGGATCTGGGCTGGGCGGAATGCCCTACCCCCATCCATGGGAGGTGGTGGAATCTCCTTCCTTAGAGGTTTTTAAGGTCAGGCTTGACAAAGCCCTGGCTGGGATGATTTAGTTGGGTTTGGTCCTGCTTTGAGCAGGGGGTTGGACTAGATGACCTCCTGAGGTCCCTTCCAATCCTGAGATTCTATGATTCTATGTGGGGGATGATGTCTTAGCAGGTCTCCCACTCCCCAGTGATCCCTTAACAGGGGTTGCAAGGTCCTGTTGGAGTCTCTTCCGCTCCCTGGTGCCAAGGCGGAGTTCTTAGCCCTTGAGCAGCCTGAGTTTATGGCAGTTTATGATCTCAGGAGATTTCCTTCCGGGCCTTGCTATTTGTGTGGTGTCGGTGGGTGGGTGGGGGATGGATTCTGAGCTCTAAAGATCTCCTCTCCCTCCACCTCCCATGTTTTTCACCTCCCATCGCCAGGCCTGGCTTCATGGAGAATTGCCCGTTGCTGAGATGCTCTGGATGTGGCTCCCGCTAGACCCTCAGGAGTCACTGTAGAGTGAGACGAAGCATTTACCCCCCTCCCCCTGGGTTCCAGGCCTTCCTGTGTCAGAGGGTGCCATGCGTCCCACCTCTGTGGTATTAGCCCGCCATCTTGTGAGCATGGGCTTGGAGACCCTTCACATTCCAGATTCCTTCCCTAAGGATCTGGTTAAGGTGTGGTCATGGCTGATAGGTGAGCTGTACCTGCTCCACCTTGTGACCAACCAGCCTGAAATATTAAAAAGCAGCCGTCCAATGCTGCCAGGCTCACAGCGAGGCTTGGGCGTGGGGGTGGAGCACACTTGGCCCATGGCAGGGCTGTAATGGAGACAGCCTCTTTGTTGTGGTCTCTGGCCATTTTCTGCTGCGGTTCACTGCTGTAAGAGGGCGATGGCTATTGTTGACGTTCAGAGCAGAGGGAGAGGAGAGTTCCTGGTTGACGCTGCTGAAATTCGAGCCAGGGGTTAGCCTGACCTTCTCTCTGCCGTGACAATGCTGCTCACGCCGTTTGTGCTCCGACACCAGGCTCCGCTTACAGCTTTCATGCTCCATTTCCCCTCCCAGGAGGTCTGTGGGGGGCCTGGTAATGCCAGGCAGGCTCTGTGTGCCTGCCTGTGGGGTGGCAAAGTGCCTGCAGCTGTGACCCAGGGCAGGGGGAAGCAGGTGCTTAGGAGTCATGCCTGCCTTTGGAAAGTGCTTGGAGAGCCATGAATCTGTGTGTGGCTAAGAATGGTTTATTTGCGATGTAGCTCCAGTTGTCTACAGGCACTGCAGGCTCCATCTGCCGGGGCATCTGCGAGCTGTGGGAGAGGGCACACTCTGAGCCCTGCTCAGCACAGGCCCTTGTTGCACACAGGGCTGTGGAGCAAATGCCCGCAGGGCTGTGATGTGGGGTGTCACTGCAGTGCTGCATCCTTGTAGCCTGCTCCTCAGGAGCAGGGAATGGCTCCATGTCTTTTCCCTGGGTTCGCTGACATTGCATTGGGGTGGGACCTGGCCCCTGCCCTGGATTATATGGGTCGGAGGCAGTGGGCTGTTTGTGGTGAGAGAAGGTGTTAGGGACCCACATCTGAACCCAGACCCAGCTCATTGCCCTCAGCTGATTTAGCTAATGAACCTGGCTTCCTTTTTGTGCCTGCTCGTGTCTTCAGCCATTCTTAAACCCTGCAGCCACCCTGCGTCCCTGGTCACTCAATAGCGGTCCATGCCCACAGCTGTGTTCTGTTCCTGCTCCTGGCCCTCACTCCTTGTTCCTGGCTCCTGGTTTCCTCCCCTTGGCTGCTACCCCTGCTCCGGCTGATACTTCGGCTCTGACCCTCAGCTTCATCTCTCTGCCTGGACTTGTTATTTGATGTCTAACCACAGCACTGGGTACATCCACACTGCAGTAAAAGATCCGCAGCACAGCTATGGCTGTCCCAAGTCAGCTGACTCGGGCTCACAGGCCTTGGGCTGTGGGGCTAAATACTTTGTAGACATTCGGGTTCAGGGTGGAGCCTGGGCTCTGAAACCCTCCCTGAACATGGGGCCTCAGAACCACAGTTGCCAACTTTCACGTGGCAAATAAGCACCCCGACTTTCACAATATGCCAAAATCAAGCTAATCCCATTTCAAAACAAGGCCAAAACAAGCCAATCCCTAAGATCCCCAACACTCTGTGTGACTAGATCCCCCTGGCGTGCAGTCTGGGACTGTGGTGGGGCTGCTGAGCACCCCTGACTCTGTCCCCTCTTGCCCCTGCTTGCCCCAGCTGATCAAAAAAACTAAGCAATAAGCTACAAGCCAAAATCTAGACAATAAGCAAAACCAACAAGGAGTCCTTGTGGCACCTTAGAGACTAACAAATTTACTTGGGCATAAGCTTTTGTGGGCTATAACCCACTTCATCAGATGCATGGAGTGGAAAATACAGGAGCAGGTATAAATATACAGCACATGAAAAGATGAGAGTTGCCTTACCAAGTGGGGGGGGGGGGCAGTGCTAATGAGGCCAATTCAGTTAGGGTGGATGTGGCCCATTCCCAACAGTTAACAAGAAGGTGTGAGTATCAACAGAGGGAAAATTATTTTTTGTAGTGACCCAGCCACTCCCAGTCTTTATTCAGGCCTAATTTGATGGTGTCAAGTTTACAAATTAATTCCAGTTCTGCAGTTTCTCCTTGAAGTCTCTTTTTGAAGTTTTTTTGTTGAAGCATTACCACTTTTGAGTCTGTTATTGGGTGTCCAGGGAGATTGAAGTGTTCTCCTACTGAAGATTTTTTATCAGAGGGGGTAGCCGTGTTAGTCTGGTTCTGCAGAAGCAGCAAAGAATCCTGTGGCACCTTATAGACTAACAGACGTTTTGCAGCATGAGCTTTCGTGGGTGAATACCCACTTCTTCGGATGCAAGTGGTGGAAATTTCCTGGGGCAGGTATAAGCAAGCAAGAAGCAAGCTAGAGATAACGAGGTTAGATCAATCAGGGTGGATGAGGCCCTGTTCTAGCAGTTTAGAACAGGGCCTCATCCACCCTGATTGATCTAACCTCGTTATCTCTAGCTTGCTTCTTGCTTGCTTATACCTGCCCCAGGAAATTTCCACCACTTGCATCCGAAGAAGTGGGTATTCACCCACGAAAGCTCATGCTGCAAAACGTCTGTTAGTCTATAAGGTGCCACAGGATTCTTTGCTGCTTCTGAAGATTTTTTGAATGTTTCAAGAATTGTAGTGTAGATGTGCCCTCCAACCCTCAACTCCTGATTTCTGTCTCTCGGCTCTGGCTCACTCCTTTGTCTTGGTAACTTGGCTCTTGATTCAGGGTCTGGCTGCTAGGCCTGGTCACCTCTGTGCCAGCCTCCCAGCCTGACCACGAGGCGAGACCACCCATGGCCTGATTCCTAACAGAGAGGCGAGGGGGAATGCCTGATGCATCTGGGCGGCCCCCACTCAGCAGAGCCAGGAAGTCCCTGAGTGCATGGTCAATCCATATCGGGTTGGTGATTCTCTCCAGTCCAGAGTCTCAGAGCAAGCCTGACCTGGGGAGCCTCACTACCTTGTAGAGACTGCACTGCGTGGGTGTGGGTGTGTCTGGCATGTGGCTGGCTATCTCTGTTAGGGCCAGTGGCCAGGGCCTGTTGGGATGCCTGGCTTGGTCTGAGTTGCTGGGCACGGTAGCAGTAGTGTCGCTTCCCACAGTCTGGAGGCTGCCATGCTCTGCCCTCCTGTGACTTGCGATGAGCTGAGAGGCAGGCAGCTTGCCATAGGCCTCTCCTTGGCAGTGGGAAGGATTCCTGGGATGCCGTGGAGAAGCGAATGTCTGCTTTTTAGTGCCCTGTGGAGCAGATCCAAGGAAGGTGTGTGGGAGTGAGCTGCTCAACTCTTTCCAGTTGCATTGCAGGGCAGGGCTGAGCTGTGGAGCAGAGCACCAGGGAGGTAGGAATCACTGACTTCCTCTCCATGGTGTAGACACTTTAGCACACTCCATCCCCTTAGTGCATGGTCCTGCTGCCAGGTTTTTCCTGTGTGAGCTGAGGACTGCTGGATCTAAGCACAGCATGCTCTCCCCTGCTCCTCACCTGTGCCCAGGGAACCAACTGGTTTGCCAGAGAATTCTGGGCAGGAGGCAAATGCTCTTAGTTAGGGAGCCTGATCTGGAGCTAGGAGTAGAGCCTGACCCCAAGTCCCTGTATTGGGCCTGCTCTGAAGAGGTGGAACAAAGGTAGTTATCCAGAATGTCAAGCTCTTAGCCTTCTGTTATTTGTATTGCAGTTGCCCTGGTCATGGCCAGGACCCCATTGTACTGGGCACTGGGCGGACACAGAACAAAAAAATGGTGCTTGCCCCAGAAGTTTACAATCTAAATAGACAAGAGACAACAGCTTGGTGCAAATAGATGGGCGAGTACAAATTCTTAGTTGAAGCACACAGAGGAAGATGCTGAAAATGGCCAGTGGGGGACCCCCTCAGTCCAAAGTTGCTGGGGCTTGGTGTGTGTGTGGGTTCCTCTGGATTCCCCTTACTGAGGGGTGAGAGCCATTGTTCTCTTAGAGGTTCCCTGCCTAGTGTTGGCTGCCTCCTGCTCCCCACGTCACTATCACAATGGCTGCTCTGTTGGGAAGTGGGAGCCGTGGGCTGGAGCCCTAATCGACCCTCGGACGGATAGAGCCCTGCGTGGATACAGAATTGATATCCGCAGATATAAATTAATATCCGTGGAGCTGCAGGCCTCTACCGAAAACCTCAGCGGCGAAAGCAACAGCCTGTCGGGCCACTGCTCCCAGGAGCCAGCACCCTGCATCGGCAGCTCCTCTGGGGTGGATGTACTGCCCCCAGCCTAGTCCACTGGGACAGGCACCAAAGCTCATTGGCAGCTGTACCTGGTTGTGCTAGTGAAGTGGGAGGGGCTGGGGGCAGTACAGCCATGCCACTGAACCCTGCCCCGCTCCTAGCTCTGCTCCTAGCCCCAACCACTCCCTGGCCTTGCCCCCGGCCTCAGCCCATGGCTGTGGCTCTGTTCCTGGCCCCAGGAAGCCTTGGGCCCCTTACCCCATCTGTGTCCCCCTCCGCCCTCCAGAGCCGTGGCCTGGCTCCAGGGGGTGGCACGAACAGGAGTAAGGGGGGTGCAATCCTGAAAAGTTTGGGGACCACTGTTCTAGCTCCTGGGCCAAATTCTTATGTTTCACCTGTGCAGCTCCAGTGGAGTCAATGAAGATGTGAAAGTATAATGGAGAGCAGAATGTGGTTTGCAAAGTCCTTGTTACTGGGGACTTTGAGTGAACAAGAAAGGACCAAGCTCAGCTTTCAGATTCCAGATAGTGCAGGCGTGACAGGTAGACAAAACCTCTTTTGTCTTGCCCCCTTGTGACCCAAGGGGTTTGCCAAAGTTTAGGGTCTACCAGTTTGTTTCCATTAGGAGGAGACATTGGTGATGGATTCAGGTATTTCTTGAAAGTAATTCTGTTTGTTTACAAAGAAGTTACATAAAGTCCTGAACACAGTAGGAATTAAACAGCAGGAAGGAGTTTCTTTGCTTGCAGTTCCAAGCTTCTTTCCAGCCAGCACTTTGCTCAAAAACACTTTCTTAGCTTTTTCTCAGGGTCATGCTACCAGGGCTTCTCAAGTCTCACTGTGTCTGGGGCTCCTCTATGTGCTGTAGTGTTCCAGCCCCTTCTCTCTCACATGCATAATTGGAATCAAAATCCGTTCCCTATCCTGATATTTACATTCATCCCACAGAGAAACCCCTCCTCCCACATAGTTCAGACCCCTAAGCCACCTGTTCTTTTGGGTGGTGGCTCCTGTTTTTTTGGCTGTCTCTAAACAAAGGGGTCATTTAATTGTTCCCTCATTTAGTCTGAATGGAAGGCAGCTGTTACACCCACCACCTCCAGTGAGGTTTTTCCCAAGTTCCAGCATAACAACATGTACACAAAACAAATTTGAAATCCACCCCCCCATTGAAGCCAATGAGAATAAATAAACAAAAAAACCCATAATGCCATTTTCAGTCGCATTTAGAGTAGAAGTGCACTTGAATCCTACTGCTTTATTTGCCTGTTAAATATTTAATTTGGCTTTTTATGACTTCGTTTTATGGGAACTTTAATTGAATTTTACCATATTCCAGCTGTTTGTGCAGTGGCCAGAGTATGTGCATGCATGTCTGTGTTAGGGTGACCAAATATCCCAATTTTATAGGGACAGTCCCGATTTTTTTAGTCTTTCTTATATAGGCTCCTGTTACCCCTGCACCCCGTGTCCCCATTTTTTGCACTTGGTGTCTGGTCACCCTAGTCTGTGTGTGTCAGAGAGAGAGAGAGAGAGAGAGAGAAACCAGTGGGTGTGAAGAACAAAGACAGATCCCAGCACTGAAGAGGAAATGGGAAAGAGGTGGGAGGCAGTGTAACGAATATACTTGGTTAGGCATGCAAGGAAAAGATAAGGGTAGCAAAATGAATTAATGCTGCCAGAAGGGGTTTGGGATAGAACAAAAAGGACTTTCATATAAATATCTTTGGCGGAAAAGAGAGAAAGAGGGTGGAGTGGGGTGGAACTGATTCAGAAACAGCAGAGATACGGTGCTTATTTAGATTCCTTTTTAATAACAATATAAAGCACAGATGCCTGGGCAAAGAGGGAATAAGGAAGGTTTTGTCAATATGTTGGTAGCTGTTGATAAAACCCCCATGAAGTAACCCTTATGGAGGGTCGGGGGGAATGTCTGCAGGTGTGGGTGACATGTGCCTAAGGTTATAGTGCTGTGGGAACTGACTTATGGGTTTACAGAGCCACTGAAAATGATCCATCACAAGCTAAGGAGAGAACCAAGAGATAGCAAAGAGTTTGAAGGAAGCCGATGAGACACCAGTCCTAAAGAAAGGCAGCATGGCCCAACCCGTTTCTGTCTGGTAAATCTAGCTTGAGTTCCTGCTGAAGGAAGTGGACAAACATCAGGGGAGAGATCTAAGCGGCAAGAGAGTGCTAGAATCCTGAGTGAGAAGTGGGCCTGGCACACACAGCCAGCCTGTCTGCTGCATTGCTCCAGTTGTGTGCTGGTATAATGCGCTGGTTCCAGTTGTGTTAACCTGGTGTAAGGCAAGGGGGAATCAGACTGCTAATCATCCCAGGTAAACACGGTGAATTTAGAAAGCTAATGGCTGATGAGAGGGCAGAAGATGGTCTTCTAGGGAAGGCATTTGGGGCCTGGGGTCTTAGCACATCTTTCTCAGAGTGGGTGTGAGTGCAGTGATGTGGCCTGCTAGCCGCCCAAGGGTGCTGGGGGTAATGCTAAATAGCGACATACAGCATAGGGATGGCAGGAGGCAGGTGTGGAGCAGGGTACAGCAAGAGTCGTTATGGGCAATTATTCTTCAGCTCCCTGGGCCCTCAATGGCTGTTGTCTCAAGGTTCAGTCCTCTTTTCCCTCCTGTCCAATATGCTTGGAGCTGTAGGGAGAGCCAGCAGAGAACCAGAGCCGCAGTGCCATGAGTACCTGGACAGCGCATGTTCACAGCACAGTCCAAAGAAGGGATTGCAGCTGTTGAGACTGAGCCCTGATGTGTCTGAGGTGATGGTGGAAGAGAAGGGACCTTGCCACAGACAGCATCTGTTGGATCTGTCTGCAGCCATGGGGGCTCCTTGGCTCTGTCCTGTGCCTGAACACACAGATAGCTACAGTGGTGAGGAACACCCACTTCCTTCTGTGCCTGGTCAGGGGATGATCCTGGTCCTTTTAGACATCGACCAGATGCACACTGTAGCCTCAAGACTCGGCTCCTGCCATCTGTTACACCTGGGAATGGAGCCTCGGGTTCTGGGGAAGCTACCTGTGGCCCAGAACACAGCAACGTGGTTGCTCACTAACATGGGTTGGTGTGATCACCAATCGCTGCATGGGCTTCCTATTGAAACCAGAGTCCAGTTCAAGGTTGCTGCTCTGGCTTTTGAAACCTGGCATAGTAGTGGCCTCAGAAGGACGTTGATAAATTGGAGAGGGTTCCGAGAAGAACAACGGGAATGAGTTAAGGGATAGAAACCATGCCTTGTAGCAAGAGACTCAAGAAGCCTGGTTTATTTAGTTTAACAAAGAGAAGGTTAAGGGGGGACTGACATTAATAATAGGCTCTTCAGTCTAGCAGAGAAAAGGCCTAGCACGATCCAGTGGCTGGATGTTGAAGCTAGACAAATTCAGATTGGAAATAGGCTGTACATTTGAATAGTGAGGGTTATGAACCATTGGGATAATTTTCTCCATCATGGCAATTTTAAAATCAAGATGGGATGTTTTTCTAAAAGATCTGCTCTAGGAATTATTTGGGGGCAGGTCTCTGGCCTGGGTTGTACAGGAGGTCACACTAGGTGATCACAACAGTCCCTTCTGGCCTTGGGATCTATGAATTCCTTCTCTTCCATGTGGTGATGACGTCGCACAACAGCTTGTTCCCTTGGGGGAAAAAGTAGTCAACAAGCAAGAGGAGCCTTGTTTCCAAAAGAGACAGAACTTTCCCAGAACCTGGACTCAGAGACCAGCACCCTTGCCACATGCAAACTAAATGCAGAACCCATCTCTTCTGTGTGGCTTTCCCCTCATGATTCCTGGAGGCACAGGAGCATCCCTGCTTCAGATAATGAAAAATTCTAGCAAGCTCTGCTCATTCTAGCCAGCAGGGCTGGGGGAAGAGAGTTTGTAATGTTTAATCTTTGTGGAAGGCACAGCAAAGGGTGACCTTGCAAAGCCCTAGATAGGATCGGTGTTGCTTCTGGATCTGGTCTCACATAACTTCTTTGTTTAGTGTGCTGAATGGGAGAGGAGAGATACTAGATATATGGGCAGGAAACACAAAATGAGATTTCACTTGGCCCAGTTAAGCTAATGCATCTGGGATAAACAGTCAAAACCATTCCTATTCAGTAGGTGGGAGAAGTCTGGGGAGCAGCGATAGAGAGACTGACATAGCTTGAACTTGTAATGTGTTCTTGTAATGTGGCTGCACTGCACAAGCAAATGTGACTTTTTTTTTTTTTAGGCTGAATACACAGATGCTTTCCAAAGTGTGGGGTTAATGGTCCCTTACTATATATGGTTCTGATGTGACCACACTTAGGTGACTGTGTTCCTTTCTGAGCTCCTTCTCCAAGAATGCTGACGACCCAGGGCCTTTAGGAATGGATTGATATGGGAGAGGCTAAAAGAGCTAAATGTGTGTAGCTTGGCTAAGGCTTTGTCTACACTGCCAATTGAATGACAAAACAAAAGAGGACTGCTGCCGCGTTCACCCTGCCACTTGTGTCGCAAAACTTTTGTCTTTCACGGTGTGTGTGTGTGTGGGGGTGTGTGTGTGTTAAGGTACCAGTGAAAGACAAAAGTTTTGTCAACGACTTTGCAGTGTAGACACACCCTTATTAGTGACATGGCCCTGTCGCTAAAAGCTGTGTAGTGTCGACATGACTGAAGAAATGAGTTGGAGCGGAAGTGCTAACAGTCTACAAACATTTGACTAGCAGCATGTTGTTTAGGGTGGTACAAAGAGGTATAAAGAGAAGTGACAAATAAAAGGGAACATCCCTGATGTTCAGCCTGTATTTTCCTGCCAGTGAGATTATGAAGTGGTTGGAATAGTTGCCAAGATCAAGATTCCCAAGGGACCCCCTCCCACAGCTGGGGCCAGTTTTTTCCAAAGAGTCCAGCTCCGTTTAAGCAACTAAAGAAGGGCCAGACCTTTAGCAGTGCTCTGCCCGATTTTAACATGGGGTGCTGAGCTCTCGTGAAAATCTGGTACTATTGGAGGCTCCCAGGAGGCTGCATTCCTGAAGACATCTTAAAAATCCGCTGGGACTAGCAGGCAGTCAGGACTGATCCCCAAACCTACCCTATGTAGGAGGAGATCCTGAGCTCCCCGCAGTCTGGCAGTGCTGCAGGGGGTGGGGGGCACTGCCCCCACCCCTGACTTGTGAGACAGGAGGGGCGGCTGGCAATGCCCTCTGGCAATGCCATTGGACCCTCCCAGCTCCAGCTGTCTCAAAGGGCTTTGTCCACAGGTCTCTGTCAGTTATGCATGTCAGGCTCTCACCAGAGAGAATGTCCCTCTGGGAATTGGGCTGATGGTAGGAAAAGGGGCAAATTGTCACCTTAGGTCATGGTCAGGTCTGCTCAGTGTTGTAGTGGAGCCCTGAGCCACACTGAAATGCATCAGGAGTCAGCAATTCAGTAAGGAGATGTTCCTTTCACCAGGACATACCATGGTGCTCGGGGGTTGTGTTGCAGGAAGGGCAGGCTGACAGATGAGGCTTAAAATCAAAGCCTTGACCATTTGTGGTTATTGATGATCCCGTCGTGCTTCTCACAAGAGTCAGCTGCAGGGCCAGCTCCAGCTTTTTTGCCATCCCAAGCGGTGAAGAAGCATGTAACTAAGAGAACCAGGCAGAGGAAAAGACAGGCCAGTGAAGGAGAAATAGAGCTCAGGAACAGGTTTGCAGAGTTGGAAAATGAAGAAGGGACACAGCAGGTGGTCACTGAAGGTGAGAGGGCAAGGAAAAAGAGAAGAGCAGCTAGCCCTACAGGAAGAGGGGAAGAGTCAATGGAGACAACACCAAATATGAGCCCCAGGAGAATACAGGATGGGTTGCGGAGGATTGCAAGGGCGAACAGGAATCGAGAGGACTTGCAGCCAGTGGGAGCAGGGGATAGAACAGAGAATCATACTGTCACCAGGAAAAGGCAGGTCTACGTGATTGGGGACTCCTTACTGAGAAGAATAGACAGGCCTGTAACTAGAGCTGATCCGGAGAACTGAAGGTTGTGCTGTCTGCCGGGTGCTAAGATACGGGATGTGGACCTGAGGCTGAAAAGGATCTTAATGGGAGCGGGAAAGAAGCCGTTGATTATCCTTCATGTGGGAACGAATGATACGGCTAGGTTCTCGCTGGAACGTATCAAGGGAGATTATGCCAGGCTGGGAAAGACGCTTAAGGAAATCGAGGCTCAGGTGATCTTCAGTGGGATTCTGCCTGTTCCTAGAGAAGGGCAACAAAGGTGTGACAAGATCATGGCGATCAACAGATGGCTCAGGCAGTGGTGCTATAAGGAGGGCTTTGGGATGTACGGCCACTGGGAAGCATTCATGGACAGAGGACTGTTCTCTCGGGATGGACTTCACCTGAGTAAGGAGGGAAATAGACTTCTAGGATGGAGGCTCGCCCAACTGATTAAGAGAGCTTTAAACTAGGAATTTGGGGGAGATGGTTGGGAGATGTCCAGATAATCTCCACGCCGGAATTTAACACTGAGAGGGAAGAAAACAAAGTAGGAGAGGATACAGCCATGAGCAGAAGAATGGACATAAGGAGGAAGGGTAGTGTAGATACCAGTCTAATAGGTGATGCTGGTGGTAGAATATCTGTGCCTAACCAGATAAAGAATGTCAGTGAAGCCAAAGGGCAAAAATTAAGCTGTCTGTACACTAATGCGAGGAGCCTAGGAAACAAAATGGAGGAACTAGAGCTACTGGTGCAGGAAGTGAAACCGGATATTATAGGGATAACAGAAACATGGTGGAATAGTAGTCATGACTGGAGTACAGGTATTGAAGGCTATGTGCTGTTTAGGAAAGACAGAAATAAAGGCAAAGGTGGTGGAGTAGCATTGTATATCAATGATGAGGTTAACTGTAAAGAAATAAGAGATGGAATAGACAAGACAGAGTCTGTCTGGGCAAAAATCACATTGGGAAAGAAAGCTACTAGAGCCTCCCCTGAGATAGTTCTTGGGGTGTGCTACAGACCGCCGGGATCTGATTTGGAGATGGATAGAGACCTCTTTAATGTTTTTAATGAAGTAAACACTAATGGAAATTGTGTGATCATGGGAGACTTTAACTCCCCAGATATAGACTGGAGGACAAGTGCTAGTAGTAGTAGTAATAGGGCTCAGATTTTTCTGGATGTGATAGCTGATGGATTTCTTCATCAAGTAGTTGAAGAGCCAACAAGGGGGGAATGCCATTTTAGATTTGGTTTTGGTGAGTAGTGAGGACCTCATAGAAGAAATGGTTGTAGGGGACAACCTTGGTTCGAGTGATCATGAGCTAATTCAGTTCAAACTAGATGGAAGGATAAACAAAAATACATCTGGGACTAGGGTTTTTGATTTCAAAAGGGCTAACTTTAAAGAATTAAGGAAATTAGTTAGGCAAGTGGATTAGACTGAAGAACTTGTGTATCTAAAGGCAGAGGAGGCCTGGAATTACTTCAAGTCAAAGTTGCAGAAACTATCAGAAGCCTGCATCCCAAGAAAGGGGAAAAAAATCATAGGCAGGAGTTGTAGACCAAGCTGGATGAGCAAGCATCTCAGAGAGGTGATTAAGAAAAAGCAGAAAGCCTACAGGGAGTGGAAGATGGGCGGGATTAGCAAGGAAAGCTACCTTATTGAGGTCAGAACCTGTAGGGATGAAGTGAGAGAGGCTAAAAGCCATGTAGAGTTGGACCTTGCAAAGGGAATTAAAACCAACAGTAAAAGGTTCTATAGCCATATAAATAAGAAGAAAACAAAGAAAGAAGAAGTGGGACCGCTAAACACTGAGGATGGAGTGGAGGTTAAAGATAATCTAGGCATGGCCCAATATCTAAATAAATACTTTGCCTCGGTCTTTAATAAGGCTAATGAGGAGCTTAGGGATAATGGAAGGATGACAACTGGGCATGAGGATATGAAGGTAGATATTACCACATCCGAGGTAGAAGCCAAACTTGAACAGCTTAATGGAACTAAATCGGAGGGCCCAGATAATCTTCATCCAAGAATATTAAAGGAACTGGCAGATGAAATTGCAAGCCCATTAGCAAGAATTTTTAATGAATCGGTAAACTCAGGGGTTGTACCGTACGACTGGAGAATTGCTAACATAGTTCCTATTTTTAAGAGAGGAAAAAAAAGTGATCCGAGTAACTATAGGCCTGTTAGTTTGACATCTGTAGTATGTAAGGTCTTGGAAAAAATTTTGAAGGAGAGGGTAGTTAAGGACATTGAGGTCAATGGTAATTGGGACAAAATACAACATGGTTTCACAAAAGGTAGATCGTGCCAAACCAACCTGATCTCCTTCTTTGAGAAAGTAACAGATTTTTTTAGACAAAGGAAATGCAGTGGATCTAATTTACCTGGATTTCAGTAAGGCATTTGACACGGTTCCACATGGGGAATTATTAGTTAAATTGGAAAAGATGGGGATAAATATGAAAATTGAAAGGTGGATAAGGAACTGGTTAAAGGGGAGACTACAACAGGTCATACTGAAAGGTGAACTGTCAGGTTGGAAGGAGGTTACTAGTGGAGTTCCTCAGGGATCAGTTTTGGGACCAATTTTATTTAACCTTTTTATTACTGACCTTGGCACAAAAAGCGGGAATGTGCTAATAAAGTTTGCGGATGACACAAAGCTGGGAGGTATTGCTAACACAGAGAAGGACTGGGATATCATACAGGAAGATCTGGATGACCTTGTAAACTGGAGTAATAGTAATAGAATGAAATTTAATAGTGAAAAGTGCAAGGTCATGCATTTAGGGATTAATAACAAGAATTTTAGTTATAAATTGGGGACGCATCAGTTGGAAGTAACAGAGGCGGAGAAGGACCTTGGAGTATTGGTTGATCACAGGATGACTATGAGCCGCCAATGTGATATGGCCGTTAAAAAAGCTAATGCGGTTTTAGGATGCATCAGGCGAGGTATTTCCAGCAAAGATAAGGAGGTGTTAGTACCATTATATAAGGCACTGGTGAGACCTCATCTGGAATACTGTGTGCAGTTCTGGTCTCCCATGTTTAAGAAGGATGAATTCAAACTGGAACAGGTTCAGAGATGGGCTACTAGGATGATCCGAGGAATGGAAAACCTGTCTTATGAAAGGAGACTGAAAGAGCTTGGCTTGTTTAGCATAACCAAAAGAAGGTTGAGGGGGGATATGATTGCTCTTTATAAATATATCAGAGGGATTAATATTAGGGAGGGAGAGGAATTATTTAAGCTTAGTACCAATGTGGACACAAGAACAAATGGATATAAACTGGACACTAGGAAGTTTAGGCTTGAAATTAGACAAAGGTTTCTAACCATTAGAGGAGTGAAGTTCTGGAACAGCCTTCCAAGGGGAATAGTGGGGGCAAAAGACATATCTGGCTTTAAGACTAAGCTTGATAAATTTATGGAGGGGATGGTATGATGGGATAGCCTAATTTTGGCAATTAATTTGGCAATTGAACTTTGATTATCAGCAGGTAAGTATGCCCAGTGGTCTGTGATAGGATGTTAGATGGGTTGGGATCTGAGTTACTACAGAGAATTCTTTCCTGGGTGCTGGCTGGTGAGTCTTGCCCACATGCTCAGGGTTTAACTGATCGCCATATTTTGGGTCGGGAAGGAATTTTCCTCCAGGGCAGATTGGCAGAGGCCCTGGAGGTTTTTCGCCTTCCTCTGCTGTGTGGGGCACGGGTCACTTGCTGGAGGATTCTCTGCAGCTTGAGGTCTTCAGACTGCAATTAGGGGATTTCAATAACTCAGACATAGGCTAGGGGATTGTTATAGAAGTGGATGGGTGAGATTCTGTGTCCTGCATTGTGCAGGAGGTCAGACTAGATGATCATAATGGTCCCTTCTGACCTTAAAGTCTATGAGTCTATAAGAAAAAAAAAAAAAAGAAAAAAAGAAAAACCTGATTGAGCTGCTGCTGAAGTGCCACTGAAGAGGAAGAGAGGGAGTGAAGGACCTGCCGCCAAAGTCCCGGATGTGTTGCCCCAATAACAGATGGAGTGCCGCCCCAGGCACCTGCTTCCTTTGCTGGTGCCTGGAGCTGGCCCTGGTCACCTTAGGTTGACTCCAGAGTCTTGGCTGAACTAGCTCCAGGGAACTGTAGTCTGCTTAGAGTGTAGACTTCGTCCGGCAGAGCTTTTGTTTTTGTGTGTTTTTTGTAAAGCACCATTTATACTTGCAGAGTAACAATTCTGCCGACCTAAATTTGCCCCTGCAGTTTTCCATCAAACAGGGGATCCTTCTGCACTTCCTGACCTTACGGTATGGGGAAGTGTCACTCTGAGCAGTTTAACCACTGCTGTCTTCCACCTTGGAGGTGGCTGCATTTCGTTAGTGAGCCAAGTGATTCCTGTGCCTCTGTCTAGTTGGTAGAGAGCTGTGGGGTCTTTTGGAGTGAAAGTCAGACAATGAATTTTTCCTCCACAGTCTCGTCCTTTAACTTTCCCTGATAGGTGAGGCTTCCCTAATATGTCATATTACAGGAGAGAAGAGAAGCAAGGTGATTAATTTGTGCTGCAGACAAAATTAGTATGTTTAGTAATGTTTGCTAAGAGCAGTAGTTGCCATTAGATGCAGACTCCACCGTACCTGAATCCTGGCCCTCTAGTTCGGAGTGAGGCTGCCAGGCCCTGTTCTGCAGATGTTTGCTTTTTGCCTTCTCTCTCCAGCCAAGCTGGCTCACCCTGCTTTTTCTCTTGTCTTTCATGCAGCCGAGAAAGTGACCTCTTTAGGCAAGGACTGGCACAAGTTCTGTTTGAAGTGCGAGCGCTGCAACAAGACCCTGACCCCCGGGGGCCATGCTGAGGTAAGAGCAACATTAGAGCATCAGTTATGCATTTGCCCCACTGTGGGTCGGGGGGAAAACGTCCCAGTAGCATGTGAGCGCATCTCAAGGTTGAGATGATGAAGAGTCACCAGATGCTGTTGCTTCTGCTGGGATGGCTAGGGAGCCCGCCAGGGTGAGGCTATTACCCCAATAAGTGGGTCTCATCCCAGTAGCCAAGAACTGAATGTAATAATATACTAGAGGGTTGCATGCTTTATTGATTATGTAGGCAGAGCTGGACACTCAGCCACCTCCTCCCCCTCCCCACCCCCCGTGGGTGCACTGCCCAGCTAGGAGACCTGGTTTGCGGGTGGCGGGGTAGGGAGTGAGGGGCTTGTAGCAGCCTCATCTTCACTCAAACCAGGCCCACAAAGTGCCCGTGTGGTGCTGCGGGCGGAGATGGCTCTCTGGTGCCCTGACCTGGAGGTTACTGCCTCGCTCCTGTATCTCAACCTGTAGAATTATAAGGGCTTGGCTACACTTGAAAGTTGCAGCGCTGGGAGTTACAGCGCTGGTCGTGCAGCTGTGCAGGGCCAGCGCTGGTGTGTGGCCACACTCACAGCTACCAGCGCTGGTGTGTGGCCACATTTGCAGCATTTACAGCGCTGTTGGGAGTGCTGCATTATGGGCAGCTATCCCAGCATTCAAGTGGCAACAACGTGCTTTTCAAAAGAGGGGGGGTGGAGGGTGGTGTACTGTGACAGGGAGCGGGGAAGATAGAGAGAGTGGATTTTTGGAGCCAACACTGTGTGTTAGCTTCCTGGATTTAAAAATCACAAAATGTTCGCGAACCCTTAGTCTTAATTGCAAACAGCCTGCATCCAACGCTGTTTCTCTGTCAAGCAAACTGCTTGCCTCTCATTTGATCGTTCACAGCCAGGTACAGATAGCTCCTGTTTGCTGTGATCAGTGTTTGTTTTTTAGATAAGCAGTTCAACGGAGCTCCGATCGGAGTTCACAACAAAACAAAGAGAGGCTGCATAACAAAACAAAGAGAGTAATTTAGTTAAAAGCATTCTGGGATATCTCTTATTCCCTGGAGGCCAATAAAAGCGCTGGTGTGTGTCCACACTTGATGAGCAGCGCTGGATCACCAGCGCTGCAATCGCTACACCCCAACCTGGCCAGGTGTACAGCCAGCGCTGCAGCCAGGGAGTTGCAGCGCTGGATGTGCCTTGCAGGCGTGGACGGTTACTAATTGCAGCGCTGGAAAGCCTCTACCAGCGCTGCAACTTGCAAGTGTAGCCAAGCCCTAAGTTAGGTTGGTGGAAAACAGGTTCTTCCGGTTTTATAGTTTTGGTGAAAATTGGTAGGATTCTGCCCACTGATACCTCAAACATTCCCTGAAATTTTGGAACAACCCGGATGAGATTTTCAAAAGTTATCGTGTTGCAGACAGACAGAGAAATGCCATTGAGTTCAGTGTAAAGGCCTCACGGTGCTCTGCTAATTCAGAGGGTCCTGGATCTTGGGATGTTTGGGAAAGCGGGAAGCTCTTGTAGCCCTTTACTTTTCCATCACACTAGGGTGCTCCTAGTGCTAGCTGAGTCATCACCCAGGTGTTTTCACTAGGCTAAATGTTGCCAGTTCTGCCATGTGTGCAAGGTGAGAGAGGTGCTGGGGAGGGGAAGGAAGATAGCACAATCACCAAACTCAAATCAGCATTTGGGAAGATGCCTCGGGCAAATCCAAGACAAGCAGTGCTGGCTCTGAGCTAGGCAGGTTCAAACGCAGCCTTTCCAAAGCACTCCACCCAGCCATGATAAAGAAAACCCTGTCTGCAGAGTCCTCACCCAGTTAAAATGAAAAGGAGTGGGTTACCCAAGCTCTCAGAGATGGGTGCAGGCGAGGCAGGAGTTGGAGATGCAGCTCCATACAGCTATTAATGGATACAAAAATCTGAATTCATTTTCAAATGTAAATATTTGGAGAAACATAAGAACCGAGGCCCTGCTGAACTTTGGGAAAGGACTTTGCGCAGTGCTAGGATGGTCTTGTTTAACTCTCACTTGGACTCCACTCCCTTCAGAAGCCCTTTAGGAACCCCAGTGAGCAGGGGAATTTATGGAATATAGTTCTGAGGGCTGTTGGGGGATGAAGGTCTGAATAGAGACGTTGGGTAAATGGAGCTGTGAGTGGGTGGTTACCCATAGGCATGACATAATGGGGAGGGGTCGACTGGAGGCCCTAGAGGAGCAGATGTGTTTCTATATGCCACGCTGCAGATTCTCCCCTCTAGGGACATACAGCCTACCTGTGCTGGGTAGCTGCAGAGATGGAACTCCCGAGAAGGCTTGGTGGTTTTGTACTGCTTGTCTGAATCTCTTGGTTCTGGAACCTGGGCTGGATGTCTGGTAAAAGTGGACTCTGTTGTGAGTCTTCTGGACCCTGATGCTGCTGATATGGTAGCGAACACTCCAGTTAAAGTTGCAGAACGGAACCATTTCTGTTGTAATCCCCGTTTTCCCCTCCTTCCCATGCTTGATCTCAGCCGAAAGGAGAGCTCCACTGGGAAACGGGAGCATAGTTCAGTCAGCCATTGCAGTTGCTATAACAGAGTGATAAATCTGGCATAGGTGCTGGAACTAAGGGTGCTGGGAGTGCTGCTGCACTCCTTGGCTTAAAGTGGTTTACAGTTCAATGACTCTCAGCACCTCCCTAAACAAATTGTTCCAGCACCCCTGAAATCTGGTCTCCTTTAGCCTGACCACTAGGTATTTCTCCTGCAGATAACTTAAACGGTGAAGAGTTGAAGCTCGTCACACTTTGTCCTGAGGCTTGGCATCTTTCCTAAGATTGAGGGGGGACTTAAAACTGAACAAGTTCTAAGAGCATAGACAATCCCATCTGAACTGAAGCTACTAAGCAGAGGCAATTTCTGTTTGGGTCTTTTTTAAAAAGCAAAAACAGAAGAGAAATTAAAACCAGTTTTCCTTTTTTTTTTTTTTTGAAATTGCCAAAAAAACGGCAATTAAAAGAATAAAGGTTGTCATGGTAACGTTGGCTGGGCCACTTTCACTTCCTGTGTATCTCTGGTATGTATTTAAGAATTTAAGTAGTAATAAGTTACACATTTAACAAGACAACTGGAATAGAAAACTGCCCATCTGTGCAATGCATCTGGGTAGGACGGCCTTAGCCTGTCGCTGTGGACCCTTGGGCTAGTTTCTCAGCCCTTGGTATGTCCTTTGGTGCTGCTTCCGCAGAGTAAACAGCCAAACTCCCAGTGATTGCAGGGGGAGTAGGATTGGGCCTCTGTTAGTTTCTCAGAAGTCTGTTCCTCTGTTCAGGGCAATAAAGGTGACCCAGGGAGATACCTGAATGCTTACTCTGCTCTCTGATTTGTTAATACAAAGCACACTGAAGTTTATCACACACAAGCCTTTCCAGCAGTGTGCTCTCAGCCAGCCACCTGGTGTTCCCTTAAGCTCCTGTAGTCCTAGTGCCCTTTTAGCGTGTGCTGTATGATTTCTGTTGGAGGCAGCAGCTGGTTAGGGTAGGGAACTCATGTGAGGCTCAGTGGTTCTGCCAGGCCTTTTCTGCTGCATTATGCCCTCTTCCCTGCTCATGGACCCAAAGCCTCCTCCTCATTTTTAGGCGAGGTTTGCTTGATCTTGCCCCTGCTTGTCATGGGAGATGCGGATGTATGGAAGAATCTTCAGAAGTGGCTTAGCAGCACAAGCTCTATTGCAAGTCACTGAGGCATGTTTGAAAATCCACCATGCAGTGCACGTAACTGGTGCTAGACACTCGACCTTTGTAGCTCTAGCGTAGCCTTCTGCCCTTGAGGAGCTGGACCTCTGGGTAACAGACTAGGCTGAGCTCTGCCACTGGGAGCTGTCTGTTGTCAGGATCACCCTTGCTCCCACTGCTCTGCTCACATGCTTTCCCATCTGGTCCCGTTTGTTTGTTAACCAAGCAGCACAGAGATGCTTTGCAATGAAGAACTATCTAAGAGAAGTCTCTGAGTTCAGGATGGTGCCGGTTTTCCTCTCTATCTTCCCATGAGCTTGTACTAGGGTAAAGGGCCAGTGGTTTGTTGCAAAGCTTGTGTCTTTCTGCTCAGTTTTCCCTTCTCGCAGCTTGCGAGCCCCTCCCCGACGGCTGACAATCCCATTTCTGTCTCAGTGGGTTTGGCTCATTGGCTTCTTCCTTGTGTTTTTAACAGAACCCAGGCCAAGAGAACTGTACTGTGATTATTGCTTCTGCCTCTGTGCTTCAGCATCTGCTGTTGTTACAGTCCTTATGCTGCAGTGGCAACTACTGCAGGCAGATGAGAAGAGTGGCGCGTGGGTCTATGTCAAGCTGTTCTATGTCTTGGAGACAGATTTATGGCATTCTGTTTTGTATTAAGACTGAATTCACATGACACTTTACCTGTTTGTAGCTGTTTTAAGATCTGTCAGATTTCCATGCTCTGCTGCTCGAGTCGGAAAGTGGTTCCTCTTGGCCTGTATTTCCATCCTGGAAAGCTGGTGTGGGGGGAGCTGCTGGGAACAGAGTGTGCCGTGTCCATGTCCAGAGGTGCTCACGGAAGCCTGGGGAGTCCCTGATGGGGACCTGGCAGAGCTTAGCAGAAAGCAGCCTTCTCAAATGTCTCTGCTAAATCCAGCTGAAGCCAGTGTCAGAATAAAAATGGTAGGAGGAGGCTTTAGCTGCTTCCATGAATGGCAAACTGCTGCCTCAGCCCACGGCAATGGCAGAGACGGCATGCCTGGAACAGGAAGGCTTCCTTTTCCCAGTGCCCTCCAGTTGTAGCGCCCCTCTCCACCTGATTACCTCCTTTAATGGCAATCCGCTTACATGTTCTGATGGACAGGTCTGGGTTCTTTTGGATCCCGCCACCCACTCAGTAGGGTGAATCTTTGTTCTTTTTTTTTTTGGTTATGAAATTAGTTGGCGGTGCCTCCACCCCCCTCGCTCCTTCCTGGCAGGGTCACCAGGGCAGCTTGGGCGGAAAATCCTAACTACAGAGGAATCCCCACTTATTTGCCAGATAGTTGGAGACTTCCAAGAGATAACACAACACATAAAAATATATTCAACACAACAATTATATTAAACAGGCAACAAATACAACATAATAGGGGAAACACTATGTTTAGGGTCACCGGTGCCCACACTTAAAATACCCATGTCTGGATGTAACAAATGCAAAACTAGTGTCCTGTTGGTACGCGTACTTTGCTGGGGCCCTTGATGACCTATACAATTCTCTGCAGAGGTGTAGCAGTGTGGCTGACTGGGTTCAGTACAGCCCAAAAGACCCACAAGTGGGAGGAGGTGGTGAATCCCTCCACAGGTGTAATAAGCGGTAAATTATAAAATCCTCAAACCCTCACTCCCTGGCTTGAGGACACAGTTCAGGGAGTAGAGGGTCCCCAAAACAAATACCCTGACTAACTAACTAAAGACAAGGCACTCACGAACTCCACAAATGATCTTCAGGGTTGAGGATGACGCTGGACGATTTCAGGGGCTGCTGTCCGCTGGCAGGGATCCTCCTCAGGCAGGAATCAGCCCTGGACTAGCAGCGCTGACCATGTGGGGACTGGTCTCACCAGGGGAGCTGGAGGCGAACCCAGCCTGGCTGGGGAAATTTCTCAGCAACATAACAATTGGGAATCATCCGTGAGGAAGGAAAACCCAGCTGGGGAATCTGGTGTCAGGTCCCTAGAGGCCAGTTCTCAGGGGGAACCCTGCTTGCAGGCCTGGGACTCACCAGCTCCCCACACAGCCAGTTTGGCCTTTGCCCTGGCTGGCTCCAGCCTCTCCTCAAAAATGGCTTCTCCCTCTCCTCAACTCCCTGGGAGGGGCATCTCCACTCCCTATTGGTTGCTGGGCAGACTCTGAGTTTGCCTTGGCTCCTCCTCCCTGAGCTGCCAGCAGACAGAGCTCCAGGAATCTATGTAATCTCTTTGGGGGTTACACAGTCTTCACCCGGAGGGGAGGAAAGGGGAGAGTTTGTGCCATCTTGCTCAAAGTGGGGGAGGTCTTTCTCTCTCCAAGGCCAGGTATAGCTTTGTGCTTGGGCTTACACAGTCAGTGAAGTCTGGCCAAAGCACATGGGGGCTGAGCTGCAGGTGTCCTTGATCCAGGGACTAATTTGCCAGGACTTTACCAGAGTGCTGAGAATCCAGCCATGGTCTGCATGAGAATAGACTGTTTTGTATAAATTGGGGATCTGTGTCCCTGGAAGCTGGTCTGGTCTCTGCTCTCAGGGCTGTCCCTCTTGGTGTTACTGCAGACGGTGTCCTGTCCTGGGCTATGTATGCTGCAGCTGACGGGCCACCTAAAGGGCTTGCTGGCCAGCCAAGATAGTGCCAGTCATGGTAGGCTGGCAAGCTGCATTGGCCCATCCTAGGGCCTGATAGGCCCACTTCTCCTCTCCCACTGCCATGTGCGAGCCCTGGGGTGGGGCAGGCTATCGGAACAGTAGGAATGGCCGACTGGGTCAGACTCGAGGTCAATCCAACCCAGGCTCCTGTCTCTGGCAGAGGCCAGCACTAGATACCACAGAGGAAGGTGCAATAACTCCATAGTTAATATTCCTTGGACTAGGGCAGGGGTAGGCAACCTATGGCACGCGTGCCAAAGGCGGCACCCGAGCTAATTTTCAGTGGCACTCACACTGGGTCCTGGCCACTGGTCCGGGGGGCTCTGCATTTTAGTTTAATTTTAAATGAAGCTTCTTAAACATTTTTAAAACGTTATTTACTTTACATACGACAATAGTTTAGTTATATATTATAGACTTATAGAAAGAGACCTTCTAAAAACGTTAAAATGTATTACTGGCATGGCACGGGAAACCTTAAATCAGAGTGAAAAATTAAGACTTGGCACACCACTGCTGAAAGGTTGCCGACCCCTGGACTAGGGACTTCCAGGCCCCCCTGGGCAGCAGTGAGCTAGCATAGTCCCATGTGTGCAAAGGCCGCTGCTGTGTGGCATTGCTTCCTCAGGCTGCAGTTGGGGGTAGGGTGACCATATCTGACCATATTTCCCAAAGGGAAAACGGAACACCACATGGGGCTAACCTGAACGCGCCCCCCCGCACAAGGCTGGCCCATGCTGCTCACCCGAGCCCCCCTCCCCGCGCTGGACTGGCGTCGCTGCTTGCTCAAGCCCTGCCTGCCCGCCCGAGCCCTGCCTCCCTGGACCCTGCGCGAGGCTGGCATCGCTGCTTGCCACCCCATATGTTCCTCCGCACTCTAATTTTTGACAAAACACTTTTTTATCAAGTTGGCAAGAGCAAATGGGACAAATGCCCACGTTTGCCAAAAAAGTCGGGACGGCCAGGACAGGGCTTAAAACGGGATTGTCCTGGCCAAACCGGGACGTATGGTCACCCTAGATGGGAGGAGCGTCCATGGGGAAACGCTGTCTCTTCCTGATGGTGCAGGGCAGCAGGCACTGGGGAATGGGAGCCTGAAACCTGGCATGTGACAGCTGCTGCGCAGCCTGCTGGGTCTTCAGGTCTGAGCACCGTAGACAAATGCTGGGGTGGCTGTGGCTCCTGCAGGGTGGGGAGGAGGTGTGAAGCTCTGTCGTCGTCCCCCAGCCCCTCCAATGCAGGTGGCGCGGGTGCAGACAGAACAGGCCATGGCCTCAAGGGCTCTGAACTGAAAGATGCTCTCTGGGAACCGGCCCATCCTGCCCAGCCAGGAGAGTGAAGCCGGAAGCAAGTGATTATGGGGGACACTGGAGTATCTTTCACTCAGCTCCGAGCCTGGAGCACCCAGTGCAGCGCTGGAGAAGGTGGCTCCGAGGCACACCTGCTTACGCCTGGGGGTGAGGGGATCCCGGCTGTGACAACACTGTGGAATAGAAATGAGGAGCGACAGGTGGGGCTGTCCAGGCAGGCCCCATAGAGGAGAGTCCTTGATCCCAGTTGTGGGCCGGGGCTCCTGCGGGGAGGACGGACAGGGCCATCGTGGGCCGGGGCTCCCGCGGGGAGGACGGACAGGGCCATCGTGGGCTGTGGCTTCTGTGGGGAGGACGGACAGGGCCATCGTGGGCTGTGGCTTCTGTGGGGAGGACAGACAGGGCTTTGCTGTTGTGACCTGGGGTGTAATCATTGGATGCCCTCAACATCAGGGAGGATCCTGGGCTAGCTCAGGCGTTTCCCTCTCGCATTGTCAGGGGTGTGGTGCTGCGACCTGTGCGTGGCTTGCGTTGTCCCAAAGTGTGGTGTGCTGGCACAAGTCCTTCCTGCCCACCTCTTGCTCACTTGCTTTTGCTCTTGCTTGCTCTTTTGCTGAGTGCTCCTCTGTTTAGAAACCAAGGACCCTGCCAGACCTCAAGCAGGACAGCCTGAGCCCAGTGAATAACAGTCCCCAAGCAGTGAGGGACCCAAGAGCAGCTGCTCCTGCTCTCGGGCTGATCTAGGAATCCTGGTGTCAGGAGTCTACCCTCACTTGAAACTGGGCGGTTTCAAAGTGAGGACCCGCATGTCTTCCCCCACCCCAAAATCCTAGGGTAGGTCTTCCCTTCGGCTGCCACCACCCGGTCAATTCCGTGGGCCGGGACACCCCTGTTTCCCCCCTTGGGAACACAGATCAATTCACAGAGGAGGAACCTTCCCCCTCCCCCCTGATTCAACTCCTTGAATCTCACACACACAGGGAAGCAGCCCACTTCCCCCTCCCCTTCCCCTGAATTTCCCCAAGGGAAGGAATCAACCAAGTCCAAAGAAAAGAAAAGAATTTATTAAAGAATAAAAAGAAAAATACAGAATCTCTATGAGCCCAAGCTGGACACTCATAGGGTATAACCTTATCAATCTCTGGAGAGAATCCCCTCTCCCCCTTTTCTCAGTAAAAGCAATATCAGCAAACAGGAATAAAGCATTTCCTTTAGCAAACACACCATTGCAAATATAGAAATTAAATCATAAGACTAATTCGCCTTTCTAATTAATACTCACTATTAATTAGCAGAAACTACTCCAGGAGAATTTGGAGACATGACTGTCCTCTGTTAGATTCAAGAACAGTTCTCACACAGACAAAGGCTTCCCTCCACAGAGATTTGAAAAAATCTTATCTCTGATTGGTCCTCTGGTCAGGTGGTCACCAGGTACTACATGTTAACCCTTTACAGGTAAAACAGACTTTAACCCTTAACTATCTGTTTATGACACCTGGTTTCTGGGGGAAGTTCCTGGCTGTTTGGAGCTTGATCCGAACACTGAAATGGGAGGATGGGGGCGTAGGTCCTGTCAGCAGTGACATTTGGTTGGTGATGGGGAGTGCTTGGGGTACAGAGAGCCCAGGGGATGTTTGCGGCTGTCTTTTTATGTTACTTTAATCTTTGCTCTTATATACACTGTGACCAAAGCTTGGGGCTGTGGAGTCCTTGATCTGTGTCTCAGTCTCTGGTCCTGGGATTGGCGGAAGAATGCTCCAGTCCAGACATGCTCCCTAGCGCAAACCCTGCCCATTTCTGGCGCTGCCACGCCTACACTGCCACCTGGGGCTGGGTGGGGTCGATCACAGCTTCTTGCACCACTGCAGGAGAGGATGTGGTAGCTGAGGCTTGAGGATGACTGGCAGAGCTGTTAGTGGGGCCCAAGTCTGGAATGGCAGGGAGTGATGCAGTTCAGCATGAGATGTGTTGGTGAGAAGATGGGGGGGGGGGAGGGAGGGTGGAAAGAGGGGCTTAGAAATGGGATAGTGAAGTACAGGGGGGATGGTAAAGAGCAGAATGAAACAGCAGGGGGTGCTGCAGGTCAAAAGCAGGTGTGTTGGGAGTGCGGAGCAGTGCTGGCAGAGCTGGGGTGCTGCATTGACTTCTAGTCAGACGTGTCCTGAAACCGAGTAATGAACATGCTGCAGCAAATAGAACAATTTTTGGGGTGTGAAATGTGTGCAAAATCTCAGTGCGTTTAAACCAGCAAAGCAACATGGCATGCAAAGTGTCTTGCACCTCTGCCCCTGACAAGAAGGCTGAGAGTGCCCAGTGCCTGGGAGGAGCAGAACGCTTCTGTTGGTGACTCACTCCAGAGGCATGTGCTTTGGTTCTCCAGTGTCCCATCTGGATGGGCCCAGGCCTTCCAGTGTGCTGCATGGGAGGCAGTGAATTCAGCCCCTGGGGATGCATTCCAGATTTACCAAGGAGACAGACACATGGCCAGTTGACTTCCTTTTTGGTTCTGTGCAGAGCGGTTTGTGCTCAGCATCCCAGCCCTTGCAGAACCCAGCTGCCAGAGCCCACAGATACTTTCTCTTTTCTTTGACTCGCTTCCCACTGACTGGTGGGAAACTGCTGCTGGGAGCTGGAATAACATTATCTCCTGCCTGCTGGCTGTCCCAGCCACTGCCCGTCCCCCCTCAACCTCCCCCCAATCAATGGCAGCACACATGGACCAGTCCTCGTGATAAGGGCGTGACATAAGGGGGGGAAAATGCTCGCTCCTTATCACTCTGTCCAGAGAGAAGACTGCTTTTCCTCTAAGCAATCAGCCCCTGTTTGATAATGTGAGCAGATAACGGCTCTGATGAGGCAAGCACCATAGCAGCCGTGCCAGGGGAGGGACCCGAGGAGGGAATGGTATCATGGCCTCCTGGGGATGTTCTCTCTTTGCCTTGCTAGTGAGACTGGGGTGCAGCATGGAGGTGAGGGGAATGAGGGCAGCAGGGGGAGAGTGGCATGATTGATATGATTCGGGATGGATGTGTCGTGCATGAGTGAGTTATGCATGGTCTCAAATGCAGGCTGATAATACCTTATCCCAGTCCTTACCCCCTGCACATGCCGCTATGTTGCAGAAAAGGTATTTATAAACTTGGAGGATATTTTTGTTTGTTTGTTTTAAATGGACTGGCCCCACTCTGCCTTCAAGATCACTGGGAATTGCTGAGATTTTGGGAGGAGTTTTCATTCCATACGTTTTCAAACAGGACTTTTTTTTTTTAACCTTTGAAATTTTCAGCTGAATCTCTTATTGGTTTTCTTTGTGTTTGTTTCAAAAGAAATGCATTTGGAAAATATCCCATGGTGTGACTAAACTGACCAATCGGAAATTAAAATACCCAAAAATCAATTAAGACAGATGAGCACCAAAAAATGAAGCTATGTTGCGGCTCCACAGGCTGCACAGTAAAGGGTGACCAAATTCAAAACAGAGAGCTGGAGCTATGGACATTCTGACTGCTGATAATCAGGCCAATTAGTTATACAGATCCCTATGGATTTAGGTGTCTCGCTTTAAGCACCGAAGCTTGAAAATCTGACCTCTGTTTATATATACAAACTCCCCATCTCCAAGTCTAAAAGTATTATAGTAATAATGCAATCTGAACTCCACAGTAGATGGAAATCACTTTAAAATAAATGGTCCAGTCTCGCCAGGATGACGCAGTTTGGCTCCCAAGACATTAAATAATTCCCCAAAATAAGCATATAAACAAGAGAAGTCCAACCTGCAAAATACGTTAAAAAGCAAAATCTTATGTCACCGGATCCATGTGTCATGTTGCAGAGTTTCAGCTCTGAGAGCCTGTTGAGCTGAACTGCACATGGGTTCTGGTGTGCCCTCTCTTTCATGTGGTTATTTTATGGTGTAATTGAATTAGTTTGGGAGATATGTAAACATGAAACCCCCAGAATATTCACTGAAGTGAATGCCCGGGGCTGTGTATTTAGAGTGTTAGTTATTGAAATGGATGCTCTGTTCGGCTCTGGATTCAGTTACGTGTAGCCCTGAGGTACCTGAAGGAGGGCACAAGGTGCCAGTGACAGCCCACTTACATTTGGTTCAGTTAGTGCTTTGTGGCCGGTCTCTGATTCACTGGAGGGGGACTCCACAATTCCAGCATGGGGGGCTGGGCGGGGTGGGCTGAGCCATCTATGCGGTGAGTTTGTGTTATGGGTGCCTCTCAGTGTTGATCCACACAGGATATTAGTCTGTAACAGCCCTCAGTGACAGGGGCTTGGTTCTTGAGCTCCCGCTGTAGCCGTTCATGCTTCCAGCTCTGATTTCTATGGTTCAGTCCCCTGGTGTGATGACCATCACATGCTCACCGCAGACAGGGGGATGTAAACCTGATAAATCTATCTAGGGCCGTGCAAGGTCCCCTCCATCATCACAGTATATGAGCACCTCAGTCTTCAATGTGTTAGACCTCACAACCGCCCGGTGGGTCAGGTCAGGGCAGGGCAGTGCTGTTATCCCATTGTACAGGTGGGAAACTAAGGCACAAAGTGACTAGCCCAAGGTCTTGCAGGGAGTCTGGGGAGGACAGGAATTGAACCTGGGTGTCTTGAGTCCCAAGATAGTGCTGTAAGGAAAGCCGGCAGGCTATTGGTGTTACTAGATCAGGAGTGGGCAAACTTTTTGGCCAGAGGGCCACATCTGGGTATGGAAATTGTACAGTAACTCCTCACTTAAAGTCGTCCCGGTTAACGTTGTTTTGTTGTTACATTGCTGATCAATTAGGGAACATGCTTGTTTAAAGTTGTGCAATGCTCCCTTCTAATGTCATTTGGCAGCCGCCTGCTTTGTCTATTGCTTGCAGGAAAAGCAGCCCATTGCAGCTAGCGGGTGGGGGCTTGGAACCAGGGTGGACTGGCAGCCCCCCTATCATCTCCCCGCTCCCCTAAGTTCCCTGTGCAGCAGCTGCCCAGCAGGCTAGCAATTGCAGCTGTCCCTCCCCCACTGCCATGTGCTGCTCCTGCCCTCTGCCTTGGAGCTGCTCCCCGAGACTCCTGCTTGCTGTGTGGGGGGGTGTGTGGAAGAAGAGGGGGGCTAATGTCAAGGTGTCCCCCTATCCCCTGCTCCTGCACCCCGCTTACCCCATCTTCCATAGAGCAGGGGGGACACACCAGGGCTCAGGATGGAGGGAGCTTGCAGCAGTGTGTCTGTCTGTGATGTCTCCCCTCCCTCCATTCCTGCTGTCTTGTAGAGTGAGAGATTTAACCCTTGAGGGCTCAGACAATTGCTAGTTCATCACTTAGCAGTAAGGGAAATATCCCACCCTCTGACTCCTCCACCTCAACCAAGCTTCACAATCATCATCACTGTGTACCAGTATTAAATTGTTTAAAACTTATAGGGAAATTGGATTTGCTTAACATCGTTTCGCTTAAAGTCACATTTTTCAGGAACAGAACTACAACGTTAAGTGAGGAGTTACAGTATGGCAGGCCATGAATGCTCACGAAATTGGGGTTGGGGTGCAGGAGGGAGTGAGGGCTCTGACTGGTGATGCGGACTCTGGGGTGGGGTCAGAAATGAGGAGTTCAGGGTGTAGGAGGGGGCTCTGGGCTGGGGCAAGGTGCTGGGGTGCAGGGGGGTGAGGGCTCTGGGTGGGACTGAGTGGTTTGGGGTGCAGGAGGGTGCTCCAGTCTGGGATCAAAGGGTTTGGGGGGTGGGAGGGGGATCAGGGCTGGGGCAGTGGGTTGGGACATTGGGGGGGGCTCAGGGGTGCAGGCTGCGGTTGGCGCTTACCTTAAGCAGCTCCTGGAAGCAGTGGCATGTCCCCCCTCCGGGTCCTACATGGAGGTGCGGCCCGGTGACTCAGCGCACTGCCCTGTCCACAGGTGCCGCCACTGCAGCTCCCATTGGCCACAGTTCCCGGTCAATGGGTTGTGGGGGGCAGCACTTTGGGTGGGGGCAGCGCATGGAGCCCCCCTGGCTGCCTCTAAACATAGGAGCTGGGGAGTGGACATGCCACTACTTCCGGGAGCTGTGCGGAGCTGAGGCAGGCACGGGTGGAGTGGCCGCCAACCCCGCTCCTCGGGGGAGCAGGACAAGCCCCAGACCCTGCTCCCCAGCAGGAGCTCGAGGGCCAGATTGAATCAACTGGCAGGCTGGATGTGGCCCGTGGGCCGTAGTTTGCCCACCCCTGCTCTAGCTGAAGCTAATGGTGGGCAATGGGAGGCGTTCTTGGGCAGGGCTGGGGGTCTTTTGTGAGGAACGTTGTACATAAGAGAGAGAGAGTGCAGTACCTCTTGCTGTGAAGTTCCCTCCCCTTACCCAGAATGCTCTTCCTCTCTCTATAAACTGTTTGACTAGTATGTGCAACAGGACTTCCTCAATGTTGGTCTACAAATTCATTCCCTTTTTGTCTCTTTGTGTATATTTTACAGTCACTTAAAGAATGTAAGCTCCTGCCTCTCAGTAATGCCTGGTATGGCAGCTAGTATGTCCTGGGGTTTGGTGTCTGGCACTAGAGATGCCAGGGGAAAAGCCCCTGCTAACCTCCATTCCTAATGCCCCTTCTCTCTCTCCCTTAGCATGACGGGAAGCCCTTCTGCCACAAGCCGTGCTATGCAACATTGTTCGGACCAAAAGGTACGTATTCCTCCTGACCTCCTATGATTCCGCCTCCCCTTCCTATGAGAAATGGACGCCCAGAGGCAGAAGGATGAGTGCTGCCCATTTTCAGGGCTGCAGTGATTCACGCAGCTATTCAGAGCACTTGTCCTATCCTAGGTTTTAACAGGAGAGTTTCGGGCCCTGACAACTGTGTGAGGGATTCTTCCAGGGGAATCCAAAGAGCCACCATCTCAGCACTTCACAGCCCCAAACCCCACACTGAGCGGCTCCAGATTGGCAGTGAGTTCAGTGGAACTTGCTCTTCACAGAACTGGAGGTTAGATGTTTCAGGGGAGAAGTCACGACAGATCCCCTGCAAACCACAGGAAGGGCTGGTCGCTCAGACAGCATTGCCTCCCAGGAGGTAAAATAGTCCCAGGAGAGAGCCACGTGGGGCAGAGCTGTGGTGGGTGACTAGCTCCAGCTCGTGGATGGGAGAGGGGCCAGGAAGCCATTTGTAGTGTGCTGCAGACATGCCCCCTTCCTAGCTGCACATCTCGGGAAGGTGCAATGAGAGGACGTGTCTCTGTGCCAGCAGAGCAGGAGAACTGGAGAGACCGGCGGCTCCCGCTGGAGCTGGAAGTGCAGGCTGGCCAAGGCTTGCCTTTGGTAACGGCCCTGTGTCTTGGGAGAGGAGAAAAGCCCAGAAGGGCGTCTTGGATCCAACAGCCACAAACACTGATGCTCCCGTTGCAGGTGTGAATATTGGTGGAGCTGGCTCCTATATCTATGAGAAGCCTCAGATGGAAGAGCAGCCGGCTCCTGGGCCCATTGAGCATGTTTCGAAGGTAGAAGAGAAGAAAGTGAGTGGCCCACCGAAGGGGCCCAGCAGAGGTGAGTACCGAAGGGGGCAAGAGGCTGGAAAGCCAGCATGGCTCTGCGCTCTGCTGTGAGAACCCTGCCAGCTGACCGTGGAACTCCGGCAAGGGGGGCAGAAGAGGCAAGGGAGGGCTGGGTGGGGGCGGTAGTTAAGACTTCATGGCCCTTGTTCAGACCTGCACTTGGTGCCACTAGCTGCTGTGTGGCCAGGGACTTAGTGCAGTGGCAGCGAAGCTCGTCTGTGAGTGGAATGAGGGCACTGAAGTGATTCTGGGTGCTCCCTCTGCTTTGCATGTATTGATTGGAATGACCACTAGGGGGCGTCCATAGCACACAGTGCACATGTCACTGTGGGATGCTCCAGAAGGACCGTGTTACTCCAGATAGGAGCTGCTACAGCCTGCATTCAGGTAGATGTGGGTCCACACCATGGCCTGGATGATAGTACGGTGAGCCTGATTGTGCTCTGGTGGTGCTCTTTCCAGAGACTAGCCCATATGTTCCCGCTGACATGACCCCCAAGGGCTGGGTCAGTGCTATAGCAGGGGGTTGAGCAGGCTTGAGCCCATGGAGCATGTGTGTCCTCGCTGCCTTGCTGAGCTGCTGAAAGAGCCCTTGCAGGACTGCCCTGCATCCGTGCTAGCCCTGTTGGAAGCTGTTTCCGATGTGGTGCCCTTTGGGTACCTACCCTACAGTTCCTGGCAAAGCTCCTAGAAGCAGTGTGTTCGGGGGTAGCTCAGAAGGCGCTATGGGATAGTAACAGCAGGGCTGTCAGAACTATATCAGCTTGTCCAGGTCCAGACTAGTATCAAACCAGCTCTGAGTGAAACCCCTTAGAGTGAGCTGGCTCATGGACCTGCTGAGAGCTCATCTGCTCTGGCTGCTGCTGAGATGCACAGCTAGGGATGCTGGGGAGAGACACAGAGGCTAGCTGTGCATCTCCCATGCTGCAACCCCGCCTTGTTAACCCTGAGGGCGTTATCTCCATATTAATGTTCCACCCAACCTAATCTGCTTAACAGAAATAACTATGACCGTATGCTATTTTCTTTGCAACAGAGCCATCACTCAGTCATCGATGAGCTACCTCTCCCAGCCCACCTTCAAAAGCAAATAATGACATGCGCCAATGGGCTGTGATCTCCTCTGGTGGAGGATGCAGGGCAGAAGGGAGGGCACTGTTTAATGCAGGCCCTACACTCATTAAAGAGACTGGGGACAGATCTACACTTAAAACGCTGCAGTGAAGATGCTACTACACCATTGAGAGCACGTCTTCCATCAGCGTAGTTAATCCACCTCCGTGAGAGGCGATAGCTCTGTCAACGGGAGAAACTTTGCAGTTGACATAGCACTGTTTACACCAGGTGTTGGGTCGGTATAATTGCAGCACTCCTGGAGTATGGGTTTTTCACAACTCTGAGCGACGTAGTTACACCCGTGTACATTTATAGTGTAGATCTGGCCTGGCTCTGATCTTTAATGGTAGCTTTAGCCTGTTGATTCTGCAGCGAATGAAAGCCCCCTTTCAAAGGCATGGTTCATTGTTGATTGCCAGCTGGAGATGGTGAGCTCTGAATTTAGCTGGAGAGAGGGCCCATGGGTGGTGCAGTAGCACTCGGATGTGTAGGGGGTCCACATAGCAGATTTCTTTAGGATGCTAAAGAAACTCTTCTCTTGTCTTTCAGCCTCCAGTGTCACCACCTTCACCGGGGAGCCCAACATGTGCCCGCGCTGCGGCAAAAAAGTCTACTTCGGTAAGGACTGGGGCAGGCCGGCTCCCTTAGTGTTCTCTGCTTATGCCCCAGGGTCACTTGTTTGTACTGTGAGACATTCCTATCAGAGATCAGGGCTAGGTGCTGCACATACACATAGGAAGAGAGAGGCCTTGCCGCACAGCACTTAGAGTCGGTGGAAATAGCTGACAAAGGATTACTAGCCCTGTTTTACTGCTGGGAAGCTGAGGCCCAGAGAGGTTATGTGACCTGCCCAAGGTCGCATTCCAGCAGTAGAACCCAAGTCACTGGACTGAGACTTGGGATCCTTAACCATAAGGCAGCCCTTCCACTGCAGGAGGGTTTCAGCTGCTGATATGGGGGGCCTGGAGGATGTGACTGCTCCTTTGGGGAGCAGGTATCTGGGAGGCTAGGTGTGGGTGAGTCTAAATTGGTTTAAAATCACATTTTTAGCTAAATTGATGCAGCGCTCTAGGTAGAGGAACAGACTGTACAGGTAGTAACATGTTTACCTTCTAAATGGAATTGCACCACAACTAACAATAGGCATGTCTCCAACACACATGTGCTCATACAGTCACCCACGCAGAATTTGTAAGGCTGTTTGTAACAGTGCCATCTCATGACTCCCACTAATGTTACAAAGGTTTGGGCCACATTCTCTGAAGTCAGTGACATTCTGCCAACAGGGAATCTGGCTCTTTTGTTACCCAGGTGAATATTTACATGGTCCCTGGGAGGCGCTGGAGCTGTCACCTCCGAGGGCTGAACAGAGTACTGGGTGAGGCTGATTTTACCCCTTTGCTGCTCCTGTGGTTGAGTAGGAGGCAGCTTTCATTAAGGCTCAGTAACATGCAGAGCAGCATGTCAGGGTATGAGTGCAGCTGACTCCCTCAAGGGAGAAGGAAAAGACCCTTCAGTAAAGGCCTAAGCTGTTCTTTGCAAAGGTTTCATGGGATGCTGGCAACACCTCAGCTCTCCAAGAGCAAAGCCTGCCCATGGAGTGGGTGTTGTGCAGCCTCTTGCCACTGGAGGCCTGGTTCAAGAGCAGTCTGGCCCAGCTGTCACACTACTGCCAGCAGGTTTCCCTCTTGGCCGTAGGCGCCGACTCCATGGATGCTCCGGGGCTGGAAGCTCCCTGCCCCGCCCCCGCCCCAACTCACCTCCGCTTCCTCCCTTGAGCGCACCGCCGGGTCCTGCTTCTCCCCCTCCCTCCCAGCACTTGTGCCACGGAACAGCTGTTTTGCACAGCAAGCCTGGGAGGGAGTGGGGAGGAGGGGGAACACGGTGCGATTGAGAGAGGAGGCGGAGTTGGGGGGGAGACTTTGGGGTTGGGGTGGGGGTTGGCCCGGTGGGGGGCCCAAGCACTCACTGACACTGAAAAAAGTTGGTGTCTGTGCTCTTGGCTTGACCTAGACACGGGCTCTTTGGGCAGCAGGGCTAGGGGGTAAGAGCCTGGCAGCTGTGGGAGCTGTGTGTGAGCACTGAGGCTCTCTTGCACCATGGCTAAGAAGGGGGCAGTTCTCAGGTGAATGCTCCCCTAGTGTGGCCAACTGGGACATCTGCAAGATTACCCACAATCCCTTGGGCGCCCCATCGGGGTGGTCTCAGCCTGCCTGTAGCTGTGTGGGTTGCTGCCAGGGGGCGAGCTCATGCTGTGGAAGCCCTGGCTCTGACATGTTCACGCCAAGGCAGGGAATAAAGAGCTCCCACTGGAATATGTCCTTTCTTGTCTCTGCTCCAGCTGAGAAGGTGACTTCTCTGGGGAAGGACTGGCACCGCCCCTGCCTGCGCTGCGAGCGCTGCGGCAAGACTCTGACCCCTGGCGGCCACGCGGAGGTAAGGACTGAGCACATGCTGTGATCTGTTTGCCCCATGTGTGCTCTGGTGCAGGCTTTCGCTGCCACCACCTCCCTCCCCTCACACCTGCTCAGGAGACTCACACTGGTGCATGTGCATGTTCAGGCTAGCGAGGGATTGGGTTAGACCTCTGGACTGAATATTTCATTCCCCTACCCCTCTCCTGATTGCTGCCTTTGCAGTAGTGATGGCCCATACCCTGGGGGGCAGTGTCTGGAGTTGGGCTGCACCCAGCTGTGATCCTGGTGTGACCCACATGATAAAGCTGATCACCCAGACAAGAGGAAGGAATATGTTGTGGGAGCTGGCCTCAGCTCTGGAGCAGAATCCTTGCACCCCTGGCTAGCATCCCATCTGACCCTCCCACCTCACTTCACACACCTGCTGCTCAGCTGGGCACAGCCCCCTGCTTCTCTCCCAGCTTGGCCAATGGCTTTTCCGCCCGTGACCTCTCCCCAGTCCTTGGTGCTCACTGCCCGCGCCTGGGGATCACCAGGGACCACAGTGGCCACGGACCCCTAAGACAGTCAGTCATCTGAGCGCACGCTGGCTGGCTAATTGTCTGGTGGTTTGGGGGTTCCAGGTCACAGACCCAGGCCAGTAGCCAGAATCCCGTATGCCAGCAGCCAGGCCTGGGCTCGTGCGGTGTAAAGGGATAAAAGCTGTACTGTAGCGGGTCTCTTCCCCCAGAGCTGATCTGTCGCGGCGTCTCCCATGCGCTAGGTGTGATGAGAGTGGAGTGCAGGGCTACTGGGAGCAGTCCTGGGCCTCTGGTGGCCGGAAGGCTTTTACCTCTGCCTCCCCATTGTTGCTGGAGAAGATGGGGAGCTTCAGACTCCAATCACTGCCTGCATCCAGACTCCAGCCACCGCTGCAGGCCCTTTCCACCCCCGACTGCTCCTGCTCTGACAGGTCCAAGGCCTTGGCCTCTCTCCTGGGAGGATGCTGCAGTCAGGCAGTGTTTCTGGCCCTGCAGGATTGGAGGGGAGGGCTGCACAAAGGGCATGGCCTGTGTTGGACAGACACCTGTGTGCAGTGGGTAGACAGTGCTCACGGCCTGCATGGCCATGTGGCAGCGGCTGCAGCAGGGGCAGGACAGAGCCCCGTGATATTCTGAACCACCCTCCCAGGGATGGTCTCACAGGAATAGCTGCACCCCGTAATCTCATCCCGGGGCTGGGGAGCACTCCCCATATTTGTGAGCTGAGCACCTCTCCTGCCATTGCGTGCTCCAGCAATCCCAGGCGTGCTTACCAGAGGACAGACTGGATTTAAATGGAAAGCTGGGGCTGTTGGCTGGGGGCAGCCCTGGCTGCTGGAAGGCGAATGCGGACATGCGGGGGAGGTTCCCATTGCTCAGCGCAGCTGGACCGCTCGCAGGACAAAGGGCTCTGTGGATCCAAGCGACGCAGGACATCAGTGAGATGGAGTCTGTGCTCGAGGCATGAGGGACTGTCTGTGCCATGGAGGGCGGGTTCCAGGGGCAGGCGGGCAGAGCGAGTGCTGGGCTAGTAGGGAGACATCAGCCCAGGCCTGGGGGCATTGGCGGAGCTGTTGGGGGGCCAGGGTTGTAGTAGCAATCCAGCCCCATGGGGAGCTTCAGGGCAATGCAAATTGAGTGATCTCTCTCCAGGAGCCCCGTGCAGTTGGGGTGGGATGCTGGGAAGCCCCCCCAATGCGCTGCCGTGGCAGGGCTGTGCCCCGGAGAAGGGCATGGGTGAGTGGCCATCTGCATCGTGTTCTTCTGCACCTCTTGGGTTGGGTGGCACTGACGTGTGTCTTGCTTTGCCCCCTCACAGCACGACGAGCAGCCGTACTGCCACAAGCCCTGCTACGGGATCCTCTTTGGGCCAAAGGGTGAGTGTGCTGCACGGAACCGGAGCTGCTGGAGGAAGGGCAGGAAGTGTCCAGAGGCCAGAATGGAGGGTGGGGGAATGGGTTTTCCTCAATGAATCCCTAAGGAGAGGGGTAGGTGGGAGTGTGGGGAGAGGGACGGGGGCATGAGGCACCTGTCAGCAGTGACTGGGCACGCTGCCTCTGCAGGATATTCTCCCATCCCCCCGGCTGGCCGTGCCGCGTATCGGTTTGTAGGGCCCCGGAGCAGATAGCCCGGGCGGGGGGTGGTACATCAGGGTGCCCTGACACATCCAGTACACCCAGAGGCTCCAGGACGGAGGGCAGCCCTTTGCTAACTGCGCTACAGCCTTTGCCCAGGACAGGGGAAGTGTTGTGGGGTCCATGGATGAAACCCGAGGCTTGCTGTGTTTTGGAACCCAGCCAGCAGAACACAGATTGAGCACAGTCCCCTAGCTCCCTCTAGGGGCCAGGGCCAGGGGGTGCACAGGGCTCAGCTGGGCAAGGATCCTCTGGCTCCTTGGTGAGGGCCCTTATGCAAATATTTCCCCTACTGCTCAGCCCCCGCTTTTCCATTGGCCCTTCCTGACTATCTGCTCCCCTCTTGGGTTCCCTATGCTCCCAGCCCGTGGAGCGGTGAGACCTTGGCAATGGGGCGTGGTTCCCTAATGTGGGAGAGCACTACTGGATCCCAGGCAGGGATGGCCAGGTTCTTGGCCTTCCACTCACCCTCCTTCCCTTTTCTGACCTTCCCCATCCATTTGTCCCCGGCCTCCACGGCTGTTTTGGCTGGGGCTCTGCGCAGCCCTCAGGCTAAGGGGAGGTATCTGCGGTCAGCACCCTGCCTGGCTGTCCTGGCCCTGCCCTTACATGGGGCTCTTTCTCTGTTGCAGGAGTGAACACTGGAGCTGTTGGAAGTTACATCTACGATAAAGACCCCGAAGCAAAGGACCAGCCCTAAGGAGCTTGCTGCCTCCCTCCTGCCTGCCCGCCTGACACAGGCCACTCACACTGCTCCCTCTTTCCTCAGCTCCCTTCTGTAGAAGTAGCTTAGCTCCAGGACGGCCAAGCCGTGCACTGGAGCAGCCCTGAGCCTGGCTGGCCACAGAGCTGTGCTCCCTGCTGTTTGTATTCTGGGTGGGGCGGTCCCGCCCTCGGGATTTTATAATATAATATAAGCTTTGATGTTAAAGACAGAAGTAGAAAGTGTCTCCAGTTGCTCCCAATGTGCCTGACTCTCCTGAGCTCTCCCATGGGGTTCCTTGTCCCTCAGGCCCTCAGCCCCCTGCCAGCCATGGGATGGAGGCTTCCTGGGCATGACTGGTATGCACCCGGCATCGCAGTTCATGGTAGCCTCTCCAAGCGAGCCCGTCGGCAAGCCCTGGATGATGTGCAGCCAGTGCAGGCTCATGCTGCGCTGTAGGCTGGGGCAAGCTCAGTCCCAGATCATCCATATCTAACAGCAGCTCCTTTCACCGCTGCGGTTCCAGTCTCAAGCAGGAGGACAGGGCCCACTCCCCCCGGTAACATGGGATGGGGTGGGGGTGGGCAGGATTCGCATGGGGGGATGTCATAGGGGGAGATCACGTGCCCCCTTTAGCTGGTGCCCCGCTTTGTGTCCCTCCCATGAGTCGCCCAGCCTTGAGCAAATGGTCCCGTGGCCTGCCAGCCCTCCAGCTGGGTCTGCCCCGTGGCTGCTGGCATTCTGGGGAGGCCAGTCAGGAACAGATGGCCCACTGGCTGTGTAGGACGGCAGTCTTGCACCTCAGAAACGGTTGTGTTAAGTGTGGGAGTCATTCCTTAATCAGGTGTTCTCTTCAAGCCCAGGGAGATTGCTTTGGGCTCCATTATGCCCTCAGTCTGCGAGCTCTGTGCACACACCATGTAGTTGCTCGCCTGCTCGTGTCTTTGCCTGGAGCAATGGGCAGAGCCCGGGCGCAGCGTCCTAGCTACTGGTGGGTTACAAGGCCATATGGCCTATATTTCTTTCAGTCCTGCTGTAGGTGACCACACCAGCCTGGTTCTGATGGGCATGGGCGTCCCATTTCTGGCATCTGCGTGCTCTGCTGTGTTGCTCAGGGTTGGCATCTCCTTGGCCCTGAATCCCACCCACCCAGCTTGTTCTCTGCAGCAGGTGGCAGAATTGGGAGCTTGGACTCTGGGAACAGCTGGGATGTACATGTGTGATGCCAGCCCCTGGTATGTAGACTGCATGCCCATTCCCAACAGCTGGGAGCAACTTAGTGCACTCTCGGGGCTGCCTAAACAGCTGCTTCTCTGCACTGTGCTGCAAGGAGCGGTCAATCCGTGTGATCCCAAATGTGTTCGCTGTGGTGCTGAGTTTGGCCTAGGAGCTGAGGGTGCTGCTGTGGGTGCACATGTACCCCAGCCTGCACCCCCAGTAACACTGAACTTCGCAGTGTGCTGCATCCAGGACCATAGGAGGGTCCCTGTGACATGGGCCCTGCAGAGGAGGGAAATAAATGCTAGGGTCTGAGTCCATGGCCCTAGCCCGTGTGGGAGGAGGGAGCGCAGGTCCCGTGTCTGTGCCATACAGCACTCTATGGCCCTGGTAAGGGAATGGGTTGGGAGGGGCTGGTGGGAGAGTCAGGGGTGTTGGTACAATGGCTGGAAGTCGGCTGAGTGATGTGAAGTGTGCAAGGCTCCCACCTTCGCCCTCTCGGAGGAGACTGTTTGTGGTGTGCGTGTGTGTTTTTTAGTCTATTTATAAGTGGATAGAAATGTGCTTTCTGCTTCGGTGAATGGTGTGCACTCCCCAGGTCACCCCCCCAGATCACCGCACTGGCCATTCACACTGACCCCCTAAGAGAGAATTGGGAGCAAATCTACAGAGTTTGTGCTCTGCCTCCAGCCTGGCCTGTCGCCCAAGACTAACGTAACCTGCAGGGCCAGCTGCCATGCTCCCACCGGGGTACAGGCCAACCAGAACGCACCTGAAGCAGGCCAGCAAAACTGATGTCCTGTTGTTATTGCTGACAATAAAAGTTTTGAACAACAAGCGGCGTGGTCTGATTATGTGGGGGATGTGGTCCTTGCTGTCTGTCACCCAGGTTTATCACATATCCAGCTCTGAGTTAGAACCCTTTGCTCCCCTGAGGTGATCTGGAAAAGCAGACAAATAGTGGCACTGTACCTGTCTCAGCTGCTTTGTGATGGAGAGGCAGCATCTCGGACTGGGGGTTTATTCCTGGCTCTGCTGCTTCCCAGCTGGGTGACCTTGTGCAAGACCTTGTGCCTCAGTTTCCCGTTCCCACCTTTTCTCATGTCTGTTTAGAAATGCTCTTGAGGACAGGGACTGTCACACGGTGTCTGTGCGGCGCCTAGCACAATGGGTTATTGATTTCAGTTGGACCCATGATGCTAGCATAATGCAAAGGAGGCCTGACAAGTTACGTGAGAGATCCTGGCCTGCTGTACCCTGGGTTCTGGAGAGTTTCTGGCATCACACAGGTCAGGGGCTGTGATTTTTTTAAAACCTGGAGTACTGGGGTTCTACCCCCTTCACAGATCCTGCTGTCCCTGGTATCTGGCCCTGAGCACCGTCAGTAGAAGCTCAGTGGAGCCGACTGTCTCAGCACACTGCTGTCTGGATGGGGGTGATACATGAAGGGCTCGTGTTGTACAGTGGGGTTTCTGCTGGAAGTGTCCATTTGGAGGTGGAATATGCAAGAATCATCCCTTAGCTGCTTTTCATTCTCTGCACCATTTCAGCTCAGTACATGGGAAACAGTCTTAAAATCACTCTGTCACGCTGGCCTGTCTACCTCCAGCCCCCGCATTTCTGTCGCTGTGGGGCTTTACTTTCTACTCAGATGCTGCCCCAGTAGGGTACATGAGGCTTCAGATCAAAGAAGCGTCCTGGGAAATGCTAGGGAATGGATGCAGTGTGACTGACACCTGGAGCAGAGCAGAGCCAGGCGCTGTACCAGCCAAGCAGTGAGGTCTGAAAGCCCCCTGCCTGAGTGCCCAACACCTGGCTATGGGCATTTCCCCCTTCTGTATCCTGGTCAGGGAGAGGATCCCTAGAGCAAACGCCCTTCCCACACTCTGCTAAGTTGCCTTCACTTATTTCCTGAGCTCTCCAAAGGGGCATCCCAAACCCGCTACAGAGGCCCTTTGAAATTCATTCCCCTGAGTGGATCTGGCAGGCCGGGGCATAGACCTGCTCTTCTCCCTAGGGCCTGCGGGAGCCTTGCCCGTTCCCGAGCCTGCAGGTTTCACTGTGGCAGCTTCGTCGTCTTTCCCTTGTTTGCCATGGATGCAGAGAAGCAGCCCTGTAAGGTTCTCTCTCTACAGCAGTGGTCCCCAACCTTTTTGTGGCCAGTAGCACATTCATGTTTTCAGAAGACTGTGGTGGGTGTCAACAATTTTTCAAGGCTTATTTTGTATGAAAAAACATATTTAATATTGCATAATAGGTGAATCCATAAGATAAAAAAGGTAATTTTACATGTAAAAAGGTATTAATTAAATTATTCGGCAATTACTTACCATGTGAATTTGCTCTTTTTTATCTACCTGTAAGAAAAATTAAGGAGTTTTTACAAAATAAATATAAACAGTTTTCATATTTATTTTTAAAAAGTAAAACATTGTTGAACTGCTGGTCCAAATATATTTTTTATTCTTACTTTAACATAGCCAGTTATGGTTAATTAAAAATATTCTTTGTATTGTTACTTGTATCTGGATTTCAATAAACAAACAAATATGAAAAAAAGTTAAACACAAGTTAATCATATGCGTTCATCAACACTTAATGGAAAATATATATAATTAATTCACGTGTTTTTTCTAATAAAGTCAGTGTGATTTTTGGCACTGCATTTCTTCAGCCAATTTTTCATAGTTGGGAGAGTAGGATGATATTCCTGTTCATAAGCAATCGTCAAGAAGGGCATCTGTAAGCAGTATTTTGATTTTATGATGTTCATTGTTGAAAACAGAACTTTGCATAGATAGTGAAACCGAAATAAGATTTTATTTTGTATGCTACTTTTTTAAGGCAGGAAACTTTTTTCGGTCAATCAGATTACAAAAGTTTTCATCTGTTGTGCAGGATTTTAGAACAATATCATTCTGAAGGTCCAAAATCTCCAGTTCCACGTCTTCTGTTCTTATTTGAATGAGACTTGCAATTGATGTAGCCATTTCTGTTACCTCTATTTGGCAAGTAAAAGGATTCACAAGAAAGGCAACTACAGGCTCAATGATGGTGAACTGTTGAAATCTCTTTTCAAATTGTTCCAGAAGTGTTTGAATGTGGATAACAAATGGTGATGGGTTAAAATCACTGTCACATACCGTTTCCTTCATACTTGGGAAATGTACGAGAGACTTTGTCTTCATATGTGACATCCACAAGATCAGTTTTGCTTTGAATGATTTTACAGATCCTATCATTTGAGCCACATGTTTGTCTTTTCCCTGCAGCTCAAGATTTAAAATGTTCAATTTGTCAGTGATGTTGGCAAGAAAAGCCAAGTCCATTAACCAGCTGGAGTCTTCTAGTTGCTCGAAGTTCTGATTTGTGGACTTCAGAAATTCTTTGACCTTTTCAATTAGGCTTAAAAAATCATAGAATCATAGAATCTCAGGGTTGGAAGGGACCTCAGGAGGTCATCTAGTCCAACCCCCTGCTCAAAGCAGGACCAAACCCAACTAAATCATCCCAGCCAGGGCTTTGTCAAGCCTGACCTTAAAAACCTCTAAGGAAGGAGATTCCACTACCTCCCTAGGTAACCCATTCCAGTGCTTCACCACCCTACTAGTGAAAAAGTTTTTCCTAATATCCAACCTAAACCTCCCCCTCTGCAACTTGAGACCATTACTCCTTGTTCTGTCGTCATCTTCTACCACTGAGAACAGTCTAGATCCATCCTCTTTGGAACCCCCTTTCAGGTAGTTGAAAGCAGCTATCAAATCCCCCCTCATTCTTCTCTTCTGCAGACTAAACAATCCCAGTTCCCTCAGCCTCTCCTCATAAGTCATGTGCTCCAGCCCCCTAATCATTTTTGTTGCCCTCTGCTGGACTCTCTCCAATTTATCCACATCCTTGTAGTGTGGGGCCCAAAACTGGACACAGTACTCCAAATGAGGCCTCACCAGTGCTGAGTAGAGGGGAATGATCACATCCCTCGATCTGCTGGAAATGCCCCTACTTATACAACCCAAAATGCCATTTGCCTTCTTGGCAACAAGGGCACACTGTTGACTCATATTCAGCTTTTCGTCCACCGTAACCCCTAGGTCCTTTTCTGCAGAACTGCTGCCCAGCCATTCGGTCCCTAGTCTGTAACAGTGCATGGGATTCTTCCGTCCTAAGTGCAGGACTCTGCACTTGTCCTTGTTGAACCTCATCATATTTCTTTTGGCCCAATCCTCTAATTTGTCTAGGTCCCTCTGTATCCTATCCCTACCCTCCAGCGTATCAACCACTCCTCCCAGTTTAGTATCATCTGCAAACTTGCTAAGGGTGCAGTCCACACCATCCTCCAGATCGTTTATGAAGATATTGAATAAAACCAGCCCCAGCACCGACCCTTGGGGCACTCCACTTGATACCGCCTGCCAACTAGACATGGAACCATTGATCACTACCCGTTGAGCCCGACCATCTAGCCAGTTTTCTATCCACCTTACCGTCCATTCATCCAGCCCATACTTCTTTAACTTGCTGGCAAGAATACTGTGGGAGACTGTATCAAAAGCTTTGCTAAAGTCCAGAAATAGCACATCCACTGCTTTCCCCTCATCCACAGAGCCGGTTATCTCATCATAGAAGGCAATTAGGTTAGTCAGGCATGACTTGCCCTTGGTGAATCCATGCTGACTGTTCCTGATCACTTTCCCCTCCTTTAAGTGGTTCAGGATTGATTCCTTGAGGACCTGTTCCATGATTTTTCCAGGGACTGAGGTGAGACTGACTGGCCTGTAGTTCCCTGGCTCTTCCTTCTTCCCTTTTTTAAAGATGGACACTACATTAGCTTTTTTCCAGTCATCCGGGACCTTCCCCGATCGCCATGATTTTTCAAAGATAATGGCCAATGGCTCTGCAATCTCATCGGCCAACTCCTTTAGCACCCTTGGATGCAGCGCATCCGGCCCCATGGACTTGTGCTCGTCCAGCTTTCCTAAATAATCCCGAACTACTTCTTTCTCCACAGAGAGCTGGTCACCTCCTCCCCATACCGTGCTGCAGAGTGCAGCTGTCTGGGAGCTGACCTTGTCTGTGAAGACAGAGGCAAAAAAAGCATTGAGTACACTAGCTTTCTCCACATCCTCTGTCACTAGGTTCCCTCCCTCATTCAGCAAGGGGCCCACACTTTCCTTGACTTTCTTCCTGTTGCTAACATACCTAAAGAAACCCTTCTTGTTACTCCTAACATCTCCGGCTAGCTGCAACTCCAAGTGTGATTTGGCCTTCCTAATTTCACTCCTGCATGCCTGAGCAATACTTTTATACTCCTCCCTGGTAATTTGTCCAATCTTCCACTTCTTGTAAGCTGTTCTTTTGTGTTTAAGACCAGCAAGGATTTCACTGTTAAGCCAAGCTGGTCGCCTGCCATATTTACTTTTCTTCCTACACATCGGGATGGTTTGTTCCTGCAACCTCAATAAGGTTTCTTTAAAATACAGCCAGCTTTCCTCGACTCCTTTCCCCATCATGTTATTCTCCCAGGGGACCTTGCCCATCAGTTCCCTGAGGGAGTCAAAGTCTGCTTTTCTGAAGTCCAGGGTCTCTGTTCTACTGCTTTCCATTTTTCCTTGTGTCAGGATCCTGAACTCGACCATCTCATGGTCACTGCCTCCCAGGTTCCCATCCACTATTGCTTCCTCTACTATTTCTTCCCTGTTCGTGAGCAGCAGGTCAAGAAGAGCTTTTCCCCTAGTTGGTTCCTCCAGCACTTGCACCAGGAAATTGTCCTCTATACTTTCCAGAAACTTCCTGGATTGTCTGTGCACCGCTGTATTGCTCTCCCAGCAGATATCAGGGTGATTAAAGTCACCCATGAGAACCAGGGCCTGTGATCTAGCAACTTCTGTTAGTTGCTGGAAGAAAGCCTCGTCCACCTCATCCCCCTGTCTGGTGGTCTGTAGCAGATTCCCACCACGACATTACCCTTGTTGTTCATACTTCTAAATTTAATTCAGAGACTCTCAGGTTTTTCTGCAGTTTCATACCGGAGCTCTGAGCAGTCATACTGCTCTCTTACATACAACACAACTCCACCTTTTCTGCCCTGCCTGTTCTTCCTGAACAGTTTATATCCATCCATGACAGTACTCCAATCATGTGAGTTATCCCACCAAGTCTCTGTTATTCCAATTACATCATAATTCCCTGACTGTGCCAGGACTTCTAGTTCTTCCTGCTTGTTCCCCAGGCTTCTTGCATTTGTGTATAGGCACTTCAGATAACTCGCTGATTGTCCCGCTTTCTCGGTCTGAGACAGGAGTCCTCCCCTCTTGCAGTCTCCTGCTTGTGCTTCCTCCCGGTATCCCACTTCCCCACTTACCTCGGGGCTTTGGTCTCCTTCCCCCGGTGAACCTAGTTTAAAGCCCTCCTCACTAGGTTAGCCAGCCTGCTTGCAAAGATGCTCTTCCCTCTCTTCGTGAGGTGGAGCCCGTCTCTGCCTAGCAATTCTTCTTCTTGGAAGACCATCCCATTGTCAAAGAATCCAAACCCTTCTCTCCGACACCATCTGCGTAGCCATTCGTTGATTTCCACGATTCGACGGTCTCTACCCTGGCCTTTTCCTGCCACAGGGAGGATAGACGAGAACACCACTTGCGCCTCAAACTCCTTTATCCTTCTTCCCAGAGCCACGTAGTCTGCAGTGATACGCTCAAGGTCATTCTTGGCAGTATCATTGGTGCCCACGTGGAGAAGCAGGAAGGGGTAGCGATCCGAGGGCTTGATGAGTCTCGGCAGTCTCTCTGTCACATCGTGAATCCTAGCCCCTGGCAAGCAGCACACCTCTCGGTTTTCCCAGTCATGGCGGCAGATAGATGACTCAGTCCCCCTGAGGAGAGAGTCCCCGACCACCACCACCCTCCTCCTCCTCCTGGGAGTGGTGGTCGTGGAACCCCCATCACTAGGATGGCGCATCTCATGCCTTCCAACCAGTGGAGTCTCCTTCTGCTCTGTTCCCTCAGGTGTATCATCCACTCCACTCTCTGCACTAGTACCTGCGGAGAGAACACGAAAACGGTTGCTCACCTGTATCTGTGTTTCTGGTACATGGACGTTTCTGGTACTCTTGCCTCTTCTGGATGTCACATGCCGCCAGTTATCCTCACTGGCCTTCTGTCCCCACTGTGTAGCCTGCTCTGAATCTTCAGAACATTGTGCCCACTGAAGCTGATCCTGACGTCTATCCAGGAAATCCTCATTTTCTTTTATGGAATGCAGGGTTGTTATTAGTTTCTCCAGATCTTGTATCTTCCCTTCCAAGATGGAGATCAGCTTGCACTTTGTACAGACAAAGTCGCTTCTATTCTGTGGAAGGAAGACAAACATGGCGCATCCTGTGCAGGTCACAACGGCGGATTGCTCAGCATCCATGGTCTCTTCCTTCTAAGAGCTCTCTCCAGGCGAACTCCCAGGCAAACTCCTTCTGTTTGCCTCTCTGCTGTTCGCTGCTCAGCTGACTGCCTTTTTAATAAGTCAGGCCCAGCTGGAACAAAGCACTCCCAAATCAAACTGGTCAAACAAGCAATCAAACAATCAAGCACACAGTCAAACTGCCAAACTGCCCCCCCCGCAACAGACACTCAGATACTCACCAGTGCAGTCCCCCTACTGCAGCACTTAGCGTACCTCTGCTCAGAGGGATCCCAGGCAAACTCCTTCTGTTTGCCTCTCTGCTGTTCGCTGCTCAGCTGGTTCGCAGCTGACTGCCTTTTTATAACAGTCAGGCCCAGCTGGAACAAAGCACTCCCGAATCAAACTGGTCAAACAAGCAAGCACACAGTCAAACTGCCAAACTGCCCCCCAACAGACACTCAGATACTCACCAGCGCAGTCCCCCTACTGCAGCACTTAGCATACCTCTGCTCAGAGGGATCCCAGGCAAACTCCTTCTGTTTGCCTCTCTGCTGTTCGCTGCTTTACCTTTGCTCGGCCATCGTACTTCTGTGTGCAAGATAAGATCAGATTGTTTATCATCCACATCTTCCAACAGGGCCTTAAAAAGTCAGTGTTGCAAAGGTTTTGCTCGAATAGAGTTAATTATTTTAATAACATTCACGACATGTTGAAAAGAGAGAACTTTGAGGCACAAAGCTTCTTGGTGGATAATGCAATGATAAGACATAAAGTTTGGAAAGGATTCATTCTTCTTACAGAGTGCAATGAATCCATTGGCGTTGCCCATCATTGCTGGTGCCCCATCAGTGGTGATCGCAGACAACTTGTATAGTGGCATACTAATTGATGTTGCGTATGATTTGAATAAATTATAGATGTCCTCACCCTTTGTTTGCCCTTTCATAGGCAATACTTTTAGTAACTCTTCTTTTACGGTGAAGTCACTAAATACCATCCTCACCATAACTGCCAACTGCACTGTATCCGATATATCTGTCAACTCATCGAATTGCAGTGAAAACCAGTCACGTATTTCCAAGTCATCCTTTAGCTGAGTTTGCATGTCGCTTGTAATTGCATGTATCCTCCTCGTAACTGTGTTGTCTGATAACTGCAAGTCTTGTATTGCTGACAAAATCTCACCCTTGTTAGGAAATCCTTGAAACAGGCAATCAACACCAGTCAAAAATGCTTCCTTCAACAATTCACCATCTGGAAAGGGTTTTTTCTTTGCGAGCAGATGAGCAATTTTAAAGGAAGCAATAGTAGCACCTTTAGACTTTGCCACTTGTCTAGTGAAAACAGATTGCTGGGCAGATAGGTTTGATTTGAGTTGATTAATTTTCTTCTTTCTCAACTCAGATTTAAGTGGATGGCTAATGTCAAAAGAGCCGTCATTAGTTTGGAAATGGCATTCAACATTGTCTTTTTGGCACTGCAACAGCACTCCCGCACAATAAGCAAACACATTTCCGTTTATTTTCAATAAAACAATAGGATTCTTCCCACTCGGCATTGAAATAATATGTACGTTGTCTTTTATTTGAACCACTCATTTTGGGGCAAAATGTTAAAAAAATAATAAATCACAAAGCACAAGAAAACAGCAGTATCAGTGCAGTGGAAGAATGCTCACATACAGGGCCAGCTCCAGGCACCAGTGGAGCAAGCACGTGCCTGGGGCGACATTCTCTCCATTCTTGGGACGGCAGAGTCGGAGTGTTTTTTTTTTTGTTTTTGTTTTTTGGCGGCAGTTCTGGGCAGCGCAGAGAGAAGCTGGAGAGAAGCCATGAGGACAGAGAACCTTGGCGCCTGCAGCAGGGCCGCAGCTTCTCTCCCCTGCTTGGCATTAGGCGGGCCCTGTGCCTGCTGGGAACAGAATACCGTGCCCACAGCCTGAGTTCTCTGTCCCTGTCAGGCACGGGGCCCTGGCTTCTCTCCCCTGCTGGGCACTAGGCGGGCGCACATAAATGCCCCGGGAGGCCCCATGGCACCCACAGGCACCGCGTTGGGGACCACTGCTCTACGGCATTGTGCTCTGGCAAAGAGCCACCGCTGCACTCCTGGAGCAGCCAGAATGTATTAGGAAGTTGGGCCCCAGCAGTACACAAAGAGGGCAGCAATGGGGGCGTTGTGGGGATGGGGATGGCGGCTCTGCAATGGAAGCAGTCTCTTGCTGAGAAGAACTTCCCCAGCCTCCTGTAAGCTCTCGGTGTAAGGAGCATGGAGCCCATCATGAGTGGAAAAAGGAAACCCCAAGTGCTGAGAGTTGGCTTCAGGGAGTATGAGCAGAGCTATCTAAGGGACAGGCCTCCTGCTTCAGGAGCCGCTCACCTAACATTACTGGCCTGACGTAGCTTTATAAAGGAAACTGGACCCAGAATCCAGCCGCACCCCAATGTTAACCCCCCGGCCTGAATAGCCTGGCTGGGGCTTGGGGCTGGAGTATGGTGTCTAAGCCTCAGCCCTGCAGCTGGGGGTGATGTGGAGTGGCCCAGCCTAGCAGTTCCCAGCATTGCTCCTTGTGCATGGTACGGAGGGTGGGATATGCTTTGCTCATGGCCCAGCCGCTGTCTCACTCTCTGTGGAGCCAGAATTCCTGGGGAGAGGCAGGTGCAGGTAGGGACTTGGCTAGTGACCCCTGTGCAGCTGGGGTGAGAGAGCTTCTTGCTCACCTCTCTGTCCCTGCACTGCTCTGGGCAGTCAAGCCCTTGGAGGTGCAGGGGTTAATGGAAAAGTGCTGAGTGGGCCAGACTCTAGCTAGCTGACCTAGAGCTTCCCCTGTTTCTCAGCCTTGCCACCACAGGCCACTCAGTCAGCTTACGGCTGAAAGGGCCATGTGGGCTGAGCCAAAACTGCCCCCCCTGCCCCCGAATGGAGTGCCCAGCAACAGAATGTGTGTGGAAATGGGCGCTAAGTAGCACCGGCGGAGCGAGCAGGAGGTTTGCTGTTGGTGTGCAGGCCTGAAGACAGCTCCTTGAACGTGAACCTGCAGTCACCCAGCACCCATGGCTCATAGGCCAGAAGGGACCATCGTGATCTAGTCTAACCTGCACATTGCAGGCCACAGAACCTCATCCACCCCATCCTGTAATAGACCCCTCGCCTCTGGCTGAGTTAGTGATGGCCTCAAATTTTGATTTAAAGACTTCAAGTTACAGACACTCAACCATTTACCTGAGTTCAAATCAGCAAGTGACCTATGTCCCATGCTGCAGAGGAAGGTGAAAACCCCCCAAGGTCTCTGCCAGTCTGACCTTGGGAAAATTCCTTCCTCACCCCAAATATGGTGATCAGTTAGACCCTGAGCATGTGGGCAACACCCACGGGCCAGACACTAGAATTCTGTGTAGTAGCTCAAAGCCCTCCCCTTCTAGTGTCCCTCCCCAGCCACTGGAGATAGTTGCCTTTAGCAGACATGGCTGGGCCACATGCCATTGTTGGCAATCTCATCACACCATCCTCTCCATAAACTTATCAAGCTAAGGGTACGTCTACACTTACCTGCCGGTTCGACGCGGAGAGTTCGACTTTTCGGAGTTCGAACTATCGCGTCTGATCTAGACGCGATAGTTCGAACTCCGGAAGCGCCGTGGTCGACTCCGGTACTCCACCTCGGCAAAAGGAGTTGGCGGAGTCGACGGGGGAGCCGCGGAGTTTGACCCCGCCGCGTCTGGACGGGTGAGCTGTTCGAATTAGGGTACTTCGAATTCAGCTACGCTATTCACGTAGCTGAATTTGCGTACCCTAATTCGACCCCCACCCTTAGTGTAGACCTGCCCTGAGTCTTAAAACAAGTTAGTTTTGCCCCCACTACTCCCCTTGGGAGGCTGTTCCAGAACTTCACTCCTCTGATTAGAAACTGTCATCTAATTTCAAGCCAACACTTCTCGAGGACCAGGTTATGGCCATCTGTTCTTGTGCCAACACTGGCCCTTAATGTAACATCAGGGAGGGAGCGGAGTTATTTATCCATCTGCTGTAGTTATAGAGAGCAAGCCTATCTCCCCTCAGCCTTCATTTGATTAGCCAAGCTCTGAGTTCCCTCGACCTCTCGTAAGGTAGGTTCTCCATTCCTCCAGTCATCCTCATAGCCCTTCTCTGTCCTGTAGCTCTCTCCATGCTATTGGCCAGGCAGCCAGCCAGGGGATCAGGGCCCTACACTGCTGGATGGTATTGCATTGCTGTATTGGAGAAGCTGGAACAGAAGGGCACTCTCCAGGGCCCACTGGACTCATGGTGGCGGGCGGTGAGTGCTGAGGGCAGTGCTGCTGCCTGATGGATGTCAAGGGAGAGCCCTCCGGCACTGGCTGTGTCTGTGTTATGGCGATGGCTATGTGCCTGCTTGGGCATGCTCTGGGACATACTGTGCCTGTAACTCTTGGCAATCGTGTTCTTGCCGTGTGTAGCGCTACTGAGTCCCAGTCGCTGCTTCTGGCTATGCCTGGCTCTGGGAACCAGCTTACTGCTGCCAAACGGTGTGTGATAGGTGGGTTCCTGCAATGGGACAGGCCTCAGTGTCTGGATCGGGCGCTTCCAGTCTCTCTGGATTCCCTGCACCTGCCTTTCATGCTGCTGTTTCCCCCAGCCTGCATGAGTGTGGATGAAGATAGCCTAGCTTTGGTGTAGCCCACCATGAAGCTGCAGAGCTGGCTGTGTGAGCACCTCTGCTGGATGCCATGAGCTGGGGCAAAGCTAAGAGGACATGGCTGGCTCTGGGGGTCTAGCCTGCCCTTGGAGCTGCTGCCAGGATGAGCCCAATGTTACAGCAGCCTGGGCCTCCTCGGGAGGGTCAGGAATGGCCAAGGGCGTGCCAGGGCCATTCCAGGCTGAATTCTTAGCTGAAGGGCTTTAGTGGAGCACAAGGAGTAGTCACTGTGCTCCACTAATTGTGGACTGGGTTCAGCTTAAACAAATACAATAAAGGGAGAGTGGCTGGTGGCCGCTGCTGTGGTAGGAATCCATGTGCCCCATCATCCCCTGTGGCCTTTCAGTGGGAAGGGGCTGCCGGGGGGCCATTGCTTTGTTTCAGCTAAAAGTTTCTGCTGCTCCTGGGACAAGCTCTTGGTGGCTGCACCTCCCCGTCGTACCCTCTCAGGTCTGAGTTTTCGCCCCATTGCTCCTCTCCCTGGCACTGTCTCTTTAGTGTGACTGGGGCCAGGCAGGCAATGAGGGTTCCTGGCTCAGCGACTCTGCTCTATGAAGTTCCCAGGCCAGTGCCAGCACGGTCTGAGCTGTGGTGTTCAGAGCTCACTCCTTGCTTACCACGCTTGCCAGAGCTTTGTTTTACTCTGTGTTTGGGTCTAACTGGTTGTGCTCAACAAGAGCTTTAACACTGCCTCATCCAGCCGCTCTGGCGGGGCCGCTCAGCCCGTAAAGGCACAGATTCCCCACTACTACATCAGCCTCCTGAGCAAGACTTGGAGCGCTGTGGTGTGGTTGTTCGGTTCTCTGTGGGACACTGACCTGTGCATGGTGGGTGGCATCACATTAGCAAGCGCCACTGCTTAGTGAATGTGGTAACGTGATGGCTCAGGCGCTCCAGCAGCAGCCCGCTCTCTGGCAATGGGACGCTGGAATGGTGAGGCCTGCATGTACAGCAAATTCATGTATTCCTACTTTTTTCTGTTCTATTAGCAACACAAAAACAAGTCGTACTTAGAGGACAGTTGCACAGCCAGAGCGAGCTGAAACTGCTGTTCTAGAGTCCAGCATGAAATGGAGACTGGACACAGCAGCGCTAGAGTGAAGTGCAGGAGGAGCAGAGCTTACTGACCAGCTGCTCACCCCTGGCAGCGGCATTTTTACTGCTGAAATACAATAGCTACTGCCAACACCCAGCTTCAGACATCAACACTATTCCCCGGAGGAGCTTGGAATCTGGGAACTATGCGATGCTGCTAATTAGGAAACTCTAATGCTGCCAAGCTGAGCAGTGACTATGGGAACTTCTGCTAGGGTCAGTCGCACCTGCTGCTCCTTGGAAGAGACTGTGCTCATGCTTGGATTGGCCCAGTGGGTTCAGTGAAGTGAGCGTGTGTCAGTACCACCAGTCGTACCTTATTTATCCACACTATGGAGCGATCCAAAGATATGTAGTGGACTGGGCATGCAGCAGAGGACTCTGCGGCTGTTCTGCACACCTAGCATCTGATATTTGCCATGCCTGTGCACCCAGGTTCATTAGCATTCACTGTGATCAATGGCTTAACATCAGCATCAAATGGTGTGATGAGGAGAATTGGCCAGACAGACTGCAGCATGTGGGACTGCACCTCTGCACAGCTGCTGCCACGTCATCTTCAGCCCACACTAGGGCCCCATAGCACCGCTTTCAGGCATGGGCCCCCAGCGTCTCTGCCCTGCAGTATGTTTATTGTCTGCCCCTGTGCCAAGTGGGTGTGAAACTCTGCCATCGTGGTGTGGCAGGGTGCCACAGCACTTTGCCCAGGGGCAAATGGTCACCCAAGCAGCATGGCAGGAGAGAGTTGGGCATGGAGAGTTGGGCTTAGACTGGAGGGAGCTCACCTCAGCCACGGGGAACCTCTGGACCAGCTAAAGCACCAGTGCATGTTACATCCTCTGTACGGCAGGTGTTTGCTTAGCATTTACCAGCGCTGAAGGCCACCTCTGCCCTCTGCAGGCATCAAGGAGCAGGTGAATTGTCTTATCTTACCTCTGTTGGGCCTACCCAAAAGGGAAGGAGGAGGATCTAGGGAACTACAGGCCAGTCATCCTCACCTCAGTCCCTGGAAAAATCATGGAGCAGGTCCTCAAGGAATCAATTTTGAAGCACATAGAGGAGAGGAAAGTGATCAGGAACAGTCAGCATGGATTCACCAAGGGCAAGTCATGCCTGACTAACCTAATTGCCTTCTATGGTGAGATAACTGGCTCTGTGGATGAGGGGAAAGCAGTGGACATGTTACTCCTTGACTTTAGCAAAGCTTTTGATACAGTCTCCCACAGTATTCTTGCCAGTTAAAGAAGTATGGGCTGGATGAATGGACTATAAGATGGATAGAAAGCTGGCTAGATCATCGGGCTCAACAGGTATTGATCAATGGGTCGATGTCTAGTTGGCAGCCAACATCAAGCCGAGTGCCCCAAGTGTCAGTCCTGGGGCTGGTTTTGTTCAATATCTGCATTAATGATCTGGAGAATGGCGTGGATTGCACCCTCAGCAAGTTTGCAGATGACACTAAACTGGGAGGAGTGGTAGATATGCTGGAGGGTAGGGATAGGATATAGAGGGACCTAGACAAATTAGAGGATTGGGCCAAAAGAAATCTGATGAGGTTCAACAAGGACAAGTGCAGAGTACTGCACTTAGGACGAAAGAATCCCATGCATTGCTACAGACTAGGGACCGAATGGCTAGGAAGCAGTTCTGCAGAAAAGGGCCTAGGAGTTACAGTGGACGAGAAGCTGGATATGATCGACGGTGTGCCCTTGTTGCCAAGAAGGCAAATGGCATTTTGGGTGGTATAAGTAGGGGCATTGCCAGCAGATCAAGGGATGTGATCATTCCCCTCTATTCGACATTGGTGAGGCCTCATCTGGAGTACTGTGTCCAGTTTTGGGCCCTCCACTACAAGAAGGTTGTGGAAAAATTGGAAAGAGTCCAGCGGAGGGCAACAAAAATGATTAGGGGGCTGGAGCACATGACTTATGAGGAGAGGCTGAGGGAACTGGGGTTATTTAGTCTGCAGAAGAGAGGAATGAGGGCGGGATTTGATAGCTGCTTTCAACTACCTGAGGATGGATCTAGACTGTTCTCAGTGGTAGCAGATGACAGAACAAGGAGTAACGGTCTCAAGTTGCAGTGGGGGAGGTTTAGGTTGGACATTAGGAAAAACTTTTTCACTAGTAGGGTGGTGAAGAACTGGAATGGGTTACCTAGGGAGGTGGTGGAATCTTCTTCCTTAGAGGTTTTTAAGGTCAGGCTTGATAAAGCCCTGGCTGGGATGATTTAGTTGGGGATTGGTCCTGCTTTGAGCAGGGGGTTGGAGTAGATGACCTCCTGAGGTCCCTTCCAACCCTGAGATTCTATGATTCTACCCAGCTCATGCAGGGTGATACCCACACACCGGTCAGGGCTTTGGTATGACTTTATTCCTGACCCACCAAAGCCTGACTTGGAAGTCTCTGTAGACACACACGTACACGCACACCTCTCCCCAGCAACAACAGGATGGGTGAGACCCCAGGAACATGGCTATTGTCGGTTGGGGGGGTGGGGACAAAGGCTCCACCCTCTGGGCCTCCCAGCAGCATAAGGTTCCTCTTCCCCAACCTCATAAGAACATAAAAGCAGCCATACTGGGTCAGACCAAAGGTCCATCTGGCCCAGTATCCTGTCTTCCAACAGTGGCCAATGCCACATGCCCCAGGGGGAATGAACAGAACAGGTAATCATCAAGTGATCCATCCCCTGTCGTCCATTCCCAGCTTCTGGCAAACAGTGGCTAGGGGCACCATCCCTTCCCATCCTGCTAATAGCCATGAATGTATCTAGTTCTCTTTTGAAACCTGTTATAGTCTTGGCCTTCACAACATCCTCTGGCAAGGAGTTCCACAGGTTAACTCTGCATGGCGTGAAGAAATACTTCCTTTTGTTTATTTTAAATCTGTTGCCTATTAATTTCATTTGGTGATCCCTAGTTCTTGTGTTATGAGAAGGAGTAAATAAACAACACTTCCTTATTTACTTTCTCCACACCAATCATGATTTTATAGACCTCTATCCTATCCCCCTAGTTATTTCTTTTCCAAGCTGAAAAGTCCCAGTCTTATTAATCGCTCCTCGTATGGAAGCTGTTCCATAGCCCTAATAATTTTTGTTGCCCTTTTCTGAATCTTTTCCAATTCCAATATATCTTTTTTGAGATGGGCCGACCACATCTGCACGCAGTATTCAAGATGTGAGCGTACCATGGATTTATATAGAAGCAATATGATATTTTCTGTCTTATTATCTATCCCTTCCTTAATGACTCCCAACATTCTGTTCGCTTTTTTGACTGCCGCTGAACATTGAGTGGATATTTTGCAATCTGATCCAATTATCCATTTTCCAACCTGCACCCTGGAAACTATTTTGAAACTTGTTGTAAAAGTGGCGTTTCATTTCTTGACCAACTTTGCACTGCTTCCACTCGCCTCTCCTTTCTAAAGCTTTTTTTTTCTCAAGGAGGACATTCAGAAGCCATTTCTTAATGAAAAGAACATGCTGGAGTGCGGAGCTCAAGCTGTTGCATTTGCAGCAAAGTCCATAGCCGTGAAATCTAAATCTGCAGGGCTTAAGCGATATGTAATGGTCATAAAGGGAGCCAGGAAGAATTCAGTGACAAAACAACAGGCACAAAAGCTGTTTTTTCCCAGCAGCTAGTTGGAGGGATTGAAATAACAAACAGATTTCCTGAGTCAGGGCCAACTTCCCAGACACTATGAAATCTCATCAAAAAGCCATTTCTTTTGCCAGGGGAAATCTGATGGGTGTGTTTATGTTTCAAAGGGGTCTCCATGGAGACTAGCACCCAGTGATGGGGGTGTTTGTATGTGTGCGCATGCACAGCTTCTTCAGCAAGCGCAGTCTCCAGTCTTCCTTACTCTTCAGCCTAGGGATGGGGCTGTCTCAGCAGAGATTGATGTTGGAGGTGCCCACATGGCAGTCTCCATCCCATGACGATGAGGTGTGACCTTACTAAACCACCCGCAGGGAGCATAACCTGTGGCAGACTGGGGGCTACGATAGACAGGGAGAAACCAAAATGCCATGCTGTCAGACACAGCTCCCCGGGGCACATTGTGTTTGCTTTCAATAAAGCCACTGCTGTGTATTAACAACATCCCTCTGAGTAGTAATGCCCACTGCACTATCTGCCTGGCACTGCAGTTTAGAGAGACAGTTGTTATGTCTTTCTTCATGCCAAAGTCTGCACTCAGTGCCACCACAACTGTTAATACAGAGTGATTTCAGTGGCTTGATGGAGATGCTGGCTCTGTAGCTGTAATATCCTGTTGTTAATTTATGACCATGCATGCAATATGAACCACCTTTGACAGGCTTGCTCCTCGCTAGGCCTCAATCTAGCCCCAGGAATGCTCTTTAGAAGGGAGAGTGAGCATAGATGACAGGGCTGTGGCTCCAGTCTGTGACTGGAGTGATAACTTGGCACAATGTGGTGAAAACATGTGCGAAATCTGAGCTGATGGTTAGCAAGAATCATAGAATTTCAGGGTTAGAAGGGACCTCAGGAGGTCATCTAGTCCAACCTCCTGTTCAAAGCAGGACCAATCCCCAGACCGATTTTTACCCCTGTTCCCTAAATGGTCCCCTCAAGGATTGAACTCACAACCCTGGGTTTAGCAGGCCAATGCTCAAACCACTGAGCTATCCCTCCCTCCTCAGGACTTTGGGTGACTAGTGGTCTTCTGAAGGCTGGTTCTAATCTCCACTTGAATCCTGCTTTTAGTTGGACTCTCACAGCAGCATCAATTTTGCTTCACTCTCAGGAAAATTTCCCCTAATGTCTCACATAACAAGCCCAAGGCAGTTGCAAAGCCATACAGGGGACTCTACAGACATTTCCTGTGGGTGGTCCGAGCTCCTCAGCCAAAGCCAGTGAAGCCGTGTAGACATCCTTGACATTATGAGTCATCTGAGGGTTCTCTGAATTAATAGCCTGCCAGAACTAGCAGCTCCAGGAATCAGCAGAACAATGCGCTGCTTTGCATTAATCCCTGTCATGCTGATTCAGCAGGTTACTGGAATTGCATCTAAAAGCATCGCTTATGTGAGGCTGATGGGTTCCCAAGAGCCAGGAGCTGTGCAAGTTTCCTCATGAGGTCCTGCAAAGCTGTGGCCCTGTCATGTTTAGCACGGCACAATGACCCCCATGGCACAATGACCCCATTGGCACAATGGGCCTGTGGGCACCACAGCCATGAAAAACCCAGAAAAGAGAGCAGCTGCCTTTCTAGTGCAGCTTGCTTGAGCGAGAATTGTCAGGGACATGGCCGGCAGCATTCAGCACTCAGAGAGATGGATTCTGGGATACTAGTGCTAAAAAGGGCAGTGCATTATGGGTGATGATGTTAATTTAACAAAATGGCTGATGCTCCAATGCATGGACTGCCCCGCACACCTCATTATCAAATGACATCCTTTGAAGACCCACGGCCAGGAGTTTCAGAAGTGACTAGTGACTTGGGCACCTCTTGTTTTGGGTGCTCAACTTACAGTTTGCCAGACAGCACCAGGCAACCCTGCACTGGCAATCCAGGCCTGCGAAGGTGTGTCAAGTTGGGCACCTAGCATCACCAGTCACTTTTGAAAATCCCAGCAGCATTCCCCATGAGATTGTCTCTCTCATGTGATTCTTCTGAGCTCTCCCCTCATGGGAGTCTGCAAAGAGCAAAGCAAGCTGAGCATAGACTCATAGACTTTAAGGTCAGAAGGGACCATTATGATAATCTAGTCTGACCTCCTGCACAATGCAGGCCACAGAATCTCACCCACCCACTCCTGTAACAAACCCCTAACCTATGTCTGAGTTATTGAAGTCCTCAAATTGTGGTTTGAAGACCTCAAGCTGCAGAGAATCCTCCAGCAAGTGACCCGTGCCCCATGCTGCAGAGGAAGGCGAAAAACCTCCAGGGCCTCTGCCAATCTGCCCTGGAAGAAAATTCCTTCCCAACCCCAAATATGGCGATCAGTTAAACCCTGAGAATGTGGGCAAGACTCACCAGCCAGCACCCAGGAAAGAATGCTCTGTAGTAACGCAGATCCCACCCTATCCAACATCCCATCACAGACCACGGGGCATACTTCCTGTTGATAATCAAAGATCAATTGCCAAATTAATTGCCAAAATTAGGCTATCCCATCATACCATCCCCTCCATAAACTCATCAAGCTTAGTCTTAAAGCCAGATAAGTCTTTTGCCCCCACTACTCCCCTTGGAAGGCTGTTCCAGAACTTCACTCTTCTAATGGTTAGAAACCTTCGTCTAATTTCAAGTCTAAACTTCCTAGTGTCCAGTTTATATTCATTTGTTCTTGTGTCCACATTGGTACTAAGCTTAAATAATTCCTCTCCCTCCCTAATATTTATCCCGCTGATATATTTATAAAGAACAATCATATCTCCCCTCAGCCTTCTTTTGGTTAGGCTAAACAAGTCAAGCTCTTTGAGTCTCCTTTCATAAGACTCCTTTCATTCCTCGGATCATCCTAGTAGCCCTTCTCTGTACCTGTTCCAGTTTGAATTCATTCTTCTTAAACATGGGAGACCAGAACTGCACACAGTATTCCAGATGAGGTCTCACCAGTGCCTTGTATAAAGGTACTAACACCTCCTTATCTTTGCTGGAAATACCTCGCCTGATGCATCCTAAAACTGCATTAGCTTTTTTAATGGCCATATCACATTGGCGGCTCATAATCATCCTGTGATCAACCAATACGCCGAGATCCTTCTCCGCCTCTGTTACTTCCAACTGATGTGTCCCCAATTTATAACTAAAATTCTTGTTATTAATCCCTAAATGCATGACCTTGCACTTTTCACTATTAAATTTCATCCTTTTTACTATTACTCCAGTTTACAAGGTCATCCAGCTCTTCCTGTAGGATATCCCGGTCCTTCTCTGTGTTAGCAACACCTCCCAGCTTTGTGTCATCCGCAAACTTTATTAGCACATTCCCATTTTTTGTGCCAAGGTCAGTAATAAAAAGATTAAATAAGATTGGTCCCAAAACCGATCCCTGAGGAACTCCACTAGTAACCTCCTTCCAGCCTGACAGTTCACCTTTCAGTACGACCCGTTGTAGTCTCCCCTTTAACCAATTCCTTATCCACCTTTCAATTTTCATATTGATTCCCATCTGGGATACCAGTGTTTTCCTGTAAAGCTTGTCAGACCGCATCAGTGCTGGCCAGACAGCTTCCTGGCAAAGGCTCTCACTGAGCGCAGAGCTGAGTGAGATAATTGTTTTCCCCAGAGAAGAGTCAGACAATGGGATGCTGTCAGTCAGGATCTCTCATGCCCAGCCTAGCGAGTCATTGACCCTGGACTCCAATCTAATCCTCTGGGATTTAGACACACTGGCTATCATGCTGCGGCTTCCCATACCCCGCCTCTGTTTCTGTAAGAGCCCGCAGGACTAGAACTTGGGACAATGGGCAGTTTGGGGCTACTGACGCTTCTGCATCACCCCTGGAAGCTTAGACTGGAGGGCCCTGTGAAGCTAGATACTGCAAAAAGTACATCCCAGCAGGTCCTGAGTTGCGGCTCCCTACAGCCGAGTGCTTGGCTCATGCCAGTATATAAACCAGGAAGCCATTCTAGGGAGCTGCCTGAACATTGATAAAGCCTGCCTGCTGCTGCTTCAGACCTTGTCTTGCTGGGGACCAGTCTGGCTTCTGACCCTGGCTTGTCCCCGACTCTGCTACTTGCCTCCTGCCTGTCTGACTCTGCCTTGCCAGTATCCTGACCCGGCTCGCCCCAACCCCGCTACTTGTCTCCTGACCATAATGTGGTAACTGACCGGGGCACACCAGCCGCCTCCAGCCTGGCCCGGGCACTTTCATTCTTCCCAGGGCAATGGGGAGCTGGACAGAGTGAATGGTAGCTGGAGCATGGAATGGGGAGCACTGGTCTTTCTTCTAAAGCTAATCAGAGCCACACCTGGGCCGAGGCTGTGATGGACCAAAGAGGAAAGCATTACCATGATGCTGAGACAAAATCCCATCACTGCACAAACGCAGCCCAGACACGTTCCCTTCTCGTACATACTATGAGAATGAGAGGGGAAATCAAACAAGTTCTGTGTTCCATCCTGTGCTTCCCATTTGGGGTATGTCTGCACAGCAAGTAGACACCCACTGCCGACTTGGGCTTGCAGAGCTTGGGCTGTGGGGTTGTTTACTTGTGGTTGTGGCTCGGGCTGCAGCCTGAGCTCTGGGACCCTCCCACCCCACAAGGTCCCAGAACCTGGACTCAGGTCCAAGCCTGGAAGCCTTCGCAGCAAAGAAACAGCCCTAGCCCTGTGTGCCCAAGTTGGCTGGCATGGGCCAGCAGTGGGTGGCTAATTGCTTTGTAGACCTACCCTGACTTGCTAGTGAAAGGTGATGTGTTGGAGATGGATGCCTGTCAGCTACTCCCAGCAGCAGGCATACAAGCTTTCTCTGCGCACCCTTCCAGCTGCATGTCACAGCCATTCTCTGTTCCCGATGCTTCAGAGCTCAGGACTGGTGCTCCAGGGTCAGCCTCCCTATTAAATTATCCTCCTCTACCAGCTGGCTCACGCTGGGCAGAATTTGCAGCAGCTGGGCTCTCCTGGCATGTGCCCAGTCTTTGTGATGATGCAATGTTGTGGTTACTGTCACTTGTGCACATATGTATTGGATGGATGTGTGTAAATGCCATTTGCTCACACACATGCACAAGGAGATGCAAACATTTCTATGTGCAGCTGAATGCCTTAGAGCTGTGCGCATGTGGCTGTATGTGCAAACCTGCCTGGGCTCAGCAAGATTGCAGGTATTTTGAAAGTGGGTCAGAACAGCCTAGCTGCTGTGTAGATCACCCAGTGGTGCCAGGAAATGATGTGCCAGCCCCGCTAGTGTGGCGTTCCTGGTTTGTGCTGTGCCACACTACTGGTGGATCCTGGCCATAAACCCAGCAGAACTGGCACTGGGATGATCACCCATTGCCACAGTGCAAAGAGGTCCCCAAGGACCCCTGTGCCATAGGAGGTTTGCTGCAGGGGCAGGCTGCAGAAAATGGCACGGGTGCCCCTATGGTGCACTGGTCCCTGGCTGCTGTTTGATCCCTTATGGGGCCGGGAGCCAGCAGCTCAAGGCCATTAACTTCTGGCTCTGATAGCATGATCATGATCATCTCCCAAGCAGCTCAGCATGGTATTAGTGTATCTTAGTCTGTAGCAGCCTTGAGCGGCTTCCCCTTGCCATGTGCAATAGAATCCCCCTCTGTGACTGACACGGTGAAGACAGCAGCCTGGGGCCAGGCTTCAGATGCTCACTGTAATGATCATACCGAGGAGGGAATTGGTCCATTGGAAATCCTGCTGTAACAGAAAGCAGTGGGAGATTTGCCATTGACAGCAATGGGAATGGGACTGGGCCCGAGGAGGAGCAGGTAGGATGAGCAGGTGGTGGCAGTATGATTGAAGGCGTTGAATGTGCACAGCTAGGGTGCGTGATGGCTAGGAGGGGATGTGAGCAAAGGCTGCGAGTAGCTGAAGGGTGTGTGCAACCCCCCAGGGTGTAGCCCCAGTAATGACAGTAGGACCAAGGGGATGAAATGAAACCAAGGCAAATATCCCCACAGCAAGAGCTATGCTACACACGTCACGGGCTCCCAGGGAAGTGGGGGACAGCCCAGTGTGTGTCATCCACACTGCGTGGACACAGACATGGAGAAAGTACTGTAGAGAATGATCCGAAACTGCGCTCTGAAGGGGCAAAGGGATACGGAGAGGAGGATGAACTGGGTCAGATCAATGCTCCATTTAGCAGCAGTTCTAGTTCTAGGCTCCGGGGTGGGGTCAGAAATGAGGAGTTCAGGGTGTGGGAGGGGGCTCTGGGCTGTGGCAGGAGGGTTGAGGGTGTGCGCTCCGGCTGGGGGTGCAGACTCTGGAGTGGGGCTGGGGATGAGAGGTTTGGGGTGCAGGAAGGGGTTTGGAGGGTGGGAGGGGTATCAGGGCTGGGGCAGGGGGTTGGGGTACTGGGGTGGGAGTGAGGGCTCCAGCTGGGGGTGCAGACTCCGGGCTGGGATTGAGGGGTTTGGAGGGAGGGGGATCAGGGCTGGAGCAGGGGGCTGGGGCACTGAGGGGAGGGTCAGGGGTGTAGGCTCTGGGTGGAGCTTACCTCAAGCGGCTCCCGGAAACAGAGGCATGTCCCTGCTGCGTGCTGCCCCATCTGCAGGCACCGCCCCTGCAGCTCCCATTGGCAGTGGTTCCCAGCCAATGGGAGCTGCAAGGGCAGCACTTTGGATGGGGGTAGCATGTAAAGCAGAGCCCCTTGGCTGTCCCTATACATAGGAGCCAGAGGGGGCCATGCTGCTGCTTCTGGGAGCCATGTGGAGCAGCCCCCGACCCTGCTCCCTGGCTGGAGCACCAGAGCGGGGCAAGCCCCAGACCCCACTCCCTAGTGGGAGCTCAAGGGTCAGATTAAAATGGCTGGTAGGCTGGATTTGGCCCGTGGCAGGTTACACCATAGCCAATGTTCCCTCTAATTTTTTTAAGTCCATGTGCGGAATGAATTTTGTTGTGTGCACCAATATGGAAGTGATGTGTGGTGGGGCCAAGGGAGTTTGGGGGTACAGGCTGCGCCAAGGCTGCAGAGAGAAGAGAGGCCTCCTCCCCATGCCCTCTCTTGCCATAGCAGCTCCAGGGCCAGGGGAAAGGTGCCTCTCCCCACCTGTTTGGCCACGCAGCTTAGCGGGAACTTAGCCCCATTCCTGTTTGCTCTGGAGAGTTTTATACCCTTCTCTGAAGCAGCTGTTACTGACCCCTGTCAGGGAATGGGATGCCAGACCAGATGGACCTTCAGTCTGATCCACTGTCTGTCTTAGGTATTATCTAGCTCCTAGCACCATCTCTGAACACCTCAGAGTCTGTAAAGTATTTATCCTCGCAACCCCTCTGCCAGGCAGGGTCGTGCTATTATCCTTATTGCACAGATGGGAAACTGAGGCATGGAGACACTAAGTGATTTGCCCAGGGTCATATAGGAAGTCTGTGGTAGAGCAGGGATTTGACCCATGATCTTCTAGATCCTAGGCTTCTCCATCAAGACTGGATGTTTTCCTAAAAGCTCTGCTCTAGGAATTATTTTGGGCAGTTCTCTGACCTGTCATTGTGATAAATGAGGGGGGGGTAGCTCCCTTTTGTGGACACCCAGCCAGCCAGTTGGCTATGGAATCCCTCTTGGTGGTTGTTCTCTACTTGCTTTACCTGTAACCAGGGCCGGTGCAACCCATTAGGCGGTCGCCTAGGGCGCTAGCATTTGGGAAGCGGCATTTCGGATCCTTCGGCAATGACCATGGCAGCCGGATCTTCGGCCGCCCCAGTCGTCGGCATTTAGGCAGAGGGACCTGGGGCAGGGGAGCGCGGGGCGGGCCGCCTGCAGCAAGTAAGGGGGGGGGCGGCCCACAGGGGAACCACTCCCCACCCCAGCTCACCTCTGCTCCTCCTCCTCCTCCTCTGAGCACGCCACCCTGCTCTGCTTCTCTCCCTCCCAGACTTGCGGTGCAAAACAGCTGATTGGTGCTGCAAGCCTGGGAGGCGGGAGAAGTGTAGCAGCGACGGCGTGCTCGGGGAGGAGGCGGAACAGAGGTGAGCTGGAGTGGGGAGCTGCCGCACGGCTCCCCGGGCTGGGGGGAGCGCCGCGGTGGGGGTGCCTCAAGGAGGAGCGGGGGGCGGAGAGCTGCCACAGGGCTTGGGGGGTGCGCAAGGTGGAAGTTTCACCTAGGGAGTGAAACATCCTTGCACCCTCCCTGCCTGTAATGGGTTAACAAGCTCACAGGTAAAAGGAAACAAGTGGGTACCTGATCAAAAGAGCCAATTGGGAAAAAACTTAGACTCATAGAATATTAGGGTTGGAAGGGACCCCAGGAGGTCATCTAGTCCAACCCCTGCTCAAAGCAGGACCAACCCCCAACTTCCCTTTGTGTGGTGGTGTTCCCTGGGAAAGAGGGGAACAGGGAACAGTTATGCTGTGAGAAGCTTTAAGCCAGGTATGAAAAAAACATCAGATCATACCTAAAGATTGCTTATCTGAAACCCCAGAAATGTAAGTAAATTAGGGAATATCTAGGAAGACGCACATAGGGTTATTTTTTTTATTTTTTATTGGTTTGTGGACTCCTCTGTGCTAACCTCAGATGCTTTTGTTTTGCTTGTAACCTTTAAGCTGAACCTCAAGAGAGCTATCTTGATGCTTAATTTTTGTAATTGTTCTTTTAAGATCTAGCAAAAAGCCCAAGTTCCAAATGTATTTCCTTTTTTATGGCGTGGGTGGGGTAATAAAATTTACCTTTTTTAAGATCAGGATTGGCTATTTGTGTCCCTAAGAGGTTTGTGCACATTGTTTAATTAGCTGGTGGCAACAGCTGATTTCCTTTGTTTCTTTCTCAGCTCTTCCCCAGAGGGGGTGTGTGAAAGGGCTTGAGGGTACCCTACAGGAAGGAATTCTCAAGTGCTCCTTCCTGGGTCCCAAGGGGTTTTTTTTTGCACTTGGGTGGTGGCAGCATCTACCCATACAAGGTCAGAGAGAAGCTGTGACCTTTGGAGTTTAATACCAGCCTGGAGTGGCCAGTGTTAATTTTTAGAATCCTTGCGGGCCCCACCTTCTGCACTCGAAGTGCCAGAGTGGGGAATCAGCCTTGACATGATGGCAGAGTGGTGGGATCATTTTGAACCAGAAGCACAAACCTCAGGATTTTAAAAGGACACGTTTTTCCTTTTGGCAGCCTACAAGCCAGGGAGGGTTTCTTTTCTCTTCTTTTCTTTTTTCTTTTTTGCCTGAGGGAGAACAGGCACACAAAGAGTTGAGCCTGCAAAGCCAGGGAGTCCAACAAACAGTTTATTTATGTTTTTCTAGCTTCGTGGCAACGAACTAGTTAGGCTAGCGTAGGGCAGCCTGTGCATGAGGTTGAGGTCAGGCACCGAAACCTTAGAAGAAAAAGTCTTCCCGCAGCGGTAAGCCACGGAGAAGATTGACCCAGAGCAAGCCCAGACATCCAGCTCCATGATGGAAATGAAGGGAGTGGATGGGGGAATGGGGACTTCCCAGGAGGGAAGGGTAAGCCCTCCCCCAACTGAAATCCCGGTTCCAGGATGAGGGATGTCCTTAGCTCAGGCCGAGTTTTAACAGAGGCAGAAAGGAAAGTGCCAGAGTGGGGAATCAGCCTTGATAGTCATACAGGAGGTCAGATTGTATGATCACAATATTCTCTTCTGATCTTGAATCTGTGAAATAATCTATGGGCAGGCAAGTTCTGCACTAACTAAAGTCTCCTTGTGATTTTCAGGTGTAACCAGCTCAGAGCACAGTGTTTTCCCCAGGAACTGAAATTAGAGGGGCGTTCAAAAATATGGGTGGTGCGGGCTGATGAGGGTTGAGACTGTGATGGGCTGTATGGCACCATAGTAAAAACTGAAAAACGTTTCACAATCATTTTATTAGATTTAACTCATGTTTTAAAATCATCACAGAAATTAAAGTTGGCTACTCACGCCTACTATGAAGCATGATATCTACATCCTTCTTGGTTTCTTGTTGTAATTTTGCACAACTCTTTGGTGTCTTTTTGTGTGTCTGTTACTTCCAGTCCTTCATGATATGCTCACGATCAGGCAGAAGGTGACTTCTTTCAGAACACAGAATTCTATTGAGTCCCAGTGTATCTTCTATTTGTTTCCAAGACATTCCGTTCTTTTGGACTCTTGCTGAAAAAAGCATATAATAAAGCCATTACATTTATGGCTTTTAACTGTCTTTTGAAGATTCTGCAGCTTGTACTAGCACTCGCTGAAGTAGATGGCCTTTGCAGTGTGTATAGGAGAAATTAGGGTTAGACTTCTCTCTGAACAAAGCTTGTACTCCACTATGTCTTCCAGAGACGTTTATAGCTCCATCAAATGCACAAACAGCCATCAGTCTGGGGTTCACTTTACAAGCATTTAACTCTTCTAAGATGTCACAGATGCAGCTGATGTGTCTTCTATAACCTGAACATCTGGAATGAATCCACTGGCCTACCATGGACATCACGATAACATACACAATGACTTAATACTTGATGCCTATTTGCACTGGTGCATTCACTAGCCATGTGATCAGTCTGGCATACCAAGCTCTTCCACTTTTACTATATAAATCCATGATATGCCTACAGCTTGAATACTGCATGCAGTTCTAGTCACCCCCCATCTCAAAAAAAGATAGATTGGAATTGTTAAAGGTTCAGAGAAGGGCAACAAAAATGATTGGGGTGTATGGAACAGCTTCCATATGAGGCGATATTAAAAAGACTGGGACTTTTCAGCTTGGAAAAGAGACGACTGAGATGGTATATGACAGAGGCCTATAAAAGCTTGAATGGTGTGGAGAAAATGAATAAGGAAGTGTTATTTACCCCTTCACTTAACACAAGGACCAGGGGTCACCCAACGAAATTAATAGGCAGCAAGTTTAAAATAAACAGAAGGAAGTACTTTTTATACAATGCACAGTCACCTATGGATAGTATCAGAGGGGTAGCCGTGTTAGTCTGGATCTGTAAAAGCAGCAAAGAGTCTTGTGGCACCTTATAGACTAACAGACATTTTGGAGCATGAGCTTTCGTGGGTGAATACCCACTTTGTCGGATGCATGGTCACCCTATGGATATGTCACTCTCTATGGAGCCTAATCACCTCTGTCTCTAAACAGGGGAGAGGGGCAGGTCAAATAGTGCCTGTGACTCTTAGGCAGAGCCCACACCACAAAAACAAAACACCTATGCCCTTCTTTCTTTCTTTCTTTCTTTCTTTTTCTCTCTCTCTTTTCACTAGGATATGACCAGGGGCGGCTCTAGAAAATAGGCTGCCCCAAGCAGCGCGGTGTGCTGCGCCGCCCTTCCTTGGTCCCGCGGCGGGTCCCCTCTTCCCACGGCTCCGGTTGAGCTCCCGCGGCAGGTCCACCGGAGCCCCGGGACGAGCGGACCTCCCGCGGGCACGGCTGCGGACGGTTCGCGGGTCCGGCGGCTCCGCTTGAGCTGCCGCAGTCATGCCTGCGGGAGGTCCAGCCGAGCCGCGGGACGAGCGCCCCCTCCGCAGTCATGCCTGCGGCAGGTCCGCTCCTCCGCGGCTCCGGTGGACCTCCCGCAGGCATGACTGCGGCAGGTCCACCGGCCCAGCCTGCCGCCCCCTAGATTTGGCCGCCCTAGGCAACAGCTTGGTTTGCTGGTGCCTAGAGCCGCCCCTGGATATGACATCCAAACCTCCTGTGTAGGGAGTGCAGTTCAGTTGAGGGTGACCAGTGCTCAAGAAAATGTGTTACTTTCATAACTGATGTGGCAAGCCCAGAGGTCCCGGGGCTATGAACTGCCAAGCCTAGAGGTGCTAGGGCTCAGCCCTGGCAAGCCCTGGCACAAATTAAGCACTGAGGGAGACCTCTGCTGCCCTTTATTCATATAATAAAGATAACATTCCATGACCCCCACATTCTACTAAAGTGATTTGTAACCCAACACCAGCCAAAATTGATCACTTGGGCAGAACAGTTCTGTCTGTTGGCAGAGTAGGTGTGTTCATGTAAATACAGTCTGGTCCTGAAGCCTTCCCCCAACCCTGGCTCATCACTAGCTGTCAGGAGAGATCTCATTCAGACCTTGTCTTCAAATCATAATTTGAAATTATTAGGATGGTCAATGTAGTCGAAACAAATGTTTTGTCATTGTCATAAATAACAGCTGTATGAGGAAGCTAGTCTTTGTTCATACGTTTCAAACCCATTATGCTTTCTCAGGTACAAGTATTTTCTCATATACTGTATATGCTTTTAACGTGTGTATTAATGTTTCAATTTCTAATTTCCAACCAATGACTAAATTGGCAACACTGCATGCAACTGGTTAACCACTGGGGGGCGGGGGAGGGTTGGGGAAATTCAGGGGTGTGTGTAAGGAAATACCTGGAGCACACCCAGCTGTGAAGTCTCCAGGTGACAGAGGTGTGGCTAATTGGGGTGAGGTCAGCACCCAGCAGAAAAGATTGCTCCCTTCTCATGCCAAGGGGAAGGGAAAGCATCAGTCTTGGCTACAGTTGTGACCTGTGACCAAAACCCTATGGCACTCTCTAAACTATGCTCCTTGGTGCTAAATAGTGATTCACGGGCACTGCATCAGCAAAGAGGCTAATCTACTCTCTGCCATACCTTCTGTTTGCTTTCCTCCATCCCTTCTGCATCACTTCCATCTTATGCAGGGTGAGCCTCAACCATCTCTCCTCCAAGGCTCAGTCAGATGCTGAGTGCGTTATCTGACCCAGTATGGCCCGTAAGACAGGAAAAAGCCCATGTGATTCTGCAGAGTTTAAGGCCAGAAGGAACCATTAGATCAGCTTGTCTGAGCTCCTGTATACCACACATTCCTGGGTGCATGCATGCATGGTCACAGCCTCTCTCTGTATGACTCTGGGGAGATCATGGCGCTCAGTCCTGGGCAGCCCCATAGCACAAAGATGGGCCAGGGAAAAGCAACACAAATTATGAAGGAGCTGGAGGGACGACTTGAGAGGAGAAAGGCAAAGAACTAAACTGGCCCATATCAGGTCTGATCAGGGCCGGCTCCAGGCACCAGTGAAGGAAGCAGGTGCCTGGGGCAGCCAATAGAAAGGGGCGGCACTCCGTACATTGCTGGGGTGGCACGTCCCGGTCTGCAGTGGCAATTCGGTGGCAGGTCCTTGGGTCCCTCTCTTCTTCTTCGGCAGCAACTCGATTGCTCCACTTCTAGTCCTCGGCGGCACCGCTTTCGGTACCAGCTCAATCGGCTTTTTCTTTTTCCTCTCTTTTTTTTTTCCCCCACTGCTTGGGGTGGCAAAAAGGCTGGAGCCGTCCCTGGCTCTGATGACTGGAGGGAGCAAGGGTAACTATTATGAGTGGCACTTATGATATGTGTGAACAGCACTGGAGAGCTGCATCAGAAAAGCAGCGTGTTCTCTGCCACAGCACAATACAATGTGGGCCTGGCCCAAGCACATGCTCTTACCAAGGTATTTTACACGTGCTTGGAGTGGAGTGAAGTCACACAGGTGTGCAGTGTGTGGCTGACCTGTGCAGCCTATAGGCTCCAAGGTCCTGACTACTGCTCAGGGCCAGGGAAGGGGATTAGGCGCCTTTCTGCAGGAGGGTCCCCTCTAGTGGATCTCTCCTTGCATTCAGATTCTCAGCTGTGTCCCAGCACCCTGCTTGTACTGATGCTTGAGGGCTTGTCTGTTCGAACACGTAGTTCTTGGCATGCTGGGGTATACATCTACTGTACACTATAATCTCTCTAGTGCGCTTTAATCTGCTCCCCTTTCAAAGCGGGGTTGATCAAAGTGCACTATGGAGCTTTAAGTGTGCAGCAGCAGGGTCCTCGGCACGCTAGGGTGGGTAAGATTTACACCCCAGCTTGCAGTGAATGAAGTGTTCATAGACCAGCCCTGAGAGACACATATGAGGCTAGGCCTAATTCCCAGGTGAGGGGGGCCAGGGGACTGCCCAACTGGCTAGTGTTAAGTGGCCTGCATCCCATACTAATTAGTCACCAAGTATAATGGTTACTAACATTGTCATAGCACTGTAAAGTCACACTATGCTTTACAGTAGTGGTTCTCAACAAGGGGGGGGTGTACCCCTGGGGGTACCCAGAGCTCTTCCGGGGGTACATCAACTCATCTAGATATTTGCCCAGTTTTACAACTGGTGACAAAAAGCACTTGGGGCCATAGGCGGCAGGTTTGTATAATTTTTGGTGGGGCCCAAAATGGTGGTGCCCCCCCGCTCCCGCCCTGTAAGCCGATATAAAATGAAGCTACAACGCGTCAGCGCCACAAGATTACAAGGGTCAATTAAAAGTGGAAAGTCAGAAGCAGCACTTGCCTACTTCAATATACGGTATTATATTTTGTTGCATCTGTTGTGATGAAGTGGGAATGTTCTTAATATTTTCTCTGAATACTGTGTGGGTGCCTCAGTTTCCCCTGCAAGATGCCAACTGAAGGTGTTGGGGACAAAGAGATCAGGTGGCCTCCTTGTCCAGAAGAGACACAGAGGCCAGAGGAGGGAGTGTCAGTTTGGAGCTGGCTGGGGAAATTGGGAGAGACCCAGAACTTGGTTCTGGGCTCCCCACCCCCCAAGATGGACCTGACAGAGGGGTTCTGTTTTCTGTACCAACAAGCTCTGTTTAAACTGTGTTCCCGTCATCTAATAAACCTTCTGTTTTACTGTCTGGCTGAGAGTCACATCTGACTGCAGAGTTGGGGTGCAGCGACCTCTGGTTGCCCCAGGACCAGCCTGGGCAGACTCACTTTGGAAAGTGCATGACGTGGAAGGGCATGCTGAATGCTCCGAGGTCAGACCCAGGAAGGTGTAAACTTCTTGCCCTGGAGACAGTATGCTCCGAGAGAGGAGGCTCCCCCAGAGTCCTGACTGGCTTTGTATGGAGATGTTCCAAAGCATCACAGCATCCCCTTCCACACCGTGCACTTCCCAGAAGTCCGCACAGGCACTGACACTCCCTCCTCCGGCCTTTGTCTCTTTTCCAGGCATTAGGAGGCCACCTGATCTCTCTGTTCTCCAACACCTTCAGTTGGCACCTTGCAGGGGAAACTGATTTGGGAGAAATGAAGTAAAAGCTGCCCAAACCGAGCTTGAGCACTCCTGAATTTTGAGGTGTTCAAATCTGGAAGGCAGGTGCTGGGGGTGGGAGAGGGCTGTGGGCTCCATGGGGGAGCATGGCAGCAACTGTCTGGAGCTGCATGGAGCCAGATACGCTGGTCTGAGTGGCACAGTAAGCAGTTTGGGGGTTGGAGAAGAGGTAGGGAGTTCCGGGGGGCAGTCAAGGGACAAGGAGCAGGGGGAGTTGGATGGTGCAGAGGTTCGAAGGGGCAGTCAGGGGACAGGCAGCAATTGGATAGGCATGGGAGTCTAAGAGGTTTATCAGGGGACAGGTAGGGGGTGCGGTCCTGGGGGGGGACGTTGGGTGGGGACTCAGGAGGGGCATGTTGGGGACAAGGAGAAGGGAGGCTTAGATAGGGGCTGAGGTCCCAAGGGGCAGTTAGGGGCAGGGGTCTCGGGAGGGGGTAATTGGGGAACAAGGACCAGTGGGGCTTAGATAGGGGGTGGAGGTTCTGGGGGGCAGTTGGGGCAGGGGTCTGGGGAGGGGGCAATCAGCGGACAGAGGCTGGGATTCAAAGGGCTCTGAGCTGCTGGCAGCCGCGGGGATCCCAGAGCCCTTTGAATCCCAGCCCCGGCTGGGAGTCAGAGGACTCTGGGCTGCCTGCAACTGCAGGGAGCCCAGAGCCTTTTAAATCCCAGCCGGGGCCGGGAATCAGAGGGCTCTGGGCTGCCCGCTGCGGTGGGGAGCCCAGAACCCTTTAAATCTCAGCCGCTGCTGGGATTTAAAGGGCTCTGGGCTGCCTGCAACCGCGGGGAGCCCGCAGCCCTTAAAAACTCAGCCGCGGCAGGGATTTAAAGGGCTCTGGGCTGCCTGCAACCGGGGGGAGCTGAGACCCTTTTAAATCCCAGCCGCAGCCGGGAATCAGAGGGCTCTGCGCTGCCCGCTGCGGCGGGGAGCCCAGAGCCCTTTAAATCTCAGCCGCGGCTGGGATTTAAAGGGCTCTGGGCTGCCTGCACCCGCGGGGAGCACAGAGCTTTTAAAATCCCAGCCGCGGCCGGGAATCAGAGGGCTCTGGGCTCCCCGCCGCAGCAGGCAGCCCAGAGCCCTCTGATTCCCGGCCGCGGCTGGGATCTAAAAGGCTCTGGGCTGCCCCCGCGCGGGGGGAGCCCAGAGCCCTCTGATTCCCGGCCGCGGCTCGGATTTAAAAGGCTCTGGGCTCCCCGCGGTTGCAGGCAGCCCAGAGCCCTTTAAATCCCAGCCGCGGCCGGGAATCAGAGGGCTCTGGGCTGCCGGCTGCAGCGGGAAGCCCAGAGCCCGCGGATTCCCGGCCGCGGCTGGGTTTTAAAAGGCTCTGGGCTGCCCGCCGCGGCGGGGAGCCCAGAGCCCTCTGATTCCCGGCCGCGGCTCGGATTTAAAAGGCTCTGGGCTCCCCGTGGTTGCAGGCAGCCCAGAGCCCTTTAAATCCCAGCCGCGGCCGGGAATCAGAGGGCTCTGGGCTGCCTGCAGCGGCGGGGAGCCCAGAGCCCTCTGATTCCCGGCCGCGGCTGGGATTTAAAAGGCTATGGGCTGCCCCCCGCAGCAGACAGCCCACAGCCCTCAGATTCCCGGCCGCGGCTGGGATTTAAAGGGCTCTGGGCTCCCCGCCGCCGCGGGAAGCCCAGAGCCCTCTGATTCCCGGCTGCGGCTGGGATTTAAAAGGCTCTGGGCTCCCCGCGGTTGCAGGCAACCCAGAGCCTTTTAAATCCCAGCCGCCGCCGGGAATCAGAGGGCTCTGGGCTGCCTGCAACCGCGGGGAGCCCAGAGCCTTTTAAATCTCAGCCGCTGCTGGGATTTAAAGGGCTCTGGGCTGCCTGCACCCGCGGGGAGCCCAGAGCCTTTTAAATCCCAGCCGCCGCCGGGAATCAGAGGGCTCAGGGCTGCCCGCTGCGGCGGGAAGCCCAGAGCCCTCTGATTCCCGGCCGCTGCTGGGATTTAAAAGGCTCTGGGCTGCCCGCCGCGGCGGGGAGCCCAGAGCCCTCTGATTCCCGGCCGCGGCTCGGATTTAAAAGGCTCTGGGCTCCCCGCGGTTGCAGGCAGCCCAGAGCCCTTTAAATCCCAGCCGCGGCCGGGAATCAGAGGGCTCTGGGCTGCCTGCTGCGGCGGGGAGCCCACAGCCCTCTGATTCCCGGCCGCGGCTGGGATTTAAAAGGCTCTGGGCTGCCCGCCGCAGCAGACAGCCCAGAGCCCTCTGATTCCCGGCCGCGGCTGGGATTTAAAGGGCTCTGGGCTCCCCGCCGCAGCGGGAAGCCCAGAGCCCTCTGATTCCCGGCTGCGGCTGGGATTTAAAAGGCTCTGGGCTCCCCGCGGTTGCAGGCAGCCCTGAGCCCTTTAAATCCCAGCCGCGGCCGGGAATCAGAGGGCTCTGGGCTGCCTGCAACCGCGGGGAGCCCAGAGCCTTTTAAATCTCAGCCGCTGCTGGGATTTAAAGGGCTCTGGGCTGCCTGCAACCGCGGGGAGCCCAGAGCCTTTTAAATCCCAGCCGCCGCCGGGAATCAGAGGGCTCTGGGCTTCCCGCTGCAGCAGGCAGCCCAGAGCCCTCTGATTCCCAGCGGCGGCTGGGATTTAAAGGGCTCTGGGCAGCCCTGGCGGCGGTGGCGGCAGCGGCGGGGGGGCGCTCCAAGCAGGGGAGAAAAAACATTGGTGGGGCAGAGCCCCTGCTTGGGATTTATTCATGGGGCTAAAGCCCCAGAGCCCCATATAAGTCGGCGCCTATGCTTGGGGCGGCTCCAGGCCCCAGCACGCCAAGCAGGCTGCCCTCGGTGGCTTACCTGTGGAGGGTCCACTGGTCCCATGGCTTCGGCGGACCTCCTGCAGGCACGTGCTTGGGGTGGCAAAATTCCTAGAGCCACCCCTGAAAGCACTAGGAAAATCAAATTAAAAATTTCATACAGACAATGACGTGTTTATGCTGCTCTAGATACTATACACTGAAATGTAAGTAAAATAGTTATATTTCAATTGACTTATTTTATAATTATATGATAAAATGAGAATGGAAGCAATTGTTCAGTAACAGTGTAACTTTTCTATTTTTGTGTCTGATTTTGTAAGCAAATAGCTTTTAAGTGAGGTGAAACTTGGGGGTACGCAAGACAAATCAGACTCCTGAAAGGGGTACAGTAATCTGGAAAGGTTGAGAGCCACTGCTTTACAGAACCTAAATCAGGCATGTTCCCTGCCCATAAGAACTTACAAATCAAACATGAGACACAGGGTGGTACGTCAGACAGGGTATAGCTGACAAGAAGGAGGGAGAAGAGCCTGCTTGGCAAGACAGGCTTTGGGGTTTATTGTAAACTGTGTTAAAATGCTATGTCACCATTGCAAATTCTTAGGGGTTTTCCTGGTCCTGCTTGCAGGCTGGGGGCTCTGTGAGGCAGTGTGCAATCTGGGTCTTCAGCAGTCAGTCTGCAAAGAGCCAGCCTAGTGCAAGGTGGGGGTGAGGTGTGCCCCTCTGCCATAGGGAGCAGCCAGCTTTGTGTCTCACTCTGGTTTTGGGTCTTGTGTGTTAGGGTTCTGGAGTCTAAGCTGTACAATCATGTTACATTGCAACCTTCCCAAAGGATAAAGTCATAAAATACTCCAGCTTCTCTGCGTGTGCACCAGGACAGTAATAGTTTTGAGGCATGATTTGAAAGAGGAGGGAAAGGAGGTTGGTTAAGGAGAAGGAAAGGGTTCCAGGCCCAGGGGCCAGCACGGTAGAGAAGCCATGGAGCTAAGAGGAGGGAAGTGAAAGGAATAGTAAGAGCAGAAGGACTGGAGGTGGGGTAAGGAGAGATACAGGTGAGTGCAAGGCTATGGAGGGCCTTGTGAGTGGGGATATGATGGCTGGATTTGATGCAGTGGGGGTGGAGTAGTCCTAGGGGTGGGAAACAGATACTCTCTCGGCGGTGTTCTGGACAGAGTTGGTGGGGATAGCTAAGGAAAATACTGCAGCCAGGGCAAGAGACAACCTGGGTTTGGGCAAAGGGCTTTGTCAATGGAGTTAGAGGGGATTTGAGAGCCCCTGAAAAGAAAGACCTGCCAGCCATTTCAAGGGACTGTAACAGAACTGTGGGTGGGGGAAAATGCTCATCCACCAGAATTCCTCAGGGAGGAGAGTGGGTTTGGGGGGCGATAGGGAAGAGTGGGACAGGGGAGATGTGACTTGCCTTTCTTCATGGCTACTGGTTCTCAAGCTTTATCCCCCATATGGGAAAGAACAGAAGAGAGGTGCATCATGACAGGAGCTAGGGTGGGAGTATGGGGCGTGTGGCCAGTGGCAGTGGGAGGAGACCAAGGTATAGCCATGCACTCAGTGTGGAAGTGGAAAATACAGTAGGAAGATATATATATACACAGAGAACATGAAACAATGGCTGTTACCATACACACTCTAACGAGAGTGATCAGTTAAGGTGAGCTATTACCAGCAAACTATACAGCAAACAGGGAAAGATTAAGAATGAGCTCTCAAAACTGGATACTCTCATAAAAAAACAACCTTCCACACAAACTTCCTCGTGGCTGGACTTTACTCAAATAAATTTGAGTAAAACTTATGCTCAAATAAATTTGTTAGTCTCTAAGGTGCCACAAGTACTCCTGTTCTTTTTGCGGATACAGACTAACACGGCTGCTAGTCTGAAACCTGTCAGTGGGGAAGGACTCACTATACTTGGTGTGGGGAAGGAGGTATGAGGAGTGGACCTTCCCACATCTGCTGCTCTGGAGGTGTCCATGTGTGCAAAACTGAGCTCCCAAATAAATCAGATGGAAATCCCAGAAATGTACACAGCGGTTCCACCAGCTGCTAGAGAACTGCCTGCAACTTTCCTTTCCACCAATAGATGGTGCTGGTAACAGCTCTCTGGCATTGCACAAGTAGTGAGGTGTGCAAGGCCAGGGTGAAATGACAAGGGCTCCCAGCTCCAGGTTCAGGACTTCAGCTGATCACAGGTGGAGTCAAGAGTACATGCCTCTGCATGGCAAATAGTGCACAGTTAGGTGTATTGTGGGGGGGATGTTCACCTTCCTCTGATATCCCCGCCGTTGTCCACTGTCAGGGGCAGACTGCAGGGACTGCTGGCCCGTTCAGAGTCAACAAGAGGAGGGGGCCCAGTGTAGCGGGAACGTGGCCAGTGGCACTGCAGCAGGAGGGTGGAGTCCAGATGAAATACAAAGCTGTCAGTCAGAGGCCTGAGGGGGATTGCTGTGGGGTCTTGGCTCCTTTACTTCTCGGCCCTCTCTGATCTCTAAGGCTGGCACCCCCTCTTCGTTTCTTCTCTCCTATCTGTTCCCAGCCTCCTGCATCTCTCCAGGCCTGAGGGTAGTGTGGGGAGAGCTACAGAGCCCCTCCCTGAGGCAGCCCAGCTGTGACTTCTCGGAGCTGGGAGCCAGGCACCCAGCTGTTCCGTGGAGCGAGGCACGCACCCTGCAGCGGGGCCTGATTCTTTGCTGTGACTGTGGAGTGAGCTTGTGCAGGTGCTGGGGCTGGGGGAGTTCACTGGGTGGCAGGAGATTAAGGTGGCTACAGGGAGCGTAGGAAAAGTCCCAAATCCTAGATCAGCCCATCCTGAGGCAGGAGTATTGGCAGGGCTGCCCTATAGACTTCTACCAGAGCATGGTCTCCTGCCCATTGGGGTTTTGAGCCATTCTGTAGTGAGGATCAAAGCCCCATGGAAAGTGTCTTGGCCTCTTGCACAGGGCTTGGCCTGCCCTGGAAGTGCAGGCTCTGTTACTGCCAGCTGCAGTGCCACACCTTGCCTGCACTCTTGTGTTATGTTGCTGTGGTGACCGGAAAGTGCAAACACACTAAGCCCTGCTCCTGTCAATGTTTATCTGCCATCCTGGGCGGTGGACCCAGTTGCTAGTTGGCACAGATGCACGCCAGCTCTGGTTAAAGTTAAACAGCACTTAAGAAAGTGGAAAAAGGAGCCTCCCCCAGCTCAGGCTGGCTGATTACTCCCAGATGGAGACTTTCAGATACTGGGTTTTTTTACTTTTTCCCTTGACAATTTTATTAGGGGGAAACTGTAAAACAAAAATAGATCAAATCAGTGCCGTGCTCAGACAGTGCCAGGAATCAGCTGCCATCTTGTTTCTGTAACAGAGACATGGCCAGGATGGGAGCTGGCTCTGGCTCTCAGTAGTGAGCTGCGTTCCCCTCCATGCTACAGTCACTTTCAGCCCACCACAGAATGTACCATTCTTCAGAAACTAAATGAAGTACAAATGGAAAAGTGCCAGCCTGAAGACTGAAGGGGCCCAGGGTTAGCAAGATGGGGGCAACCATCTCCCAGGAGCACAGTTGAGGGTGGAATATGCTAGACTGTGTGTGCACATCCACAGTCACGTCTGGGGTGAGGCTGTGCAATGCTCACTAGGCACTGCAGCCAACACTTCAAAGGCTGGAGAGGTTTTCTTCCAGTAGCCAGGCTTGTTCTGAGCAGGGCAGATTGAGTTAAATCAAAGCAATTTAAAGCAGTGATTTACATCGTAATTTAAAATGCCAAGTAGAAAGCCTCGATTTAAATCATGGATTTTAATCGACTTTCCATTTGTACTTCATTTAGTTTCTAAAGAACGGTGCATTCTCAGTGGTAGATATAAACATGAAAACATATTGATTTAGAACTAAATGGAGCCTGGACACTCAATTTGGTACATCTTTTTGCTACCTAGGAGGGTACAGCATAATGATATTTAAGCAATTATATAGCTTAGTATTTACAGATTTCTTTTATTTGTTTATTTTTAGTATGTTAGAAAATGGTGAATGATGGATGGAGTTATAGATATTCATAATTTGAGAACTGAGCCAATCAGAGCTCGGGTAGGGAGAAGCTATAAAATAGGAGTATGAGACCACCCAGGTGGGCTCAGTGGATGATGGTATCTCTTGGAGTCAGAGGCTGGGTCCCAATACCCCTGACAACTTTGCCACTCTCTTGCACCCAGTAGCACAGCTTCTGGGTCCCCACAGGATCAAGTCCTTAATACAGTGCATAACCTGTCGTGCCATATTTATAATGCTTGATCTTCAAAGTTAGATGTTCCCCCCGATTTCCTTTATATAAAAAGCAGCCTTTCTAAAGTTTTTGATAAGGCTTATGGATTGGGTGTATTTATTTTTTATTTAAATCTTGCAAGATTATAATAAGTTTACGCCTTAACATATTTTGTATTAAATTCAGCTTTCATTTGAACAAGGCTATTTTTAAAAAGAAAAACTTACGATTATTTTCTAAAAAACCCACTTATTTATTTATTTATCTTCAAAACCATCATTGATTTGTCTTGCCCTGGCTCTGAGATATGGGTATCTTTTAAGGTGGGTTCAATCCGAGGAGGGTCATGGCCTCTTTACGGAGTGACATGGGCCACAACGGCAAAGCGAGTGATACCCAGACGTCAGTGGATCAGCGTGAAGCCGTGAGACTGGGATGAGTGGTGGCTGGGCTGTATTGGGCTTCCCATGAACACTGCTTTGCCCGAGGGCTCTCTAATGCCACTTACACTCCAGATCAGTGCCAACGTCCAAAGAGACGCTTTAGCAACCTGTTAGGAAAACCCAAGTGTTGCCATGTGGGTCGGGGGGCTGCAGAGGGACAGAGGAGCTCACCTACAGAGACCCGGGTAAGAGGGAAGGACACTAAGACCCAGATCCTCAGAGGTATTTAGGCTCTGAGCTTCCAATGAAGTCAATGGGAGTTAGGTGGCTAAATACTTCCAAGAGTATAAGGTTTTCAGTGGAGTGAGTCCCCGTGCCATCCAATGGTGCAGTGAGAAGGGCAGAAATCCCTCCCATTCAATGCCTGTTTCACAAGTGAGGCATCACTTCATGCACTGTGCCAGCTGCAGAGGTTTTGAATTTGACATTGCCTAGGGAAATACACCGTGACCGGTGATCTAAAGCAAACAGCCCCCAAATAATAGTCATTTATCCAGTAGCAGCCGTCTCTCACACTCGGGACCCCAGCTGCAATGTCTATTTCTGCCAATGTGGCAGTTCTGTTACGTCATCCTAATCTGCCCTAGCCTCTGCCAAAACAACAGTCCAGCTATCTAAACAACCATAACACTTAATAAGTCCCAGTTCAGTTTTGTGTCCCCTCCCACAAGCTGCCTGACCTTGTCCGGGAGCTGCGTCTCCTGCGTGAGCTGTGTGCACAGCCCTAGGGCACCCTCCAAACCAGACTCCAGTTCGCCCCACCCCCTGCTAGAATCCATGTGAGAACACAAGACAGCAACACACACATGCAGTCTCCACAATGCATAGCTACAGACAGCATGGCCTGCTCCCTGCAGGGTCCTTGGCAGGAGGCATGACCACCACCCTCCTCGTCCTCTGCTTGGAGGGTAGCATGCCCCATCACAAGGATCATGGTTTTAGAGCAAGGGTGGCCCGGAACAGTCAAGCTGTGGCTGCAGCTAGAGGCAAGGCCCCAGACCTTTTCCTTTCAGGCAGGCAGAGACTTGGAGCCAGGCAGGAAGGGACAAATGGAGCAGATGCAGCTGGGGCTCATTGACCTGCCAGCTCCAGCTAACATGCAGCTGGGCTCGGCTAGGGAAGAGGCTGTGTTATCCCACACATTGCCAGAGCAAGGGGGGGCTGAGGGAGCATTTCACTTGGGAACCTAATTATTCCCTGGAAAGAGACAAACTGGCTCTTTCCTTCTAGCGCTGGGAGTGGCTGTGCCGCTGTGAGAGTCTCTCCTGAGGGACAGTGCTTCACGAGCGCCATGCCAGGAGCTGAAGAGAGCTGTACTGTTTGCCTGTGCCGCTCTGATGCCTGTTTAATCCCTGAATTGCTCTGTCCCCGAGTCAGACCCTAGTGCAGTGAAGCTGCCCTTGACTTGACTAGGATTTAAGGGCTCAGCTGAACTAACACCTTCTAAGGCTTTGTCCAGACTAGGAAAGAGAGCAGGGTTAGCAGGTCGCTGGTAGCTGAGCCTGTCCTGACCCCTGCTCCTTTGCTGTGCCTAGACTACGCATAGGACTCTGTGTAGACACAACAGATTACGGCTTGACTCCTGCTCAAGTGGCCAAGTGAAGTGTGAGCTCCCTCTAGGTGTAACTCAGCCTGTTTAGCGGATGCTAAAGTACAACTTGTCTTGTCCAGACTGTAGTGTTAGAAAGTGTCAGACAGAGCCAGCTAACATGATCTGACAGCAGACCTTTAAATCCTAGGGATCTAGGCATGCCCTGAGGGCTTGAGTCACTTGTCTAGGGCCTGTCTGTACGTCCCCACACCCCCACTGGGTCTCCCAGCTAATCGTTGTAGATGCAGCATACCTCTTCTCTTCCTGCCTGCGGTGGGCCCTCTTAACCGGGTCTCCTAACTACCCCCTGCTCCAAATGCGCTGGCTTGCAGAATATTAAGCTCCTGGTGTTTCATAGGGGTGATTTGTATTCTACCTCCCCTGGAGCATTCAGCTCCTCAGGCCCCTTCAGTAACAGATTCACTTGGTTTCTGCCTTTCTCCATTGCTGGACTCTCAGCTCCAGCTGATGAGGGAATGGAGTGTGTGTGCACACAAACCCCAAGGCCCTTCCCGCCAACACACGCAGATGTCACGAGAAACATAAGCCCGGTTCTGCATCGTTCTATGGACAGTGCTGCCTTGGCCAGTGTTTGTGCTGGGATGGCAGAGGATGATGCATGAGCAATGTTGCTGCAAAGTGTGGCCCAGAGCCATCCTACCCCATGTAAATAACCAGAGCCATGGCACATTTCCCACCCTCTGCTTCGCCTCAGGCCCTTAATCAACACACCTGGGGGATAGCCCTTCAAAGGGCTGGGGCATGGCTACTGATTGATGGAGCCATGGATACAGCCGACTGATCTGGCCTGCCTCGAGTGGGTGGAACTGAAGTGGAGGGTGGGAGATGTTCCACTGGCAGCCTAGACAGCATATGCAGTGGGATTTGGTCTGGTTTCACTTAACATCTTCATTAATGACCAGGAGCAAACAGCAAATTCATGACATTCACAAATGCTACTGGACTGGGGAGTACCTGTGCAGAGGATGGAAGACACTGCGTGGACATGGAGTGATTAGACATGTGGGCAGGAAACACCAAAAGGAGATTCCTCCTGGGCAAGTATGAGCTAATTTGTGTGGGGGAAAGATAATCAAATCACAGCTGCCCAACAGTGATTGCAGACTGCCAAGCTGATATTGGCCCTGTTAGACAAAGCACAGAACAGTGTGGCTGTTATTCCTGCAGTACAGCTCTGGTGCTACCTCTGCTGAAATGCTGCCTCCAGTTCTGGGCACCTGTACAAGAAAGATACAGACCCAGTGCTGGAAATGGGAGCCAAATAGGAGCCAATAGGAGCCAAAATGACTCAAGAGCTGGAGGATTTGATTTAGGATAAACTATTCAAAAAGCAAAATAGGTATAGCTTGGCTCAGGGATGGCTTAAGAACCAGATCCAAAATCCACTGAAATCATTGGAAAGACTCACATTGACTTCATTGGGCTTTGGCTCAGGCCCAAAGAGAAGCTAAGATAAGGGGTGTAAATATCAAAGAGGGAGTGGGTTTGTCAGGGGTCCCTTTAAGACAAGTCAGGGTCCTGTTTATCCAAAACAGACTTCTGTAAGGAGAAGAAGCCCATCTCAGCCCCGTGTAAATGAGTATTTAGGTGACTGGTGAGCAGCTAAGTTAGTAATAAGCACCTGGCTCTGATAATCTCTCCAAACATGGGCGTAGGGGATAGAGAATTGCCTAGGGACAAGAGGCCTGCTGGGGAGAAGCTAGCTGAAGCCTGCAGCTGGCCTGAGTTACAGACCCACTCCAGGAGGAGAGCTGGGGACTCCTGGTCCAAGGAAGAGCCTGGCTGTTCACCAGCCAGCCCAGGAGGAGAGCTGTGCTACTCAGGAATACAAAGAGCGTAAGCCTACCTGAATTATTGCCCTGGCACAGGGGGAGGCTGTGGGACTCTGGAATGTAGGACACCCGTGATCAGCTCCCAGAAGAAGGGTGGAGTTGAGGAGCTACTGCATTTGTACTGCTACCAGAGTTAATAAACCAGCCCATAAAGGGGGAGTCCTGGTCTCAGCCCTCTGGGCTGGGAGTAAATCAGTGCAATTTGCAGGGTCATGTTGTGCCCCAAGGGGGTGTGTTTGAGGGCAGTGTCCTCTTACACAGTTGGTTTAGGAGCACATGCAGGGTAGCAAAAGAAAACAATTGATTGTGTCATGCCCCTGCCCCCCTATGGGCACTGGGGAAGCTGTATTGCTTATGTCATTAACAGGACCAGAAAACACTTTGGGGAGCTGTGACACAGAAGTTCCCTTATCTGTGTTGGCAACTCTTCTCCTCCCCTGTTCCTCTCTCCTCTTGTCAGGTCTGGTGTGCCCCCTGCACTTGACACCGTTGTCATGATCTGTGTCTAAAAGGGGTTCTATAAGGGATCATATACAAACTACTAATGTAACACTGACAGACTCTGGTTGTCAGTGGGCAGGATTGAACCTGGGGCTTCTGGAGCTGAGTGCATGAGCCTGTTCTGCATGAGCTAAAAGCCATATGGCTGTTGGCTAAGGCTGTAGAGCAGACTCATTGATCTCTCTCTAAGTGGTCTCGGTGCCATTAGATGGGACAGAACACCACACCCAAGTGGTGAGTGGGTTACACTAACATGCTGGTCCTGAAAACCACTGTATGGCATGTGTATCAATATGTGCTAGAGTTACCTTCTTACAGCCTAGGCTGCCCTAGACAAAGGAATGTGCAGTTGCTTGTCTGACCAGCCTGGCAGAGACAATGAAGGCACAATTACGTAAAAGGAAACAAAGCCATCAACCTAGTGTGTGAGGGGGAGATTGCCAAAACAAATCTCCCTGGTGGAGCCATCAAGCTGGGCCTCAGGAGGGCTTCCTGCCTGTTGAAGAGACATCACTGAACTTTGGAAGATAACGAGGACAGAAAGCCATTTTGGCATCTGTTATTGGGGAGACGCAAGAGGCTAGAGAAAAGAGGATCCTTCAGCTAAGGGGAGGTGAAGTCTCTGGTATCTGAATATAGGTGAGAAACCGGCTGAGGCAAAGATTGCAACTTGCTGAAGTTAAGTTTTAGTCTTTCTTACTTTGGTTTGCTTGTAACCCTTTCTGTCCTTACTCCTTGTACGTGGTATAACTTAAGCCAATGACTTTTTAATCAAATAAACTTGTTTGACTTGGTATGTAAACCAGCCCAGTGCTTTGATTGGATTGAAGTGATTGTTCGCTCCATTCAAGATACCAAGCTGCAATTTGTCTCTTAAAGGGGCAGCAAATGTAACTACTTCAGTGAGTGTCCCAGGAGAGGGCTGGGCTCTGCAGGGAGACCATTTGGGGGAAGTCTGGGACTGGATGGGAGGAAGTGTTGGGGGGGCAGGTCACTCTGCAAACAGTGACTGGGTGGTGGAAGCCAGGTGTGACCCACTGGCTGTTGGTGTCAGGGCTGTGAGCTGCAGCAGCATAGCATTTAAGGCAGACAGAGTTGCAGGGCAGGTGGTGACACAGCCCCATACTGGTCTGGGATGAATCCCCAAGTGTCCCAGGAGCACATCCCTGCATTGGTAGGTAGCTGGGGACTATGAGTTAGCAGCTAGTGTTGGCCCCCAGTTTGTGTGGTTCTGTTACTGGCAACTAGAAGATGCTCAGTCTGCATGGAAATTTCCCTTGCACAATGTGAAACTGCTGGACTTCGCAGTGACTTTTACTCATCTGACTTGTTTTTCACAGTATGAACCACCAGGGGAGATCCCAGCTGTCCTTGATGCTGGGCTATAAGAGTCCTCTAAGCCAACCCTTCACCCGTTGCACAAGGGGTGCAGTTAGTACAGCCCTAACCCAGCAGGGGCAGCTGTGGCCCAGAGGAAGGCAGTGGTGTTTGCTCTGACCCCAGGGAGGATGGCTTTAGCTGGGGCTTCATAGGAGACCTGCTGGAGGAGGTTGCCTGGGGGAAGTACTGAATATGTCCCAAGTGCTCTGGTCATGCCCCCAATCCATACACTGATGCCCACTTCTGGAGCAGCACTGATCAGCGCTGAGCCCTGTAGCAGAGAGGGGTTATATGTGCCAGGGGCTGCTACATCCCCTCCACTTTCCTGGGCAGAGTTTCCACCCTCAGGCCCCTGTACCTGACTTTCTGCCAGGAGTTAATCTGACTCCTGTACTGATTCATGGGCCTCCTCATGCCTTGCTTCTGCATCAGTCACTGCCAGCCAATGCTACATGCCTGCCACAGCCCTCCTAGGATGTGTTATTGTTACAAACCTCTCCCTTTACTCCTATTTATCATGAGACTTGAATGTTCTTCTGGAACTCAGCTTCCTTTGTAATTAGAGCCAGCCAGCCACGTTTGTTAGAAATTAACAGAGTTCGATGGAATGAATCTGAAAATCCAATACCGGGGGAGTGGAGAGCGAGAGTAAGTTTGGCCTAGTCGTGCGTGGTCTCCAGGTCTGGAAGTGAGCTGCAAAATATTTTGTTGCTGTGTGTTTGCACAGCACCTTAGCACTGAGAGTCCTGGTCAATGACTAGGCCTCCCAGGCACTAGGAGAATACAAATAATCCTAGTTGCTGCTACCATGGGCTGTACTCAGAAAATGGCTTTGAATGTCTTGGCTTGTCAGTGACTCACAATTAATAGATCAGGTGCAGCATTGTCAGCTCCTGCAATGTACAACATTTATGTGAAAGCCCCAGCTCCAGGAATCATGTGTCTTAGACACACTCAGCTTTCATTTTAGAACAAAAGTAAGTTTCCAGCCCTAATGGCTGGGGGGAGGGGAGGAGAAACTGGACAATATGATCTCTAGAAGCTCAAAAGGTAGATAATAAATGTGAGGTCACTGGATTATTAATTTTTTTAATCTCATGATTTTCAACACTTGGAGTTGGCAATACTGATTGTGTACTAACACTCCTTCAGTGTTGTCTACATTTAGCAGCAGCTGCTGAGGCAAGAATTGCAAAGGGGAGGTGGAATCATGCAGAATTATATGCAAACTTGTACAAATTAATTGCTTCTTTATGAAAGACTGACCCACATGGTATCAGATTGCCATTTGCAAAACAAGCAAGTGTAACACACTCACCACGTGGGTGTGGTGCTCTGTCCCATCTAGTGGCACCGAGACCACTTAGAGAGAGATTAATGAGTCTGCTCTACAGCCATAGCCAAGCCATGTGGCTTTTAGTTCATGCAGTACAGGCTCATGCACTAAGCTCCAGAGGTCTCAGGTTGGATCCTGCCCACTGATGAGCGGGGTCTGTCAGTGTTATACAAGCACCTAGCTTAGGACCAACCAAATTTTCAATTGGGGAAAAATGTTCTGGCAACAAAGGGTTTCCCTCTTTGAGTAGAAACCTATGATGGCAAACCATGTAGTTAGGAGAGGGGTTTGAGGAAAGGCCAGGGAGCTGTTCTTTGATGTATTCTCAGAGTGATCATACATGGGAAATCTCCATGCTCTTTCTAGGCTGGAGGTAAGTGGAGAACAGCTGTGCAGTTTGTGCTGGGGCTTAGGCATAGAGTCTAAGACAGAGTGGACCGTGAGATCACTTAGTCTGACTTCCTGAACAGTACAGGCCAGATAACTTCATACTGTCACCCCTGTTGTTGAGCCCAAGAACTAATCTGACTAAAGCAAATCTTCCGGAAGGGCAACCAGTCTGGGTTGGAAGACCCCAGGAGATGGAGATTCTCTTGCTTCCTGTGATAGTGTGTTCTAATGGTTAAATACCCTCGCTGTCAACAATTTAGCATGTCCAACATTTAGAAAAGCTTTTCAAGAGGCAGCTCTCTAGGTGAGACTGGTGTCTGCTAGGCCTGTGGTCACTGCAGGGGTCTGCAGGCTGGCTGGTGAATGTTAGCTAAAGAGGTGCGCTTTGCAAATGCTGTTTCTGCAAGAAAATGGGCTAGAAACTTGGATTTTGCAGACGTTGGCTGAAGGTGGTGAGGCCTGCTGTGCTGCCTAGATCTGCTCCTGCCTTTGAACTCTCGCCCCAGTCCTAGCTAGGAAAGAGTTTTGTTACAGTCCCTCTCAAATGCCTTCTGGAGACACAGGGTGTTTTCCCCATCGAAGCACTAGGCACAGGAGGCCACATGTTGTCTTGCTCTGTCAACAGCCTCCCAAAATCTGGTTCCCATTGTCAGAGGGCTGCTCCCTCAATGTGCCTGGCTAGATCAACATGTGGTGTTAGGGAGAGAGACGCCCACGGGCTATGCCAAGATGCAGAATTCTGTGCGAATCACAGCCAAATACTGATTCATCTAGCCAGGGCTCTTCCTTGTGCTGGAAACTGTGGGCAGTGATACTTGTACTGTCTGTCGCTTCAGGCCACCCAGCGCTGTTCACCCCTCTGTGTCCATTTACACTGCAAGAGCTACTAGTAGTTCTCTGACGCTTGTCCCTCTTGCATGTTGTTAGGGTGAGGTTACCCACAATTGCCCCTGGCACAGCAGCAGTGTGAACAGAAGTGCTGAGCCTGTTCTCTCATTATCTGTCTGTTTTCAGCAATTCTTACACCAGATTGGGGGAGTCTTCTATTGCATTTCCCCAGTACTGAGACAGCCACAGATGCCAAGGAAAACTTGTTGCAGGAGTGACCACTAACCTTATAATTATTGGGGACTCTAAGTTTGCTAATCTGGGAGCTGAAATAGACAGCACAGGGGTTCACCTGGGGGGAATCCAGTTGCAGGATTGGGAGGTAAGTTAAATCAGGATTGGATGTCTCTTTAGTAAATACACAGTCTTGTTTAACCTCAAGATGTGGTCTTGATGTAGGAATTGCTGGGTGAAGTTCTCTGGCCTGTGCTATGCAGGAGATCACCCTTAAAAATCTGTAATGATCAGAGATGGAACGTCATGCTCTGGATGTCCCTAAGCCTCTCACTGCCAGAGTCTGACAGGGGATGGATCAGTTGATGATTACCTGTTCTGTTCATTCCCTCGGAAGCACCTGGCATTGGCCACTGTCAGAAGACAGGATACTGGGCTAGATGGACCTTTGGTCTGACCCAGTATGGCTGTTCTTATGGGAAAGGTAGAAAAGATGAGCAGTACTGTAGGAGAAGTATAAGAAGCTCATCTCTGTCTGAAGAACAGATCACTGTCCTGGAAATTAGATCAACACAGAAGGCTAATCAATAGGCTGCAAATAACGCCACCGCTGACCAAAAGGAAGCTATTGAGATCCAGGAGAAAGTGAAGTCTAGCAGCGAGTGGACTGTCGTAAGGCCTGGAGCAGTGTCCTGCTTCCAGCAATGGATTCCTGCTGCCTTTAAATTGGAAGTGGGAAAACATAGAATTGAGCCAGCACCCCTGTGGATGAATGAGAGATGCCAGAGAAACTATTATGAGATTCCATAATTACAGAGCTCACCAAAGAGCCCTAGAAGCCTCAAGATCTGAAGCAAAGGATAGACAAACCTAAAATGAGTCCACTGGGGCTTGAGTCAAAGCTCACTGAAGCCAATGGGAGACTTTCTATGGACTTCGTATCAGACCCCTGGTGTCCTGCAAGAGCTGGCAGAATTCACAGTGAGGAGGGAGAGAGTGTCCTATAAAAATACTAGATTTTTGGCCTCCTGTATCCAGCCAAACCTCCACCTTCAACCACCCCAGCTGAAGCAGTGGTATTTCTTCTGTGGTAGAAACAGCAAGAGCTATGTGGCTGCTATATTCTAAGTAGACATGCATATCCCCTTGATGGCTGTCAGATTTTCTATACACCCCACTTATGTGCTCTGGTGTGTGATTTTTAGGTTTGTGTGTGTATGGGGGACGGGGACGGAGGTGTATTTGGCCACAAATCAATTCAGGATCCTTTGTAGCAACAAGTCCATTCAAATATCCCCTTGTGCCTCTGCAACAAATCAGTCTGCTTCCTCACCACATCGTCATCCTAGCCGAGCACCTTCCAAGTTCTTGTGGATCTATCCCCCACCCCCCAGCCCCTGTAAGAAAGGTGTATTGTCCTTATTTTACAGATGGGTATGGAGCGCTCAAGTGACTTGCAGAGCCACAAGCCGAATCCAGAGCTCCTAGTGCATAGTGCAGCACCTTGACTACAAGCACATGTATGTGTTGATTATGTGAGCAGTGTAGGATTTATGATGTCCTTAATTATCACTGCCTTGCTCTCAAGTGTTTGGCTGTTGGAAAGGAAGTGACAGGCAACACTTGTTGTCACTTAGCAACTTGAACTGGATTGTGACATGAACTACTGATTGTCCATAGTCAAGAAAGCAACTGATCTAAAAGCTGAGCTTTACACTGTGCCTTGAAGGTCAGTTAACCTGAGCTCTAAGGGTGACTGCAAGTGGCAGCATGTCCCACAGCTGGGGACTTTCAACTGGAAACCACCTGACTCCGAGTGCATAGCTTGGGCCTGTAAGCACACAATGAACTGGTGATCTCGGCTGGCTTCGAGGGCATAGGAGAAAAGACCATGTCGAGCTTTAGAGATTAGAACTCGCCCTTGAACTTTGCCCAGAAGCAAAGGGGAAGCCAGGGCTGTTCATGGAGCAGAGGCAGGGTGTGCTCACACAGACCCATTCTACTAGGCAAGTGGGTTGCCACCTCATGCACCAAGCTGAAGCTTCTGAGTGGTCTATGAGGATGGCCCAAGTAGCTCGTATTACATCAGTTCAAGCTGTAGGCGACAGGCATGGATAACTCCAGGCAAAATCCAAATGAGCCAGGAAATGCTGTAAACTCCTAGTTGTTAGCAGATGAACTGCAGCACGTGTCACATGGGAATCCCAGAGTCAGTGGTTCTAAAGCAACCCAAGACTGTGAACATCTGTGGCAGTGGTGGGCATACTTTATAACAGATGGAGCAGTCACGGTGACAGCAGCTGCTGTGAGTTACTTTAGTTGCTTCCCTCACCAACCTCAGAGTTTTCCACACACAAAGTCAGCCAGTTTGCTTTCATTCAGATCCTGATCTCACTGGGTGTGGGGAAGACGATGGGAACTATGCCACCTGTCTCTGATGAGAAGGAAGCATACCGCTGAATGTCCTCAGCGAACCAGTGGCAGTCCAGTTCCAACATCTCTAAACACAGTGAACAGGAGGGAAGGATCTTCACCGCCATCTGATCTTGCATGTGAGTCACTTCAGGGGGGATGTGCGGCCACCCAACAAAGCCCTCTGAGAGTTCTCACAGGGGAAGGAATTGAACCAAGGAATCACTTGACCAGACCTTCCCCTTCCTTCCAGCTCCCACAGACAGGTTAGCAACATCTTATGGCCTGCTGGGTCAAGGGGACTTGTGAAGTCAACATGCACACCTGCCCTATGTTCTGTTTTCCTCCCCCCGGTACAGAAGGCATCCCTGGTCCCTCTCCTTCTGACCAGCCACTGTCCAATCTCTCTCTCTCTTCATTCCCGCACTGGAGTGTGCCCTTTAGCCCCAGCTCTTTCCTGCTTCCCCTCCAGTCAGGCGTCTATCCAAACATCTCTCACATCACTCATTCAAACTCTGTTCTGCTAAATGGGCTTTGCTCTCACTTGTCCTGTGTTTCTGGCCCTTTCTGTGGCCCCCATGTCAATCTCTGGCAACTTCTCTGCCTGGGTGGTGTTTGGATTTGCTGCCCGTGGGGCTGCCTGTCCGGAGCAATTTTGGGGCTGCATGCCCATCCTTTTCCTGCTGCTTCTCTACCAGTCGGTCAGCACACAGGGAGCCTGCTTTTTCCCAGCCCAGCTCACTGCTGTTTACTCCCTTGTCTGGCTTTGATCCTTCTCTAACAGGCCCTGCTCCTCACTGTCTCATCTGATCCTCCTATTCAACCTAATCAGTCCTGCCTTGATGTTTCCACCATGGTATGGGAGTGACCATTGCACCAGTATCCATTTTCTACCCCTTATGGAATGAGACTAGGTGGGCCACTTAGCTCATCCTATAGCAGGAAGTCTGATACCAGATAAGGGCCCGATCTTGTAGCTCTTAATGACCCAAGCAGGCCCACTGAAGAGAGCTGGATTACCTTGGAGAGTCAGGGATGGTCCCATCCAGGAGTAGGGCCATGTTAAGGAGCACTGACAATAGGCCTAGGACCTGAAGACTGGGGATCCTATGACATGATATCACTAGTGTAACATCATCAGACACAGCCTAGAAGGTACAAGGAGCAGGCCCCACCTGAAACCACAAGTGGGAAGGGAAGAGCTGCCCAAATCCTGAGGAGACTGGACTGCTTGGCCCATCTTATGTCTCCCCACCCCTACGCCAACCAACTGGACGGAGCCTCCAAGCCCCACCCCAGCTGGGCTAGTTACATGAGGAGAGGGGGAGGTATAGCTCAGTGGTTTGAGCATTGGCCTGCTAAACCCAGGATTGTGAGTTCAATCCTTGAGGGGGCCACTTAGGGATCTGGGGCAAAAATTAGTCCTGCCAGTGAAGGCAGGGGGCTGGGCTTGATGACCTTTCAAGGTCCCTTCCAGTTCTAGGAGATTGGCATATCTCCAATTATTACCTTATAAAAATTCAGACTTGACAAAGCCCTGGCTGGGATGATTTAGTTGGGTTTGGTCCTGCTTTGAGCAGGGGGTTGGACTAGATGACCTCCTGAGGTCCCTTCCAACCCTGAGATTCTATGATTCTATGAGACTTGGCTGGACAAAGCAGCACAGCTGGGAAAGCTCTGCATGACCACTGGAGCCAGCAGGGAGGTGTGTGGCCTGGTAATCACTGCCACGGCTATCACCACTTCACCTCGGGTGGCCAGACATCCCCCTCCTCCCCAGGTGCCGCTGCTGCTGCTCCTATGTGGGCAGCCAGGATAGGGGCACCTCTGGTCTTGTCAGCCTCCCTCCTGTTCACAGCAAAGGTGGCCAACCCTTGCAGCAGCAGTGCCTTGGGGAGGGTCCTGCTGCCCCCAGCACCTGGAGCATAGGGTCCCGTGGGGTGTTTCATTAGCAATAAGTGATGCTACAGGAGGGCAGAGTTATAGGGAAAAGATCTTTATTACGCATGCAGAGAGGCCTGTGGTCCATGCTCAGGCTGTAGGATTTGAAAGCTGGCTGCCTGACCCAGCTTGCATTGTTTTGAGCACCCTGGCATCCGACAGAGATAGGTCCTTTCTGAAACCTGGCCCTATGTCCCCAATCCCACTCATCACACTCCATAGGGAACATGGGACTGGCCAGACTCCTCAGATCAATGGTCCAGCTATGCCAGAATCCTGCCATTGCTAGTAGCGGTCACCAGATGCTTCAGAGGAAAGTGCAAGAAACCCTGCAGTGGACAATTATGGGTTAACCAACCAATTGGGACGGTCCTTCCAACCCCCTGCTCCCTCATCTGTCAGGTAGAAGCTGGCTTATGGCCTGAACAGGTGGGTTTGCAGTCTTGCTAAAATAGCTTTATCATCACTTTCTGTTTCCCATTGCCCGAACCATTAGCTGCCCATTTATCTTTATTAAGACATTTCCCTGAGTTTTTCCTTAGGGGGTGATTTGGTTTTACAGTTTACTTAATTCTGTGGTTTCCGTGTACAGATTAGAATAGGATTAGCAGAGTGTAAATCTCTGTGATTGACATGAATAGTCGCCTGTGTCTGCTCTTAGTACTACCCTTTCCACATCCCAGGGCACTGGTGTTCTGTCTTGTAATCAGAAGAATTGCCTGTCTCATTGACAGCCTTTCCATCAGCTCACAGTTCCCCTGCTCCTTTTTCTAGGCTGTTTTGTAACTTTCTTGTCAAATTAAAATCATGTGTCAAACTGTAAATGGGGTTCTTGGTTTTTTTAATAGAACTTTGTCTGAACCTGTGGCTAAGAGGAAAGGAATTCTGCAGAATCTGCAGCTGTCTGAGTATTTGGAGAATCTTGGAGCTCTGCTGTCTCTTGACCAGAGTCACTCTGTAGGGTATCTTTCAATGGAAACCTTGGGAGAAGGGCTTGTATCCAGGGAAATGGTGTTCTCCTCCCGTGGTGTTTCCTTCTGCTCTTGGCTCTCCATCCATGCTGATTTTGCACCACCCCAGGAAAATGCATGGCTCTGTCGATAGCCCCGAATTGCAGCAGTGATACTAACCTGGTTAAGAGGGAGCTTAGAAAAATCTGTATCCTGTAAATGAGCCCCTGCCCTTTGTCCTCAGGCTCTGCTTCAAAATGCTGAGCCCTAGTGTAAACAGATGCAATTCCACTACCTCACACCCTTATAGCTTACCAAAACCTAGCAGCCTCCTCTGAGGGCTCCTAACCTAGGGGCAAGGAAAAGGCACCTCTCTCCTTTGTAATCCTACTCTGAGAGGTTAGAGGAGCAGAGGTGGGGAAAACATTTCAGAGTTAGAGGGGGCAGAAGACCTTCCAATTCCTCCAGCCTTCAGGGGAGCATGGAGGGGGAATTATTAGTGAAGTGCTGCAACATGCTTGGATAAGAGGTGCTATAGAGAGGCCAAGTATATTATTATTATTCTTGCTCCACAATCCTACTGCAGGATGGGATGAGTCCAGAGGGGAGTGTTTGAAGCCTCCGCCCTCCCTGGTTTTTGCATCACCTCCTTAACAACATTCCTTAAACAAAACCAAACAGCACAGCCTGTATTTTCAAAGGGCTGCATGGAACTGAGCCACCTGCTCCTAGTGCTGCTAAGAGTGTTTGGACTTGATGATCCTATATCCAGCCCCACCCTCTGATTTGGATCAAGGGCTGCCCAGACAGCTGAGGCAGTTTGTGCTGCTAATCACCATGTTAGCTAAACCAATGTCTCTAGACAAGATAAGGCTGCAGGTTGCTGAGGCTGTTATTTCCCTAGCAGACGCATGACTTGGCTTGGGAGCATTGTCCAGCAGGATGTCTATTCCTGATAGTATTAGCTGAGAGAGACTCTAAAGCCATAGGAAACCAGAGGTATAGAGGTGTCTCACAGGCCTGAGTTGTCTGGAAAAATTCTCCAATGGCAGCAAAACGCACAAGCTATGTGCTGCTCAGACCCGCAGAAAGAAGAGATCTAGCAGATTCCTCCACCCCATCTCTGCTCCATTAACCCTGCTCCCCATCTGCCTCTCCCCACTAGCTCCCTGCTCCTTGGGGCTGCCTGCACACTGCAGAGTGGGGAGGTGGGAAAGAGCTCTCCCCTCCTTTCCCAGCCTCATGCTCCCACCTCAACCTGCCAAGAGAATTAGGCAGCCACTCTCCCTGTGGCAGGGAAGGGACCCGCGCAGCTTTGCTCATTCTTGTAGGGTTCCACATTCCCAGCATCACACTAGAAGGCCTGAGGTCTGGGCAGGCAGAAGAAACCAAAGCACCCTGCAGAGGAGCAAGGATCCACATGTTGGTGAATTAGCCAGCGGAGGGCAGTGCTGAGGTGGTTCAGGGTGGGCTCTCTGTGAGCCAGGCAGAACCAGCCAAGCTGCAGGATTGTTGCTCCTGAGCTGCAGGGTCCCTGCTCTTGGAATAGAAACTACACTGGGTGACAAACATCACTCTAATCCTTTTCTGAAGCTTACTTATTTGGATCATTAATACCATGTGGCAGTGAGTTCCACTGGCTAACTTTGTACTCAGTGTATAGTTTTATTTTCCTTTTGTCCCATTTTATTTGTTGCCTTTTAGTTTAACTGAGAACAGGCCAAATTCACTCCTGGTCTAATGCCCCTGCCTTCAGTATCTGGCATTCATAGAGTCCTGTGGGCTTATGCTGTAGTGGCAGGGAATTTTAGAGTAAATAGTATAAAAAGCTGTGCAAATAAGGACTGGTCAGATGATGGGACAAAGCAACAAGGGAACCAGGTACCTTCATCAGTGGAGACAGATGGAGTAAGACACCAGCTATCTATTGGGAAGGATTTGGGGCTTCGTAAATCAATCCTGCCCCATTCAAGGGCAGTGTTCAGTGTAAAAGTCCTAGCTGCTCCAAAGATGTCTGTAATCTGCTATATCCTACTGTTTTGTTATTGCAGTTTATTGACATCAGAGAGTGTGAGCAAAGAAACTCAGCCAATGAGAAATGGCCAGTATGTTACAGAAATGAAACCTGCCATTTCCTCCAGCATCTTCCTCAGATTATTTTGGTTCTCTCCCTTGCTCATGGTCTTGATCACAATTTTAAAAGACTCATGTCCTTCCCTTGGCAGGCTGAGATCTACCGAGGGGCCTGTGTATAATTTAGAACAATGAAGTAAGAATTGTCATGTTGTAAACTGCATAACTGGACATGGCTCACTGGAACTTGCTAGGCCATGCTCCTCTGAAATTATTCTCAAATGTTTGTGGAGTTCTTTCTGCTCCCAGGGAAACCCCTAAATCCTAGCAGACAAATCAGCCAAGTCCTCTTGAATGGCAGCCGGCTGGGCTGGTTTCCAATGAACTGCCTATGGAGTCTATGTAGCTGTAGTATAAAAGTTGCACAGTCCTCCATTTGTTGGACTAAAGGGAGCATGAAAACAATCCAAACCCTCCCAGAACACAACGTGTTTATGAACTTGCTGTCTGTAAAAAGAAAGACTTGTGCCTCTCAGGAATGGTTGGTTTTATGGTGGTTGAGATGTTTGTTCCTAGGACTTGCTGACCACCTGGATTAACTACAGCAGCTGTAGGAGATGGTGGGCTTGATTCAAACCACTGCTTTAGTCCAGTTTGATGCTGGTGTAGTGGCACTGAAATCAGGGGGGGGTTACACTAGTGTAAAATTGGAGTGGTGCAGGGGTGAGTCAATCCATGTCTCTTATGCACAGAGTCCTGCCTGGTTAATAAAGTGGGCACTCCTGAAGCACTAATGACTAGAGGGCTACTGCGAAACAAATTGAAACCAGGCTTGTGTCTGACACTGTTATAAACTGCTTCTGAAGGATTTTCACTCTGGGATACAGCTGATGTCACACCACCTGTACTTACTGGTTCTGCTGAGCTTGCTCCCTCCTCCCAGGCCACTGGGGGAGACTGGAGAATGGTCCTCTGCAAGGCAGCCCCCTCAGTCAATCCCAGCCCATCTCTCACTGCTCTTCTCCCTGAGCCAATTGCTCCGCCGGTGTAACTCCAGCATAGTTGCTCTTCAGCCGTTGCTCCCTGGTACTTTAAATATGTGTGAAGAATAGCACCTAATGCTTCTCAGAGACATGTCATGCTCTAACCACATAAATGCCCCAAGTTCATTTGAAGCCCTTCACATGAGTGCCATGCTTCTAGGTCAGTTCTGGATCAATCTTGGAGAGAGGAGAGTTTTCTCTTTGGAAAAGTTTTGAGAGAAGTCTGTGTCCCCTTGAGCCTGCTCTAAAAGCCAGTTGGAACTGTAATCAAATCAGATATGGTCGTATGCCAAATTCATTCCACCCACTCCCATGATAAACTGAGTTCACACCTATCCTGTGTAAATACCATACTCCCTCTGCTGGTCTGACCCTGCCTACATCAACTGCCTACCAATCAGGGACATGCATCTCTGGCATCTATCCCGCCGTGCAGAGACTACAGTGATCCTATACCGGTCTTGCAGCTGTGCCATATCTCCACTTCAAATCCACTGAAGCTTTAAGTCTAGTAAACTTTCATACAGCCTTAAATCTTGGACTATACTAGATGCCCTGTAGCTGATCAAATTAAGCTCAAATCAATATGAACCAGTTGTAACCTGATGTAAGTTTATCTAAACAGGAGGTTGCACCAGTTTCACTAAAATGACTTAAGCTGTTTTAGTTAAACTGATGCTACTTGTGTGTTTAGACAAGGCTTTGTTCTGGCTGGGCCAATAAGTGCCAAAGTACTGCTGGATTCATGGAGCCTGCCAGGAAGCAGAAGATTTCTGGCAAGATTTCCAGCCCAGTTTTGCATCCAATCTAGCAGTCTGAACAGAGCAGAGCTACACTGTGGCTAAGCATAGGGGCATTACTCCAGTTTTGAACCAATGTAACATCACTAAAATCACTGACGTTGCACCAACATAGCCATGGAGTCGCAGCAGTGAATGAGGCCCTGAATCAATAGAACTTCACCCTTACCATGGTCCTGGTCCCGCAGTGAGAAGAATGAGGTCAGATCCCATCTGTGCAGATTTCAGATAAGCTGATGCCTGAATATCTCCCCTGACCTATTAAAGCTAGTCACCTGCCTCACTGGAGAGGGTCCCAAACCAAATCCTGAAACTGAATGGCCCACACTGGGGGAAAGTTTTAATCTGGATCCAGACAAACTTTATAGTATGGATACATCTCCACCAGGATCAAATCTGGCCCCAAAGTCACATCCACTGGGTGCTGGTTTGGCAGCCTGTGCAAAATGTTTATAAGCTGATGTGCAGGTCCCCTCCAGCCCCACATCAAAACAAAAAGCACCATAACAGCTGGCACTTGCTGGGCCTTTGAGCAGAGCCCTCCCTCCGGGGCTGGCTGAGGAACACAATGGCCAGTACAAGGAAAACAGCTGCCTGTGCCATGCTTGTTCTGGGGCTTTTAAATAAGAGAACTCCAGCCCCCAGGGCTGTCAGTTTGGCACTAAATCCACCAAGGCTGGTTGAAAAGGGAGAACAGACATAGCTGTGTAGGGCTGACTGAACAGCATGCTCTCTGCTAACCTCTAAGACTTGATAGGTCACTGGGCTCGAAGGAGCCCCAGGAATCAGTCTTACCCCACTTGTCAGTCTTACCACTGGTCAGACAGAGAACTGCTCCCTGGCGGAATTTCCTGACCTGTTGAGCTGTAAAGCTCCCAAGAGAGACACTGACTGCACTGGCCATGTGGTGGGACCAACTGTGATACTCTCTGCCAATGCAGCACTGTCACTCTGTGCTGGCCTGGGACTCTGGAGCACCCACCCCCAGCTGTGGCCATGGTGTGTATTGAGGGGAGAGGGCTTGGAGAGCGGATAGGTCCAGTCTCAGCATTAAAAGCAGTCTCACAATGGGAGTCAGTCCCATTACAGGCCGTGCTGCTGGCCTTCTATGAGAGCAATCTCTGGCTGATGGTGGGATTTCAGAGCACACCCTGGAGCTTGAGGTCTGACCTAGGGCTCTATGAGGACTTTGGTAGAAGCCCATCAACTTGTTCTTTCATGAAGGTGGCTGTCAGTGAGGAATGGCAGTAGCCTGGGGGGGAGGGATCACCCCTTTCAACCCCTCCCCCCCACTCTGTCAGACCCCATCCTATTTTGACTCACCCCTAAAGTTTATTTCATGATCTAAAGTGAAAACCTTGCCACACACACGCTTTACCAAAGGCTCCTGCTCCCAGCCAATGGGACAGGAGTGCATGCTTTACATAAGAGAGAATTAGTCCTACTGAGTTCAGTGACTGTTGCCAAGACCTGGTGCTTCAGGACTTTCATTCATGAAATCCCTTCCCCAAAGTGCCAAGGACAGCAGTCCAGCTTCCAGCCTGCTGCAAGGGGTGAGATGCAGTGCTGCTGGCTAGGAGGACATTACTCAGTCATTCCTAATCTAGACTCTGCAGGAAAGCTGCCATCCTCTAAGGACCAGATGCCACTCACAGCCCCTTTCCTGAGGTTTGGTGGTTATAAATCAGCACAGAGCTTTGGCTTTTACCCTGGTTTGAGGAGGACAGCAAGAGAACTGTCCTATAACATACAGTTTTATGTGCCTCTGATGGGGTCTGTCTAGCTGAGGAAGAAAGGCTGAGATTAGATTAGGGTTATTAGCTAATCTTGATTTAACCATGAATTTAACTTGAGCCTGAAACAGGCTCTTTACCTTCATCTAGCTAGTTGAGGTAAACCCTAGGAAGAGAATCAACCTGAGACACTGAGGGGCCCTGATTTAATGGAAGTGCTAAGCAGCTGCAGCTCCTGTCAATTTCACCTGGAATTGTGGGTGCTCACTACCCCACACAGCCCCTCACTGGCTGCAGCTGGCACCTGATTTCATTTCTGACATTTTTGGCTTTGGTGCTCTGTACAGGAGGAGGATAATTTAATACAAAACAGGCCTTTGGCTATTCCTCTTAGTTCCTTCCTAGCCAGACAGAAAGGATTTCCCCCAGGAATCCATCTGGGACTCCTCGGAGGGGTTTATTCCTAAAGAAAAGCAACTCCCCATAGCAAATAATAGTAATAATGAAGAAAACATGATCAAATGTTCACAATAAGCACTTGTGGTCCCCACCACACCCCTAAGAATGCACAGCCCAGGGGTGTGTGGCCTTCTTCCTATCTTGGCACAAACTGCTCCAGGACCAGGACAATCCTGAGCAGATCCAAGCCTGGTGCTTCCTTTGGCCTTTTAAAATATGCTTTCCTGTCAGACTCAGTGCTCTGGGTGTGCCAGCTGACCCCGGCACCCAAGGAAGTGGGACTGTATATCAACTGGAAGGACGGCTGTGTGGTTAAGGCACTGGGTGTGGTACAGGAGCTCTTTTCATTCAATGGTTCAAGAATGCAAGGGTCAGCCGGGACTACAACATGACCTCAGCCAAGTCATTGCATCTACTCTGAGCCCCACATCCCCCCAGGTGTAACTTGGGGACAGTAATCCTCCCTCCTCTTATTTCTCTGTTTAGATTGTAATTTCTTCAGGGCAGGGATTGGCTTTCACTCCTGGTCTATGCACCCAGTTCTGTAGAAAACAGTTCTCCCAGGAAAACTATCAAGATTTCTAAAATGTTCACATTCTGCATTGGGGTGAAACAGAGACCTTCCAGAGAGAGAAACCACCAACCTCCCTAGCCAATAGCCCCATGCACATGGTGCTCCCTAGGGATGTGGGAGACCAGGTTCAAATCCCTGTTCTGAATCAGGGACTTGAACCTGGGTTCTCCTTCCCCAGGGTGGTGGCTAGTCTCTCTGGCTTTGGTTTTGACCAGAAATTCCATCTGGGACCTGACAAACCTTTCTGAGAACAGAAATAATCAAAACTGACATGGTCCCCCGGCCGGTTCTGGCATCACCAGTCAGTGTTTTCTGACTAGCCCTAAGCCTGATCTCAGCTGGAGCCCCCACCTGCTGCCCCACAGGGTGAGGGCAGTGGGTGATTAGCTTCCACTGTGGCCGCAATGCCCCCATCTCTGCTCCACCAGCGCAGCTCTGGAGCCCCTGGTGAAGAATCTGGGCCAGTCTGGGGGCCTGACACCAAGTGTGCTGCTTCTTGGCTCCCAAGGGCCAAATGTCCAGAAGGACTCATGGAGCAGCAGGCTGGGGGCAGGAATGGGGAGAGCCCCTGAGTTTAGGAAAGAGCGTGGGACAAAAATCAACAGGACACTAGGGCCAGGAGAGGAGATGTACCTTGATTCCCCCCCCCATCCCCCTCTGCCCACCAGCGCCTCCAGTCCACCCCCGCAGCCCGCCCCGCCCCAGGACAGCAGTTCCGCCCCCGCCTGTCTCCCCTCCCTTGCCCCCGCGCCAGGGTTCCCGCGAGCCGGGAGCACAGCTGGGGGGCGGGGCTTCACGGGCGGGGCCGCGGGGTGACCCTGTAGGCGCGAGCCGCACCGAGCAGCAGAGCGACTCCAGCAGCAGCAGCAGCCAGCGCAGAGCCCAGCCCGCGCGGAGCTACCACCATGCCCAAGTGCCCCCGTTGCCAGAAGGAGGTCTACTTCGGTAAGGGCGCCGCCCCCCGCTCCTGGCACCCAGCTCCTTGCCGGGGCTGCCAGGCACCCTGCCTGCCCCTGCCCCGCCTTCCCCAAGGGGTGCCCGGCACCCAGCTCCTTGCTGGGGCTGCCAGGCGCCCTGCCTTCCCCAAGGGGTGCCCAGCACCTAGCTCCCTGCTCGGGCTGCCAGGCTCCCTGCCTGTCCCTGCCCCACCTTCCCCAAGGAGTGCCCGGCACCCAGCTCCTTGCTGGGGCTGCCAGGCACCCTGCCCTGCCTTCCCCAAGGGGTGCCCAGCACCTAGCTCCCTGCCTGCCTGCCTCTGCCCTGTCTTCCCTGAGGGGTGCCTGGCACCCAGCTACCTGCTGGGGCTGCCAGGCACCCTGCCTGCCCCTGCACCACCTTCCCCAAGGGGTGCCCGGCACCCAGCTCCTTGCTGGGGCTGCCAGGCACCCTGCCCTGCCTTCCCCAAGGGGTGCCCAGCACCTAGCTCCCTGCTCGGGCTGCCAGGCTCCCTGCCTGTCCCTGCCCCACCTTCTCCATGGGGTGCCTGGCACCCAGCTCCCTGCTGGGGGTGCCAGGGACACTGTGGCTGCCCGCCCCATGGGGTGCCCTGCCTGCTGCAGCCCCTTTCTGTATGGGCTCCGTAGCACCAGAGCTCTGCAGGGGCGGCTAGAGACCTTGCCCAACCCTCTGCTCCTACACCCAGCTTCCTAGCCCTCTGCAGGGGTACAGCCCACCTGCCTGACCCTGAACACAGCTTCTAAATGGGGTGCCCTGCCTCCTGCCCCCCTTGTCTATACAGGCTCCCTGGCACCCAGCTCCCCACTGAGGCACAGCCCAGTGTCCTGGCAGCAGCACTGGTGGGTGGGGCAGGGGCAGCCATTGCCCGGGCTGGGATCCAGGCTGCGCTAGCTACATGCTGCTGCTACAGCCAGGGCAGGCTCTAGGTTTTTTGCTGCCCCAAGCAAAAAAAATTTTGGCTGCCCCCCACCCCAGCCCTGGGCTCTTCCCCCCCCCCCAGTGCCCTTCCCCACCCCAGCCCTGGGCTCTCTTTCCCCCCGCACTCCCTGCTGCCCAGCCCTGGGATCTCCCCTCCCACTGCACCCGCACCCGCTGCCACCCTAGCTCTGAGCTCCCCCCACCAGTGCTGACTCTGCCCGCTCCCCCCTCGCCTCCAGTCGGTCCGGTGCTGGCAGGGTCAGGTAAGCAGCGGGGCTCCCGGGCCGCACCTCAGCCCAGGGTCCTTCCAGCCAGGGCTCCCACCTCCAGGATCGGCCGGGACCCGGGAGGGCAGAGCTGGGGGACCACCCTGGCAGGGGCTGAGGAGCCGGGGCAGGGTAGCCCCAGAGGGAGCGGAGCCCCGGAGAGTGGGACGCAGGCCCCACACGGCAGCGCCCCTCCCTCTATGGTCCTGCTGCTGCTGCTGCTCCTGGCCACCCTGCTGCAGTCCCTGGGTGACTCGGGACATTTCGCCCAGCCCCGGCTGCGGTGCTGGGGGGCAGCCGCCCTGCGGCACCTGCAGGCCGCTCTGTGTGCCCCGTGGGGTGGCTCCCAGCCTACTTGGAGTCTGCCCAGCCCAGCCACAAGGTGCGGCACTGCTCCCCATGGCGTGAGCCTCAGCGGCCCCAGGGAGCCACCACGCGCTGCTGCCAGGACCAGCTCTAGGCTTTTGCCGCCTGAATTGGGAGCGGGGGGGGAAAGATGGCCAGAATGCCGCCCCTGAAAATGTGCTGCCCCAAGCACGTGCTTGGTTTGCTGGTGCCTAGAGCCGGCTCTGGCTACAGCTGGTGTTTGGTTTGTGCCCAGCACTGTTGTCATCACTGCCCCCTGCCCAGCAATGTGGGAGGAGATCAGTGTTCTGGGACAAGCTGTCTGAGAACCCCACGGTTTCTGTGAGAAGGGCTCAAAATCCCTCCCCCCACCATCTGCCTGCACAGCTCGGGGGTCCCGTGCAGCCTGGAAGGAGCTGGGTTTGCAGGGCTCCAGCAGACTGGCATTAGTGCTGGTCCTTGCGGGTTGAGCTGGGATGTGTAGGCTGCACAGATTCCTGTTAACATCAAGGGCAAGCGCTGCCCCCTCTCCCCTTGTGCAGGGGCTCTGAGCCGGCAGGGCTGGGGAAAGCTGACTGGCACGGAGGCTGTGCAGAGCCATGGCAGGAGGAGTCGTCCGAGCAGGGTTCCTCTCCCTGGGCCTCCCTGCAGCCTTAGGAAGATGCTCTGATTTATGGTTCTCTTGCATGCCTCCCAGCTATGAGTAAGGAGACTTGAACAGCAGCAAACTATTGCAGACAGCTGTATGCTTTACAAGCGAGGAAGTGCTCTCAAAACCTAACAAGTTCTTTTATTATCATTAATTAAAAAGGTCTTTGTAATTAACACCCCCCCCCCCCCAGATAGCCCATGCCCCTTAGGCCCCTTAGGCCTTCAGATCTCTAGTAATGTCTGGAGGATCTGGCAGTCCATTTGTATAAACCAGTGGTTTTCAACCTATTTACCAGTGTAGGCTGCATATGCAGCCCACTATATGTTATATTTTTACTACCTGTATGGCCCTGAGGATGTTACATGGATCGCAGCTGTGTGCTCATTGGGCTGCAAGCCAGACACAGGTTGAGAACCACTGGTACAATCGATAGTCCTAGAAAACCAAAGATTTCCTGGTTAAGTAATGAGAAATAACAAAGCGCATAAGATGGGGGGAGTTTCCATTGTAGTTTTAAAACCGTTTCATTGTAGTGCTTTTATACTGTCCCACTGGATTCTGAGTCCACAGGCTGATACAGTTTTTGAAGTCTGTTGAGAGATAATATCCAAAGCCAGTGAAAATACTATGTTCTCGTATAGCTGCCCATCATCAAGGGAGGGCTGGGGGATGGGCTATATTTTAGTATTAGACACTGAATCTGTTTTTGATTCTGAGATGTTTCCATCTAAGCTGTGTCCATTGTGTATCTTCTGTCTAACGTCTAAAGAGGATTCTTCTGGCAGTAGCTAGTACTGTCGGTGGCCATTTGGTTCCAGAGGCAAACATGTAAAACAACTAATACTCTGGTTTTAGATCTTTTATATCAGGGGCTCAATTCATCAGTCCCTGTGCTTTGTGTGGTCATTTACACCAGTTCAAGGTGAGCACAGAGCTCTACCAAGTAAATCTGGGTGAATGTTTTTCAGCTGACAGGGAATTCCCTGAAAAATGCATTTTTCAGGGCACTGAAACTATTTGTGACTTCAGGTCAAATTCAGCAAATAGTTTCGGCTGAAAAAACCTTGAAAACAACTTTTGGAATTGTCCATACGGTTTTGCAAATTTGGATATTTTGTTTTGAATCATCATCTTCAAAACAGTTCATTTGACCCAAACACAATTTTAGGAGCTTTTTTGTTTGTGAGAAACCAAAAAAGAAATCCGTTTCAGTTAGAAATAAAGTGAATTTTTCAATTTGGCCAGCAGACCAAAAACCTCAATTATTCGCTCTGCTCCTAAGGATGAACGGTGATGGTTTGCACAACTTGCCAGTCACAAAGGGTGACCATGAATCAGAGGCCAGGTCTTTCAGAAGTCACCAAACGTACATATGAGAACTTGCAACAATATGTTGTGTATGCAAATGAACACCTCTGAAAAACTGCTCTGGGAGATCCTTCTGCAACTTAGAATCATAGAAGATTAGGGTTGGAAGAGACCTCAGGAGGTCATCTAGTCCAACTCCCTGCTCAAAGCTGGACCAACATCAACTAAATCATCCCAGCCAGGGCTTTGTCAAGCCAGGCCTTAAAAACCTCCAAGGATGAAGATTCCACCACCTCCCTAGGTAACCCATTCCAGTGCTTCACCACCCTCCTAGTGAAATAGTGTTTTCTAATATCCAACCTAGACCTCCCCCACTGCAACTTACTCCCTCTTTGTTTTCTTCTGTGCTGGAACGTCTTGTAAGTCATTGTACCAAGGCCCTTTCCTCTCAGGATGTCTGCCCCACTGAACAGAATAGGTTAACATGGAGCCTCAGTGCTTTGATTGTCTCCAAGCCATTTGATGGGCACTGAAGCAAATCACTAGAGGCATGGTTCAGAGGTGCTGGCTTACTGCCATGTTACACTTCCCTCCAAGCTAATATTTTGGTCCTTTGTTCCAACAGGACCATTCTCAGCTTCATCATAGATGTTTGCTTAAGGTGGACAGACTGGATGGGCAGGGAGTGAGCCACCCAGAGACTCTGGATGCTCCAGTCCAGAGTTCAACACCAGGATCAGTTAAAGTGGTTCCTAAAAACTTTACAAGGCAAATTAGTTTGATTCTGAACAGCAAATTCTGCCTTTGATCACAGTCACGACTACCTGGGCATAACAGAGGGCACCACGTAATCGTGAATGTCTTATTGTAATAAGGCTACAATGCAGAGGAGACATGTATCTGCAAGGCTTGCTTTTCTAAAAACTATCACTATATGCCTTGAACAGACTTTGGGCCTGATCTGACTTCCCTGGGAGTTGGATCCAGCCCCTAGTAAGGAGCAGATGGATGACCACACCCTGATTTGGAAGGAATTTCCAAAAAGCCGCAGATTTCTGTACTGACTCAGAGTACTTAACTGGGTTACATGATCCCACTTCCTGCCATGGGTGTATTTCAAGAGGTTTGGGTAGCTAGTCCTGGCAATAACCTTTGCTGCAGTCATTTAACTCCATCTACTAAAATCACATACAGAAGTTCCCCAATCTCTTGGTTCCCCATGTCCCTGGCATAAAAACTCTGATGTGTTTTGCTGAGAGCTAGAAGTGGATGCTGGCCCTATAAGTACTTTTATTTTTGAAATGTATTGAATAAATCTGTAAGACGTGGACTGGGAACATATTGGTTTTTTTTTCTTTCTTTCTTTCTCTCTCTTATATTTCTGGTTTGCTTGTGGGGTGTGTTGTACTTTTCTGTCTACTGTGCCAGAAAAATAATAATCAGGGAATGGCTCAGAACACAAGAATTTCAGAGTTTGTACATTCCAGCTCTCTGTGATGGAGACTTAACTGTTTCTCTGTTTTCCTATCCATTCATATTTGCCTGTCATTTAAGATAGTGCCTACACTAGAGAAATTTACTAAAGAATCCAGGTATAGACAAGATTCTGATAGCTGAATCCATTTTTACCAACATTTTAGTTACTTACTTTCAATAGATTCAACCAAAAGGGAGTAAAAATCAGTCCTGGTGGCAAGAGCCTTGTCTACACTATTGGTGCTAACACCCATTCCAATAAAGTGGTAGTAGCACCAGTGGGAATTTTTTGTAAGTTTCCTCAATGTAAACAAGGCTTAAACCTCCCTTTAAAGTACAGTTCTACTTGAAATGGTGACTAAAATTGGCATTGTGAAGTTTCACGTCTATGGCAGCTTATTTACTCCAGGTAATATTTGCTACGATTACTAGTAAAAAATGGTTTTAATAGAACTGTCAACACCTAAAACCCCCGAGTCTAAAGACAGGTTGGTTTTGTTCTGGTTTGCACATCTCTGGGCATAAACACTATATACCTTCAATCTATCATTATTAATTCAGTTGATCAACTCAGAAGAGAATCCAGTTGTCATTTGCACAGCTGGTCTAGCCCTGCAGGGCTAACAGGAATGAAAGATACTGTGCAGTGAAGTAAGCAGATGTAGCTTTGTAAGTGCAATGGGTCTGTTGAGCAAGGAAGTGCTCTTTTCATGAAGTTAGTCACATGACCTCAGCTGTACAAGACCGAGTTTAATGCAAAGGCCAAGGAGAGTCCAAAATCAGTTGTAAGCTCTTATTTCTAAGATCACAGCAGTAACACTGGTCTTGTATAAGCAGTCTTGGAATAAAAAGAAAAATACAGCATTTCTCAGCTAAGAGTCCCCATACTGGAGGTCTTGTATGGCTGGTATATGGAGTCTTTTGCTCAGATTTAGCTGCCACTTAACTACATTTCACTTACACCATCTAGTTCTTCACTCCAAGCTGGAACCTGAAGGGCCTGGCTGTTAATTCAATGAGTTACTTCAATGGTCCTTGATGGGATTTCAGTTGATATGTTTGACAGATCATAAAGAGGAGAGAGAGCAGGATCATAGGAGTGCAGTGAAGACTGATGGCCATAGTGGTCATGGAATGGTATTTACAGATCACTTCATCAGCACTAAATCACTACCTGCATGGGGAGATATTGCAGCACCAGAGTCTGGAAGCTCTCCTAGTGAGAAGTCCCAGTCTCTGGGAATATAGTGCCTAGGCAGTGATAAGTTTCTCTAAACATTCCTCCAATAGGGGTGAAAGGTGCCCAAGTGACACTCCTGGAGTCTGAATTCCTTCCAGAAACCCTAGAATAAAAAGAAAGGCTCAGCATCTCTTTCAGATGTAGAACAGGCACGGCAGAGATTGCTGCCCCCCACCCCATCATGCCTCACTCCTGACCTACAGAGGTGGCCCCCTCTGGGTTATAATATAATAAATAATAATATAAATAAAAGTTGCGTCCCCCCCCCACCCCGTAGCCCTATTAAATGTAACAGAGCAATCATCCTTCCAAAGAACTTTTAAAAATCAGCCTATAGAATTCCATAGCAGTGTGCGCCTCCTGAGGCAGGGTGGTCCTCTGCCTGGAGAGACCTGCGTTCGAGTTTTTGCTCTGCCACAGGCTTCCCGTGTAACCTTAGGGAAGTCACTTCACTTCTCTGTGCCTCAGTTCCCCTCTGTGCAATGGGGGTGATAGTGTAGCTCGGTCTCACCGGCGTGTTGTGAGGATAAATGCGGTAAAGATTGAGGTGCTCAGATTCTCCGGTAGTGGGGGCCACGTTACTATCTAAGACGGATCCAAGGGGTTTCTGTAAAAAGCCTTATTGTAATTTGTCAGATTCTGAAGCCTTTTAGAACAACTTCTAAAGAACCGTGTTTAATTTCAGTGTAACCCTGTCGGTTTCCTCCCTGTTGAATTCTATAAGGCTTTTTCATAAAGGGGATTTGGGCTCATGCCCCCTTCCCCAGATAGTCCCTGGCCCGCTTGTTGGAGCTACAAACAAGGGTGCTATTTCACGCCATGATGTTGGTATCTGTGATGTGGGGCCTGCCTGCTAGGAGCATTTTGAGATCCCCTCTCTAGTGATCACTTCTCTCCTGGAGTTAATGGTCACACCCAAGTCACGGGCTCCCTGCCCACCCAGAAAAAGAGTTGTAATGCCAAAGCCCTAGCAGACCAGCACTCCTCACCCAGCACTCTGCTGCAGCAGCCGAGCACGGAGTGGAGAGGTATTGGTCCATAGGAAGAAATTTTGTCCCCGAGCTCAGGCCCCTGCCTTTTTCAGGCATGGAAAATCCACTTGAAGGTCTTGGCACTGAAAGGGTTCCTATGGAAAGCTCAGCGTTATCACTTAATACACATCCGTGAGTGCAGCTGCTAATAGAAAGAACACACTAGCCTCTTTAGCAAATTACATCCTTTGTGCTGTAGTTAAAGTCCATCCTGTATTCTTTCCTTCTTAATGTAAACCTGTTCCGGACCTGGGGAGTAACCTCATTGTTCCTTTTGTAGCTGCCTCGGGGGCTATTTTCAGTTGCCTGAACCCAGGCCAGTCTCCAAGCACACTACTGTTTGCTGTGGCTTTTAGCGAGAAATGTGTCCCCAACACCCTGGCAGCAGGAGGTTCCCTGTATTTGTGGGTTGGAAAAAGGATGTTTTGCAATACTTTGCTTCCCAGTGTTGATCCAGGTGTCTCTCCCCCCATGATTGTCAGACAGGTTTTCACATGTGCCAAAAGGGGAAGTTACCTTGGAATTTAAGGGATTATTGTAACCGGTGTTAATTGAAGTCACTGGTTTTCAAGTTCAGATGCCAACTTGTGCAGAAGAATTTCTACTAGACTAGAGGAGGGCAGTCCTTGCTGGGTGAGGGCTGGCTGTACTCTGGTGTTCCCTAAATTTGACTCTATTGCCATTTTCCTTCTGCAAGTCTCAACATCTGAACAAGTTTTAATGTGAACAGTAATGAATCTGTGTCAAACGGAGACACATAGGCTCTTCCAGAAAGGAATGGGGAGGTAATGATGCAGCAGGCGCTTCAGAGTTCATATCTTCCGACTGGCAATAATTTGCCTAGAATCAGACACCAGAGCCTATGTGAGAAATGCTTGTACAAGCCATGCTTTTGTGTGTGCAAAGCAAGTACTTTGCATGCTATTACCTGTTTTTCTGCCCGCACATGCACATGCACGGGCTGCATGGATTTTCATTTATTTTGCAAGTGCAGTGTAGGTGTCTGAATTTGAAAACTGTCAGTCCCCCTCCAGGACAAGCAAGTGTCAAACAGTGAGTGAGCCCCACTGAAAGCTGGAATGAGAGATGCCCCAGTAGCTTTTGGATTTAATCATTGGGAACACAAGGCATTTTTCCAAGTATAGAACTCTTACAGCGACCACACTGTTTGGGTCCAGGACAAACAACAGGACAGACGCGTGTAGAGTGCAAAAGTTCACAGAGTTTACTGAAGCAGCTCCCCACCTCTGCCATGGCATCCTCCCCCTGTGACAGTTTCCTTACACCTCTCTGGCCTGTCCCAGCCCGCACAGGCAGCCCCAGAGTCCTTACGTAGTAAAGCAAAGAAGCGGTGCCATGAAGATGATGAACTCAGTCGTCCTGTGCCAGCCATACCATCCTCCGGAAGGCTCCAGCAGTCTCTGCAGGGAGGCTGGGCTGGGCACAAAGGGCTGTTTTTCTGGGCTGGCCAGCCAGCTCCTGAGCTGTTCTCATCCCTTGTTAAAAGCCCCTCTGATACCTGACAGCGAGTGCAGGTGTAGCGGGGTGGGGATGAAGGCCCACAGCAGCTCGCCAACCCTTGCTTGCTCGGTGTTGGGTGCATATGCCTCATCACAGCTCCTGAATGGTACTCTTTTGTTTCCGCACTCTGACAGCTGAGAAGGTTACCTCCCTGGGGAAAGACTGGCACCGACCATGCTTGAAGTGTGAGAAATGCAACAAGACTCTGACTTCAGGCGGCCATGCTGAGGTAAGGGGTGAGGTGGCCGGCCACCAGCTCTGTGTCACTGTAACTCTTAGCTGCATCTTCCAACGCGTAGGACAGATATGTCAAGAAGCTTTAATCAGCTGCTTCTTTATACCCCTCACCTGTGGGTGGCAGCATAGTGCACGCTGCCATTGCAAAGTTGATCCTCAGGTACTCCACAGCACAAGGGGCCCATATTTCACAGCCCCAGCTCCAAAATTCTGCAGCAGCATGACTTTATCCCCGCACCATGCAGTACCCTCATTCCCATCCCCCTCACACTCATAGTAATATTATTAGGGTTGGAAGGGACCTCAAGAGATCATCAAGTCCAACCCCCGGCTCAAAGCAGGGCCAATCCCCAAATGGCTCCCTCAAGGGCTGAACTCACAACCCTGGGTTTAGCAGGCCAATGCTCAAACCACTGAGCTATCCCTCCCCCCAGGCTCAGCGAGGTACAAATTGTTGCTGGGTATTTCTGAGGGTGGGGTTCTTACTGTACTCTCCAGCCAGCCTGGCTCTGTTTCCCTGGCCTCTGTTCCTGCAGTCTGTCTGGCTCAGACCTTCCTTCACCCCTGGAAGCAGGGAGCTTATAGTAAGCTTCAGCAGCTCATTGCCCTGGGTCTGGACTGCTGGGGGATCTCCAGGCCACCTAGCTAACCAGCCTATGTTTCTGGCTTCTCCCTGCTCCTTGGCTGCAAGCTGGACTCCTAGTGCAATGGTCTCCAAAGTGGGGTGCGCAAGAGGATCCTTGGGGGGGGGGTGCGCAGCTGGAGGAGCACTTTTTTTTTTTTTTTTTGCTTCATCAGTTCGGGCGGGAGTCCGAGCGGCTTTTTTTTTTTTTTTCTTTGGCAAAAGTGGTAGAGCCGGCGCGACAGGGGTGCGTGCTCAAAATTTTTGTACTGATGTGGGTGCGCGATCAAAAAAGTTTGGAGATCACTGTCCTAGTGTATGCGCTGTGCACAGTAAAATCATCTCCTCATTGTGGGGAAATTTGGAGAGCAAAAGGCAGGTTGCACCTGACCAGAGGAGGTCTGGCTGCAGCAAAACAGTAATGCCAGGGCAAGAGGGCTGCATTCCATGGCATCCTGGGGCCAATGGCAAGCTCCACTGCTGCAGAATCACAGGGTGCATGGTGCCCTGCCTGAGACGAGCGGGGAGTTCACAGCTATTGGAGCTATTGGATCAAGCGCTATGCAGATGCAGGCAGCCATCGCTGCATCAGTTACTTAGGTCTCAGACTTGAGGGCCAGAAATTGAATTTTAAAAGAGGGAAGCTGAGATTCTGCAGCAAGGTATGAGTTCTTTGGTTGATTCCATGGAATATGGGACTACCGGGGGCCCTGCCTCGAAGTAGCAAGAACTCTGCATTAGCCAGCTCCAAGCTGGGGGCTTGCTGTGTGTGAGAGCAGGCTGGTTTGCCAGCATCAGGCTGGCCCGGTGAGTGAGGTGCCATAATAATTGAACTAACCTGACAGGACAGAGACAGTGGCCAGTCCAGGTCCCCTGCAGGGGGGATTTGGTGAGTTGGAGAAATCCTGTAGTTAACTGAGGGAATTCCCCATTGTGTGTAACAGGGCAGAGAGTCACTAGGATTGTGGGCTGGGTGGCGCAGGGTGCCCTAGCCTTATCCAGAGACCTATGTCCAGAGCAGGTCTCAGGTGAGGAGGAACGTGAGGACCTTAGAAAAGGCTGTCACTTGGCTCTCCTGGCATGTGGCTGTTTCTTTAGTTTAGCAAAGCTGTAGTGAGGTCAGGACTCCACTCGGGGTGAGTGGCAGAACCATGGCAGGGCCCAGGACTGGAAGAGCAGGCAGTTGGGGAGGTCACTGACACAGCTGGGACAAGAGAGCAGGGCCCAGGAGTTGTTAATCTAGCTCCATACTCTCAGTGTTAAGAGTGGGCCCAGTGACTGAGCAGTGCCTGTTCTGATGCCCAGTTCCTGGGCCCTGCTCGTCTCAGACTCCCCGGAGTAATGTGGCACTGAGGAGTCTCTTCTCTCTCTGCAGCATGATGGGAAGCCCTATTGCAACCAGCCGTGCTACTCTGCCTTGTTTGGACCCAAAGGTAAGTTTCTCCATGCTTGGGGCTTCCCACCTCTCCCTGGCTGGATATTGGGTACCGGCACCGGTGGTGTCTGTCTCCTGGGATTCTTGCTCAGAAGCATGATCACATGTTCCTTCCAGCACACAGATCCATGCACATACACCCCTGCGTCCATCTACAGCCACTCCTGCCTGAACTCCCAGCTCCCAAGCCCCCCATGCACTCCCCACAGCCACTCCCCCTTAGCCCCTTGTCCCCTTGTCTTCCCCCATATGTCCCTAAACTCGGGGGCAAACCGCTAGAGCCATGTGCACACCCCTGAATACACCTACACCCATTACACTTTACACCTGTCCTCCCCTTCACAATCTCCACTCATACAGCTGTCAGCACACATCCACCTGCGTGCAGTCACCCTTCGATGTCCACTCATGCCTCCTTCCCCTTTCTCCAGGGGCCGGGCAACTTTCCCTTGACTGCTTTGTAGGCACTGCCTCAAACTTGAATTGTGGCCTTTGGAGCAGAAGCTCTGTCTCTCACAGTCTCCGGTCACGTTGGCTGGAGAGGTGCTCCTCTGGATCTGCACTGTGGTTTCTCTCTGGGTAGGATGTTCAAAAGGTCTCAGCGCTGGCCCAGCTCCGAAGTCAATGGGAGTTTTGCTTTTTACTTCGGCAGGAGCAGAGTTAGGTCAATGCTGGGGCCTGACCTACACCTATAATTTAGGTCAATCTAGCTTCATGCCCAGACCACTGTAGTTAGGTCAGCCTAACCCATGATATAGAGGTGGCTAGGTCGACAGAGGGATTCTCCCATTGACCTAGCTACCTCCAATCAGAGAGGTGGATTGCCTGCGTCGACAGAAACCCCCCTTCTGTCATAGCAGGAAGAATCTACACTGCAGTGCTCCAGCAGCACAGCTGTAGTGCTGTAACTGTTGCTGTAGTGTAGACGTACCCTGAGTGTTTGGAAGTAATCTCATCCTCCCCGTCTTCAGATTCTATGGTCACAGTTTTGTCCTCTGTTGCACAGGTGTGACTCTCCCCAGAGCTGGTGGGCATGGTACCAGTGTGAGTGACGGCACAAATGGGCCTGCTCATCTGGACATGGCATGAGTTGACTTAAGTGCTTTGCAACATTTCACTGTAGTGAGGTAGTCTAGTGTGAAGGTGTATTCATGCTTTCACAGGCCACCCACGCTGCCCGACCCAGCTGTGTAGTCATAGATTGAAGAGTGTGAAAACTCTCAGGCCCGTGCAATTTGCCAGAACCTCTTAGAGGCTTTGAGGAGAGGAGAATGCTGAAGAGAAGGAATCTCAAAACTTGTGGGGCTCCAGACACTGACTCAGCAAGCTTTAGGAAGTTTTGAGTTACAGGTCTGAATTCTCTCCTCCCTGCTGCCACCCCCCAATACCCCTGGCCCCCCAGCTCTTTGGTTTCAGGTTCAATAAACACTCCTTTGGAATGTGATTTGCTGAATGTGATTGTTGATGTGGCGCCAATGCTAGAGGCTGTGGAATTCCACTTGAATTTCTGCCCCGCCATCCATTCTGTGGCTGCTGGGGTGTAATGTGAAGTGTCGTCTACATGCCATTCCAAGTCAGCAGGATATTGGCTTAAGCTTGAACAGCAGCTAGTGGGCTATGCTGGACAATGGGTCAGCCAGAGCTATGCAGCTGTTGCTTGTCAGCATGTAGGTTGGCCGGGAACGTGGAATCCTTCTCTTTATCTCTAGAAGCTACAAGGGTAAAATGCCAGGCTGCGCCAGGCCATTGGGTGGGAGAACTAGAGTCAAACGTGACTGTAGCCTGCCCCCTCCTGCTGCTAGGCGAAGGGTTCCTCCAGCAGCATCCTCAGTCTCCGGAGGATGGGACCCACTTGTATCCCCCCGAGGCACCTCAGCGGGCTCAGAGGAGCTGCTGTCCTGCTGCCAGGGCAGGGCTAGCACAGCAGTAGCTGGAACCCTGATGACACCAGTTCAGATTCCTTAATTCCTGAGTATGCAGCCTGGGTAGGATTGTGGCAGGGAAGGAGAGCACTGAGGGTACACCTACACAGCAATCAGACACCCATGGCTGGCCTGTGCCAGCTGAAATTAAACAGGCTAAGGGGCTGTTTAATTGCAGTGTAAACATTCTGGCTTGGGCTGCAGCCTGAGCTCTGGGACAGCAGAGAGAAGGGTAGAGTGGCACACTGCTCCACACAGCTGGTTTGGAGGGTAAATTGAAAGATAACCCACATGGTGACCACATTCCTCCCACACACAACAGGGGTTTCCTCCCCTCAGTCCCCTGGTCTCAAGTCCCTTCCCCAGAGGGAAGCCATCACCCAGTAACCCCATAACAGAGGCATGTTCCCCACCAGGGATAAGCAGCTGCCTCCCGGGCTGCTAGCCCCATGCTCACCCTGTTCTGTCCTAGCCGTTCCCCTGGGCCTGGTTTTCAATGCTTGGCACTCACAGCTGGAACCAGCTTTCCAGGAGGATTCCACACCCTTTGTGCCACTTGGCCTCTTTAGGCATCAGCCTCGATTCCTCCTGCTGCTCTTGTCTTGGGGTGCTACCACCACAGCCCTGCAGGGGGCAAGGTGGAACTGCACCTCGGGGAGGCAGTGTCTCTGTCAGGGCTGCTCCTAGCGCACCTTGCGCCAGCCAATCGGCTGCCCTTGAATGGCTCCCTCTCCTGGTCTGCAGGCCTGCGGGGAAGGGGCAGGCAGGTCATTCCCCAGCGTCCTTTTCGGCAGCGACTCCCTGAGAGGGGAGCAGGAGTAAGCTCTGGGGATGCTGTTGTGAGCAGCCCCACAAGGCTGGGTAAGGTGTGCTCACACCCCAGTCCCTTTCACAGCCATGCAGGGGTTGAGTGCTGTCTGGGCTGTTGAGGCAGGGACTCTGTGGCTATAGGGCTGAGCTCTTTTCCTCTTGTGATTCTCCTGCTCTTTGGAGCCAGTCCCCTGGAGGGAAAAGCCGCTCGCTGCTCCTTGCACATAGGCCCCCTGTAATGCTGTGTGGGCTGGGTCTAATCAGCACTTGTAGGGCTGGAGTTCTAACAGACCATGACAGGACTCGGGCTACCTGCAAGGGGGCTGTTCACTTCCAGCATTCTGTAGGGAGGGGCCTTACACTATGCACTGTTTTTATATAGACGTGTAGGACTGGATGGGACCTTGAGAGGTCTCCTAGTCCAGTCCCTGCAATTTGAACATGAATTTGCTGCTGCTAAAATCCCCTGTGTCTGCGGAGGGCGGGCATGGCAGGAGCAGCTCCAGTGCTGGCTTCCCCGGGGCCTGCCTCCCATCAGTGTGCTCCTGCTGAGACGGGAGTTGAGCCCACAGCACATGCGCTCCTTGCTCGCCCTTTCCACTGAGGCTGACAACTCTGGGCCAGCTAGCTAGTGCTCCTCCATTTGTGACCTGGACTCCTGTGCCACTGAGTGACTAGGACCCATTGTCCCACTTCACACAGGCTGCTGCCCAGCTCTCAGCCCTGAGTGCACTGGGTCACTGCTCACCGTGGGCCACGTTGAGCTAGTGACCCAGCTATTAAAGCCTCTGACTCTTGTTCCAGCTCCCCTGTACTCCAGTTAGTGTTTCCCTCTCTATCTGGAGGGAAGTTGGGCCCCAGTGTATGAGTGGTTTCCATTTGAAATGCCGTATTGTAGATGGCTCTGTCTCAGTCCCCTCTAAAGCCATGGGTGGGCTGGCAGAGGTGTTTCCTGGGCCTTTGGCTCATGGCCCTGGGAATATTCAGGCTGTGGTCGTTGTTCTCCCCCCAGCTTGGATGTTGTGTTTGGTCTCTGCACTCTGTGGCTGTTCCAGGGCACCAGGAGATGTGTCTCTCACTGCACTCACTCTTATTTGTATTGCCACAGTGCCTTGGAGCCCTGTCGTGGACCAGGGCCCCGCTGCACTGCACAAAAACAGCAGCCCCTGCCCCAAAGAGCTGCCAATCAGTGTAAGAGAAGAACGACAGACGGCTATAGACGGTCTGGGAGAATATGGGTCAGCAGGAGAGGCAGTGGTCTCACTAGCCCAAGGGCTCTCCCAGCCATGGCACTGGTTCCTGCTCCCTGCTTCTGATGCCTCAGGTGGTAATGATCCCATTCTGATTCTCTTGCAGGATTTGGCCGGGGCGGTACCGAGAGTCACACATTCAAGTAAACCTCAGGTAAAGGCTTCTCTTAATGGTCATGTTGCATTGCGCCAGCCCTAGCATCCTAGGCCTTGTCTCCTAGAACATAGCTGGATTCCCATTGCATCCCTGGGGCTGGCATCCTTCCTCCAGCTCATGTGATTCAGAACCTGTCCCCACAGGAAAGTGGCTAGAGTGACGTGCCTTCTCTCAGCCTTGGTAAGCCAGAGCTAGCATACCCAAGAGCAGAGCCAGATTCACACTTTGTTCTACGTCTGAGAGCCCCAGTCATGCTCTGGCCAGCTTTGAATGCTGCCCCTTATGCCCTGGCACCTCTGTTCAGTTGCAACCCACTGATCAGCGTGTGTTATGTGTTCCACTTGGTGCCTGATCCCCAGAGGACATGAGTCTGTGACAGTCCCTAGCTAGAGAGCCTGGCTCTCTAACTCGCACCTTAACTCTGGCCGTCCCCAGTTCGTCCCTGGAGTCAAAGATGGGGGGCTGTCACAGGCACTGCTTTGTTTCCTGGGTATCTACCCAAGAGCTGTGTCCATTCATCACTGAGCCCTCCATGCAAGCGCTATGCTGCAGCCCTGTTGTCTGACCTTTCACCTGCGTTTCCTTTTGCTCCGTCTGTAGGGCTGGATGGAGAGGATTCCCGGTGGAGCCTGGGGACAGCACAAGCACCATGACAAATGCCTTTTTAATTCACTATGTAATTAACTAGCACATTAAAAGTAATAAATTACCTAGAGGAATTTAGCTGGCGGTGACGGGAGAGTCTCTGCTCTGTATCTATCAGGATGTGGTGCGGGGGACGGGGGAGTTGGCCAATATCACTGAAAGCCTTGTGGAAAAAAAGAAGTTTCCAGATCCCCTTCCAGCTAAATATGTAGCCCTGCTTTCAAACCCAACCTCTAGCGGCAGGATTCTGCATATGTATTTGCAGCCACTAATAAAGCCAGAATGAAAGCCGCTTCCTCACTGTAGTAATGTGTTCTGCTGACCGAGGGACTCCAAGGATCAGATAACGAAGCGCTTGTGATCTTTAAAGGACCTCAGCAGTCTTTGGACGAAGCCCCTATGAGACTTGGAGCTTTGTGCTGCTGCAGTCTGCTGGGCCAGCTGAGGTCTTGAGCTCCTCCAGGGAGTCACTGCGCATTCTTACCTGAGGGCCAGTAGCCATGTCACTTTCAGCGGGCAGCACGGAATCGGAGCTTCTTGCCCTCTACCAAGCAGCTGCCTTGGCCAGGGGCTGGGAGAGCAGAGACATGGCATTGGCTGAGTCTGATGAAAGTCAATCCCAGAGCCAAGCATGATCAGAGCCGGCAGCCTCACTATTCCTCCCATAGCCTCAACACCCAGGAAAACACAGACCTGCAGCGTCTCACGTGACAGCCCTTGGGGCAGAGAAGCAGCCCCCCAGTAACTCCCTGTGGAGTCTCAAGCACAACCCCACCCCCTCCTGCCAGGACCCACCGCACAGCAAACGAAACTTTGTGGTCTGTAGTAGAGGCTGCTGACGGGGCCAGTTCTAGGGTCTCACTGCTGCCAGGGGCAAGGGGGTGGCTTGAGGTCCCTGGATGCTGCTAGTTAAAAAACAAACAGCCTTTCTGAAGTCCTGGCCAGGTTAAAAAAGGAACGTTTGGCTACTGGGCCTGTTTTAGCTGGGATTTATAAAGGATGAAGCCTGTACATGCTGCACATAGCTTAGCCTTTCTGACAATAATCTGGGGCCCCTTGAAGATTATTTGGGGAGGCAAATATCCCCTTTGCCTGCCCCCTCTGCCCCCCCATAGCTCTGGGCCTGGCTGCTGATAGACCTGGTCACAGCCCATTCCTAGCTCAGTTGCAGAGATGGGGGCAATCTCCTGGCCTGAAGCAGGACTCGGAGGGGTTAAAGGAGTCAGATGGCATCATTTGTGCCCGACAGGCATCCTAAAACCAGAGAGGGAGGGCAGGCAAGAACGAGGTCAGACAGCCATTTGTGTAAGGGTAGCCTTGTTCCCCAGCCCTGCCTTTTCTATCTCAGCTAGTATCACCACAGTGTCTGAGCACCCATAGGCTTCACTCTATTTATTCTCACAACCATCTGAGAGGCAGGGAAGTGCTGGGAGCCCCAGCTGGGGAATGGAGGCCCAGAGACAGGAATGGGCACAGTATTTAGGTGCCTGGTTAGATCACTGACCCACCTCAGTGCTTTTGAACCCCACCAGGTACTGACACCCCTTTGGCAATCTGGCTGTAAGTGATGTGCCCAAGGCCCCCTGGAAACTTGTGGCAGAGCAGGGAATTGCACTCAGGCCTCAGAAGTACCAGGGTGCTCTCTCTAGCCACTGTCCCATCCTATGGCTCATCTCACATGTGGCAGACCACAGTTCTTCAAGCAGCTCCGGAACCCGTGGGAGCAAGAGCAGTTGAAAGTCAGAACCGAACAGTTGTGTCGAGTAGCGACGCACAGCGCTGCTGCCTCAGAGCTAGTCGAGCGTGGCCGTGAAGCAGAGGGGAATTCCCCACAGTGAGATGGTGCCTCTGTGCTGTCTGCAGCAGGTTCACTGAGCGAGGCTTGGCAGCTGCTCTAGCAGAGGAAAGCCCCTGCACAGCCACAGGACAGCAGATGCTAGGCCAGTCAGAGCAAGCGCTGTTGCTTTCCCCAATGCTCTGGTCTCCTCCCTTAAGGCTTCAATGTCACAGGAGTAAAGGGAGTGCAGCTATCTAGGAGCTGCCATAGAGATGACATGAGATAAATGTGGTTTCCTACAAGGCCCTCAGCAGAGCAGCCCAGGACGACAGGACTCCAGCTCTGATCTGAAACCCCGCTAGTGCCAGCACTTTCCAAGGGTAACCCAGTGAAAGAGACCCTCTGCCCTGAGGGGGCACCGGTGTGACCTAATGGAGGTGATGGGCCACTCCCAATGAATGTTTTGTCTCTATTTCCCCTCTGAGCCCCCAAGAAACACCCACTTGGGCACACTGAGCCACAGACAGCCCGGCATTGTCTGCTGGCTGTCAGGGTAGCCCTGCAATCCTGCGGGTTCTCTTTCACGGATAAGACCCCCACAGGGATGGTGAAATTGCCAAGCCAAGCTAGCTAGCACCAGGCCAAGACACAGACTCTGACACACAGATGGGACTAAAGGTATTCCCATCTTAACCCTTGCCTTGCCAGACACACTAAAACAAACCCCTTTTTGGGGTAAGGTACCTCCTACTTCAAAGGGCAGCTGCAAGCTCCTTGGGGAAGGGACTGTCTTTTTCTTACGTGTGTACGGCACCTAGCTCAGAGGGGTCCTGATCCCTGCTCTACCATACTACATATAACAATAAATACCAATAATACTGTAATCACTATAGCTGATACCAAACCCGCTCCTGGTTCAAGCTGAACCAACTTCTCATCTAGAAAACATTGGACTTAAAATATCCAGCCAGGTCTCAGTAATGAATGCAAAACAGGGCTTGGTCCTCAGTTAACAGTGGATGGTATTAACCAAATAAGCCATGGACTTTGCATGAGTCAGGTGCCTGTTAACTGGTTCCCTGGTCACCCAAGACAAGACTGCTCAATGAAATCCACTGGGATGGATCTGCAGGTGCAAATAATCTCTGGCCCAATTGTCAGGGAGAAGTGGCCTAGTAATGTGACAGTGAATTGTCTGTAAGGGGATCCTGCTTAGCCTGTGCTAAACCCAATTTAGCATGTGCTCAGGGCTGTGGGTATGCACAGAGGTGGGTGGGGGGCTGGAGAATCTGTGCCTTAAACAAAAGGACTTTAAGCAGCGTAATCAAGACATCTGCCAGCAGCACCTGACAGCACCCCACTCTCCCTGGAGTTTGGTGCCAGAAATGTAAAAAGGGAAAGCCGCAGTGAGCACCTTCCAACACATCACTGACTGTCCAACAGAGACAAGACAGAACCGTGGAAGTGCAGCCAGACTGCAGTCACCTGCTACTCTTTGCACCACTACTAACATGCAAGCATATTGCCAACTGAAGGAAGCTGTTCCTCTCTTCAAACATAATGGGCCATTCAATGATTGTTTTTCTCCAGCGTGTTGTGATGATTGGAGCCTTGTTTAAACACTCCAGAAAGGAACACATGGCTTCTTCACAGGGGAATAAAAGTCAATATGCAAAGAAATGAGGAGAGCTATGCAAAGAGCGGCACCTGGGTTCTCCCTTCAAAACCCCCAGAAAATGCTGCTGATAGAATTAACTCTATTAATATGATGTCACAGCAGAATTATAGTAACCTGCTTACCCAAGGATGCTTTGCCAAGCATTACAAACTAGCTAATCACTGACTATAATTCCCAACAAAAAGCCTTTGAAATGAAAGATGATATGGGCTGGAAACCTCTCCTGACTAGCAACAGAACAGGGACCAATAGGTAAAAGAACAAGTTTCCAAGAGAGGCATTCTGTATTCCACAGAAGCAGAGCAGCAGACCTAATGTTAATCAAAATTTTACAATATGCCATTAGTGCTGTACTTCTGAATATTTCAATGAGCTTTGCAACATTACTTAGATTTGTACATTTTCTGACCCAAAATAACCTCTTAGTATTCCATCTACTAAGGCTAATTCAGATGCCACTGAAAATGAAGGGATTTAAAGGAGCAGAACTACTTCCTTACCTAGGCAGGGATTGCCTGGTGGTGGTGGTTTTATGTCACAGGCTGATATTGTGTCTTCTGGAGTCACTTGAAGCAGAAAGTATGACAGTGAAGGCACATGTACCCTGGCTTCTTTCGTGCTCCCAGCACAGACTTGACTCTGCCTGGGAAGCCCTGTTTAAATGAGTGAGGAACTGCACTTCGCTCAAGTGCAGTGCTGGGCAACCTGAGACCCACGGGTTGCACACGGCCCATCAGGGTAATTCGGTGGTGGGCCGTGAGACAGTTTGTTTATATTGACTGTCCGCAGGCACGGCCGCCTGTGGCTCCCATTTGCCGGGGACGGAGAATCACAGCCACTGGGAGCTGCAGGCGGCCGTGCCTGCGGACGGTCATGTAAACAAACTGTCTTGCGGCCCACCAGCGGATTACCCTGATGGGCCATATGCAGCCCGCAGCCGCAGGTTGCCCACCACTGCTCAAGTGGGAGTGGGAGTAAGATCAGATCCAGGGAGGTTACTTGTCTCTGACTTTCTCTCCTTTATCAGACCTTTACCCCTTTGGTGCGTCAGCAGTACTCTCTGTCCAAGGGTACTGAGCAGTGTAACTGTTAACATCGTTTTATTGTTTTTTGTCCATCCAGATGTGTGCTAGAAACTTTACAAAAACAGGTAAAAAAAATGTGTCCACGGGAGCTTAAAAAAAAGGGCCCCAATCCTGCAAAAGCTTACACTTTTATTCAACTTTACCCATTGTGAGCAGTCTTCAGTTTACTTCAATGAAACCATTCACAGTGCCTAATGGTAAGCACTTGGCTAAGGGTATGTCTACACTACCAGATTAGTTCGATTTAACTTAGGCCTTGTCTACACTACAAGACTATTTCGAATCAACTTAGTTCGAATTTGTGGATTCGACCTTATGAAGTCGAATTTGTGTATCCATACTAGATACACTAATTCGAATTTCTGAGTCCACATTCACGGGGCCAGCGTCGACTTTGGAAGCGGTGCACTGTGGGAAGCTATCCCACAGTTCCCGCAGTCCCCGCTGCCCATTGGAATGCTGGGTAGAGTCCCCAATGCCTGCTGGGGGGAGAAATGTGTCGAGGGTGGTTTTGGGTAAGTGTCGTCATTGAACCGTCAATCACAACCTCCCTCCCTCCCTCCTTGAAAGCGCCTGCGGGCAATCTGTTTGTGCACTTTTCTGGTCAGTGACAGCGCGGACGCCACAGCACTGCAAGCACGGAGCCCGCTGCGATCATCGCCGTTTTCTCCTCCTCGCACTTTATTGTCCACCTCTTCCACAGTCAGCTGATGAGAAATTGGGCTACTTTTCAATGGTGCTGCAAGCACTGGGGGACCATAGGGGACGTTTTACAAACATCAACCTCGGGTGGCCGGGCAAGGTTCATGATGCGTGTGTTTTCAGGAACTGTGGGCTGCTCAGACGCCTGCAGGAAGGTAGTTTCTTCCCGGACCATGAAATAACTGTTGTGGATGTGCAGATGCCTATAGTCATCCTTGGGGACCCAGCCTGCCCGCTAATGCACTTGCTCATGAAGCCCTATACAGGCGCCTGGGACAGCGACAAGGAACTCTTCAAATACCAGCGAGCAGCGAGCAGCGTGACCTGTGACTGTTCAGTTTCTTTACAGAGAAGCTGAACCTGCCCCTGTTTCTTTACCCACTGACTGTTGACTCTCCTCTTCGGTTACATACCCCGTTCACCCCGTTACCCCCACTTCCAGCACACGTGTAAAAATAAAATACATGTCCCATTATTACTTAACAAAGGTTTCTTTATTCATGACTTTTCGTGAAAGGGTTGAAACTGGGACGCAGGCTGTGCTGGGTAGGGTGTGCGGTGATGTAAAGACCGCCTCTAAACTCAAGGAATGACAGGCTCCTGCTCCTAGAGCGGTCCGCAGTGCCGGAAGGCTTCTTTCAACGGCGCCTGCCATCCCTCTTTATGGAATTCTGTGTGCGGGCGGATATGTGACCTTTGTGGTGGAGGAGGACGGATACAGATTCCTCAGCTGCGTGACTCAGCGGTCCAGGACAAGGACCGCTGTATAAGATCTGTAACCGCCCTCCCCCGCTGCAAAGTCACATCTCCCCCGCCCACACAGATCCTGGAAACCACCTCCAAAAACCGACCAGGGTGCCTACTGACTGCACCGTGTGTGTGACCCGCTGCTGATCCTGCCCCCGTGTCTGTACCCTGGGAAAGGTGACTGTCCTATGCAATTAACCACCCCCTTCCCCACGCCCCCCATTCAAACACAGTCTTCTTTGAAAAAACATAACGGAAACAGTAATTAACAGCAAAGCATGTTTATTAATTAAGTAGACAGTTAGGGGATGGGACTGGGATTGGGACTACTGTGAGTCTGGAAGTGAAGGACTTCGGCAAATGTAGGTTATGAGAGCTTTTGGGTACTTGAGCACTGTGCTGTGGTGCAGTGACAGTATTCACGTCCCCGGCCGCCCCTCCTCCTGATTATTTTCGGTGAGGGGGGTATGGGACTTTGTGGCGGGGGAGTGCGGTTGCAGATACACTGCAGGGTGTCTCTGTCCTCCTGCGGTCCTGCAGAACATCCACAAGGCGCCTGAGCGTGTCCGTTTGCTCCCTCACTAGTCCAAGCATTGTTTCAGTCGCCTGCTTGTCTTCCTCATGCCACCTCTCCTCCCGTTCGCTGTGTGAGCGCTGGCACAGAGAGACGGTCTCCCTCCACTGGCTCTGCTGGTCCGCCTCTGCTAGGTAGCAGCCCATACGTTCCTCGAACATCTTGTCCCTTGTCTTTTTCTTTCGCCGCCTAATCTTTGCCAGCCTCTGCGAGGGGGATGCTGTGGCAGGTCTGGAGACAGTGGAAGCTGTGAGATGGGAAACAGGGAGTGAATTCCTTGCAAAGATACATTTTTGCGAACAATTAACTGAGTCTAGGCTGTCTCTGTGAAATCTGGGTTGAGACCCCTGTGCCTGCTGGGGCAGAAATCATTTTCGCGGTGGATTCTGGGTAAATGTCGCCAGTCATTCCTTCCTCCGGGAAAGCAATGGCAGACAATCATTTCAAGCCCGTTTTCCCAGAGTTGCCCTGGCATACGCCATAGCGTGGCAACCATGGACACTGTTTTGCCTTTTGTGTATGTCACCGTATGTGTACTACATGCCGCTGACAGAGGCGGGCCAGCAGCACTACACAGCAGCATGCTTTTGCTTTTGCATGACAGCAGAGATGGTTACCAGCCATATTGTACCATCTACCATACCATAAATTGGTAATAAGATGGTAATAAGATGGGCATGGTTACCTGTCCTTTTGCACTGCCCCATTTGGGGCTGTCATAAGTGCCCCTGGCCGAGCAGCCAGGGGCACAAAAGCAAAAATTGGGAATGACTCCCTGAGTCAATCCCTCCTTTTTGGTATCTAAAAATAGAATCAGTCCTGCCTAGATTATGGGCAAGTGTACTAGAGAACCACTGTATCATAGAACCAGAGAGCACAGCTGCTCTGTGTCCGATCCTGCATAAATTATGAGCTGTATGCTATTCACAGGGGGTGCTCCTGCAACAACACCACCTGTTCATTCCGTTCTTACCCCAGCCTTCCTGGGCTACCATACCATTGTCCCCCCACTTGTGTGATGAAGTAATAAAGAATGCAGGAATAAGACACAGTGACTTGTTTGTGAGAAATGAGTGGAAGGAAGCCTCCAGCTGCAATGATAGTCCAGGCAGGACATTAAGGAGTGTGGATGAAGGAGCCCATCATCCCTCTGCTAGTCCAGGGGCAATTGAATCTTTTATTTACAATGAAGGGTGGGGGCTGATGGAGCTCAGCCCCCTGTTGCAATGATGAGGACGGTTACCAGCCATATTGTACCATCAGCCATCAAAAATTAGGGACAGGTGCCCTTGATTGACCTTACTGATACTAGTCGGCATGGTTACCAGCCCTTTTGCACTGCCCCATGTGTCAATAGGCTGATGATGAGGATGGATTTCCATTTTATTGTACCATCAGCCATCCATAGCATGGGGGGAGCAAGGATGTTGGTGTTGAGTGCTGCACCATCGCGTCTATCTGCAGCATTCAGTAAAGATAGGGTGACATGTAAAAGAGTCAACAGAGGATTGTTTTCACTTCTGGTGGTGGGTGGGGTGTGTGCGCAAATTGCCGAACTATGCCCTGACCCACCGCAGACACTGTGTTTGGCCCTAGAAGCATTTGGAGCTCATCCAAGAATGCAAATACTTTTCGGAGACAGCAGGAACTGTGGGATACCTTGCGTCCTCATTCCCCCCTCCCTCCATGAGCGTCCATTATATTCTTTGGCTTTCCGTTACGCTCGTCACGCAGCTGCGTGCTGAGTCTGTGCTATGCTGTCTGTCCGTAGATTTCTTAAAAATACTTTGGACCAGGCGTAAAATTACAGTAATTAACCTAATTAGATGCAGGATTCTCCGAGCGAAATCACCCTGAGGAGGGTCACTGAAGGAGATAGAGAGCGCATGCTGCGTGAAAGCTAGCACGAACCAGGGCCCGATGCAGCTGTGCTCGGGGAGGCAGTGCTCCCTGAGTACCTCGTGCGGAAAACTGTGCCACCACGGAGCACCCAATAAGGCAGCTCTCCTCAGGAACCTCCTGCTGATGCTTTTCGATTAACGCAAGGAGAGCTTCGTGGAGATCTCCAAGGATGATTTCTGTTCTATCCCCATATATAGAGAGTCCTCCTTTTCACACAGTTAAGATTCCTGTTATATTAAGAATAAAAGTTAACATGGTTAAAGCACTTACCGACTGCTCCTTCCCCTGATTCAGGGTCCGGGTTAATGGCCGGGGAGGGTTGTTGGGGGATCTCCGTGACGGTGATGAATAGATCCTGGCTGTCGGGGAAACCAGCGTTGTAAGCGCTCTCGCCTGCCTCGTCCTCCACAAACCCTTCCTCATCTTCCCCGTCCGCGAACATCACCGAGGAACTGGCCGTCGACACTGTCCCATCGTCAGAGTCCACGGTCACTGGTGGGGCAGTGGTGGCAGGCTCCATAGCGTCCGTTTGCCGCTTTGATTTTTTGGTAGCCTTGTCTGGGGTCCTTGGTTTTCACGCGGCGATGCGTTGCATGACGGCTGTATCCTCTGTCTGGATCATGGCTTTGGAGACCTTCTCGTAGGTCTTTGCATTCCGTTTGTTGGAGCGCAGCTCCGAAAGCACAGACTCCTCGCCCAACACACCGATCAGATCCAAGACTTCCCGGTCAGTCTATGCCGGGTCCCTCTTTCTATTCAGAGATTACATGAACTCCTCTGCTGGAGAGCTCTGCATTGCTGCCGGTGCTGCTGAGCTCGCCCCAATGTCCAACCACGAAATGAGATTCTAACTGTCCAGACAGGAAAAGGAATTCAAATTTTCCCAGGTCATTTCCTGTGTGGCTGCTCAGAGCGTCGAAGCTCGGACTGCTGTCCAGAGCGTCAACAGAGTGGTGCACTGTGGGATAGCTCCCGGAGCTACTAAGTTCGATTTGCATCCACACCTAGCCTAATTCGAGCTAGCCATGTCGAATTTAGCGTTACTCCACCTGTCGGGGTGGAGTACCAAATTCGAACTAAAGAGCCCTCTAGTTCGAATTAAATGGCTTCCTAGTGTAGACGGTTGAGCGGTTAGTTCGAATTAACGCTGCTAAATTCGAATTAAAGTCCTAGTGTAGACCAGGCCTCAATTCGAATTTGTGGAATCGACCTTACAAAGTCGAATTTGTGTGTCCACACTAAGGACACTAATTCGATTTTGTGAGTCCACACTAACGGGGCAAGCGTCGACATTGGAAGCGGTGCACTGTGGGAAGCTATCCCACAGTTCCCGCAGTCCCTGCTGCCCATTTGAATTCTGGGATTTCCCCACAATGCATGCTGGGGGGAAAAATGTGTCGAGGGTGGTCTTGGGTAACTGTCATCATTCAACGTGCTTTCGGACGTCTCAAGGAGAGATGGAGGAGCTTACTGACTCGCTCGGATCTCAGCGAAACCAATATCCCCATTGTTATTGCAGCTTGCTGTGTGCTCCACAATCTCTGTGAGAGCAAGGGGGAGACCTTTATGGCGGGATGGGAAGTTGAGGCAAATCGCCTGGCTGCTGATTACGCTCAGCCAGACAGCCGTGTAATTAGAAGAGCCCAGCGGGAAGCGCTGTGCATCCGGGAGGCTTTGAAAGCTAGGTTCCTCAGGGAGCAGGGTAACCTGTGACTGTTCAGTTTCTTTACAGAGAAGCTGAACCTGCCCCTGCTTCAGTTACTGTTGACTTTCTTCTGCGGTTACATACCCCGTTCACCACATTTCCCCCCTTCCAACACACGTTTAAAAATAAAGTTAATGGAACATTGTTAATTAACAACGTTTTCTTTATTAATGAATTCGCGTTAAAGGGTTGAAACAGGGACGCAGACTGTGGTGGGTAGGCTGTGCAGTGATGTTAACACCGCTTCTACACTCGAGGAATGATAGGCTCCTGCTCCTAGAGCGGTCTGCAGTGCCGGACTGGTTGTTTCAACGGAGCCTGCCATCCCTCCTTTTCGGGACTCTGTGTGCGGGGGCTACGTGACCTTGTGGCGGGGGAGGACGGTTACAGATTCCCCTGCTGTGTGGCTCTGTGGTCCGGGACAAGGACCACTGCATAAGTTTTGTAACCGCCCTCCCATGCCACAAAGTCACGTACCCCCAACCCACACAGAACATGGAAAACACCTCCCAGACCGACCAGGGTGCCTACTGACTGCACTGTGTGTGTGACCTGCTGTTGATCCTGCCCCCATGTCTGTACCCTGGTAAAGGTGACTGTCCTATGCAATTAACAACCCCCTTCCCCTCCCCCTTCACAGACAGTCTTCTGTAGAAAAACTTGACAGAAATAGTAATTAACAGCAAACTACTTTTAATAATCAACTACACAGTTAGGGGATGAAACTGGGATTGGGGCTTCGGTGAGCCAGGAAGGGAAGAACTTCTCAACATTTAGGGAATGAGAGCCTTCTTGTATTTGTGCACTCTGCAGGGGTGCAGTGACAGTTTTCATGGCCCCTGTCGCCCCTCCTTCTTGTTACTTTGGGTGAGGGGGGTTTGGGACTTTGTGGCGGGGGAGGGCGGTTGCAGATACAGTGCAGAGGGGCTATGTCCTCCTGCCTGCGGTCCTGCAGAACATCCACAAGGCGCCGGAGTGTGTCAAATTTTCCCTGGGCATTTCCTGTGTGGCTGGTCAGAACATCCAAGCTCGGACTGCTGTCCAGAGCGTCAACAGAGTGGTGCACCGTGGGATAGCTCCCGGAGCTACTAAGGTCGATTTCCGTCCACACATAGCCTAATTCGACATAGCCATGTCGAATTTAGCGCTACTCCCCTCGTCGGGGAGGAGTACAGAATTCGAACTAAAGAGCCCTCTAGGTCGAACTAATTAGCTTCCTGGTATGGACGGGTGCACGGTTAAGTCGAATTAACGCTGCTAAATTCGACATAAACTCCTAGTGTAGACCAGGCCTAAGTCTTCACAGGATCAGGGCCTAAATTTAAACAGGACAAAGCAAATGAACAAACCAAAGGCTGGTACAGGAAGAGCTGATAAGGGTTAGAATCATAAGAACGGCCATACCGGGTCAGACCAAAGGTCCATCTAACCAAGTATCTGTCTACCGACAGTGGCCAATGCCAGGTGCCCCAGAGGGAGTGAACCTAACAGGCAATGATCAAGTGATCTCTCTCCTGCCATCAATCTCCATCCTTTGACGAACAGAGGCTAGGGACACCATTCTTACCCATCCTGGCTAATAGCCATTTATGGACTTAGCCACCATGAATTTATCCAGTTCCCTTTTAAACATTGTTATAGTCCTAGCCTTCACAACCTCCTCAGGTAAGGAGTTCCACAAGTTGACTGTGCGCTGCGTGAAGAAGAACTTCCTTTTATTTGTTTTAAACCTGCTGCCTATTAATTTCATTTGGTGACCCCTAGTTCTTGTATTATGGGAATAAGTAAATAACTTTTCCTTATCCACTTTCTCAACATCACTCATGATTTTATATACCTCTATCATATCCCCCCTTAGTCTTCTCTTTTCCAAGCTGAAAAGTCCTAGCCTCTTTAATCTTTCCTCGTATGGGACCATCTCCAAACCCCTAATCATTTTAGTTGCCCTTTTCTGAACCTTTTCTAGTGCTAGAATATCTTTTTTGAGATGAGGAGACCACATCTGTACACAGTATTCGAGATGTGGGCGTACCATGGATTTATATAAGGGCAATAATATATTCTCTGTCTTATTTTCTATCCCCTTTTTAATGATTCCTAACATTCTGTTTGCTTTTTTGACTGCCTCTGCACACTGCGTGGACATCTTCAGAGAACTATCCACGATGACTCCAAGATCTTTTTCCTGACTCATTGTAGCTAAATTAGCCCCCATCATATTGTATGTATAGTTGGTGTTATTTTTTCCAATGTGCATTACTTTACATTTATCCACATTAAATTTCATTTGCCATTTTGTTGCCCAATCACTTAGTTTTGTGAGATCTTTTTGAAGTTCTTCACAATCTGCTTTGGTCTTAACTATCTTGAGCAGTTTAGTATCATCTGCAAACTTTGCCATCTCACTGTTTACCCCTTTCTCCAGATCATTTATCATAGGATCACACAGTTAATCAGTGAATGACTGTGCATTTTGATAGTGGGTATATATGTCTATCCATCAGATGTAACTTTTAGCATCAGGGTTCTTATGTGAAAATGTCATATACTCTAATTTTTGTGTGTCTATCCTATAAACCAGTGGCTCTCAACTTTTCCAGACTGCTGTACCCCTTTCCGGAGTCTGATTTGTGTGGTGTACTCCCAAGCGTCACCTCACTTAAAAACTACTTACTTACAAACTCAGACATAATAATACAGAAGTGTCACAGCATGCTGTTAGTGAACAATTGCTTCCATTCTCATTTTTACCATTTAAATAAATCAATTGGAATATAAATATTGTACTTACATGTCAGTGTATAGTATATAAAGCAATATAAACAAATCATTATCTATGAAATTTTAGTTTGTACTGACTTCAGCTCATTTTGTAGCCTGCTGTAAAACTAGGCAAATATCTAGATAAGCTGATGTGCCCCTGGAAGACTTCTTCATACCCCTGGTTGAGAGCCACTGTTATAAACCATTTAAAAAAGTAAATACAAATTAGTGTATTTATACTTTTGTCTATCAACCACATAAGAATGACCATACTGGGTCAGACCAAAGGTCCATCTAGCTCAATATCCCAGCTTCCGGCAAATGGAGGCTAGGGGCACCATCCCTGCCCATTCTGGCTAATAGCCATTGATGGACCTATCCTCCATGAACTTATCTAGTTCTTTTTTGAACTCTGTTATAGTCTTGGCCTTCACAACAGCCTCTGGCAAAGAGTTCCACATATAAAAATCCACATATAGCCACATATAAAAATCTTACAACAGTCATGGTGCAACTGAAAAATAAATTTGTGGATGTATGCTGGAAACAGGGAGCATAAATTATCAATAACAGTTACTCAGTGTAAAATGAACAGGAGTACTTGTGGCACCTTAGAGACTAAAAAATTTATTTGAGCATAAGCTTTTGTGGGCTACAGCCCACTTTATTGGATGCATAGAATAGAACATATAATAGGGAGCTATATATACACATACAGAGAATATATTTCCCCATGTTAAGTATCCTCACATCTTCTCGTCAAACTGTCTGTAATGAGCCATCTTGCTTATTACTACAAAAGTTTTTTCTCTTTATTAATTAGCCTCTTAGAGTTGGTAGGGCAACTCCCACCTTTTCATGTTCTCTGTAAGTGTATATATATCTCCCTACTATATGTTCCATTCTATGCATCCAATGAAGTGGGCTGTAGCCCACAAAAGCTTATGCTCAAATAAATTTGTTAGTCTCTAAGGTGCCACAAGCACTCCTGTTCCTTTTGTGGATATAGACTAACACGGCTGCGTCTCTGAAACCTGTCAGTGTAAAATGTTTTCCCATCATGCCTTATATAAAATGCATATTCTATGGTAAGAGAGAGGATGCCAGCTAGTCTGGTGTAAATCAGGAGTAATTTCATTTAAATCAGTGGGGGCACACCAGTGTAAAACTGTTATGATGACCAACTTTTATTTAAACTCTAACACGAGGTACTTTCCCTCTTACTTCTCACTCAGTCAGCTATAAGACTGAACCGGGCACCTAAAGTTTTCCGCGCTGCTTGTGATTCTCACTGCCATTCCTTCTCTCATCGGGGTGAACTTGACTTATAATGTTCAGCAATTCTGTAATTATGACTATTAGCCAAGATGGTCAAGGATGCAACCCCATGCTCTGAGTGCCCCTAAACCTCTGGCTGCCAGAAGCTGGGAGTGGGTGACAGGGGATGGATCACTTGATGATTGCTGTTCTGTTCATTCCATCTGAAGCACCTGGCATTCGCCACTGTCGGAAGACAGGATACTGGGCTAGGTGGACCCTTGGTCTCACCCAATATAGCCGTTCTTATACTTGCAACAGGAAAAGGGATGTACAAGCCCCCTGATTCAAGGCCTGTTGAGCCCAGGGTGGGGCTGAGCCCTGGTGTAAGGTAAGTAGCCTTTTTGTTTTAGTCTCTCCACTACCCTGGAAGGGGCGGGACTATACACGACTTGGCTGGGAGGTCTGAGTTGTGAGAAGGGGCAAATTACTTCAGGGTGGGAGGGGCTGTTGCCAGGAGTGCCAGAGTCAGAGGCTGCTGCACTGTGCCTGGCCATGAGGGGGCACACTGGCAGGTGAGTGGCCCCTCCACAGAGCGGTTACCTTGATACACAGCAAGGCTGGCTTTCTTCAGCTCCCTATGGATGTTTGCAGCTAGGAGAGGAAGGAGCATGAGTGTAAGGTGGGAAATCACCTTGCCAGGGATCCATCCATTGACAGGGTGCTGAAGAGCTGCTGGAAAGATGGCAAGGGAGTCTCTGAGAATGGTACTACTAAGGGCAGGGAGGGGTCTACTCCCCTGTGTCACTACCATGATCCCTCTCTGGCAAAAAAACAAAGGAGTAGGAAACCCTGTCCATCTGGACAGCTCTGCTCCCTTCCCTGGGGAGAGGAGTGTTTAAAAACATGTGAGTGGGAAGGATTCATCACTTAGTCCAATTCTCTTGTATGCTCTTGGCCTAAATATCTTGTGGCAGTGAGTTCCACAGGATACGTGTGTTGTGCTTCTTGGGGGCGGGTGAGAAAAGGATTTCCTTTGATCATTTGAAATGTGTTGCCTTTTAGTTTCACCAGATGTCTCCTTGCCTGCTATTAGGAGGACAAAAAGGAGCAGCTGATTAACACTGTTCATTAATGTATTTACTTCTCTCTTATTTCCTCTCTAAGGGTACGTCTACACTACAAGACTATTTCGAATCTACTTAATTTGAATTTGTGGAATCGACCTTATGAAGTCGAATTTGTGTATCCACACTAAATACACTAATGCGACTGTCTGAGTCCACAGTAACGGGGCCAGCGTCGACTTTGGAAGCGGTGCACTGTGGGAAGCTATCCCACAGTTCCCGCAGTCCCCGCTGCCCATTGGAATGCTGGGTAGAGCCCCCAATGCCTGCTGGGGGAAAAAATGTGTCGAGGGTGGTTTTGGGTAACTGTCATCATTCAACCGTCACTCCCGCCCTCTCTCCTTGAAAGCGCCGGCGGGAAATCTGTTCGCGCCCTTCTCTGGTCGGTTACAGCTCGGACGCCACAGCACTGCGAGCATGGAGCCCGCTGCGATCATCGCTGCACTTATGGCCGTTGTCAACTCCTCGCACCTTATCGTCCACCTCTTCCACAGTCAGCTGCTGAGAAATCGGGCGAGGAGGCTCCGTCAGCGCGGTGAGGACAGGAAGTCACAGAGTGGCGCAGACCTCTCACAAAGCAGGGTACGCCGCGCAGTGGAGATCATGGTGGCAATGGGTCAAGTTCATGGTGTGGAACAGCGATTCTGGGCCCGGGAAACAAGCACGGATTGGTGGGACCGCATAGTGCTGCAGGTCTGGGATGAATCACAGTGGCTGCGAAACTTCAGGATGCGTAAGGGCACTTTCCTTGAACTCTGTGACTTGCTGTCCCCTGCCCTGAAGCGCCAGGACATCCGGATGCGAGCAGCCCTGACTGTGCAGAAGCGAGTGGCCATAGCCCTCTGGAAACTTGCAACGCCAGACAGCTACCGGTCAGTAGCGAACCACTTTGGCGTGGGCAAATCTACCGTAGGGCTTGCTGTGATTCAAGTAGCCCACGCAATCGTTGAGCAACTGCTCTCAAAGGTAGTGACCCTGGGAAACGTCCAGGTCGTCATAGATGGCTTCGGTGCGATGGGATTCCCAAACTGCGGTGGGGCTATAGATGGGACTCACATCCCTATCCTGGGACTGGCCCACCAGACCAGCGAGTACATTAACCGAAAGGGCTACTTTTCTATGGTGCTGCAAGCACTGGTGGACCATAGGGGACGTTTTACCAACATCTACGTCGGGTGGCTGGGCAAGGTTCATGACGCGCGTGTGTTCAGGAACTCTGGTCTGTTTAAACGCCTCCAGGCAGGTAGTTTCTTCCCGGACCACAAAATAACGGTTGGGGATGTGCAGATGCCTACAGTGATCCTCGGGGACCCAGCCTACCCGCTAATGCCCTGGCTCATGAAGCCCTATACAGGTGCCTTGGACAGTGAGAAGGAACTCTTCAACTACCGGCTGAGCAAGTGCAGAATGGTGGTGGAGTGTGCTTTCGGACATCTCAAGGGGAGATGGCGGAGCTTACTGACTCGCTCGGACCTCAGCGAAAAAAATATCTCCGTTGTTATTGCTGCTTGCTGTGTGCTCCACAATCTCTGTGAGAGCAAGGGGGAGACCTTTATGGCGGGATGGGAGGTTGAGGCAAATCGCCTGGCTGCTGATTACGCTCAGCCAGACAGCCATGCCGATAGAAGATCCCAGCGGGAAGCGCTGTGCATCCGGGAGGCTTTGAAAGATAGGTTCCTCGGAGAGCAGGGTAACCTATGACTCTCCAGTTGATTTACAGAGAAGCTGAACCTGAGCCTGTTTCAGTGACTGTTGACTTCGATCTGCGGTTACATACCCCGTTCTCCAGGTTTCCCCCCTTCCAACACACGTTTTAAAATAAATTTAATGGAACTCTGATTATTAATAAAGTTTTCTTTAATTATGAATTCCTGTTCAAGGGTTGAAACATGGACGCAGACTGTGGTGGGTACGGTGTGCACTGATGTACAGACCGCTTCTACACTAGAGGAACGACAGGCTCCTGCTCCTACAGCGGTCTCTGGGGGGAGGACGATTGCAGGTGGGTGTGCAGGAAGGGGTGGGTTTGCAGGAAGGGGTGAGGGGTGCCATCTTTGGGACGGAGTTTGGATGCAGGCTCTGGGCTGGGGGTTGGGGCGTAGGAAGGGGTGAGGGGTGTGTGGGAAGGGTGAGTATGTGTCCATGGATGAGGGCTCTTGCTGGGGCTCAGGGCATCGGAGAGGCTCGTGGCTAGGGTGGAAGGGCATGGTAAGGGCAGCCTGCCTTGCCATTTGTGGATGGCAGGCGCTAGGACCCTGGGGCAGCATTCACCTCCCAGAATGACCCTGGTGCCTAGTGACTGCAGTCTGTGTGTGTCCTGCTGTTGATCCTGCCCCCAAGTCTGTACCCTGGTAATGGAGGCTGTCCTATGCAATTAAAAAACCCCTCCCCCCCCTTCACACAAAGTCTTCTGACAAGGAAAACGTGACGGAAACAGTGAATAACAACAAACTACTCTTAATACTCAACTACACAGTGGGGGGATGAAACTTGGATTTGGGACTGGGTGATCCAGGAAGGGAAGCACTTCTCAAAATTTATGGCATGAGAGCTGTTTGGTACATGAGCGCTCTGCTGGGGTGGAGTGACAGTTTTCACGGCCCCTAGCGCCCCTCCTTCTTGTGATTTTGGGTGAGGGGGGGACAGGACTTTGTGGTGGGGGAAGGCGGTTGCAGATACAGTTCAGGGGGGCTCTCTGCTCCTGCCTGCAGTCCTGCAGAACATCTACAAGGCGCCGGAGCGTGTCCGTTTGCTCCCTCATTAGCCCAAGCAGCGTTTGAGTCGCCTGCTGGTCTTCCTGCCGCCACCTGTCCTCCCGTTCGCTGTGTGAGCGCTGGTGCTGACATAGGGTCTCCCTCCACTGTCTCTGCTCGGCCGCCTCGCCTCTGGAGTAAGCCATCAGTTCCGAGAACATGTCGTCCCTAGTCTTTTTCTTTCGCCGCCTAATCTGCGCCAGCCTCTGTGAGGGGGATGCCGGGGCAGTTCGTGAAAGAGCCGCAGCTGTGTGATGGGAAAAAGGAAGTGATTTCCTTGAAAAGATACATGTTTGCGAACACTGAACACAGTCTACTCAGTTTCTGTGAACAAGACCATACAGGGCACCTAGTCTCACGAGCTCTCAGGACAAGTTCGAGATTTCGGAATACACTTTCATTGGCTGCGGTCTTGCACAGGAGATCGGACAAGCGGAGCGGTACAGCTGAATCCGTGTAGCAGCCAGGCCTGGTAAGCCCTACACTATAGGCTGCTTAACAGTTAATGGATAGCTGTGCCCTCCCGCTGAAGGCAATCTGGAAAGCATAAAGTCTGACCCTGTTCCAGCCCCTCGCGGCTGTGCCTGGGAAAGATCACTGTATGCTTTTCCTCTGCGGCCTCCAACACATGGCTGTTAAACGAAGGTCATTGCTATGCAAAGTAAAAGTCAAGCATTCACAATAGTAACAGTACACTAATTGCCCTAATTAGATGCAGCAGTCGCCGAATGAGATTACCCTGAGGCGGGTCACTCGGAGAGAGAGAGAGAGGATGCTGCTAGAATCCCTGCACAGACCAGGACCATATGCTGCCATGCTGGTGGAGACAATGATTCCGCTGTACATTAGGATGGCCTGGCGTGGAAGAGTGTGCTTCCACGGAGCACCAAATAAGGCACCTCTCCCCAGGAACCTCCTGCGGAGGCTTTTCGAGCTCCTGTACGAGAGCTTCGTGGAAGTGTCCCAGGAGGATTTCTGTTCCATCCCTATATGTGTGGACCTTCTTTTTATATAGTTTTATATGGAAAAGTTTTTAAAATAGTTTTTATATATTTTTTATTCCTGTTTTTTAAAAAATAAATGTTTCCATGTTTATAGCACTTACCGACTGATCCTTCCCCTGATTCTGAGTCCGGGTTAACGGCCGGGGCGGGTTGGTAGGGGATCTCTGTGAGGGTGATGAAGAGATCCTGGCTGTCGGGGAAAGCGGTATTGTAAGCGCTGTCGCCTGCGTCGTCCTCCACAAACCCTTCTTCATCTTCCCCATCGGCGAACATCGCCGAGGAACTGCCCGTCGACACTATCCCATACTCAGAGTCCACGGTCACTGGTGGGGCAGTGGTGGCAGACCCACCTAGAATGGCATGCAGTGCCTCGTAGAAGCGGCATGTCTGGGGCTGGGCTCCGGAGCGTCCGTTTGCCGCTCTGACTTTTTGGTAGCCTTGTCTCAGGTCCTTGATTTTCACGCGGCACTGCATTGTATCCCGGCTGTATCCTCTGAGTGCCATGGCTTTGGAGACCTTCTCGTAGGTCTTTGCATTCCGTTTGTTGGAGCGCAGCTCCGAAAGCACAGACTCATCGCCCCACACAGCGATCAGATCCAGGACTTCCCGGTCTGTCCATGCTGGGGACCTCTTTCTATTCTGGGATTGCATGGACTCCTCTGCTGGAGAGCTCTGCATCGTTGCAGGTGCTGCTGAGCTCGCCCCGATGTCCAACCAGGACATCAGATTCAAAGTGCCCAGACAGGAAAAGGAATTCAAATTTTCCCGGGTCGTTTCCTGTGTCGCTGGTCAGAGAATCCAAGCTTGGACTGCTGTCCAGAGCGACAACAGAGTGGTGCACTGTGGGATAGCTCCTGGAGCTACTAAGTTCGATTTGCATCCACACATAGCCTAATTCGAGATAGCCATGTCGAATTTAGCGCTACTCCCCTCGTCGGGGTGGAGTACCGAATTCGAACTAAAGAGCCCTCTAGGTCGAATTAAACGGCTTCCTGGTGTGGACGGTTGAGCGGTTAATTCTAATTAACGCTGCTAAATTCGATTTAAAGTCCTAGTGTAGACCAGGCCTAAGCCATAAACTCTTCTCATATGGAAAATTTTCAGGACTTAATTTGTTGTTGCTGCTTTTTTCTGGACACTTTCTATGGGCCTGATCCAGAGCCCATTGAAGTCAGTGGAAAGCCTCTCAGTGAGTTAAATAATCTTTATACCAGACCTTATTTCTGCTATATCCTTTCCAAGATGAGATGACAGGGATAGACCACAGCATTCCCACGTAGTCTGTACCAATGATTTAGACCATGGCCTTATAATATTTTTAGCATTACTCTCTCTTAGAGTGCATTTGCTTCAGGTTTTTCATGCTTAACCACAGTGCTTTGTTGAACAGATGCTTTCTTTGAGCTGTCCACAATACGACCTTGATATTTTTCCAGTGTTAACTTATTCTGAGCAATGTGTGTGAGTAATTCAAATGATTCCTTCCACTGGACATCACCTTGCACTTCGTCACTGAATTTCATCTTCCATACTCTTGCCCAAGCACCCATGGTACATAAGAATGGCCATACTGAGTCAGTCCAATGGTCCATCTAGCCCAATATCCTATCTTCTGACAGCGACTGGTGCCAGATGTTTCAGAGGGAATGAACAGAATATGGCAATTATCAAGTGATCTATCCCCTGTCATCCCAGTCCCAGGATCTGGCAGTCAGGAAGCTCTCTTAGGTCCTTCTATAGTTCCCCTCAGGGCTGGCTCCAGGCACCAGCGGAGGAAGCACGTGCCTGGGGCGGCACTTGCTAAGGGGCGGCATTCCATCCATTCTTGGGGCGGCACAGTCTGAGCCGCTTTTTTTTTTGCTTCAGCAATTTGGGTGGCTTTTTTTTTTTTGCTTGGGGTGGCAAAAATGGTAGAGCCGGCCCTGGTTCCCCTTAGTGCTTTGTAGCCTTGACCAGTCTTGGTGACTGGTTGTGTAGGGTGTGGTGGTTGGGTGGAATGGTCTCAGGGTGTGTGTGTGTGAGTGTGTGCGTGCGTGTGCCTGTGTGTATGTGTGTGGTATGTGTAGGTCAATAACCTTATTCTGTGCTCTGTAGATTTCTGTTTGACATTGTCTCCTAGCAACCTCAACTGGCTCACAAAATGTTTCCAAAGTCTGAATGTACATGAGTTAAAGCACTCTGTGCTAGCACACGGTTACCTGTGTGTGTGTGTGTGTGCGCGCGCGCGTACCTGTTACACTAACAATGCACATGTGTATATACACTTTTTTTTTTTTACTGTCTACACTCTAATGGCTCAGCTGCTCACTTTGGGATTTATAATGAACTTTTTTTCTGAACATCTTGGTACATTATTTTCATCTCAGCTTAAATGAGTGCTTTCCCTACGTTTACCATCTCCAAAATGTCTTCACAGCAGAGACTATACTGTAAGAAGGAGAGCTCTGTGGATACATTTGTGCTAGAACCAAACTGGCATCTCCAGGGTTGGTGGGGAGTACAAGAAGAGCTGTTGTACTTCGATCCCCACTGCAGTGCTCAGTCACTGCCGGCACACTCCCCCCCGAGCAGACAGGAGTTCAGGAGCAAGTGAACTAACTATAATGTCCATAATTTCATTGGAAACAGGTGTCCACATGTTTCAAAGCAACTAGTGATTTTTTGTTGGGTAAGTTTTCAGGGGCCCATCAGCAGTGTTTGTGGCAAGCTCTCAAGCAGGCAGGTGAAAGGGTCTTGGGCTATATCTATGGGAGACCTGTGACGCTTTCAAAGCACCTGGGGTGATCCCAGGAACAGGCTTGGGAAGGAACTGGGATTCAGCATAACTCCTTCCTCGCAACTTCCTTCCCCATGGGAGAAGAAACTTCTGGCAGCCTGCTACTGGCTGAGATCTCTTGATGGATGTGATAGGGTGTTCATCCCACACCAGCCTTCAGTGGGTTAATGAGGTTGAGACAGGAGCCAATTAACTAGATAGACCACACCTGAGGGGAATTAGGCCAGACAAGCACCTCCTGATTGGGAATAGAGGCCAGCTGAGCAGTGACAGGCCTATGATAAAGCCAGGAAGCAGGCAGCAGAAGGGGACTGTGGTGTAGAGGACTGCAAGGTGCATGAACAAATGACAGAAGGGGGCCTCAGATGTGGGTGGAACTAATCCTCAGACATGCCCACAAGGAGGTGCCCTGATGGTAAGTGAACCCCATGACAATGGAGCAGAGCCATCCCTGCCTGCTTCTCCCTGTACCTGCTCATGGGAGTAGTGCTTGGTGTACCACCCTGGCTCTCCAGCCAAGCAGTGGATGGGGCATTTACTCCCTCTTGCCCCCTGAATTACCATGTTAGGCCAGGCTGCAAGCTGCCGCAAATAGGCTTAGAACTGGGGACAAGCCCATAGCTGGGGATAGTGAGTGAGTCTCTTGCCAGCCACAAAAAGCATCTCTGATGTTTAATTCTGATTGACCGTTATTCCTGACAAATCCAGAACTAGGTCCATATTTCCTTCCTGCTCTCCTCCCCCACTCGCTAGCAATACTGCCAGGAATCACAGCCTGCAGCAGAGCCAGGCTCTGGGCAACCTAACCTGGAGTTGGCTACACCAGCTGATTGGTGGGAAGAATCAGCAGACCAGCTTTCCAACCCAACAGCAACAGCAGTTTGGTTGCTGCTCATGCTATTTGCCATGGTTGCGACAGCTCCTGCCTTGTTCCAGCCCTGCTCCTTCCTTGCCTCGCTGCAGGTAACCCAGCTCTGACCCTGGGGTCTGATTGCTGACTCTGGTTCTGACCCTGGACTCCTATTCCTGGCTACCAACTCCTGCTCTACCCACTAGGTCTGATTGCTCCAGTCACCAGGCATGATGCCATCCCAGTCTCTGACACACTGCTTGGTGTGAGGTTCTGTGCAGCCCTGACCCAGCCATCAAGTGAAGTGTCCTCAGGAGTGCCTGAAATCTGACACAGTGTGGTGTGGGACCCGGCTCCCCAGCTATCCACAGCACTCAGGCTATTCTGAGCTTTTCATCTTCTGAGCGCAGCAGGGATCTGGCAGCCTCCCAGGGTTGGAGAAACACATCAGTTATGTGCAAGCCAAACGTCTGCTGAAACCTCACCAGGGCTGGATTCTCCTATTGGAGCCCAAGATGGCATTATGGCAGAGCATGCTGCCTGGATGCCCAGTGCTTAGCTGAAGCCTGGACTGAAAGGGTGGCTGGTTCCTGGTAGAATGAGAGGTGAGTGGACACAGATGCAGCAAACTCGAGCCGCAGTCTTGTTTGGGAGGATACATGCCCGTCAGCACACAAGGATCGGGAGATGGCAAAAGTAAATGGGAGCTTATAGCTGCCGATGGAGCATCACTTACAGAACAGCTCTGCTCAGGATGGCTGCCAGACACCTTATCCCTGCTGCTTCAGTCTCTCTGGTCCATCTGTGCAGCACTTGGTGCAGGTCTGTGGCGCTGGGCAAAGGTGGCTTTGTGCCACTCTCACAGCTTCCTGATTCCAGGGTTGGCTGGGAGCCAGTCCGGTCCTCAGCGTTATTAGAGGAATCTTCAGACAGGGTAGGGGTGGGACACGTGTGGCAAGGGACTGTGGCAGAGTGCAAGGCACATTGGTGATCTTAGCAGGCAGATGAGCTCCTTGGGAGTCATTATCCATTGGTGCCAGTTAGAGGAGCTCTCCTGGCTGGCGTACTGTGGGGGTAGATTAGAATAGGCTCTGCCCCTTCCCAGCAAACTGCACTCCCCCAGCTCTGAATGGCCCTTATGGAAAGGGGAAAGTCTTATTCTCTCCTATGCTGCTCAGCTGCGGGGCGGGGACCTGCCAGTCTGGCCCTGAATCTGTACCCCATCAGTAAGCAAGAAGTGTCTGCAGTGGCCCATAGCCCTTTCTGCTGGCTTCCCTCTCAGATGCATTTCACTGGTCTCAGTTCTTTACACCTTTTTGCTACAATACATTCTGCAGAACTGCTCCTTGCGTTCTGTTCTGGTGCACTGATCCCTGTCTCTGGTGGGGCAAGGGCACAGTTTAAGGGGCAGCCAAGCCAGTCACAGGGGGCTAAGGACCAGAAAGAGCAGTTTCACCTACTGCCAGCACTCCTGCGGGTGTCGCTCACCCCATTACACCTGCCCAGACAGAAAGGCACCTGGGTTTGGAACGAAAAGGAAGTCTAAGACGGAGCCCTCAGCAGAGTCTGCCTTGTTTGAGTGGATGCTGCTGGAAACTGAAGCCAAATCCAAGCGTGCGGTTGGAGAATTTAATACTACACCACATCCTGCTGTAGCTTTGGCCAAATAAACACATCAATGGATTTGGCACAGGGGTCAGGGGTTCAAGAGAAAGAAACAGCTGCTGTAGTTTTTTATTTAGAAAGCTATTCGCTTGAGCCAGGGTTTTCTGTTGATCTGCTCTGATCCCAGAAGGGTCAGGTTAGAAGGAAGGAGAAGGCTTGGGGAAATTAGATGGTCTGTAGCTGTCCATTAGCAAACAATTTCTTTTTAAAATGGTAAATCTCAGCTATCTGTCCTGTGTGGCCCAGCACGTTTTCAGCCTGGCTTCCAGCACTGTCTAGGACAGGGATCGGCAACCTTTGGCCCACGGCTCGCCAGGGTAAGCACCCTGGTGGGTTGGGCCGGTTTGTTTACCTGCCGCGTCCACAGGTTCAGCCGATTGCAGCTCCCACTGGCCACGGTTCACCACTCCAGGCCAATGGGGGCAGCGGGAAGCGGCGGCCAGCACATCCCTCGGCCCACGCTGCTTTCTGCAGCCCCCATTGGCCTGGAGTGGCAAACTGCGGCCAGTGGGAGCCACAGTCGGCCGAACCTGTGGACACAGCAGGTAAACAACCCGGCCCGACCCACCAGGGTGCTTACCCTGGCAGGCTGCATGCCAAAGGTTGCTGATCCATGCTCTAGGAGGATGTGCATTGTCGCCATACAGGGTCCTCCTCCTGTCCACTGTCTACCAGAGGCAAATGGTTTACAGCTGGGCGGAAAGGAACAAGTGGTGACTGCACTGCAGCTGCTGGACTTGGAGATGCTGGACAGAGTCCTGTACGAGAATGAGCCCTGTCAGGTGAAAGGGCTGTGACTTTTGACAGTAAATAAAAGTCAGTCTCTTCTCAGTGCTCTGGTGTGTCACACCCTTCGGTGCTGCTGTAACAAACTCCAGCTTCAAAACTATCCTGTGAACTAATGCGTCATGCATCTGACGAAGTGGGTATTCACCCACAAAAGCTTATGCTCCAATACATCTGTTAGGCTATAAGGTGCCACAGGACTCCTTGTCACTTTTTACAGATCCAGACTAACACGGCTACCCCGCTGATACCTGTGAACTAAGACAGCCCCTCCATGGCCAGCAGAGGGAAAGATGCACGCAGTGGGCAGGTCCCAAATTCTATCCATAGAGAGCAGTTGTGAGTACAGGTACCGGCTGTTACATCCTCACCCAATAGGAAATCACACTACAGCATCCTGAGAATATTAAATACAGAGGCACTCCAGTGCACGAAGTTCCTGGAGGTGAATTACAGGTGAGCTCAATGCACTAGGCATGAAGAAGCAGTCTTAGGTCACGGACACAAACAGCAGGTCCATGGTCTTCCTGAACAGCTCCTAGTGTAGACAGAGACAAGAGAAGGGGTTCTCATGAGATGACAGTGCTGAAAGCCCCGTGCTGGGTATCCTCCAGTGACTGGTGCCCAGTCAAGACACACTGAGATATTGCCTGTGGGGCAACTGAAAGACAAAGTTCAAAATAGAAGGCTCCAAGGCACTCAAATGGAGCAGCAGCTGGCAAGGGTTGGCTCGAGTGAGCATCTGAAATCCTGTCCTTTGTAGGCCATACCCAAAGAGCAGATAACAGTCTATCGATATTTTTATTTATTTACCCCCTCCAAAGAGGGAGAAGCAGGCTGCTTTTGCTTTATATTTGAAGGCTGGATTGAGATCAGCGAATATGGAGGTTCATTTAGGTTTCAGTTACTATAAACATTTCATCATTGAGACAGGAAAAATAGCCTGCTACTTTGGCAGTTGATTGTGGACTAGGTCTGAAAGCCATTGGATGGAAAAAGCAGAACAGTTTTCTGCAAAGGACAGAGAACAGGAAGCAGAAAGGTTTTAGAAACCAAGGAGAAAAGCCAAAAACACTCTGTGGCTTTCTGCAAGAGAAACAGAGAGAGGGAGGGAGTGGCTCTTTCAAATCAGCTCATTTTCTTCCCCCTCTACCTGGAGTTGTTTGATTTATGAGACTATAACAGGGAGCACTTTCCTGATTCCAAAAAAAGACTAGAGTTCTAGCTCAGCATAGAATTCAGGGTAGAAAGACTGGCAAAGACCACTTGGGTCATTCAATCTGACCACTGCATTTTCCATGCCTTCTCCTTGCCTACTTCAGACTAACCTCTCTTCCAAACTGTTCTGTGAGAAATTAGTTAAACTTTCATGCAGGAGGCCTTGAAAACAATTTTCTGTTCCCCACGTGAACCTCTGTACTCTGAAGTCAGTTGCATTATTGTATTAGTATCATCAGTGGAGCGAGGAACCAGAGAGCAGCCTGTTACAGTAGGATGAGCCTTATGAAGAGACTGGCTTGTAGGGAGCAGTAGGGTGGATACCCTGAGAGTATTGTCCAGTGGAGGGAAGGCTGGACAAGAAGGCAGGTGGAATGTGGGAGCTTAAGGTTCTGTGGCTATGGGGAAAGGCAGCTGCTGTGTGAAAGGGGAGAAGTGTATGAAACAACCCTGCTCCCTTCATCTCTGTGGCGTAGATGGATGCAGTGTGATACGTGCGGCCTAGGGAAGGAGGCAAAGCTAAGAACTTCAGGGGCTGTGAATGCAGAGCCCAGGAGCTGCTGTGTCTTCAGAGGGAAAGTGTTTCTGTGGAAGGCTGATAGCGCCTGTGGTGTCAAGAGTGGGGCTTGGGCGGTCAGGCCAATGCCTGCATCCAGGGCCTAGATCAGGGGTCAGAACTGGGGCTGGAGCCTAAGTGCAGTCACCTGAGTTTGGGACTGGGATCAGGGTCCTAGTACTGATGCCAGGGGGTGGGAACAGAGCCAGGGGTCAAGGGGCAAAGCCAGGGTTCGTAGCCAGAGTTAGAGTTCAAGTGCTAAAGCTTGGGGTCAAAACCCAGTGTCAGAACCCAAGGGCCAAAGCCAAGGCTTGGGTCCGGCGTTAGAATCCAAGGGTGAAAGCCAAAGGTCCAAGCCAGGGTTGGGAATCCAAGAGCAAGCTGAGCTGCCGGCCTGGACCAAAAAGGATCACAAGTGAAGCTGTCAGTCTGGTCGTGGGAGATGGTACTTCTTGTGGCATTTACCACATAGACCCTGTGGAGATCATGCATGCAGCCCCACCATGGCTGCCAGACAGTGGTGTGGAGGGGTCAGCCACCCTGCAGACCCAGGTTCTAGTCCCATCCCCACAGAATCTCACATCTGATGGTTCAGAGAAGACAATTACATAGTTTCTGCATCCCTAGAGAAGGCAAGCTGGTGGCCACAAGGAACAAACCATCAAAAAACTAGAGGTGAGGAGTCCTGCAAAGCATCATTGGTCCAGGAGCAGAAAGGCACATCGCAACACCTAAGAGAAGGTGGCTGTGAGCAACATTACCAAATGCTTGGCTTCCTTGGGGAGAAGCTGCTGGGCAACACTCAACTGTTTTAGTTGTTGAGCTGTATTTGTCAGAGATGCATTTCTGTCCCTTTCTATGGATCTTTGACTAGGTTCCCCTTTGAAATACAAACCAGTCATTTAATGGTCTGCTCAGCCGCAGCAAAAACATGTAAAATCAGCATGCTCAGCCCTATGCTGCCTTATGTAGCATTTGTCTGATGCACCATCATTGCTATGTTGGCCCATTTCTTCTGTATCTTTTTGTTGCAGTCCCTATAGCTCAAGAACATGTGAGCTCAATCTAGATTCATAAACACTTCTGTCTGGCTTCATGGCTCAGCCCACCCACAAAGTCAGGCCTCAGAGCATCATCTTAATTGCTCCACATCTAGAGGGCTGGCTGAACTCCATGCCTGGGAGGGTCGAGTCTCTGAAATGAAGAGCAAGCACAGCTTCCACCTTGGGAGCATGCCTGTATTTTGGAGTCAAATCACAGGTGCTCTCCAGAAGCTCTGCTTCGCAGGGGGACATGCTCTTGGAGGGCTCCATGGTGCACTAGTTGGAAGGATGTTTGCTTTACTCCATGAAAGGTGAGTGTGTTTCTTCCATGGCCGTGTCTACAAGCTTCTAGGCTGGGCAGTAACATGATGGATCAGTTACTGAGCTGAGAACCCTGACAGTAGCATCATCCCATTTAAACTAGATCTTTGTGCTGCTGCAAGTATCCTGTTGTGCGAGGCACCTCGGTTCTCCCCAGAGCTGCGCTCGGCCTGAGACCCCAGAGAAGAGGAGGAAAGCCATCCCTAGCCTGCACTGGGTCACCTTACTGCACTCACTGAGGGCCTGGTGTAGTGCCAGGAATCTGTTCTGGATGTGCTGATTTGGTGGATGCTTGTGACTGATGCGTGTTTATTCCTGTGACACTGGGTTTCTGGCAATCAAGCTGTGTCCTCCTTTTCCCTGCAGAGAATCGTGTGGCACTGATTTCAGTGGGCTGGGAACGCGGGATGCTTATGCCAGTGCTAATTGGTTCATGCTGTGCTGATTCTGCTTCCCATTCCTCTTGCCTGGGGGGATGGCCAGTGAGTCAGACCATGGATACGGAGAGGCTACGCCAGGTACCCCTAATGCCCAGAACAGAGGAGGAAGCTTTAACGTGCTGTATGCATGTGATCTATATGCAGGGCCAGCTTTAGGCACCGCGGAGCCCGATTCGAAGGAGCCGCTGCTGAAGTCCAGCTGCTGTCTTCGGCGGCAGCTCAATCGCTGCCACGGAGGAAAGACCCCCCCACAAAATGCTGCTGAAGACAGTGTAAATGATTGAGCTGCTGCTGACGACACTGCTGGGACTTCGGCAGCAGCTCAATCGGCTGCTGGAGCCTTCAGCGGCATTTCAGCGGAGGGACCTTCCTCTGCAGCAGCGATTGAGCTGCCGCCGAAGACAGTGGCGGGACTTCGGTGGCAGCTCCTTCGGGATGTTGCGGGGACCTCTTAGGGACGCGGGGCCCAATTCCGGGGAATCGGCTGAATTGCCCTAAAGCCGGCCCTGTCTATATGGATGGCAATAGGGGGCGCACTGACACCAGGGCATGGAGCTGGAGGGCCGCAGTAGACAAACTGAGCCAATACTAAGGTAATAGGTAATAATTGGAGATCATAGAATCATAGAATCTCAGAGTTGGAAGGGACCTCAGGAGGTCATCTAGTCCAACCCCCTGCTCAAAGCAGGACCAAACCCAACTAAATTATCCCAGCCAGGGCTTTGTCAAGCCTGACCTTAAAAACCTCTAAGGAAGGAGATTCCACCACCTCCCTAGGTAACCCATTCCAGTGCTTCACCACCCTAATAGTGAAAAAGTTTTTCCTAATATCCAACCTAAACCTCCCCCTCTGCAACTTGAGACCATTACTCCTTGTTCTGTCATCTTCTACCACTGAGAACAGTCTAGATCCATCCTCTTTGGAACCCCCTTTCAGGTAGTTGAAAGCAGCTATCAAATCCCCCCTCATTCTTTTCTTCTGCAGGCTAAACAATCCCAGTTCCCTCAGCCTCTCCTCATAAGTCATGTGTTCCAGCCCCCTAATCATTTTTGTTGCCCTCCGCTGGACTCTCTCCAATTTATCCACATCCTTCTTGTAGTGTGGGGCCCAAAACTGGACACAGTACTCCAGATGAGGCCTCACCAGTGCTGAATAGAGGGGAATGATCACTTCCCTCGATCTGCTGGAAATGCCCCTACTTATACAACCCAAAATGCCATTAGCCTTCTTGGCAACAAGGGCACACTGACTCATATTCAGCTTTTCGTCCACCGTAACCCCTAGGTCCTTTTCTGCAGAACTGCTGCCCAGCCATTCGGTCCCTAGTCTGTAGCAGTGCATGGGATTCTTCCGTCCTAAGTGCAGGACTCTGCACTTGTCCTTGTTGAACCTCATCATATTTCTTTTGGCCCAATCCTCTAATTTGTCTAGGTCCCTCTGTATCCTATCCCTACCCTCCAGCATATCAACCACTCCTCCCAGTTTAGTGTCATCTGCAAACTTGCTAAGGGTGCAGTCCACACCATCCTCCAGATCGTTAATGAAGATATTGAATAAAACCGGCCCCAGCACCGACCCTTGGGGCACCCCACTTGATACTGGCTGCCAACTAGACATGGAACCATTGATCACTACCCGTTGAGCCCGACCATCTAGCCAGTTTTCTATCCACCTTACCGTCCGTTCATCCAGCCCATACTTCTTTAACTTGCTGGCAAGAATACTGTGGGAGACTGTATCAAAAGCTTTGCTAAAGTCCAGAAATAGCACATCCACTGCTTTCCCCTCATCCACAGAGCCGGTTATCTCATCATAGAAGGCAATTAGGTTAGTCAGGCATGACTTGCCCTTGGTGAATCCATGCTGATTGTTCCTGATCACTTTCCCCTCCTTTAAGTGGTTCAGAATTGATTCCTTGAGGACCTGTTCCATGATTTTTCCAGGGACTGAGGTGAGACTGACTGGCTTATACCAATCTCCTAGAACTGGAAGGGACTTGAAAGATCATCGAGTCTAGCCCCCTGCCTTCACTAGCAGGACCAATTTTTGCCCCAGATCCCTAAGTGGCCTCCTCAAAGATTGAACTCACAACTCTGGGTTTAGCAGGCCAATACTAAAACCACTGAGCTATCCCTCCCCCCATCTCTGGATGGGGACAGCCAAGGAGCCTGGAACAGAGAATATCTCTGCCCTCCTGGTGATCACAGCTCCCGACCTGTCAGAAGCTGATGCAACAAATCCTGCATCTTGGCAGGGGGTTAGGGTAGATGACCCTTGCGGTCCTTTCTAATCCAATGGCTCTATAAGGAGGAAGTGCTTTGCACACACTTGGTCTCTGAGTGCACCACTTGTAGCTAGTACTTGTCCCATTACAGTGCTTGTTTCTGAAGCAAAATTGTTGCTCGTCTTGAAAACACCAGCAAGCTCGTGAGGGGACTGGGGTCAGGAAACTTTTTACTCATCTCCTAACACCATCAGCTCACACAGCTCCAGGCACAGCCCTGGTGCTTAGTGTTATCTGAGTGAACATAAAGCAGACATGGAGCAAAGCAGCGCTTACCGGAAATTTCTCTGAGCTCATTCTGATAAGCAGGACTTCCTTACCGATTTCTGCAGAAGCAAGAAAACAGGGGAACCACCTGTTACACTTGTAGAGCAAACTCTGCGAAAGCAGCATCTTAACTAGCTGCAGGTTTTGAGTCAAGGATCTTTCTTTATTGTAGAGGAACAACCCCCCCAGCAGATATTCAAGCTGCTTGCAGCTCCCTGTTTCCCTCTGCCCCGGCAAAGGACTAGGTTCTCCAGTTTATCGTTGAACCATGAGGGGTAGGATGGAGATGTTGGTAGATCGGGCATGGTCTGTGTAGGGGAGAATCTCCAAGACTTGGCAGCAATTCTAGTTCATGGTCCTGACAGACTGACTCGGTTTTACGGCTCTGGGGGTATTTCCCAGTGCTGCTCTAGGAATTAAGGCTAACATGGACAGGTTTTTTTCTGAATCTCTATTTCCGTCACCTCACTCTGTCACTAAATGATATTAGGGGCTGCAGATTCTCCAGCTGGGGATCATCCGAGAAGCAAACTGTTCTGGTGATTGCTTCATAAAACCCAGTTTTCTTACTTCTAGCTGAGCCTGGGAAACAAATGCATTTTTCAGGGGCTAAGAAAGTTTTCAGATCCTTTTTGCACTCTTGTAAGATCTGCAGAGTGATCTGAGTCACTTGGTGAAATGTGTGTTAATCCAGCTAAATGCAAGGCCACACCTCTGGGAAACAATGTAGGTCATAGTTACAGGCCCCCATCCTATATCCTGGAAAACGGTGACTCTGAAAAGGACTTAGGGGTCATGGGGGAAACCACTGAACATGAGATCCCTCTGCGATCCTGTGGCTAAGAAAGCTCATGTGATTCTTAAATGCATAACCAGGGATATATGGAGCAGAAGTAGGGAGGTGGTGTTACCGCTGCATGTGGTATTGTTGAAGCCGTTACTGGAATACTGTGTCCAGTTCTGGTATCTCCATTTTAAAATGAAGGTTGGCAAACTGGAAAGGGTTCAGAAAAGAGCCCCGAGAATGAACTGAAGCCTAGAAAATCTGCTTTCCAAGTGAGACTAAAGATTGTTCTGCTTAGCTCAGAAAAGTGAAAGTTCGGAGGTGACGTGATCATGATCTATAAGTACCCATGGAGAGAAGATTTCTGTTAGTAGAGGGCTCTTTAAAGTAACAGATGAAAGCATAACAACTTCCAATTTTTGGAGACTGAACTTAGCCAAACTTAAACTAGAAACAAGGTGCACATTTGTAACGGTGCCTATTGGAAGCCTTACCTAGGAATGTGCTGGATTCTCCACCACTTGAAGTATGTCAGGGAAGTTGGGTGTCTCTTAGGGGGAAAAATGCTCAAGTTCACCCAGAAGTTATGGACTAGATGCAGGAATCAGTGGATGCAAATAGATAAAAATGTCATTGAAAGAGGGGGGGCAGTTTGCACTACAGGGGGCAGGACCTCAGTGTAAATTGTCACAGCTCCACCTGCGTCTCTCCCCGATCAGGAGTTTCCCGTCTGCACAGTTCCCTGCCTACACTGTGTTAATCCCAGCAAACCAGGTGGTCTAAACAGGCCCATGTCTGCACTTTGCTTTCCCTTCAGAGGTTATGAACAGTGTAATGACCCACAGTTATAAATTACCACACAGCTCTTTAAACAAGAATATTTATTCTTATGGTGAAAGCATGATAGAGAAAACGCCATGCTAAAAAGCTTACCAGAGGTCACTCCAACTCCAGCTTTGCTCAGTCCTTCAAAACGCACAACCCACAAGTTTATAACTGACTCAGATTCAGAATCAGAACAACCCTGAATGGCTCAATCTTTCCTTCATGCAGTTTGGACCTTTGATCTTGGCCTCATGTAACCGATAAGCAGACAAAGGATTTCCTTGCTGCAGTCATGCTACATACCTCAGGCTCTGCTGAGACTGCTTCACTCCAGCAATCCTCGATCAATTTCTAAAGGCCTTTCACATCTTCTCATGGTGTGCGTACATTTACACTGGGCCTGATCAGCTTGTGAGTTGTGACAGTGGCTTTCCCCACCTCCGCTCACGGAGGACCGTGGAGAAGGCCTGTTATGGGTAGTCACTCTGGTTCTTGTTTCTATATCTGACTTCAAGGCAAATTCCTTGAGGGGAATCAGGTGGGGTAACATGGACATAGCTGCATGTTTATCAGTGCAGCTACTTTTCTGCAAACCATGGCGGCCTGCATGCCAAGGGCAGTTCACAACTCCCTGAGATAAAATGCCTGTTTCTTTTCTCACGTATACTGGTGTAATTCCAGAGTGCCCCATTCACTTCAAAGAAGTATCTCTGGATTGCCACTGCTATAGTCCCAAACTCCCCATGCTCTCCTTTTCTGGGGAAACTGAATGCACTAGCAATTGTATGATCAGATGTCTTGGAGCTGAAGGAAAGATCTGTTTCCACTGTATCAGCATAAACAGTGATTGCAAAATCATTGCTCAATTGCAAAATATCCCTGTTTATATTCAGGGTAAAAATATTCCGGATGTTATTCAGGGGGCAGTAATGTATGAGAGATCCCTTTATTGCGAGCTTATCTGCTCCTTTCTGCAAACATGTAAATAATTAGTGCCTGTCTTAAGCACCAAGGATAATGCCCAGGAAACGTTCTGATCATAAATAACGCTGCATATAATCTGTCCAACATTATTGTCTTAAAGACAAAATTGTGGCTTTCAAAGTACTGGATGAATATCAGCTAATTCAAGAGCACAAAATGAAACCTCTGTGGGTTATAAATGTGAGGATGAATCTGAAAAACAGTAACTTGTTTGTGTTGCTTCCTGAGGATAGTACAGGAAGAAGCTATCTTCAAAGAGCCTGTAAAACACAATGGGTAAATTCCTGGCTGTGTTGAAGTTAATGGCAAAACTCACATGGTTCCTTGGATTTTTTTTTTTAAAGGCCAAGAGGGACCATTGATTGTATCATTTAGGTTGACTTGCAGTATAACACAAGCCAGAGAATTTCATCCAGTTACTCCTGTATTGAACCCAATAACTTGTGTCTGACTAAAGCTTATCTTCCATGGACTCATCCTGTCTGGATTTATTCTTTATTGTAGTACCTTGAAGCCCCAGGCATAGATTAGGACCCCACTGTGCTAGGTGCTGTACAGACACGGGGAAAAAGATGGCCTTTGCCCCAAAAATCTTATGATCCAAGTACAGGCTAAAAGATGGCTATAGACAGGCAGATGGAGTACAACAAAACAAAGTTGAAGACTTCAAGAGATGGCGACTCCATCACTCTTCTTGATAGTTTGTTCCAGTGATTCATTGCCCTTAAACAAAAAATTGTGCCTAATTTTCTAATTGGAATTTGTCTGGAATTAACTTCCAGCCACTGGTTCTTGTTGTGATGAAAGACATAACTAGATAAAAGAGCTCTTTAGTACTACACAGATTTCACAGGGAGACCAGTGTTTCCCAAATTGGGGGTCCTGACGCAAAAGGGAGTTGCAGGTGGGGTCACAAGGTTATTTTATGGGGTCACGGTATCATCATCCTTACTTCTGCGCTGCCTACAGAGTTGGGCACCAGGCCAACAGCCACCACTTTCCAGCTGTCCAGCTCTGAAGCAATGCCCCGCCAGCAGCAGTACCGCAACCCCACCCCCAATAACCTTGTGACCTCCCCCCAAAAAACCCCTCCTTTTTGGGTCAGGACCCCTACAATTGCAACACTGTGAAATTTCAGATTTAAATAGCTGAAATCATGAAATTTACTATTTAAAAAATCTTATGAATCTTATGAAAGTGACCAAAATGGACCATGAATTTGGTAGGGCCCTAGTCATACAGAACAGTCACCAGACCCACGGCCTACTCCCTGTGTCTGCTCCTCTGCTCCTCCAACCTTCTGGAAAAGAATTATTGACACTGAGCCAAACTCTTTTTCATGCCATGAACAAATTCAAACAACATTCTAACGGCCACAGGATAAGTCAGAAACATTCATGATACCCTCTGGATTTCCAGGGTTGATGGATTTTCCAGATCCGTCCCATGGAGTGCAGGCTTTTAGCATCTCTACTCCCTGAAGCCAGGAGATGAACATTTGTTTCACAGCCACTTTCACGGCCACCCCATGGCCGGTGAAAGAGAGAGACCATGACAGGGAAGGGTAAGGTGCTGAATGATGGAGAATCCTTAGGTGCTCATCTAATAGCTGCAGTGTTTCTCAAAACCTCCTTAGTCTGTGAATGGGCTTGGTTTGTGAATTCAGAAAGCCTGAATCTGCCACAGAAGCTATTCTCATCAAGCTGGGCTATTTCCACTTGTGGCTGAAAACAGGAACTGAGGGAGGGTGTATAAAAGAAAACAAAACTGAAGTGAATATCCTACAGCCTCAGGCAAGGTTTGTGTCTGGAGTGAACCTGCGCTGGTTCTGATTTTTATTCAAGCCCATGTGCCATTTGCTAAGAGTGACTCTGAACTGTGTTTCTTTCTGCGTCACTGATGCAGCTGCTTACAGAAGTGGGGAGAGGAGGGAAAATCCACAGAATCTCATCTGGGTTTGAACATTTAAAAACATTTCCTACCAGCTCTAGAGTTGTGTGTGTTTCATAGATTCCAAGGCCCAAAGGGACCAGTTTGATCATCGAGTCTGATGTCCTGTGTAACACAGGCCAGAGAACTTCCCTAATTAATTCGTGTTTGAATTAGAGCAGATTTTTAAAAAAAAGAATAAAATAAAACCCCATTTTGACTGAAAAATTGCCAGTGAGGGAGAATGCACCATGACCCTTGGTAAGCTGTCGTAATGTTTTATTACTCTCACTGATTAAAGTGTGTGCTGTATTTCCAGGCTGAATTTGTCTGGCTTCAACTTCCAACCATTGGCTATTAGTAGATGTTTGTCTGCTAGATCGAGCCCTCTATCAACTTTCTGTTACACATGCAGGTATTTGTAGACCGTGATCAAGTCCTTCCCTTCAACCTCATTTGTAAGATTCAAAAGAGCTCAAACTACTTAGCTTATCACTACAAAGCAGGTTTTCTAATCCTTCAGTCAGTCTTATGGCTCTTCTCTGAACCCTCTCCAATTTATCAACATCCTTCCTGAACTGTGGACACCATAACTGGACACACTATTCCAGCAGCAGTCACATCTCTGCCAAATATGGAGGTAAAACAACTCCAGAATAGAACCCAGGTCTCCTGCCTCTGTCTAATGCCCTGTCTCTGTCAGCATCTGACGGGGAAGAGCAGTAGAGCAGGCTGGTTCAAACACTCCCCTTGTTGAGGGGCTAAAGAAAGAACAGTGGAATTCTAGCTACGAGACAGAAGGAAAAACCACTTGAAAATACATGTTTCCAAAGCAGGCCTGTCCTTTTCTCTCTGAGGGTTCCTGGAGGGTTCTCTGGATTAACTATTCTTCTGCTCCCAGGCATGGGATTTTGCAGGATTCCATTCTGATCCTCCTCCTGGTCCACAGGCCCATGTGGCTAGGGAGATAGAAAGGCAGCAGGGGCTGCAGTGCCAACATGCTGATGACATTCAGCTTCACACTTCTTTCATTGTGCATTCTTTGTTTCCCCTCTGTGCAGGGGGCTGGGTGAGGATTAGCTCTGTGGAATGTGTCCTGAGAAGGCAGAGATGGTGCTTCGCGGGGGATGGGGAAAATCCAGAGCAAATGGTGAGGGATAAAATGTCCGTCTGCCTTTTTGTAACTCAAGTGAAGGATCAAGATACCTTATTGGACCCTTGGCTGATCAAGCGGCACCTGTGTCTGGCTGGGTGGCTGGGACCTCTTAGCAGATGTGGCTCTCGCTATCGTTCTCAATGGCTCTGTTGCCTCCAGCCTGCAATATGCTCTGCAGGGGGCTGTAACAGAAATATCACCTTGTGCAGAACGCGGCTCTCTGCTGAGTCTGCAGTGCTTGTGGCAAGGACCATATGGTACCCTGTGCTCCAGGGTCCGTGCTGGCTTCCACTTGGGTTGGAGGCAAAGTAAGGGGTGTGTTTGTTCTGCTGAGACTTCTCTGGTTGGGACACTGACTTCCGTAGAGATCACTTCCAACTCCTACATTTCTCTAACAGCTGAGCTCAGCTGGGCCATGTGAACTGGCAACCCCCAGATTAAAACAGCATGGGGCAGCCAGTGTGGAGCTCTCACAGGAGAGATTTTGGCTCCAGAAGTACATTCTTCCCTCCATCAGTCCATCAGAGCTTGCTAAGACTCCAAAATACTAAGGCTATTCAGGCTGTTCTAGCTTTGCCATAACACTCCTCCACTGCCACCTAGCAAGCCAGAACCCACCTTCTCTCAAGCACCATTGCTGGTCTTATCCGGGACCTCGGTGACACTGAGTCAGTTAACCCAGGTACAGCACACCTCCCTGTGTGGCAAATGCTGTGAGGCTGTCACACAGATACTATGGTGATGGGCTCTATGGAAAGTTCTAGGTATTTCCAGATTCTGCAGCTCCTAGCTGGAGCCTTCTGACACATTATGTCTCCAGTAAAGCAACAATGCCCCGAGCACTAGCTGCACTGCCTCTGGAAGGAGGAAAAAAATCCTGCCTGGTAGTTGCAGGGTAGCTAATGAAGCGTTTCCTCTCAAGCAGATTCATAAAGAAAGGAAACAAATTAACTGCTCCAGTCTGCCAAGAACAAGGCAAGACGATTCCACAGGGCTCCTGGAAGAGGAGACAGAGAAATGGAAAACTGGGGCCTGGCCCCATGGTTCCTTGCTGAAGTTGGAGGGAAGGGCCAGCAGACTTATGCAGATACATTGGTGGAGCTGAGCTGGAACTAATTAGATCCTTGTTTAATGGATTGCTTTTGGCCTGTGCCTGGGAAGGAGCAACCTGGGATGGTTAGTGACACAGTGTGGAAATGATGGGAAAGAGCCAATAAGGAGCAGGCTGAGTGAGCTTGACAAAGGGGAGTGAGTTGTGTTGCATTTGGGGCTATTCACTAAACCTGTTTTCTTTTTCACATCCTTCCTCACCTCCTGTTTTGAGCCAGGAGTGGAAATGCCCCTAGAGTGCCTAGATGGAGCCAGGCAGCAGGGGAAGGCCCAGAAGCTAACTCAAAATGGCAGCTGGCCTCAAAAAAAGTCCCAATTTGCTGAGCTGGCCAGCTGGAGCCGTCTATAGATTAGCCAGGTGCAAAGGCCTGATCAGCCCTTCTGCTGGGGCTGAAGCAGTTGTTGAGCAAACTAGAGGTCAGCATCCAGGCACATGTGTGCATGTGGGGGCGATGCTGCATGAATGAAGGAATTGAGTGACCAAGTGTTTGACAGGCCTAGAACAGGAACCAGAAAAGGCTGCAGTCTGAGGGCTTGGTGTATGTGTAACTCCAGCATTGGTCTGGTAGAGAATCAAATCTCCTCAAGGAGTGGCATCCTACTGCCACCTATGTTTATGGCTTACCAAAGAGGAAGCCACAGTCACATCCTGGGTTGCATTTTGCCTGTGTTGGGGCAGAGGGACTGGCAGGGGAGAGACTGGCTCTTGGGGAAGGTGCTAGTTCATCCTTGACTTGCAAAGATGGAAATTTGGAGTGTGCACTAGTTGGGCTGGGGAAGGCAGAGAGGGCAATTTCGGAAACCTCCTTGGCTGGGAAGCTAGGTTGACCCAGCAGAGGGGCCTTTGGCAGGGTAATAAATCTGGGATGCTGTCCCTGAATGAAAGGCTAATGCTGTCCCATGGGTGTGGGCTCAATCCTGGGTCAGGATGATGAGACATCAGGGAATCCCGTCACTGCTGCTGGTGTGTTCACAGGGCAGTTATTATCACATACAATCAGCATGAGACCATGGGCTACATCCGTCATCCCTGGAAACAGACAGCAAACAGTGCGGTGAGGGGTGTAACGAATGTGGTCGGTTACCATGGCACCGGTGTAAACAAAGCACAACTTGTCACCGGATGAGTCACACTTTGAGGAAATGGTTGTTAGTTTAAAATTAAGAGAAGAACCACACCCCAACAACCATATTCTTTAAAATCCAGCCTGCTGTTACCTGGGTGGGTGACTTACCTCTTGCCTAGAGAGAGATGGGTTCAGTTCTTCCCACTGTCCCAAGTGGAAATGAGTTACACACCTCACCACTGCGCCTCTCTCTGCGATGACTGGTCTCTCAGGGTATGTCCACACAGCAGCTAGCTCCCACAGCTGGCCCGTGCCAGCTGACTCAGGCTGAGGCTGTGGGGCTGTTTCATTGCTGTATAGACTTCTGGGCTTGGGCTGGTGTCTTGGCTCTAGGACCCTGTGAAGTAGGATGGTCCCAGAGCTCTGGCCTGAGCTCACAAGTCTACACAGCAATGAAAAAGCCCTGTAGCCTGAGTCAGCTGGCACAGGCCATTCACAGGGGCTAGTTGCCGAGTAGACAGAGCCTGTGTCTGAATGGGCCTCTGCTCAGCCGGGGCTGGAATAGCAGTGGATGCTGCAGGAAGGGTGGCCACTGCATCCCCGAATACTGGCCATCCAGGTACTTCTGAAACAGCATGGGCCTGACTCTGTCCTGGCTACCGTGACCTGTGTGCACGGTCATGCTGGCGGGGGCAGGGTGGCATACCAGACAGAGCCATGGCTGGAACAGGACAGGGGCAAACATTACAAAAGCCAGAATGGCCTGTCTAGCTGCAGGGACAAAGGCCACGGGTCCCAAACTGGTAGCATGTTGGTCCCAGAGAAGAAAGAAAAAAGTGTGTTTTGAGCTTCAGGGAAGCGGCAGTGATGGGTCTAGGACCCTGGGGGGAGATCCTAGTACCAGGAGTCTATCATGAAGGAATAGGGCATTAGGGCCAAAGCAGTGAGAAAGCCCAGGCAGTAGAGAAACGGGGCTCAGAGCTGTGGGAGGCAGAGAGAGTGAATAGTCCCAGTGGCAAAGGAGAGAGTCACAGTGAGTTCAACACAGTGTGGGTCCTATGCCCAGTGAAAGAGCAGAGGGAGGGGCTCAGCCCCAGGGTGGAGTAAGGATTTTCATGGATTCATAGATTCCAAGGCCAGAAGGGACCATTGTGATAATCTAGGCTGACCTCCTGCATAGCACAGGCCAGAGACCCTCACCCTTTGATTCCTGTATCAGTTGCAATAACTTCTGGTTGAGCTAGCGAAGATCTCTGGGAAGGAGACTTGCAATCTGGATTTAAAGACTCAGAGTGATGGCAAATCCACCACGTCCCCATGTTCCAATGGTTAATTATCCTCCCTGTTAACAATGTGCACTTTATTTCTAGTCTGAGTTTGTCTGGCTTTGGCTTCCGCCCATTGGATCCTCTCATGCCTTTGTCTGCTCCATCAGAGAGTCCTCCACTATCAGAAATCTTTTCCCCTTGTTGGTACACAAGAAGTATGATCAAGTCACCTCTCCACCATCTCTTGGATATACTAAATAGATTGAACTTCATCAGTCTTCTTGACTGAACCCGTTCCAAGTTTTCAACATTCCTTTTCCAGCATGGACACCAGACTTGGACACAGTATCCACTAATGGTTTTACTAGTGCTATGTCCAGAAGCTTAAGGTATAAGAGCTGAGGCGAAGAGGTAGAGCCTGCTTTGGGGAATCATAAAACCAGACATTTCCCTCCTAGTTAAACCACCCCAAACCTGTCCCTGGGGTTCTGTCTTCCACTGGAAAACCACATTTTCAATCAGGACAATGATACATCACCTGCAGCATCGTTGGTGAACCCGAACAGCTGGGAGACTCCAGAAGTGTCCCCTCTACGGCATGGGCCATCACTCTGTCTGATTATCGAAGGTGCTTACCTGGCCCCCATCACTGTACTGTCTGAGCACCTCAAACTCTTTGTATTTTATCCTCACAACCCCCCAGAGGGGTGGGGAAGTGCGATTAGTTCTGTAGGCCCTGTGGCCTGAAGCCCATGGGAGAAGAAAGGTAACTGAGTGAGCTCTCTGATGGCATCTGCTGGAGAGCAAGGGAGTCGACTGAGCAAGGCAGGGCCTCGTTTACATAGTAACTGCAGGTAGTTTGGGGACATGGGGGTATAATTTGACTAAGTTTTATACTTGGGAGCATATTATTAAGTTTACCCTGTTGGGAACCTACCTGGTCAAAGCCTGTACAATGACTGGGTATGGTGTCACCCTAATGGAAGCTGATCTTTGCCAAGGTGCAGTAAGAGACCCTGGCTAGAGCTGTAAAACAAAGAGAGAGAGATTGCATGTTTCTGGTTTGCTACTGTGAATACTTTTCTGTGTCCTAAGGACTCTGAGGTGCTCTTAAAACTACTGATTCTCACTTATCTACAAAAGCTGAGTTAAGAGCTGGAATTGTTTTATGTGAGCAGAGCTCACCAGAGGCTCCTGTTGTTTAGCTAGTGACAAGCAGAGGTCAGAACCCAGCAGTAGGCAGCTCAAAGCAGCAGCTGGATTCACCCAGAGACCACAGCTCCCAGCAGGAAAGCAGCAGCCGGAGCAGCTGAATGAGAGTAGTTGTGTGCAGGAATAGAAGGATTCACAGCAACCGTCTGCATCAGTCGTGATTCTGGGGAGGCCTCCTTGTCCTAGTTGCTGAAATCAGTATTGCAGGACAAGTGGGAGAGCCCCAGAGCTGCCTACCAACCGGAGACCCTGGTTTTCCTGGACTCTTGGGACCACAGGCTGTGAGTGAGGAAGCTGGGAACCTACAAACTGAGAGTGAGAGGCAGGGGGCAGAACAAACTGCATCAGCCATTCAGGGTCCAATTGTTTGGGACTCTGACTTGTGCTTCCTGAGGTAACTAGGGGTGGAAGGTGTTAGATTGTGAATACTTGTCCCACTCAAGCTGGCCTTTCCCTTTTCTCTCCTGCCCACCATAAAGTTAGTTGGTTTAAACCTCTGTGCTTGTGAGTGGACATAGATTTGCTAGCAAAGGTGCCCAGAGTGGTTATAGGTTCCCAGATTATTGGGTGGGGGCTCAAGCCCAAAATTAACAAATTGTAGAGAATCCCCTAAAGTAAGGACCTGCCCCTTGTTGCTGCTGATGCTGTTGGCAGCAGGGTTACAGCCCCACTGTACAGAGGGGACTTGAGGCACAGAGACTAAGGGTAGATCCATACTACCTGCCCGGGTCGGCGGGTAGCGATCAACTTCTCGGAGTTCGATATATCGCGTCTCATCTAGACGCGATATATCGAACTCCGAACGCGCTCCCGTCGAACTCCGAACGGCGGTGGCGGAGTCGACGGGGGAGCCGCGGACTTCGATCCCGCGCCGTGAGGACGGGTAAGTACTTCGAACTAAGGTACTTCGAGTTCAGCTACGCTATTCGCGTAGCTGAACTTGCGTACCTTAGTTCGAACCCCGCCCCCAGTGTAGACCAGGCCTAAGTGACTTGCACAGGGTCACACAGGAACTCTGTGGCAGAGCAAGGAACTCAACTGGGTCTCCCAGGGTAGGGCTCTAACCACTAGGCTAGCATTTCCTGCCCCCATCCTGTTCTGTTCAGTAGCCCTCTCACTACTGTGGAAGCCTGGCACTCCTCCTACAAAAGCACTGCAGTTCCTTGAGAAGCCCTAAGGACTGGAGATCCTGAGGTTAGGCAGGTGTAGATAGGGCCCAGGGAGGAGGGCCAGAGAGAGAGATGGGGTAGGTCTGAGCTGGCAGGTAAGATCACTGCTGATTATAATAAGGTCCCTCATGTCCCATCTCTGACATGTGGTGTTTGGCAGCTTAAGTGGCAAGACTGGACTGAACTGGGCCTCTCAAAGCCTTAGCTCCAATTTGCACAATGTTTGCATTGTATTATTATCTGTCTGCATTACCATGGCGCCTCAGTGCCCTGGCCATGGATGAGGACTTACTGACTTGCAAAATCTGACCTACTCCCAGGACACTGGCAATGGAGTCATCTCTTAATGTCCAGGCAGATGGCACCTTGCCCTGCTGTGTGGCAGCACTAGGGGCCACTCCACTTTATTTCTCTGCGGGGGACGGGGGAATGAGCCATCCCGTCTCTCTTTTTCAGCACTTCCCATCAGCCTTGCTACACTTAGGGAATCCTCCGCATATTTTCTCTGATCTTCCACCCCAGAGCTCTTCTCTCCTGCCCAGCCTCGGCCCCCCTATGAGATCTTGGAACTCCTCAGGGCTCTCTCCCATGCCGGACCAGCCCCTAGGTCACTCAGTCTCTCCAGAGGGGCTGGTCCATGGAAGGGAGTGAATGATTCTTACAGCTGCCTCCAGCATTTGGGATAGAGAGTGCGTCTCGTGGGAGCTGGGAGGAAAACCTTCCCCCCACCCTCCAAATATCTGATGGCCAACCAAAAAGCCAGAGGCTGCAGTGGGCAGGCTGGGGAGCAGCGCATAAAGCCTCTAGTTCCAGCTAAGCTTGTTTCCTAGTGCTCCATGTGTGGGTTGGGTGGTAGCCAGACTCCTTCAGGGTGTGTTAACCTGACACTGACAGGTTGGGTTACATGGCTGCAAAGATGTGGGGACAATGCTGCCATCTTCAGCCCATATTTGTTGCAAAACACACCCCTATGACTGCAGTGCGAAGGTCACAATGTTAAGCCTTTTTATTTTTTGTGGACATCTAGTGTGGGTTTTGTGACAATTGGAAAACTGAGCTTTGGAAAAACTGGATTTCCACACTGCCCAAGTGGTGCTGCCTGGAGGGGAGCATTGTGACCTCAGAGGTAAATCAGCCTGTCATCACTCCCTCCCTCTAGTTGGCTTAATCAATCTCATTGGCTTAATCAGTTCAGCCAATGAAACTGCAGATCAGGAGTTTTGCCAGAGAGGTGTGTGTTGGGGGGTGTCAGTACTGAGACAGCTGCTGGTCAGGAGCTGTATTCGCTGAGTAGGAGGCGAGATGGAGGTCTGGTCTACACTAGAAAATTAAGTTGGCTTAGCTATGTCACTCATGGCTGTGAAAAATCCACACCCCTGAGTGGCATAGTTAAGCCAGCCTAACATCCAATGGAAGAATACTTTCATCAACCTAGCTACCACCTCTCATGGAGATGGATTACCTATGTTGATGGGAGAACCCCTCCTTTAGATAGTGCCTGCCTTCGCTGAAGTGTTACAGTGGCACCATTTCATGTGTAGACTAGCCCTGAGATAAAGCTGCCCCAGAAGACCCCTGTGGTTGGGGGCCTCTCTTAGGAGGTGGGAGACCCAAATTCAGTCATGTTTTTACATCAGGCAGAGGGGGGAAATTGAACCTAAGTCTGCCACATAGTGGAGGAGAGGCCTAACCACAGGTCTAAAGGCAGACACCACCTCATCTGACTACTAGTCCTGCAAAAATGCTCAGAAATAAGATGTTTCAGGTTGAACAAAATGTTTCATTTGACCCAAAATGGACATTATTTACACAGTGAAAATTTCAGAATTTTTCGCTTCCAGTTTTGACCTGAATAGACTGTTTTTCCAGAACTGCCAGTGCACCACAAATAGTTATTATCCCATCTCTAAACAGCCACTTCCCAGGTAATGAATTGCTCCTTCCGTTGTTTCCAGCAAGCTGAGAATAAAGGCGAATGTACGATAAAGAGTTCAGACAAAACCCTTTTGATTGCAATGTGCCAAGTAAGCGAGTGCATTGTTCTGAGAACAGCTCCCCTGAACGTGCTGTGCCCATACGTGTGTAGCCCTGCGCTGCAGACTGCCAGTTGGCACTGGGCCCTGGGGCGGAGCAGACACATCACATGTATTGATTCTTATGGAGCTCCCTTTGCCTCCATCCCAATGTTTTGGAAGGCAAGTGCCTCCTTTATGCTGCATTTGTGGAGGAATGTCTGTTGCTCTGGAGCTGTGCAGAGCTGTTTGTCTCAGCTGGCCTTCGGCCCCTGGCAGCTTCCCAGAGGGGTCAGCATGGGGAGGAGTGTGGGAAGTGCGACTGTACGAGAACATGCCCAGGGATCACACAGCAGCACTAGCCCCAGCTGTGCCCTGAAACCTGTGTTGGGGAGGGTGTGACTAATACCAACTTGGCCCTACGGACTGAAGTCCTCTCTCTATCCCAAGAGCTGGTACAGCACAGGGAGTGGCAGTACAAGCTACCTCTCCCTCCCTGTGAGTGTCAGAGCACAGCGTGCAAAGGGCTCAGAATACTGCACAGGGGCACGTGCTCAGCACCAAGGCGGGGAGTGACAACTCAGTGACACCCCGGTTTCCGCGAGCGCTTTTCCTTCCCAAGTACAGTGGAGGAATTATGGGGAGAAGGGAGTAGGGGGAAGGATTTCTCTCTGAGCATTAGGGCTGGGATTTGCCGTACAGTGTTAATTCAGGTGAACTGGTGCAGGTGCTGATATCCCCAGGCAGACCGTCCCTCTGCTCTGGATCACCAACTCCTGTGGCCACCATATAGTGAGAAGACTTCTCTGGGGAGAATTGGCCCTTGGTGGGTGACATGGATAGGAACAGAGGAGGGGCAGGACTCCCAGGAGAAGCCACTCAAATCACTGGGTGGGATTGCTGTAGCATGGCCAGACCCAGGCACTGAAAAGCATGAGATTGATTGTCTTAAAAATCATGAGTGGTTTTTTTTTTTAAATGTGGTGTTCTTGTTCTCTGGCTTCTGGCAAAGTCTTTCGCGTGCACTAGGTCACATTTTCAGTCTTTTCTCCCCAATCAGGCCTGGTTTAAATTGTGTTGTGTTTGTACATAAAAGCCAAGATTCTCATTCCCAGGAGCCATGACTTTAAGAAAATCACTAACTAGGGTGAAAGCCGGCAACACTGCAGTTGCACAAGGCAGTGAGGGGAGGGAGAGGGATTAGAAACAGGCAAAGAGAGTTACTACAAATACATGGAACTGTCCAGGGCAATTATTAAAATACACCTCTGCCCCGATATAATGTGACCCGATATAACACAAATTCAGATATAACGCGGTAAAGCAGTGCTCCAGGGTGGGGGCTGCGCACTCTGGCGGATCAAAGCAAGTTCGATATAACACGGTTTCACCTCTAACGTGGTAAGATTTTTTGGCTCCCGAGGACAGCGTTATATCGGGGTAGAGGTGTATATTTTTAAAAACAAGAAAGCTGTTGAAAGTAACATTAAAACATAGGAGACCATAGCCATGAGAGAGCTCCAGTTTCTCTTTGTATTTTTCTCTTTCTTTTATTTGCTAACACGCCAGGTTTATGTCAGTGCCCTGCTCATTCTGCTTGAATGGTGAAAAGAGCCATTTCTTCCCAGCCTTTGTTCTTGTCTATTTAGCCTGTAAGCTCCTGAAGACGAGGACCCTCTCTTATAAGGGCCAATTATTCTACATTAGAAAAAGTTTGCCAGTGTAGCTATGCCAGCAAACCCTCCTAGTGTCGCTGCAGTTTACACCAGCAAAAAAGTGCTATTGATGGTCCAGCTGATGTTGGTTTGGTGAGTGATAGAAGCTAGATCAGCAAAAGGACTTTTATGCCAGCATAACTGTGGGTGGGTGCCAGGATAGAAATGTCACCCCCCTCCCCCCAAAAATGTGCACCTCTGACCTGACACTGCTATACTGGCCAAAGTTCTCATTGTAGACCTGTCTTAGGTGTATGTACAGCATCTAGTGCTCTGGGAGCTTGATCCTTGCTGGGACCTGGGGGTTCTTTGAAAACACTACTCGTAATTCACAGCAGTTGATGAAGGAGCTTCAACTATCAGATGACATAACACAGCCGGTCTTTTAGCGCCTGATCATGCAACAAACTCCATAGGAGCAGCCCCTTGGCTCTCAGGAAGAGCCTGCCTGAATTCAGGGTGGCCCCCTGTGAGCATAGAGTCCCATCCATGTAGACTCTTATAGAATTGGGGATGTATTTTGGTATAATTCCTCAATGGAAATGCAAGATTTTCTTTTAAAAAGACCAGTCGTAATTTCACTCCTCTTTCATGTGCTGTTACACGTGAATTGATATTAGTTACATTAATTAGCTGTTTGATAAATGAGTAGGAGTGGATCCCATTCAGAGCTCATGTAAGGGCCTGATCCTGCATACTATACCCTGCACCCCCAGAGATAGTCAGTTTGAACCTAGGATTTTTAAATACATACACACACAAAATCCTCTGCCCCTTGAGCTAAAGGAGTAAATGGCAGCAGAGATGGACAGTTAGTCTCTGTGTGGACAAACCACTGAAGGAGGACACCACACACAATGCACAACTGTTTGCTAGACAGCAGTAGAACGCTGACTATCAAGATTCCTCATCTTCTGTTTGTGGCTCTGGGTGGATACTAGTCTCCTGGGTAGAGCAGTAGTTAGGGACATAGATTTGGCAGATTCTTTCTGAAAGGGAGTGTGCCTGAGACTTGGATCTCAGGGTATGAGCACCTTCTCTCTTGCAGTTCCTACAACACTGTTTTGCTTTGCTGTATCAGCTTGCCCTATCTTTTCAAAGCCCAGATGAAAGAATCTTTTTCTGCTGCTTTGGCCTCTAAATCTCACTCTCCTACTGCTGATGTGTATTATTCATAGCTGCAATTGCCTTACTTAAGGATATAAAATGTCTTGGGACATGAAAGGCACTATATCAGATAAACATATCGTGTCACTTTAGGTACACATGTACATCTCTACCTCGATATAACGCTGTCCTCGGGAGCCAAAAAATCTTACCACGTTATAGGTGAAACCGCATTATATTGAACTTGCTTTGATCCACCGGAGTGCGCAGCACCCCCCACCCCCCGGGCACTGCTTTACCACGTTATATCCGAATTCGTGTTATATTGGGTCGTGTTATATCGAGGTAGAGGTGTACCTGGAAAAACAAGAATCTACAATTGTCCCATTAAACTCTCCAGAAACAATTGACCAGGGTCCCCTCAGCCTAACATTTTTCCCATCTCCCATCAGCTTCAAGATGCAATTCCCTTTCCTGATTGCAGAATGAAGTCACTAAAGAAACAGATCCTTGGCTTACAACAATTATTTCAGGTGACTCTCCATCTTTTTTGGAGCTATTGCAGTTTTTAATGTTGTCAGCCCTGTAGGTGGCAGCTCTCTAATGATCCACAGAGCCAGTCCAACACAGGCAGCAGAAGTGTGAGCCCCTGAAACTGTGGCTCAGCTCTGCCCAGGAGGGTCTATGACCTATTTGACTCTTGTCTCCTCTGTTTACACTGCCAACAGTGGGCCAATAAGTACCAGTTGTCATGATGGCACCTGTTCACTTGGAAAGAGCTTCATTGGTTAGTGAGCTGAATGTGAATGACTCCATGTCCCAGTCCCAATTCCTCAAGCCACTGTCTTGATTTAATGGGCTGAGTTATGAGAGTGAAAAGTAAAAATATTACTCCTCTCCCATCCCCGGCCCCAGCAAGCTATTAAAAGCTAGAGGGAAAAGGTGACTGTCAGGGTTGGGAGTATTGGAGTCAGCCCAGATTCCACTGATAGTTGGGATTTCGTACTTGAGAAGCAGGGAACATTAACAACTTACATTTTTGTCCTGACACTCAGGGGCCTGGGAAATGCACTGAGTTGTTATTAACATGACACAAAGCTTTGGAGAATGCAGGGGTTTGGGGTCAGAGGCATTCGGGGCTGGACTAAATTAGAAACTGAGTTCCCAAGAAGATTACAGACAGTTTTACGATTATGGAATAAAAAAATATTATCGACTCAGTCCAGGCCAGGCAAAAAATGTACCCCAAGAGCTGAGGAGTGAGAGAAATTCTAGCTGTCCTCTTGGATTCTGGGGCCCACTAATTCTTATTGCAATCCACAACAAACACAGCCTAGTGGACATCTGGAAGTGTTCCATGGCTCAGCACCGTTCTAAATCTGATCCGCTGGAGGTGGAGTCTTTGTCCCTCATTGAACAAAACTATGGAGGAGCATTGGGAGATAATGTGAAAAACTGGGTGGGATAAGGTTGCGGGGGCGGGGGCAGGGGCAGGAGGAGGCAGGATAGTGATGGGGCGAGGGATGGAAAGAACACAAAAGCAGTTCCTCCACTCCAGGGACTAGGAGAGGACATGTGGAATTGCCCCTCTGAGCAGCCAAGGTTGGGGAGAGGGAGTTACATGTTTGTGCATCAAAGCTAGTAGTTTGAACAGGCAGTGATCCCACAAAGGGCAGCCTCCCCCAGCTCCAAAATCAGAATTCAGACATACGTGTGTGTGTGTGTGGGGGGGGTGTTAAAAATCTCATGATTTTCATGCCAATGTCACAGGGAGGAGGCTTGGACCATAGGACACAATCTCTCTCCTTATAACCAATTGTATTTTTGCATCTTACATTTATCAAAAATTAATACCCAGAACAGTTTGGTTATGACAGAGCTACAGCTGCACATGCACAGCAAACCTGGCAGACATCCAGTAACAACAAGCCCACAACAGTAAAAATCCTCTACTCCTCCCCCTATCACTGACACATGCCTTACCACTGCCACAAGGGTGTTCATCACAGGCCCAACCTTAGCTCTGCCTCATATGGAAGCCAGCCTTCCAGCAGTACCTTCCCCAGACTGACCCACATGCACACCACACCCCTCCATTAAACTCCATAAGCAATAGCACTGGGAGGGGTAGAGATGAAAGGGGGTTCCAGAAAAGAAGGTTGAGGGAATTCTGGTGCTGGAAAACAACAATGGGAACAATTGGACCAGTGCTCGTTGTCCTCTGGACATTATGCACCTGCTCCAGGGAGCTGGAGTGAGCTGTGTGGAACATATTGACTCTGCGCTGCTGGATAGAGCTGGGCAGTTGCACTGGGCATGCCTGGAACAGGACGCATACCGTGTATGCCCTGGTTCTCATGGGAGACTTCAATCACCGTGATATCTGCTGGGAGAGCAATACAGCGGTGCACAGACAATCCAGGAAGTTTTTGGAAAGTGTAGGGGACATTTTCCTGGTGCAAGTGCTGGAGGAACCAACTAGGGGCAGAGCTCTTCTAGACCTGCTGCTCACAAACAGGGAAGAATTAGTAGGGGAAGCAAAAGTGGATGGGAGCCTGGGAGGCAGTGACCATGAGATGGTCGAGTTCAGGATCCTGACACAAGGAAGAAAGGAGAGCAGCAGAATATGGACTCTAGACTTCAGAAAAGCATACTTTGATTCCCTCAGGGAACTGATGGGCAGGATCCCTTGGGAAAATAACATGAGGGAAAAAGGAGTCCAGGTGAGCTGGCTGTATTTTAAAGAATCCTTATTGAGGTTGCAGGAACAAACCATCCCGATGTGTAGAAAGAATAGTAAATATGGCAGGTGACCAGCTTGGCTTAACAGTGAAATCCTTGCTGATCTTAAACACAAAAAAGAAGCTTACAAGAAGTGGAAGATTGGACAAATGACCAGGGAGGAGTATAAAAATATTGCTCAGGCATGCAGGAGGGAAATCAGGAAGGCCAAATCACACTTGGAATTGTAGCTAGCAAGAGATGTTAAGAGTAACAAGAAAGGTTTCTTCAGGTATGTTAGCAACAAGAAGAAGGTCAAGGAAAGTGTTGGCCCCTTATTGAATGAGGGAGGCAACCTAGTGACAGAGGATGTAAAAAAAGCTAATGTACTCAATGCTTTTTTTGCCTCTGTCTTCACAAGCAAGGTCAGCTCCCAGACTACTGCTCTAGGCAGCACAGCATGGGGAGGAGGTGACCAGCCCTCTGTGGGGAAAGAAGTGGTTCAGGACTATTTAGAAAAGTTGGACGAGCACAAGTCCATGGGGCCGGATGTGCTGCATCTGAGGGTGCTAAAGGAGTTGGCGGATGTGATTGCAGAGCCATTGGCCATTATCTTTGAAAACTCATGGTGATCAGGAGAGGTCCTGGATGAGTGGAAAAAGGCTAATGTAGTGCCCATCTTTAAAAAAGGGAAGGAGGATCCAGGGAACTACAGGCCAGTCAGCTTCACCTCACTCCCTGGAAAAATCATGGAGCAGGTCCTCAAGGAATCAATTCTGAAGCAATTAGAGGAAAGGAAAATGATCAGGAACAGTCAGCATGGATTCACCAAGGGCAAGTTATGCCTGACTAACCTATTTGCCTTCTATGACAAGATAACTGGCTCTGTGGATGAGGAGAAAGAAGTGGACATGTTATTCCTTGACTTTAGCAAAGCTTTTGATATGGTCTCCCACAGTATTCTTGACAGCAAGTTAAAAGAAGTATGGGCTGGATGAATGGACTATAAGGTGGATAGAAAGCTGTCTAGACCGTTGGGCTCAATGGGTAGTGATCAATGGCTCCATGTCTAGTTGGCAGCCAGTATCAAGCGCAGTGCCCCAAGGGTCGGTCCTGGGGCCGGTTTTGTTCAATATCTTCATTAATGATCTGGAGGATGCCGTGGACTACACCCTCAGTAAGTTTGTAGATGACACTAAACTGGGAGGAGTGGTAAATATGCTGGAGGGTAGGGATAGGATACAGAGGGACCTAGACAAATTAGAGGATTGGGCCAAAAGAAATCTGATGAGGTTCAACAAGGACAAGTGCAGAGTCCTGCACTTAGGATGGAAGAATCCCATGCACTGCTATAGACTAGGGACTGAATGGCTAGGCAGCAGTTCTGCAGAAAAGGACCTAGGGGTTACAATGGATGAGAAGTTGGATATGAGTCAGCAGTGTGCCCTTGTTGCCAGGAAGGCTAACGGCATTTTGGGCTGTATAGTAGGGGCATTGCCAGCAGATTGAGGGACGTGATCATTCCCCTCTATTCGACATTGGTGAGGCCTCATCTGGAGTACTGTGTCCAGTTTTGGGCCCCACAATACAAGAAGGATGTGGAAAAATAGGAAAGAATCCAGTGGAGGGCAACAAAAATGATTAGGGGGCTGGAGCACATGATTTATGAGGAGAGGCTGAGGGAACTGGGATTGTTTAGTCTGCAGAATTGAAGAATGAGTGGGGATTTGATAGCTGTTTTCAACTACCTGAAAGGGGATTCCAAAGAGGATGGATCTAGACTGTTCTCAGTGGTAGCAGATGACAAAACAAGGAGTAATGGTCTCAAGTTGCAATGGGGGAGGTTTAGGTTGGATATTAGGAAAAGCTTTTTCACTAGTAGGGTGGTGAAGAACTGGAATGGGTTACCTAGGGAGATGGTGGAATCTCCTTCCTTAGAGGTTTTTAAGGTCAGGTTTGACAAAGCCCTGGCCCTGGGATGATTTAGTTGGGATTGGTCCTGCTTTGAGCAGGGGATTGGACTAGATGACCTCCTGAGGTCCCTTCCAACCCTGAGAGTCTATGATTCTTTGTTGCAGCTTGCATGGCTCCTCAGACCAGTGCAAGTTGCAGTGGCCCACTTCTTTAGCATGACTCTAGCACAGTGCCTCGGCAGACAGGCAGTGGCAGGAGGATGTGGTGTGAGCAGGAAAAGGAATGTAATTTCATTCTTTTCTCAGTTATTTCTTCTGTACTGTTTTTTTTTTGCATTAATTTTCATACCTTTTGCTGCTTTTCTTGCTGATTGTGCTTAAATAGATGGCATCCTTCCCCTTTGAATGTCCATCTAGGAGCTCAGGAAAGAAGTAGTCTGTGCCAGAGTTCAGGCAAAGGCAGGGCCGCCCCGGGGGCAGGGGGGGGGTAAGTGTGGCAATTTGACCCAGACCCCCACGAGAATATAGTATTCTATAGTATTTCAACTTTTTTTTATGGAAGGGGCTCCTGAAATAGCTTTGCCCCAGGCCCCCTGAATCTTCTGGGCAGCCCTGGGCAAAGGACATCTCTTCAGGCTGTTCAGTGCAGAACTAGCAAGTTCCCTCTGCCCCCTGCCTACTGCAAAGGAGTCAGAAGGGGCTGATTTGCTCCACATATGGATGGCAATGGGAACCAGTGAGCACCATGAAGAATGTGGTAAGGGCTGTACTTGGGGGTGTGGAGTAGGGGTCCCTTTGCTGTGTTGACTCCCTGTTCTATTTTCAGATATCAGGAGGGACCAATGAATCCCAAAACAATTTCTTCAAATGCAGCCAGTGTGTGAGATTCCAGTGAGTTTCAGCTCCCTGGGAAGTTTGAAGAGTCTGTGGTGTCCCCTTACTGAGATCATTTGGGACCAAAGGCTGGCAGCTATCATCCCCAGAGGACCCATTTAAAAATTAATTTTAAATTAAATTACTAACCTGAAACTAATTATAAACCAATTAATGGATTGACACAAATTCCCAGGAAATTCATTCTGTGTTCAGAGAGCAGGAGCTGTGACGTGAGGGCAGACACAGCACAATCCTCAAATAGAACACAGAGGGTGAATCCCTGCTTCAAAACTTAGCCTTAACTCTATAGCTGTGACTGGCATTGCCATAATAATGATGTTATCTGGCAGCTTGGACAGACAGCTGCAGTAACAGGAGGGGCTGCAGGTCAGGATTGAGGGGCATGAGTAGAGTTGACTTGGGAAACTAGAAGCAGGAGCAGAGAATGAGACTCAGGTTGGAAAGGTGCAGCTAATGGCATAGGGCCAAGAACATCTGAGGAAACAGCTGTTTGGGGAGAAGATTAAAAAATTGGTAGGAAAAGCCTGTGAGGGTCATGGTGAAATTAATGCTGGAGTCATAGTGGGCAGCACATCTGAGAGGCATTTGCTGCAAGGAAGGGCTGGTGGTAATAATCCCTTTCAGTATAACTGTGGTCAGATCACACCTGGAATTTAGGGTCTGCTCCTGCAGTCTGGCAAAGCTCCCATTGACTTCAGAAGTGCAGGTTCTAGCTGTCAGTTCTGGGCGTCACCTCACCATACCTTAATTTATACCCATTACTAACAGGGCAAGTAACGCAAGGAAATTAAGAAAGGGAAAATTGAGACTGATGAGCAGGAGGTACGTTCCAGCAGAGAGATGACTGAGGATGCAGAATAGTCTGCAAATTAAGTGACAAAAGTTCCTTACTTGGAACCTTTTTGACCTGACTGTGCAAAGCACCAAAATAATATTTCTGTAGGGCAAAGGTTACATTTTTACTGGCAGGTAAATCTGAATTAGAGTTTAAACAGACATTAAACAAACATGCGGAAGGGGGATGCAACACCAGCCTATTTTCTATGTCATTCTTTTCCTGTTGTCAGCCCTTCCCTCCCCTGGCTTTTCCTGGTCGGACCCATTCTAAATATCGCATTTCCTGGTTCCTTCTGTTAGCCTAACTACCAACTCCCCCATCCCTTCCTCATGTCTTGCCTTCACCTTTGTGATCCACCTGCTGTTACACAGGATGAGATTAACTAATCCCAGAGTCCATGGAAAAGCTGACAGTAAGGCGGCAGCAGCTATGGGGCACAGCAAGGATGGCCTAGTGCCTTGGGCACTGGACTAGGCTACAGGAGACCAATTCCCAGCCTGTCATTAGGCAAGTCACTTACTCCATCCATGCCTCAGTTTCCCCATTTGAAAACAGTAATATTTGAAAGGGATATTTCCCCTCCTTGAGCAGTGTGTGGGTTACTGATGGTGACCTGTTCAGCTAGTACAACAATGAGGGGTGGGAGAGATGGCCTCTGTAAGTGTTGGTATGAGGTCTGGGGGAGGGATAGCTCAGTGGTTTAAGCATTGGCCTGCTAAACCCAGGGTTATGAGTTCTGTCATTGAGCAGGCCATTTAGGGATCTGGGGTAAAAATCTGTCTGGGGATTGGTCTTGTTTTGAGTAGGGGGTTGGACTAGATGATCTCTTGAGGTCCCTTCCAACCCTGATAGTCTATGACATTACACTCCATATGATTTTATGAAAATATGCTGGAAGTGTGAATATAGTGTAAATGGAATATGCTTCATGCAAAAGATCTCTTGTAAAGTATCGTTACAAAGTTTAAAATCTTCTGAGTGTGTTCATCCCATTTGTATGAATGTCTCATTCTCTGAGGGCCTATTGTAATTATGCAAAGTGTGGGCCATTAATGGTAGTTTGGAATCTTGATGGCTCCCATTAACCAGTACAATTGACTGTAGATGGCTCAGTTTACTTGCAAGCCTTCCTGTGGGTCCGGCCAGGAAGAATGGAGGCTTGGGGTCTCACAGGACATGGGACCATGTCACCTGGTACTGGAATCCATCTTAAACCTGATGCTTTTCCATTTAGAAGGAGGGCTGCGGACCCAGAGAGACAAAAGATTCCCGCCTTGTGCCAAAGCTATAAAAAGGGGTGGAACAGAACAAAGGGGGCTGCAGTCATGAGAAAACCCCTAGCTACCACCTGAGCTGGAACAAGGACTGTACCAGGGAAAGGATTGGGCCCAGATTAGAAAGGACTCTAGTCTGTGAAAGAAGTTTACTGGAACATCTCTGAGGGTGAGATTTCATCTGCATTCAGTTTCCTACTATATTAGGCTTAGACTTGCATGCTTTATTTTATTTTGCTTGGTAACTTACTTTGTTCTGTCTGTTATTACTTGGAACAACTTAAATCCTACTTTTTATATTTAATAAAATCACTTTTTGCTTATGAATTAACCCAGAGTAAGTAATTAATTCCTGGGGGAGCAAACAGCTGTGCATATCTCTCTATCAGTGTTACAGAGAATGGACAATTTATGAGTTTACCCTGTATAAGCTTTATACAGAGTAAAACAGATTTATTTGGGGTTGGATCCCAATGGGATCTGGGTATCTTGGTACTAGAGACATGAACACTTTCAAAGCTGTTTTCAGTTAGGCTGCAGTTTTGGGGGGATGTGGTTCAGTCCCTGGGTCTGTGTTGGAGCAGACTGGCATGTCTGGCTCAACATGGCAAGGTTCTGAAATTCCAAGCTGCCAGGGAAAACAGTCTCAGAGATAGTCCCAGCACATCAGATGGCAGTCCCAAGGGCGTTTCTGTGACCCAACCCATCACAGGGTCCTTTCCAGGGCTGCTGGTTTTGAGGCAGAGAGAGGGAAGCTTGCACAGTGCTTGCCTGCTGTGTACCACAGCTGCCTTTCACCTCCTTGGTTACTAGACCTTACCAAAGCCAGTGCCACTTAACAAACAGATTCTAAGCAGTCACTACAGCTGCCAGGCTCTGCTGTACCACACAGGGAGGAAAAGGGAGCTGAGAACAGAAGCAGTCCTGAACCCCAGTTGCCTAGCAACTTCAGCACTTCCAATTAAGCACCTAGGGTGTTTCTACAGTGTGCACATGGCTTCAGACACATCCTTTCTCCTCCAGGGGCTAGACCTGAATTATTGACTGACCCACTGGTGTCTGCAATCGGCATTTATAAAGCAGCTCTATATCTCTCCCTGAGGCTGCCTTGCCCTACAGTGCTGCAGGAAATGACTGCCAGAGCTGTGTGCTTCCTTCCTTTGTCTTCTTATAGAGCAAATCCAGACATTGCTAGGAATTGTTAAGGCAGATTCCTCATTCTGGCACTTTGAGTGCAGAAGGTGGGGGCTCACAAGGATTCTAAAACTTAATACTGGCCATTCCAGGCTTGTATTAAACTCCCAAGGTTACAGCTTTACTCTGACCTTGGATGAGTAGATGCTGCCACCACTCAAGTGCAAAACTCCTTTGATAACCCAGGAAGGCGCCCTTGGGAATTCCTTCCTGTGGGGTACCTTCAAGCCCTTTCCCGCATGGGGAAGAGCTGAGAAAGAAAAACAAAGGAAATCAGCTGTTGCCACCATCTAATTAAACAATACGTGCTCAAACCTCTTAGGACACAAAAATCCAATCCTGTTCTTAAAAAAGGAAAATGTTATTAAAAACAAAAAGAAAGAACTCAGGCTATTGCTAGATTTAAAAAAAACACTTACAAGGATTAAGCATCAAGAATAACGTTCTTGAGGTCCAGCTTAAAGGTTACAAGCAAAACAAAAGCATTTGGGGTTAGCACAGAGGAGTCCACAAGCCATAAAGAAATAAATGGAAATAAACCTGATCGCGTCTTCCTAGACATTTCCTGATCTACTTACATATCTGGGGTTTCAAATGAGTAGTTTCTAGGTATGGTACCGATGATTTTTCATACCTGGCTCCAATCTTCTTACAGCATAGTTACAGCCCTGTCTGCTTCTCTCCGAGAACAACAACAACAGACAGACAAAAGGGGAGTCTTGTTTGAATTTTAAAAAATTCTAGCCTTTCCATTGGCTCTTTTGGCTAGGTTCCCATTCATGTCCTTTTACCATGGCGACCACTCTGAAACCTATGCATCACAGTGACTTTTAACCCTTTACCGGTAAAGCAAGTAGAGAACAGCTAATAAGAGGGATTTTATAGCTAACTGGCTGGCTGGGTCCATAAAAGGGAGCTATCCCCCCCACCCTTCATTTATCACAGGAGTAAACAGCGGGATGGAGAGCCCTTCTCTAGTATCCACAGAGCAATGGCAATGTCTGAATCACCAAAACCCCTTCTCCGAGGCGGCTCAAGGGCATGACAACATCATGGTTGTGATGAGGTGTGTGTGGCACCCACCCTTGTTCTCCTGCTGTAATAATATCCCTACTGTTTACATGATATTCCTAATCCAGACAGATTCAGCAAGTGCACCCGGCTTCTGCCAAGGGGAACCCTTTCCATGTGCTATCCAAACTCCTGCAGGGGGCGGATCCTCACATCAGTGATTTTGACGCTGCTGATGATGCGGTGCTTGGCTTTTCACAAAATCTCTCTTTCCAGCCCGCTTGGGCGGTGCGCTGACACAGCTCTGGGAGCAATGTGCTCCAGTGTCAGGCCTCAGCTGGCTACAGTCTCCAGATCTGTGACTGGGGGCAGCACACAGAGTGAGGTCAGAGAGCCACATTCTGTTTATCACAACGGAGCCCCCAATAACTGGAAAACTGGAGCAGGAGGACATGATGCATGTTGATTTCATTACGGCTGTGAGAAGCATTTATCGCTGTAATAGTCCGGTGCGCTTTAGGTGCCAAACGGTTTCTTCAGAACTGGAGCGTGTGCCATGGCCTCCTGCAGCAGCTGATGTGGCTTTCTGGAGAGCAGCCTCAAGACCAAATGTACTTAGAGGAAAGCCTGAATGAGAAAACATATCTTGCATCTTATTCCAACCATAACCAGGCTCTCATATTTCTGCTGGGATTGCCCCCTGCTTCTCTGATGGTCTCATCACACAGGTATCAACACTTGGTTTGAGGTCTCCAGTGGCAGACAGTTCCAAAGCTCCCTGACTATAAGAATTTCTACCCTTGTGAAGCGCTGGTGGTTGGACAGGAGCTGAGCCCCTGCCCTGTGTTCTGGTCCAACAGCCCCTGCCCCTGCTCCCTCAGTCACTTCTTTCTGATTGTGTTCAGCTAAGGAGCATCCGACCCCCCCCAATCAGCACTGCAGCCTCTCAGGCTGGCTCCAGCTCCCCAGGGCCACCCAGAGGATCCAGGGGGCCTGGGGAAAAGCAATTTTGGGGGCCCCTTCCATTAAAAAAAAGTGCAATACCATAGAATACTATATTCTCATGGGGGCCCCTGTGGGGCCCAGGGCCTGGGCCAAATTGCTCCACTTCCCCCCCCCCCCCCCGGGCAGCCCTGCAGCTCCCTGCTGTCCCTGCAAACTTGCGTTTTGATTTAGAGGGTGATTCTGTGGCTCTTGCTTGGCTTGCACTGCAGTTCTCTGGTGTGCCTCCTCTCAGCACTAGTTTCCTTTTATCGACGGCTCTGAGATGTCAGTGCCTGCAAGGAGGGGAGGCTTTTCAGCCACTGCAGTTCACATGCATCTGCTATTTTGCTGAGCTGCAGGTTATTGGCCTGGTCATTGCCCTTGAAGGTTGATATTTCTTTGTCTCTTGGTGCACAGATTGTCTCAGTGCTTTGCTGACAGTTTTCCCTTCCCACTGTCCATGTTCTCAATGTTTACCGGAAGTGTCGAGTTCCCTGTCCCTTTGACACCTTCTTGGTGTGTGGAGACCACAGTCTTTTGTGACTGGACCTGTCTAGAAAAAGAGAAACGCGACACAATGATGTTCAGAGGTCAAGCGTGGTAGGGCTAGTATAGTGATCTCTCCCTGTCCTGGAGACTTTTCCCCAAGCTCTCTGGAGAAAGCAGAGCTCCTTGGGATTTCCTGAGGCCTCCAACTGAGACCAGTCTGTGTGATGATGCTAGCCAGCAGTGCTTTGAAGGCTTTTTCTCAATGTGGTGTCTGATCCAGTGTGTGTGTCTTGCCTTGGTAAGCAGAGGCTTCAACAAAGAAAGGTGTAGAGGTTCAGGATATTGGCCCAGGACCATCCTTCAAATCTTGAATCTCTGTTTATGTATTGTGGCAAAGTACCTGCTTCTCCTCAGCTGACTCAGTCCCTTTTTGCCTTGGAGACACAGGCTTAGGCAAAGCAAAGTCCTTCCTGGTCACGCAGGGTCTGGCTGATCCTTTTCTCAGTCAGTCCCTTGCTGTTTTTCTCCCCTTCTGGGGACAGAGTGCAGTCTTCCTTGCTGGAAGAGGTCAGAGTCTTGCCACACCTGCTCGCTGGCTACTTCTCTCACTCCCCCCCCCGTTTCCCTGCAAGGGAGGGTTTAAAAAGGTCTCCAGCAATTGGGGCCAGCTGAACCTAATTAGTTCCCTGGTAACCCCTGTTCCAGCTGAACCTAATTATTCCATGACTATCTCTCCTCAGTGGATAGGGAGAGGCCTTTTAACCCCCCTGGGACTAATTCCTACCCCTCCCTTTGTAGCCATTTGTCCTGGGTTTGCCACAGTATGTATATAGCTCTCTCTGCCGTAGTATCTGAGAACCTCACAATCATTCATGGATTGTATCCTCACAGCACACCTGTGAAAGAGGGGAATGTTTTAGGCCCATTATACAGATGGAGAAGTGAGACACAGTGATTACAGGACTTGCTCAAGGTTACACAAGAAATCTGTGGTTTAGCCAGGTCTTCTGAGTCCAATCCAGTGCCTTATGTTCCAGATCACCCTTCCCACTCATGCAGCCCTTGGATTAAGGACACACTGAGGTATGGCCTCCTGATGAGACTTTTGTGACCTGAGAAGAAAAAATGATGAAACAACTAATTTATATTTAAAAATCAGTTTCCTCGAGTTGGTGACCAGAAATGTTAAAATGGAACCACGATAAAACTGTGGTTACTGCAGGGACTTTAGCCACACTTACAGCCTTATAAAGTCCACTGAATAATACAGATACTTTTCACATCTTGATTGGACAAACAGGTGATAACGAAGGCACCATTCATCAATCTTCATAAAGATTCTGTGACCCGCCACTTACAGAAGAATTAGTAAATGCAGATTCATTATGTTTGGGGATTTGGCCACACCACTCCCATTGAAATGAATGCCCACTTTCAGTCCCTTACTCAGGCTGAAATTTTCAAAACTATCTCTGTAAACAACCCTCCAAGATCCAGAACATCATTGTTAAACCCAGACCTGAAGAAAAGCTCCGCGAAGCTCAAAAGCTTGTCTCTCTCACCAACAGATGTTGTTCCAAGAAAAGATATTACCTCCCCCACCTTGCCTCTTGTTGTATAGTGCCAACGTGAAGAATAACAATTAGTGATGTGACAAGGCATCATGCATACAACTGATATACATTTTTTTAAATTAAAGCTAATGTTAAAATTATATAATACACAGGTTTGAGAAACGAGTGTCTCTACATCTGGGTATAGTACTAGATTATCCACAAATACAAAGTTTGTTTTTAAAAGTCATATGATACAAATAGTACATAATCAGCAATAACCCAGATTTAGGTGAATACATTTAAGAATACAGTTTAGATATTAGCATCCAAGTATTCGGGTATATCACTCATGAAAAGTTGTACAGAGATTTGGTTGTGGAAAGCAAAATATATCAATGAGTGAAGATTGTCCCTCAGTAATTAAGAATTAGGGTAGGATGTCCATTTAGAAAATACAATCTATCAGGGAAGTATTTCAGTTACTTTCCTTACTGCGATTCTCATCGGCACTCCAGCTCATCCCTCCTGGTACTGCCAATATCTGGTGATGTGTTCTATGTAGATGTCTCTTGCTCATCTGATGGCGTCCGACACCATGAGTTGCTACATCAGCCGAGCGTTGACCAATTTCTACATGCAAGTCTGTACAAATTCTTCAGCTGTTGAGTGCAAACTTCTACAGGACCTTACAAAGAGCAGATGACAAAGGGAAGATGAGGATGGGAGTGATACGGACAATCGACAGTAACATACTGGCTTTTCAAACTTTAGAACTGCCTGAGCCTGACAACTTCTGCTAGCCCTAAGAAAACATTCTTGATCTTAAGTATCAGAGGGGTAGCCGTGTTAGTCTGGATCTGTAAAAAGCAACAGAGAGTCCTGTGGCACCTTTAAGACTAACAGATGTATTGGAGCATAAGCTTTCGTGGGTGAAAGCTTATGCTCCAATACATCTGTTAGTCTTAAAGGTGCCACAGGACTCTCTATTCTTGATCTTAAATATCACATTAGCATATCGGAGGGACCCTCTACAAACCAGCTGCATGACTAAAGGGCTGAAGGATACACAAAAGGAAAGAAGACTGGAAACTGGTGTCACTGAAGGGCAGAGTTAAAGTTCTTTTTGCTGACAGAACTCTGCATAGCTCTCCAGCAACAATGCAGGCTAACTCCTGTGTTAACTCCATGAAAGGCTGGTGCAACTCAGTTGTGCACCCAGATGGGAACTGCTCTAGTTTCAGAAGGGAGTTCATAGAATCAAAGAATCATAGAAGATTCAACCCCCTGCTCAAAGCAGGACCAACCCCAACCAAATCGTCCCAGCCAGGGCTTTGTCAAGCTGGGCCTTATAAACCTCTAAGGATGGAGATTCCACCACATCCCTAGGTAACCCATTCCAGTTATTCTGTCTGAACCAGTCCACTGCCATGCAGCTCATACAGAGTGCAACGTCAACCTCTGGCTCTCACAATGTTGGCACCTCTGACCCATGCTCACCCAGCCAAGACTCTGTCAGACCGCCTGTCTGACACCCACACTGTGTGTCTTTGTGTCATGCTGACTCCAGCACAGCATCAGGGCACTGCTTGGCCATTATTTAGGGATCTCTGACTCCATTCAATGCAGAACTGGTGTTTGGCTGGGCTGGGTCGGGCTGCTCTCAAGCTTGTTTTGCCTGGAACAATCATGACCCCCAGTGGACAGACAGCTCCATTTCAGGCAGAAGTATTCCTGCAAGACACTGATCTCCAGAATAACAGAGCCAACAGCCTCAATCAGATTGAACAATATTCAGAACAGAGAAAGACATCCTTGCTAAAGTGTGTCAAGTGCTCAACCTTATGGAGAAGAGTCCTGTGGCTCTCTCAAGATCAGTGCCTGCCCTTTGGGACTAGTGTCAGTTTATTTTAAAATCTGTCTTTCGAAAAGCAAACATTTGCACTGTGGACATTACAGAAGGAAGCACAATGATTACACAATTCTGTGCTAATCTGAGTGGCTTTCAGCTGCACAATAGCCACACACCTATACTCGTCATAGCACAAGTGATAACAGACAGGGCCAAGCAAGTTAAGATGAGCTCTCTCTGCAGGATGATTCAAACCAGCGCAAACTTGTCTGCACTGTCACCTCAGGTTTGTTTTTAAGTTGCATTGCCGGCTTCCCACCAAGCTTCAGTTTCAGGTGATGTCTGTGAGATCATCATCATGGGTCTGACCTGCAGGACCTACTCCCTTCTTTCTCTCTCAACAGGGATCAACTACCCTCTATGTTCAACTCACTGACGTAGATGGAGGAGGAAACTCAAAAGAGGGAGCAAGTTGCAGTGTAATTCTAGGCTTGGAAGTGTGTTCTTCCAGAAGAGCTAGTTCTCTGAAATGTTGCTGTAGCAAAGTATTTAAGTTTTCACTCTTGCTAAGTCCATGCCACTGCAGTTTCTGCTTTGTCCAAAGTATTTTCCCACCCCTGCTCCTCAATATCCCATTGTGTCTTACTGACCTGGTAAACCCCTTTGATGTAAAATGCCCCCTCTGCCTCGTCTTTCCATTCTATCGCCCCTCGGGGATTGTGCTGGCCATATGGACAAGCATCCCCCCCATTCAGTTTTCAGTTGAGCCTGCACTAGGTCAGACTCTGCTCATTTCTGAGTGGCCCATCTAGTTCTTTCTGCTTATTGCACGAGCTCATGGAACTGGGCATCTGCAGCCTTGGGTCTCCTGTGAGCAAAGTGTGCCAGTCCCTTCTCCCCCGGGCTTTTGCAGGAAGGGGGATAAGACTCTGAGTCTGTCCCAGAAGCTACTGCTTTTGGGGACCCCCCCAATAACATTTTCTGGAGCAGCTTCCTGTCTCATCTCAGCACCATGATATCATCCTCCCTGCACAGAGCCCAGCACTGTGATGTCAGGGTGAGAGCAGGGCAGCTTGATGCTCAGTGTCACAGCCATCGTGACACAACAGGGAAAGGGAGTGAGGGACAAAATGCAAATATAAAGACGTGGCAAGAGCAGAGAGAGAAGAGCTCAGACAGTCCCTATGAGGAAGTAAGGGGCCTTCTCCTGTGACAGGTGACCAGGGCGCTCAGTGAGGTGTACATGTGAGCAGGTGGGGGAACAAGCTCATAAATCCCCAGATCACTCTGGCTGGTTCAAAGGGAAACATTTCCAGAGTTCTGCTGTTTTTGGCAGAAGGGGAGTTGGACAGTTATGCTCATTATCTCACAGATATCAGCATTGTGCCTTTATTTGCAAGGTCCAGCCCCGTTTTATGTGGCCAAACATAAACTATGTTTTCACCAGGGTTAGAATGTGGGGGCTAACATAGAGCATGTTTTTTAGGCCCAATCTTGCAAACGTCTGCAGGGGAGTACAGCTGAAATTTTTTGACCAAAAAGCTTTTTAATTGGACATTTTCCTTTTTCCTTTTTAAAAATAAAAATAAAAATTTCTGTGAAGCATGTTGCCTTTTTCCAATTTTTTTCCAGTCATATTTTTGGCAACATTTTGAAGGGAATTTTTGATCCTAAACATTATCAATAGAGTAACTGACATTTTTTAACTCAAAAAGAAGCAAGATTTTGACAAACAAAAAATTCCCATAATGGTCCCAAAATATTCTTGATAAAAGAATTTAATACAATTTTGAAAAAATGAGATGCAGGTCCCTTTGGAGCCCAACAAAATGGAAACAATTTTTTAAAAAAAATATTTCTTTTTAACTTTTCCCAACAGCTCTAAATGTAAGTAACTTACTTGGTCAAGTAGTTTCAGTGAAGTCAATGGAACTACCTTGCCTAAGTAAAGCTATTCACATGCCATTTCAGCCAACTCTACTCCCATGCATAAGTGTTTTCAGGATCAGGCACAATAAAAGTAATCCTGTAATAACACAACTTTTGTTTGTGGCTCAAATGTTATTTATAAAAGCAGCAAAGAATCCTGTGGCACCTTATAGACTAACAGACATTTTGCAGCATGAGCTTTCGTGGGTGAATACCCACTTCGTCGGATCAAGTAGTGGAAATTCACAGGGGCAGGTATATATATGCAAGCAAGAAGCAAGCTAGAGATAACGAGGTTAGTTCAATCAGGGAGGATGAGGCCCTGTTCTAGCAGTTGAGATGTGAAAACCAAGGGAGGAGAAACTGGTTCTGTAGTTGGCAAGCCATTCACAGTCTTTGTTTAATCCTGAGCTGATGGTGTCAAATTTGCAGATGAACTGAAGCTCAGCAGTTTCTCTTTGGAGTCTGGTCCTGAAGTTTTTTTGCTGCAGAATGGCCACCTTAAGATCTGCTATTGTGTGGCCAGGGAGGTTGAAGTGTTCTCCTACAGGTTTTTGTATATTGCCATTCCTGATATCTGATTTGTGTCCATTTATCCTTTTCCTTAGAGACTGTACCGATGCAGCTGCGCTGCTGTAAGATCTCCTGTGTAGTTGCTCTATGCCAGGGGTAGGCAACCTATGGCACGCATGCCGAAGGCGGCACACGAGCTGATTGTCAGTGGCACTCACACTGCTCAGGTCCTGGCCACCGGTCTGGGGGCTCTGCATTTTAATTTAATTTTAAATGAAGCTTCTTAAACATTTGAAAAACCTTATTTACTTTACATACAAAAATAGTTTGTTTATATATTATAGACTTATCGAACGAGACCTTCTAAAAATGTTAAAATGTATTACTGGCACACAAAACCTTAAATCAGAGTGAATAAATGAAGACTTGGCACACCACTTCTGAAAGGTTGCCGACCCCTGCTCTATGCTGATGGGAGAGGGCTCTCTCATCAGGATAATTAAACCACTCCCAAATGAGCAGCGGTAGCTGTCAGAGGGAGACATGGTGCTGTCCATACTAGCATTTCTGTTGGTGAAACATGTCACTGGAGGATGTTTTTTTCACATACCTGAACAACATAAGTTATACCAACATACGTGCTGGTGGAGGAAGAAGAAATCGTGGACAGACTAGTATGCTGGAGTCTCAGCCCCCAGCTCTTGAGTCCCAGCAACAAGGTGCTGCACAGCTGTATCTGCTCCTGGCGGGAACCTGCCCAGTCACACAGCAATAAATGTTTAGAGCATGGTGGGGCCCAGACACCTTAAGCGGGTGCCCACTCTGGTGATTTTAGTGCCAGTCTGCTGACACTTTATGCCCTACATCAGGGGTCGGCGGCAACCTTTCAGAAGTGATGTGCCGAGTCTTCATTTTCACTCTAATTTAAGGTTTTGTGTGCCAGTAATACATTTTAATGTTTTTAGAAGGTCTCTAAAAAGTCTGTAATATATAACAAAACTATTGTCGTATGTAAAGTAAATAAGGTTTTAAAAATGTTTAAGAAGCTTTGTTTAAAATTAAATTAAAATGCAAAGCCTCCTGGATCGGTGGCCATGATCTGGTCAGTATGAGTGCCACAGTTAATCAGATCACATGCTGCCTTCGGGGCGCGTGCCACAGGTTGCCTACCCCTGCCCTACATAACGTCCCAGCTGCTGGGGTAACCTGAGCTCAGACCCTCAGCTTTCCTGCAAAGCCTGCTGCACATATCTAGCCTCCAGGGCGGCAGCAGAGGCCAGCCTGGCACAAGCTCTGGGCTGGACCTGCTAGAGCCCTGCTGCGGGATTTGCAGGCTGCTTGGCTCTGCCAGTCCCAGGCCGGGCGACACCAGCGCGCAGCGGCCTGGCCCAGCGCTGGGAGCCTACCACGCGGCCACGTGCTCCCAGAAAGGGCAGTATTGAGGGTGCACGCGCGGGCGACGGCTTCCGCACGGCTTCACTTGACCATTGCGCACGCCCGCCCACCTTGCACATGCGCCCTGGGAGGCGGGTCGTGTGCACCTGCGCAATAGCGTGGAGGCGCCGTTTGAGCGGAGGCGCGCGGCGCTGGGCGGCGAGTGTCGGAGTCCGAAGCGGGATGTGGCGGGGCCGGGCTGGGGCGCTGCCGGCGGCCATCGGGGCGCTGTGCCGGGCTCTGCCGCCGGGGAGCCGGCCCGCCCCGGAGACCTTCCGCCTCGCCAAGTTCGACCGGCCCGAGGCGGTGAGAGCGGGGGAAGCCGGGACCGATCCCCTCCGCCCCATAGCAACAGCATTGTCCCCTCCGCCCCATAGCATCACCGCTAGCCCGTAGCAACATCACTGGCCCCTCCCTGACCCATAGCAACGCCCTCCCGTCCCCACTGCCCTATAGCAACACCACTGTCCCCTGACAGTGCCCCCTCACTGCACCCCTACTCCTCTCGGTGGAGGGATGCTATGGGTCATAGCAATACCCCTCCCCCCTTACTGACCCATAGCATCCCTCTACATCCTGGGTTTGCCCCCGCTACCCTACAGCATCCCCCCTGCCCCATAACAATGCCTACTTCTCCTTTTACCCTTGTAATGTCATCTCTTCTCCCATACCATCACCCCCGGTGGTGGGACCCTGGGCAGCTTTCTTGTGCTCTCAGGCTTTCTTCATGTTGGGTATTCCTGCCTTTGGCATAGCTGCCCAGTTGCAAGCCCCTGGTCAGACCGGTGCAGCTGATATAAGCACAGTTTGCCACTGAGCCCTGTGTGCAACCAGGTCACACTGCAGCGCTGCAAATTGTGGCTTGTAACAGCTTTGCTTGTAGTAGGGTCTGCATGGGCAGCTACACCAGTGAGCGGAGGCGGAGCTGGAACAAATCCCCAGTGGCAACAAGGTCTGTGCATCATTTTTGCCTGCTGTAAAGGAGGAATAATAACACTCAGCAGTATAAAACACTTTAAGGTGTGTGGATGGGATGGTGCTGTGTGAATATTCAATGTTACTCGCTAGTTCTCATTAAAATAATGCCTCCATACTGTTCGTATAGCTAATCTGTACAGCTCTGTGTATCTGTGCCCTCCACCACTCCATGGTGTTCTTCATTAGCTTGTCACCACCTGGTAGCATTGGCACCCCTCTGCTGTAATCCCTGTAATGTCACCACCTAAGGGTTTGTCTACACGTGGAGTTATTCTGGAATAACTGCTGAATAACTCAATGTGTGGACACCCTTATTCTGTACTAAGAATCTCCACATAGAGTTATTCAGGAATACTAGTGCTCTAAATTCACACCCTTTCAAATCTAGGGATGCATATCCTTTCCCCTTTCCATGCCTGACAGTCACATTCCCTCTGAAACCTTGATTCTCTAGTGTCACCTCCCACCATGAAGGTACCCTCATAACCCACCTGAGGCCCTTTAGTCATGGTATGTCAGCCATCCCTGTAATGACTCCAGCTTCCTCCTCCTCCCCCCATGTTGGGAAATAAAAAGCCCAGACAGCCAGATATGCATGATCAACTTCCATTTACATTAGAGAGAAATAATCTTCTAAATCCAAGAGCAAAATAGTCTCCCTTGTCTCCATGCTGCCCTTCCTTTCTTTTCAGTGGGATGATCTCTTTCCATGTCTTCTCTTGCTTAGAATCTTGTTCAGAAGCTCTGAAAAATTCCTGCTCTTGGAGAATCTCCTGGAAACTTCTATTTTCTACTCCCCTTCCCTCCCCCCTAATTGAAGCTGGACACTTCTGGTGTTCAGCACATTCTGCTTGTCACTCAGAGTATACTTCCCTCCCTTTATCCTGAACGATCTTAGGCCCCCTCTGTGCTAGGGCTTTGGAAACTCCATTGGCAGAAAGGCCTAGACCTATAGGCCTATAGGCTGTTTTGTATTTGTCTAGGCGTTTTACAAATGTTGGCAGCAATTCCTTGTAGGAGGGTTTTCCTTAAACTGTCATAGTCTGTAACTGTGCTGTCCTAGCTTCTAACTACATTGGTTGAGCTAATTCTCGTAATAATAGCCCACAATGCAATTCCTGGTGTTTACAAATTACCCTAAAGCCCCTGCTCTTGCAGCATTATAGGACATTTCTTTCAAGCATCCCAGAACAAACTGGTATAAGTATAAAGTGTGCTGTATGTGGCTGTGCCTTTTTAGAAGCAGTGCTGTTGTGTGGTTGTGGGAGAGAGGTGCCCAATTGTTCCAGGCAGTCAACAACCCTGTAACACTTTTCTTTGCTGAATGCACAATCTTCATGTTATTGCCATTAATCTGAGGAAGCACAGGGTAATACCTATCCTTCCCCTCTTTTCTTGCTGAGTGGGCACCTTGTGTTGTTCCAGGCAATGGCCAGTGTTGAGTAATTAAACACAAAAAAATGCAACTCTTCTGAATGCTGATGTTTCCTTTCTGATCTTTCATAGAGTTTGCAGATTTGGAGGCTGCTGTATTCTCTTCTAAAGCAAATCCATGACGGAGGATGGACTGACCCTGATACCATAGGTAATAAAGTATTTTCCCTCCTGCTGCTTGTAAGGTTTGACTCAGTTTCTGGGAGTGACCTGAGCTGGACTTAGAGCTCCCCTTCCTCAGCAGCCCGGCACTGGGGGCTTTAAACACCATTCTGAACATCTCAGTTTATCCTATTGACCCTAATTCTTGCATCAAAGATATGGATGGATGGATGGATATCTGATGAAGATGGATTTGTTCATCAGAGCCTTTTGATTCATACTGAACTTATTTTATCCATTGTGGAAGCAGGGAAAGCTTCAATAAGGATTTGAAGCGGATTTTAATGCGTGTCAGTCAGTTAGCAAGAGTCAGGCCATACTGTAACCCTAATGACGTGAGACTTGTAGGAGCAAAGATAGTGCGAGGCGACAGGACAAGAACTGTGTACAAAGCTATTACGACCTTGCAATCACTAACCAAAATGTAGGCTTGCTTTTCTTAAGAGAGAGACAAATAAGATAAGCCTTTCTGCTATGTATAAACAAAATGTATTTGTTGCTTTTTACTGTCTCCATGATTGCTAGAAATTGTCTGTAACAAAGGTATAAAGGCTTGGTGTAATTGTTTACCAGTTGAGAGACCTGTCCAGGACTGGGGCGACCCTGTGTCCTATGGCACTCTCTCCCTCCATTGTAATTACTGGAGAAATAATAAAGTATTTGATTTTGCTGCACCCAAACAAAAAGCAAGAACTGAGTTTTTCTTCGACAATTTGGGGGCTCGTCCGGGATGGCAACGCCCACGGACCCACAGACGGCTACTACGGATCATTCCCCTTCGAACCCCATGGCGCCACATGAGAGGTATGAGACCTTTTGAAATCTCTATTGGGGTATCGGAGGAGGACTTTCCGTGAGGACGTCTGTCTCTGTTGGGCTCACGCCATCTGAACTTATTGACTGTGCAGCAGGATCAGATGCAAAGTGGTATTGGGGAGAGGCCCCAATAAGGTTAGTTTATAGCAGTACTGGGAACTGCTGAGTTGGCCAAGGAAATGCATAAGGTAATAGATAGGTAAATGCATTAGAATGCACCGGTGCTGAGGGGTTTTTACCGCCTCAAGAGGGGTTGTCATACCGCCTCATGGTATTGGTCCGGACCAGGTAAAGATGCATCGTGGTTAAAAAAAAAAAAAAAAAAAAAAAAAAAAAAAAAAATTTAAAAAGAGATAAAAAGGTTAAAAAAGGGTTAAAAAGGAAGAAAAGAGGCCTTGGTGTGTGTGTGTGTGTGTGTACACCAGTGTGAGTGATCGTTATCGGAAGACGCCCAGAGCACCCTGTGAAGCGGAAGCTAATGATCAGGACTGCTCTAACGCAAGCCCGGTAACTAGTGGATCTTTAGGAGATCCGACCCACGGTGGGCTGACTCAGCCTGGCATAGTCCGGCGAGGAAGCTGCCTGGGTCTAGGAGTGTGTGAACCCATCTTCCCTCCCCTTTCCCTTCTGTGTGGGCTACTGACAATCTGTTCGTCTCACTGGATGCAATTAGAGTACGCGGCGCCGTCTCCCAGAGACTAGCCGACGCTCTTTGCTGAAGGGAGGTGTAGGAGAGTCGTAGTCTTCCTTGTGAGTCTCTCCTGTGTGAGTGCCCTGTAGGGAAAGATCCTTAGTTTCTGAGCCGCTAGCGTGGACAGGGCACCCTCTCTCTGTGTGTAAAGGGGAAAATGGGTAAGGGACTATCTAAACATTCCACCTTACCCCCTAAGGGTACCCCAGCATATTACATGTACGTACATTATGGTCCTAAAACCTGCAGGTATTTAGCGAATTGGAATCTTCACACGCGTGAAAATTCATTTAAACAATGCCCATTAGAAGGTACCTTCAATCTAGATAAGATCATATATCTCAGAGGAGCTTTTAATCACCAGAGAAAAGCCTCTGACACAGTGTGAGCAATTTGTCTAGGAACGGGTTAATTTGAAATTCGGCTTCGCCCAGAGATAGGAGAAGTTGTTTTGTGTTCAAGGTCAAGAATCAGTGCGGACTATGCTAAATGCAAAGAAAAACTGCTTTCAGCCCCAGCTGCTTGTGGAAAATAGAGACAGAGGCAAACCAAAGGCAGTACAAGTTACAGAATTGGAATTATATTTGCAAAGCTTAACTTTCCAGTGGGACATGTGTGAGTATTAAAGTGGCTTAAGGCTTGGGGCATTCATATTTTTCCTGTGTGAGGTGGGAGCATTCCCAACACTTTCCATTGTTGTTTTATTATTTTTAATGAAGCTTTAAAATTTGATTATATGCAGTGTCAGTCTGATCACCTGACATGAGGGATAAATTAGTAACAGGAATTTGTCACAGTTTGGTGAGCAATTATGTCTGGGGGAGCCCTGCAGAATTTACACCATCTATCTCTTTTACCCTTGTTATTTTATGTTTGTTTTGTTTGGTGCTGTTGGTGTTATTTGTTAAGAATAGCATGATTAAAGGTGAGCCCTAATAGAATAAGGAAACACTATCTGGTTTTGTTCTGTTTTGTTTTACCGGTTACTGTTGTTTTTCTGCTCTGTTCATTTGGGCGTTGGGTGTGTGAGCGGAACTGAACTTCTCGTTCGTAATTCCTCAGAGTGGAAGCCATGTGTGCGATGAAGCTCTGAGGTTGTATTGAGATCTTTCTGTCCCGCCCCCTGTAACGGACAATGTAATAGAAGTAGAAAAATCTGGCTTAGACTGTAATTCTCTCTGCTTTCTGTGTAATTTTCTTTTCTGTTTAAGTGTCAGCAGACAAATGGGTGGGTCTCTGGGTAGACCCCCTAAAGGGGTTTGGATTGTGTGTTGAGTAAATGGCCTTTACGCAATGGCCATGTATTTTTGCCCAGGTGGCAAGCCTTACTAGGGAGGACTCGGGTAGTCTTGTAAGTAAAAATGTTTTGGGGAAAAGACCAGTAGGGTGGGGCTAGTTGAGAAGCTCACCATCCTAGCTAAACTGGTAGTGGAGCAAATTGGTGCCAAATGGAAGGGACGGCTCAGCGAGAAAAAAGGATCGGGCCCAGGCGGGCAGGCAACAGACAAAGAGAACAGTTTTTGGTGTCTTTGAAATGTTTGTAAATAAATTCAGGCAAAGAAATTATTAGATTGCAATCATTTGGCTATGAACAATTTTGTTAAATCAGTTGAAGAATGTATACAGTGCTATGTAATGAAAATTTTATTAGGCTCTACAGGCACTATAAGTGGTGATGTTTTCTTTCAGTGTTTAAAAGCAGGAGTTAAAAGTAAAAAAAGCAAGCCAGAAAGCATCTGTGTTAATGCAAGTTAACTAACTGATAAGGTAGAGGCCGCTGAACCAGGGCTGTCTAAGAAACACATACGAGAAAATATGGGGTAATTCCTCTGTTTTGCCTAGAATCAACAAGAGTATTTGTATATTTTAAGTATTTAACTGCCCAGAAGGGGTGGACCTCTGTTTTTGTCTTTCAGATAATCAAAGAAAACTAATGCCAGCTGCACAACATTCAACGTACCTTGATTTACTGGCACAGTAAAAAATTATGTTGTGTGTTCTATGTTCTGTCTTGTGGTGTTTGTCTCGTGGCCAGAATTGTTGTTTAATATTTTCATGGGATGGTCTGATTTGAACTCAAGCGGAAGTGTTGGCTTGAAATGCAGATACTTGTTTTGTTCAACTTAGAATACAAAGTGTTTGGTTACATCAGAAAAATGTGATATACTAAAGTCTAATACATTTTCTTCAGTAAGAGAAAGAAACTACATTGGCCAAATCTTTTAATTAAGAATTGTTGTTAAAATTTGCATACCAACAGTCTTTGGAAGCAAGGACATGAAAAGTTAACCCACTCCCCATATTGTACAAGGGATCCTTCTGGCTACCTCAGACTTTTAGCCAGAGGGCTGGGGCTGGTGGAAAGCTATTGGACTAGAGGTTATATTAAGTGAACTTCTCACAGTGGGTGTGCTTGTCCTGGCTTGTTGTTCCAAAGTTCTGAATTAAGGTTATTTTAGTGAAAGGGTATATGTGGCATACATTGAATAATAAGACTAATGTACTGTATAACAGTAATGTTTATGTGTTCATGGTATAAAAGAAGGTGTATAAGTAAAGGGTAAAAGTTTTCTTTGTATGTTAACGGAAAAAAAAAAAAGCCAAGAAGGGAGGAAAAAGAGAATAGCTAACATGCTCAGTCTAGGAAAGGGGGGATGGTTGCTGCAGTTAAACGAGGTTGGTGTGCAGCGGGCAGCCCACCCTCCTCCTTGGGGACCTTTTGTAAATATTCAGATTGATTTTATTTCAATGTCTAAATGTTGTGGTTATGGATATGTATTAGTTTTAGTTGATGTATTTACCAATTGGGTTGAAGCTTTTCCCTGCAGGAAAGCAGATGTCAGGACTGTTGTGAAATTTTGCTTAAAGATTTTGTGCCACGTTTTGGCATCCCTGTGAGTATCAACAGTGATCGTGGAATTGTCGAAGAAAAACTCAGTTCTCGCTTTTTGTTTGGGTGCAGCAAAATCAAATACTTTATTATTTCTCCAGTAATTACAATGGAGGGAGAGAGTGCCATAGGACACAGGGTCGCCCCAGTCCTGGACAGGTCTCTCAACTGGTAAACAATTACATCAAGCCTTTATACCTTTGTTACAGACAATTTCTAGCAATCATGGAGACAGTAAAAAGCAACAAATACATTTTGTTTATACATAGCAGAAAGGCTTATCTTATTTGTCTCTCTTAAGAAAAGCAAGCCTGCATTTTGGTTAGTGATTGCAAGGTCGTAATAACTTTGTACACAGTTCTTGTCCTGTCGCCTCGCACTATCTTTGCTCCTACAAGTCTCACGTCATTAGGGTTACAGTATGGCCTGACTCTTGCTAACTGACTGACACGCATTAAAATCCGCTTCAAATCCTTATTGAAGCTTTCCCTGCTTCCACACCATGTTAATGAGGTTTCAGTCAGGCAAGCTGGATGTTCTCGCATCAGCTGTAGGCTCTTGCTTGTTTGGTGCATTTTACCTAACAGGTTACTGCAATTGCATTTACACTCTGCATTGGTCTTACAAGTCCCCAGAATACTCAGAGATAATTACAGAAAACAGGTTTACTTCCTCTCTAATCTCTTATTTTCTCCTAAACCTGACACTTGACTCCACAGTAAAGTGCCATTAAATCCTACCTTAGGGCTGTGGATTATAATGGAATTGTGCCTGCTATACAGCCTGTGTTGTGGAGCCAAGTCTCGGAGTAAAGAAGGAATCCACTATGTGTATGTACTTTAGAGAGGATGTAAAATACAGCTATAATCAGGAACCATGTCGCAGAGAGAGCCTGCGTACAGGTTGGCTTTTTTACCATCTTGTCAAAGGAAAGAGCTTAATCACTGTTGGTTATTTAAATATACATTACTCCAAACACAGTGCTAGTCCCCAGGTCTATGCCTTCCCCAGACATCCCCCAGTGACCTCCTACAGTGTGCCTCTTCGCTGGAGCAGAGATGATGTGAATGTGGAATCCTCCCACAGCCTTAGAAGATTTCTCAGCCCCAAACCAGCCAAAATTGGCTCCTGAAATCTCTATGAGTCAAACTACACTTGTCAGGCTTCTGAAGATCCAAAGTAGCCTACAGTTGTGGAAACTGAAGCAGAGAGATTAAATGACTTGGCCAAGATCTCTCAGGAAGTCCATGTCTGAGCCAAGCGTTGAACACTGGTTCCCCTGGTTCGGTTCCCAGTCCACTGCCTTAATCACAGGATCATCATTTTTTTTCCTGCTGCTTCAGTTGCTATGATGAATTTCCACCATGTGCACCTATGTGCTAAGGCAGTTCAGCTGTGTCTCTTGCACGCTTGATAAGGATAGACATGCAGAAAGCTTAGCTGAGCACATAATTTGGCCTCTAATCTATTAATTTACAGGGTGATTGGACTTTTAAAATATTAAATTGGGAAAATAGAAATGCCATCATGTGGAACTGTGATTGCTCCCACATTGGTTGTTGGCAGAGTCTGAACTTGAGATCTTCATGTGCACATGATGGACCTCTAACCAGAAAGTTGACACACACTTTGCTAGTGAGTTGCACAGTTTTTGCTAGACAATAGTATAATTTTGGGAATTAGGATTCCTGGAGTGTCTTTCTGGTTTGATTTCAAGAAGTCTGGTTTAGTGGTTAAAGCAGTGGTATGGGCAGGATAGCTAAGCATACAGATTTAACACAGTTATCGAATGGCTAAGTGAATGAAGGTTGGGTCTGCCATATTCAGGACCAATGTTCTATTATGTAGCCTCCATTTTTTGCAGTATCTCAGTGCCTCCTAATCTTTAATGTATTTTATTTTCACAACATTCCATGTTACAGATGGCAATCTGGGACATAGAAAGACCAAGTGACTTGCCCAATGTTACACAGGAAGTTTGTAGCAAAATTGAACTTGAGTCTCTGAGACCTAGATTAGTACCCTAACAAGTGAACCATCCTTCCCTTCTTTGGGTAACTTCTCAGTTACCGTATCTGTAAAACTGAGGGAAAATAATAGTTCCCTGGCCCTATAGCAGGAGTATCAGGCCTTGGTCAGTATAAGTTATGAAGAGCACACAAATATTAAAAGCAGTCAGTGGAGGAGGAGACTTGATTTCACGGTCTCTTGGCTCCCAGGCCAGTGCACCTTTTAGACTAAAAGTATTTTCTGGGAGATCACTCTCTCTGAGTTTTGACCTGGAGTCTGTGCACATTGCCAGAGATCTCAGTAATCCTCGTCACTCGTAGGACCAAAACAAGCTCTAGTTATTTTCTGTTGTTAGGTTGTGGATCTGATTATTGTTCCAGACACTAGCTCTTGCAGGGTATCCCAAGGATACAAGTATCCTGTGGCTTCTGCCCATGTGTTTTTATTCAGTATGTGTTCCAAAAAAGTGATAGACTTTCCAAATTTTAAAAACGGGTCACTTTGGAGAGAGATTGGCTTGGGAATGCTTTTGCATTGGCCTCGTTAGCACTACCGAAGTAATTTTCCCTCTCTTGATATTCATCCCTTCTTGTCAACTGTTGAGAATAGGCCACTTCCACCTTAATTGAATTGGCCTCGTTAGCACTGACCCTCCACTTGGTAAGGCAACTCCCCTCTTTTCATGTGCTGTAATATTTATACTGCTTACTGTATTTTTCACTCCATGTGTCTGATGTAGTGTGTTTTAGCCCACGAAAGCTTATGCCCAAGTAAATTTGTTAGTCTCTAAGGTGCCACAAGGACTCCTCATTGTTTTTGCTGATACAGACTAACATGGCTACCACTCTGAAACCTTTTGATTAAATGACCCTCAAATTTATACTATAAACTATACCCCAATTCATGAGCTAGCGTATGGGTTTTCAAGTCACTTTCACTACATATGTGAATTTTAGGGAAGACTCAAACTCCTGCTTTAAACAGTCATAATTATGGAGTGACCAATGGTCACTTTATACTTCATATAGAAAAAGATTGTGTCATATTTTTAATGAGTGATGGTGCATAACTTCAGATTTGGGAAATCATCTAGAAAGTATTATGTACTACAGACAGTGTGTTTAAAATGAATGAACTTGTGCAAAAACCCCCAAACTAAAATCAAATCACACACCAACAAATCCCCCCAGTGTTCAGTGGCTGGAAAATCTTGGAAGTCATCCTGTTTTAGAAGAGAATATTTTCCCTCTTTCTCTATATAATTATTTCTTATCCTAAACTTCTGGGGGGAAAAGTTCACACACACCAAAAATTCAGAATCATAGTTCCTTCATCAAGAAAGTTAGAGAATGAATCAAAGTCAGCCTTGTATTGGAACTCTGGCATTAACTTCAATGAAGAAGTCACGGCCAGTACCTTCATACTGCTCTTTCCATTAGCTTTCAGTCTGCATGAATGCTCTTAAAATGCCAGTGGGATCTGCCTTTTGACATGTCCGTTATCTTTTGGTGTAGCAGTTTTGATACTGCCATAAAGAGCTCTGTAGCTATTGTATCTCTTTCATTCTCAACTGTCAAACCAGAACTCTTTTTCTGCAGCAATAATTTTCTTTAATAACTCTGATTTGTGGCATCTCTACAGGTGGTTTTTGCCTGAGTGCATGAAGTAATGCATCCATTTTCATTCCTTGTCTTGACTCTCATTTCTTTCTTCCTAGCATGCATAAACTCAGAATAATGTGTAGTTCTCTGTTGACTACAAAGCTATAATTCATTGAAAGGGTTCTGCAGGCGTCGTAAATCAGAAGGGCACGACATGTGCTGTATCACAGCTTGGCCCGTATTCACCAAACTTTCTTTTTCAAGTGAAATGTGCATGCTGAGAGGGGTTTACTATTAAGATCAACAGAACAGAACCATTCTGTGTAAATTCCCTTACCTTAATGAAGTACCTCAGTAAAGCATTGACCAAAAAACAGGTACTGTACTGCAGTAATTAGCGTTAAATCTGCTGTATAAGGAACATTTTCCTGTCTATTCTGCACTGAGTATCATGCTTTTCTTTTGGCAGAGTCCATCTATCTATCTTAAGTACTTATCTGTCCATCACTGCCATAGTATATGAACATCTCACGCTATTTTAAACCACTAGTCAGGAAGACTCAGTTTAATCATGGATTTCTACATAAAAGTGCATTCTTGTTGGTTGTTATAACCTTAATACATATTCTTCACAACTCAGAGATAGATGTAGGTTTCATTTTTAGAAGGTACACACTATACATTTTTAAAGTGATTTATTTTGAAAACTTTTCAGATTAGTTTTACAGCTATATCAGAAAATGAATGAATGTTTGGTTATTTCATTTAACAAAGGTAATTAAAGCAGATATTTATGAAGTCATTGGGAGGTGAACTATCTCCAATTCAACAGGTTAATCATTAATATTTGGAGGATTTTCTTGCCATGCTGTATTAGGAGGAGAACATCACCAGACAGACATTTAAACTGTTTTATTTAACTAAAACAACGACGTTATGTATTCTGGATTTTTTCTTCAACAGCAAACATATAATATTTTAACAAAACAACCATATGAATTTTTGAATTTAGTTTAACATTCAAGTTTTTTAAAATCAGGTTTGTTTTTGTTAAAATTGTTTTTAATTAAAATAGTTAAATTAAATTAAAAAAAAAAAAAATTAAATCGACTATGTCAGCTAGGTCAACATGAGAAACTTAAAATATTGGCTTCTTCAGCTAACTCAGTTGTCTTCACCTTCATTTTCCTGTTTGTTCATAACCTGGAAAAGAAAAACAAACTTTCTTGCTTTTTCAGGTCCCAAACGATTTTTCAATTTGGAAAGAAGAGTTTGTTGTATAAACGAACTGGGCAATTTTTTAATCAATTACCTCTTTTTGTAATCTGCTGGTTCTTATCATAAACTTATCGATGCTTGTTTCTGGATGATGGAGATTTTTTTTTTTTGTACTACAGATATACTGTGGCTATGTGACATAGATGATGTGACTGAAACACTATCATTGGCAGATAACTCTGAAACTATAGAAAATGATGGTGATCTTGAAGGTGGATAGTCTTCAGAATCCTGTATGTTGAGGATGAATTCTCCTAAACAAAATAAGTCAATGCAGTTATTTAATTATTATTACCATACTGCTCATTTAGTATTATTCATTGCATTCACTGACACTCAGTACTACTTCATGTCATGCAAAACGCTAGTGCAATGCACATGCTGGGGCAGTTAAGTTTAATGGAATTTCTTGGCTTGCATGCCTTTTAAGTCTCAGGTTTCCCACTACATTAATAGCTTTTCTCATTAAAATGTATATTTTTGGAATACCAAAGAAACTATATTTAAATCATTCTATTGTTGTGATGTACCAGAGAGGGAGTATGGTCCAGTGCATAGAGTGTTTGTCTGGGACTTGGGAGTCCTGGTTTCATTTCCCTGCTCGCCCACAGATTCCCCCATGAGATCTTGGGCAAGTCATTTAGATCTAGATCCTCAAAAGTATTTAGGCTCCTATGTTCCATGCCTTAGTCTTCCCCATTGGTATAATGGGGATAATAGCATTTCTCCCAACCTCACAGGGGTGTTTGCAAAGTTAAATACATATAAAAGCAGGGTGGATAAAAATGATTTAAAAAAAATAAAAAATAAAATAAAATTTGATTTTTTATTTAAATTGGGTATTTTTGATAAAATGCTTTTTGAGGGAAAAAACTATCTAAAGGTAGATACATTATTGTTCAAAGATATCTCATCATGGAATAGGGATTATAAATTCTAATTCTATTGTATGAGACAATATAGTCATGTAATGTTTAAGAAAAGTTATGTAAATGAGTTCCAGTAGTTCATGGATTAGGACCCAATTTTATGGAGTTCCAGGGGCTTCTGTGTAGATATTTAGGTTAATCTTTCTATCTACCCAATGGGACTCAGTGCTCAGTCTAGAAGATACCAGCAGAGATGCTTAGTTTTGCAGTTCTCAAACTGTGGATTTATGTCTCCAGAGATAACATGCTTGTTAACAGCAAAAATGTTTTAAAATAAATCAATAAATAATATATAAAGGTGAGAAATAACAGACCTCAACCCTATTGTCCCTCTGCAAATTTGTGTACACAGAGTCAATCCCTTACCTCCCTTGAAAAGTGCAAAAAGTTTCAAAAAGTTCAATGAATAGAAGATTATTGGGGGCGGAATAGATCTGGACAAGGAGAAGAAGTCTGGAGATAAATGTGAGAAGGGAGGAACAGGCAGTGGAAACAAAAGTGAAACTTGTTGAACATCTTATTCGAGAAGTCTTGAGGTCTTTCCGAGTGTAGCCTTCATTGTTTTGAAATCTATCATACCATTCTCTCACTAGAAGGGAAAACCTATAATGGCAGCAGGCCATAAAAGAGACCCAGTTGGGGAATATTTTAATGAAGTTCCTCTACCTGTGGGTAGGACAGGCATGCGTGCAGAATGCAAACAGTGCAAAAAGAAATGCAAGGCCTGGTTGCCCAAATGAAACAACATAAGGAGAAGTGTTCCTTCTCAGGAGGCAGATGTGTTGAATATGATGAAAGGAACATGTCTGAACATGCAGGATCTTCAGGTTGGTAAAAATTTTTATTTCATACTTCTTTCTTAAGGACTGCCCGTCTTCCTTCTGGACTATTCTTGAATTCCCATGTTTGAGCAAAAAAAATATAGTTGTTACTCTGTGGTACTATCCTTTTAGATGCAGTTGTGATAAAAAATAAATAGCTGAAATAGGCAGATCTTACTTTTACAATTTCACCTGTAAAGTAGTACTGAGTGTCAGTGAATGCAATGAGAAATACTAAATGAGCCAGTATGGTAATAATAATTAAATAACTGCACTGGCTTATTTTGTTCAAGAGAATCCATCTTCAACATACAGGATTCTGAAGACTTTCTACCTTTAGGATCACCATCATTTTCTATAGTTTCAGTTATCTGCCAGTGCCAGTTTACAGTCACATCATCTATGTCACATAGCCACAGTAGCAAAAAGAAAAAAAATCTCCATCATCCAGAAACAAGCATCGATAAGTTTGTGATAAGAACCAGCAGATTACAAAAAGAGGTAATTGATTAAAAAATGGCCCAGTTTGTTTATGCAAAAAACTCTCCTTTCCGTATGATTGAGAACCCACACTTCATTAACATGGTTCAGTCATTAAGACCAGGATACAGTCTACCCTACAGAGCAGATGTTGCAGGCAAATTGCTGGATAAGGTGTATGAAAGAGAAATTGAGTAGTGTGCAAAAGGTCTAGAGGGTGAAATTGTTAACCTGAGTCTTGATAGGTGGAGCAGTGTCCACAATAATCCTATTATACATGCTTGTATGACAGCAGAAGAAGGGAATGTCTTCATTACAGAAACAATTGATACATCAGGAAATGCACACACAGCAGAATACTTACAAGAAATAGCAGTAAAAGCTATAACAAACTGAAGAAAAATACAAAGGTCTGGTATGCAGCTTGGTCACAGACAATGCTGCAAATGTATCAAAGATGAGAAGAAATTTAGATGAGGGAGTGAAGAGAGTCCAAAGCTAATAACATACGGTTGCAGTGCTCATTTGATGCACCTCCTAGCCAAAGACTTCAGTTTTCCAGAAATAAAGGCTAATGTTGTTGAAATTGCAAAATATGTCCATAACAACTACTTTGCAGCAACTGCTCTGTAAAAAGTTGGAGGAACCAAGCTAATTCTCCCACAAGATGTGCGATGGAACTCAGTAGTGGAGTTTTGAGCACTATATCAAGAACTGGCCTAATCTGATGATAGTCTGTGAACAAAATCGTGAAAAAATAGATGACACTGTCACAGCCAAAGTTCTTAACGTTGGGCTTAAAAAAATGTTGAACATATGCTGAGTACCCTGAAGCCCATTTCTGTAGCCTTGAACAAAATTCAGGGAAATAGCTGTTTTATTGCTGATGCTGTTCAAATTTGGAAGGAACTGAGTGAGATCTTAAAAAGAGAAATATGCAATGGCAGAGTTAGTTTACAAGCATTAAAAAAACAAATGGGACAAGCACTATCTTCAGTTCATTTTTTTGCAAATATTCTCAGTACTCGGGACCAGGGTCAAGCCTTAATTGCTGAAGAAGAGGAGTTAGCTATGACATGGACATCCAGCAATCATCCCTCCATAATGCCAACTGTAATGAACGTCAGAGCTAAGGGTGAACCATTCAAAAAATATATGTTTGCTGATGATGTTTTAAAGAAAGTCACACCAGTGAACTGGTGGAAGTCATTTAAGCACTTGGATTCAGAGACTGTTGAAGTGATAATCTCACTTTTAACAGCTGTAGCTACTTTTGCCGGTGTAGAAAGAATATTTTCTTCCTTTGGATGGATTCATTCCAAATTGAGAAATCATTAGGGATCTGAAAAAGCAGGAAAGCTTGTTTTTCTTTTCCAGATTATGAACAAACAGGAAAATGACTGTGAAGACGACCAAGTTAGCTGCAGAAGCCAATATTTTAAATTTCTCATGTTGACCTAGCTGACATAGTCTATTTAATTTTTTTTTAAATATTTCATTTAACTATTTTAGTTAAAAACAATTTTAACAAAACAAACCTGATTTTAAAAAACTTGAATGTTTAACTAAATTCAAAAATTCATATGCTTGCTTTGTTAAAATATTATTTGTTTGCTGTTGAAGAAAAAAAATCCAGAATACATAATGTTGTTTTAGTTAAATAAAACAGTTTAAATGTCTGTCTGGTGATGTTCTCCTCCTAATACAGCATGGCAAGAAAATCCTCCAAATATTAATGATTAACCTGTTGAATTGGAGATAGTTCACCTCCCAGTGACTTCATAAATATCTGCTTTAATTACCTTTGTTAAATGAAATAACCAAACATTCATTCATTTTCTGATATAGCTGTAAAACTAATCTGAAAAGTTTTCAAAATAAATCACTTTAAGTATGTATAGTGTATGCTTTCTAAAAATGAAACCTACATCTGTCTCTGAGTTGTGAAGAATACGTATTACGGTTATAACAACTGACAAGAATGTACTTTTATGTAGAAATCCATGATTAAATTGAGTCTTCCTGACTAGTGATTTAAATTAAATCCACCCTGTCACTGGATCTCTTACAGAAGCTGTCTTTACTTATTCTAGCCTGATAGAGGAAAATGGAGGGCTGGCTGCCCCCACCACTAGTTTTACCACTGTGTGTTCTCTCCCTTTTTCAGCATGTAAATTCTTAGGTGGTCTCCAGCCTCCAGATAATGACCATTATCTGCTGCTCTATTTTAGGGAGATATGAAGAAAATGCTAACCTTTCCCCAGCTTGGTGTCATTTTCTCTTTATGCAAACCCTTTACCACAGTTACAGCAATTAATTTTGTGTGAGAGACAAATGTATAAAGAAAATGAGAAGACAACACAGAAAACGGTAGAATAATTAGCTAAAACCTTTCTCTGGTTAGGCAAACTCGTTCCCTTTCAGTCTATCTAGACAGCAGTCATGTGGTATTGGTAGGGCTGTCAGTATTAGCTGATGCCCATTTTTTTCATCAACAGGGCCCGCCAGTTATAAACAACTGCCAATTAGCTCTAAAATGTTCTAGGAGTATTGTCTTCAATATGGTATTTCAGCTAAAGTCCCCTTGTCTACATCTGATGGCTCCTTTATTGATGAAGTGCTCGACCTGGCTATATATCAACTGTAGCCTAACAAGGCCCATGATCCAGGTAACATTCACTCCACATTTCTCTTACCTTGGACCAGTCACCAAAAGCTGGCTTCTTCAATTGGTGAATCGCTGTACCCAGGATTGCAGCATCCCAAAAGCCTAATGCAGTGTGAAGGTCGTAACTGTTCCCAAGCCAGAGAAACCATTGAGAGATCCAAAGAACTACCAACAGATTTCTTTGCTGTGTGTTACCTACAAATTGATGGAGAGACTAATCCTGATGTGGATTAATGAGATATTTGATCTGTAGCTGCCTCATGTTCAGGCTGAGTGCAGGAGGGGATGATGCACTCGAGATTAGGTACTTTGTCTGACTCAAGATACAGAAGATGCATCTGTGTAAGGAAAGAAGTTTGGTGTAGTTCTTATTGATCTGAGAGCAGCCTATGACACTGTGTGGCATGTCGGGCTGACTACCAAGCTGCTGCAAGCCATTCCTTGTAGCCAGGTGGTGTGGTTCATCCAAGAAATGATCAGTAATTGCAGCTTCATTCTGCGAGTTGGGGATAAAATCAGTCACCTTACACGTCTCTGCAATAGCCTTCCACAAGGGTCAGTGCTGGCTCCCTTTTTGTTCAATATATACACACATGATCTTCCTGAAACTCAGGCCGAGAAGTGTGTGAATCCTGATGACATCTGTATTACTGACACTGGAACTGACTTCTATGGGATTGAACTCTATCTCATCCACGACATGTATACTTAGTCGCCATTGATAGAAATGAGTGGTCAAATTCTCAATGAACCAGACAGTGGCATCTACTTCCATCTAAAAATCCTCTTGCCAATCAACCCATGTTGATCTGTGTCCAAGGCCAGATACTGCTATTCCATTCAGTTGTCACATATTTGGGAGTAAAACTCAACCATGGATTGATATACCTGGAATACCTGAAAATGAAGATCTCTTCCTGTACTGCCTTGATACCAAAGCTATTGGGAGTCTTTGGTCCTTTGTACATCTGTGCTCGCTCTAGTATTTGCTCCAGCCAAATACGGTAGAACACCAGAGTTATGAACTGACCAGTCAACCATACACCTCATTTGAAACCGGAAATATGCAATCAGGCAGCAGCAGAGACAAAAAAAAAAGCAAATACAGTACAGTACTGTTTTAAACGTAAACTACTAAAAAAAAGGGAAAGCAGCATTTTTCTTTTGCATACTAAAGTTTCAAAGCTGTATTAAGTCAATGTTCAGTTGTAAACTTTTGAAAGAACAACCATAAAGTTTTGTTCAGAGTTATGAATATTTCAGTGGGACACCATGGCTGATCTCTTAATGCTTCTTTGCAATGGCAGCTCACACACATTGGGACAAGAGCACTAATGGCCCTTCACTGCGGATAGATGGTCAGGGAGCTGAAAATTACATTCTTACAGAATGGAGGCATTGGTGAGAGAGAGAGTCTAACATGCTAAGTAAATTCAGGAGTCCATCGTTGCACCTGCCACCTTGTCCACTTGATCCACATACGAGAGAGAGTGAGAGCAAGAGCTAAAGTCCAGATCCTTGGCTGGTCTAAATTGACTTCAGTGGAACTGTGCTGACTTAATCAGCTGAGGAGCTGGCCTTTACTTTCCTGTTTTGAATCCACAGTGATAAAAGGGGTTGTAAACCCCTAGGCCCAGAAGCCTGGCTCCTTTGTCAGGAGGGAGATTAGAGAGTTCCATAGAATGGGAAGACATTCAAGAAATTAAAGAAGTGAAAAGAATGCCCCTTCTATCTGTGATTATTTGGGGTGTTCAGTACACAACCTGCAATGAGTTTATTTGAAAAGCACACATGGACAGGTCCCCTCAAAGCATGGGACAAGCCACTAAAGTTCATATTCACACATGGTGCCAAAAATGCAGCAATCCAATAATGTGTCTATTGCACTCCAGAGAGAGTGATTCCAGGGGCTGTTGGGACAAGTGGTCCCCTTCTTGTGGCTGTAGAACAGAAATTAGCTGGATTTAAAACAGATTAAGGCCCTGTGATGTGCTCCGTCAGGAGTTCTGCCCTTGCCACAAGAAAGCAGTGTTGGGCTAGGTCAGGGGTTGGCAACCTATGGCATGTGAGCCAATTTTTAAGCGTGCCATTTAAAATCCTGCCCAGCCCAGCCTGGCCCGGCCTGCTCTTCTCTGCCCTCTGGCCTCCCCTACCCTCTCCCGTGGGGGCAAGGGGCAGGGGGCAGAAGCTTGGTCCTGCCGGCTCCCCTGCCTGTTCCCGCAGTTTGCTGGGTTCCTGCCCCTCCTCCTCCTCTCCGTCCCTCCCTCTCTGCCGGCCGATCAGCTGATGGCCCTTGCGAGGGAGGGTTCAGGGAGGAGTGGAGTCAGCGTGCTCGCTGCTCCTGGCAGAGGCAGAGAAGAAGCGGGGGCAGGGCCTTGGGGAAGGAGGATGGGGGTGGAATAGGGGCATATCCCCTCCAGCCCCCTGCCGTGAGCACCCCACGACCCCAGCCCACACACCCAGCCCTCTGTCCTGACCGCCCCCTCACACACACCCAGCCCTCTGCCCTGAGCCCTGCAGCCCCGCACACCCCCCAGGCCTGAGCGCTGCACCCCACCCCCCCCCCCCAGGTTCCTGCCCTGAGCCCTGTACCCCCCTCACACATACCCAGCCCTCTGCTTGACTCCTTCACTCCCCCAGAACCCCAGCCCTGACTCTGGCACCCCCACGCATACCCAGGCCCCTCACACCCTATGCCCTGACACCTGCACCCCCATCACATGCCCCCAGCCCTCTGCCCTGACTCTTGCGCTCCACCACAGCCCATGCACCCCCCACATCCTGACTCTTGCACCCCTTACATCCCCACCCCCATCCTGAGCACCAAACGGGAGCTCCTGCACCCCCCCCAAACATTCCCACATGCACCCCTTGCACCAAATGGGAGCTGCCCCATACCCAAAGTGCTTCATACCCAAACTTCCTGCCCCAACCCTGAGCCCCCTCCCTCATTCTAGCTCCTGGCCAGACCCTACATCCCAACCCCCAGCCTGCTCCTTCACCTCCAGCTCTGTGCTCAGTGCACTCCCATTCTCAGCTCAGTGCAGAGAGAGAGGAAGAGAATGGGCCAGAACCAGGGAGAAGGTAGGTACCCACTGTACATGGGCAGGGCCGGGACCCCAGACCAGCAGCGGGCTGAGCAGGTCTGGCAGCCGGGATCCCGGCTGGCAGGAGCCGGTGGATGGAACCCCTGAGTGGCAGCAGGCCGAGCTGCTCAGCCCACTGCCGGTCTGGGGTCCTTACCAGCTGGGGTCCCGGCCGCAGGCCCCACTCAGCCTGCTGCCGGCCTAGGTGAACAGAACCCCAGACCAGCAGCGGGCTGAACGGGCCGGCAGCATAAGATCAACATTTTAATTTAATTTTAAATGAAGCTTCTTAAGCATTTTGAAAATCTTGTTTATTTTACAATACAACATTAGTTTAGTTATATAATATATAGACTTAGAGAGAGAGACCTTCTAAAAAACATTAAAATGTGTTACCGGCACGTGAAACCTTAAATTAAAGTGAATAAATGAAGACTTTGCACACCGCTTCTGAAAGGTTGCCGACCCCTGGGCTAGGTTGTGGTGCCTGCTAAGTCATGCTCACAGTCTTGTTTTCTGATATGTATTTATGGTGAGGAGCCTATGTCCATCCAGCATTCGTACATGGAGCACACCCATGTGCTTAGGTACTGTTCCTAGCCTGTGCTGAGGAGCAACAGTTTTATGTATGTTATACATGCTGCATCTTCAAGAGTGCTGCCATTCTGGATGCATTGTGGAGTGAGAGGTTCTTCGGGGATCCTACCCCCTCTGTGGCCAGGAAAGACTGGATGTGGCTCCCCACAACACTGCTTCAGTTTGCCAGAGGCAGGTCACTCAGACAAAGCAAAGTATTTACTTATTTTCCCATTGCCGAAATGGGATGGGCTTACTGCCTGTATAGATTTACCAGCTCCTGCCACTGACCACTGCTAAGTGATGTGCTGCAGTTGAAGTGTAATGAGAGCTATTTGAGTGTAATAAGTACATTCAAGCTTAGGGCTTCTAGTGGCTGGGTCTTAGCTTTGTATGGTTGCTTCTAGCATGCAAAACTCCCTTAACACTTCACAGCTCAAGTGATGTGGTTAGACCCTTTTCCCCAAGGAATTATTTTTTAAGAGTAACAAATAATCTTTCTAGAGTCACAAGTTTCTCTTTCCATTCATGCTTTTTCTTTGGAAGTCCGGCATTGTTATTTTGAGCTTCATTAGTCAACAGCATACAGGGGGAAAAGCTCACAGTGCATGTGACCAGACAAGAAGTTTATCATGCTAGTGACAAAGAAATAGGCAAATGAGGAATATACAGATGTGATAGAAAACACAGAAGTTAAGCACTGACTACGTGGGGCCCTGGGTTTGGGTTTACTGCTGCTTTGTGGTGAAACAACATGTTGATATTAAAACACTTCACTTGGGAAGGGAAGAAACTTTATTCATTGGTTTAACCTTTTATCTTTCTCCTCTAGTGAAGTGACTCTTGCTTTACAATCCGTAGTATTTTCATTGTAATTGGGAGAGACAAGGTGAGAGAGGTAATATATTTCAGTGAACCAACTTCTTTTGGTGAAAGAGGCAAGCTTTCAAGCTAAGCAAACCTCTTCTTCAGGTTACATTGCAATTGTCAAGTAAAATCTGTGGTGAAGGAAAATGGAAGAGAATGTAGCTGAGCATAAAATGCAGTCTCTGCAGCCTGGTGTGCCTGTTGTATGTATGCTGCTATAACCTTATTTGCTCACTGGTGCTCAGAGATTTGTAGTAGGCTATGGAAACTTTCATCTCTAGGTTTTGATCCACCTCAGTTCAACAGTGACCTAAAACAATTGCCATTTTGTAGCGTGTTTGGGGGCCCATATGAAAGGAGGGGTGCGTTTGAGTCCAGTGGCTGGTAGGAAAGGCATCCACCACAAGAGGCCAAGGGCTGAATGGGTTTGGAGGCTGAATGGGTCTGGAGACTGAATTTCTATTCCCCTCTATAGAGGTGGTTCCTGCGGGTCAGGGTGGGGCAGCATAGGGGAAGCTTGCATTCTTGCCGCCTATATTATATCTGTACATGCCTAACCAGAGAACATCAGTCTCCCTTACCCTTAGTATGACACGAAATTTGGTTAATTTTCTCCAGGAAGCAGCTAGAAAAGGGTGGGCAGTGCAATGTGACACATTTTCCTGCTTTTCTACTTTCCAGGCACCCAAATTAGGTTTGTAAAGTCAGTGTTATGGTACTATGGCTATGGCAGGCCAGAATTCTATCAGCTCCCCTCCGATGGCTCACAGGGGAGCAGAGAGTTGCTGCTGGCATTTTCCTGGCTCCTAAACAGAATCAGCCTGCTGGAGCGGCTACTGACTGTGAATAGAGTGAAAATCGGGGATGAAGCCTCTGTGTGCACGGTGAGCAGGTTTTTTGTTTGTCCTCTCCACCCCATCAATTGTTAATCTGCTACTATAGTAGGATTTAAAATGGCAAGTATGTATGTATTATGGGTTTCTGGATTTTCCCTTTCTAGACAATACCTGTGGGTTCTCCTACAATTTAGGCAAAGGGGTGGGCTGTATGAGGTCTCTCTTGGTGTGTGGAATATGCCAGGAAGTGGCAAATAGAAATATTTGAGTGCCTAATAGTAGCTATCCCTATTCATTGAGTAACTAATGAGCTTTCAGCCTTCCTGAGGGAGTAGTGAGATTTACTGTTATGCTTCCACCAATAAAAAGATGTCATTGTGCAGAAAGCTTGCTCTGAAGCGAGCTAAGGCTACTTGGGAATCTGCTGTATCTGGTGAAACTGGGAAATCTGTAACGGTGGCCAAGCGAATTGCACAGACCAATAACATTTGATAACTTTCCATTTAAAATTCTCTACTTCACATACAAGGTCTAGCACATGATACTCTCTAAACTCTGCCTGAGTGTTATAAAATAAGTTGGGGAATGAAGAAATGACGATAAGGGAAGATTGGGGAAAAAATGGGTTTGCTTAATCTGGAAAAGAGAAGACTGAGGGGGGATAACAGTTTTCAAGTATGTAAAAGGTTGTTACAAGGAAGAGGGAGACAAATTGTTTTTCTTAACCTCTGTGGATAGAACAAGAAGCAATGGGCTTAAATTGCAGCAAGGAAGGTTTAGATTGGACATTAGGAAAAACTTCCTGTCAGGGTGATTAAGCACTGGAATAAATTGCCTAGGGAAGTTGTGGAATCTCCATCATTGGAGATTTTTAAGAGCAGGTTAGACAAACACCTGTCAGGGATGGTCTAGAGATAACTTAGTCCTGCCATGAATGCAGGGGTCTGGACTAGATGACCTTGCAAGGTCCCTACCAGTCCTATGATTCTGTAAAAGGTGATTTCTCCCTCCACACTTACACACCTACTCCAAATAAACTCCCTGCTCTTAAAACCAAAGGACATGGAGGCTGAATTTAAAATGACCAGTGCTAAGTGTTACAACCTGGCCTAGTACTCTTTTGCATGGTCACCAGTGAGATGTGAGTGGACCCACTCCCTGGATCCTATGCACTTCCAAGCCATCTAGGTCAAGGTAGAGTCTTGTCACTGTTTTTAGCCATAGAGCACACTCCTGGGCTCAGACTTCTTGCCCAATGTCCTTCCTTGGGACATGAGACACTGCTGCCCAAAGACGACCTGAACATCCCCTCCCAGTTGCTTGCACTGTCTCCATCCAGACTGTGGGCACTTTGGACTTCTTACTTTCATCCCTTTGGGGACAATGTGGTAGGAAAGCAAGGAACACAGGCTTGGTAAGAGAGTTTCTTGGCCACAGAGACTTTACTCTGAGAGTTACAGATTTCTGAAGACAACAAAAGTCCTGAGACACCCCTCCCTTTGTCTGATCTTCTCTTTCCTGTGTGTCCAAGGTTCATCAGTATTTCTAGATGGGCAAAGTTCTTCTTACAAGTCCTGCTCACTTGAGCAACTATGTGGAGTGAATCCATGTAGGCTTGCTCTTCTGATTTTATTTATAATTTTTAAGAATTAAAATTCCATCTATTAGGCATGTAGAGAATGGTCTGACATTAAACAAAATAACATCATGAGCAATAGAAAAGGAACACATGACTTCAGTGGGTACAGTGAACAAGAACTGTCTTGATAAATCAGTGCATATAACTATTCCAGCTCTAAAAATGTACAGCTAATATTCAACGAGAGAGGGAGAGAAACTTCAAAATTATTCCCTCCAGGAGGATGTTATGGTTTGGGGTGAACTTCATCTGTAATCTCTCTTTTTGGGTATTTCTTTCAACTGGCAGACTAATGTGCACTTCTCTGAGTGGAACTCAGATTCATTTCACTTTTAGGGTACGTCTACACTACGGGACTATTCCGAATTTGCATAAACCGGTTTTGTAAAACAGATTTTATAAAATCGAGTGCGCGTGGCCACACTAAACACATTAAATCGGTGGTGTGCGTCCATGGTCCGAGGCTAGCGTCGATTTCTGGAGCGTTGCACTGTGGGTAGCTATCCCGTAGCTATCCCATAGTTCCCGCAGCCTCCCCCGCCCCTTGGCATTTCCGGGTTGAGATCCCAGTGCCTGATGGGGCAAAAATCATTTTCGCGGGTGGTTCTGGGTACAGCCTCACCCCTCCCTCCCTCCCTGACAGCGGCAGACAACCGTTTCGCGCCTTTTTTGCTTGGTGAACCGTGCAGACGCCATAGCACAGCAAGCATGGACCCTGCTCAGCTCCATACCGCAATCGTGGATGTTTTAAACACCTCGCGCACTCTCGTGCAGTATATGCTGAACCAGGACCTTCGAACCGAGGCGAGTAAGAGGCGGATACGGCAGCGCGGCGATGACAGTGATGAGGACGTGGACACAGAATTATCTCAAACCGCGGGCCCCGGTGCTTTGGAGATCCTGATGGTAATGGGGCAGATTCTATCCATTGAACGCCGATTTTGGGCCCGGGAAACAAGCACTGACTGGTGGGACCGCATTGTGTTGCAGGTGTGGGACGATTCCCAGTGGCTGCGAAACTTTCGCATGCGTAAGGGCACTTTCATGGAACTTTGTGACTTGCTTGCCCCTGCCCTGAAACGCCATAATACCAAGATGAGAGCAGCCCTCACAGTAGAGAAGCGAGTGGCGATAGCCCTGTGGAAGCTTGCAACGCCAGACAGCTACCGGTCAGTCGGGAATCAATTTGGAGTTGGAAAATCTACTGTGGGGGCTGCTGTGATGCAAGTAGCCAAAGCAATCACTAAGCTGCTGCTACGAAAGGTTGTGACTCTGGGAAACGTGCAGGCCATAGTGGATGGCTTTGCTGCAATGGGATTCCCTAACTGTGGGGGGGCGATAGATGGAACCCATATCCCTATCTTGGCACCGCAGCACCAGGGCACCCAGTACGTAAACCGGAAGGGGTACTTTTCAATGGTGCTGCAAGCACTGGTGGATCACAAGGGACGTTTCACAAACATCCACGCGGGATGGCCAGGGAGGGTTCATGACGCTCGCGTATTCAGAAGCACTACTCTGTTTAAACGGCTGCAGCAAGGGACTTACTTCCCAGACCAGAAAATAACAGTTGGGGATGTTGAAATGCCTGTCGTTATCCTGGGGGACCCAGCCTACCCCTTGATGCCATGGCTCATGAAGCCATACACAGGCAGCCTGGACAGTGGTCAGGATCTGTTCAATTACAGGCTGAGCAAGTGCAGAATGGTGGTGGAATGTGCATTTGGCCGTTTAAAGGCGCGCTGGCGCACATTACTGACTCGCTCAGACCTCAGCCAAACCAATGTCCCCTATGTTATTGCTGCTTGCTGTATTCTCCACAATCTCTGTGAGAGTAAGGGGGAGACCTTTATGGCGGGGTGGGAGGCTGAGGCAAATCACCTGGCCGCTGATTACGCGCAGCCAGACACCAGGGAGATTAGAAGAGCACACCAGGAAGCGGTGCGCATCAGAGAAGCTTTGAAAACGAGCTTCATCAATGGCCAGGGTACAGTGTGACTGCTGTGTTTGTTGATGAACACCCAACCCCCTTGATTGACTCAGTCCCTGTAAGCAACTCCCCCTCCCCCTTCGAGTACAGCTTACTTATGCAAATAAAGTCACTCTCATTTAAAAAGCATGAATTCTTTATTGATTCATTATAAAAAGAGGGAGAGAAGTAAGGGTGTGCTTTGGGAGGAGGAAAGGAGGGATGGAGAAGGCCATTAAAAAATAATTCAGAGTAACGGCATCCTTCTGGTTGGGCTGTCCACGGGGGTGGAGTGGGCGGGTGCACGGAGCCTTCCCCCACGCGTTCTTACACGTCTGGGTGAGGAGGCTAAGGAACATGGTGAGGGGGGAGGGTGGTTATACAGGGGCTGCAGCGGCACTCTGTGATCCTGCTGCCGTTCCTGAAGCTCCACAAGACGCCGGAGCATGTCAGTTTGATCACGCAGCAGCCCCAGAGTTGCATCCCGCCACCGCTGATCTTCCTGCCGCCACCGCTGATTTTCCTGCCGGTCTTCCTGCCGCCACCTCTCATCTCGGTTGTCCCTCCTGTCCTCACGTTCACTGGCCTCTTTCCTGTAATTTGAAACCACGTCCTTCCACTCATTCAGATGAGCTCTTTCATTGCGTGTAACTTCCATAATATCCGAGAACATCTCATCTCGCGTCTTCTTTTTCCTCCGCCTTATCTGTGCTAGCCTTTGGGATGGAGGAGGGACGCTTGAAAAATTTGCAGCTGCATGAGGGAGATAAATATTTAGAAAGATACATTTTACAGAACAATGGTTATACTCTTTCACAGTGAAAAGCACTATTCACCTTACATAGCACATGTGATTTCCCTACAAGGTCGCATTTTTCATCTTAATAGTGACTGCTTGCATCTCTGGGGTTACAGATCTCAGACACAGGTCCAGGCATCAGGATTCAGCTTGCATGCGGCCATGGTAAGCCACTGTCTCAGTGATTTACCCCTCCCCCCCCAACGCATGGCTAATACCACGCTAGCTCCCTGCTAATCAACAACCTTCCCCCTCCCCCCCACCCACTGCTTGTCCGGTAGCTTGGGGAAGATCGCCTCGCCGGTGACCAAACAGAAAAGATCATCGGCATTTCACTCCTCCCCTCCCCCCGCTTCGCTACGTGCAGGAAAGTGTTTTTTTTAAGCTGCTGCATTCCACGAACCCAGTAGAAAAATGGCCACCCCCCTTACTTAAATTCCTGATTTTTAACCAGGTTATCCTGAACGATATCACTTTGCTGAGGATAACAGAACAAGATAAAGAGCGGATGCTTCTTGAATGCCAGCAGTCACCGGGACCATACGCTGCGATGCTTTGCCACGCAATGATACCTGATTACTTGCTACATGCATGGCATGGTAAAGTGTCCTACCATGGTGGGCGGAACAAGGATGCCTTGCCCAGAAACCTTCTGCAAAGGCTTCTGGAGTACCTACAGGAGCGCTTCATCGAGATGTCCCTGGAGGATTTCCTCTCAATCCCCGGACATGTTAACAAACTTTTCTAAGTAACTATACTGTCTGCGAATGCATCCCAAGTCCTCTGGGCAAATCAATCATTAAAAAAGGCTTGCTTAAAAAACACTGTTTGCTATTTGCAAAGGTACACTCACCAGAGCTCCCTTCCAGGGCGTCATTCTCTGGAATAGTTGCTTGTGAGGGCTGGGAGCAGGGTAATTCCGTCAGGGTGATAAAAAGCTCCTGGCTGCTGGGGTTCACGGAGTGCTGTGTGCTCTCTGCGAGGTCTTCCTCTTCTTCTTCCTCTTCATCTTCCCCGTCTGCATAATCCTCAGACATGGCAGAGATTACAACCCCCACCTCGGAATCCACGGTCAGGGGTGGGGTACTTGTGGCGCAGCCCCCTAAAATTGCATGCAGCTCATCATAGAAGCGGCATGTTTTTCGACCTGCCCCGGACCTTCCGTTTGCTTCTTTGGTTTTCTGGTAGGCTTGTCTGAGCTCCTTAACTTTCACTCTGCACTGCACGGAGTCCCTGCTGTGGCCTTTATCCGTCATAGCCTTAGAAATTCTTTCAAATACTTTTTCATTTCGTCTTTTGGAACGCAGTTCTGTTAGCACTGAATCATCTCCCCATATAGCGATCAGATCCATTACCTCCCGAGCGGTCCATGCTGGGGCTCTTTTTCGATTCTCAGGAGACTGCATTGTTAACTGTGCTGATGAGCTGTGCGTGGTCACCTGTGCTGATGAGATGAGATCTCCACGCTGGGGAAGCAGGAAATGAATTTCAAAAGTTCGCGGGGCTTTTCCTGTCTACCTGGCCAGTGCATCCGAGTTCAGAATGCTGTCCAGAGCGGTCAGTGGTGCACTGTGGGATAGCTCCCGGAGGCCAATACCGTCGATTGCGGCCACACTAACCCTATTCCGATATGTTAATACCGATATTAGCGCTACTCCTCTCGTCGGGCAGGAGTACAGAAACCGATTTAAAGAGCCATTAAAATCGATATAAGGTGCCTCCTAGTGTGGACGGTTGTGGCGTTAAATCGGTTTTAGGCTCCTAAAACCGATTTAAACGCCTAGTGTAGACCAGGCCTTAGACTGGATCACCAGTCTACAGTACCCCATGTTGACCAACCATATCTGGTTTTGACACCTGCTATGGAATCTTCTCCAGAAGTTGTGACAGAAAACAGCTTGTTCAAAACAGAATCTGCTTTATTTATCATAGGAGCAGCACAAACAGAGAAAAGGTTAAAAATAACAAAAACATTAAGGCTTAAAGCATATTGCCTTATGTAAACTTAGCCTCCTTTGAGAACTGGTCCCTCTGTGCATTCCACTATGGGTACACATGTGCTCCATGCACCTGAGACTTGAGAACTTTTGAAAGCAGTGTCCGTTGATCCGTGTCTGCGCCTCTGCTCTGCTTGTGTTCTGCATCAAGGATCCATGGAGTAGCGCTGGGTGGACCAACCACCTCTTCAGTTCCTTCTTACTGCTGCATGACCTGAATTGGAAACTTTAGTGTCCAGAACTTCTCCTTTGTCTTCAAACCTGTAAATATTTCAAAGTTTATCATTTTTATCTTTAGTGTAATTAGTGTTAATGGTTCTATTAGTACAGCTAGTGGATAGTTAGAATCCCCACCCTGGGGATCCCTCTGGCTCATAACTCCTCACTTAACATTGTAGTTATGTTCCTGAAAAATGCAACTTTAAGTGAAATGATGTTAAGTGAATCCAGTTTCCCCATAAGAATTAATGTAAATGGGGGGTTTAGGTTCCAGGGAAATTTTTTTCACCAGACAAAAGACTATATATTGTGACAAAGTTCCTCCTCTATCTTGGTGGGTCCTGTGCTTATTGACGGGTTTGCTCGCCTCACAGATTCACCCTGTGGATCGGGAAACAGCCCAGAGACCTTCCCCTCTGGTAGAAACCACAGTCCAGGTCAATTCCTCCTGTGTTTGATCAGGAGTTGGGAGGTTTGGGGGGAACCTGGGCCCACCCTCTACTCTGGGTTCCAGCCCAGGGCCCTATGGACTGCAGTTGTCTAGAGTGCCTCCTGGTACAGTTGCGCAACAGCTACAACTCCCTGGGCTACTTCCCCATGGCCTCCTCCCAACACCTTCTTTGTCCTCATCACCGGACCTTCCTCCTGTTGTCTGATAACGCTTGTACTTTTCAGTCCTCCAGCAGTATGCCTACTCACTCTCAGCCTCTTGCACGCCTCTTGTTTCTAATTCCTCGCATGCACTTCCTCTCCTCTGGCTCACTGGCTCCCTTCTACTACTCTGCTGTTCCCAACTGGCCTGGGTACGTACGTACGTGTACACACACACACACACACACACACACACACACACACACACACACACACACACACACACTTTGAAACAATTTAATATTGTACACAGCAATGATAATTGTGAAGCTTGGTTGAGGTGGTGAAGTCAGAGGGTGGAAGAGGGTGGGATATTTCCCAGGGAATGCCTTACTGGCTAAATGATGAAGTAGCACTTGGCTGAGCCCTCAAGGGTTAACACATTGTTAATGTAGCCTCACACTCTACAAGGCAGCACAAATGGAGGGAGGAGAGAGCATGGCAGACAGAGACACACACCCTGTGTGAGAGAGAGAGAGAGAGATGCGCATTGCCCCTTTAAGTATGTTGACAGCACTCTAAGTACATTGCCTTTTTAAGTAGATCAGCAAGTTGAGACAGCTGCTGCTGCCAGAAAGCTCCCTCCTATGTCCCCCCACACACTATGGAGATGGGGAAAGTGGGGGACAGGAGCAGGGGGGAGGAGGGCACCCTGACATTAGCATCCCTAGCCCCCTCTCTTGCACAGCAAGCAGGAGGCTCCTGGGAGCAGCTCCAAGGTAGAGGGCAGGAGAAGCACATGGCAGTGGTGGGAGGGACAGTTGAACTGCCAGCAATTGATAGCCTGCTGGGCAGCTGCTGCACAGTTGCTGCACAGGGATCTTAGGGGAGTGGGGAGCTGATATGGGGGCTGCCAGTCCACTGGTTCCAAGCCCCCACCAGCTTGCTCCAATGGGCTGCTCTTTCTGCAAGCAGTGGACAAAGCAGGTGGCTGCCAAACCACGTTATAAGGGAGCTTTGCGCAACTTTAAATGAACACGTTCTCTAATTGATCAGCAACATAACAATGAAACAACATTGAGGAGTTACTGTATGGGAATTAGTTTATGCACAGTATACCAAGCTAAACTGGGATTGTTTAGTCTGCAGAAGAGAAGAATGAGGGGGGATTTGATAGCTGCTTTCAACTACCTGAAAGGGGGTTCCAAAGAGGATGGATCTAGACTGTTCTCAGTGGTAGAAGATGACAGAACAAGGAGTAATGGTCTCAAGTTGCAGAGGGGGAGGTTTAGGTTGGATATTAGGAAAAACTTTTTCACTAGTAGGGTGGTGAAGCACTGGAATGGGTTACCTAGGGAGGTAGTGGAATCTCCTTCCTTAGAGGTTTTTAAGGTCAGGCTTGACAAAGCCCTGGCTGGGATGATTTAGTTGGGTTTGGTCCTGCTTTGAGCAGGGGGTTGGACTAGATGACCTCCTGAGGTCCCTTCCAACCCTGAGATTCTATGATTCTATGATTCTATGATTCTAAGCTTGAAAAGCTGCATCTCCTGTCTCTGTACCTTCCTGATCAGTGATGACCACCAGCACTGCCTACACTGCCTGGCGGAAGTGCATATCTCCGCCAGGTGCAGCATCTGTCACTCCTTTCTTAGCTGGACCTGATAGGTGCAAGCATTTTGGCTTAAAAAGCACCTCATGGAGAAGGCTGGATGAACCCTGCTGTACATTATCCAGAGTCATCAAAGAGCACATTTCCTACCATGAAGCCTGATGCAGGAATGTGGGAGACTACACCTGTGGCCCCTCTCTCAGGATTTCTGCAGGAGAGCAGGGCACAGTCTCAGAAGCACAAGAGCAGATCCCCCTCTCAGTCCACTCCAAAGTGGACAGATTCCAGGTCGGTCAGGTCTTCATGCCCAGCTTCCAAAGACTTAGGATGTCGATGATAGAAAGGTGCATAGGAGCAAGGCTCCGCTGCTACCGGACTCTGCACTGGCAGTGCCATTGCTAGCAGTACTGTCCAGATCTGCTGGTACAAACAAAGAGCATCTGTCAGGAACCTTAGCCACTGGGGATACTGTCCCAGTCCCTTACGGATCTGCCAACTCAGAACCTTCCTACTTCAGCTCTGTCTGTATGGGCTGACAAAACCGTGGGTGACCCAAGGAGAATGGAAAGATACACCACTTCAGCAAATGTCTTTGTTCTCCTGGATCTGCATTGGTTGTCAGGACTGACCCTCACCAGGGAGATTTTGACTCCACCAAGAGACATTGGCTCTCGGAGAAGTCTACCCCCTTTCCATCTACTAGCCATGACTTTACTTTGACAGAACCATTGGCAGAACGATTGAGCGAGATTTGAACTTCTCATAATCGGAAAATCAGATATTCTGGAGGAACCATCCTTGCTTCCACCAAGCGAGATCTGTCTAGACAGGAGGTCAAGAGTTTCCTGGAACCAGCATCTCCTTCCCAAATCAGGACGCTCTCCTTGGGACTGGAGGTGCCCCAGCCCTTGGGGCCCTCCACAACCCAGCTTTGACCTTCCTGTTGCACAGGCATTTCATGAGCACCATGATACCCGGGGACTGTGATATCTAATAAGTTGTCACATCACCTCTCTTGTCCAAGTGAGCAACTGGAACTTCCTCCTGACCCTATAGATGAGGAAGACTACAAGCTGTATCCGCCAGTTCCATTGATACTGATGGTATCTTTCTCATCAAGTGCTGGAGACTGGGCTTAATTCACCTTCATTATCTGCCTTCCTGTGGTCTTACAGAGCCTCATAGAACTGAGTTACCCGTAGGCTTCTCTGTAGAAGTCACACACTCATAATCACATAGAGGTTCCCACAATATTCATAAAAATACAGGCTGTGTCTACATTACAGGCTTCTACTAGCATAGCTGTATTGGTCAGGAGTATGAAGAGCTGTGAGCCCTGATTGATGTAGCTGTGCTGATAGAAATCCCTAGTGTGGACCTAATTATAAAAGCAAAACTGCACTTTAGTTGGGATATCTAGATTTGTTTGAGGGTGGTGGGGTAAGCTATTCCTGTAAAAGGGCAGCTTTGTCTATATAAGCTGTGTCCATACTAGGAGTGCTTTGCCAGCATAATATAGTATATGGCTATAGCTATACTGGTAAAGTGCTTCTAGTGTTGACATGTCCACAGATAGCTCCTGTGCTCCTCACAGAGGAGTTTTCAGTTGCATCAAAAACATTGAAATCATTGATCATTCTGATCCTCTAGTTCCCAGACGCTTCCCATTTGTGAGGCAGAGCAGCTGGGCAAAGGGGACACAACTTGCTCTTTATTGTGTATAAAGGAGGCTTGAAAAGTTCTTTTTGCTTGTCTTTATCATAGAAATATCCCAAATATCAAGTCTTGTCTTTCCAGTTTCTGCTTGATAACCCCTTGGAGGTCTAGAGAATCGGGGAGGTAAGCTTTCTGAGCCCTCAGTTGTAGAGAGTAGGGGTAGATTGTAAACCCATGGGGGCAGGCACCATCTTTTTGTTGTGTGTGTGTGTATACAGTGTCTAGCTTAAATGGGGTCGTGATCCAGGACTGGGCCTCCTAGGCTGAGGTAATATAAATAATAATGATGATGATGAAGGCTGAATATTTCAAAAGGTGAATGGGTTTAACAAAAACAAGTAATGGATTTTAAACAGTCTCCTGGAAAATCCCCTCCCTTCTCAGTTTGGGGTTTCACTCTCATGTTGTGATGTGATATAGTCTCTGATTTTGCAAGAGTTCTCTGGCAAATGCTTCTAGGTTTAAAAATAAAAACAAAAATCCCAAAGCCCCTAGAAAAGCCATGGGGCTTTCAGGGCAGAGAACAATTGAATTATAAATGAAAGTGTGCTAAGGCTGGTTTCCTCCAGGGATTTGGAGGGGAACCTGGGGCTTCTGGTAGTACATCCCGGTAGCAACCACTGGATAGCTAATCAGAGAATGGCACACACTATGATTCATTTTGGTTCCATGTTAGCTGGTGCTGTGGAAAATCCCACATCTACAAAGATGGTGAATTAAAAAGTGATAACAGAAACCAAAAATCCAGAACATGAAATAATAAACAAAAATGAACTGGCTTTTTTTCTTCTGTCTCTTACTGGTTTTATTTTGTAGCAGTTAAACAACAGCTTTGTTGCTGTTTTTAGTTGCTAGCCATCCTGATCATTACTGGCCACTGCCTCAAATTTTAATGTAATTTATAAAAGATTATATATATGACAGCACACACAATAAGCAGACCTCACAATATCTTACTGGCTATAACCCTCCCTGAGCCCCTCTCCACTGCTTAGCTTATTGTGTTAGAAAGCATTTAGGTCCTGATCCTAAAAAAAACATAAATGTGTTTGAAGTTAAACATGTGCCTAAATCTTTGCTGGATTAGGGCCCTATCTTGTAAACTCCTTGTGGTGGTTTTGTTTTGTCTGGAAAGTGTCATGCACACCGATGTCTCAGTTTAAATAAATAATTGGTCTGATGTTCCTTGGAGTCTGTGGAAATACTTAGCCATTTTCATCCACTGCAAATGGGAACAAAATTGTGTTGCTAAGAAACCGCAAAGAAGGAAGAGTCATACAGCAATATCTTGAGACCAAATGAACGGAATTAATATAATTGGCTCTTGATATGTATGGTGTTTGGCATATTATGAGCTATTTAGTGGGCTTCAGATCTCATTTGTGATTCAGACATAGCTTGTTCTGGTAGAGTAGTCAGAATTTAATTCTAAAATCTAGAAGATTTGTCATTGTAGATTAATTAGGGATTAACTGCATTTTTCCCTTAACAGGATGGGCTCTTACTGTCTGCCTCCCTACATGGGCTTGTCACTATGTGCAAAATGTTTAAATTTACATTCATTTCTGTTGAACAAGCAGTAGTAGCTGATGTTCTTGGCCTTCTGTGTCTTTAAGATAAACACAGTACGGCTGGATTCTTCTCTTGGTTACTGTGGTGTAACTCCATTGATTTCACTGGGACTGCACACGTACTTCTAGCTAAGCACATGTTAAAGTCAGTGGTGAGCTCCAGCCGGTTCGCAGGGGTTCGCGCGAACCGGTTGTTAAATTTAGAAGCCTTTTTAGAACCGGTTGTTCCAGGACAACCGATTCTAAAAAGCTTTTAAATTTAACAAAGGCTCGGGCAGCTGTCTGCCCGGCCCCGGCCCCAGCTCACCTCCCCCTCTCCCCTGAATGCTCCGCCCTCCTTCTCCTCCCCTTCCCCTGCTTCCCGCGAATCAAATGTTCACGGGAAGCCTGAAAAAAGGAGCAGGCAGGTAAGCCAGGCGTGTGGGGGAGGGGGCGGGACAGCTCCTCCTGGCCCTGGCCGAGCGCCCCAGCCCGGTCCCAGCCAAGCACCCCCGGCTCAGGCTGGTCCCGCCTGCGTGGCTCGGACCTGGCCCAGCTCGGGCACTGCAGCTCTGGCTCCGGCTCCGGTCCCGGTGCCGGCCCGGGGCCGGGGAGTCGGGCCCCGCGGCTGCGGCTCCGGTCCCGGTGTCGGCCGGGCCCGGGGAGTCGGGCCCCGCGGCTGCGGCTCTGGCGCTGGTCCCGGTGTCGGCCGGGCCCGGGGAGTCGGGCCCCGCGGCTGCGGCTCCGGCGCCGGTCCCGGTGTCGGCCGGGCCCGGGGAGTCGGGCCCCGTGGCTGCGGCTCCGGCGCCGGTCCCGGTGTTGGCCGGGCCTGGGGAGTCGGGCCCCGCGGCTGCGGCTCCGACCCTGGCCCCGACCCCGGCAGGGGTAAGAGGCCAGGGCCGGGACTGGGGCGGGGGAGGAGGGGTTGGATCGGGCAGAGGTTCTGGGGGGGCAGACAGGGGATGGGGAAGGGGAGGTTGGGTAGGCGCCGCGTGGGAGTTCCTGGGGTCTGTTGGGATGGTGGTGGATGGAGTCGGGGCAGTCAGGGGACAGGGAGCGGGGCAAGTTTGGCAGGGGGTGGGGTCCTGGGGGGGAGTTAGGGTTGGGGGTCTTGGGAAGGAGTGGTCAGGGGACAAGGAGCAGGGCAGGGGGGGTTATGGGTTGTGGTTTCTGAGGGGGGGGGCAGGACGTGGGTGGGGGGGTGTACTCACTGGGCGGTTCTCTACCGGGTCTTCGGTGGTGGGTCCTTCAGCCGCCGGAGCTGTGCCGCCGAAGACCCAGTAGGGAACCGGTTCCTAAGATTTTGGCAGCTCATCACTGGTTAAAGTGTGTAGCTGGTTTTGGCTGGAGTTCTCAGCAGCTTGCAGACTTAAAAGCACAGTGCCGTTCTTGCTGAGGAAGCACTTCCATTTGAAGATCCTATTTTCAGGTGTTCTTAAATGTCTGAAAAAATTCCATTTGGTCTGAGACTACTTAATGCTTGTTTTCTCATCCCAGAAGTGAATTTTTGGGCGTGAAAATGTTTTCCTCTTGCAGAACTTTTCAGGTACTTTGTCTGCATTTTTACTCGTGGTTTTTTTTTTTTTTGAGACTTCAAGGTTTTCTTTGAGAAATCAAATTTGCCATAGACTTAGGCTTTTGACATATTTCAAAAATTTTTAGAAATTGATACAAACTTTCAGAAATCTTTGTGCTTTTTTCCCTAAGGTAACTTTTACTAGCACACATGCAGAGCATCACCAGAGCATCACATAATGTGAGTTCTAGCTTTTTAGTGGTTTAAAACATATTGCTAGCCTTAATAGTTCATAAAATCACAACATTCTGATTACCACTCTCCTCCCCCCCTCACCCCGGGTGTCACTACAGGGGATGAGTTAGTGTTGTTTTGATACCTTAACTGAGCATTTGCAGACCTTAACTTGTTTGGATTTAAGTTTAACCTGATCTCTGAATTTTCTGGCTTCATTACATGCCTGTTTCTTGTAATTTTTTTGCCCTTATATATTCTCAGCTTTAACTCCATCCTAATGTAATTTTTATCTGAGAATTACCTTTTTTATTAAATTATTAAACATTTCCTCCATGAACATTAAAAAAGAAGCATTACCATTAATACTAAACATTTGTTTTCAAAAACTACCAGCTTTTAACAAGGTCTAGAAATGCTTTGGGCGGGACCATTACCAAATTTTGGGGGATTTGTAGACCTTTCCAAGCATAATTCTGCACAGCGATATGAGAGAAAATGCATGTCCCTGGAGTAGTATAAAATACATATTACATATGAGCAATGTGGCTGAGTTGCAGTGAAGAACATAACAATGAATTGCCTGTGTCTGTGTTGGAGATGATGTATTATCCTTCATCTAATATTTTAAACTGCAAAACAGAAACCTAATCATTCAGAGAAAACCATTAACTTAGGCTTGGTCTACAGCTTTGCTCCTGCCGATGTAAGTGCCCTACTGCACCGACATAATAACTCCAACTCCACAGGAGGCATATGGTTTATGTTGGTGTAGTTCGGGCAACGCAGTGTCCCTGTAGACATTGGGTTCCTCACATTGGCTGTTGGCTGTCAATTTCATGGCTCTGCTGTAGCTGTGAAATTGACAAGAAAGTGGCTTCAGGTCTCTGCTCCAAGTTGGGCTGCCACCCAGGCTCCTGGCTTGGGCTGCTGCTTGGGCTCCCTGCACCCCACGGGGAGCCCTGCTGCCCCCAGGGTCTCTGCTCCCTGCCAGGAGCATAGAAGCCAACTGGACTCCTGGTGCAGATTTACCAGCTAGAGGTGAGAAGCCCCCAGGTGGCTTCCCCCGGCTGGGAATGGCAAGGCGAGAAGCCCCGGTGGGACAGCTGGGCTCCCGGTGGAGGGGGTGGGGGGTTGTGTGGAGGTGAGAGCCCTGCCTCTTAGCCCCACGACACTGCCCCTCTTCAGTCAGTGGAAGCGCTCCTGGTAACTGAGTGGAGGAGGGTAGTATGGACATCAGCCATCGCAGTAATTACCTAACATAAGTCGACTTAAGATTGTAGTGTAGACATGCCCTTAGTCTTGTCTCGTTCCCTTCATTCATGTTGCTGATGCACTTTACGTCATTACTGTATTGTAGTAAGTGCTTACTAATGGAACACTATTAAATACTTTACCACTACATGAGAACAATGAAAGGTGGGTGGAGTTTATTGTAAAAGTTCTCCAAAGGCGGGTGTCTGCTTTAGACCTTCAGGGCATCCATCCGGCCATGACAGTCACCTTGAAAGATCAGGAATTTTCTGGGACCCTTGTGCTGCCATTTCTGTGCAGCAAATTCAAATTTATCAGTTTTTTTCAAAATTGTATTGTTTACAATCTCTCTAAAGAAAAATATTTGCCTTTAAAAATGTGGTGTCCATTTGTTGGATTTTTTCCTTTTGTTTCTAAATATGGAAAATTTAACATGGCCTTTTTATTTAATTATTTGTGAATTTGCACCATAGTTTCTCACTGCAGTCTTTGGAATGGATATCTTAGCATCGCTGCTGCTGCAGGCTCAGCTGGGGAAGTACAGCATTGGGGAAAGCTATTTGCTGCCTATTCAGTCACTGTGTGCAAGAAGAATGGTTTTTTTCTATGTCCAATGTAAAGAATAGGGGCTTGATTTGCAGAAGTGCTGAGTAGCTATAATTCCCCATAACTTCATTTGAAGTCGTGTGTGCTTAGGCCTTGTGCAAATCAGGCCTGGGATGTCGTAAGTTCTTGGGTGTAGTGAGTTTAATAAAAACCAGTGAAGATATTTAGAATCCCGATTACAGTCTCTACCAGATCATAACAGTTTTAAAGTATATTGCAGGATAAATATATAATGAAAATAGGATGATAGCTTTCAGTTTTATGTAATAATTGCACATAAATCTCACTTTCACATCAACCTAATTACTAGTGCTGTGTTTTAGGAAGTGACAAACAAAACTTTCTCCTATTCTGTAAATAAATGATGACTTATGTAAATAATAGCTGTACTGTGTGTGATTATTTGCTATGCTTACAATGAGCAATACTGCTGACACTGGTATTATCTCTAAAATGGAAACTAATTTAAGTGTGTGTAGCTGCTGCTGTTTTTTAAGGGATGATAGTGGTGTTTATTCTCTTGTTTATTACTAGGGAAATTTGCATAGACATTGGATCTTGGTTTTGTCAATTAAATCAGCTCCTGCTTCTTACTGTACATCTTAAATCAGATCCCTCTTTGTGATCTCATAATAAGAAATTACTAGTGATACCACAGAATTTATGCCTCCTGCAGATATAGTTGTTTCTCCCCAGCAAGACCAAATAAACTCAGGCCTGGTTTACACTACAAAGTTAGGTCGAAGTAAGCTGCATTGTATTGATCCAGTTGTGCATGTGTCTGCACTTAAATTTGTCTTCCACCAATGCAGTAACATCACCTCCCAGAGCAGAATTGAGCCATGGTCAATGCACCTAAGTCAACTCAGTCTGATTGTAGATACTATGTTACTTATATTGACCCTAACTGTCTTCCAGCAGCTGTACCACTATGCCTGGCTCTGACTGCTCTGGTCAAAATTGTGTATTCCACTGTCCTATCCCTTAAAAATGCCTTTTCCTGATTGTCTGGCTTGGCGAGCATACCTAGCATCTCTCCATTGTTTCGTGCAACTGGCCGGCTGACCATGCTGGCTCCAGGTTCCAGACGTGCTCCTTCTTGAAGTAGGCAGGAAATATTGGCTCTCCTGGGCCTGTGGGGAGAAGAGGCTGTGCAAGCACGGCTGCGGACCGGCCCCAGAAATGTGGACATCTACGAGCAGATTGTACAGGGGATGCAGGAGAAAAGGTACGACAGGTATCAGCACCATTGGTATGTGAAAGCAAAGGAAGTGCTGCAGCATATCAGAAGGCCAAGGAGGCCTACGGTCAATTCCGTGCTGAGTCATAGACATGCTGCTTTTACAAAGAGCTGCACTCCATACTTGGCACAGACCCCACCATCAGCCCGCAGAACACTGTGGATACCTCTGAGGAACCCGAGTCACAGGCCCCTGGCTGAGGAGGAAGAGGATGGGGGACCTGCTAGCAGGGGGTTAAGCTATGCCGCGAGCCAGGACCTGTTTAAGACTCCACCACTGTCCAGTCAGTCCCAGCAGATCAGCATGGATGAGCCCAAAGCAGGGGAAGGAAGCTTGGGTACGTGTGGAATTGTATTTCCCATTACAATGATGTACTGATGGTTCCTCCAATTTAATAGACACAGCTATTGACTTTTCATTAATTTACTAGTACTAGAAGAGGTAGCGATACAGCAAAGATAAGTAACGCTGTTATCTGCTTTACATTCCTCTGTAGGATTAGGCAGGGGAGACCATGCAGAGCAGCTTGTTTATACAGGATTGTCCCTTGTATCCTCCAGAGAGATCTCAATGAAACTTTCATGGAGGTTACACTGCAGTACTCTTCCGAAGGTTTCTAGGAATTACAACCTTATTTCTTCCTCTGTGGTAGCACACTTTCCCACACTAGTCAGTGATAAAATCGGCAGACACCATTGCGATACATTGGCATAGCAGCGTACGGGCCTGAGCAGCTTTGGGTTGCCAGAAGCAGCTGCGCTCTCTGTGCCTTGGTTCTCAGTAGTGAGATATCTGCTAAAATCATTACGGCCTGTGGAAAATGGTGCCTGTTTTCACTGCCATTGCCCTATACTCAGCGGTGGCTCCAGGCACCAGCGCTCCAAGCGCGTTCCTGGGGCGACAAGCTGCGGGGCGCCCTGCTGGTCCCTGCGAGGGCGGCAGTCAGTCAGCCTTCGGCGGCGCACCTGCGGGAGGTCCGCCGGTCCTGTGGATTCGGCGGCAATTCGGCGGTGTGTATGCCGAAGCTGCGGGACCGGCGGACCTCCCACAAGCGCGTTGCTGAAGGCAGCCTGCCTGCCATGCTTGGGGCAGCAAAAAAGCTAGAGCCGTCCCTGCCTATACTCATAGTTTCATGCAACTGAGCAACTCCTTCCTCATTTCCCTCACCCCAGCAGGCCATGCTCACTATGGCTGGAGCTGCGAGTGGTGCCATGCACAAGCTCTCTGAAGCAGAAGTTTGACACTTAAGCATGTCTGGTTTAAAACGTGAGCAAGGAAAGGGAGCTCTGAATCATAACTATCACTTTCCATCGTGACTGTACCGACAGTGGTACCTGTGTGTGTTTTACCTGCAACTGCTGCCATTGTGGCATTGAGGAGTTCCTGCTCCACACCGATGGAATCCTGGAGCCTGATGAGGAGAAAAGAGCGGCCTCAGGATGACATGTTCAGTGAGATCCTGCAAGCCAGGGCTGCATCAGACAGTGAGCAAAGGGCCTGGAGAGTGAATGTTGCAGAGAGACCGGGAAGGAAAGAGCAGACAGGAGAATGGTCCAGGTGAGACATCAGGAAAAGGGGAGGGAGATGCACTAGGACATAATGGAGTTTCTCCAGCAGCAAACAAATGCTGCAGACTCTTGTGGACCTACAGGTTCAACAATTCACGGAAAACTCCATTGCAGCACTTTCCCCCGCACTCCCTCCAGCATTCCACATGGCATCAGGGGCCACATCCCTACCTTTACCACTCCATCCCGGAGGACATTAAGGACAACCACAGCTTCACATACACTTGTGACAGCCCCAGTTGCTGTATGTGCAGGTAAAATAGACATGAATGTTCTTTCTCTTTGTTCCATTAATTTATTCACTTTTTAATGTATTTGTTTTAAATTGCTCAGATTTTTTTTGCACTGATTTTGTTACTGAATTCTATTTGAAAAATAATTCATCTCAACTCATCTAGCTATTTGCCTAGTTTTACAACAGGCTACATAAAAAGCCCCAGCGAAGTCAGTACAAACTAAAATTTCATACAATGACTTTTTTATACTGCTCTATATACTCTACACTGAAATGTAAGGACAATATTTATATTCCAATTGATTTATTTTAGAATTATATAGTAAAAATGAGAAGGTCAGCAAATTTTCAGTAATAGTGTTCTGTGACAGTTTTATATTTTTGTCTGATTTTGTAAGCAAGTAGTCTTTAAGTGAAGTGAAACTTGGGGGTACACAAGACAAATCAGACTCCTTAAAGGGATACAGTAGTCTGGAAAGATTGAGAGCCACTGCCCCAGAGCTTGGGCTGCAGCCAGAGCCTGAACATTTACAATGTAATTAAACAGACCCTTAGCCCAGGCCTGCATAACATACGGGCTGCATGCGGCCTGCATGGGCTCACTGTGCAGCCCACGGGGTGTGTGTGTGTGTGACTAGGCAAGCGGCGGGTGAGGGAGGGGGGCGGAGGAGGCGAGCTGGCGGGCAGTGGCGGGGGGGCAGATGAGCCGGCGGCTGGCCCCAGCTCCCCAGCAGAGGTGAGCTGGGGAGGGGGGGGACGTGAGGAGGGCCACCCGCGCTACAGCAGGTAACCTGGGGGTGGGCATGCAGGGGAACCGCTCCCCGTCCCAGCTCACCTCCGCTCCGCCTCCACCTCCGCGGGCCTGAGCACGGGCCTGCTTCTCAGTCCTTCCAGGCTTCCCGTGCGAACAGCTGATTTGCAGGAAGCGGGGCGGGGGGAGGCTGCGAGCTCGGTGGCGTGGCTCGGCTCCAGCCAAGCAGCGCGGCTGTAGCGCCACCAGCCACCTCCAGGCAGCGCGGTAAGGGGGCGGGTGGGGGGGTTGGATAGTGGGCAGGGGAGTTCGGGGGAGGTGGATAGGGGTTGGGGCGGTCAGAGGGCGGGGAACGGGCGTTGAATGAGGTCCAGGGTCCCGGGGGGGCCGTCAGGAATGAGAAGAGGGGTTGGATGGGGTGGCGGGCGGCAGTCAGGGGACAGGGAAGGGGGGTGGATGGGGCAGGAGTCCCGGGGGGGGCGTCCAGGAACGCGGGGGGTTGGATGGGGCAGGAATCCCAGGGTTCGGGGGCGGGTCACGACCCCCTTGTGGGGTGAGGAGGGAACCGGTTGTTAAGATTTTGGCAGCTCATCACTGGCCAGGGGGTGGGAGGCTGAGGAGGCGAGCGGGTGGGCAGTCACGGGGGGGGTGAGTATGCGAGCTGGGATGGGGGCTGTCATAAATAAACAGATCAGGGTTAAGGTCTCTTTTACCTGGAAAGGGTTAACAAGCTCAGTAACCTGATGAACACCTGACCAGAGGACCAATCAAGGGACAAGATCATTTCAAATCTCTGTGGAGGGAAGTCTTTGTCTGTGTTCTTTGTTTAAGTTGTTGTTCTCTTTTTGGATCTAAGAGAGGCCAGACATATTCTTCAAGTTCTCCAACTTTCCTGAAGTATTTTCTTCTATTCAGTCTAGTGAGTATTAGAAAGGCGGACTAGTCTTATAATTTGATTTCTACATTTGCAATTGTGTGTTTGCTGAAGGAATATCTTTATTTCTGTTTGCTGTTACTTTGATTATTCTGAGGAGGGAGGGGAAGTCTCTCCAGTTTTTATAAGTTAGACCCTGTAAATTTTTCCATCCTGGTATTACAGGGATAGTGTACTTTCTTTCTTTCTTTTAATAAAATCTTTTCTTTTTAGAACTTGATTGATTTCTTCCCTTGTTTGGATTTTCAGGGGAAGGGGAGGGGGGAAAAGTGAATCCCTCTTTGTCCTGATTCAAGGAATTTGAATCCAGGTATCTCTCCTAAGCACTAGGAGAGGGGAGGGGGGAAATGGGTTGTTTCCCTTTGTGTTGAGATTCAAGTTTGAATCTGTGTTCCCCAGGGAAAGTTTTGGGGGAACAGGGAGTGTGTCAGACACTTAAAACTTCACTGGTGGCAGCAAGAACCAGATCTAAACTAGAATTTTAGTTTAGAGGAGTCCATGCAGGTCCCCATCTTGTGAACACTAAAGTTCAAAGTGGGGAATAAACCTATGACAGGGTCTGAGGAGGCGAGCGGGTGGGCATTGGCGGGGGGGCAAGTGAGCCGTGGGGGGTGGGAGGCTGAGGAGGCGAGTGGGTAGGTGAGCTGGCAGCAGGGGAGGGGGGCTGAGGAGACGAGCTACGAGTCGGTGGCTGACCTGTTCTACTGATCTGGTCTGGCTCCCATCCCCTCTCCAAGGGTTGCAGCTGTCTGGAAGTGCCTGCCTTCCACGCCTTCCTCATTCACACCTCATTCATTCAACAGGGCAATTGATTACAAAGTGGGGGGAAGATCTTATTGTACTTCTAGCAAAAAGACATTTTTCTTTTACCTTAATTATACTACCTTAGGGGCCTGCTATAACATATTACCAAGGTTCAATACAGCTGTTTCAGTGGGGCGGCGCTGGGGAAGGAGGGTTTGTTTCCGGGGCGGGGGAGCGGGGGGGCTGGGCTGCGCCTGGGGGGTTGTTTTCGCAGGGCGGGTGGTGCTTGGGGGGGGGTTGTGTTTCGGGGGGGGGGCTGGGCGGCACTGGGAGGGGGGGGTTGGCGGGGCCGGGGTGTTTCAGCCCTCAGCTGTTTTCTTCGGAGTAATATGTCCCTCGCCGCTTTACGAGTTGTGCAGGCCTGCCTTAGCCTGAACCCAGTGAGCTCGAGTGAGCTGGCATGGGCCAGCTGAGGTGGTCTGACTGCACTGTAGACATACCTTCAGGTTCTTGCTACAATGCTAAAAATAGCAGCATAGACATTCCCACTCTGGCTGGAGCCTGGGCTCTGAAACCCACCAAAGCAGATTGGTCTCAGAGCCCAGTCTCCAGCACTAAATTTAGTCCCTTAGTGCATGTCCGAGTCAATTGACCCAAGCTCTGACAGTCGTTGCTGTGAAGTTTTTAGTTTTGTTATTTTAGTGTTGAAGTACCCTCAGCTGAGATCAGGCCCCATTGTGGTAGGCGTATGTTTGTAGAGACACACCTCACAGATCTGAGGAAGAGCTCTTGTCTTCATCACCAACAAAAGTTGGTCCTAAAAGATATTCCCTTACTCACCTTGTTTGTGCGTCTCTCTCACTTACACACACAGTTATTACTAATTAAGATTTTTTAAGAACATAAGAACGGCCGTACTGGGTCAGATCAAAGGTCCATCTAGCCCAGTATCTGTCTACTGACAGTGGCCAATGCCAGGTGCCCCAGAGGGAGTGAACCTAACAGGCAACGATCAAGTGATCACTCTCCTGCCATCCATCTCCATCCTCTGACAAACAGAGGCTAGGGACACCATTCCTTACCCATCCTGGCTAATAGCCATTTATGGACTTAACCACCGTGGTGTCCTTCCGGGAGTTCTGGCTGGCCTGGTGAGGGCAGAGGTGCACCTTTCCCTCGGTGTGGCAGTGGTAGGATGTGGGGAAGGTGCGCGCCTGGCTCTTCTGCCGTGACTACACCCTGGGCGCCAGCCGACGGAGGGATGCGGCGATAGAGCAGTTGGAACAGGAGATCTTAGAGCTGGAGAGGCGTCAGGCCTCCAGCCCCAAGGATCCTTCCCTCTGCGGAGTGTGCCGGGAGAAGTGGGAGGAGCTCCGGGCCCTCGAGGACCATTGGGCCCGGAGTGCCTTTGTTAGATCCCTCATCCGCCTCCTTCGGGAGATGGATCGTGGCTCCTGCTTCTTCTATGCCGTGGAGAAAAAGAGGGGGGCCAAGAAGCACGTCACCTGCCTCCTGGCAGAGGACAGCACCCCCCTCATGGATCTGGTGGAGATGTGCGGGAGGGCCAGGGCCTTCTATGCAGGCCTTTTCTCCCCGGATCCGACCAATCCTAACGCTTGCAGTGTGCTCTGGGATGGACTCTCGATGGTCAGCGCAGGTGACCAAGACCGGCTAGAGCTGCCTCTCCCTCTGGCTGAGTTCTCGGAAGCCCTCCACTGCATGCCTACCAATAAATCTCTGGGCGTGGACGGGCTGACCGTGAAGTTCTACCGCATGTTCTGGGACGTCCTCGGCCCAGACCTAGTCACTATCTGGGCTGAGTCCTTGCAGAGCGGGGTCCTCCCTCTTTTGTGCAGGCGAACCATGCTCGCCTTGTTGCCGAGGAAAGGGGACCTCTGCGAGTTACGGAATTGGCGTCCCATCTTGCTCCTCAGCACAGACTACAAAATTGTAGCCAAGGCCACCTTGCTGTGGCTAGGGTCCGTGCTGGCAGATGTGGTCAACCCAGACCAGACTTATGCCGTCCCAGGCTGCACCATATTCGATTATCTGGTCCGGGACCTCTTGGCGCTCAGGTATAGGGATGGTCTGTCGTTCGCCCTCCTGTCCCTGGATCAGGAGAAAATGTTCGACAGGGTGGACCATGGGTATCTCCTGAGCACTCTGCAAGCGTTTGGCTTTGGACCCCAGTTTGTGGGTTTTCTCCAGGTGCTATACACTTCCGCAGAGTGTCTGGTCAGGCTCAACTGGATCCTGACCGAACTTGTCAGCTTTGGGTGAGGAGTATGGCAGGGGTGCCCCCTCTCGGGCCAGCTGTACACTCTGGCGATTGAGCCCTTCCTCTGCCTCCTCTGCAGAGGTTGACGGGGTTGGTGCTGCGAGAGCTGAAGCTGCGGCTGGTCCTGTCGGTGTACGCCGACAACGTGCTCCTCATGATCCAGGACCCGGGCGACTTGGCATGGGTGGAGGCTTGCCAGGCCGTCTACTTGGCAGCCTCCTCCGCCCGGGTCAACTGGGTCAAGAGCTCTGGCCAGATGGTCGGGGACGGGTGGCAGGCGAGCTCCCTCCCACCTGTGCTTCAGGCTCTATCTTGGTGTTTACCTTTCTGCCACGCATCCGTCTCTGCCAGAAAACTGATATGGTTTAAAGGCAGGGTGACGAAGTGGCTCTGGAAATGGACAGGACTACTCTGGTGCCTCTCCCTCCAAGGGAGGCACTGGTGCTCAATCAACTAGTCCTGTCCATGCTCTGGTACCGACTCAACACCCTGGTCCTGGCCCCAGGCTTCCTGGCCCACCTCTGGATGGTGATTCTGGAGTTTTTTTGGCCAGGACTGCACTGGGTCCCTGCAGGGGTGCTCCACCTGCCCCTGGAGGAGGGAGGGCAGGGCCTGAAGTGTCTACACACTCAGGTCCATGTCTTCCGCCTCCAGGCCCTGCAGAGGCTCCTTAATGGTGCAGATAGTCCGGCGTGGAGAGTACTGGCGCACGCCTTCCTGCGCTACTTCCAAGGGCCCCGATACAACTGGCAGCTCCTTTATCTCGATCCAAGGGGTCTTCCGCGAGACCTCTCCGGGCTGCTGGTCTTCTACCAGGACCTCCTCTGGACCTGGAAGCTGTTCTCAGCGACCAGGTCCGTGGTGGCCACTGAGGGGGCAGATCTCCTCGCGGAGCCCCTACTACACAACCCCCAGCTCCGTGTGCAGGTGGCAGAGTCCCCAGCGGTGCGCCAGAGGTTGGTCCTGGCAGAAGTCACCAGAGTCAGAGACCTCCTGGACTATGACCAGGGAGACTGGCAGGATCCCCTGACGCTCGCTCAGCACATGGGGCTCTCCAGGCCTCGTACCCCCCGGCGCGTATTTCAGGAGGTGTGGGTCGCTTTGGTGCCCGCTGCTCAGGCCTACTTCAACCGGGTCCTGTGAGAGGGCACTCCCTGCCCACCTTCCACCCCAGGCCCTCTGGACCTTTTCATCGGGCCCCTACCCCGTGGACCCAACCGGCCCCCCCTCCCCTTCACCATGAGCCAGCTGCACGACTTGCAGCCAGTTCATTTCCAGATCGCAACAAGGAAACACCTATATGCGCTCGTGCTCCACACCCTTCACTTGCTCACCCTCACGTCCCGCCCCGCCACAAAGTGGCAGGACCTCCTGCCACCTCTAGACTGTGAGGAGCCACGATGGGCCAGCCTATACTCTGCCCTGGTCCCGAGTGCCCACCGGGGATATCAGTTGGTGGCTCCTTCATGGGGCTGTGAGCACGGGTGTGTACTTGGCGTGGTTACCCCCGTCCCGGACATCTGGCCCTTCTGTGGCATGAGGGAGACCCTGGCGCATGTTTACTTGGAGTGCGCCAGGTTGCAGCCCCTATTCCGGCTCCTCACAAATATTTTGTTACGCTTCTGGCTGCACTTTTCCCCTCACTTCCTTATCTATGCACTCCCCATCTGTGGCCCCACAAAGCCACGGGACCTCTTGGTCAACCTCCTTCTGGCCCTGGCTAAAACGGCCATCTATAAAACCAGGGAGAGGAGGTTGGCCGATGAGGCCTCCTGTGACTGTGGGGCCTATTTCCGATCCTCCATCCGCTCACGCATCTGGGCAGTGTTCCTCTGGGCAGTGTCCGCTGGCTCCCTTGACACCTTCGAGGAGCAGTGGGCGTTCTCCAGGGTTCTCTGCTCGGTGTCTGGGGGGTGGGGGGGTGTCCTTTAGAATCCTGTATGTTGCAGATGGATTCACCTAAACAAAATAAGTCAATGCAGTTATTTAATTATTATTACCATACTGCTCGTTTAGTATTACTCATTGCATTCACTGACACTCAGTACTACTTTACAGGTGAAATTGTAAAAGGAAGATTTACCTATTTCAGCTATTTGTTTTTTATCATAACTGCATCTAAAATAATAGCACCATAGAGTAACAACTATATTTTTTGCTCAAACATGAGAATTCAAGAATAGTCCAGAAGGAAGACAGGCAGTCCTTAAGAAAGAAGCATGAAATAAAAAAGTTTACCAACCTGAAGATCCTGCACGTTCAGACATGTTCCTTTCATCATCTTCAACACAGCTTCCTCCTGAGAAGGAACATATCTCATAATGTTGTTTCATTAGGGCAACCAGGCCTTGCATTCCTTTGTTGCACTGTTTGCATTTTGCACGCATGCCTGTCCTACTCACAGGTAGAGGAACTTCATTAAAATATTCCCCAACTGGGTCTCTTTTATGGACTGCTCCCATTATAGGTTTTCCCTTGTAGTGAGAGAACGGTATGGTAGATCTCAAAACAATGAAGGCTACACTCAGAAAGACCTCAAGACTTCTGGACTGTGCTGCTCAACGAGTTTCACTTTTGTTTCTACTGCTTGTTCCTCCCTTCTCACATTTATCTCCAGACTTCTTCTCCTTGTCCAGATCTATTCCGCCCCCAATAATCTTCTATTCCTTGAATTTTTTAGAACTGCAAAAGTAAGCATTTCTGCTGGTATCTTCTAGACCAGGGATGGGCAAACTGTGGCCCGCGGGCCGGATCCGGCCCTTCAGGGCTTTGGATCCGGCCCGCGGGATTACCCCTGGTGGTGCTGCGGGCCCAGCGCTGCTCTCAGAAGCAGCCCCCGGGCCGGGAGGCAAAGGGCTCCATGTGCGCATGCAGAGCCCTCTGCCCCCCCCACCCAGGGGCCGCAGCACTTCCTGGAGTGGCGTGGGGACAGGGCAGGCATGCAGGGAGCCTGCCCTGGCCCTGGTGTGCGCCACTGCCACCCCGGAGCCACTTTAGGTAAGCGGCACCGGGCTGGAGCTCAAACCCCTCCTGCCCCCCGCCCCCCAACTTCCTGCCCTAAGCCCTCTGCCTGTACCTCGCACCCCTCCTGCACCCAACTCCCTGCCCTGAGCCCCTTTCTGCACTCCTGTGCATTCCAACCACCTGCCCTGAGCTCCCTGCTGCACCCTGCACCCCGTGCACCCCAACTCCCTGCCCTGAGCCCCATCCTGCACTCCGTACCCCTCCTGTACCCCAACCCCCTTCCCTGAGCCCCCTCTTACACTCTGCATCCCTTCTCTGCCCCAATCCCTTGTCCTGAGCCCCTTCCTCCACATCCCGCACTCCACCCGCCCTGCCCCGGCCCTGCATACAATTTTCTCACCCAGATGTGGCCCTCGCCCCAAAAAGTTTGCCCACCCCTGTTCTAGACTGAGCACCAAGTCCCATTGGGTAGATAGAAAGATTAACCTAAATAATCTATACAGAAGCCTCTGGCCCCCCATAAAATTGGGTCCCTAATCCATGAACTATTGGAACTCATTTACAAAACTTTTCTTAAACATTACATGAATATATTGTCTTATACTATAGAATTAGAATTTATAATCCCTATTCCATGATGAGATATCTTTGAGCTATAACGTATCTTAATTAAAAATATGTTTAGATAGGTTTTTTCTTCAAAAAGGATTTTATCAAAAAAATCCGATTGTTTTGATGTTTTAAAAAAAATATTGATTTTTATCCACCCTGGTGGTATCTGAAGTAGGTAGCTAATTGTTTGTATATGAATATGGGAGCAGAGAGTTCACGTTTGGATGAATTCTGCACCTTTACTGTGTAAAGCCAGTAGCAAAAGAATAAGGCAGCTATCCCAGAGGGGAGGGATAGCTCAGTGGTTTGAGCATTGGTCTGGAAAACTCCGGGTTGTGAGTTCAATCCTTGAGGGGGCCACTTAGCAATCTGAGGTAAAATCAGTACTTGGTCCTGCTAGTGAAGGTAGCGGGGGCTGGGCTTGATGACCTTTTGGGGTCCCTTCCAGTTCTGTAGGTATAGGTATATCCTTGGATTCCTTAACTCACCAACAGATGGCAGCTAACAGTCACAAAAGAGCATCTCAGCCTTGTTTTTACAGCAGTGCAGAGAGCAGAAGTCTTTGAATTTCCCATTGCTTATGGAGGACGGGATTGTAGAATATGCCATTTTACCAGCACAGTAGGTTTATTGATGGAAAAGCTGTGGAAACATGAAGATGTGGTATCTGTGAATTAGAAAGGTAAGGAAAACTACAGGAAAATGTGGTGCTGCCACACAATTCAGAGGTTTCTGTGCAGTGCTGCAGACAACAGTGTATTGTAAAACAGATTACCTCGAGTCTCTTGGGATCTCCCTGAATCTGTTGTATTTTACAACAATTTCCAGTGTGAAAAGTAAAGGTAATGCAGAGTTGGATATTGGGCAGCATTTGATTAGGGGGCCTACTGAGACAAGGTACAGATAACGGGCATGACAATCCCAGAGTCCTACACCTAAGGGCCAGGGCACCAGTCTCTTAGCAGCCCAGCTCGAATAAATCGCACTAAGAAACACTTCCCATATCATGTATTATTGCCTGACTGCAAATATATTTGCCCATGTTGAAATGTATAGACTGCCGGTCAGGGAAATAGTCCACTTCCTTCCTTTCCTGACCAAGCAAGGGACGCACCCCACCCATGTACTTATTCACCATACCAGTACTGACTTGGGTGGGGTGCGTGCCCGAGATCATTTATCCACTGACGTCTTAAAAACTCCCGCACCCCAATCTGAGTCTGTCCTGGTTATGTACTATGTATATATGTTATGAACCTTGTAACCGACACTTGTAATCCCTTATAACCCAAGCCTGACCCCATATGTACTATACTTTCCTTCTTAACTTGTATAAATTTGATTTTAAACATTAACTTTAATAAAATTTTTAAATCTGTTCTGTGATGAACAATTTATATAATTGAAGGCCTTGTTGTTTTAGTTCTCTTCTAGCCTGCTCTAGTAACACCACTGTTCTTTGATTTTCCATAGAAGAAAGGGGACTGCTTTTTCTCTTCCCAATGGTGTGGTGAGGGTTTTTTGGTGGGGAAGGGAGGTAACAGAGCAAAATTCATTTTTGAGCAGAGGGAGAATGGAGCAAAGTCATTAAGTGTGAGTGTTCATTAGTACTAAGTACGTGCATGAGCAATAATCTAAATATGCATCTATTAAGTGGTTACCTTTCAACTCATCAGTAGTCACCAGTCATCTTTTAAGAACTAAAGACGGCTGAAGTTGTTTCATAAGTGACACTGTACTTTGTTGCTAGTTTAAGGGCTTATGCTGCTGTAATCATTTACAATGGTTTAAAGCATTAGGGCCTCTCCAGCTTTTGAGGTGGCTTATGTTTTTTATCATTGTAAAGATTTTTTTAACTACAAAGAAAATCAAGGTCCTGATCCAAAGCCTTTCTAGACTTCTGCCTGGGGTGACATGCTGTTATCTGCCTGTGATTACTGACAGAGGTTTAATAATGTGTTGTTCAGGCACAAAATATATTCAGATCCAGCCAAGTCAGTAATTTATAAATCTTCCTTGGCATCCAGAGAGCCCTAAAAGGGGCATGGTTCCTTTCATATGGGAAGTGTCTCTGGTGCAGAAAGTAATCCTGAGGGGGCCTGCGTTGTATCTCTCTCAGACAGTGTGAATAGAATAGCCTTTCCAGTAACAGGAGGTGAGCTGCTTACAGCAGAACACAGATGGGGATCTTTTGTTTAATGAACAAGTGCCGGTTTTCATTTTTCCAGGGTTGTGTGTGTGTGTATGTGAACCCACCAATAAATAAACTACGAGGTCTGTAACAGCACCTTCCGGTTTTGGGGCAGAAGATGTTCCAGAAGTGCAATATTAAATGAGGGTGAGACTAAGGACCTCTTTTGAGATTCTGGTGGACAGTTGCCCTCCTCACAGGCATCCCAGTTATTTCTAGATAGTCTAATATACAAGGATTGGACAAATGCTGTATTGGTCAATCAAAGAAGACTTAAAAGCTCTGGTGAGAGGATTGACGTGCTTTGATGCAACTTTGATGCTGTACACAAGCGGCACCATTCCATAGTTTGGGTGAATGAGTCTTTTTTTCCCTGAGCATCCATCAGAGTAAATAAAGACAAATGTTCATTATATCAAACATTTCATTTTATAGGAAAAGAGCTTTTCTGATATGTGATTGAAGGGAAGTTTCCCAGTGCTGTTTTGGTGCAGTTCAGCTTGGGGAAGGATAGTTTGAGTCCTGAGTGGCTGCCCTTGCTCTGTTTTCTGTGTTGCTGACAGAATGCTCTTCCCGTTAAGCATACAGCACTGAATTTGCATGAATGTCTATTGCTAGAAAGATAAATGCATAGTGATATTAGAAGCAAAGGCTTTAGCTGAGGTCAGCATTTTAGTGATTTCTCTCTGTGGGAGAGCAGTAAATAACCCTAGATTGTAGAGATGGGATTGAAATTGAGGTCACAGTCTAATATCCAAGGGCTCTCTTCCTTTTGGTGTTTACTTATGTCAGGCTACATATTCCATAGCAGGCCTAGACATTTCATAAAGTAGGTGTGAAATAAATACTAGGAATAGAAAGCTTCTGTTGAAAAATGCAGTGGCTTCCTTATTTTAATATTATTAAAACAGGTTGCTACAATAACATTTAGCTCCATGTAGTGTTTCTGTCACTGGACTTGCAAGGCAATTAAATCTAATACCATTCTTTCCAGAGGTAAACTTCTTGGGAGCATCATGAGTGGTGTTCTGAAATCTCTAATACAGGTCCTTTGTAAAGACTTGAACAGTAAATAACAGGGAATGCAGAATCTAGTATAAGTGTTTGTAACCCAGTGAGTTTGAGGATATAGCTCCTTGGTAGCATATACATTTGATGCTTTAATATGTTATATACAGCTATGGGTGTTCTACAAGCAAATTGTTTGTGTTGTCAAGTTTATGAATTGCACTGCTGTTTTTACACAATTTCATAGTTGAGTAGCCTCTGCTAACATTGGCAAAACCATGTGAGCCATAGGCTGCTGTTCTGTTTAGATGCGTTTGCCAAAGTTATTTAGTAAAGAGGCAACAGCCTTGAACTTCTAGACATGGGGGATCCAGGGAAGGCGACTGCATTTCCCTGTTGGCAAAATGGGGATGTTGTCTGTCTGTTTCCATAGTAAGTTTACAGTTGAACCACAGAACAAGGGAAAGACCCACAGTACTAGTAGGTCGCCATGCAGTCAGACCAGCTTTTTTTCATATTTATTAATAAATATACACCTGTACAGTATTACGGGGGCATCTTAGCAGATGAGGTTAAGTTAGGCTTGCATTGTAGTTCATTCACCTAAGATTGTGTTGAAATTTACATTTAAGATCGGACTAAAATCTTTTTTTTTATGATTTTCAGTTTTAATTTTGAAAATACATTCACTCTTCATGGACCAGTTGAATTTTTTTATAATTCAGGAAAGCACATGTGCTTAAATCCCATTGGAGTCAGTGGAATATAAGCACCTGCTTAAGTGCTTTCTGGAAATGGGGTCTTAACTTCAGCAGAGGAGATACTTTAAAATGACCCTCTTTAAAGAAACTTATGTTGGGGTGACATCATTTGCAGGGGTGGGGGGCTCTCTTCAGGTACAGAACCACAATTTCTGAAGGCCCAAATATTCTCACATGCACACATCTTCATTACTGCTTTGAATAATCTACATTTGAAGAATTTATGTTGTAATTAAGAAAATGTATTAATGATTATTGTATCTAAGTATAATATTAGTCCAGGCCATGTCAAAAGCTCAGGTCTTTCTTAAGCATTGTAATTGTGATATCAGAGATAATCAGTCATCATTCCTCCCTAGTTATTTTGCATGCTGCAGTTAAATTGGTTGAAATGACTCAGAAAGCTCTCATGGACATGTGGTACAGTCCTCATCTGCATGAGGGAGGCGGGGGCAGCAGAATATTCCCACACAGTAGCAGAGTAATCATAGGCACACAAGGACTCCTGCAGCAAGGGGTAGGTGGCAGAATTATCACACCCACATGGAACACATGTGGCAGCATTGTCTCCTGTGGTGGTAGAACTTTCGATCGAAGTGGGATGGGAGGGAAAATAATGGGGCTAAAGAAACCCCTGCAGCTCCTTCGCCTCCCTCCCCCAAACACACACACACACCAAGGAGGCTATGCAAAGGGGGAGCATGGAGAGACAGCCAACTGCTTCTGGAAAATGGCCTGTGGAGCTCTAATTTCTCACATTCCTGTCAGTTGTAGTCAAGGTCACCTTGTTTTCTCCTCCTGTTGCACCTTTCCAGGCCCAGGCTGGAGTGGTGAGGAAATAAGGGTGGTGTCTCATCATTTTCCTCTCTTCTTTTCCAGCCTTTTTCAGGTTGTGGACTCTGTTCCTTTAAGAGAGGTTACCTGTGGAGGAAAGGGCTGGGCAAACACAGCCATCCGATTCTTTCTGCTTGTAGCTTTGTTTTTTAAATAAACCCTGATGGGTCTGTTAGTGATTCTGATCCTTGCTAATTTACAAAGCAAGGGCGAGGGAAATATTGAGTGCAGCCAACCTCCCTTGCAGAAAGAAACTGTAGGAAGTGAATCATCACTTTGCGGGGAGGGATAGCTCAGTGGTTTGAGCATTGACCTGCTAAACCTAGAGTTGTGAGTTCAATCCTTGAGGGGGCCATTTAGGGAACGGGTAAAATCTGTCTGGGGATTGGTCATGCTTTGAGCAGCAGGTTGGACTAGATGACCTTCTGAGGTCCCTTCCAACCATAATCTATGATTCTGTAGATTCAAAATTTGACTTACCTCCCCAGGTGCAGGAAGCATCCAGGGTCACCAGCTAATACTCCCCCAGTAAAGCAGAGACTTCAACTTTTCTTTCAATATATGTAGAGGTGAGACAGTGCAGAGTGTACAGGATCCAGAACACAGAGGTTGATGGATTGAAATAATCTTCTGTTAGCTGCTGCCTCCTTTTCATAGAATCATAGAATCTCAGGGTTGGAAGGGACCTCAGGAGGTCATCTAGTCCAACCCCCTGCTCAAAGCAGGACCAAACCCAACTAAATCATCCCAGCCAGGGCTTTGTCAAGACTGACCTTAAAAACCTCTAAGGAAGGAGATTCCACTACCTCCCTAGGTAACCCATTCCAGTTCTTTACCACCCTCCTAGTGAAAAAGCTTTTCCTAATGTCCAACCTAAACCTCCCCCTCTGCAACTTGAGACCATTACTCCTTGTTCTGTCAGCTTCTACCACTGAGAACAGTCTAGATCCATCCTCTTTGGAACCCCCTTTCGGGTAGTTGAAAGCAGCTATCAAATCCCCCCTCATTCTTCTCTTCTGCAGACTAAACAATCCCAGTTCCCTCAGCCTCTCCTCATAAGTCATGTGCTCCAGCCCCCTAATCATTTTTGTTGCCCTCCGCTGGACTCTCTCCAATTTATCCACATCCTTCTTGTAGTGTGGGGCCCAAAACTGGACACAGTACTCCAAATGAGGCCTCACCAGTGCTGAGTAGAGGGGAATGATCACATCCCTCGATCTGCTGAAAATGCCCCTACTTATACAACCCAAAATGCCATTAGCCTTCTTGGCAACAAGGGCACACTGACTCATATTCAGCTTTTCGTCCACCGTAACCCCTAGGTCCTTTTCTGCAGAACTGCTGCCCAGCCATTCGGTCCCTAGTCTGTAGCAGTGCATGGGATTCTTCCGTCCTAAGTGCAGGACTCTGCACTTGTCCTTGTTGAACCTCATCATATTTCTTTTGGCCCAATCCTCTAATTTGTCTAGGTCCCTCTGTATCCTATCCCTACCCTCCAGCGTATCAACCACTCCTCCCAGTTTAGTGTCATCTGCAAACTTGCTAAGGGTGCAGTCCACACCATCCTCCAGATCGTTAATGAAGATATTGAACAAAACCGGCCCCAGCACCGACCCTTGGGGCACTCCACTTGATACCGGCTGCCAACTAGACATGGAACCATTGATCACTACCCGTTGAGCCCGACCATCTAGCCAGTTTTCTATCCACCTTACCGTCCATTCATCCAGCCCAGACTTCTTTAACTTGCTGGCAAGAATATTGTGGGAGACTGTATCAAAAGCTTTGCTAAAGTCCAGAAATAGCACATCCACTGCTTTCCCCTCATCCACAGAGCTGGTTATTTCATCATAGAAGGCAATTAGGTTAGTCAGGCATGACTTGCCCTTGGTGAATCCATGCTGACTGTTCCTGATCACTTTCCCCTCCTTTAAGTGGTTCAGGATTGATTCCTTGAGGACCTGTTCCATGATTTTTCCAGGGACTGAGGTGAGACTGACTGGCCTGTAGTTCCCTGGATCTTCCTTCTTCCCTTTTTTAAAGATGGGCACTACATTTAGCTTTTTTCCAGTCGTCCGGGACCTCCCCCGATCGCCATGATTTTTCAAAGATAATGGCCAATGGCTCTGCAATCTCATCGGCCAACTCCTTTAGCACCCTCGGATGCAGTGCATCCGGCCCCATGGACTTGTGCTCGTCCAGCTTTCCTAAATAGTCCCGAACTACTTCTTTCTCCACAGAGAGCTGGTCACCTCCTCCCCATACCGTGCTGCAGAGTGCAGCTGTCTGGGAGCTGACCTTGTCTGTGAAGATAGAGGCAAAAAAAGCATTTAGTACACTAGCTTTCTCCACATCCTCTGTCACTAGGTTCCCTCCCTCATTCAGCAAGGGGCCCACACTTTCCTTGACTTTCTTCCTGTTGCTAACATACCTAAAGAAACCCTTCTTGTTACTCCTAACATCTCCGGCTAGCTGCAACTCCAAGTGCGATTTGGCCTTCCTAATTTCACACCTGCATGCCTGAGCAATACTTTTATACTCCTCCCTGGTTATTTGTCCAATCTTCCACTTCTTGTAAGCTGTTTTTTTGTGTTTAAGACGAGCAAGGATTTCTCTGTTAAGCCAAGCTGGTCGCCTGCCATATTTACTTTTCTTCCTACACATCGGGATGGTTTGTTCCTGCAACCTCAATAAGGTTTCTTTAAAATACAGCCAGCTTTCCTCAACTCCTTTCCCCGTCATGTTATTCTCCCAGGGGACCTTGCCCATCAGTTCCCTGAGGGAGTCAAAGTCTGCTTTTCTGAAGTCCAGGGTCTCTGTTCTACTGCTTTCCTTTTTTCCTTGTGTCAGGATCCTGAACTCGACCATCTCATGGTCACTGCCTCCCAGTGGTGGAAGACAAAACAGAGCTTGGAGAAAATGCTGAGCTTGTCTGCAAGGTTTGAGAAGGGCAAGACACAAATCACTTTGTGAGGTCACTGACTCAGCTCCTCTAACTGACTGGGCTGACATCAGGGTGCAGTACTTAGTCAGGTGGTTGCCACACTGCCCATAATTGATTTCTTTCTGGTTTTCCTGTTGCTCAAGATACTCAACAACTACTGCATACAAATTTTGGATGGAGAAAGCTTTATCTTCCAAAGAATTTTTCTCATAGAAATGCACTGTGCTACCCTGGAGAATTGGGTGTTTCCTTGCATGCAGTTAAATGTGGTTTCTTTGGTTTTCACATGAAAGCTTCTGCCTTGGAGACAGGGAGGAAGGGACAATCAGCCCGTCAGGTAGGAACCATGCAAGTACTTCGTTTTTGCCTGATGGTATTTTTCGCCGGACGAAGTTGAGGCTTTACACACAACTTGATGGTATTTCTCTTTTTGTCTCGATGTAATGTGATAACTTTTGAAAACTACATTTGATCAGTTTCAGGACATGTTCTAGGTATCAGTGGGCAGAACCCTGTTGATTTTGGTGAAAGTTGGAAAATGATAAAAATCTCATTTCCACTAAAATCACCCCTTGGTCATTCAGGATACAAGCACAAGGCAGTGACCTCACAGAAGCGTATGTCAGAGGAGTAGAGTCACTCTGAATAAAAGGATGAGGCAGTGACTTATGGGTTAGGGTTTGTGGGCCCCTAATTCCACTTTAGCCATTCTCACCCTAGCTGGGCCTCTAAGGCTGTAACCTAGTAGAATCACTATGGGTTCTGTGGGTAGTGTGTCTTTAGTTACCTTCAAAATTCTTTTTACTTTCCTCCAAAATACTATTATTTTAGGGCATACCCACCATGGGTGCAGAAGGGTCCTATTACTCCTCCACCTCTCCAACATTTATGACTCGTTTTCAGGGGATTCTTTTCTTTTCTGGTGCTGATTTTTTTTTTTTTTGCTGGTGTTTGTCCTATTCATCCTGTCTGCTATTTACTGCTTAATGACTTGAAAATGTAGACAAAGATTTAAACCATTTTGTTGCTTTCTTCTACTTTTAGTGTGAAGATAATAACTCTAACAGCTGGAAGGACAGGACCGAAATAGCACTCGAACCTTGTTTGAAAAGAGAAGTAGATGTCAGATATCTCCAGTGGTTAACTGGCAGGCTGCAGTTCCAGTGGCGGAGTTTGCATGTTGACCATCAGGAGCAATGTAAACTCTTGCATAAGGTAAAAATTCTTCTGACTCACAGTAGAATTGTTTATTATTAATGCCCTACCAGTAAATCCCAGGTCTGTAATTAATATTGGTTCACTAGTTTTGTACAGTGTTTTTATCTACTCCTGTAAATACAAATATATCCCTCTTCAACTCTATGCAAAATCCTGATAAAACTGATGGATTATGTACCATGGCCACAAGGTTATAATCTTTGAGTGGCTCTCTCTTGCAGCTTGGCATATTCACCATCCTCCCCACCAAGATAGGTTCCCTCTGTATTTATCAGAACATGTCTGAGCTTGTTCTTCATGTCCTCCTAATTGGGAGCTGCTTGGCCAGGACAGAAGTGCAGGTTACTCAAACAGACATGCAGAAATGTAATGCAAGATGTCCACCTCTCAGTTTTTTATTCAAAGTGTTGGACACAACTTCAGCATCAAAAGTAGCAACAATTGGAAAATTAAATACAATCCCCCTCTTCTTAAAATAGTAGTGAAAGTCTGAATTAAACCAGGAAAGCTAAAGCAATTCAAAATCACAGAGAGGCAGTAGCCTCTGCACAGTCAAGGTTGCAGGTTATTTTCCATTTTAAGCTTGATTTTGGCATGGTCACCTGAAATTTGCAAACAGCTTTGAGCATCATTGCCTGTATGGGTAGAAGGGAAGTCTCAGAGCCACAACTCCCAGTTGGGAGCATTGATGGCCATGGAAGGAAAAATAAATATCTAAAAATACTTTCACTAGTGGAAGACCCTTTGCATATGCTTGGCTAACTGAAATAGAGCCACTGGGAACCTCCATAAAGTCTCTGAGGCTATAAATGAGCCTGAGAAATTGCAGCCCAAAGGGAAGCTTTTATCAGAAAGTTCTGAAAGTCAGAACAAGAGGATTTGAATGAAGATGCCTTCTCAGCTCTAATGACTATATATGGCACTACAATCATAAGACTTTAATGAGTTTTTATTTTGTTTTTTAAATGAATTTATCACTGGTGGAAAGTGCCTGACTGAAAACCTGGAGACTGAAGTCCTTCATGTAGCATTGATTAGGTACTGCGTGTGCAGCAGGAAAGAACGTTTACTACACACTGCCCATTGTAAGTGTGGCTCAATCCTGACCTGGAATGAAAGAGGGCAGTTTGTGCTTCATGGCTGATTCAAGTCCTTGAGCTCTGTGCTGAGGTCCACAACAATGGTGCCACTTACAAAGGTGTCTTCATGGTGTGGAACTGGAATGGGACTGTCATTCGCCGCCCCCTCCTGCCCCCCCCAGAACTGCAGGATCAAATTTGGATCTGCAAATCAAGCTGTTGTGTTTTGTTTTGTTTTGTTTTGTTGCAGCACCACTCCCCAACAGAGATTGTGCTTGGGTCTCAAGAGAATAACTCTTGTTGATATACAAGTCAGAAGAGAATCCAACTGATTCTTTCACCATCATAAAGGGCTCTGCACAGCTGGTGACAGTAAAGTAACTGATGCTACACTAGCATATGGGTGATCTGCGACTCATTAGCAGCAAATATCTCCAGTGGCCAGTAACGGGACGCTAGATAGGGAGGGCTCTGAGTTACTACAGTGAAATATTTCCCAGTTGTCTGTTTCACCCACATGCTCAGGGTGTAACTGATCACTGTCTTTAGGGTTGGGAAGGAATTTTCCCCTGGGTTAGATTGATAGAGACCAGGGTTTTTTTTTGCCTTCCTCTGCAGCATGGGGCACGGGTCACTTGCAGTGTAAATGGTGGATTCTCTGTAACTTGGTGTTTAAATCATGATTTGAGGACTTCAGTAACTCAGCCAGAGTTTATGGGCCTATTATAGGAGTGGATGGGTGAGGTTTTGTGCCCTGCAGTGTGCAGGAGGTCAGACCAGATGATCACGATGGTCCCTTCTGAACTTAAAGTCTATGAGTCTATGATTTCACGGCCAGATATAAATCTAAGGTCCCTGGGGATAGAAGTACATATTTTTGAAGATGATAGGCCAATTTCTGCTCTTTGATATGTGTACAGAGCTGCTGTTAAAGCTGCATGCAAGTAAGGATGGATTTGAGCCCTAGTATTCAGTACATAACCATTAACGATATTATATGTGCTCTGATACCTAGGCACTACAGTGTGAGTTAAGTGCAGAGTAGCAATAACAGTGCGCTGTGTTCTGGATAATTGAAAGATAAAGTTCTAGATGCCTGGTAACAGTGCTCTATTACATATATATAAATGCTTAGTAGTTAAACATGGTCACAAAAAACACTATATATGCACAAAAGGGGCAAGTTTCAGCTGCTGTGTGTACCATGATTGTATATTTCCTGACCCCTCTGGATGCAGAAATATGTCATACCATTGCATTAATATAGTTTTTATCATCTAAAATAAGCTGCCATCTATCAAAAGATTGAGGTTTTTGAGGTATTCCATTTGAAAATTCAGCTGACCTAATATGATTTGTATATGAGATCTTACTGTTCTGGTATGGTATGAAACCACAAACACCACATGCAAAGGGGTGTAATGTTTTTTGTTGTACTGACAGATTTTCAGAATGATGGCTCTATAAAATTATAATTATTGCTTTTACTCACTTTGTTTAGTAACTTATGAGGATATATATCTTGAATATGGAACAGAATTTATTACGGCTGATAATGATCTATAGGTTTAGCAAACTAGTGGCAACTTTCTACAGATTTCAGTATGTTAACTCAAACTGGTTCTGAAAGGCTAGTCTCTGTGTTTGGAGTGTTATTAAACAGACTCTGGGTATGCACTTTAAGTTCATTCTGGTTTTTGAGAAACTAGTAATTCTGACAGTATTCTGCATGTTAGCTATAGGAAATATTGATGGAAACCAGAATATGGCTAAAGCAGGAAAGGACTTTTTAAGTATGTCCATTGTAAATTTTTATGGAATTGTTTTTAAAATTGATTTTTTTTGTTTTTGTGCCAGAAGAAATATCAGAATTTTTCTGAATTTCAGGAAAACATGATGATTCTTCATTTGGTATTGTGAGGTATCTCTGTATCTGGTAAAAGGCTAGGACAGAAATTGCTATTGAATGGGAAGAGGAGCAAGTTGTGATCACAGAGGTAAATTCTGTTAATTCAATGAGGTGTCAGATCATGGATTTACAAAACTGGGCATCTGCTCGGAATATAACCATGTCTATTTATACACCAGTGTGAGAAAGTTAAGATATAAACTTGGTAAATTAGAATGCCTGGCACTCAACCCTATGCTGCTTCAGCTTTCTTGCTGTTTTTATTCATGCTAGATAGATTAAAGCTAGCATGCGTTTGTCTACCTGAGCTGCAGTCACACACTTTGGATTTCAGTATAGACAGACCTTTAGAGAGGAAATGTGGTATCTCATAATTAGGGCCCTACCAAATTCAGGGTCCATTTTGGTCAGTTTCACAACCAGATGCTTTTAAAATTAGTCAGTTTCATGTTTTCAGATGTTTATATCTGAAATTTCATGGTGGTGTAACTGTGGGAGTCCCAACCCAAAGGGTAAGGGTGGGAAGGTCACAAGGCTATTGTAGGGATGCCACTTTTCCATTTGCCTTGCTGCTGGCAGCGGTACTGCCTTCAAAGCTGGGCAGCTAGAGAGGAAGGCTGCTGGCTCGGTGCCCAGCTTTAAAGCCAGTGCCACTGCCAGCAGAAGCAGAGAAGTGAGGGTCACAGGGTATGAGGGGTGGGTTACCATAGGTCCCATTTTCCTGACAGTCTCCCGCCCCATTGGGGGGATGACAGCTAGAGCCCCCAGCCTTCCCGTGTTGGGGTAGGCGACAGCTTGAGCCGTGGAGCTGCCTGCAGCTGGAGGAGATCCCAGAGGTGGGTGTGACCTGCCCCAAGAGCAGCCCCTGCAGGGAAAGAGGAAGTAATCTCCCTTGCCATCCCCAGAGGACTAGCAGCTGGAGCCCTGTGCAGGGTTGTAGATTAGATTTCACGGTCTGTGACATGTTTTTCATGGCTGTGAATTTGTTACAACCCTACTCATAATACAAGGACAAAGGGAAGTGAGCAAAACTGAAAGGAGTAATGTTGCACATTATTAAGGACAGAAAGGGTTATGATCATCTAGTCTGACCTCCTGTATAATACAGGCTATGGAATTACATCAGACCATTCCTGCATCAATCCCAATAACTGGATGAGCTAGAGCATCTTTTATAAGGATACATCCAATCTAGATTTAAAGACTTCAAGTGATATAGAATCCACCATATCTGTAGGTAAATATTCCAATAGTTAATTACCCTCACCGTTTTAAAAAATAGTGCCTTCTTTTTAGTCTGAATTTTTCTGGGTTCAGCTTCCAGCCACTGGATCTTGTTCTGCCTTTGTCGGTTAGATTAAAGACCCCTCTATTGTCAGATATTTTCTCTCCATGTAGGTTCTTGATAAAGATTAAGTCCCCTTTTCCACTCCTCTTGGATAAACGAAATAGATTGAGCTTCTTTACTCTATCACTGTAAGGCAGATTTTTCTAGACCTTCAATCAAGCCCTAAAGCTGATGAAAGGAAATACTTTTTCACATATGCTGCACAATTAGCCTGTGGAAATTCTTACCACAAATTATTGAGGTCAAAAGCTTAGCAGGATTCAAGAAAGGTTTGGACATTTATACAGATTAGACCACAAGACTATTTAGTTATAATAGTAAATATTTAAAAGAAGTGTACTGAAAGGGTTATATAAACCTTCATGCTTCAGAGCATAAACCAGCTTCAACCAAAGGAACTTTCCCTTGTGGACAAGTTATCACATAACTGCATTTGCAGAACTTCTTGTATCTTCTGCTGAAAGATGTGGTGCTAGCTACTGTCAGAGGATGCTGGGCTGGGTGGACCTGGCCTCATTTGGTCTGGCAGTTCCTGTGGCAGCACATGTTCCCCACATGCTTTCAGCAGAGAGCTTGGAACCTTCTGAAACGCAGCGCTCATTGGAGCAAGGTTATATGAAGAGCTACTTTTTTTGCCACTCCAGCCCATTTTTTTTCACTAGCAGCTTAAAAACGACTCTGAGTCCCCCAACATTAACTTATTTTTCTTGCAGTTGTTTCCTGATTTTGGGCTTTAGTAGTATGGAGTTATAGTGTGTTAAAAAAGGAGGCTTATGGTAGTGTATTTTATATGTAATGCCTGGCATTGTGCCATCTTATGGGATTCATCTTGTTCTGTGGCCCTGTGTGGTGTTGGTCTGTTACCTCCCCAAGAAGGTGTTAGCTTGGAAGGCAGAGTTTAAATATGAAGTCTGCTATGGCAGCAAAATGTCTATTTTAGGCAAATGTGTGCCCTGTTGCTGATGCCTCTTGGAGGGGCTCTTCTAAATCCTGTTTAATCTGTGTGCCCTTCCGCCCAAGAGCCCAGGAAAACTGTCTTTAGGCTTTCATGATGAAGGAATTACTTTGACCCTTTACAATGGTACCAATAGTAGGTCCATTCCAATCAAGTACTCTGGCTTGGTTGAAGACCCTGATGTCCTTCATGTCGCTGTGTCCTAAGATCTCTTTGATGTGAGTTTTGACTGATGAGAGGTCAGATCTGAATCCTAGTTCCAGAAAGCCTAAGGATTCGGCGCCATAATACATCAGGATGGAGGAGAGTCCAGATCTGAATAAAGGGAAGGAAGCAGCAGCAACATGATTTAGAGTGAGAGAAATGCATTTGGAGCTGTTTCTTTTTAAAAAAACTTCCGCACAGACCTGTGTGTTGTGCCAGAGGATTGCCACCAGAAGTGAGTTTTGAAAAAGGAATACCAGAATCATGTTAAGTTTCAAGGAGACAGGATAATTAATCATCGATTTAAAATATTTGTCAGTCCCTAAGTGCATGATAATAGTAATATTAGAAAAAGGGAAGAAAAGCAACTAACATTCTCATGTCATGTGGACAGAAATATTAATGAAATGTGAAAGATTGTATGACAAATGTGCACTAGTATTTTGTCTGACAGCTGCAGTTATTACAGTAACAAAGGGATCAGCATCGAATAGAAGGAATTGCTTTTTATTGTTCCCCTGACTCACTTGGGAAGATTCTTCCCCATGTAATTGATGATGATATCATCAAAACAGCTGGGGCAAGTTTCTGGCAGCATCAGTAAAGAGCTAGTTATGATTTACAGCAAAGATTTAATACACCTAATGGCATTTTCTGCATTAAGGGAAGAGATCAGAAGCTATACATTGTGTATAGCGCTAACAGGTATGTGTGTAAATGTGTTAATAACTTTTTAATGCTTTACAAATATTTTAGGTGAATTCTGTTATGGGGTAAAAGTATTAACCCCTGAAACACCTTGGGAAGCGAAGCCCTCTGACTTTAAACCAGGCAGCAACAGTGGAAACTTCCGCATGCCACCCAGCTAACACTGCTGACATAGTGAGACCATTTTATGAGTAAGAAGGTTGTTCACTCCCAAGGATCATTCAGCCTTGGTTTCTAGGACACTGTCACAAACAGGGCCGATTCAGCAAATGGCAATTGTGTGTGCACCTGTGTGTCGGGAATTGGATCATGACCACCAATTCACTTCATGCAAGCCGCCAAGGAGCCTTCAGATAGTACCAATTTTCAGTCATTAATGACCTGGTCTGTTTATATTTATTTGTATCTGTTTATCTAATTTTGTCTGTTTCAGATTCATTCTTACACTAGTGGCTGTCATATGGACCAGACCATCGGTCATTTCTCCGTCACAGAAACCGATCTCATTAGACAACCAGATAGCTACAAACAGGTAATGCTGTGGTACTCGATCATGTTTTGTACTCTGATGCTCCACAGCCCTAATACACATACTGGTCTACATTCCACAGAAAAAGAGGCTGTTTCTAACATATTTTCATCTTTAACTGCCATGCTGGATTGCCCATTTTTAGATGCTGAGCTTCCAGCATCAGACAGCTCTGGGAATTCCTCTTGTTCTAAGTTATAGGCATTCTGAGATAGTGGAAATTAAGCATGGAAGTCTTTCCCCAAGCAACTGATCAGCTGCCTGTACATGAACAAATGAGGACAGGGCAGGGCAAAAATTATAATGAAAATCTCCAGATCACTTTATTAACAAATATGGGAGTAGGTGACTACAGTCATTTTCTATCCGTGACTTCTGTGTTTCTAGGACATTTGTGGGCCCGGGGGAGTCCCGTCTATAATAAATGGAGGCTTTGGTTTTGTTACTCATTGCTGTAACTGGTTCAGAACGACAATAAGTATGTTCTAAGGATAATCTGATATGAAGCTTTTTAACACCTTGAATGTCCCTTTCATTATCCTATCACAAACTTGCATATGTAGGAAGTCCTGGTGAAGGCTGATGCTCTGTACTTTCAAGGGACCTAAAATTTGTCCAGTCTCTGCAAAGTCTGTGTAATTCTTTGTGTCTCTCCTTCCTCTTCAAAACAAAGGTTTCAGTGTAACTGCAAAAAGCCAGCTGCCTAGTACTTTTGAGGAGCTCTTCAGTAACAAACTAGTGTGCAGTTGCCAGGGCAGAACTGTTTCAAATATCAAATTTCCAACTGGCTGTTATAAGCAGTGAGCAAAATAATGCTCTCTGAAAATTAACAGAAATACCTTTTGTCACACTGTCTGGAGTGGCTCACGACCGTGAGTGCCTACCTCAGGACAGACTGTCCAAAGAAAGGCAGACATCCCAAACTGGTGACATGTTCTATAATTAGATTTCACCAAGCCAGTATCAAATGTGAACTCCTGGGTCACTGTAACAGTCTTACCATGGAATCATAGACAATCCTCTTTCACAATCCAGTCTGTCTTGCCACCCAGGCAAGCTGGACTATGTGATAAATGGTCACTTACACCAACAAACACAAATATTCCAGGCTACACCCAGTCCCAAGAGACCAGTCACTGACCCCGGTCAATTTACATCCTAGATCTCACACCAAAGACAATGCTTGTAGCCAATTCTGTTGTAAACTAACTAAAGGCTTATTATCTAGGAAAAAAATGAGAGTTTTTAGAGGTTAAAGCAGGTAAAATATATGTACATGCAAGTAACAGTTTATAATTGCAAATGGTGGCAGAGATGTAGTAATCTGCTAGGTTCCCAAAAGTGTCTCAGGGCTACCCAGAATAATCTTGATCTCCACCTTCTTGTTTAGTTATTCTCCCCTGTTGGAATCCAAACAGTCCAGAGACGATGAACTTTTCTTTGTGTCAACAAATTGACAGTTTGGCTACCCACATGGGCTCTTTCTTCGATGGCAGAGAGAGTGGAATGCATGTAGAGTCTTTGATCTCTGATCATCACATATAATGACCACTTGCTTTGAAATGTGCAAGATTTGGGATTTTCCTGTTAAAGTTTTCATTCACATTACACAAGGCTTCTTTCTCTTAGGAAGAGTTATTTAGTTACAGGGGTATATACAATCTAGATGTTTTCTATTACATTCTAACAGGATACAGATAAATGAAAACAATGCATGCAACATCCTATGAAGTTTAAACAATCACTTTGATGAATACTAATACACAAGTGAATTGGCATGGGCATGAGCGGGAACCTGGTCGGTCAGCATCAAGCCTTTGATTTGCAATATTATTGGTTTTTTTTAAAGATTATTACTTGAATTCTGTGTCCTTAAAGCATCTGAGTTTCAAATATCAGTGCAGACAGCAAGCAGCACAAGTTAGCCTGTGCATTGCCAAATAGTTTTGGTATGAATTTTGTGAAATTTGTTTTTTTTTTTCCTCAGTAATGTGACATTTTTATTAATGTCACTTTAAATAACTAGCTTTACGGATCACTAAAAAGAGGCAGCATATCAGTTTGTCGTATTGTAATGTACCCCGTTGGCAGATGGTATTATAAATAAATTCCTGTTCTGGGTATCATTCAACGGACAATGTAGAGTGGATCAAAGTGTCAGAAATTAGCTATTATAGAAAGACCATTGGGCTGGTTTTTACTGATGCCAATATTTCATTTTCATCGGAGATTTCCTGTGAGAGAACTTGTTCTGACCAATAATAAAACAAGAGATTTCATTCTGAGAGACAAAATGTGATAGAATACAGATAGCTATGATGTTAAAAAGTGGAAAAGTCATGTAACCCCCTTCATGTTCACTTGTTTAAAATTACCATCTCTTGGGTTTTTAGCTATAAAAGTCGTTTTGTCATAGCTTTATACATGGACTTTACCAACCATTATTCTTATGTCGTCTTGAATTTCTGTGCAGGCTTCATAGGAGGAGAATTTTCCATTTGTAATAGAATCTTTGCCACTTTCTCACTAGTCAGGGATTAAGCCATATTCCAGTTTGGTTAATTGTGTTCTGTTTACACAAATGTCTCCTGCAATTTAAACTGCATGTGATATTGTTTTTCACTTCCCATGTCAGTAGTTGGATAGCGTTTGTATGATCTGTTAGATTATGTGTTCAGTCCTGACATGGCAGTACTTGGTGAAGATATTCCTGTGTTTTTGGGATTGGAAAGTACTTTATAAATGTCAAATGCTTGGATTTTAGGGGATGACAATGTGTCCTCACCATTTATCAGGGGATTTACACACCCAATTCCTGTTGGCAGCTGGAAGAGAGTGTAAATACCCTCTGCATCAAGAGACTGCTTTGACTTTCTCTGGCATGTAAATTATTGGGTTGGTTGATTGTGGATATGCCTTGGCAGCCATTGCTGAGAGCAGCATATGGGGCCAAGAGTACCTCTGTATGCCTCCCCTTGCTGTGTGGTGCATAAGCAGAGATTCCAGCACTCAGCCCTGCTCCTCTCCCTCATAAAGGGCGAGGGCACTGCGAGCTGATTGCTGTTGCCAGACCGTGGTGACAGGTGCCAAGCATTTCACCAAAGAAATCCCAGAGCTTTGCTTAGTGATAAAGACAGCCTATGCCTTCCTTTGCTTGTGTGTCATCTGTTGAGCTCAGAAGCTGATTGGATCAGGGAGTTTATCTTGTTGTCTGTAAAGCTGCTGGCATGCTTCTGGCACAATCTAAGGCTCTAAGCGATAAATAGCAATAAGAGTCTTGGGTGTGTTTTTAGGTTTTTGGGCTAGTGGTTGCTGTTCACTGTCTTGTGACGTCCCAGGTTTGATCCAGGGTTCTGGCCTCTGGCATCACTGTGGGTGATAAGAACATAAGAACATAAGAAAGGCCGTACCGGGTCAGACCAAAGGTCCATCTAGTCCAGTATCTGTCTACCGACAGTGGCCAATGCCAGGTGCCCCAGAGGGAGTGAACCTAACAGGCAATGATCAAGTGATCTCTCTCCCGCCATCCCTCTCCATCCTCTGACGAACAGAGGCTAGGGACACCATTCTTACCCATTCTGGCTAATAGCCATTTATGGACTTAGCCACCATGAATTTATCCAGTCCCCTTTTAAACATTGTTATAGTCCTAGCCTTCACAACCTCCTCAAGTAAGGAGTTCCACAAGTTGACTGTGTGCTGCGTGAAGAAGAACTTCCTTTTATTTGTTTTAAACCTGCTGCCTATTAATTTCATTTGGTGACCCCTAGTTTTTGTATTATGGGAATAAGTAAATAACTTTTCCTTATCCACTTTCTCAACATCACTCATGATTTTATATACCTCTATCATGTCCCCCCTTAGTCTTCTCTTTTCCAAGCTGAAGAGTCCTAGCCTCTTTAATCTTTCCTCGTATGGGACCCTCTCTAAACCCCTAATCATTTTAGTTGCCCTTTTCTGAACCTTTTCTAGTGCTAGAATATCTTTTTTGAGGTGAGGAGACCACATCTGTACACAGTATTCGAGATGTGGGCGTACCGTGGATTTATATAAGGGCAATAATATATTCTCAGTCTTATTCTCTATCCCCTTTTTAATGATTCCTAACATCCTGTTTGCTTTTTTGACCGCCTCTGCACACTGCGTGGACATCTTCAGAGAACTATCCACGATGACGCCAAGATCTTTTTCCTGACTCGTTGTAGCTAAATTAGCCCCCATCATGTTGTATGTATAGTTGGGGTTATTTTTTCCAATGTGCATTACTTTACATTTATCCACATTAAATTTCATTTGCCATTTTGTTGCCCAATCACTTAGTTTTGTGAGATCTTTTTGAAGTTCTTCACAGTCTGCTTTGGTCTTAACTATCTTGAGCAGTTTAGTATCATCTGCAAACTTTGCCACCTCACTGTTTACTCCTTTCTCCAGATCATTTATGAATACATTGAATAGGATTGGTCCGAGGACTGACCCTTGGGGAACACCACTAGTTACCCCTCTCCATTCTAAAAATTTACCATTAATTCCTACCCTTTGTTCCCTGTCCTTTAACCAGTTCTCAATCCATGAAAGGACCTTCCCTTTTATCCCATGACAGCTTAATTTACGTAAGAGCCTTTGGTGAGGGACCTTGTCAAAGGCTTTCTGGAAATCTAAGTACACTATGTCCACCGGATCCCCCTCGTCCACATGTTTGTTGACCCCTTCAAAGAATTCTAATAGATTAGTAAGACACGATTTCCCTTTACAGAAACCATGTTGACTATTGCTCAAGAGTTTGTTTTTCTATGTGTCTGACAATTTTATTCTTTACTATTGTTTCAACTAATTTGCCCGGTACCGACGTTAGACTTGCCGGGATCACCGCTAGAGCCCTTTTTAAATATTGGCGTTACATTAGCTAACTTCCAGTCATTGGGTACCGAAGCCGATTTAAAGGACAGGTTACAAACCTTAGTTAATAGTTCCGCAACTTCACATTTGAGTTCTTTCAGAACTCTTGGGTGAATGCCATCTGGTCCCGGTGACTTGTTAATATTGAGTTTATCAATTAATTCCAAAACCTCCTCTAGTGATACTTCAATCTGTGACAGTTCCTCAGATTTGTCACCTACAAAAGCCAGCTCAGGTTTGGGAATCTCCCTAACATCCTCAGCCGTGAAGACTGAAGCAAAGAATCCATTTAGTTTCTCCGCAATGACTTTATCGTCTTTAAGCGCTCCTTTTGTATTTTGATCATCAAGGGGCCCCACTGGTTGTTTAGCAGGCTTCCTGCTTCTGATGTACTTAAAAAACAGTTTGTTATTACCTTTGGAGTTTTTGGCTAGCCGTTCTTCAAACTCCTCTTTGGCTTTTCTTATTACACTCTTGCACTTAAGTTGGCAGTGTTTGTGCTCGTTTCTATTTGCCTCACTAGGATTTGATTTCCACTTCTTAAAGGAAGTCTTTTTATCTCTCACTGCTTTTTTTACATGGTTGTTAAGCCATGGTGGCTCTTTTTTAGTTCTTTTACTGTTTTTCTTAATTTGGGGTATACATTGAAGTTGGGCCTCTATTATGGTGTCTTTAAAAAGGGCCCATGCAACTTGCAGGGATTTCACTTTAGTCACTGTACCTTGTAACTTTTGTCTAACTAACCCCCTCATTTTTGTATAGTTCCCCCTTTTGAAATTAAATGCCACAGTGTTGGGCAGTTGAGGTGTTCTTCCCACCACAGGGATGTTGAATGCTATTGTATTATGGTCACTATTTCCAAGCGGTCCTGCTATAGTTACCTCTTGGACCAGCTCCTGCGCTCCACTCAGGATTAAATCTAGAGTTGCCTCTCCCCTTGTGGGTTCCCGTACCAGCTGCTCCATGAAGCAGTCATTTAAAGTATCGAGAAATTTTATCTCTGCATTTCGTCCTGAAGTGAAATGTTCCCAGTCAATATGATAGTCTTGGAGTACTGTGGGTCTTCCAAGTACCATGTGCCCAAGAACCACAGCCTATGTAGCATGAGGCAGAGAGGTGCCTCTCATTTTCCAGTAGCAGCATTGTCTCTGAAGGAGTGGTTGTGTTCATTTCCTGCCTATAAGGACACTGGCCGTGATGTGGGATAAACATGATAATCCTTCATACCTGGAAAGACAATGTAAGCCCATTCTTATAACATGTCTAAAATAAATTTGTCTTAGTTCTACATTACATTGTCACTATCTCTGGTGATTTACTTTGCGCTAATAAAATATATGTTGTCCTTCAGACCTGTTCAATTAACATTCTCATCACAAGTGTGACCACACAGAGATCAATGAACTTTAAGAAAAGCAGCCCATTTACTGCCACCCACCCACCCACACCTTTTCTCTCTCGCTCGCTGTTTTATGTGTAGAACTCAATCTTGTTTTGTTCTGCTTTGAAAGAATAAAGGGTGCAAGCAGAACTGAGGTCACCGATAAAATGCTGGTGGCACTAGAGAGATCAGTGTAATTGTTAAAGTAATAAGTAAAGCAGTCACCTTTAAATGCCAGTAAATCAATCTACTGTGTGCAAGATCAAATACAGCAAATAAATAATGACAAGGAACTGCCAAATGAACCTTAACAGAAACTCATTAACACTTAGATATGAATAGCTTGTCATTTGGTTTCAGAATTTTGCTATGAAAATATTTATACTCGTCACATGTTGACCAAAACATTTCTCTATTTTAAATGGATTTTCCTTAAAGCTTGTCTGCATGTGAAGTTAGTACAGAATAAGCTTGGGTGTGGATTTAAAGAGCAGTGGCTGTTTAACATTGACTTCTTGGGTGGATGCTCATTCTGCACTGAGGGCTTGTCTACACTGGCACGCTAAATCAGTGCCACTGAAGTCAATAGCAGCATGCTCTCCTGTTGACTTCAGTACTCCACCTCCCTGAGCTGCAGTGCAGTGTAGATACCAAGTTAGGTTGATATAAACTACGTCGCTGGGGGAAGAGGGTGTAATTTTTCACACCCCTGAATGACACAACTTACATTGTCTAGAGCGGCAGTGTAGACCAGGCCTAAGAGTGCCATTGTGAGGTTTAGCTTAGTCCACTTTAAAATCCAGTTTTGTGATGGGGTCTACAAGCCCCACACTAAACCAGGGCATGGCATAGAGCAATACTGGGCTAGGGAAGCTCTGCCCCTCAACAGGTACAAGGCATGCTCTCAGTGGAGGAACAGTTTCAAAGGACACTCATAGTGCAGGAAAGTGGGAAATGAGCTGTATGTGGCAACAGGAAGCAAGGCTAATGCTGAGAGCTGTGCCAGGAGTGGTAACAGCTTTGTGAAGACAGCTCTAACAGCAGGGACTTGGATTTCCTCCCCTTCTTTGGGAATTGAAAGCCCTAAGATAGATTGACTGAACAGGATGCTAAGGGGATGTCTGCACAGCAATTAAATACCCATGGCTGGTCAATGTCAGCTGACTTGGGTTTGTGGGGCTTGGGTTGCAGGACTGTATAACTGAGTAAGTGATTGACTTCGGACTGAAGCATGAGTTCTGGGACCGCACAAAAGGGGAGGGTCCCAGAGCCCAGGCTCCAGCCTGAGCCCGAATGTGTACACTGCAATTTTATAGTCCTGCTGCCCAAGCCCTGCAAGCCTGAGTCAGCTGACGTGGGCCAGCTGCAGAGGTTTAATTGCAGTGTAGATATACCCCAGAAGACCGAGGAGAGTCTGCTAAATCAGCGAACATGCCCCAAACTGAGGAGTTCCAGACTGGTAGGAAGTGACTCGGGGGAAACATAATTTTGGGGAGTAGTTCAGTAACTGGGCTGGACACTTCGAGAAACTCGTAAGGCCCTGGGTTAGGACCCTGGTAGAGTGGTGGGCCCAGGTCCCCCTATCTTGTCCCACCTCTCCTGCTCCCAACTCCTTTGCAGTGACTGAACTCTGGGGAAGCAATGAGAGCATGACGGGGTGATTGAGGCTGCAACTGCGGCCCCCCTCTGGGATGACTTAGACCAGCGGAAACCATAAGAATCATAGAAGATTAAGGTTGGAAGAGACCTCAGGAGATCCTCTAGTCCAGCCCTCTGCTCAAAGTAGGACCAACCCCAACTAAATCATCCCAGCCAGGGCTTTGTCAAGCCAGACCTTAAAAACCTCTAAGGATGGAGATTCCACCACCTCCCTACGTAACCCATTCCAGTGCTTCATCACCCTCCTCGTGAAATAGTTTTTCCTAATATCCAACCTAGACTTGCCCCACTGCAACTTGAGACCATTGCTTCTTGTTCTGTCATCTGCCACCACTGAGAACAGCCTAGCTCCATCATCCTTGGAACCCCCCTTCAGGTAGTTGAAGGCTGCTATCAAATCCCCCCCTCACTCTTCTCTTCTACAGACTAAATAAGCCCAGTAGTTCCCTCAGCCTCTCCTCATAAGTCATGTGCCCCAACCCCCTATTCATTTTCGTTGCCCTTGGCTGAGCTCTCTCCAATTATCCAGATCCTTTCTGTAGTGGGGGCCCCAAAACTGGATGCAATATTCCAGATGTGGCCTCACCAGTGCCTAATAGAGGGGAATAATCACTTCCCTTGATCTGCTGGCAGTGTTCCTATTAATGCAGCCCAATGTGCCATTAGCCTTCTTGGCATGTTGTCTCATGTCCAGCTTCTCATCCACTGTAATCCCCAGGTCCTTTTCTGCAGAACTGTCACTTAGCCAGTCGTCCTCAGCCTGTAGCAGTGCATGGGATTCTTCTGTCCTAAGTGCAGGAGTGCACTTGTCCTTGTTGAAGCTCATCAGATTTCTTTTGGCCCAATCCTCCAATTTGTCTAGGTCATGTTAGACTTATCCCAACCCTCCAGCGTATCTACCTCTCCTGCCAGCTTAGTGTCATCCGCGAACTTACTGAGGGTGCGATCCATCCCATCATCCAGATCATTAATGAAGATGTTGAACAAAACCAGCCCCAGGACCAACCCCTGGGGCACTCCGCTTAATACCAGCTGCTAACTAGACATCGAACCGTTGATCACTACCCATTGATCTCAACGATCTATCCAGCTTTCTATCCAGCTTATAGTCCATTAATCCAATCCATACTTTTTTAACTTGCTGGCAAGAATATTGTGGGAGATTGTATCAAAAACTTTGCTAACGTCAAGATATATTACATCCACTGCTTTCCCCATATCCACAGAGCCAGTTATCTCATCCTAGATGGCGATCAGGCATGACTTGCCCTTGGTGAATCCATGTTGACTGTTCCTGATCACCTTCCTCTCCTCCTTTCTTGTAGGAAGAACTCTAAGAAGTTGAGATTTTTTTTTAACTAGTGCAGTGGAGTATGTACAAATATCTAATCTCATAGGGTATGATTTTTTGGGAGGGCTCAGCTCCCCCAATTCTTGTTCAGTCAATCCGTACAGATCACTCACATGTTATAGTAAGCAGCACATGTGCATTGTGCATAGGGTCTACATCAGTCAGGTGGGATTTTGTAATTTCTCATCAAAACTAGTTAAAAGGGATTGAATAATAAGCAAGTTTTAGGATAAGTCTATTCTGGTTCCTAGATCTCCTGACCACTTCCACTGAAAAAAGCAGGTGTCCCAGGTAGCTGTTACAGATTGGTTGTTTACAATGTGGTTTTTTTTTTCTTCTGTGAATGATTTACCTGTGGATTGATTTCTTGCAATGGAGTAAAGAGCTTCTGTTTCAGCTGGACACCATACCTTCAGATTGTTGTTGCTAGGAATGGTTTTGCTTTGTGCGGTTTCCAGCAATGATAGATTGAGCCCTTTCTAACGGTTGATCTGTGAGATATCTGAGGCACGTTTTCACAGTCATGTGTGCGTGCCCAGGGCTGTCTGTAGGCATGTTCACTTGTGTATATAATATGATGTGTATTTTTCAAAGCTCCTTAACTGTACACAGACAGGTTGAAAATTTGACTGAGCACATGCAAAGGCTCCATGCACACATTTTGTGTATAGATTTTGTGCACTTGCTACTATCATGTAAAAGCACCACTTCCTGGAAGCGATGCTAAGACAATGCAACTAAAGCAAGGCCACTAATCTACTCTGTCTTCGTTCTTACAGTGGCACTCCTCATCATAGTATTGGACTATCTTCAGAAATGGATTCTAAGCCACTGGCTACCTGAAGGCTTGTCTACATGAACAGTTAGGTCACGGCAAGATGGGGTGTGAATTCACCCCACATTAGCCTGCTGCAGACTGTCTGTGTGGACCATGCTGGTGCACATTAACCATCTATCCTGTTTAGTTTGATTAGTCCTGATTCAAGCTCAGGATCCACATGGGCGGTTAGTCTGTGGCAGGCTAATGAGGAATAGATTAACATTCCAGTTTGCCACAAATGAAATGTTTGTGTAGACAAGCCCTCAGATTCTAATGGAATAGGCGAATGGAATAATTACAGTTTTACCCACATGCTGTCTTGGTACTGGGTGAGTGTGACATTAATGAAATGTTCCCACTGGCCAAAGGACATTGTAAGCTGCAGCTAGGTATAAAAAAAGGGGTGATGAAGAAACTGACCAGAGTAAACCCTCTTGACACTTGCTGGTAGCCCAGACCTTGATCCCTTAAGTGACTTGCCTCAAGGATATGCTCTGGCCCACAGGGCTGCCTGTGACCTTCACCATAGGGCTGTGGGACACACAGACTTATCAAGGAACCATCAAGTTAATATATGGCACTGGTCTTTCAATTTGATTAATGCACTTGAACCAACTGACACATCTCTGAAGGTGAAGGGTTGCCAATGGGAAATGTCATGCCCATTCTGTAATCCCAGCCAAGATATTTCAGTAGTCAAATTTAGTTCATGAGTTTTATGCTGTGTGTAAGATAGACCAAGAGACTTGTTTTTCCCTGAGTTATGATGATTCTGGGGCAAGTTCTCTGTTGCCGAAAGAAGATACTTATATAGTGCACTGTCACTACCCAGGTGGTGTCCGGAATACTTTGGCAGCCATTGTATGAAGGACATACTTTGCTAGTTATCTTTTAGATGCAGGGCCAAATCTTCAGCTGGTATAAATTGGGATAGATCCTTTTTCTTCAGTGGAGCTACACCAGTTAACGCTAACTGAGGACCTGGCCCTCATTATTCTTCTATTCTTCTTTGAGTGCTTGCTCATATTGATTCCAATCAGGTGTGGGAGCACTGCGTGCAGTCGCCAGAAGGTTTTCCCCTAGCAACATCCATTGGGTCGGCAGTGGAGCTGCGCCTTCATGGAGCCGCATACAGGGCCCTGCTGACCCACTGCCTCTCCAGTTCCTTCTTACCATCGGTGTGGGTTGTTGGAACGCTCCCTCTCTAGCTTGTCGAGTGATCCCATAGTAGCTTTCGCTTATTTTTTCTTGTAAATAGTTTAGATAGTGGTAGTGTAGATAGATATGTCTTAGTGGTTATAGGGGGTTCTTCTCCCTGTTTTTCCTTTCCCTTCCCCTGGGGCTGGGACATGCCTCGGTCCCATGGATTTAAACCATGTGGGGTCTGCCAAAAACTGATGCCCAATGGCGACCCAACCACAACTTGTCTAAAGTGCTTGGGTGAGTCTCACCAAACAGACAGGTGTAAGATCTGCGGGAGTTTTCATCCCCGCACTAAAAAGGAAAGGGACCATAGATTAAAGCTCCTGTTGATGAAGGTAGCACTGCGACCGCAATCGGAGTTGAGACAAGGGATCCGGCAGCGGGCTCCCCCGTGTCAGTACACAGCACACCACCTTCGATTAGGATTAGGGAGTCCAGACTCTTGGGCTACAGACCGTTTGTGATAAATGAGAGGATGGGAAGCTCCCTTTTGTGGACACCCAGCCAGCCAGTTGGCTATGGAATCCCTCTTGGTGGTGGTTCTCTACTTGCTTTACCTGTAAAGGGTTAACAGGCCCACAGGTAAAAGGAAAGGAGTGGGCACCTGACCAAAAGAGTCAATGGGAGAGCTAGAACTTTTTAAAATTGGGAAAAAGCTTCCCTTTTTCTGTGTTGTTGTTGTTCTCTGGAAAAGAGGGGAACCAGGGAGCAGTTATGCTGTGAGAAGCTGAAAGCCAGGTATAAAAAACCATCAAATCATACCTAAAGATTGCTTATCTGAAACCCCAAATATATAAGCAAATTAGGGAATGTCTTGGAAGACGCGATTAGGTTCATTTCTGTTTATTTCTTATTGGCTTGTGGACTCCTCTGTGCTAACCCCAGATGCTTTTGTTTTGCGTGTAACCTTTAAGCTGAACCTCAAGAGAGCTATCTTGATGCTTAATTTTTGTAATTGTCCTTTTAACAACTAGCAAAAAGCCTAAGTTCCAAATGTATTTCCTTTTTTTTTTTGCGGGGAGGGGGAGGGGTTGATACAATTTGCCTTTATAAGAACAGGATTGGATTTTTGTGTCCCTAAGAGATTTGTGCATATGTTGTTTAATTAGCTGGTGGCAATCGCTGATTTCCTCTGTGTGTGTGTGTGTGTGTGTGTGTGTGTGTGTGTGTGTTTGTTTGTTTGTTTGTTTGTTTGTTGAGTTTAATACCAGCCTGGAGTGGCCAGTGTTAATTTGTAGAATCCTTGAGGGCCCCCACCGTCTGCACTTGAAGTGCCAGAGTGGGGAATCAGCCTTGACACCGTCGGCACCAGCACTCCCCAGCACTGAAGACAGCACCGCGCACCGAGTCTCGGCACCGCTCCCAGTCACCTGTGCCTTATAAGAGGCATAAGAAGACGGACAGGGGGTGCTCCCCCTCTCGAGCACCGGAGCGTGAGACAGCTACAGGAGTGTGACCTGTGCTGGGCCACTCCTCTCCAGTGGTGCAACAAATGACACCGTCGACTCTGGTTCCACAAGCGGGCCTGTCGAGTCTGGAGCCAGTGGAAGAGGGACAGGAGGATCCTCTGGACCTTCCCTCTAACCCAGAGACTTTCGAGGCGCCCCAGGACCTTATAGCCCTGATGGACCCACATTCGCCGAGAGACCATCGGCCCCGAAGCCCCCAGCACCACACAGGTAAACCCTTGATGTCACGGCACCACTCACCATTTCCCCCGGCCGCAGCACCTACTGGCACTGTGCTGCCTTGCTTGTTGCTGTCCAATTCCTCGGTGTCCGACTCTGACGCAGACTTATATGTATTGAGGAGGAGTGGGCGCAAAGGACAGGGGCACACCCAGAGGCCGGACATGATCCAGTACCATGGCTGCAGTGTCAGATGCCACTACAAGCATGGACACAATGGCCCTTCTGGACCCCGTGGGCATACCATCTGTCCAAGAGGTTAGTCTCTGGCCGATCCTTCTTCGTTGCGTCTGAGGGCCAAGCGAGGCCCCAGAGCAGGGTCCTTTCCTGTGCTTCGACAACCGTTGTCAGTGCTGGTGCCGCGCACAGCACCACAGTTCACAGCACCGTGGATGGCACCTACTCGTCTGTGGCAGCCCATGAATAATATGAGGAGCTGGACGGACAGGAGGGGACACTACTGTCCTGGGCATCCTTGTCATCCTGTCCTGATGAGGCAGTGGTGGGAACCTATTCAGGACCTCCTCCACAGAACAGCAGGGCCTATCTTGAGCTGCTAAGATGGGTGGCACAGAATCTGGGTATCCAGATGGAGGAGGTCACTGAGATTTCAGACCTAATGGTGGTCATTCTGTCACCGGCGGGTCCCTCTAGGGTGGCTCTTCCTTTAATTAAGACCATCCAGGAAAACATGAAGACCCTCTGGTGAACTCCGGCTTCCCTGACCCCTACAGCAAAAGGGGTTGAGAGGAAGTATTTTGTCCCCTCTAAGGAGTATGAATACCTCTTCACTCATCCCCCGCTGGACTTTTTGGCAGTGGCAGTGGTCAATGAGTGGTAGAGGCAGGGGAGCAAGAGCCCACCCCGCGGGCTAAGGACTCAAAGAAACTGGACCTCTTTGGGAGGAAGATTTACTCCATCTGAGGGCTCCAACTTCGCATCGCTAACCAGCAGGCTATCCTTAGCTGATACAGTTTTAAGTCTTGGGACACGGTATCCAAGTTTACTGAGCTGGTTCCTCCAGATTTGAAATTGGAGTCCTCTGCCCTTGTAGATGAGGACAAAACTGTGGCCAGGACATCATTACAAGTGGCGCTGGACTCTACAGATGCAGCAACTTGTGCCATGTCATCAGGCAAAGTAATGCATTGCTGTTCCTGGCTACAGGCCTTGGGCCTGCTTTTGGAAGTGCAACAGACAATAAAAGACCCCCCTCCCCTTTTGAGGGGCCCATGTTATTCTTAGAGAAGACGAACTCCAAGCTGCATAGCTTGAAGGACTCCCATGCTACTCTGATATTGTTGGGACTGCACACGCCGGCCCGCAAACACAGGCATTTTAGGCCTCACCCTGCACCTCATCTGTACCAAGGCCAGCCAAGACAGGACCACAATAGAAGACAGCCTAGAAAACAGAACTGCCATCGCCAACCCCAACCTTCAAACAACAAGGGATCCAGACAACTGCCGGGCCCTAGACAGACCTATTGAAAATGTGCCTGAGGATGACATGCAGGAGGTAGAAACCCTTCTATTGGCAGTGTGGAAGCAGGGAAAGCTTCAATAAGGATTTGAAGCGGATTTTAATGCGTGTCAGTCAGTTAGCAAGAGTCAGGCCATACTGTAACCCTAATGACGTGAGACTTGTAGGAGCAAAGATAGTGCGAGGCGACAGGACAAGAACTGTGTACAAAATTATTACGACCTTGCAATCACTAACCAAAATGCAGGCTTGCTTTTCTTAAGAGAGAGACAAATAAGATAAGCCTTTCTGCTATGTATAAACAAAATGTATTTGTTGCTTTTTACTGTCTCCATGATTGCTAGAAATTGTCTGTAACAAAGGTATAAAGGCTTGATGTAATTGTTTACCAGTTGAGAGACCTGTCCAGGACTGGGGCGACCCTGTGTCCTATGGCACTCTCTCCCTCCATTGTAATTACTGGAAAAATAATAAAGTATTTGATTTTGCTGCAGGAACTGTGGAAGAGGTTCTGCTGGAGCTCAGGGGCGAAGGTTTTACTCCCAGTATTTCCTAATCTCTTATAGGATGGGTAAGGAATGGTGTCCCTAGACTCTGTTTGTCAGAGGGTGGAGATGGATGGCAGGAGAGAGATCACTTGATCATTACCTGTTAGGTTCACTCCCTCTGGGGCACCTGGCATTGGCCATTGTCAGTAGACAGGATACTGGGCTAGATGGACCTTTGGTCTGACCCAGTACGGCCATTCTTATGTTCTAATACTGAAAGCAAAGGGGGGCCTCAGACCCATCCTGGACCTGCGCAACTGCAACAGGTTCATGAAGAAGCTAAAGTTTTGGATGGTCTCTCTGGCCACCATTATCCTTTCCCTTCATCCAGGAGATTGGTATACCACCTGCAATTTGAAGGACGCATATTTTCATATTTCCATAATCCCGTCCCACAGGCACTTCTTAAGGTTTGTAGTTGGGGGCACTCGCTACCAATTCATGGTGCTCCTGTTCGGCCTGTCATTGGCACCTCAGGTATTCACCAAATGCATGTCAGTCATGCAGAAAAGACAAGTTCAGGTATTCCCTTACCTCGATGACTGGCTAGTGAAGGGCCGGTCCAGGACACAGGTGGATCAACAGATCGCTCTGGTAAGATCCACCTTCAACTCGTTGGGCCTCCTCCTAAACACTCGAAAATCAAAGCTCACCCCTAGTCAGAGAATAGAGTTCATAGGGGCGGTGCTAGACTCGAGGCAGACTAGAACATTTTCTACCTCAGCATCACTTTCAAGCCATACACAACATTGTATAGGACCTGAGACAGTTCCCTACAACCATGGCAAGGAGTTGCTTGAAACTCCTGGGACACATGGCGTTATGCATGTACGTGGTCCAACACATAAGGCCCAGACTCAGACCTCTCCACGCTTGGCTGGCATCTGTGTACCAACCAAGCAAACATAGCCTAGACTAAGTAGACACGCTTCCACCGAGGATTCTCGAGTGTCTTCAGTGGTGGCTCGACCCTTGCATGGTGTGTATAGGAGTCGCGTTCTCCAAACCACCTCTCGTTATGTCTGCTCACCAACACAATTGCGGTGGGGTGGGGGGCTCATCTCGGAGGCTGTGCCAGCCTTGGTACACCATGTTGATGGAACTCTTGGTGGAGACGCCAATCACCCTGCCTTTAGTTCCAGATCTCATCACTCAATATCATGGACGGCTCCAGCACCCCAATCTCAAATCTCTCCACCTCATGGCTTGGAAGCTTCATGGCTGAATCTCTGACTGAATCACATGTTCAGACTGTGTTAGAGAAGTTCTTCTTGGTAGTAGAAAACCTTCAACCAGGGCTACCTACTCAGCCAAGTGGAAGCAATTCTCGATTTGGTGTTCGCAGAGCCGTATCCCTCCGACTCAGTCTTCAATTCCCTTTATCTTGGACTACCTGCTTAAGCTGAAACAGCAGGATCTGTCACACTCGTCGATAAAGGTTCATCTAGTTGCCATCTCAGCGTTTCACCCAGGAAAGGCTGACCTCTCCATCTTTGCTAACCCGATGGTGCGGCATTTTCTTAAAGGACTAGACAGATCCAGTGGCCATCCCTTGCCTGGGACCTTAACTTGGCGCTCTCGAGGCTGATGGGGTCTCCATTTGAGCCCTTGGCGATGTGCGCATTGCTCTGTCTATCATTTAAAGTGGCTTTCCTGGTTGCGATAACTTCAGCCAGAAGGGTGTTCGAGCTAAAAGCCCTCACAGCTGACCCTTCCTTATACCATCTTTTACAAGGACAAGGCAGCTCTGACCACACCCAGCATTCCTCCCGAGGTGGTCTCCAACTTCCACCGCAACCAAGACACATTTCTCCCAGTCTTTTTCCCAAAACCTCATGCCAACAGTCATGAGCAGAGGTTCTGCTCCTTGGACATTCAGCGGGCTTTGGCTTTTTATATTGAATGAACAAAACTGTTCTGCAAGTCGAACTAGCTGTTTGTCGTGGTGCCGGACAGGGTGAAGGGTCTCCCAGTGTCCTCCCAGAGAATCCTATTGAATCATATCCTGTATCCGGGTATGCTATGAATTAGCCAGAGTTTCCTGCCCCTGCTCTGACAGTGCATTTCACCAGAGCGCAGGCATCTTCAGCGGCCTTCCAGGTCCTGAACCAGGAAATCCTCAGTGCACACATTCACTTCCCATTATGCTATCACCCAGCATGTCAGGGATGAAGCAGCGTTCGGCAGAGCTGTGCTTCAATCAGCAATTCCATGAACTCTCACCCCACCTCTTAGGTGACTCCCAAGCCTTACCTAATTGGAACTGATATGAGCAAGCACTCGAAGAAGAAGAAACGGTTACCTACCTTCTCATAACTGTTGTTCTTCAAGATGTGGTGCTCATATTCATTCCAAACCCACTTGCCTTCCCCTCTGTCGGAGTAAACCAGCAAGAAGAAACTGGAGAGGCAGCGAGTCGGCAGGGCCCTATATGCGGTGCCATGAAGGCGTGACTTCAGGGGGCTCCACTGCTGACTTGATGGGTGCTGCGGGGAAAAACCTCCTGGCAACTATGCACGCAGCACGCACGCACCTAATTGGAATGGATATGAGCAACATATCTCGAAGAACAACAGTTAGGAGAAGGTAGGTAACTGTTTCTTCACTCCTCCACTGCCACTATTAATTTCACAGTTTTATCACTCCATGTATTACAGAGTTATCATAACTGATCCATAGTTTATATTGTAACTTGCCTTCTACTTTAAGACTCCTTTGATAACTTTCCCCCTTCCCACCTCAAATTCTTAAAACATTACCTCAAATTCTCTTGTGCGTGGCCGTCTGCCAAAGGAAAATTGTGGGGACAGTTTCAGATTAATTGGGTAAGGTGTTTCAGAGATGTGAAAGTTTGAAAAACATGATTTTTTCCCATTTTTGTTAGAATGTTTCAATTTTTTCGAACATCATATTTTCACAAATGGCTTGGCTTGTGACTCCACTTTGTTTCATTCCTTTGCTCGCAATAAGATCGATTGTCTTTGAATGTTATTTAGAAATTTTGTTGATAATTTATTTTTAAGTATCAGAGGGGTAGCCGTGTTAGTCTGGTTCTGTAGAAGCAGCAAAGAATCCTGTGGCACCTTATAGACTAACAGACGTTTTGCAGCATGAGCTTTTGTGGGTGAATACCCACTTCTTCGGATGCATCGTATTCACCCACGAAAGCTCATGCTGCAAAACGTCTGTTAGTCTATAAGGTGCCACAGGATTCTTTGCAAATTTATTTTTAGTTATTTGCTACAGTTTTTTCTGTGAGGATGGAGGCGCAAGTCTGGTTTCTGCTGAAATCAGTGGGAGCGCTACCATTTGACTTTATTATGCAGTGAATCAGACACTGTGTGAGCTCCGCATGGACTTGGTAAGCTCAGCACTTTGACTGAGGGACTTGAGCAAATCAGCACCCTCTCACTGTGATGTTGTTAAAGTTTGCAGCCAAAGCAGCTAAGCTTCAGAGCTGATAGACTCGTTTCTGCAGAGTTATTCTCCTACTTTTTACCAAACTTTTTCTAGTCGCAGCTTTTCTGACCTAATGTTTCTGAGAGAGTAACTGTTTTGCTTAACTTTGTTTCCCACTGTTAAATAAGTTCTTTAAAGATTTAATTAGAAAAATCCTATAGTTATTGACCTTTAATGAATTTCAGGGCTCACTAGTAAAGTATATATTGCACCCATGGACACATGGTTTCAAAAGGTCAGCGTGACAGCTTTTTAGAATTTGCATAATTATGTTCATCACAGCTTTTTGAACAAAAATAGCAAATGCTTGCTCTTTTGAAATATTCTGCTTCTGCTCTCTTGATTACTTTAACTCTAACTAGCTTCTATTAAATAGTTGCTCCATTAAGGTAGTTCTTCAGTGATTATTCCCCTCTATTCGGTACTAGTGAGGCCACATCTTGAGTATTGTATCCAGTTTTGGGCCCTCCACTACAGAAAGGATGTGGACAAATTGGAGAGAGTCCAGTGGAGGGCAACGAAAATGATTAGGGGTCTGTGGCACATGACTTATGAGGAGAGGCTGAGGGAACTGGGGTTATTTAGTCTGCAGAAGAGAAGAGTGAGGAGGGGGTTTGATAGCAGCCTTCCCCACTTCAGGTAGTTGTTCCAAAGAGGATGGAGCTAGGCTGTTCTCGGTGGTGGCAGATGACAGAATAAGAAGCAGTGGTCTCAAGTTACAGTGCGGGAGGTCTAGGTTGGATCTTAGGAAACACTATTTCACTAGGAGGGTGGTGAAGTACTGGAATGGATTACATAGGGAGGTGGTGGAATCTTTATCCTTAGAGGTTTTTAATGCCTGGCTTGACAAAGCCCTGGCTGTGATGATTTAGTTGGTGTTGGTCCTACTTTGAGCAGGGGGTTGGACTAGATGACCTCCTGATGTCTCTTCCAATACTAATCTTCTGTGATTCTAAGTACATGGGAGAATGATACTGGCTGAATAAGGAGACTGGGGACTAGCATCTGTAGTGGAGGGAAACTGGGACTGGAAGTGGGTTAGGGCAGTAGGAATAGGGAAACTGAGAGCCAGTTAGCTGGGAGTTGGGGGACACTGAGATCAGGTGCCTGATCACCACGTCTCGCCATGGATTCAATGAGTAAGTTGAACGGGCCCTTTACTGCAAATCCGGTTAAGGAGTTTATTAATAAACTGGTGGGGAAATGGGGAGGTACTTATGCACCCCTCCCCTGGATCGTCAGGATTGGCCAGCCATCCAGGGGTAGATAAAAGCTTCCCTGGCATCCAAGTGGTCCCAGGATAAGAAAAACGCTGTTTTGTTTCAGGCTCTGTGTGAGGGTCTGTCAGGTTTATGGGACAAGGTTACTGGTCATAAAAGCAAAGCGGAAACTTTGCAGCAAATTGCTGAGAAACAGCGCACGGTAAGTCGTCACAGGATGCTGGCAATCAGAATGGCTGAAATTGTATGGACGATTTTAATCATCTTAAGTCAGAGAACCTGACCCTGAAGGTAGACCGCCTTAAAGCAAAATTCTTGTTCCCCATTTACCCCCCCCCAGTCCCTCCTGCTTTTAAAGACCCCAATTTACCCCCCCCACACACACATTTTTGGTTTTTATGAAGTTTTAATGAATGGTACTTTGCATACTTAGTGATAAGTTTGTTTGGACAAAGCATGACAGAAGTCTACTGCATTCCATTGAAATATTTAAAGTAAAAGATCCATGGGTGACCATGGAAACAAATGTTTTACTGCCTTTTAAAATAATTTCAAGGTAAAGGAAGCACAGGGTAAGGCAGCTGTGTGTTGCAGGGTGGCTAATGTCATTACAGGCAAAATGTACCACCTTAAAAAATTAAATGCAAAAGTAAGCAATTTAAAGTAAGTGAAGAGTTGCAAGTAGCTGTTGTAAAAATTAATACTACAAAGTTTGGGGGGAGTTTGGAGGGAAGTAAACAGTTGGGAATTGTGGAAATGTTAAATGGTAACAGTTGTAAAAATGGTAGAATAACAGTTTAATGTCATTTAAAAAAAAGTTTGTGGTTCAAGAATGAAACCCAGTTAAGTAAATGTAAATATATGTGCAACTCGTTACAGTCACATTGGGTGGAATCCTGGTAGTTAAATTATACAAGGGGGTCAAGTGGCTACTGCCACCACTATGTTTTTGTCCCCAGGAGCCTTTACAGCTGTTCTGAAGGAAAATGGGCCCTTTTCCCACAGAAATGGTTTGTAAATATAATTTAATCAAAATCTCTAAAGAAATACAAGGGGTTTCCATTGAAACTTGACTGCCTCCAATTGTACAAGATGGGTCAGCCTGCTCATTCTCTAAGGGTATGTCTACACTACGGGATTATTCCGATTTTACAGAAACCAGTATTTGGAAACAGATTGTATAAAGTCGAGTGCACGCAGCCACACTAAGCACATTAATTCGGTGGTGTGCGTCCATGTACTGAGGCTAGCGTAGATTTCCGGAGCGTTGCACTGTGGGTAGCTATCCCATAGTTCCCGCAGTCTCCCCCGCCCATTGGAATTCTGGGTTGAGATCCCAGTGCCTGATGGGGCAAAAAACATTGTCCCAAAACATTCTGGGTACAGCCTCACCCCTCCCTCCGTTAAAGCAGAGGCAGACAACCGTTTCGTGCCTTTTTTCCTGGGGGAACTGTGCAGACGCCATACCACGGCAAGCACGGAGCCTGCTCAGCTCAAGACAGCAATCATGGACGTTGTAAACACCTCGCGCATTCTCGTGCAGTCTATGCTGAGCCAGGACCTGCAAAACCAGGCGAGGAGGAGGTGGCTACGGCAGAGCGGCGACGAGAGCGATGAGGACATGGACACAGAATTCTCTCAAACCGTGGGCCCCGGCGTGTTGGGGCAGGTTCTAGCCATTGAACACCGATTTTGGGCCTGGGAAACAAGCACAGACTGGTGGGACCGCATAGTGTTGCAGGTGTGGGATGATTCCCAGTGGCTGCGAAACTTTCGCATGCGTAAGGGCACTTTCATGGAACTTTGTGACTTGCTTTCCACTGCCCTGAAACGCCAGAATACCAAGATGAGAGCAGCCCTCACAGTTGAGAAGTGAGTGGCGATAGCCCTCTGGAAGCTTGCAACGCCAGACAGGTACCGGTCAATAGGGAATCAATTTGGAGTGGGCAAATCTACTGTGGGGGCTGCTGTGATGCAAGTAGCCAAAGCAATCACTAAGCTGCTGCTACGAAAGGTAGTGACTCTGGGAAATGTGCAGGTCATAGTGGATGGCTTTGCTGCAATGGGATTCCCTAACTGTGGTGGGATGATAGATGGAACCCATATCCCTATCTTGGCACTGGAGCACCAGGGCACCCAGTACATAAACCGCAAAGGGTACTTTTCAGTGGTGCTGCAAGCACTGATGGATCACAAGGGACGTTTCACCAACATCAACGTGGGATGGCCGGGAAGGGTTCATGATGCTCGCGTCTTCAGGAACACTACTCTGTTTAAACGGCTGCAGCAAGGGAATTACTTCCCAGACCAGAAAATAACAGTTGGGGATGTTGAAATGCCTGTAGTTATCCTGGGGGACCCAGCCTACCCCTTGATGCCATGGCTCATGAAGCCATACACAGGCAGCCTGGACAGTAGTCAGGAGCTGTTCAACTACAGGCTGAGCAAGTGCAGAATGGTGGTAGAATGTGCATTTGGACGTTTAAAGGGACGCTGGCGCACGTTACTGACTCGCTCAGACCTCAGCCAAACCAATATCCCCATTGTTATTGCTGCTTGCTGTGTGCTCCACAATCTCTGTGAGAGTAAGGGGGAGACCTTTTATGGCAGGGTGGGAGGCTGAGGCAAATCACCTGGCCGCTGATTACGCGCAGCCAGACACCAGGGCGATTAGACGAGCACACCAGGAAGTGGTGCGCATCAGAGAAGCTTTGAAAACCAGTTTCATCACTGGCCAGGGTACGGTGTGATTGTTGAGTTTGTTTCTCCTTGATGAAAACCCGCCCCCTTGATTGACTCATTCCCTGTAAGCAACCCACCCTCCCCCTTCGATTACAGCTTGCTTTCTAAGGAAATAAAGTCACTATCATTTAAAAATCATGTATTCTTTATTAATTGATTATAAAAAGAGGGAGATAACTGACAAGGTAACCGGGAAAGGGTTTGGGAGGAGGATAGGAGGGAAGGAAAAGACCACTAAAAATTTTCAAAATAATGACAGCCTTTTGGTTGGGCTGTCCACTGGGGTGGAGTGGGCAGGTGCACGGAGCCTCCCCCCACACGTTCTTACATGTCTGGGTGAGGAGGCTATGGAACTTGGGGAGGGGAGAGGGCAGTTATACAGGGGCTGCAGCGGCACTCTGTGATCCTGCTGCCGTTCCTGAAGCTCCACCAGATGTCGGAGCATGTCAGTTTGATCACGCAGAAGCCCCAGCGTTGCATCCCGCCACCGCTGATCTTCCTGCCGACACCTCTGATCTTCCTGCCGACACCTCTCAACTCGAGCGTCTCTCCTCTCCTCACGTTCGTCCCTCCTGTCCTCATGTTGGTCCCTCCTGTCCTCACGTTCACTGGCATATTTCCTGTACTTTGATACCACGTCCTTCCACTCATTCAGATGAGCTCTTTCATTGCGGGTCACTTCCATGATTTCCGAGAACATTTCGTCTCGCATCCTTTTTTTTCGCCGCCTTATCTGAGATAGCCTTCGGGATGGAGGAAGGAGGCTCACTCTCCTGAGGATAACACAGCGAGAGAAAGAACGGATGTTGCTTGAATGCCAGCAAACACTGGGACCATACGCTGCCAGTCTTTTTCATGCAATGATACCAGATTACTTGCTACATGTATGGCGTGGTCAAGTGTCCTACCATGGAGGACGGAATAAGGCTGCGCTGCCCAGAAACCTTCTGCAAAGGCTTTTGGAGTACCTCCAGGAGAGCTTCATGGAGATGTCCCTGGAGGATTTCCACTCCATTCCCAGACACGTTAACAGACTTTTCCAGTAGCTGTACTGGCCGCGAATGCATCCCAAGTCCTCAGGGCAAATTAATCATTAAAAAACGCTTGCTTTTAAACCATATTTTATATTTACAAAGGTACACTCACCAGAGTCTGAGCTCCTTAACTTTCACACGGCACTGTACTGAATCCCTAGTGTGGCCTTTCTCCATTATGGCCTTGGAGATTTTTCCAATGTTTTTTGATTTCGTCTTTTGGAACGGAGTTCTGTTAGCACACAATCATCTCCCCATATAGCAATCAGATCCAGTACCTCCCGTATGGTCCATGCTGGAGCTCTTTTTCGATTCTCAGACTGCATGCTTACCTGTGCTGATGAGCTCTGAGTGATCACCTGTGCTGATCAGCTCTCCATGCTGGGCAAACAGGAAATGAAATTCAAAAGTTTGCGGGGCTTTTCCTGTCTACCTGGCCAGCGCATCAGAGTTCAGATTGCTGTCCAGAGCGGTCACAATGGTGCACTGTGGGATAGCGCCCGGAAGCTAATACCGTCGAATTGCGGCCACACTAACCCTAATCCGACATGGCAATACCGATTTCAGCGCTACTCCCCTCGTCGGGGAGGATTACAGATACCGGTATTAAGGGCCCTTTATACCGATATAAAGGGCTTCGTTGTGTGGACGGGTGCAGGGTTAATGCGGTTTAACGCTGCTAAATTCGATATAAACTCGTAGTGTAGACCAGGCCTAACAATAACAAATTGCTACTGCTATCAGTTACTCCATTAGCTCAAGTGGCAGAGGTCTGTGCATTGGATCTAAAGATTCTAATCCTGCTGCTGAACCGTGTGTGTCAATACAGTGCCCCATGTTTAAATTGCCTGTGCAACCTTAATTCATCTGCCTTATGCATATGTATTATTCTAGTCTTTAACTACAAGATTACCTGCTATTTTTTTCCCCAAAGAGCCCTTGTCTTTCTTTAAGTATGAAAGGGGGAGCCAATTCTATGAATTTGCTGAGGTGCTGATTAGATTTTAAAATGTAAATCTGACAAACTAGATTTCCCAATTTGAAATGTGTTGTAACCAAAACAGGGATAGAATTTAATTAGGATAACCCCTTTTTCCTGATTGCCGTGAGCATTAGTTTACAAATTATAATGTGAGTTTATTTTCAGGTAAGCAGTGTTTCTCAAATCAGTAAGTTTGATCAGTTCACCCACAACCACATAAATATACAATCTACAGTTCATCAATCAAATGTAACTACTGTACAACATGTATTCTAGGCATATACTGAATAAACAAATCCAATCTTGTAAGCAATTGTCATAAACAATAGTGAGGTCAAGCAGTTATACCAGAGAACAATATAAATCCTCAAGATTTTTTATTGCATTAACTTAAAATAATCTATCAGTTCTTTAGAATCAGATACGTTTGTCAGCCGTCCAGTCATTCTCCAAGGAATAAGGATGCACTTTGTCTTAAGGAACTTTTGTGAATGTGATCCTAGTTGTTTCTAGTGTTTGGTTTGAAAGAGGTCAGTTTAAAATATAAAAAGCAATTGACTAAAGTTATATTTTGAGGTATTTGTTAGGCTTTGACAAGGTGCTGGGCAAAGGGTTGCAGATTCAGCCCTCTGTCTCGCTCACTCCTCGTTAGGGGAACCAATTAGAATGGGCTGGAGAGAACCTGGCCCTAATTGGGGAGACTGAGACAGCTGCTACCTAATTAACTTGGGGTGGCATAAAAGCCTCAGGGAAGGAAGCCAGGGAAGAGCAGGAGAAAAGGAAAAATGCAGGGAATGGAAGCAGGGAGGTAGCTCTCCCCTCCCTCCTGCTTGCAGACAGTGAAGGGCTACTTGTATGTGTTGAAATGGTGTTGGGAAGAAGCCTGAGAATGAAGTGAACCAGTGGTTACTAAACCCAGGGTCTCCAAGTGACTTTGTGAACCTAGCAGAGGCAGAAACCAAGGGGGCCCTGCCACACTCTGCTACATAGGCCAATGTACTTGGGCTTAAAAAAAAGCATATAGTATTAGTAAAAATCCAAAATTCCATTCCGTCAGGTCTTGCCAGAAAGAGCATAGACTCACCAAGGAACTTTCAGTTAGTTATTTTAAAGAACAAAAAGAGAAATACATTTTCTGAAATGAAACCTCACCACTTCTCAGGCCAGGGATAGGGGAGAGTCTGTCCATAGCACTTCTGGTTTTGCAGCTTCTTCGATGGGTTCAGCAACTCCACTTAGTCCTGTAACCCTGGAGGAGGAAAGAGGCCTCCCAGCGGTCAACAAACTCTGGTGTCCCGCACAGTGGCCTCAGGTTTTATACTATTTTATAGGGTTAGTGGGAGGATGGCAATCCTTTTATTTCCTATTGGACACTGGTTAACAGTGCTTAGATTTCAGCTCTGTTTCTCTGCTGCCTCTGTTGATATACCGTATTGTTCCGAGTATAGGCCGCTCCTGATTATAAGCCGCACCCTTAAAGTTTGGTGCTATTTTAAAAAAAATAATTTTTTAACTTTTTTTAACTTAAAGAAAATATACACATTAGTAGAACAGTAAAACAGTATTTTATTTAATGAATAGGAAGACATGTACCAGTATTTTTAACACTTTTAACACTTTTGGTAGTCCTGCTTTTGACGGCATATGTTATATACTCAGAAATATTGAAAACTATTTTGTAGTTATACTGTAAATAAAGAAGGGAAAAGGAATGGACAACAAGGAGACTGATGGGAACAGTTCTCACCCTCTCCCCTGCACAACAATCAACAACATTAACAAATGTTCTTAAGTCATCCCTCTGAGAAATTTTAGTCACTTTCACTGCCTGTCTCTCCATCAATACCGGTATCTGCTCAGGTTTTCATCACTACTTCCAATGCTTTCTACATCACTCCCACTGTTTTCTTCATCATTCTCCTGATCCACTTCTTTCTGATCTTCCCACAATACATCATCTTCACTACCATCCAATGCATTTGACAAGCAACATTTTTTGAATCCTTTGATGATTGATTCTGAAGATATCATTGCCCACGCAGAAATAATCCACTGACACAGCAAAGCCACTGATGGTTTCTTAATTTTGCCGCTTGGTGTGAGGGCATGATCTCCAGCCACAAGCCATTCAGAATACTGCTGCTGTAGATGGTCTTTAAATGGCTTGTTGACAACAACATCAAGCACTTGGAGTTGGGATGTCATACCCCCTGGTATTACTACCAGATCTGATTTCAAGGATGCAATCTTACTTTTTACATCAAGTGTTAAATGTCCTTTAAATGCATCCAATACCAGCATTGCTTTTTTTGCAAGAAGAGCACCAGGCCTACTCTTCCAAACAACTGATAGCCAATCATTCATCAGCTCCTTGCTCATCCATCCCTTTTCATGACATCTGACAATTAAGCCTCTTGGAAGACTTTCCTTCGGCATAGTTTTCCTTTTAAGTATCACATAAGGTGTCAGCTTATGACCATCAGCTGTAACAGCTAACATTGCTGTGATACGTAATTTTTCATTGCCGGTGGTTCTCATAAGAATGGATTTTGCTCCTTTTTGATCCACGGTTGTATTACTTGGCATATCAAAGAAAACGGGAGTTTCATCGGCATTTCCAATTTGGCTCAATGGATAGTTGTGCTTTTTCCTGAGCTCTATGACATACCGTTGGAATGCAAGCAGCTTTTCATTGAAGTCAACAGGTAGTCTTTGTGCAAGTGTTGTCCTGCGTCTTAGAGAGAGGCCATTTCTGAGCATAAATCTACGGCACCATCCAAGGCTTGCTTTAAATTCATGCCCGGGAATTTTTAATTCACTGGCAATTTCTAATGCCTTCAATTGTATGATTTTTCGGGTGACAGGCATTCCATTTTTTCTTTGCTCTTGAATGAAGGGAAGCACTGCTGCATCAACTTCACAATACCTGCCTTTCTTAGGCCCTCTGAACGATTTCCTCGTAGAAGCCGAGTTTTCTAGTTTCTTCTGCATCAGCTTCCATCTACGTACATTTTTCTCATCTACGTCATATTTTCTGACAGCTACCCTATTGCTTGTTTGTTCAGCGTATTTTAAGACTTATCTTAAAGTTTGAATCGTAACTTCGCCTTTTCCCTTGGCTGGTTGAATTTTGAATCTCCACATGATCAGCCATATTGGTATTTTAAGTTAGCCCCTGTACAAAAAAAACCAACCTCATCCTCAACTCTCAGCCCCCTCACCCTCTTAGCCCCCTCTCCTTTACACAGCCCTTCCTTACCCTCTTAGCCACCTCCTTATTCTCTCAGCCTACCTCTCCCTCTCCCTCACACAGTGCCCACTTCTCACCCTATTAACAACCTCCCCTCAGCCCCCTTCTTCATCACACAACCCCCTCCTCACCACTTATCTCACGTTGTGTCACAGCCGATAACCCGCTCTCAACTTAAGCCCCTCCTACTCCCTTTATTCACCCCCACAGTGAACTGCTCACAAGTATGGTAAATACCGGTACCATAAATACAAGAATCATAAAAACCAAAGACTCATAGAATCATCTGATCTAATATCGACCGCTGGAAATACCGGTACCTGTATACCATATACCGTATCCTCCCGAGATAATACCGGTAAAAGTAAACAAACGCCCTCGGCTCCCAAGTCAGCGTGCAGAGCTATGGATACCTCACAGGGACGTAATGCTCCCAATTCAGCATGGGGAGCTACGGATGCCTCACAGGGACGTAATGCTCCAAAGCCAGCATGGGGAACTACGGATGCCTCACAGGGACGTCATACCGGTAACTTGTGGGCTTCTCAAGCAGTGGTGTGTTGGCGTGGTGGCTCCTGTCCGGCTGTGTCCCAGATCTCCCGGTTGAACTCGCTGCTCCAGTTGGTGTTTTTTGAGTGGGGGGTCGCGGTCATCATCCCTGCAGGGGCTTCGGTTGTTGGCGGTGGCCGGCGGGGTCTCAAGAAATCCCGGTGTGTGCCCGAACCCCTCCCTCTAACAGGAACAGCACTCCCACCCAACCCCGACAGGTACTTACCGTTGTTCACATATACCGGTATTTTTATTGGTGTTTTTTTTTTTGCAACATCCCGATTGTAGGCCGCAACCCTAGTTTAAAGACTTACATTAGGGGAAAAAAGTGTGGCCTATCCTCGGGACAATACGGTAAGTAGATGGTGTCGGCATTTAGAAAATGTCTTTGATGTTTCTGTCAGTTGGAAGGTTTTTATGTTTCTTTCATTTTAGGGATTGTAATTCTATATTTTCTTGTATTGCCCAGGCTATTAATTGGAGTCCCTCATCTTTAAGCAATTTCTTTTAACAATTGCTTATATCTTTCAGAATCCCCCTTTCCTTTGCTATGCTGTTCATGTCACTTCTGTAGTGCAACAATAATTTAGAAAGTAAAATAAAAATCCCTTATAGTAGTTCCTCTAAAGTTAGTAGACACCTAGTCCATACTTTCTTGACTATACCTTTCATTTCACATCCTTAGGGTTTACAATGGAACAAGAGACAATATCCACACATAGAGAGATGATTTATCTGATTCGTAAGGCAAATAAATGTACAACTTCTAATATTGGGTGAAAGACATTGAAGGAACAATATGGTATTTGATTAATAAGATGGACCAATGCACACTTTATAAATTGGGGTGAAAACACGTGACTTGGATTTATTTGGAGAATCAAAGAAATTGGTCCCAGTGACACAGCAAGCTTTTCATAACCATTTGAAACTCAGTTTCCTGTCTCTTGATCTTAGTTTACTCACAGTATGTAATTGTCCACTTTGCATAGGTCAGCAGCATGTTTCTCTGCTTGGCAACATTTGAGGTTCTTTTTTTGCTAGACCGGGAGAGAGAGAAAACTTTCATCTATATATAAATTATGAGAGATTCTAGCCTGGGCACTTAACAATAGTCTTATTTTTAGGCATCTGAATTTCTGTTCTTGGAGGAGTAGAACCTCAAACCTTAGCTTATTTGTGGTCCCTTAGACAACTTGTCTCACATTACATTTTTTTATTGACTTTATTTCTAGGTGGAGGTCAGAGCTAGAAGGACCCTACTTTGGGATAAACAAAGGTGTTGTGTAGCTTTTCTGATTTTTGAGGTCCGGGAGGAATTGATAGTTATTATCCTTATATTCCAGGATATTTGTCTTCTATACCTTTCACATCATTTAGTGCACAGAGATGGACATGCCCTGGGAATGAATCAGGGTTGTGTAGTAAATCAGACTGTTGTCTGTAGGACTCCTGCCTCATTCGTTGTGGAAGTTGGAAGGTGTGAGGGTTAACTGGGTTGAGGGGATCTTACAGAAGTGTAATAACCATACGTGTAGTCTTTCTGCTGTTGTTGGTTATGCTTTGCTCTAAACGCTTTGCACCTTTCAGGAATAAATAAATGATACTTTATACTGAAGAAGCCGCTTCTGTATCACTGCAAACATCTACAGTGTCAGAGAAAAAGGGCTTGCAGGAGCTAATGTAACTGGGCCTGCAGGAGTAGTCATGGGTGATCCCTGCAGGAATAAAGGACCGAGACCTGACGCCTGTCGGGGGAAGGGGGTATGCGATGAGACACTGTGAAGGGACAGCAATGCAGTTAGCCTGGTAACAATGACAGTCACTAATTGTGTGTTCTTCATTTTCTGGGTGCCCAATTTGAGGAGGTCATAGAATCATAGAAGATTAGGGTTGGAAGAGACCTGAGGAGATAATCTAGTCCAACCCGTTGCTCAAAGCAGGACCAACAGTAATTAAATTATCCCAGCCAAGGCTTTGTCAAGCCGGGCCTTAAAAACCTCTAAGGATGCAGATTCCACCACCTACCTAGGTACCCCATTCCAGTGCTTCACCACCCTCCTAGTGAAATAGTATTTCCTAATGTCCAGCCTAGACCTCCCCCATTGCAACTTGAGACCATTGCTTCTTGTTCTGTCATCTGCCACCCCTGAGAACAGCCTAGCTACATCCTCTTTGGAACCCCACTTCAGGTGGTTGAAGGCTGCTGTCAAATCCCCCATCTTCGATTCTGCAGACTAAACAAGCACAGCCTCTCCTCATAAGTCATGTGCCCCAGTCCCCTAATCATTTTCGTTGCCCTCCACTGGATTCTCTCCAATTTGTCCACATCCCTTCTGTAGTGGGGGGACCAAAACTGCAGACAATGCTCCTACTAATACAGCCCAATATGCAGTTGGCCTTCTTGGCAACAAGGGTACACTGCTGACTCATATCCAGCTTTTCATCCATATCCACAGAGCCAGTTATCTCATCATAGTAGGCAATCAGGTTGGTCAGGCATGAATCCATGGTGCCCTTGGTGAATCCATGTTGACTGTTCTTGATCACCTTCCTCTCCTCCAAGTGCTTTAAAATGGTTTCCTTGAGGACCTGTTCCATGATTTTTCCAGGGACTGAGGTGAGGCTGACTGGTCTGTAGTTCCCCGGGTTCTCCTTCTTCTCTTTTTTAAATATGGGCACTATATTTGCTTTTTCTAATCATCTGGGACCTCCCCCGATAGTCACGAGTTTTCAGAGATAATGGCCAATCTCTCTGCAATCACATCAGCCAATTTCCTCAGCACCCTCGGATGCATTAGATCTGGACCCATGGACTTGTGCATGTCCAGCTTTTCTAAATAGACCTTAACCTGTTCTTTCCCCACTGAGGGCTGCTCGCCTCCTCCCCATACTGTGTTGCGCAAGACAGCAGTGTGGGAGCTGATCTTGTCTGTGAAGACCGAGGCAAAAAAAGCATTGAGTACTTCAGCTTTTTCCACATCATCTGTCACTATGTTGCCTCCCCCATTCATTAAGGGTCCCGCACTCTCCTGACCTTTTTCTTGTTGCTAACATACCTGTAGAGACCCTTCTTGTTACCCTTCAGATCCCTTTCTAGCTGCAACTCCAGTTGTGTTTTGGGCTTTCTGTTTACACCCCTGCATGCTCGAGCAATATTTTTATACTCCTTCGTAGTCATCTGACCAAGTTTCCACTTCTTGTAAGCTTCCTTTTTGTGTTTAAGCTCACCGAAGATTTCACTGTTAAGACAAGCTGGCCACCTGCCATATTTGCTGTTGTTTCTGCACATAAGGATGGTTTGTTCCTGTGCCCCCAATAAGGCTTATTTAAAATACAGCCAGCTTTCCCAGGCTCCTTTCCCCCTCATATTAGCCTCCCAGGGGATCCTATCCATCAGTTCCCTAAGGGGGTCAAAGTCTGCTTTTCTGAAATCCAGGATCTGTATTTTGCTACTCTCCTTTCTTCCTTTTGTCAGGATCCTGAACTCAACCATCTCATGGTCACTGCTGCCCAGGTTGCCACCCACTTCTATTTCCCCTACCAATTCTTCCCTGTTCGTAAGCAGCAGGCAGTGGTTTCCCCAGGAATTGAAATTAGGGGGGGGTGTTCGAATTTACAGGGGGGGTGTCAGGACCAATGAGATATATAAAAGAGATATGAATAAAGTAAATGTTTTGTTAGGATTATGCAAATTTAACATAAGAATAATGCAAGTTACACCAAAACACATGACAGGTCTAGATTTCTAAAAAAATATACATTAAAAAAATTATTTAATTTAAATTGACTTTTGAAAAGTAAGCCATCATGGGGTAAGAGGAAAGTCCTCTCATGGATCAGTAACTGGTTAAAAGATGGGAAACAAAGGGTAGGAATAAATTATCAGTTTTCAGAATGGAGAGAGATAAATAGTGATATCCCTGAGGGGTTGGTACTGGGACCAGTGCTGTTCAACATATTCATAAATGATCTGGAAAAATGGGTAAACAGTGAGGTGGCAAAATTTGCAGATGATACAAAACTATTCAAGATAGTTAAGTCCCAGGCAGACTGCGAAGAATTACAAAGGGATCTCATAAAACTAGGTGACTGGGCAACAAAAATGGCAGATGAAATTTAATGTTGATAAATGCAAAGTAATGTACATTGGAAAACAATCTCAACTATACATACAAAATGAAGGAGTCTGAATTAGCTGTTAACACTCAAGAAAGATCTTGCAGTCATTGTGGATAGTTCTCTGAAAACATCCTCTCAGTGTGCAGCGGCAGTCAGTGATTCCCAACATTCTGTTTGCTTTTTTAAAAAGAACAGGCTCACTTGTGGCACCTTAGAGACTAACAAATTTATTTGAGCATAAGCTTTCATGGGCTACAGTCCACTTCATCGGATGTAGCCCACGAAAGCTTATGTTCTTTTTGCAATACAGACTAACAGGGCTGCTACTCTGAAACCTTTGCTTTTTTAAGAAAGGGATAGATAATAAGGCAGAAAATATCATATTGCCTCTATATAAATCCATGGCACATGTACACCTTGAATACTGTGTGCAGATCTGGTTACCCCATCCCAAAAAAGACATACTGGAAATGCAAAAAGTACAGAGATGGGCAACTAAAATGATTAGGGGTATGAAACAGGAGAAGAAATTAAAATGACTGGGAATTTTCAGCTTAGAAAAGAGATGACTAAGGGGGGATATGCTAAAGGTCTATAAAATCTTGACTGATGTGAAGAAAGTGAAGAAAGTAAATGTTTTGTTAGGATAATCCAAATTTAACATAAGGAAAATGCAAGTTACACCAAAACACATAACAGATCTAGATTTCTAAAAAATATATAATTAAAAAAAATGTATTTAATTTAAATTGACTTTTGAAAAGTAAGCCATCATGGGGTAAGAGGGAAGATCCTCTCATGGATCAGTAACTGGTTAAAAGATGGGAAACAAAGGGTAGGAATAAATTATCAGTTTTCAGAATGGAGAGAGATAAATAGTGGTATCCTTGAGGGGTCAGTACTGGGACCAGTCCTATTCAACATATTCATCTGGAAAAATGGGTAAACAGTGAGGTGGCAAAATTTGCAGATGATACAAAACTATTCAAGATAGTTAAGTCCCAGGCAGACTGCGAAGATCTACAAAGGAATCTCACAAAACTGGGTGACTGGGCAACAAAATGGCAAATTAAATTCAATGCTGATAAATGCAAAGTAATGCACATTGGAAAGCAATCTCAACTATACATACAAAATGATGGCATCTGAATTAGCTGTTAACACTCAAGGAAGAGTGTTGGAGTCTTTGGAGTCATTGTGGATAGATCTCTGAAAACATCCACTCCATGTGCAGCAACAGTCACAAAAGCAAACAATGTTGGGAATCATTAAGAAAGGGATAGGTAATAAGACAGAAAATATCATATTGCCTCTATATAAATCCATGGTACGTGCACACCTTGAATAGTGTGTGTAGATCTGGTCACCCATCCTAAAAATATATATATTGCAATTGGAAAAGGTACAGAGATGGGCAACTAAAATGATGAGGGGTATGAAACAGGAGGAGAGATTAAAGTGACTGGGAATTTTCAGCTTCGAAAAGAGATGACTAATGGGGATATGATAGAGGTCTACAAAATCTTGACTGGTGCGAAGAAAATGAATAAGGAAATTTTATTTAATCCTTCACATAACACAAGAACTAGCAGTCATCCAATGAAATTAATAGGCAACAGATTTAAAAAAAACAAAAGGAAGTATTTCTTCACACAATATAAAGTCAACCCAGGGAACTCTTTGCCAGGGGATGCTGTGAAGACCAAAACTATAACAGGATTTTAAAAAGAACTAGATAAATTCCTGGAGAACAGGTCCATCTGTGGCTATTAGCCAGGATGAGAGGGATGCAACGCCATGCTCTGAGTGTCCCTAGCCTGTTTGCCAGAAGCTGGGAATGGGCAACAGGGGATGGATCACTTGATGATTCCCTGTTCTATTCATTCCCTCTGAAGCACCTGGCCTTGACCACTGTTGTAAGACAGGGTACTGGGCTATATGGACCATGGGTCTGACCCAGTATGACCATTCTTATGTAAAAATTAATTATAATAAAAATGTTTAGTACAGAAACTCCCCAACATAATGACCTCCCAAGATAGCAACAATGTGAGATAACAACCTTGGCAAATACTGCATGTTAAAAATCTTGGCCTACTGGGAAACATATTTATATAAGTTTCCATTCCCAGTCACAAATCTAGCATTCTGGAGCAAAGTGACTAAAATATAGTCCAACAAACAAATGTTTATTTAACATGCCCCTCACTTTTCCCTCCACCGCACTCCACTCACTGGTGGTGTCCTTAGTCAGTGGAGAGTAGACTCAGAGTTCAGAGGTGCTTTCACGTGAGTACACCTTCCAGGTGGGGGACAAAAAGGCACAGTTTGCTCTGGCCACGGCTGTTCGTTGTGCCACTGTTCACTCCACCGCTCTGTTGCCAATGGCCCTGCACAGTCACCTTCTGCTGTCACCTACCACTGTGACCTCTGCGAGTTGGTCTCTTGAGGTTCCACCAGCTCTCAGTGATTTCAGCTGAGCTCTCAGTGCGGGAACCTCGCTGCTAGTGCAGTCTGGGCTGTCTCTTACACAAAAACACTGTACCCACAGGAACACTGTCCCCACAACAGGACTAAGCACTTAGACCTGATTGTCAGTGATTTCGGCTGCAGTGGTCACTTAACAGAACAAAAGACTATCTATGGAACCTAATCAGCTCTGTCTTTAAACAGTGGAGAGGGACAGGTCCCCACCCTCTCTCTTGATGCCTTCAAATCATCACAGACTAAGTACAGTTCTACTGCCCTTTACTCACACAATAAGAACAACATTTCATCCCCCCTTCCCCCACATTCAAGTGGTTTGTAACCCAACCCCAGCCAAAATCTATCACTTGGACAACACAGCTCTGTTTGGTGGATACCTGGGTAGATTAGGTGTGAATGTAAATATAATCTGGCCCTGAAGCCTTAGCCCCCAGCTCATCACTAGCTGTCAGGGAGAACTCATTTAGACTTTGCTTACAAATCATCATTTGAAATTATTAGGTTGGCCAACATCAACTAAATGAATGCACTGACATAATAAAAAACAGCTGTATAAGGAAGCAAGGAAGCTAGTCTATGTTCATACTTTTCAAATCTATTATACTTTTTCAGATACACATATTTTATCATACACTGTATAAGCTTTTAAAGTGTGTATTAATGTTTCAGTTTAAATTCAGATTTCCAAACAGTCACTAAATTGGTATGTAACTAGCTCAGAAAACTGGGGGGGGGGGTGTTAGGAAAATTCAGGGGGGGTGTAGGGAAATCACTGGCAGCAGGTCAAGAGGAGAACAGCCCCTGTTGGTTCCTCCAGTAGTTGCACCAGGAAGTTGTCCCCAACACTCTCCAAAAACTTCTTGGATTGTCTGTGCACTGCTGTATTTCTCTCCCAGCAGATGTCAGGGTGATTGACATCTCTCTTAGAACCAGGGCCTGTGTTCTGGAAACTTCAGTTAATTGTCTGAATAAAGCTTTGTCGACCTCATCCTCCTGTCTGGTGGTCTATGACACACGCCCACCACAACATCACCCTTGTTGCTCTTGCTTCTCAACTTAACCCAAAGACTTTCAACAGGCTTTTTTCAGTGTCATACTGGAGCGCTGAGCAATCATACTGCTCTCTTACATACAGTGCAACTCCTTCACCTTTCCTCCCCTGCCTGTCCTTCCTGAACAGTTTATACCCATCCATAACAGTGCTCCAGTCTTGTGAGCCACCCCAGCAAGTCTCTGTTATTCCAATCAAATCATAGGTTGATTTCGAGAAGTGCTGAGCACTCACAGCTGCAACTGAAGTTGATGGGAAGCAATGCTAAGTATTCTGAAGAATGAGTTCCTAGGTGTCCTAAATTTAGTGGAATTTTTAATCTTAATTTCTCAATGCCTTAAATCCCCATCTGTAAAATAAGGATAATATCTCACATCACAAGAATGTTGTGAAGATATGAACTAACTTGCTGGTGAAGCACTCAGATGCTATATTGAGCCCCATAGAAAAGCCTGTGAGGAAATTAATGATCCTGTCTTCTGATCAGGGGTTGAATAGTGTGCAGTAAATAAGGCCTGAGGGCACACACTGAACAATAAGGAGAAAACAAAATTTTGAATACCTGCTCATTAAGTGAGCCCCATGCAGCCTGTGCACTTAATGAAGCAGGGATCCTATGTAAAAAACAGTATGTGATCATACAATTAAAGACACTATCATGATGCATATGCATGAGCAACCTTAACTATGGCATTTCCTAACTTTTGAGTGCTTGTGTGGCCACCTTTATAATGTTTTTACCATATTTATTTGTGTAATAAAAAATTCATTACCATCACTGCTGGAAAATATCAGTAGATGCCAGTTTTCTCTCGTTAAATTGCTTTTAACTTGTTGTGCTATCAGTAGATACTGTAAGCATTTACATTGGATGGAGCCATGCAGTTATGGAGGGTGGGAACAGAGCATGCAGTAGGTCTAAGTGAGGTAATCTATCACTGTTGTACATGAGAGTAGATTTTATAACTAGTCACAAACTTAGGCACCGATAGTTATCTCTCTCTTGAGGGGGTAGAGTGTTATGAGTAGAAGAGCAAAATACCATGGTATACAGGGCCGCCGGCGGGGGGGCGGGGAGAGCCGGTACAAATTACCGGGGCCCGGCGGTCCGGAAGGGGGCCCGGGGCCCGGCTTCGTTGGCCCTGTTTAGCCAGTCCGCCCTTGCAGGGGGGCCCAAAATTTTTTTTTCACTGAGGGCTGAACCTGCTCTCGGCGGCCCTGATGGTATATACACATCACAAATTATTTTAGTAGGTGTGAGAGTAACACATTCACAGTTTCAGGGTTAACTGCAACTTTGAACCCCTTCCCCCCGTCTTTCTAGAGGGCACCCACTTAAGATTTCAGGCTCCCAAGCCATTGTCCCTCCACACCAGATGTTTAGGCTTGCAGTCTTGTTGCCCCTCATTGCATTTCCCAGCAGGCCTGACCGGGGACCAGCACCTGTGGGTACTTTTCTCTATAACAACGTACACAAGTTTTACCAGCCAGCCTTCACAATGCAACCTGCATTTATTCGTAGGGCAAAAGCATGATAGAGAAAATATATAAAGAACAATAAACAAACCTACACACACACTAAAAGCCTACCAGAGTTCACCCCAACTCCAACCTAGGGCTCTGGAAGGTGTCAGTCTTTCAAACCCCTGAACTGGGTTTGCTTTCTTGGTTATGAGTTCATGTTGGGTTTCAGGTCAAGAACCAGAAACTCTTTGGCACAGTCCAGCCATTTCTTTATACAGTTTGGGTGTTTGATCTTTGGCCTCTTGTAATGGGTAATCATCGATCAATGGCTCTCTTCTCTGGGCAAAGCTTCAAAAGGCTGGGTTTTTGTATAACCAGTATTGTGGAACTTGAATTAACCACCCAGGAAACCCACCTAATACTTACTGTCACAAAAGTCCATGCCTGTCTGGGATGTTTCAATCTAGACGTTTGAACACCTAACACATCCCAGGTCTCACATCTGTCACAAACACCAGCAATAAGCTGTGAAATATGAAGGTTCATTTCAAAATTTTCAATACAGAGTATCAGAACTACATTTTGATTTGACTTCTTGTGTGTTTTTATGTGCCATGCAAATCAATGGCCTTTTCTATGCAGGAGGTTGGACAAGATGACAATAATGATCCTTTCTGGCCTTAAAATCTATGAAGGATTCAATTAAAATGTAGGATGACCAATAAGGAAGATAGGAAAAAATCTAAGAGACATGCAGAGGATCACATGACATCAATCTAATATGTATACCATAAACAGGGGAAAAAACTGTGCCTGAATGTGATAAATTAAACATTTTGATTATAAAGAAAAGGTGATATATAAGCACAGTGTATTAAGTTACCCATTGGGCCTTAAAACCTAAATATTGTTTGTGGCCTGGAGGCTGAAATAGGAAAAACTCAAGGAAATGGAATGACCCATACCATTAGGGTTTGATGGTGGCTGTTTTAATTAAAAAAACTGGAACTTTAGGTCATATTGAATTTGAAGGTGTTATATAATGTTCTGAATGTCTCAAATCACCTGGGTCAGAAAGACATTCTCAGTTCATCAAGCAGACACAGCTATCTTATGTTCATTGCTTCTCTAGGGCCTGGTCCACACTAGGACCTTAATTCGAATTTAGCAGCGTTAATTCGAATTAACCGTCCACCCGTCCACACCAGGAAGCCATTTAATTCGACCTAGAGGGCTCTTTAGTTCGAATTCGGTACTCCACCCCGACGAGGGGAGTAGCGCTAAATTCGACATGGCTATGTCGAATTAGGCTAGGTGTGGATGCAAATCGAACTTACTAGCTCCGGGAGCTATCCCACACTGCACCACTCTGTTGACGCTCTGGACAGCAGTCCGAGCTTGGATGCTCTGAGCAGCCATACAGGAAAAGTCCCGGGAAAATTTGAATTCCTTTTCCTGTCTGGACAGTTAGAATCTCATTTCGTGGTTGGACATCGGGGCGAGCTCAGCAGCACCGGCAGCGATGCAGAGCTCTCCAGCAGAGGAGTTCATGTAATCTCTGAATAGAAAGAGGGACCCAGCATAGACTGACCGGGAACTCTTGGATCTGATCGGTGTGTGGGGTGAGGAGTCTGTGCTTTCGGAGCTGCGCTCCAAAAAACAGAATGCAAAGACCTACGAGAAGGTCTCCAAAGCCATGAGAGACAGAGGATACAGCCGGGATGCATCCCCCTCACAGAGGCTGGCAAAGATTAGGTGGCGAAAGAAAAAGACAGGGGACGAGATGTTCGCTGAACTTATGGGGTGCTCCTGAGACGAGGCGGACCAGCAGAGCCAGTGGAGGGAGACCCTCTCTCTGTACCAGCGCTCACACAGCGAAGGGGAGGAGAGGTGGCGTGAGGAAGACAAGCAGGCGACTCAAACGCTGCTTGGACTAATGAGGGAGCAAACGGACATGCTCCTGCGCCTTGTGCATGTTATGCAGGACTTCAGGCAGGAGGACAGAGCCCCCCTGCAGTGTATCTGCAACCGCCCTCCCCCGCCACAAAGTCCCATACCCCCCTCACCCAAAATAACCAGAAGGAGGGGCGCCAGAGCCCGTGTAAACTGTCACTGCACCCCAGCAGAGTGCTCAAGTATCCAAAAGCTCTCATACCCTAAATTTTGAGAAGTCCTTTCCTTCCCGCCTCACCCAAGCCCCCATCCCAGTTTCATCCCCTAACTGTCTAGTTGATAATAAAAAATACTTTTCTGTTAATTACTGTTTCCGTCATATTCTTTTAGAGGAGACTGTGTTTGAAGGGGGGGAAGAGGGTTGGTAATTTGACAGGACAATTACCTTTACCAGGGTACAGACATGGGGGCAGGATCAGCAGCAGGTCACACACACACTGCTGTCAGTACGCACCCTGGTCGGTATGGGAGGTGGTTTGCAGGTTCTGTGTGGGTGGGGGGGTACGTGACTTTGTAGCGGGGGAGGGGGTTTACAGATCTCATGCAACGGTCCCTGTCCTGGACCACAGAGCCACGCAGCAGAGGAATCTGTATCCATCCTCCCCCGCCAAAAGGCCACATAGCCCCCGCACACAGAGTCCAAAAAAGGAGGGATGGCAGGCTCCGTTGAAACATCCAGTCCGGCACTGCAGACCGCTCTGGGAGCAGGAGCCTGTCATTCCTCGAGTTTACAGGCGGTCTTTACATCACTGCACACCCTACCCAGCACAGTCCGTGTCCCGGTTTCAACCCTGTAACGCAAAGTCATCAATAAAGAAACCTTTGTAAAGTTACAGTGGAACATGTATTTTATTTTTAAACGTGTGTTGGAAGTTGGGGAAGCGGGGTGGGCGGGGTATGTAACTGCAGATGCTAGTCAACAGTCACTTGGTAAAGAAACAGGGGCAGGTTCAGCTTCTCTGTAAAGAAACTGAACAGTCACAGGTCACGCTGCTCACTGTCGCTTTGCAAGGCGCCTGCACAGAGCTTCATGAGCCAGGGCATTAGCAGGTAGGCTGGGTCCCCGACGATCACTATAGGCATCTGCACATCCCCAAGACTTATTTTGTGGTCCGGGAAGAAACTACCTTCCTGCAGGCGTCTAAACAGACCACAGTTCCTGAAAACACGCACGTCATGAACTTTGCCTGGCCACCCGACGTTGATGTTGGTAAAACGTCCCCCATGGTCCACCAGTGCTCGCAGCACCATTGAAATGTAGCCCTATTTCTCAGCAGCTGACTGTGGAAGAGGTGGACGATAAGGTGCGAGGAGTTGACAACGGCCATAACTGCAGCGGGATCCGTGCTCAAAGTGCTGTGGCGCCCGCGCTGTCACTGAGCAGAAAAGTGCACGAACAGATTGCCTGCAGGCGCTTTCAGGGAGGGAGGGAGGGAGGGAGGGCATGATTGACGGTTCAATGATGACAGTTACCCAAAACCACCCTCGACACATTTTTCCCCCCAGCATGCATTGGGGGGAAATCCCAGAATTCCAATGGGCAGCGGGGAGTGCGGGAACTGTGGGATAGCTTCCCACAGTGCACCGCTTCCAAAGTCGACGCTGGCCCCGTTACTGTGGACTCGCACAGTCAAACTAGTGTATTTAGTGTGGATACACAACTTCGACTTCATAAGGTCGATTCCACAAATTCGAATTAAGTTGATTCGAAATAGTCTTGTAGTGTAGACATACCCTAGGTCCTGAAGTCCAGCCTTGCCACAGAGTGCTGCCCTCTAGTGGTTTCAATGCCCTTTGCTGCTGATGGTGCCCTGCTACAGCCAACCTGTAGGGCAGTGGTCTCCAAACTTTTTACCTCATGCTCCTCCTTTACTTCTGTCCCTCCCTGGAGCCAGGGCTGGGAGCTGGGCTATGGCTTCAGGAGGGGGGGACGTGGATGGGGTAAGGGAGTTGAGGCCACAGCTGGGGGTGGGTGCGGAGCCAGCAGTGTGGGGCCAGGAGTGGAGCAGATAGAATGCTGGGGCATTGCACTCCATGAAAGTTGGTGACCTCAGAGGGGTCAGGGCTGTAGGACTTGCAGAACGGATGAGCTGCGTTGAGAAGGCCACTGTTCCCAGGGTTATTTGGGACATTCAGTTCATCATACTAAAATGTTTTGCTCTTCCTGATTTGTCTGCCTAGGTCACTTTTAAAAAGTGACTCTAAAACCAAGAACATTTTCTCTCATTTTATTTCAGATAGGCTTTCTGAGATAAAGCACCAGCCGCCTCACACATGGTGAATTGAAGGTTATGGAGCTAGGAGAAAACTGTTCCCTATTTGTTCTGTCAGTTTACATGGCAAAATCCTCCTTAAGGATTTTACTGAAGCAATGATAGATACGTATGGCATGGGATAACTGAGTTGTCACAATTTATCTCCTAAAGAGAAGGAGAGTGATTCTTCATTGAGGAAACAATTAAAATAAAAACAAATAACCTTTCATAATTCGTGTTGTTTCTCCTCCTCACACTTCAGCACCAGAAAAAGAAACACTTTCTCTGCAGTAGATGTAAGAAAGCAATGACTGTGTCTGATACTGACTGCTCCCGCCCCACTCTGAGAGTGTGGTGAGAACAGTAGATTTTTGTCTCTGGGTATGGGTTTTTAAACAACTCCCTATTCAGAAAGTGGCAGGCAGATTGCTATGCTATTTTCTTCCAAATTCCATACACTATTATTTTCAGCATTTCCAGAGATTCATTACATAATGCATGGATTGCCATGGTAATTACTGAAACCTGTGGGAAACAGTGTAAAACATTCATTAAAGAGGAGGCGGCACAAGGAGGTATGATTGATATGTGTAAAATTATGAAGGGTTGCAGTGAGTAACTGGCATCAGAACCAGAGTATGCAAACTCTTAGTGTGTCTAACAGTGGCCAGTCTCTGATGCTTCTGAGGGAGGTGATACTCCTAGCCAGCTGGGTAGTACTGATCCCATGGCAATTATCCCTTGAAATATGAGTCAGTTCTTCAAGTAGTGCCCCTATTGGTGCTCTGCATCAGGGTATACATGTGGCTGTGCGTGCTTGATCAGAGATTTTTGTCAGCAGGGTCTGCAGCTGTGTCCGAGACACCCTCATGCCCTGATACAAGGGTATATAGGGAGGGGTGGACCCGCCATCACTCCTGTTCCTTCTCAGTTGCCTGCAGTTTGAGATGGAGCATCACATTGTCCCTTAGCAGAGCCATGTGGCTCTCTACACCTTGCTTTCTTATACCTTTTTCATTTTAGATGTTCTTAGTTATGTGATTTTTTTTGCTATTATTAGCACAAGTTCATGCTTTCAGGGAGTTCCCCTGCCCTCTTTCCTTGTTTGCCCATTTTGGGCTCTCAGGTTTTTTTTTTCCTGGCCCTCGTCATGGAAGTACTTCCAGTTACCGTGGCAAGGATGACCTTGGGGTCCTGCACCAATCCCTTGTGCCCCACCACAAGAGCCTAGTGGAGCCTGTGGGTTCCTTATGGTGACTCTTGCTACAGGGTTGCATCAAAAAAGGTTGCATCAGGAACATCAGCTGATGCCCCAAGTTTTGCCACATAGACACCTTACAAGTCCTGTTAGAGGAAATTCAGGAAACCTAGCACTCCTTGTTGAGTATCTTTCATTCAACTCCTCAGGCCAAGATCCCTTTGCCCATCAATGAAGCTTTGCTCATTCCAGTATGTATGGTATGGCAAATTCCAGTCACTGTCCCTGCCTGATTCCTGCCTGCAGTTTTCCAGTCTCCCCAGGGAAGTATAAAATACTGGAGAGGACCTTCCTTTTGAAGGCCCCAAGTTGTTGAGAGACACCACGGATGGGTCCCCCCATTCTCTTAAGGACTCTAGAACAACACTGCAATCTCTGGACATCTATACAGTTGTGACAAAAAGAAAATCTAGCAGGTCGCAGATGGTTCAGTGATCTCACCCAGTCTATCATCAGTCCACGAGAGCAGCTGAACCCTCAGTAAGAAGCCTAGATTTCCTAAGAAAGGGGCCGCCTCTTCAGCAACCTTCCAGCCAGCGACATATTCAAAACATCTGTTTTGACCCATTGATTGAGGTTCATGATCTACCTCTCACTCAGGAGCCTGTGTTGCACCTAATCCCTTCCCACCCTTTTGGGGAGTCTTTCTCCCATTTCCAACCTTCTTGGGAGCACATCACCTTGGATCCTAGAAGTAATTTCCACAGGTTATTCCATCCAGTTTAGTTTCTTACCGCCTCCCCTTCCCTGTTCCTCTTCAGAGACCCTCTCATGAAGACCTCTTAAGACAGGAGTTACAACTCTCTTGGCTCTGGGGTGGTCAAACCTGTCCCACCGCAGTTAATTGGGAAAGGGTTCTATTCTTGGTACTTCCTTGTACAGATGAAAGGGATAGGGTGGAGGCCAATCCTGAACCTCATGACTTTAAGCACCTTTGTCCACTCTCAATGGTTCAGAATGGTGACCCTAGCAACAATAATTCCCTCTCTCAATGTGGGAGATAAGTTTGTTTTCTTCCACCTTCAGGATGCATATTTTCATGTTGCCATTCATCCCTCACACAAGTGCTTCCTACATTTCATAGTAGGCAAGGACCACTACCAGTATGACATCCTACCTTTTGGCCTCTCCACTGTTGAAGGGTCTTTATCAAAATTCTGTTGGCCTCAGCAATCTATTTTTGCCAGATAGTTATAATCGTTTTTCCCTATCTGGACAACTGGCTCCTGAAAGGCTGCTCACTTCGTGAAGCGCAGTCAGCAGCCAGCAAGGTCCTGTCTCTGTTTCATTTTCTGGGTCTCTGTCTCAATATGGAGAAGTTTCCCTAACATCCACACAATGTATAGACTTCATTGGGGCCAGTCTGGACTTCTCTTCTGCCAAAGCATACTTACCCAGGGTCAGATTCAGCCGAATGTCCAACCTCATTTCTACAATCCAGCAGAGTCCACAAACCACTGCAAGGGCTTTTCTGCAACTTCTGGGCCATATGGTAGCCTGTATGTTTGTGACTCCCTTAGTAAGACTTCATTCTCAGTGTCTTCAAGCATAGTTGAAAACCAGCTACACCCCCAAGAGATAGTCTGTCAAAACGAGCGTCTGTACCTTGAAAGGTCCTTGATTCTCTGAACTGGCGGACAGACCCACCGGTTCTGTGGGAGTTCTGTTTCTTATGCCACCTCCCACAAGGATCATCACCACAGATACCTTTCTCATAGGTTGAAGTGCATACTTCCAAATGTCACAGCTCAAGGCAAATGGACCTGACAGGAGGTGATCCTCCATATCAATGTATTGGAGCTCAAAGCAACCTGTTACTCTTGCAATCTGTTCCTACCACAATCAAGTATCACTCAATCAGATTAATGCTTAACAACAGAGCAGTGATGTATTACATCAATTGGCAAGGAGGCGCAAGATCCCGGTCCCTAGGCACCAAATCCATAGAACTATGAAACTGGTGCGTATCACCCCACGTACAGATCTCAGCTGTTTGTTTATTGGGACTACAGAATGCAATGGTGGATTCCCTCAGCAGACATTTCAGCATCAGCCACAAGTGAGAATTGGACAAAGTGTCCTGAGAAACATATTTTACCTGGGGCCCTCCACAGGTAGATCTCTTTGCAACTCCTTCCAGTGATAAGTGCAGGTGATTCTGCTTGAGGAAAGGGTGTGTCCACAACTCAGTGGGAGACTCCCATGTCATTATATGACCTCAAGTCCTGCTCTACTGCTCAAACTCCTAAACAAATCGAGACAAGAGAAAGTAGTAGCCAACCTCACAGCACCATTGTGGCTGAGGCAGGTCTGGCTCTGGAGCTGATTTGCATGTCCCTATAGCCTCCTTTCTTTCTTCCTTCCTCTGATCCCATCTCTCCTCACCCAGGTATTGGGATTGGTGTCCTATCCCAGTCTTGCAGCACTTCACCTGAAAGCATGGCTTCTTGATGGCTCTCTGTTATAGAGCAAGTCTACTCTCCAGAAGTTCAAAGTTTATAAGTCAATGGCAGAAAGGCCACAACTAGAAAAACTTATCTACAGAAGTGGAAACGCTTCCAGGCTTGGTGCAACTGCCAAGCTATAGTTCTTGTCTAATCCTCTTTGGATCACTGCCTCGATTACCTGCTGAATTGAAAGACCATAGGCTTATCACTGAGCTCCATCAAAGTTCACCTAGCTGCCCTCACAGCTTTTCACCCTCCCATAAAAGGGTTCTCAGTCTTTTCCCACCCACCACTGCAAGATATATCAAAAGCCCATTCAGTCTTTTCCCTCCTATCAAGGAACCAACTCTGCCATGGGACTTCACTTTAATTCTCAATGCTCTGAGGAAATCCCCATTCAAATCTATAGGGAGTTGCTTCCTCCTTCATATGTCCCTTAAGACCTTTTTCCTCATAGCTATTACTTTGCCCGGGTGTTAGGGGAGCTTGGAGCCTTGAGGGTGGATATCTCAGTGGGGGAGGGATAGCTCAGTGGTTTGAGGATTGGTCTGCTAAACCCAGGATTGTGAGTTCAATCCTTGAGGGGGCCACTTAGGGATCTGGGGCAAAAATCAGTACTTGGTCCTGCCTAGTGAAGGCAGGAGGCTGGACTCCATGACCTTTTGGGGTCCCTTCCAGTTCTATGAGATAGAACACCACATACAATATATGGAGCTATATCTATCAAAATAAGATGACTGTACATCTATAGCTCCCTTCCTTCCTAAAGTCTCTTCTGAATTCCACATTAATCAGTAGATTCACCTAACAGTATTTCCCCCAAAGCTTCACTCTTCTAGAGAAGAAGTGAGCTGCCATACACTGGATGTTAAGAGTTCTTGCCTTTTACCTCAACAGGACTAGGCCCCTTTGGATATCCTCTAAACTCTTTGTTTCTATTGCAGAACAAATGAAGGGACAACTGATCTCCTCCCAGAAACTGTCCAAATGGGTTGCAGGTTGTGTCCTGTTGTAGTAGGAAGCCTAGGGAGTTCCTGCCCCTCCAAGACTTATTGCTCATTCCACCAGGGATCACTCTATCTTGGTAGCCCTTCTAAAAAATATACCAATCCCAGACATCTGCAGGGCAGCCACCTGCTCTTTGCCACATGCATTTTACCAGCATTATGCTCTCATGCCTGTTTTCAGCACTGATGTGGCCTTGGGTGAAGCTGTCTTACGATCCGTACTGAATCCACTTCCTTAGCACCCTTTTCGACGATGCAGGTTCTGCTTGGGAATCTCCTGATATGGAGCACCTATAGGGATGCTACTCAAAGAAGAAAAGGCTATGTACTTTGTACAGTTACTGGAGTTCTTTGAGATGTGTGTCCCTATGGGTGCTCCACTACCCCATCTACTTCCCTTCTGCCTAGGAGTCTCTTCCTTGGGACTTTCGTGGTTGAGAAGGAACTGGAGTGGTGGTGGGTTCCCCCCTCCCTATATCCACTTTTTTCCTTTCACTTTCATCTACTCTTTTTCACTCTCAGTCCATCTTTTTTTCTGCTTCTGGGAGGGTTGGGCCCTGGAGGAAGGGATCAGTGACCCAGGGGATGAAGCAAAATTGTCCCAGAGCCACAAAGCAGTTGAAGGCCAGGCTAAAGGGGATGTGACACTCACTGTGTATCTGGGCAGTGCTGGACACTTTTGATGATTTGGGAAGGAAGGAGAAGGTCTACGGGAGCGGGGAATGGCTCTGACCTGCAGTGGAGAGGGGCGAGGAAGCAGAGGAGATGACCAGTGCAGGGGAGCTAATAAAATGGATATTAGAATCCGAAGGATAAGGTGTGTGCTTGTCCTTATGGATCAAGAGTTAAGCATTTAAAACTACCAACAACTTATTTCCATTTTCTGGCTCCCACTCTGTGCTTGCTGCCAGTCCTCTCCTCCCTCTCCTCTGCTGCTACTCCCTCTCTCATTCCATTATCAGACACTAGTCCATTTCTACTTCCGCTACATCACCCATCCACTCCCAACCACCAAAACTCCCCCAGATCTTCTGACAACCCACTTCCAAAGTGATGCAAGGCAACTCACACTCCAAAGAACCATATATGTGCAAAAAAGTAACACAGGAGGGCAGCTGAGGGCAGAAGGGGTGTGCGTGCATATTTATATATCATTAAAGGAAAAATATCTGTAGCAACCCTGAGTGCTGCAGGTCAGTTAGTTGGTAGCATTATCGTAATACTTGAGCTCTTCAGCCTATAGACCAGAGGTAGGCAACCTATGGCACGCGTGCCGAAGTCGGCACGCGAGCTGATTTTCAGTGGCACTCACACTGCCCGGGTTCTGGCCACCGGTTCAGGGGGCTCTGCATTTTAATTTAATTTTAAATGACGCTTCTTAAAAATTTTTAAAACCTTATTTACTTTACGTACAACATTCATTTAGTTATATATTATAGATTTATAGAAAGAGACCTTCTAAAAACATTAAAATGTATTACCGGCATGCGAAACCTTAAATTAGAGTAAATAAATGAAGACTCGGCACACCACTTCTGAAAGGTTGCCGACCCCTGCTATAGACAGAGTATTTGTTTGCTACACTGAGTTTCCAAGCATTTGCATAACGAACTCTGCACTCAAGTTTCACTTTCCAAGTGCCACATTTTGGGACAGGTGCTTTATTTTTTATGACAGTTTTAGTGTTAAAATATTTCTTCAGATATTTTTTAAGCAAGGTGGCCTCTGGCTGCAATTAGTGTCCCATTGGAACAACTGGCAGCGTTATATAACAACACTAAAGCAATCATTCTACCTTGTGGCATTATACCTTGATCTGAAAATTTCCCCAGGCTGCAATTTGTCACTAATATTGCCTCCAGCTAAACTTCCCCAGACAAAAAAAGAGTTAATAGAGCTGCAGTTCTCCAGTCACCATCAATTTTTTAAGGTAAGCTTCTGTGATGAATTATTACTTAGCACATTTTATTGACGAAGCATGTAGAGTTCTTGGTCCCTGAAAAATGATGCAGTGGTTCATCACCGACTCCATAAATTGCTGAACTGTATAGTGATAGTTTCTTAGTTTCATATAGTGTAAGAAATGAATATATCAATGAAATGCAAGAGTCAGGTTTTGCATCTAAGCAGAATCTCTTTATCAAACATCTGGACTGATGTGAACAGCTGATTATCCACGCATGCTTTACTGGCATAATGGCTGAAAATCTTTTCCTGTTTATATAGTCTGCAGAGATTGCATCTCCTGTTGGTGTCGTTATAGTCAAGGATTTTTCATTGTTCCTTGTTATTAACATGTGTTTCTCTCCACCTTACAGTAATGTTCTGGGCAGAAAGTTGGCATATGAAATAAAAAAGAAAATCTTGACCGTTTGTGCTCATGATTAAACAATTGCCAAAGACAGACATATGGGCAGAGGTGTATTGAAATCCAATATGCTTCTTTGTCCTTATTCTTTTTATGTAACACCCAGCATGATAGAATCTTGACATCGTGTCAAAAATTAATACCAGCATACTATAAAAGTCTCCCTCTGAGACAAATTAGTTAGAATCAGTTAACTGTAGAAGACCTGCTGAGATGGTTACTCAAATACCAATGGCAATAGGCATAAGATCTCTGAACCTGGATGCTGGAAGACCACTGGTCTGAGGAAGTTCCGTAGGTGGGGGCTTACAAATGAGAAGTACTTCCTTACTGCCAGTGTTGGGCAATGGAATTCTAAGAACTCTGCTAGTCCAAATCAGTACATCTTAACCAAAATGTTGGGTAAGTGATCTCCTGGTAACATGGTTCTAGAACATTAAGGCCTTTAAAGATCCTGCCTTTAACTGCCTTTGGAAGCAAGTAGTAGCCATTACAGAGCACTTGTGTAATGTGTTTATACTATGGTTAATTAGGAGACCTAGGAAGCCAGTCTTTGCCTTTAGCACCTGACTTCTACCTAAAGGAAGCAATTACCAGAAATGTGATCAATATACCTTTAATTTCCAGTCCTATTGCAAAGGTAAGTGCCAAAGTGTGGCCACTGGTATGAGCTGAGCCTGAAACCACATGGGGTTATGAAAGTCATGTGGTGTCTAGATGGTGAACTGGGATAACCCTTAGCTTGGACACTGAAGTCCCTCAGGACTAATATTCTTGTTAACTATAAAGTCAAGCCTACTTGCATAGGAATCTTAGGGAGCAGCAGTGCAATCTGAATACCATCCAGTTCTCTAAATTATATCCTGGGACTCTGGACTAAATGGACAACTTAGAGTAGTAGCTCTGTTATGGCTTTTTACAATTTAAATTTTGCATGTAATTGGCCCATAACATTGACTTAGCTCTTTTGGCAGGTATCTTTGGTTGTTTATTAAGTAGCCAAGGAATTAAAGTTAGAAAATCAGCCATTACTCATGTTCTGTAAATGGTTTTGGATTTTTTCATTTCTCATTTAATTTAAGGGGTCTGTACTAAGAGCTCCATAATAGAGATGACTTGACATAAAGGAGGCTGTAGCAAATTTTAAATGATTAGTCTGACAAGTCAATAATGCACATTTTAAAAAGGTGTGAAAATAACTACATGCATGATAGTTACTCTGTTATTTTGAAGGTAGTGTGGGGGAGGTGGAGGGATGGCTGGGTTTCTATTAAATTGGCAACATGACACCAATTTTTATCCGAGGATAATTTTTACTATTTATCATCTAACATCAGTGTCCAGTGGTAGCTCTTTCTATTATTGAGTCTCTGGAGGAGAATGCATGCCTTATTGTTCATTTTTTTTGTTACAGTTAACATGGTTATTATTATTTAATATTTATATTACAGATGTACCCAAAAGCCTTAGCCCATTATGCTAGATGCTATATGACAGCCCATGTCCCGATTCTGCTGTGCCCCGGTGGAGTGCTGTTGAAGTCAGTGAGGTTCTATCTCAGAGTGGCTGCCCATTAAGGGAGTTGACCCAGCCCCTCCTGTGACTAATCAGCGGCCTGCCCAGATGATGCTGTGGGCGAGGGATCTAATGATAGCTTCTAGATTATCTGACCTGCTCCTCATTAAAGACCAGCAAGAGCTCAGTTGCTGGGGAGGGAAGCAGGGAATCGGAGGACTCCTTTGCAGGAGTCCCCAGTTTATATATGACTCCCAGCCAGCCAGCCTCTGGAGTGTAATCTTGTAGGGAGTAGGCTGGCTCTTGCAGAAGACACCAGGTCAGGGGGAAATGACATGATCGATATGGTGGACTTGAGGTAACTAGCTTTTATTTTGAAGAAAGAAAACGGAAGGTTGGAGGAACAGCGACTGAAATCCTGTGGCTGGAGAGTATTCTCTGGTTCAGGGGCCTGATGAGTTAGCCCTCTGGCTTACAGGCTCTGTGCGGGTGCAGCCATCGGCCATGTGTTGTGTTGTAAATTTCAGGATCGGGCCTCAAAGACAAGGCACAATACTTGGATGAGGCAAACAAGCAGGTCTTGGGTGCGGAGGAGGTAACTAATGAAAGGGGACTCTAATAAAATCCCCTCTGCTAAGCTTTGTGATTGCCCCACACACCAAAGAAATTTCCCTTTTGAGGCTAGCACCACCCCACAAACCAAGCAAGTGTACAAGTCAAGCTAGGGAACTTGCAGATGGAAATAATTTAAAAGGCTCCATTAATTTCAAACCCAGTCAAGTCTATAAAATGAGCTAGAAGTACTTTCTGCCCTTGAGCACCCTGCCAATTTCTATAAATGTTTTTCTTGTCCCTGCTGTGTGAAAGACCCACAGAAACAGGGAAAACTGACTTTACCAGGAAAATGGTAAAACTGACTGTGGATGAAGTGCTGTTAAATGCACAGAGGCAATAAACTGAGGAAAAGCAGAGAAATTATTTGTTTTTGGCTGATCTCTGCTACGTAGGTGCTGTTTGTAGCAACAGAATGTGAACAAATTTCCAGACTGAGCTGTGATTTAAGTTGATAATATCCTTTTAAACTATATGGCAAAGATTTTCTAAAATGAATAGTGATTTTGGGTGCCCAACTAGATGCATCTTTGAAAGGGGCTGATATTCAGAAGGTGGGTGCTTAGCACTCTCTGAAAATCATGGTGCCAAAGTGTCATAGATTCTTATATTATAAGGCCAGAAGGGACCATTGTGATCATCTAATCTGACATCCTGCAGAGCACAGGCCATGCAACGTCCCTGAATTAATTCCTGTTTGAACTAGAGCAGATCCTTTAGAAAAACATCACATTTTAATTTAAAAATTGCCAGTGTTGGAGAGTCTCTCAGAACCCTTGTTAAATTGTTCCAATAGTTAATAACCCTCTCTATTGAAATTTTGCAATTTAGTTCTAGTGGGAATTTGTCTAGCTTCAACTTCCAGCCATTGGATCTTATTATATCTTTGTCTACTGGATTAAAGAGCTATGTAGTGTAGTTGTAGCCATGTCAGTCCCAGGATATTAGAGAGACAAGGTGGGTGAGATATCTTTTATTGGACCAACTTCTGTGAGTGGAAGCTTGTCTCTCTCATCAAGAGAAGTTAGTCCAATAAAAGATATTCCCTCACCCACCAGATTAAAGAGCTGTCTGTTATCAGTTTTCTGTTCCCCATGTAGGTGCTTATGGACTGTGATCAAGACACCTCTAAACCTTCTCTTTGTTAAGCTAAATAAATTGAGCTTCTTGAGTCTATCACTGTAGGCTTTGTAATCCTTTAATTATTCTTGTGGCTCTTCTCTGAACCTTCTCCAATTTATCAACATCTTTCTTGAAATGTGGACACCAGAACTGAACACGATATTCTAGTAGCTATCATACCAGTGCCAAATACAGAGATAATATCTTTCTGCTTGATATTCTCCTGTCCATACATCCAAGCATCATAGTAGCCCTTTAATCAATTAATTATCCGCCATGACCTCCCAATCATTTTCAGGGTCAGCACTTCCCAAGACAGAGTTCCTTATCCTGTAAGTATGGCCTGCATTCTTTGTTCCCAAATGTGTAACTTCACATTTGGCCATATTAAAACACAGATTTTTTGATTGCACCAGTCTGCCAAGCAATGCAGATTGCTCTGTATCAGTGATCTATATTGTTTGCAATTCCCCCAGTCTGTGTGTCCTCTGCAAAACTTTATCAGTGATGTTTTTGTTTTCTTCCAGGTCATTGATAAAAATGTTATAGCGTAGGCCCAAGAATCGATTCCTGCAGGAAATACACCCGTTTGATGATGAGTGCCTGTTTACAGTTACATTCTGAGACCTATCAATTAGCCAATTTATAATCCACGTTAATTTGTATCATTCTAGTTTCTTAATCAAGTTAGGTGCCAAGTTAAGGCACCCAAAAGTCACTAGTTCCTTTGGAAAATTTTGGCCTATATTCTTTCTTTCCCATGTACTTTGTGCTACGTATTCGACTTGATCATGTCTATTAAAATTCAAATCCCAGCTCCATACATTTCTGCTCCTTACCTTGTGTGTTTAATATGCACCACAGTATTTAAATTTTACTATAATTATTCGGAAGGTAATTGATGGTACTGGAGCAAACTTAAGTGAAAATGAGAGAAAATGATCTCTGTTATTTCCTGTACTAGTCAGTACATTGCAGCTCATTGCGTATCACTGTGGAGGCTGCATTACAATTTTTATACCCCAAATGCTTCATTTTGTACTTTCTCACTTTAAATTGCAGTTTCTTTCAGTTTAATTTTAAACAGCTGTTTTCTGGACCCTTCCACATATATAAAATTATGTTTTATAAAGATCATCTTTGTCACTTAAGTTCTTAACTGTGGGTTTGCTTCTCTTAGCATGACCAGATGTCCTGATTTTATACGGACAGTTCCAATATTCCGGGCTTTGTCTTATATAGGCACCTATTATCCCCTACCTCTTGTCCTCATTTTTCACACTTGCTTCTGGTCACCCTAGATTCTCTGCTCATGAAAATGTAAGAATAGAATAGAATGTATGGAGATATACTTATCTCATAGAACTGGAAGGGATCCCGAAAGGTCATCGAATCCAGCCCCCTGCCTTCACTAGCAGGACCAAGAAATGTAAGAAACGAGTAACTCTGAAGTCAACAGCATAAAACTGGTAGATGAGAGGAGAAGTGGACCCTTTGCTTCCAGTTGGTGTCCTCTTGAATTGGTCTGCACCTAGAATTAGACTGTCCATTAAACAAAGCTTTTGTTAGTCTAGAAGTAGAACAATTCCATCTTTATTGGGACAGAGAAGACAGAGAGGGCCAGCTGAGGATATTTCAAATGGGGCCTTCTCAGAATTTGAAAACCCTTCTTAGGGGAAACTAAGATTGAAAAAAAAAAAAAAAGAAAAGAAAAATTAACACTTCCTCTGTAAAGCACAGACCGCCCAGTCTTCAGAGCCTGGATATTTCTCTCTTCATCTGAGGTCTCTGAATGTAAGAATGAGACAAGCAGCTAGTAATCAAATAATTCTTCCATTTTCCAAGTCATTATGATTTTCTTTCAAGTTTTTTGATGTCTGGAAGCCCTAGTACCTGCATAGAGCTCACAAAGGAACTTTCTCCTAAAAGAATAGATTCAGCAATCAGTCCATAACATGTGGGTTGTTCCTCCGTCTGCTGTTTCTCAAAAGTAGTATACCACTGTTGGTCTTGGAGTAGAACCACTCTTCCCCATGGATCTGTGTCCAGAGAGAGAGAGAGAGATAATCCCTTTCACTGACTTCTTGAAAAATGTGCTGATGTTTTTGGTTCATAAGAAGTCCAAAATGGCTTAGCCTGCTCATTCCAAATTTGTTTGTTTTTTTTGGCCTTGCTGAAGACAGGTGCCTTTTAGCTTTTTATTTTGTGTCTTTATTGTACATATCTGCAATTCAAGTTGAATAAAGCTAAATTTTTCATCAAACAAATAGGAGATCTATTATGCTTTTATCTGCTTACCAATTTCTTGACACTTTAACTTGAACTTTTATGTTGAATTTCTCGGCTTTCAGGACTTTGTACTCACATCTTAACTAGAACAAGGCCAGAGCCACAAAGTTCAAGAGTGCTTGAAATCTCAGAGTAAGGTTTGAGATCATCTGTAATCTCATTTGACTTTTCTGTCTGCAATTATAGGTCTGGTCTAGACTACAGACCTATATCGGTATAACTATATCGCTCAAGGGTTTGAAAAATCCACACCCCTGAGCAATATAGTTATATTGACCTAACCCTCCGCATAGACTACGCTATGTTGGCAGGAGAGCTTCTCAGGGAGGTGGATTAACTACACCGAAGGGAGATATCTCTCCTGTCAGCGTAGAGCATCTTCATTAAAGCGTTACAGTGGCGCAGCACCGATGCAGCATTTTAAGGGTAAACTTTCCCATATCTAAATACATGATGAATCAGTAGAACAGTCAGTGATGCTATTCTGATGAGCAGAGAAACACTACTTACTTCTGAAAGTCTGTCTTGTGCTCACATTGAAAATACAAAGGTGATTAAAAAAAATATTTAGGTAGACCAGTATCTGGGAAAACCTTTTTGCCAGGAGTATAGTAGATGAATTATTATGATCTATTTGCACCAGAAATTAAATACTTATTGCAGCAGAGATTTCTGGAACCCAGCCTACCATGAGGAGGCATTATCCTACAAATTATTAACAATTGATTTATATAATACCTTTTGCATGCATTAGAATGCTTTGCAGTGTAACAATAACTATCACAAAAAAGATTAATAGGCAGCACAACCAAAAACAAGTACAAGTAGGCTTCAAATAACCAGACTAAAATAACTACTTATATAAGAACCCAGGAAACTGAGTCCCTGCTGTTGGAATTTCTACCTCAGTGGCAGCTGATGTACATTCTCCTTCCTTCATAATGAACTGTGGTTTCAGTCTTGGAAAGCTATGGCTCTCTGTGCAATGCTTCTTAACTATTTGTTTCCATACCGGAAGAGTTATGCTGCTGTGTGATTCTACTCTCTGTACTGCCCCCAAGGGTCGGTGTGTGGCAGAGAAACCAGAACAAGTTAATTCTAACCCAGACAGCACAGATTGTGCCAGGATGCTCCAAGTATCTGAAGCTTATTGAGCAACTGATCCAGCCCCTCCTGTGCTCTTCCAGCCCGGAAAACCTGATCCCCGCAGGAATGTCTTCTGTGTGTGTGGGGGTGGGGGTGGTGGTGGTGGTGTGGGGGTCGGTCTGGAGCTGGCACTTCTGCCTTCTGTGCCCTCAGCTACCAGGTACACTGCTTTTTACTCCCCCTGATTAGTGGAAGTGTGTGGCAAGGTGCATGTAGCCCTAATTCTGGGTGTGAGGGAACCCACTAATTTAGTTGCATGGATCACATGGAAGAGTGTTTCCACCACACAGGCAAAAACTATCCTCTATGGATATTGTGCAGGGCAGGGAAGACAAAACAGCAGCAGCTCATATTCTGGATGGTGGTGTGGCCTAACCAAATTCTGCAAATGCACAGAAACTGAGTCATTCAGGGACTAATCCATTGAGCTTTATCAGCAGCAATTGAAGGTGCTTGCCTCTCAGAATCGGGTCCCAAGAATAGTCAGATGATTGTAACTGAGGCACCCGGCTGTATAAGTGGAGGAATACACAGTCCTGTTAATATTTTCAAAAATTTGGACTCATTTGTAAAGTAGGTGGCATATACAGAATGCATGGTAATGTGGGGTAGTATACAAGTTTTATTACCGTGTTTGGGATGAGCTATTTAATGTGGACGTAGCTTGGCTTTACAAACATGATAGATGTGCTATCTGGATAGTGATCTGACTGATATGAGATGATATCTGCATGTTTTCCTATTGTAGCATAGTGGATAAAAGGGTGATTTTGACATGTCGCCTTTCTTCTCTGGCCCGAGTGTATACTGGGATACAAATAGGCATCTCTTTCAATTGCAGAGATATCTCTCATAGTCCAAGTCAAATAATGAAACTGCCAGATGAATTCTCTCTGTGGGCTTGCTTCTGAGTGGATATACCTGAAGTTTCTTTCAACTTTAATTCAGGTGGGCAACTTGCAGAAGCTGGCTGAACTATTCAAAGCCACTTAAGGGATGTGCTAGCCCAGTTCCCATTGATTCTTTTAATGGGAATTGGGCATCCAAATCACTTTAGGCTGAGATTTCCAATACCCATTTGAGATCCAGTCATGCAGTGTGCTCCATCGTGAGTGGACTGCACCCTCAGCGAGTTCGTAGATGACACTAAGCTGGGGGGAGAGGTAGATACACTGGAGGGTAGGGATAGAGTCCAGAGTGACCTATACAAATTGGAGGATTGGGCCAAAAGAAATCTGATGAGCTTCAACAAGGACAAGTGCAGGGTCCTGCATTAAGGACGGAAGACTCCCATGCACCGCTACAGGCTGGGGACTGACTGGCTACGGAGCAGTTCTGCAGAAAAGAACCTGGAGATTACAATGGATGAGAAGCTGGATATGAGTCAGCAGTGTGCCCTTGTTGCCAAGAAGGTTAACGGCATACTGGGCCACATTAGTAGGAGCATTGCCAGCAGATCAAGGGAAGTGATTATTCCCCTCTAGTCGGCACTGGTAAGGCCACATCTAGAATATTGCGTCCAGTTTTGATCCCCCCACTACAGAAGGGATGTGGACAAATTGGAGAGAGTCCAGCGGAGGGCAACGAAAATGATCGGGGGGTTGGGGCACATGACTTGCGGGGAGAGGCTTAAGGGAACTGTGCTTGTTTAGTCTGCAGAAGAGAAGAGTGAGGGGGGATTTGATAGCAGCCTGAAGGGTTTTCCAAAGGGTTTTCCAAAGAGGATGGAGCTCACTCAGAGAGTGGTGAAACACTGGAATGGGTTACCTAGGGAGGTGGTGGAATCTCCTTCCTTAGAGGTTTTTAAGGTCAGGCTTGACAAAGCCCTGGCTGGGATGATTTAGTTGGGAATTGGTCCTGCTTTGAGCAGGGGGTTGGACTAGATGACCTCCTGAGGTCCCTTCCAACCCTGATAGTCTATGATTCTATGTTCTCAGTGGTGGCAGATGACAGAACAGGGAGCAATGGTCTCAAGTTGCAGTGGGGGAGATCTAGGTTGGATATTAGGAAATACTGTTTCACTAAGAGGGTGGTGAAGCACTGGAATGGGTTACCTAGGTATGTGGTAGAATCTACATCCTTAGAGGTTTTTAAGGCCCTACTTGACAAAGCCCTGACTGGGATGATTTAGTTGGTGTTGGTCCTACTTTGAGCAGGGGGTTGGACTAGATGACCTCCTGAGGTCTCTTCTAACCCATATCTTCTATGATTCTATTGCATGACAAGTCATTTGTACAAGTGATAGATTTTTTTTTAAAATAAGGGCTTAGAGAAGAAGTTATTGATAAGCATTTGCTTTCAACATCCATTATAGAATTATTTTGTAACAGATCTTGGTAACTGGAATTTGGCATTACTTTGTCTTTCAGTGTAAGTAGTTTGAGGCAGTTACTTTCTGCAGAAAGCCAGGGAAAATAGCAATTTTCTTATGAGACTCACATTATCCCAGTTTTGCACAAAGAGAGAGACAATCTTCTAAGTTGTTCCTAAGCTTCACTCCCAATTTCCATTCAAAGCAAACATTTGCTTTACTTAACGTTTCCCTTTGATCATGAGAGACAGTGAATGCTCCTCCTCTCGTAGACGTTGGAGCCTTTATGTTTTATTAGAAAGGATAAACACATCGTCCTTAGCTCAAATGGAGGACTTTGATCTAGAGTTATTAGATCACTTGCTTTGGGGAGTAGAGGACTAGATTGCTTATCACACATTAAAACATAACCTAATCTGTGTTGGGGGCAGTAAGAGGAAAGTTGCATCGTCTTGAAAGATGCAAAGCAATAGCATATCTAGGCTTTAGTTTCCCCATCTGCAAAATGAGGATAAGAGACTCTTGAAAATCCCGTGCTCAAATGGATGTGGTTAGAATTAATTACTTAATGTTGGCAAATGGCTTTGATGATACAAAATGCTTTTTGGAGAGAGATGGACATTAGAGCTGGGGAAGAGAGGCCTTGATAATTTGGCTGATATGACAGGGTAACAGGGTTCCCACTCAACAGTAATGCGTCGCCTCATGTCTAGATCTGGAAAGTAGATCTTGTGGCGTTGGGTCCCCCCTTCTGCTCTCAGCTTGCTCTCTCTTCTGATAACTTGGCAGGAGCTGTGAAGTTGACAAGAAAGCCAGGCAGCTAGAGCTCACCTGCCCCCTGCTCCTCTGGAGAGCTGGGCGGCTGGATCCTGCTTCTAGCTGGGAGCCAGCCCCGTGGCTTTGAACTAAGCTGTGAAATTGAAAAGGCTGCCCAGCTCCCAGCGGGAGTGGGTGGCTGGCCAAGAAGCTGAGGCAGCTGGATCCACTCCCCAGGGGCGAGAAGTGTCTTCTCCCAGTGGGGAATGTGGGAGGGGGGAGTGGCAGCCTGCCAGAGCCCGAGAGCCTGTGGGGCAGCCAGGCTCCCAACAGAGAACTGCCAGCGGAGCTGAGACACCAGCCTCTCAGCTCCCCACACTGCCCCTCTTAGGTCAGTGGAAGTGCTCCTGGTGAGGATGCGCACCATTGACAGAAGGAGGGTAGTGTGGACATGCACCTCCACAGTAATTACTGTGGTGGCTATAAGTCAGCCTAATATAGGTTGACTTATGTTTGTAGTGTAGACATACCCTCAGGTGATGCCAGGTAATTTAATTGGCCTCTCAGGCCCTCATGAACACTATCGCGGCTGGTGTGTGGTGCACAGCCCATCACAGGGAGGTCTTTGCCTGCTGTGGGCAGGTATGTGTGACTGAAAGCTCTGCCTGTTAGGACACCAGGAGAGAACCCATGAGTCTGTATTAGTGGCACCTTGGACCCAGAAGACAACTTTTTGGAAACAGACTAGCTTTTGTTTGTTTATTTTTGCAATAAGAGGTGAACGATACTTATCATAGAATAATAGAAGATTAAGGTTGGAAGAGACCTCAGGAGGTGTGACAGAGTTCCTCCTCTACCTTGGTGGGTCTTGCGCTTATTGGCGCATTTGCTCACCTCAGTGATCTTCCCCTCTGGTGGAACCCACAGTCTGGGTCAACTCCTCCTGTGTCTGATCAGGAGTTGGGAGGTTTGGGGGGAACCCAGGCCCGCCCTCTACTCCAGGTTCCAGCCCAGGGCCCTGTGGATCGCAGCTGTCTATAGTGCCTCCTGTAACAGCTGCATGACAGCTACAACTCCCTGGGCTACTTCCCCATGGCCTCCTCCAAACACCTTCTTTATCCTCACCACAGGACCTTCCTCCTGGTGTCTGATAATGCTTGTACTCCTCAATCCTCCAGCAGTACACCCTCTCACTCTCAGCTCCTCGCGCCTCTTGCTCCCAGCTCCTCACACGCGAATCTCACTGACTAACTGGGAGGCTTTTAACTAGTTCCAGCCAGCCTTTGATTGTCTTCAGGTGTCCCAATCAATGTAGCTATCTCCACTGCCTTCTAGAAAGATCTTAATTGGCTCCAGGTGTCTTGATTAACCTGGAGCAACTGCCATTTGGTTACCACGGTACCAGGGATTTGTGTAGCCTGGGGCTAACATACCTGTTCCTCACTACTTTACTGTAGCCATCTGGCCTTGCCCCATCACAGAGGTCATCTAGTCCAACCGCCTGCTCAAAGCAGGACCAACCCCAACTAAATCATCCCAGCCAGGGCTTTGTCAAGCTGGGCCTTGAAAACCTCTAAGGATGGAGATTCCATCTTAGGGCAGGTCTACACTAAGGGCGGGGGTTGAACTAGGGTACGCAAGTTCAGCTACGTGAATAGCGTAGCTGAACTCGAAGTACCCTAGTTCGAACTACTTACCCGTCCAGACGCCGCGGGATCGAAGTCCGCGGCTCCAAGGTCGACTCCGCCACCGCCGTTTGCAGTGGTGGAGTACCGGAGTCAACCGGAGCGCGCGGGGAGTTCGAACTATTGCGTTCAGATTAGACGCGATAATTCGAACTCCGAGAAGTCGAACTCACCGCGTCGACCCAGCAGGTAAGTGTAGAGATTCTTAGAGATTCTTCTTATATTATGCTTCCCTCTAGTCTCTGTGCTGCAATAACCTCATAAACCTGCAAGAGCTGTGAAAAGGATAACAGAATCCTCCCACCCAGAAATAGTGACAACCATCTCAAGGGATGGAAACTAACATCTTGGACGCTGCCAGTCACCTGTCACTGAACGTTCTAGTGGGTTTGAATACCATCCCCCTAGGATTAGCTCTGTAATCATCTCATTACTGATTTATGGCATAAACTGTCTAGCACAGAGTTGGTGGCTGTTACAGACATTTCAAATGTTGCAGTGCATTGGTGAAAAGTGAACAGTTGTTGCTGACCTGTGGTGAATTAAATGAATGCTTCCCATGTGCTAATTGAGTTGAATAAAATCAGTTAAAACAAGAGCATAAGAAAAGCAGTCACTTTTGTAGTTTCTTACATCACATGACTAATGGAAGGGTTTTTTAAAAAATACTGCTTGTTCTTTACATTACAATTTTAAGTCCTAACTAGACCTGAAAACTGTAGGATTATGGGGAGAACTGGGGGAAATGAAAGCACACAAGCTAAGTATGTGACAGCTGAGCAATGGGGAGGGGAAGGAGTTAGTAGCCAGACTTATTAAGTTGCTTTGTTTTTACTTAACCCATATTTAGTTCCACTGACTAACATGTTGGAGAAAGAAAGCCCTTGGTGAAGGCTCAATGCTCTTGTTAAGGTGTGAGAGCTAATAACATACATCTTCTGAAATATCCATAGTTCCTTCAGCCAACTAGGAAAGATCAAAGCTGATGTGTGATATTTCTACGGTTTTTTTTAACAAAAAGAAAAGCCCAAATGAACAAAGATCCCCGCCCCCCCAACCTTCAGCCTCACTTTAGCTGTCATACTGCAGCAAAAGGGGCAGAAGTCCAATTCACCTCCCCCCTCCCTCTTTGCAGGTTTAACATCTTTAACATCCCTGCTAATCCTGTAACTGACAGTCACTGACAACAGTAAAGAAGTACACATCAGCCTGTGTTGTTTGCATGAACAGTGTGTAACGTGTTTTAGATCTAGCTTTCAGTAATTTGTAGCAATTATTTTAACATAGTACCTTTCCTCTCCTCATTCTATCAGCTTCAGATTATTTCTGAGGGGTAAAATAGCAAAGCAAATAACTCCTGTTTTTGAGTTCTCTTAGCCATTGCAGTACAAAGTAAGTAAAAGCCACAAAGCTGGCTGAAAACAGCTATGTCAGCAGTAAATAGATTGAATTAGAGCTCCGGTCTTGATCTTCATCTTTGAAATCATGACAGAAAAATGCTTTTGGAGTTCTTCAAAAACTTGCCTGCGATGCCATAGTGCAGGGGTCAGCAACCTTTCAGAAGTGGTGTGCCGAGTCTTCATTTATTCACTGTAATTTAAGGTTTTGCGTGCCAGTAATACCTTTTAACGTTTTTAAAAGGTCTCTCTCTATAAGTCTATATTATATAACCAAACTATTGTTGTATGTAAAGTAAATAAGGTTTTTCAAATGTTTATGAAGCTTCATGTAAAATTAAATTAAAATGCAGAGCCCCCTGGACCGGTGGCCAGGACTCATGCAGTGTGAGTGCCACTGAAAATCAGCTTGCGTGCCGCCTTTGGCACACATGCCATAGGTTGCCTAATCCTGCCATAGTTGTATGGACTCATTCATTTTGAATAATGGCCTTTACCCCGATGCCTTTTTTCAATCACAAAGCTGGTGAGTGACTTTGGCACTTGCACATAATTTACTTATCCTTTGTTTATCTCCTGTTTTCCCATCAATCTTCTTCTGGCTAGAAGAGTTTTGGGAATCTCTTTGTTGTACTGTTGTATAACTAGCCATTCTTGGGATCTCTGTCTCCAACTTTGTATGTTCATCTTAATTTTCCAAAGGGACTGTTAATTTTGTGTACCCAGCTTGAGCTGCCATAGTAGCCTGATTTCCGGAGGGAAGGTTCACAGTAATTTCCACTCCTCTCTAAGCTGACCCAAGTTAGGTTACCCCTTTTGAAAATGGAGGCCATTATATACATATACAGTCTGAAACTGGGGGAAGAATCTGGTGATATTTATTTTCTCCCTCTCTAGGTATACACAATTTAAAAATCATTTGTAAAAACTCTCGCTTCTTGCATTGCCTATAAATAGGAACTATGGTAGAGGAGCTCCTTGTGCAACAGGAGCAGTGAGGGAGACGATCTGGCTATACATAACATTTCAGAAAGAATTCCTCCTTGTCAGTTACTATTTGTGGACACTGCAGGAGAAGTGAATGTTTCTACATGATTTGGATAAGGAGCAGAGAGATGGGCTTGGCATCCTGAGATTCTGAGGTCATTCTGTGCATAGGAGCAGTGTGGAAAAACGCACAGAGATGGGAGAAGTAGAAATAACTGGATGTCAGTGTTGACATGGTTTCTAGAATGGTGGAGTTGGAGGGGATGCAATAGGAGATCAGGTCCTAGAAGTTGTCTGGGACATAGCAAGGCATGACCTCAAAGAGAAGAGAAGGGATCGAAACTTGGTATGATGGTCAGACTCAAAGAATAGTGGGGGACATGGTTTGATCCAAATGTGGGAGCGACCACTTTAGCAGTAGTGTGTGGAGTGTGGCTGAGCTGTGTTAATTTTGATATCTAAGAAGCACATGAGGTTTCAGGATCTACATGAGTAAAGACCTTTTAATATATGAGTTGTATTGTCTTGATCCCTTCAAACTGACATGTGAAGCCACAAATGTGTATATGGGGATTATGGTTATTGTATGGCTGGGGACTAGAATGCATTATGGATGTGAGGAAAAGCTTTTCTTCAGTTCCACTCCATATTTGCATAGCTGGGATTTACATTGCTTCCCACTAAATAATGTATAGTGCAAGCCCCAGTCATAGCAGCATATAGTCAGAAGGAAGAAATTGCTAGAGTATTGGACACCAGGACTCTGTTCCTCACTGTGTACCCCATTGCCTTCTGAAAGAAGCATTCCTGTTTGCAGTTAGAGTAGGGTGGGATGTGTCGATCCAGACAAGTTTATATATATTCTAAATCCTTATATCTTTATCAAACCAATGTTCTACCTGTAAATGTCTGTCTATAAGGTGACTATGATGAATGTGTATTACATAAGAAGTGTCACCTGGTATGTGATTGGGTAGCCTTCGTTATTCAGACCAAACAGGCTTTAAAAATTGCACCTTATATGTTGCACAGATGACTAAATGGGACTTGATTTTCTTTTCTTTTTTTCCCCCCTCCCCAGTTGTTGCAGTTACTGGAGTCTGAAACCTCTCAATTAGAAGCCTTTCTGGAATGGAAACGACTGGAACCAGTTTATTGGCACTGGATGGTAATGAATCAAACTAAATATTAAGGGTGCAGTTTTCTTACATCTAACAAACAACTGGCTGCTCCTCAAACATCCTTCCCATATATGTGGAAAAGTGAATGTTGTCAACAACCTATTCAACTTTCTTTTGAAGATGAGGCTAGTTAAATTAAAGGACATATTCTTAGATCTCCCTCATCATTTTAGCCTCTGTTGTATGACTTACTCAGATAAGTTAAGAAACTGGAGGGAAGAGAAGCTGAATTCAGGCATCTACAGTTATCACAAATGGAAATGCCCTATCTTTTATGTTTAAGAAAACATATCAATCACACATTTTGTTATAAATTAAATGGCTTGTCGGAAGAGGAACTTTAAGTTTTATTACATACTCAAAGACAACTAGATTTGTAAGCAGTTGAAATTTCAAACAACTTCATTTTTTCAGCCAGACAGTGTGTTGAAATTGCAGATTTCCCCTTGAACTGTGTTGAAGGATCATAAGAAAATCAATAAGCCTTCCTCTGTGCATCTTATGATTCTGTACATCTCACTGCTGTATTAAACTTTCACCCATTTACAGCTGCTGAAAATAATTCTTAACAAACAGCAATTTAACAAAATGAGTTTACAGAATTTGTAGAAGCAGGACCATTAATTGCCAGTGTACCTTGTTCTATACAGAGAGCAAAATAGAGGAGTAGAAAATCATCTAACCTGTCTTGAAAAATATTTAAAAACCCACTAGCATTGTGTGTTGTCAGCAAAAGTGATTGTTTCCATAATAGCTGATGCTTTATTTATCTCTATTATTGTGCTGCTCTGAAAAGTATCAGCATTAGGATGGGCAGAGATCTAGAATCATACAAGCAAGTGTTCAGATCACACAAAATTGTAACTGCAGTGGCTATGCAATTTTGATCTACTCACTAGGGGCCTGCTGCTGTGAGGCGCTGAGCTGGTTGTGGAGGATACTGTGAACATCTTAGTATTGGCTCAGCACCTCTCTGGATGAGGTCCTGAATAAATACTGGCCAATAGTACATTGTTATTTGAGAATATAACTCACTATCTAATTGGAAATGTGTATTTTCTCTCAGTCTGTGGGATCAATTTCTGTTTTCTTTCTGTTTTTTGTTGTTCTTGAATGCTGTAGAACATACTAAAGAACCCAGATGTATTTTGACCCATGTTGTAACTATCTAGCAGAATTATCATAAGAACTTTTTACATTAGAAAAAGTTTGTCTGGTTCAGAAAACAAGTGCTTCTGTGTTTCTTAATTCCATGCTACTGTGGTTTTCATTTGACCCCTCCATTTTCCCCTTAAGAAACAAGCCAAAGTGTCTCTTTGCTTGCTTCAGCTACTTTTCCTGCTGAATTTTCCCCATGTGTTTATCACCGCTTGCATGGGATACTTCTGTCTGATTTCCTGTTTACTCTTGTGTATAGTTTTCTCAACTTTTAGATTACATCCTCTAGTTTTTTAAATCATCATCAGGATAAAAATATATTTCTATTAACTATATCAATCCCTTTCATATTTTGGAGGCCACCTTTTATCAGTGAGCATAAACTCAGATTCCTTAACCTTTCTTTATCGTCGTTCCAACTAGTATAATCTGTGCTGTCAGCCCCTTTCTATGAAGTGTGCAGAACTGCACCTGTTATCTCTACGGGGTCTACATACCTTAGGGCTAGGCTAACAGTCTCACTGCCTTGATTTATATTCGGTCCGTCTGCTCTTATAACTCTTTAGTTCTTTGAGAAGATCTCTGCACATTCCCACTGTGGGGATGTACAGAGGTCATCTCCAAGAACTCCAGTTACAGGTGAGTAACCTTCCTTTTCTGATTTCTCCTTTTTACTGTGGCTGTGTGCTGAGCTGATGGACTGAATGGTTCCCTCACAGTAAGCTGCAGCTCTTCTGATCACTGTGGGGAATAGTAATTACATTTAGTTCAGATTCCCTGAACTGCTTCCTTACTCCCAGATTATTTAATATTTTTACAATGAATGCCTCTGCGCTCCAGTCATCTGGACCAGCCAAGTCTCTTGGATTCTGGCTGTCACATTCCTCTTTCCTTTCTCTGTCTCCAGGCTTTATCTCATCTGCCAACTTGAAGACCTTATTTTCAGAACCCTTGAACTCTCAAGCATAGAGGCAGAAGCCCTATGAGAAAGGTCTGGAGTACACTCCATTTCATCAAAAATATATTCTATTCCAGGCCTGCACAACTCGTAAAGCGGCGAGGACCACATTCCTCCAAAGAAAACAGCTGAGGGCCGAAACCTCCCGGCCCCGCGGAAACACGCCCCTCCAGCACCTCCCGGCCCCGCGGAAACACCCCGCCCCAGCGCCGCCCAGCCCTACAGAAACAAACCCTCCTTCCCCAGCGCCACCCCACCAAAAATCTTTTAAATCAACCAGGGACTCCCAGCTGAAGAGGTGGCTGGGAGCCCTTAGGGGCAAATTAAAGGGCCCGGGGCTCCGGCGGCTGGGGGAACCTGGCAGGGCCGGCTCTAGGATTTTTGCTGCCCCAACCAAAAAAAAAATTTGGCTGCCCCCCGTCCCAGCCCTGGGCTCCCCCCTGTACCTCCCTGCTGCCCCAGTCCTGGGCTCTCCCCCCACCCACACTCCCTGCCACCCCAGCGCTGGGCTCTCCCCCCCACCAGTGCGCCCCCCCCCCACACCTCCTGCCGCCTCAGCTCTGGTAACTGGTCACTGGTAACTCACTCCCAGGGTGGGTCATTCAGTAGGAATTTTGGATGTGCACAAAACACAGGATTGGTTCCCATATGGTTACAGAGCTGCAGTAAAGTGGAACAATTTTCAGCTTGTGTGACTGGAGGATATCTGGATGCATATTATAAGACTGTCCTCCATAAATGAGGGAAAGTTGAGGTGCCTTTATTATTCTTTTGTTCCACTCTTTCTTTCTATGGGGAATTTGTCAATGCAATATCACTGTCTTCCTTTTAAACAAACAAAAAAAATTGCTGTTGAAAATAGCAATTCCAGTCCTAATAAGCATTTCTTGCTCAATTTTATCCTACTTTTTCTACAGCAAAAGTGGATCATCAGTATATTTGATTTGGGAGAAATGAAGTAACAGCTGCCCAAACTGAGCTTGAGCACTCCTGAATTTTGAGGTGTTCAAATCTGGAAGGCAGGTGCTGGGGGGAGGGGGGGGCTTCGCGGGGGAGCATGGCATGGCAACATGTCTGGAGCTGCATGGAGCCAGACACGCTGGTCTGAGTGGCACGGTAAGGGGGCTGGGGGTTGGAGAAGGGGTAGGGGGTTCCGGGGGGCAGTCAAGGGACAGGGAGCGGGGGGGTTGGATGGGGCGGAGGTTCGGGGGGGCAGTCAGGGGACAGGCAGCAGTTGGATAGGCATGGGAGTCTCAGGGGTTCATCAGGGGACAGGTAGGGGGTGAGGTCCTGAGGGGAAGTTGGGGGGATCTCAGGAGGGGGCAGTTGGGGACAAGGAGAAGGGAGGCTTAGATAGGGGCAGGGGTCTCAGGAGGGGGCAATCGGGGGGCAAGGAGCAGCGGCATTTAGATAGGGGGTGGGGTCCTGGGAGAGGGGTATCAGGGGACAAGGACCAGCGGTGTTAGATAGGGGGTGGGGGTCCTGGAGGGCAGTTAGGACTGGGGTCCGTGGAGGGGGCAATCAGCGGCCGCGGGCCGGGATTCAAAGGGCTCTGGGCTGCCCTCCGCTGCGGGCAGCACAGAGCCCTTTGATTGCCCGCCGCGGCTGGGATTTAAAGGGCTCTGCGCTCCTCGCGGCTGTGGGCAACCCAGAGCCCTTTGGTTCCCTGCCGCGGCGGGGATTTAAAGGGCTCTGCGCTCCCCGCGGCTGCGGGCAACCCAGAGCCCTTTGGTTCCCTGCCGCGGCGGGGATTTAAAGGGCTCTGTGCTCCCCGCGGCTGCGGGCAGCCCAGAGCCCTTTGATTGCCTGCCGCGGCTGGGATTTAAAGGGCTCTGGGCTGCCCCCAGAGCGCCATGTGCGGGGGATTCAGAATCCCCCCGCGGGCCACACAGTGAGGCTCCGTGGGCCACATGTTGTGCAGGCCTGTTCTATTCTCTTTGTCTCTTGCTTTAGTACAGTTTTCTACCCAGCCCCTCACACCTTTCAACTTACCGTTTTAGGTTTATTTATCTTTCCAATGTAACCAGTCATTAGCAGATTTATATATTGAGCTCACCAGCATGCTCTAAGCATGTGGAGTCCAGGACATCACTGAGACTGTGGTCCCAGTTAATGACTGGAGTGCAGGAGGTAATTTTCTTCTTGTCCCCATCAGTATCACCTCTGTCTTTCCAGTGTCCAGCTTACAGCAACTGCTCTCAGTCCAGATGCTGTTTTTGGCCAGGCACTGAGAAAACTGGAGGGGGCAAATGCAAACAGCATGCCAGATAGAACCATCAGCCAGCATGTAACGGCTGTGTCATATTCCAGAGGGACATCTACAGAATCTTGGATGACAAGAGGAAGTTATCCACCAGAACAACCACTGTTGTCTTGGTTTTGTGCCCTGGCCTGAAATGTTGAGAAGGATCTAGGATGCTGGCAACTGGTAGATCAAGTTGAAGTCAGTTCTTTGCCAGGTTCTCGGACAGCTTTCTCAAAAACAGTGGACAATGTTCTTCTTCGAGTGCTTGCTCATATCGATTCCAATTAGGTGTGTGCGCGCCGTGTGCACGCTCGTCGGAAGATTTTTACCCTAGCAACACTCGGTGGGTCGGCTGGGTCGCCCCCTAGAGTGGCACCGCATATATACCCCTGCCGACCCAACGGCCCTTCAGTTCCTTCTTACCGCCTGTGTCGGTCATTGGAACAGTGGAGTGCGGCTTAGCTGATCTCCACTTCCCTAGCTACTTGTAGTTATCTCGTTAATTCTTGTGTATATAGTTCAAATTTCTATAGTTGTAGTTAATTTTATTAGTTCATAACATAGTGTATATAGTTAAGAGGGGTTCGGGGATTATCCCCTTCCCCGCACCCGGTGCCAGGGCCCATGCCCGGTTCACCGGGTTTCAAACCATGCTCGGCCTGTCACAAGCCAATGCCAACAGGAGATCCCCACGACTCCTGTCTTAAGTGCCTTGGGGAATCTCACCTCGCAGATAAGTGCCGTATTTGCAAGGCCTTTAAGCCGAGGACAAAAAAGGAGCGGGACTTTTGTCTCAAGCAGCTCCTGATAGAGGCAGCTCTTACCCCTCGGCACCGAGCGCTGGACAGTCTACAAGCAGAAGCGCTTCCTCGGCACCGGATCGCACCGGTACCACTAAGGCCTCTCGGCACCGACCGTCGCTGGCACCGACGTCTGTTCGGCACCGCTCCCTCTCCCCGAGGGTGAAGAGACATAAGACTCCGGCTGCTTCCGTGACACCTGCACTGCAGCCAGAGCACTCTACTAGTCGGACTGCCCAGCACCGACACCTGCCGTGGCACCGACAACGTCGGCACCGTCAATTCCGGTCCCGGTCCCGCAAGGGCCGTCGAGTCCGGTGCCTGAAAGCTCCCCGGCCAGAGCCGTGGTTGAGCTCACTATTCCCTCCACACCGGAGACATTTTCCACGGCGAGGGAGCTGATCACAATGACAGAGTCTGTGCTGCCTCAGCCCCCGGCACCGCTGGTGCGGGTCATACAGTCGATTGGCAAGCCTGCCTTGATCAGACCACCATCTGTCGGCACCGCAGAGCAGCACCGTTCACGATCGCAGTCCCGCAGACGTTCTCGGTCCCATCACCGGTCCTGGTCCCGACGCCGCTCGCAATCCCGGCACCGTTCTCCTTCTCGGTACCGGTCGCACTCGCGGCACAGATCAGGGTCCCGTTTGCCGGCCCGGTACTCTCGGCACCGATCCAGCTCCCGGCACCGCTCCAGGCACTGTGACTCTCGCAGCTGCTCCCGTCGTCAAGCCTCGAGATCTCGGTCGACCTCCCGGCACCGTTCCGGTCGCAGGTCCCGATCTCGTTCCCAGTACCGGTATGGCTCCCGGTACTGATCCCCGGTGCTGAGTAGAGCGAGATCGGTCAGAGAGGGAGACTCTGCCCAGGGCTTTTCATCCCCTCCATGGCCATCTCGACACACATCGGTGTCGTCTCATGCGGACAGTTCCTATGCTCAGGACCGTGATTCCGATGTGCCCACCAGAGTCTTCCAGGAAACCCAGGCCCAAGACCAAGGCCCTCATCAGTGGTCATTCTGGACACCTTGTGCGTACCACCAGGCCCAAGGTGTACCGGTAGTTCCATCTCGCTCTGTCCCATCAGAGCACCGAGTGCCAGAGGCTACTGTTAGCCGTCCCCCTCCGACCGGTACGGAGGACGCTCCAGTTCAGCCACCAGACTCCCAGATCCACCTGGAGCAGGAGGCCGTCCAAGAACAAGAGCCCACACAGGACCCACTTGTCCCCGGCCTTTCCTCTTCCTCCTCTCCAGATGAGGCGGTGGCAGGAACATCCTCCTCGGGCCCTCCTCCAATTGACCTGAGGGCCCATCAGGACCTCCTGAGACGGGTGGCACTCAATATGAACCTCCAGGTGGAGGAAGTCCCGGAGATAGAGGACCCGGTAGTAGATATCCTGTCGGCTGATGCACCCACAAGAGTTGCTTTACCGTTTATCCGGACGATCCAGGCCAATGCTGATACCATCTGGCAGTCTCCAGCCTCTATCCCGCCCGCTGCCAGGGGAGTTGAGCGCAAGTACATGGTGCCCTCTAAGGGGTACGAGTACTTGTATGTGCATCCTCCTCCCTGCTCCCTCGTAGTGCAGTCTGTCAGTGAGAGGGAACGCCATGGCCAGCAAGCACCGGCTCCAAAATCAAAGGAGGCTAGGCGCATGGACTTACTGGGCCATAAGGTGTACTCGGCAGGGGCCCTACAACTCCGGGTAGCAAACCAACAAGCCCTGCTTAGCTGCTACAATTATAACACCTGGGCGGCAGTGGGTAAATTTACGGAGTTAGTCCATCAAGACTCCTGTCAAGAGTTTGCTGCCCTCTTGGAGGAGGGGAAGAAAGTGGCGAGAACTTCCCTCCAGGCATCGTTGGATGCAGCCGACTCCGCAGCCAGGACTCTGGCCTCGGGAGTTGCCATGAGACGCATTTCATGGCTTCAGGTGTCAGGCCTCCCGCCGGAACTACAGCATACCATACAGGACTTGCCCTTTGACGGTAGAGGCTTGTTTTCTGAAAAGACTGACCCTAGGCTACAAAGACTAAAGGACAACAGGGTCATTATGCACTCTCTCGGCATGCACACGCTGGTGACTCTGCGCAGGCCTTTCCGTCCCCAGCCTCATCGCCCCTACCCTGCGCCTAGACAAAGACAGGACTTTGGCAGAAGGCGTGGCCAAGGCGGTCGTAGGCGACAGTCCAAGGGGGCCAAAATCAGGGTCCCGCCAAACCACCAGCGGGGCCAAAGCCAAACTTTTGAAGGCACGCCTGAGGACAGCGTACCAGATATTACCCAGGATCCGTTCTCTCCCTTTTACAACCGCCTCTCCTTTTTCCTCCCTGCGTGGTCCCATCTAACCTCGGATCATTGGGTCCTACGCATGGTGGAACTTGGGTACTGCCTCCAGTTTATTTCACCCCCCACCTTCCACCCTCCATCCTCGTCCCTCTTCAGGGACCCCTCTCACGAGCAATTCCTCTTGCAAGAGGTGCGGACGCTCCTCGCCATTGGAGCTATAGAGGAGGTACCAAAGGACGAAAGGGGCAAGGGGTTCTACTCCTGCTATTTCCTAATCCCCAAAGCGAAGGGAGGTCTCAGACCTATCCTAGACCTGTGAGAACTCAACAAGTTCATGATAAAGCTGAAGTTCCGCATGGTATCCCTGGGGACCATCATCCCATCCTTGGATCCCGGAGACTGGTATGCCGCCCTCGATATGAAGGACGCGTATTTTCACGTTGCCATTTATCCTCCACACAGAAGGTACCTCCGGTTTGTGGCCAACCGTCAACATTTCCAGTTTACGGTCCTTCCGTTTGGCCTCTCTGCAGCCCCAAGAGTATTCACAAAGTGCATGGCTGTAGTCGCCGCCTCCCTCCGCCGCCGTCGGATACACGTTTTTCCGTATCTAGACGATTGGCTCATTCGAGGGACCTCCGAGGCCCAAGTCACCCGTCATGTGGGCATAGTCAAGGACCTATTCCTGCGTCTAGGCCTGATGATCAATATAGAGAAATCCACTCTGATTCCCACACAGAGAATAGAATTCATTGGGGCCATCCTGGACTCCAATCTCGCCAGAGCCTGCTTACCTCAGCCTCGGTTTCAGGCGATGGTAACAATTATACAAGGTCTACGGAACTTCCCGACAACTTTGGCTCGCACTTGCCTCGGTCTCCTGGGTCACATGGCTGCCTGCACGTTCGTGACCAAACATGCCAGGCTACGCCTCCGTCCCCTCCAATCGTGGCTCACTTCACTATACCACCCGAGCAGAGACAGTATAGACATGATCGTCACGATCCCCCCAAGCATCCTAGGCTCCCTCGACTGGCGGTCGATGCCCTCCCTGGTGTGTGCAGGGATGCCGTTCCATCCGCCTCACCCCTCGGTGTCCCTGATGACGGACGCCTCATCTCTCGGCTGGGGTGCTCACCTTAGTCAGTTTCGCACTCAAGGCCTTTGGTCAGCTCAAGAGCTGGCCTTGCACATCAATGTCCGAGAGCTGAGAGCAGTCCGCCTTGCGTGCCAGGCGTTTCAGCAGCACCTACAAGGCCGTTGTGTCTCAGTGTTCACAGACAACACAACAGCCATATATTACATAAACAAGCAGGGAGGAGCACGGTCCTCCCCTCTTTGTCAGGAAGCCATCCAGCTCTGGGACTTCTGCATAGCCCAATTGATAGACCTGGTAGCGTCCTTTCTCCCAGGGGTCCGGAACACTCTGGCGGATCGCCTCAGCAGATCCTTCCTGTCTCATGAGTGGTCGATTCGTCCGGACGTTATCCATTCTGTTTTCCAGAAGTGGGGCTTTCCCCGCATAGACCTCTTCGCTTCTCGTGAGAACAGGAAGTGCCAGACGTTCTGCTCATTCCAAGGCCTCTCCCCGGGCTCGATCTCGGACGCTTTTCTGATGCCGTGGACGAGCCATCTGCTGTATGCTTTTCCACCTTTCCGCTGGTTCACAGGGTCCTGCTAAAACTCCGCAGGGACAGAGCGCACCTGATCACGATCGCTCCAGCGTGGCCCAGGCAGCACTGGTACACCATGTTGCTAGACCTGTTGATAGCCAACCCGATTCCCCTGCCTCTTCGCCCAGACCTCATAACGCAGGATCACGGCAGACTTCATCACCCAGACCTGCAATCCCTGCACCTCACAGCGTGGCTGCTGCGTGGCTAAACCGATCTGAGTTACGTTGCCCTGCCTCGGTACAACAGGTATTCCTGGGTAGTAGGAAACCTTCCACTCGGTTAACATATCTGGCCAAGTGGAAGCGTTTCTCCTGCTGGTGCGAAACGCACAATGTTACTCCCACCGAGGTCCCGATCCATTCCATCTTGGACTACCTCTGGTCTCTCAAACAGCAGGGCCTGGCGGTATCATGATTGAGGGTGCACTTGGCAGCCATCTCTACCTTCCACCCAGGGGAGAGTGGCCGTTCCGTATTCTCGCACCCTATGGTTTCTAGGTTCCTCAAGGGCTTGGAGCGCTTATACCCCCAAGTTCGCCACCCCGCCCCAACCTGGGACCTCAACCTGGTTCTAACCAGACTTATGACTGCCGCATTCGAGCCGCTGGCAACCTGCTCGCTGCTATACCTGTCCTGGAAGACAGCTTTCCTCGTAGCCATTACATCGGCCAGACGAGTCTCCGAGCTTCGGGCTCTCACGGTGGACCCACCGTATACTATGTTTCACAAGGACAAGGTGCAGTTGCAGCCACATCCGGCCTTCCTCCCTAAGGTGGTATCGGCCTTTCATATCAACCAGGATATCTTCCTTCCGGTCTTCTTTCCGAAGCCACACTCATCGCGAAGGGAGCAGCAATTGCACTCCCTAGACGTCCATAGGGCGCTCGCATTTTATATCGAGCGGACAAAGCCCTTTCGTAAAACGCCCCAACTCTTCGTCGCAGTGGCAGACCAAATGAAGGGCCTACCTGTCTCCTCCCAGAGGATTTCATCTTGGGTGACGTCGTGCATCCGTACCTGCTATGACTTGGCCCATGTTCCATCGAGCCACCTCACTGCACATTCCACCAGGGCTCAGGCTTCTTCTGCTGCCTTCCTGGCTCACGTACCCATACAGGAGATATGTCGCGCAGCTACCTGGACCTTGGTCCACACCTTTGCCTCCCATTATGCACTGGTCCAACAGTCCAGAGATGATGCAGCCTTTGGCTCAGCAGTTTTGCATTCTGCAACATCTCACTCCGACCCCACCGCCTACGTAAGGCTTGGGAATCACCTAATTGGAATCGATATGAGCGAGCACTCGAAGAAGAAAAGACGGTTACTCACCTTTGTAACTGTTGTTCTTCGAGATGTGTTGCTCGTATCCATTCCAAACCCGCCCTCCTTCCCCTCTGTCGGAGTAGCCGGCAAGAAGGAACTGAAGGGCCGTTGGGTCGGCAGGGGTATATATTCGGCGCCATGGCGGCGCCACTCTAGGGGGCGACCCAGCCGACCCACCGAGTGTTGCTAGGGTAAAAATCTTCCGACGAGCGTGCACGCGGCGCGCACACACCTAATTGGAATGGATATGAGCAACACATCTCGAAGAACAACAGTTACAAAGGTGAGTAACTGTCTCTTGTGTGATATTGCTGGGGTTGCATGTTAGTATCTTAAGTGTTGGCTGGAGTGATAGATTCCCTTCTTCACAGGAGATGTTGACTATCCCTGTAATCAGGAATACTAGATGTTTTCAACCCTTTCATTGGCCAGGACTGGCCTGCATTAGAGTGGCAGGTGGTGGCCTGGACTGTGTTTTGACTTCAGGAACATCTTGTTGTCTGAGTGGGATGAATTCTTAGAAGTAGGGTGGTGTTGGTCCAGTGCTCATCTTGCTGTACTTGGTGTCCCCCAAGTCTGTCCTGATGCAAGGGATCTTTGAGAAATGGTTTGATAGTTCCTTGCAGCACAGTGAGCATGGCTGAGTTCTGTGACCAGATGGAAGCAGTCTGTGAGTTACGGGACTGTGACAGAAGAGAAGTTGGTCTCTTTCCATTTTTAATGGTAATGACAAAAGTTTGTAAGAATTCCTTGTGCTGAAGTCTCTCTGTGACAGGTAGCATTCTGCGTTTGCCTTCATCAATGTTTGAGCCTGCTTTCGTCCTGATTTTTCCATGAGAACCATGCAAGTCCAAGGAGGAATGTCCTTCCTTTGCAGAGCATTGATAGCAGAAGTCTGAGCCTGGTTGTCATGCCTTAGTAATTCTTATGCCCCTTGGCTTCTAAATTCAGTAGAGTTCTCTGAGGAAATATCTGGAATTTGGCAGGGTCCAGATTAGGATTTAGGCTGGATATCCTAAATTGATGTAGTGGGCCTAACAGAAATGCAACGTGATGATTTTCACAAATGGATATTTACATAAATTTGTGTGTAGTCTAAACAAAGGTTGTACATGTATGAGACATCAAACACATTCTTGGGTGTCGTAAAATAATAATAGAAGGCTTAGAATGGGAAGAGGAGTTGGAGGAGTAGTTCTAATGAAACAAGTGTATTTTTAATCGTTATAGAGCACAATTTTGAGAAGTGCAGTCAGGAAAGTAACTGAAATACTTTCCTCATGGATTGTATTTTCTAAATGGACAACCTACCTAATTGTCAATTACTGAGGGACAATCCTAACTCATTGATTTATTTTGCTTTCCGCAACCAAATCTCTCTACAACTTTTCATGAGTGATGTACCGGAGTATTTGGATTCTAATATCTAAACTGTATTGTTAAATCTGTTCACCGAAATTTGGGTTATTGCTGATTATGTACTCTATGTATCATATGACTTTTAAAAACAAACTTTGTATTTGTGGATAATCTAAGCATTATACCCCAGAGCCATCCGGGGCGGAGGGGGGGCAAGTGGGGCATGAGAGTTTTTCAGAGCCTCTGGAGTGGGGTCCTTCACTCGCACCGGGGGTCCCGGAAAACTCTTGCGGGGCCCGGGGCTCTGGAGCTTCTTCCGCTCTGGGTCTTTGGCGGCAATTCGGTGGCAGAGGGTCCTTCTGTTCCAGGATCCGCCGCCGAAGTGCCAGGTCTTCGGCGGCAATTTCACGCCACGGAAGACCCCAGGCCCCTGAATCCTCTGGGCGGCCCTGCTATACCCAAATGTGCAGACATTCGTTTCTCAACCTATGTATTATATAATTTTTTTACATGAGGAATTAAAGAAGTTAGTGAGCATGGAGGAATGGGAAGAGGAAGTGTTATAACTCACAAGTGTGGAAGAAGATTGGAGCATTTTGAAAAGCACTGTGATGAAGGGGCAACAGACTAAACTTCCCCATAAATGGAGAATTCTTGGAATAAGTGACCACTTAGGGTATGTCTACACTGCAGTTAGACACCTGTGGCTGGCCTGTGTCAGCTGACTCTGACTCATGGGGCTCAGCATTAAAGGACTATTTAATTGCTGTGTAGACATTTGGGCTGGGGCTACAGTCCAAGCTCTGAGACTCTCCCACCTCACAGGGTCAAGCCCAAACATCTACACCTCAGTTGAACAACCCCTTAGCCCAGTCCCGCTGGCATGGGCCAGCCATGGGTTTTTAATTGACATACCCTCTTGCAGGGCTGCTCAAAGTCGTGAACCTAGAAATGAAGAAAGGGGGAGGGAACTAAATGAGACTATGCCGTGTCAGTTAAAGCTTGTAGGGGCAAGAAAAGGGCAGCAAATGTATTAATGCTGCCAAAGGGTTTAAGAATGGCTGTTACAAATCTATCAGTATAAAAATGCTAGAGAGGAACTAGGCTAATTCATTAGTGAGGGAGATTAAATTAATTAGGTTTCTAAAATAGCTCTGCTACTGAATGCTTTCTAAAATTCTAGTATGAAAAATGGGGGGTGGGGTGGACTATAAGATTTGGATAATTCACCATGAGAAATGAGGAGCTGTTGATAAAAAATGTTAAATTTGGGAAGGGAAGCTGTAAAAAAAGTAACTATATATAAATCAGCATGTCTACATTACTTAAAATTTGACTGAATAAAATTTGACTGGCTTAGAATTTTGCCTTAAATATTTAAATACTGAACTCCCAATCTTTGGGAAAAATAGTAATGTGTGATTGTGTAATTAAAGACCATACCAAACAAATAGGTCTTCTTATCACTAAATCAAAGATGGAAATTATGAAAATTAATGTACCTACTGATGATTTTATATACTTGGAAGGACAAGCCTTGAAAACTGTTAATAAATTTAATTATATGAGTATTATAATTCGTGATACTGGTGACAGCATAGGTGAAGCAAGTGCTGTATTTAAAAAACTTAACACAGGATAAAAGTCCAATATGATTAGCAAAAACACCAAACTTAAAATCTTTAGAAGCTATGTCCTAAACATCTTCCAACATGGAGTAGAGTCCTGGAAAAATAAGTCAAACCAGCTCAAACTTAACAGCTTTCAATGTAAGTGTCTGCTTAGAATATTCAAAGTAAAAGGGATTGATAAAATAAGTAATGAAGAAGCGCTAGAATGGGCATCATTACCTACAACAATACAAGAAGAGGTGTAATCAGGAAGGCCAAAACACAACTGGAGTTGCAGTAAGCAAGAGATGTGAAGGGTAACAAGAAGGGTTTCTACAAGTATGTTAGTAACAAGTGTTGCGTCCAGCTTTGGGCCCCCCACTACAGAAAGGATGTGGACAAATTGGAGAGTCCAGCAGAGGGCAACGAAAATTATCAGGGGATTGGGGCACATGACTTACAAAGAGAGGCTGAGGGAACTGGGCTTGTTTAGTCTGCAGAAAAGAAGAGTGAGGAGGGGATTTGATAGCAGCCTTCAACTACCTGAAGGGGGGTTCCAAAGAGGATGGAGCTCAGCTGTTCTCAGTGGTGGCAGATGACAGAACAAGGAGCAGTGCTCTCAAGTTGCAGTGGGGGAGGTCTAGGTTGGATATTAGGAAACACTATTTCACTGGGAGGGTGGTGAAGCACTGGAATGGGTTACCTAGGGAGAATCATAGAATATCAGGGTTGGAAGGGACCTCAGGAGGTCATCTAGTCCAACCCCCTGCTCAAAGCAGGACCTAATCCCCAACTAAATAATCCCAGTCACGGCTTTGTCAAGCCTGACCTTAAAAACTTCTAAGGAAGGAGATTCCACCACCTCCCTGGGTAACCCATTCCAGTGCTTCACCACCCTCCTAGTGAAAAAGTTTTTCCTAATATCCAATGTGGTCAAGGTGGTAGAATCTCCATCCTTAGAGGTTTTTAAGACCCGGCTTGGTAAAGCCTTGGCTGGGATGATTTAGTTGGTGTTGGTCCTGCTTTGAGCAGTGGGTTGGACTAGATGACCTCCTGGGGTCTCGTCCAACCCTAATCTATGATTCTAAGTGGTCCAGAAGAAGAGCTGGACATATTTGGCACATCTTTTAAGAATGCCAGATTATAGGCTACCTAAAAAATAATTTCTTTGGTGACCTCAATGAAAGAGATGGATAGGCCAGCCTAGAGCACTAGTGTGCAAACTTTTCCAGTTGCACCCTCTCTTATCCTTAACAGAGTC